>NC_141685.1:1229125545-1230375545 GCF_964263255.1 Lissotriton vulgaris
TTGACACCCAAAAAATGCATGATAATGTCCATTTTGCATCTTGTTCATGATGATTTCACAAAGAGGAATTTAGGTAAATAATATTGCATCTCAAGGTAAATTTTCATGGCGCATCTCCCGGCTGTATCCTTTTGGATACAATCTCCGGATGCACTATGGAATGATTTTCATTTCTTTTGGACTTTTAAAAGACACAGAGTCAGATGTACGACCAAGTAAATTGTGCCTCGCAAATTGTGACTCTTTTACGAGTCGCAAATTGCGAGGTGCAATTTAAAGATGTATGACCACGCATAGTGCTTTGGGGCGCTGGATAGTGAATAGTATAATTTACTATTCCAACTCCAGTCCCTCTGGATAGTAGGGAAGGTGTTGGATAGTAAATTAAACCTATTCCCTATCCTAGAGCGCCCCCCATCGCAATGCGTTGTAATGGTTTGCGTTGTAAAAGTTGCGTCATAATGGTAGTGCATTGTAAAAGTTTTGTTGTAAAGGTTGTTTACCAATAATAATGAGCCGCTCGCAATTTGCGACCCCTTTGGGAATGGCAGGCCCTCCCAGGTATGCTGGCCTGCTGGGCTCAGCAAACCACCATGTCTGGGATTGCTTTCAAATAAAGCAGTTTTTTTTTTTCAAATGCAGCCCGTTTTCCTTAATTTTTGAAGGGCAGACAGTGGTCCCTGGGATCACTGCCTGCCCTTAAAAAAAACGTTTCCCTGTGGTTGCAAAGAGTAAGAGGTCCCGTGGGTTCCCCTTCCCTTTTGCAAACCCATTACCCTCTTAAAGAGGGTGGTAATTTGCAAGTGTTTTGCCCCCGCAATTGTTGACACAAAACATCTGTACATAGGGTTGCACACGCTATTAGGAAGGCCACTTCCAAAAAGCGAGTCGCAAAACCCTATTATGCAAATCGAAATAAAATTGCATGCAAAAACCGTTGTACATCTGGCCCATTGAGTCTTAATTCTGGACATTTAAAAGATGCAGAGATTGTTGCCAGGTGGCCACTTTAAAAAGTGAGCATTACATTGGCCATACCCATTTGAGAGACCCCACAGTTTTTTCATCCCACTTAAAGCCCCATCTTTCACCCTTGAGTAGTTTTAGCAAACAGCTAAGTTCCATAATTTGCAGGCATGAGCCATTTGTGTTAATTCCCTATCCATCTGATTTTCTTCAGTACACAGGGAATTTGTGGGAAATCAACTCGAAGTAATGTGATTCTCACTGAAACAAGACTTGCTTGCTCTGTCGTCTTTTCCACATTAAAAGCCAAGTGCCAGTTTGCGTAATGGATACGCAAGCCCATAGTTTTTTTTTCCAAAGCCCTCTGTATCGCAGCATCTGATGTGTTTGTAAAAGTCAGAGAGGAGATATGTGAAAATGATGGGAGACAAAAGAAATGAGCAACGCAGAAAATATTGGTTTGACAACTAGAGGATGCAGAGTAAACTAGGGAACTGTAAATAGGAAGAATATTATACCATGATCAGGCCCTCTTTGAAGGCCCTGTTAACAACAAAAAAGTAAATGCAGTGTCAAGGAACAGTGAATGTTAACATTTATCTTCTCATTGAATGCATTTCCGCATTGCTAGCATACATGCTTGAAGTAGGGGTATGAGGGGCACTGCAGTACCACCAGAAATAACCATTCAGGATTTCAGAAGGTGAATTTGCAATGAAAATGCCTGTACATTTTGTTTTTATCTTTTCAACTCTGCTGTGCATTCAAAGACAGAGGTCAGATGTCAGACTGTGTCTTCTGACAAATTTCTGCTTCTTCATTTAACATAGATACTTGTGGTTGCTTATTTCTGTGGCTGCAAGGTGGGAGGAGTTTTGTAGTGAAATACGTGACAATCTTGCTGGTGTAAAAGGAAAGGCTGTATGAGTATTTCTAACACATAACAGAATTTAAATACCTATAAAAGACCTGTTCCAATATTTCAAAATATATCCGCAATTAGAAAAGCACAATTTATGCCCTTTTTTGTAATTCTGAAGCATGATGGAACCACAGATTTAAATAGTGTTAGAAATAGGATTTCTGGTTGGCCAGGCCATGCGCCTAGGCCAGGCAGAAACGACCACTCTAGTGAGGGCAAGGGTTTCACAAACTGAAGCTGAGACATCTGCTCACCCTTTGGAAGGGGGTGAGCAGGGTTTATCTTCAGGCTTATCCCCGAGGCCATATGTAAGGCATTTGCGCACTCCACTCACACAGCAGTGACACACTAGTCACACCACAAAAGAAACTCCACACAAGGTTCTATGAAAATAGCTTTTGTTTTTTCAATAAAACATATTAGAGCGTATCACATATATACACAGTGCCACCATGTACTTGTCATGTGTTGACAGGTATTTGCATAAATCCCTCCGGGCAATCGGGCCGCTGTCACAACAATACCTCAGGCTGGCCCGTAACTACTGGTAATATTACACTGAGCACAATACATTTTGCGTAATCATATTTAGTAGTGCATCATTATAAACATTGGCTGCAGGGCACTTACCATTACCCCTGCACAAATGGGCGCCCCTTCCTTATAAAGGTCCGGTATTAGTACTAGCAACACATCAGAATTCCAGGGCACCATATGAGGCAATCAGAAGGAGCAGGAACACTTTGCGACCTCACGAGCGCACCTGCGCTCTTATCTCCTCGGCATTCCGGGGGTCGGGGGCCTCCATTGAGGTTTTGTCCCACACAGGTATTCCCACCCAAATATGCCTCAAGAGGCAGCCGCCCATGATCGTGCAGCGCAGCTGCTAGACCACAAGCGTGTTCCCCTCAAGACCATCTATACAGCGGCATAATGCCGCCACTGGATCCTCGCCGGGGGAAGGTGTGGGACTCCACTTGGTCCACTTCCCATCATTCTAAACCCTCCACAGGTCAACCACACAGCTCCCTGCAAGGCAAGAGCAGGACCCAGAGTGAAGTCTCCGATGGTTTTGCTTTCATAGGGCAGCCCCATCCACAACTAGGCTTTGCCTCTGCTTGGCTTACGGGTAGGCAAAGCCTTTCCTCCCACTTCAGGCTTCTGAAGAAGAGTCGCCTGTGCCCTCTCAGCAGGACAGGAGGTGCGCTGGAAATGCTGTTCAATCAGCCTGCACCACAGCATGCCAGTGAATAGCTGAGAGGAGCATTGTGCTCTCTCTCAGCTCTCCGTTCTCGATTTCACTGGCAACACCCAGCGCTCTCTGCCTCTTAGAGTCAAGCCCTGCCCACAACTAGGCAACCACCACCTGGCTTCACATTCTGCGGCTTCTCTGCCACATTGCGAAGGAGCCTGCTGAACTAAATGTAGGAGGCCCCTTCCTCTGGCAATAAAATTAAAAGAGCACACCACGAGCTGCTGCGACACTCGTGGGGCTCAACACATAGGAATCCTGCAGCTCTCCCAGCCCAGGTCCAGGGCAATCAACATAGAGTGCTCAACCTAGCGCTAACGCCCAAAAGTGCCGTAGGGCAGATCTGGGCACAGGCAGGCTAGCACGGAGGGCCTCACAGCAGAGGGCAGACTCTGCAACCCCTCATGCAGCAGCTGAGTTCCACAGTGGTTCATCCTGGTAGAGTGCTTCCTCAACTCCTATAAAGCTCAGTGAGTTTACCAGACATGGGGTCCCAGCCCCAAGATTTATAGTACCAAGTTTGTTTGTTCTTCCCCCTGACACAGGCGTCTGAGCCCTGCCCACACCAGTTCTGGGGGGCACTCACACATATCTTTTCAAGTACACAACCACCTCTATTTTTAGTGTAGGCCCTGGCCCCAGACACACCACAGGGGGGCGGAGCCATCATTGTGGAAGGCGGGTCCAGCCTTAACTGGGTTCAGGTGTTACTCATCCCACCACTCCAAATGCAAGAGCTATGAGAGAGCAGCGGAGAGCCAGAAACGCCAGAGACGCTGACCACTGACCACCATTCCCACAAAAGCTGGAGCAAGCTGCACGTCTCCTCTTAGCTCCACTCATAGAGCTCCACGTCGAGCTAGGGGGGAAAGAGACCGGGAGTGCAGCAAGCTGTTTTAGTGGAGGACCTCGGCAGCACCGGGGGGACCTCAGTAGCAGCGGGGGGACCTCGGCAGCAGCAGCTTTATAGCTTTACAGCTCCCATTGCCGTGACTTTGGTGCCATGACTTTTGGTGGAGATCAAGTGGGAGAGCGAAGAGTGAGGAGATGAGCAGGGGACTGCGGGGGCAGCGGCAGCGGTTGCTGTCTGTCTCTCGTCGGCGATCTCTTGGGGGATTCCTCCCGGGGGGGTTCTCTCTGCTCTGCTCTGCTCGCTACAAAACCCCGCAGCTCGGACTCGGGACTCCGGCTACTCCGGCTACTCCGGCAATTCCGGCAACCGCCACGTTCTGCTCTGCCCACCTGACCACCTGCCCGCTTGCTTGGTGCAGAGGAGGAGAGGAGGTGCAGTGCGGGGGAGGTAAATTAGCTGCGTACTGGGGGTCTTTCTACTTGTCACCCCCACTTATCATCATCGACCAGCGACCATCAGTGAGGCACAAGGTCTTTTGGGGGAAGGCGAGTGTACAAGCGTGAGCGCGGCTGCCGGTAGAGGCAGCCGCAAAGTAAGAGCCCGGGGGGTCTGACAGGCAGTCCGACTAGGTCTGACTGACCTACGGCCCCTTTTGCGTGCTCCGCTCCGCTCACATCCAACCAGCTCATATCTAGCCAGCATATCTAGCCAGCTTTTCGGGAAATCCACTCACAACCAGCCCTACCCCGCGATCTCCGCTACATCTCCGCTACATCTATACACCATCTATACGCCAGTGGCCAGCATACTATTAGCCACATCTGCTAGAAAGTCTTAGGTGCGGGAGCTCCCACACGCCCTCGTTGCATTGTGCCAGCGCGCTCAACCTAGCGGGTGCTAGCCCACGTTTCCAGGAGAGGAGAGAGAGGTGACAGCTGCTCCACAGAGAGAGCGGGACGGCACCATCAACTCCCAGACATAAAACAAGAGAGCCTACTATCATCGCTACTATCGACATGAGGTCAGGAAAGGTCAGGGGACCCCTGGAAGTTAAACCAAAGCCCACAGCAAAAACTGACGCAAAACTGGGAAATGGGAAAGGGCACAAGAAAAAGAAAAGGAAAACGAACGCAAACTCGACCACCGGCACGGAGCCAAATCTCTCTACATCAGAGCAGGATCTGGGGCAGAGCTATAATACAACAGAGCAGGGATCTCTAATGGCCTTGATACCAGAGACCGTAGCAAGCGCTCCACAAACTGTTAAAAAACTCTATCAGCCAAAAATATACTCAAAGTTTGAATTCCTAAAGGACGCGGGCGCAGCTATATTTTCGAGCAACGGTCACCTGCCCGGTCTGCAAACACTACTGCTTCCTGCTGCCTCGGGACCAGCTTGCTCTACGCCACCTCTGCATACATCCGCAAGTCCGTCGCACCTAGTGGGCTTTACGTCGGATTTTGCGCATAACTGCACCTCGGACATGGGAATACGAGCATTCCTCTGGAGGCCTCAAGTGTAAGAGGGAAACTTCTTAACACCGTTGTTTTTAACCAGAACCCTCTACCTGCTCATTCAACTGGATTGGCCTCTTGCAGCCGGGAAAATACCTTACTACCCCCAATGGAAGATCTTAAAGCCAATGTGAACGAGGAACTCATCTTAGCGCTAAAACCAGCTGATAAACCAGACAGCTGCCCAACTGAAAGGGTTTCTGGGGCAGGCCTAGAGACATCAATGCCGGCTTTAATAAAAGAAACAGCACCCAGTCCGGCGCTGGACTCGCAACCTATGAGCCACATCTATAGCACACCCATCAAGTCTCATCTATCGGATGAATGCACTCCACCATCTATAGACCAGGAAACCCTCGACTTACCAAAAAGCACCTTTGGCAGGGAGGCAGCAAGTCCCCACGACTCTAGCAGCAGCAAAGCCGAAGCAAGGGCATTAGTGTCCTACCTCAACACACAAGAATGGGAAGACATGTTAGCCACTTACACACCTGATCAAAAAGAGACCCACGCCCCGACTTTTCTTTGGCAGCTAAAAACATAAACACACCCGCCAACGACTCTAAAGAGAATGAGCGGAGAAAGGAACAAAACATCGGAACGTGGAATTCACTGCTAAACACAATCCAACTAGCAGTAGATACCCTGCAATACCAATCAGAGAAAATGGAGCTTCAACTTAATCTTCTCAATACATTGGCAGTCTTCACAGCTGGCATTGACGACAAGCTAGGCAACCTAAACAACCTGATACTGAGGGCACAATCAAACACCTATTTGAGCTGCAACTGCAGACAGGCATTAGCCAGAGTAGCCACATTGTCTTCAATGCTAACTGAACTAATAGGAGAAATAAAGATTCTACACAGAGGATACGCAGCTAAAGAAATTGGCTCTACCAACCCTGAAGAAGGAGACATCAGGAGCAAAGCATCCGGAAATATAGCAGAGCCAACCGTCCATCTTGTATCCACAAACAAAGAGACAAGCCACACGGGACAGGAGTATTCACAAAAACTCAATGCCAAACAAAGCCGTCAACAAAAAAGAAAAGGGCGTAAGCAAAAATCTGCAACATCTACGTCTAAATACTTCCCCATCTTCTACGACATAAAGGAGAATTTCTTGGATGACACTAACAATGCTAATCCCACAGATAGCGAAAACCACTTGCCCTTAGGCTTAAACTCGCAGCAGCACAAAACAAATAGCAGCCAGCAGAATCAAGAAGGGCAAGGGCCCCAAGGATCAAAGGCAAGAGACCGAACGGAACAAACAGACGGAGACAGAGAGGTGGCAGTAAAGCTCAAACATCTTACACTGCCAAACTGTGCCAAGATCAAGATTGTAAGGGCCTCTGAGGATCAAGCGAGAGACTCAACATTGCAAAACAAGGATCCCCCTCTCCTAATGGAAAGGGTAACATCAGAACCAACTACCAACCAAGATATATCATCAATAGATGCAAGCGACCATCCACTCAGGTCAAACTCTGAGGCAGGGAACAGGACTGAAAAACTCGGCTCAATACTGAGCCAAACTCATGAAGCCCATGCTACTGACACATTGGACTTTACTATCCACCCTGACTCTAGTCAATCTGAGCGTACCCAAGCTAAACGGCCATTTGCACCGCGAACAACTGTCAAGATGCCAAGTTCTTTGCAGGAGCAGAAAGGACGCTGTTCCCAACGCCCGCCCACCGATGCGGCAGCTCTGAAGGCTACGTAACCAGTAGGGGGGAAAGGGGAATTGGAAAGAGAGAGAAGAGACACTCCGTCACAGCCACACCTGGCAGAAATGAAGTTTCTTCTGTGTTTGAACTTCTGCTGCGTGAATGCCTAATGCACAGAGAAGAAGGGACATAAGCAAACAACCTACAACATACTATAGCTCTATGCACTTAATCAGCACTTATCCTACAAGCTGTGTCCGAAGCATTGCTTCTCTTCTATGTATATCTGTGTAGTTGTTTCTTGAAGAGAATTCAGCTTTCTACAACAAGAGAAATATAATTAACAAAAGGGTTCGTAGACGACCTATTCTCTCAGAATGAATACCTTGACTTCTCTTCTATTGCGACTTGATAAGTTCGTAATTCTCAGGTAATGTTCAAGTAGATACCTTGGTGAAGTCTTTACCAGTGCCTGAAGAGGACGCGCAAAAAGGAACCAGGGAGGGAAGACTGGGAAGGGAAGGAACAGGTAAAGCGCTGCAAAGGTAAGGGTGCGACTGGGTAGATACGAGTCGAAGCTTTACAGTACCAGTTCAATCTCCAAGGCTTGCGGCTACGTGAAGTTCCTCAGAGTCTGTCACTTGAAACCTTTCACTCAGTACGAGTTCTCGAAAAGACTATCGCCGGATTTTCGGCTCCTCAGCTTTGTAGTCTGACTTCCACTCAATAGTTTTTTCTACTTGACTTCGAATACTTCTGCTCATGAAGTCGGAAAGTCAAATAGCGCTTGAATCCGAAAGAACTATGAATAAATGTCTTAGAAGCGCTGCACTATTTATGACTGAAATGCTACAACTCTATTGACTATAAAACTCTGGTTCTGAATACTAAACGTGGAGCTCCAAAACAATCATGTTTCCTCAGCTGAACTTCAGTTGAAGTGCGCAGATAGAATCTTGCGCACTTCAGAAACCCACTAGACTGTGTAATGCGTTATTCTACAATTGTGGCCACTGCGGCAGCCATCTTGGGTGTGTGTATAAGTGATCTGTCTTACGTTATACCAACGGTTGACCAACTGAGGCTTAACTGTCACTCGAGTCCTTATTGATTTGTGTAAGTCAGTGTGCAGGACTGATGCAATGGTGTAGTTCCTGATAACAACATCAAAGCAAACACCTTCTCTTACAGCATCATCACTCATCGCCAATAAGCCAGGTGAAGGCTCTACCCCGGCATCTCATAAAACCCTTACAGGTCATGGCTCATCAGCTCAAGTATATCACTTATCAAAAAAATATAATGAGGCAGGAAGTACTAAAAAATCAACAGAGATGCTGGTCTTTCTTCCGGAATACAAGTCACAAGGGCAGCATGACACGCTGAATTGTGGCAATATTCTCAAACTAATGGAACATATTCCCAGCCTGGAGGGGATAAGCACTAAGGACTTAATTAATCTCGGTTGAATTTTTGCCTGCCGCTAACCCAAACAGCCCGGAGGGGACCAAGACCACCTGGTCTTCTAATAATGTTGCAGATTCTATTGCAGCAGAAGCAGAGCAATTTAAGATCTGGGGCATTAAGCTAGCCCCCATATTAAAACAAGCTTACCCCTCTCCCCTTTAGAGGAGGATAATCTCAAAATCAGAAGCTAGACAGGCAAACACCTTAACGTTCTCAAAGGTGCCTTGGGAAGTTCACCCAAAAAAAGAGAGATTATACCCTGGCTACGTCCGGAAGACAGGCTGAGGGCGGCAGCTGGTTTCGAATCAGCGCCCACAATAAGTGGGAGAAGCCCAGTGCTAAAGGATCATCAGAATCTTAAGCTTACCACTAACAAGTCCCTGAAAGGAAGCCCACCAAATAAAAACACACGTAGCCCCTGGGGATGGACAAAAGCGAGCACAAGGGGGGCGCCACATCGAAATCGAGCATCAACAAGAGAAACTCTGTCTCGAACGATCTTCATACGTCCTGAAGAGGACTGATGCCATCAACAAATGAGAGACAATATAAAGGGTAGGGTGCCAATCATAGGCATTTGCTCTTGGAATATAAATGGCCTAACTTCAAAAATGGACGACCCAGACTTTCAGAAGTATATCTCTCAATTTGATATAGTACTGCTGCAGGAAACCTGGCTCACTTCCACACAACATATTACAGGTTTTATCTGCTACTCAACAGCAGCAGTCAGAACCAACAGATTTGGCCACCAGTCAGGAGGCTTAGCTACATACATATCCAACACAACAATATCCTCACAGATCTCATGAACTCCTCCACATCCTCAACCATAACAGTAAAAATAAAACTAAAACTCTGTAACAAAGAAGAAGAGATATGGCTTGTCAATGCATATGTCCATCCTAAACAAAGAGGTAACGACTCCAAAATAATTACCAAACAACTTGCGGAGTATATGACTCAGATGGAAAAGCCACTCTTCCTCCTGTCAGGGGACTTCAACCAAAACCTGCTTGGTTCATCAGTAGAAGAAGAGGTCCTGGCTCTAAATATAATTCATACGATACCACCACAAAGCTCTCCACGACACAGGAGAAAGCATCCACATAATGCCCTACTTAATGACTTAGAACACCTAAATCTTCACTCATTAAACGGAAGATTCACGACAGATCGACCTCCAGTAGAAACATTCTACTCACAAACAGCTAGCTCCATCTTGGACTATACATTCGTCAGTCTGGCACTTTTCCCCCACATCTTGGAATTTAGAATGGGGGATAAAGGCGAAAGCGACCACCGACCCCAGGAATGCTATCTGACAACAAAGTCGCCTACTGCAATCAGGCCAGACAAAACGTTAGGGGGAATCCATTCCATCAATCAAAAAAGGATCAAATGCACGCCAACCAACTTAACAACTTTGGCTGATATTGCCCTCCAACGATATCACACACAAAAAACAAATGCAACTGGGCATATCCCCCACTGGGATTAATATACAGGATCTTTGCTGGCAACTAAGATCCCCACAAAAATTAACTTGCATAAAGAAATGAGTAAAACCAACTTAAAAAGGACCAAAAGCAGAATTAAGGCAGCACAAAAGATTAGTAAATTCGACCCTACGAAAGCTAAGATCAGCCCCCGACAACGCACTGCTTTGGACAGTGCTGAAGAAACAAAGAACTGAGCTCAAATGCACAAAATGGAACATAAAAATGATGCTGAAAATGAGACATGGGCAAAATTACTACATGACATCAAAAGTAGTAACAGCTCACGCTTCTGCCAATCAGTAAACAGGATCCTACGACCACAGCATAAAGATCTAGGCTCGCACATTGTGGAAGAGTTATGGATTAATTACCTCTCTAGCCACTTCAATGGCTTACCAGAATACGCAGGAGCGCCAAAAATGAAAATCACAGAGCCCAACTCCATAATGCTCACGCTGAAGACCCTGACCAAGAGAGAGCAAGGCCTACCCAAAAACATACCGGATATAACAGCCGGCCAGCAAATAGCATTAATAAAAAAGCAAATTCGGAAGGGTAGGAAGGAAGGTGCCCGGGGACCAAATGGCATTCCGCCAGCCCTATTCAAGGAAAAGATCACAGAATGGGGTATCAACATGCAACCGTTATTCTCGGAAGTCAGACTCCTAAATAAAATCCCAGAATCTTGGAGAGGGTCAATGATTGTCCCTATATTTAAAAAAGGTGACAAAATGGACCCTAACAACTACTGACTAGTAGCCCTCCTCGATAATGATGGAAAACACTTTGCGGGAACCCTCTTAGAGGAGATCGTGCTTTGGGCGGATTCAAATCAGATCATACCATTGAACCAGACCGGTTTCCGGAAAAATACCGGAAAAGCTACCAACATTCTGGCCATCTCTCAAATGATCGATGCAGCAAACATAAAAAAACTTCCGCTGCACATGTGCTACATTGATTTTAGTGCAGTGTTTGACAACATTGAGAGAGGCGGACTTTGGGGGAAACTGGCTCAATGGGGATTACCGCAGCCGATTCAAAGCATGCTGAAGCTTCTACACTCTGATACCTGGGTGCAGGTGAAGCTAGGAGGCGGCACACATCTGTCATTTAAAGTTCGCACCACCAAAGGCCTCAAGCAAGGGTGCGTGCTTGCCTCGATACTGTTTTATCTGTTTATGGCGGATCTATCAGGTTTACTCAACACGTGCAACTCCCATTCCCCGAGGTTGAGAGGGAAAACCTTGAGTAACCTGTTGTATGCGGATGAAGTTGTGTTACTTAGCCACACATACATCGGCCTCCAGCATCTTCTGACCCAAATGAACAGCTACGCTACGGAAAACGAACTTAAAATAAATCTGAGCAAGACACGCACCATGTCGATTAACACCAAGAAGAAGCTTCAGAAATCATGGGCCCTAGGCGGCCAAAAAATAGAGTCTGCACTTGTCCACAAATACCTGGAAGTCCTCTTTGATAGAGATGGCACTTTTGCACAGCAAAAGCAGGAAGCAAAAAGGAGAGGGGCGTGCATTGCCGTCACACTAAAAAACATAGCCAATCAATTGATGGGGCCAATTCTAACCCCTTATCTGAGAGCTATTCAGGCTAAGCTACTCCCTTCTATCTGCTACGGCAGCGAGGCGCTTCGTGGGAGAGACTCCAAGAACCTGGACACAATCCAGACAAAAGCCTATAGAATAATGTTTTCGCTCCCGTCCTATACATCGCCTGCCCAACTCAGGCTGGAATTTGATTTGCAAAAGCAAGTTGTTGCCAGACAGAGAGCATACATCATCTGCTGCCACAAACTTCATTCGGCTTCCACCAACACTCTAAACTCGCTGCTATGGCAAGATATTCAAAACAGGGACACATCTCCGGCAAGATCCTACCTGCAGGAAGCCCTGGGGGCCACCAATATAACTGCGATTTGGGACATGCAACTTGGGCACAACCAATTAAGTCTGGAAAACTGTCAAAACTCTATCCTTACTAGAGGATAAGGCCACATTCACCAAAAGAAAACATGCTTGGATGACATTAAATTCGTATAAATCGTTGATATTACAACCATACTTAAGTCAGGGTTATCCTAAGACCACAAAACTGAAGTTCTTATAATACAGACTAGGGGTCTTGCCTAGCAGCGAGCATCTACCACCATGGCTCAGGAGCAATGGCCACGAGGTTTGTCTGCTTTGCAACATAGACAAGGGCGACATACTCCATCTGACCTGTATTTGTGAAGAGCTACAGCCAGCCCGCCAACAGCTTTTAAAGGACCAGTTTAAGCAGCTAGGGACTTGCAGGAGAAGGCAAGCGGTGCTCGCCTGCCTGAATCCTTTGAACACGAAACTGAACTGTAGATATGTTAAGTTCCTTGCAATGATCGAGCAAAAACTGTTAGAACAAATGCTTTCGATCATTGACATAGGCAACAAGTAGGATTTAAGGGAACATGCTGCCCCGCCATAAGATAAATATTTCCGGTCAATCAGACTGGGTTCTTTAGTGCATGCTCATTATTGATGATTACAATGTACAAAGTTTATGATATTTTAAAGTCTTTTTCTACTGTTTTGTATAATGTTTTTTGCACTGGTTTTAATTAACTATGCATAATAAACTTACCTTACCTATTCAGCCTAGCGCTGACTCACCCAGACTCTCTGGAGCCATTGCACCTCCCAGCCCTTGTCACTCCAAGGCCAGGCAGCCAATACACAACAGGCAGGCATAAAGACACATAGGGCACAGAAATGACTGCTTCTAAAAGTGGCATTTCTTAAAATAGTGATAATAAATCCTCAAACCCCAGTACATAGCATTTATCACCACTATTCAAACAATACCAAACTAGATCATGCTACCCCTCTCATGTCAGGAATTACCACTGAAACATATCAGGGAATCTCCAATGCATTCCCATGAGAGAGCAGCCTCATAGCAGTGAGAAAACAATTAGGACACTACCAGGACATGCCACACAGTTAAGGCACATGTACTACCTTTTACCTACACAACACACCCTGCTCATAGGGCTAGCTAGGGCCTACCTTAGGGGTGACTGATATGTAGTAAAAGGGGAGTTACAGACATGGCAATCACTTTATGTGCCACTTCACAGTGGCAGTAAACTGTGCATGCAGGCCCTGCAATGGCACAGGCCGGAGACAGGTTTGAAAGGCCATTTTTGTAGGTGGTGCAAGCAGCACTGCAAGCCCATCAGTAGCATTTATTTTTCTGGCCCTGGGTATATGAGATACCACTGTACAATGGACCGATAGGTAAATTAAATATGCCAAACAGGTATAGACCAATCTTAACAAGTTTACCATAGAGAGCAGATGCACTTTAGCACTGAACAGCAGTGATAAAGTGACCAGAGTCCTAAAACCACCAACAACATTTAAAAAAAAAAAAGGAGAAAGGCAAAAAGTTCTGGGATGATCCAGTTAAAAGGGAAAAGTCCAACAAATAGGATCATAACTAATCAGGACTACTTAGTGGTTCAATAAAACCTGGGGCCTCATTTATGAGAAATGACGCATCGCTGCGTAAAAACAGCGATGGGTCACTTCTCAGTGCGCACTCCTTGCGACATTCCTGATGCGTCATATTTAATGTATGACGCATCATGTCGCAAGGAGTTACAGATACGTCAGTATTTTTGACATATCTGTAAGCGCAAAAGTGACGCATTGCTGGAGTGTGTCACAAAAGTGACGCAACTCCAGCAATGCGTCCTTTCACATGGGGCAAGCCCCATGTGAAAGGGCCTGCGTCAGTCTTACGCCCGCTGTGAGGCAGGCGCAAGATTTTGACGCAACGGTGTCCTAAAAGTGATGCAGTGAAATCTCATAGATTTCACTGTGTCACTTTTACAACCCTTCCTTGTGTCAATACGCCCCCCTTGCATACATTATACCTGGCGCAGGCATAATGTGGCACAGGGGTTTACAAAGTGACGCATCTACCTAGATGCGTCACTTTGTAAATATGGGGCAACAAGGCGCATTTTTTAAGCCACTGGTGCGTCACAAAAAGTGACGCACCGGCGGCGTAAAAGTGACGCACAGCTTCATAAATGAGGCCCCTGATGTTTTGTGTGCTGGAAAGTTTTATAAGTGAAATGTATGTCTGTGCAAACTTAGTGGCCATTTTAATGAATGTGCCATCTGTAAATGAAAGAGAGCAACCACACCATGCTTTAGTAAATATTTGTGACAGTATACTCCAAAATACACCCTCCCAACACCACATCCTCTCTCCTACTGAATAGGCGTGGCCAGTGCTTTATTTGGAAATGGGAGTGGCTCATTTGCTTCACTTGCTCTTTGTGTGACGTGTGGATTTCTTTACAATGCCTGTGACTTGGGTGAAGTAACATTGATAGCTGTTATTAAATATTTCCAGCATCACTTATTCCTGGCAGTCTCTTTGTCTGTTGTCAATTATAGTTGCAGCGTGAACCAACAATATTCACATCCTCCCATTTGAACTACTAAAGACGTCACTGTTTACAATAGTAATATGACTTTTTGTGAGGTACAGCAACCTATATCAGATCACTTAAGCCTGTTATAAATGCTCAAGTAGTCTCAGCTTCTAGCAGTACATCCCAATTGGGAGGTTTAACATTGCCAGAAGTGGGAGATCATTCTAAACTGCGTGCCTCCCTGTGTGTACCAGTAACTACATTTCTCTAAATCAAGAACAATGTGTTCAGGCACATCTTGTCTGCTCCTTTATATGTAATTTCTGTTTATTATGAGCTACTTGTAGCATCTGACCATCTGTAGGTATGGCTGCCTGCTGTGTTGATAGCGGGCTTTAAGCCAACCCACAGATGGGGCTTCACCAAGGGATAGAAGTCTGTTTCAGTTCATCAAAAACATTTATCCTAACTTTCTTCATTGTGCCAGTGGAGTGAAAAGCAAAATAATTATGTAAACATTAGCATGGGATCCAACATTTTCATTATGCTGGGGTTATTGAATCATTTCTGTAATTTTGTGTTATACCTGTTCTGTGAAATACCACCTCGCATAGTTTCAAGTACCCTCAGGTAAAATTTCTATTGCAGGATACAGGTACATGGGAAATGAAGAGAACATGACTTGCTTCTGTTTGTGTCACTTAAGTTTTTGCACCTTTTTTTGTGTGAAAGGCAAGCTTAAACTCAAACTAGGCACAAGGACGCATTTCATGCTAAATACAAAATCTGCATTTAGTATAATTTTGGATGAGTTTTCCAAAATTTCACATAATTATACAAACTTAACACATCCCTGGTAAAAGACTGACTGATCATTAATGTAATGCATTTATGTCTATATATCAAAAAGAGACTAGCTAGGAATGGGGTTAGCATGATATTTATATTATAACCATCATGGTGACTCAGTATTGTTTTGTCAATTGGTGGTGGCACCTGCTGGGTGTCTTTAGAAAGCCCTCACCCACCAACCTAGTTGGTGGCATGCTTCATCATTGGGCCCACCCAGTGACACCTAGCGTGTCCCGGGTGTGCTACGACGCCTGATTACAGCGGAGCAGGTATGTCACTGTGTGTGCGGTGACGGGTGATAAGTTCGTGAGTTTAAAATGGCTTGGCGGGGGTCCCAGTACCCAGAGGGTGAGGAAACTTTATTAAATGGGCCTCCGCCAGCGGTTAAAAATAAGGCTGTGGGACATTAGAGGCGAGTTACGACCTCCTATGTCCTTAATGTGTCAACATGTTTCAGCCAGTGCCTTATCAATATTCTGGCTTTCTTCAGGACAGATAAAAGGTGTGTGTAGTTAAAACTAGGGTGTGTGTAGTGCAGGCTATGTGTCTACACGCCCTAAAGTGTATCTAACTGTGAGAGGGGGGATTCCCTTCTCAGGATCACGCTAGTTTTGGTTGGTTTAGCTTCAAGGTTATTGAAGTGGCAAGGGGTTGGCCAGGATTTCTGGCCAGCACCGGCGTTGGACCTGTTGTGCCTCCTTCGAACCGGTTCGAAGGAGGCACAACAGATC
This sequence comes from Lissotriton vulgaris, assembly GCF_964263255.1. Lineage (NCBI taxonomy): Eukaryota > Metazoa > Chordata > Amphibia > Caudata > Salamandridae > Lissotriton > Lissotriton vulgaris. The sequence continues at coordinate 1,229,141,728 of NC_141685.1, forward strand.
CAACGCCGGTGCTGGCCAGAGAAGGGAATCCCCCCTCTCACAGTTAGATACACTTTAGGGCGTGTAGACACATAGCCTGCACTACACACCCCCTAGTTTTAACTACACACACCTTTTATCTGTCCTGAAGAAAGCCAGAATATTGATAAGGCACTGGCTGAAACATGTTGACACATTAAGGACATAGGAGGTCGTAACTCGCCTCTAATGTCCCACAGCCTTATTTTTAACCGCTGGCGGAGGCCCATTTAATAAAGTTTCCTCACCCTCTGGGTACCGGGACCCCCGCCAAGCCGTTTTAAACTCACGAACATATCACCCGTCACCGCACACACAGTGACATACCTGCTCCGCTGTAATCAGGCGTCGTAGCACACCCGGGAAACGCTAGGTGTCACTGGGTGGGCCCGATGATGAAGCATGCCACCAACTAGGTTGGTGGGTGAGGGCTTTCTAAAGACACCCAGCAGGTGCCACCACCAATTGACAAAACAATACTGAGTCACCATGATGGTTATAATATAAATATCATGCTAACCCCATTCCTAGCTAGTCTCTTTTTGATATATTGACATATAAACCGGGGATCTGGACTAGCTATCTGGTCCTCTCTCTCCCTCTTGATACACGCATGCATTTATGTCTTCCATTACAAAATTACCCACTTTAAAGGTCAGGTAAACCCCTATGGTGAGGTGTAGTTTTGCACCAACTGCTGTACAAAATGCATCAGTGATGTCATAAGTGATGTCATTAAACATGTCATGAGTGATGTAATATGTGAGGTCATCAGCAGTGCATTGCGGGCGCATAAGTTATAGTTAGCTCAGGTCATTATTGCTGCTGAATTACTGTGGTTTTGTATGAGTGAAATCTGAACCTACGTATAACATCCTTCTAACTTGTTTTTTTAAGTGAATATATATACATATATATATTTATATATATTACCTACTGGCAGTTCGTCAGTAGGTAGTTATCAGCGACGGCTCGTGGAGGGAGTTACGGTGGGGCAGGAGGGTGGGGAGGGGGAGGGGCAGGGTGGAGGTTGCTAAAAACCGGCATATGGATAATTGCAGGTAAGTAAACAATTTAATTAATAAAACGAATTTCGTAGTGCGCCTTGCATCGCAAAATGCAATGCAGTGCGAGCTACGAAATTCGTTTTATTAATTAAATTGTTTACTTACCTGCAATTATCCATATCCCGGTTTTTAGCAACCTCCGCCCTGCCCCTCCCCCTCCCCGCCCTCCTGCCCCACCGTAAATCCCTCCACGGGCCGTCGCTGGTAGTTATAGTTAGGACCTAGTTTCCATAGGAAATCAGCAACATTCTATTGGGAATAACTTTGGTGCCGGTTGTTGAATCTTCGCGAATTTCTCAAAGAAGATAGCGCGCTCTGCTCCGCTCCTTCCCTGAAAGTCTCGGGAAGATTCGTCATGCGGGGGCCGAGAAATAAGGGGGGTCCCAAAACATGTTTTCCCCACATTAATTTCCAAAGGACGATTAGACACGGCTACAGCCCGAACCACTGAACGGAATCACACCAAATTTGGGAAAATGGTAGGGTCTGGTACGCAGATCATGCTTTTGGTTAAATGGTGTAAATCCCTCCAGTAGTTCCTGAGAAAAGCAAAAGAAAACAAATACATATCTGGGCGGAGTCTAACCACACATCTCATTGTGAGGTCTGATTGGCTGTCAGCACTTCATCCAAGAAGTGTTGGCAGCCATCTTGGGGCCGATATACATGATAGCCCCTCATTAAAAAGCATTGCAGTTAATAGAAGGTTTTAGGACTTTAGTTACATTATAAATCATTTGTTGATGGTACCATACTCATTTTAGGAATTGTGGTGTGTTCTAAGGTGATTTTACCATGTGAAAAAGCCTTCTGCTGGGATATCATGAATCATGTTTGAAATAAAACTATTATATCATGCTTTTCCCACAGTGGTTTGGAAGGGGATCTATAAGCTAAACTGAAAACATATTTTCTGTAAATTCACATTATCTTTCTCAGTCATGTGAGAATAACGTCTGACATTCTCAGTAAAACATGTACATCCAACAAGGACAGAGACTGTCAGTTGATTCCTTTGTGTTTGACTCCAGCTTCCCAGAGTGTTCTGAAGAACAACTAGAGCGTTAACAGTCCTACTTATTACAAAGGTATTGGACACCTTAAGCCCTCTTGATTGGAATAAAGCAGTAACTCTTAAAACATTTATTTTAAAAAGGAACAAAATGAGGGGGTAAATTTTGCCATAGAAAATATGATTAGTGCTGCAGAGAGAAAAATTAGGGCACATTTTGAGTGACTTCTCAAATCCTCTTCTAATTCATTAAAAAATTCTGACATGCAGTCTCCCAGGATGGCCACCAGAGACAAAAGAGCCAAAATGTAGCTGTAGTATCCTGCTTTTCAATGAAATGGTTTTGTTTCTATTATATGTTATGCATTTCCCCTTTAACTTGCTTGTATCCATTTCATTATTTGTGTTCTAAGTTCCATGATGTAATCGCTGTGAGGACAGTTACTCACTGTTGATGCTGGCAGAAGATCTGCATGGATGTGCTCTTTTCCTTGGAATAAATCTTATTTTACTACAATTCTTCTTCAAATCATTTCAAAGATACTACAAAATTGGCGACGATATTGGGATCTGAGAAAAAGGACTTATCATCTTCTTTTTAAATTTTTTTTTTAAGTTAGATTTTTTTTTATGGCAACTTCGAAAATTGAATTAATATAACAGCACTCACAGCATATTCTTCCTCTACTTCTATCAAGGTTGCAGCATAATATTTGGAAAATTTATTTCACCTCGACAGTACTACCTATGCTGTTTAGTTTTCTATTCTGGAAAAAAAAAAATGAAACCTCTTCACAAAAGCGTGAGTGATTTCAGTCTTTCCTGCTTCTATTTTCAAGTTAACTCGACATTTTCGTCATAGTATTCATTTTTTCTGAAAGTGTTTACCTCTGAATTAAGTTTGCCATTTTGTGCGCATCCTTCTGTTGTCTGACTCCTAGCAATGTGTGTGTGCACGGATCAAGCGCTCGCACCACGTCACACGTTGCATTTTGCTAAGCAACCGCCGACGCTTTTCAGTGCTACTATCGGCATAACAAGGTCACTTTACGTAACCTCACGTTAAGTATGTGCCGCCATCTTGGATTTTTAGGGGAAAGTTACGAGTGAATTCAAGAGCACATCCTTATACTTCTTTCTTCATGCTTCATCGTCTTCTACGATTTAAAGCCACAGTGTAAGTACTTTCTTCGTGTTTTCACACACTGTTTCTGCAATCTGAAGCCAGAATTTAAGCACTTTCTTCGTGATTTCATCCTTTGTTTTCTGCGATTTATAGACAGAGTTTAAGTACTTTCTTCGTGATTTCACACTCTGCTTCCTGCAATTTTGAAGCCTCAGTGTAAGGTTATTTACAACGATTTTCTTCTTGACTTTGCATTATTTTTCATTATTAATTCATAACAAATTTTGATTTTCAAGTAACTCGCGTTTACAAGTAAAATGAGTAACACTAATCCTAGTGTTAATCGTGCTTCTACAAGTACTCCTTCTGTCAATGCTAATTCTGCTTCATGTATTAATATTAATATTAGTACTCCAAAAGAATTCTTAACATCTCCTGGTGAACCTATCATCAAATGGCCTGAGTGGAAGGAGTATTTTCCTAATGTATCGCTACTCTTGAGGATAATGTTGGAACTTTAACACCTGAGCATAAAATTAGGATGCTTTTACATAGTCTTGGCCCGGAAGGTTTAAGAGTGTATAATCAAATGACAAAACCAGATAGGTCAGGAGATTTAGATATTTTCAAGACTGCAATTTTGGATTTAACTGAACATTATTCCCTTACAGTGTGTATTGGGGTCACCAGACGTGCTTTCTTCAAAAGGAAACAATTAGAAAATGAATCTGTGGAAGAGTACGTTTATCAATTAAAGTTGTTAGGTATGCATTGCAAATTTGGAGTTTTGCATGATGAACTTATTTGGGATCAAGATGTAGTTTGCTCAAGAAATAAAAGCATTCAAAATACACTTTGGATTGAAGGTGAATCTTCTTTGAAGGATGTTATCGCATTCTTAAAAAAAGTTGAACTTTCTGATAGAAGTTCGAAAGCCTTGTCAGAGCAATCAGAGTCTACCACTACTACTTCTACTCCTACTGTTAATAAGGTTTCTGTCAGCAAAAATAGTAAGGATACATCTATAAAAAGGAGTAACAGGAATTCTTTTTTGTCTTATAAACAATCTTTTAGTAGAAATGAATCTTCTTTTGCTTGTTTTGGATGTGATGACAAGAATCACTACGCTGGATGTGAAGAATGTCCTGAAAGATCTGTTAAATGTTCCAATTGTGGAATTTTGGGACATTATGCTAAAGTTTGCAACAGGAGTTCATCTCAACGACCTAGATTTGCTTGTGTTACTGATTCTGATTCTTCTGATTATGATTCAGACGTCAATGTTGATGAAAATAGTTAAAATTAACCTTTGGGGTATGGTTAAGTTTGGCAGAATTCCTTTACAGGTTGCTGCAGACTTGTGTCTGCTTACATTTGGAAAAAAAAGGTTATACTAATTATATAGAACTGTTGTGGTACCATTATTTAATATTTTAATTTAGGAATAGTACTGTGTTCTGTATATTGTATTTCATTGCTGATGGTCAGTATATTCTTTGTGGAATTTTTTTTTACATGTTATTCTTAACTTCAACAGTCCAGAACTAGTTTTAACTACTGAAGTTTGTGAAGAAAACATTTTTTGGGTCTTAAAAGGGTTTTCCAACGTTTTTTCAGGTAAGATTTGTAAATTCAAAGGATTTCCACATAGCGGACTTTTCCAAAATACTTTCTGTGGGTTAAAGTCCATTTTATTTTATGAGGTGCTGTGTACATGTACCTTTATCTGAAGATAATCCTAGTTGAATGAACAAGAATAAAATGTTTTATATGATTTAGATGAGGTCAACGAAATATATGAAGTTATTTTTTTTTACATATTTTTTTTAAGGAAGAAAGGAAGAGTTGTGTTTAATGTTTTTGTTTTTGAAAAAGGGAGGATATGTAGTATCCTGCTTTTCAATGAAATGGTTTTGTTTCTATTATATGTTATGCATTTCCCCTTTACCTTGCTTGTATCCATTTCAATATTTGTGTTCTAAGTTCCATGATGTAATCGCTGTGAGGACAGTTACTCACTGTTGATGCTGGCAGAAGATCTGCATGGATGTGCTCTTTTCCTTGGACTAAATCTTATTTTACTACAATTCTTCTTCAAATCATTTCAAATATACTAAAGTAGCCCAAATATCACCCAGATGTAGCCCAAGTATAGCCCAATGACAGAATGTCCCAGAGTGTTCTAAAGAACAACTAGAGCGCTAACAGTCTTTCTTATGACTAAAGTATGGCACACCAGAAGCCATCTCGATTGGAATGAAGTGGTAAGTCTGAAAACATTTAATTTAAAAAGAAACAAAATGAGGGGGTTCATTTTGCCATAGAAAGTATGGTTAGTGCTTCAGAAAGAAAAATTAGGGCACATTTTGAGTGACTTCTCAAATCCTCTTCTATTTCATTAAAACATTCTGACATGCAGACTGAAACATGCACTTTCAATACCAGTAGCAGACTTCCCTGGTGAGCAGTAGCTTTACTACAGTGATCTAATGAGCAACTAGAGTGCTAACATTCAGAATGTATGGCAAATGTGTGTCACATCTGAATGCCTTCTTGACGGTACCAAAGTAGAAAACTGAAAGTATTTCCTACTGAGGAGACTGTAGTAAATGAGGAAATTAGGAAACTTCATAACAAATAATTCTCCAAGGATGGCCACCAGAGACAAAAGAGCCCAAATGTTGCACAAATATCCCCCAGATGTAGTCCAAGTATAGCCCAATGACAGAATGTCCCAAAGTTTTCTAAAGAACAACTATAGAGCTAACAGTCTTACTTATGACAAAAGTATGGCACACCTGAAGTCATCTTGATTGGAATAAAGTGTTAACACTTAAAACATTTAATTTGCAAAGGAGCAAAATGAGGGGGTTAATTTTGCCATAGAAATTATGATTGGTGCTGAAGAAAGAAAAATTAGGGTACATTTTGACTTCTCAAATCCTCTTCTATTTCATTAAAACAATTCTAACATGCAGACTGAAACATGCACTTTGAATACCAGCAGCAGACTTCCCTGGTGAGCAGTAGCTTTTCTACAGTGATCCAATGAGCAACTAGAGTGCTAACATTAAGAATTCATGGAAAATGTGTGACACATCTGAATGCCTTCTTGATGGAACCAAAGTAAACAAGCATTGAAAATGCAATAGATCTCGCCCTCGTTTAAGTTCTGTTTGTAATGAAGTGGCTTTTTAGCTTTGCTTTTATTAGTGTTTTTCGAACTTTCATGTACATAACATGCATATGTATGCATATATGTATATGTATTCATGCATTTATATTTGCGCTCCCTTGAAAAGGCCTGGAAAAAAGACCCAACCACTAGCACCAAGGACGCGTTCAAAAACGCCACCCGCACACACCACCAACTAATCCGAAAGGCCAAGAAAACAGCATTCAAGGATCGACTTGACAACAACGCCCACAACAGCAAGGAACTTTTCAACATCGTCAAGGAATTTACCAATCCCTCGGCCAACTCCAACGACATCACCCCCTCTCAAGCCCTCTGCGACTCCCTAGCCTCATTCTTCCACAACAAAATCGCAGACATCCACAACAGCTTCGACAACCAACCCGGAGACCAACCCACCCAACCATATGCTGAACATTCTCCCCCCTTGAACACCCTTAACGACTGGAACCCAATCTCCACTGAGGACACCATCCGCCTGATGATCTCCATCCACTCAGGATCCCCCACAGACCCATGTCCTCACCACATCTTCAACAAAGCAGACTCCGTCATAGCACCGCACCTCCGAGACGTCATCAACTGCTCCTTCAACTCCGCCACCTTCCCGGAAAGCTGGAAACACGCTGAACTCACCGCCCTTCTGAAAAAACCCACAGCGGACCCCACCGAGCTCAAAAATTACTGCCCCATTTCGCTCCTTCCATTCCCGGCCAAAGTAATCGAAAAAGCTGTCAACAACCAGCTCGCCGCTTTCCTCGAAGCCAACAAATCCCTCGACTCCTCACAATCTGGCTTCCGAGCAAAAACACAGCACTGAGACCGCCCTCATCGCAGCAACAGACGACATTCGAACTCTACTGGACAATGGAGACACAGTCGCCCTCATCCTCCTCGACCTCTCTGCAGCCTTCGACACAGTCTGCCACAGCACCCTTTTACAACGCCTCAGAAACATCGGAATACAAGGAAAAGCACTTGAATGGATCACCTCGTTCCTCACCGGAAGAACCCAGAGAGTCCGCCTTCCACCATTCAAGTCCGAGGCCACTGAAGTCATCTGTGGCGTACCACAAGGATCCTCACTCAGTCCCACCCTCTTCAACGTATACATGAGCCCCCTCGCGACCATCGCCCGCCAACACAACCTCAACATCATCTCTTACGCGGATGACACTCAACTGATCCTTTCTCTCACCAATGACCCCAGCACCGCCAAAACTAACCTACACGAAGGAATGAAAGAAGTTGCCGAATGGATGAAACACAGCCGTCTGAAACTGAACTCAGATAAAACAGAAGTCCTCATCTTAGGTACTTCCCCCTCTGCATGGGACGACTCTTGGTGGCCGGAAGCCCTTGGAAAAGCACCCATCCCGACAGACCACGCACGGAACCTAGGCGTTATCCTGGATTCTTCACTCTCAATGAACAGACAAGTCAGCGCCGTATCCTCATCCTGCTTCAACATTCTTCGCATGCTCAAAAAAACATTTCGCTGTATCCCCACCGAAACCAGAAAAACAGTCACCCATGCTCTGGTCACGAGCCGACTGAACTACGGAAACACCCTCTACGCAGGCACTACCGCTAAACTCCAGAAGAAACTCCAACGAATCCAAAACGCCTCAGCCAGGATCGTATTAGACATCCCGCGCAACGAACACATCTCTGGTCACCTGAAAGACCTCCACTGGCTACCCGTCAACAAGAGGATCACTTTCCGACTGCTAACCCACGCACACAAATCACTCTACGACATCGGACCAGAATGCCTCAACTCACGACTGTCCTTCTACACCCCTCCCGCCAACTACGTTCTTCCAGCCAAGCCCTCGCCACTGTACCTCGCATCAACAAGACCACCATGGGAGGCAGATCCTTCTCATACCTGGCTGCTAAAACATGGAACTCACTCCCCACTTACCTTCGCCTTACCCAGAACCACCTAGCATTCAGAAAGCAACTTAAAACGTGGATATTTGACAAGTAATCCTCCCCCCTCCCTAAGCGCCTTGAGACCCTCTGGGTATGTAGTGCGCTATATAAATTCTTTGACTTGACTTGACTTGACTATATATGTTTATATATGTATGTATATATATATACACACATACATGTATAAAAATGCATATACATTTATATATATATATGTATGTGTATATGTGTGCGTGTAGAGAGATGTAGAGAGGTAGAGGTGTAGAGGTAGAGGTGTAGAGGTAGAGAGGTAGAGGTAGAGAGGTAGAGGTAGAGAAGTAGAGACTAGTAGGGAGAGAAGTAGAGAGATTTAGAGAGGTAGAGAGTAGAGAGTGAGTAAAAGAGAGTAGAGAGTGAGTAGTACATAGTAGTAGAGAGCAGTAGAGAGAGTAGCAGAGAGTGAGTTGTAGAGAGTAGTAGAGTGAATAGTAGAGTGAGTAGTAGAGAGTAGTATAGAGTGAGTAGTAGAGAGTGAGTAGTAGAGAATTAATAGTAGAGTGAGTAGTAGAGACCAGTAGAGAGTGAGAAGTTGAGAGTAGTAAAGAGTGAGTAGTAGAGAGTAGTAGAGAGTGAGTAGTAGAGAGTAAGTAGGAGAGAGAGAGAATAGTAGAGAGTGAGTAGTAGAGTGAGTAGTACAGAGTAGTAGAGAGAGAGTAGTAGAGATTGAGTAGTAGAGAGTAGTAGAGAGTGAGTAGTAGAGTGAGTAGTAGAGTGAGTAGTAGAGAGTGAGTAGTAGAGAGTAGTAGAGAGAGAGTAGTAGAGAGTGAGTAGTAAAGAGTAGTAGAGAGTGAGAAGTAGAGAGTGAGTATTAGAGAGTAGTAGAGAGTGAGTAGTTAAGAGTGAAAAGTAGAGAGTGAGTAGAAGAGAGTAGAGAGTAGTAGAGAGTGAGTAGTAGAGAGTAGTCGATAGTGAGCAGTAGGGAGTGAGTAGTAGAGAGAGAGTAGTAGAGATTAGTAGAGTAGTAGAGAATGAGTAGTAGAGAGTAAGTATTAGAGAGTAGCAGAGTAGTAGAGAGTGAGTTGTAGAGAGTAGTGGAGAATATTCCAAAGTTTGGCACAGCACCACTTGCACAACAAGTCCAATCAAATCTTATCAATTAGAGTCCTTATTGAAGCGCTGAATCTTGGTGTATATTCAAATGCTTTTATTTTCCTTAAGTTTATGTACCACAGCCAGCCAATGCCTTTGGTTCTGTACAACAGAACTTCTTCAGGGCGTTCTTATTTCCTTCAAGTTATGTCGGTATCCTGTTGTCATATAACTAGATATTTCTTTCAAATGTTAGACGAGTCGTAAGTACATTCTTATACAAAGTGTCTAGGTATCAATTTTACCCACACAATTTGGGCAGACTTGAGTAATTTATAGCATTTTCAAAGTCAGTCTTTCAAAAATTCCAAAGTATAGGACATGATAATCCAAATCCAAATGTTTCTCAATAAAAGTCATTTTCAATCGTTCGGAATATCGGCGTTTGGGCAGATATGACCCACGGACACGGTTTATGACTTTTCTTGAGAAACATTTGGATTTGGATTATCATGTCCTATACTTTGGAATTTTTGAAGACTGATTTTGAGGATACTATAAATTACTCAAGTCCATGGATGCTTTTGGGAACGCCCCCTGCAAAACCCATTGCACGCCCCTTTAACGCAGGACACTGCATTAAAGGGACTGATAATAATCAGGCAGGATTACGCCACAAAAAGTGGCTTAGTCTTGCCTGATAAATGTCACTCAGTCTTCTGCGCCACCGGAACGTCACAAAAGGTGACATTCCGGAGGCACAAGGGGCTCGTAAATAAGGCCCCATAGGTTTCACACTTGTTATAGTTAGTAATTAGCATTTAAAAAACATTTGAAATTCACTGAAAAAAACATAGGTTTCAAACCAATTATAGTTAGCTGGACAATTTACTCATACAAAGCCATTGAAATTCCCCCGTTATAGTTAGTTGTACTCACTATAACTCGCGCGCCCGCAATCCACTGCTGATGATGTCACATATTACATCATTCATGACATGGTCAATGACATCACTGATGACATCACTGATGACATCTCAAATGACATCACTGATGACATCATCCAGTGAATGTGGTTTGCTTTGATATTTAAATATGTATTATAAAAGAATGAGTGGATATATAAATATAAATGTGTGGATGGAGGATTTAGTAACAGTGTCATTGATTGTTTCCTTGACTAATTTGTAGAATCTCACTATATATAATATGTAGTTACTAAACTGTGTGAAAGTCTTTATTGCTTTGTCTTAATTGCTATGTTAAAGACGATATTTGTTATTGGCTTATTAACTGAGTATGTGTATGGGAAAATTAATGTCTATGTGGTTTGGTGGGGGTGTGTGATTGCCAAAAAATGTGTGAATAGTTCATTCAGTAGGTATATGAGGTTAAGACTACATGTTATAACAGTTGTTTCAGTGAGTGTATATGTTTATGGGTGTGGTGGTGATGAAATATTTCTCTCAATGGTACATCTCCATTAAACTTGAAAAAAAGGCAGTATATGTGACAGTTATATCTAATTAAGTGTGCCTAAGACTTAGTTATTGTATGAGTCACTATATGGATAACTGTGTACTTGTAATAGTGATTTTATTACACACTAAGTGTGAGTTAATGTCTATATAGATAGATGAAGTGGTGTTTGTATAAGTATGTAGGTGAGTAAATGTAAGTATAATCAATTGTTTGCATAAGTCAATAGGATGTCTTTATAAGTGAATACAATGTGTGCTGGTGTGTAAGGTCGAAATAGGGGAATAAGTATATTTGATAGTGTTCTGTTGATTATTCACTGCATATAACACTCAATCAATCAATCAATCAATCAGGAGTTTGTTAAAGCGCGACTACTCACCCGTAAGGGTCTCAAGGCGCTAGGGGTGGGTGGGGGGTGGGTGGGTGCAGGTTCCATTCCATCAAGGAGGGGGTCTGTCGAAGAGCCAGGTTTTGAGGTTTCTTGCGAAGATGGGGAGAGATGTTGTCTGTCTGAGGTGGAGCGGAAGGGCGTTCCATGCTTTGGCCGTGCGGAAGGAGAAGGAGCGGCCTCCCAATCTGGTCTTTCTGGTGCGGGGGACCACGGCGTAGGAAAGCTGGGCTGATCGTAGGGTCCTTTGGGGTGCGTGGAATTTGAGTCGGCTGTTCAGGTATGCTGGTCCGGTGCCGTGGAGGGCCTTGTGTGCGTGGGTGAGCATCTTAAAGGTGATTCTCGCCTCGACGGGGAGCCAGTGGAGTGTGCCCAGGTGCTGGGAGATGTGGCAGTGTTTTGGCAGGTCAGGACCAGTCTTGCGGCGGCGTTCTGGATGTTCTGTAGCTTGCGGATGAGGTTTTTGTTTATTCCGGCGTAGAGTGCGTTGCCGTAGTCGAGTCTGCTGGTGACCAGGGCGTGAGTGACTGTCTTTCGGTGTTCGAGGGGGATCCATTTGAATGTCTTACGAAGGAGGCGGAGGGTGTGGAAGCAGGAAGATGAGACAGAGTTAATCTGGCGGTCCATTTTGAGCTCGGAGTCCAGGATGATTCCCAGGTTGCGTGCGTGTTCTGTTGGGGTTGGCGGGTTTCCGAGGGCGGTGGGCCACCAGGTGTCGCTCCAGGCGTCGGGGTTTGGGCCCATGATGAGTACTTCTGTTTTGTTGGTGTTTAGTTGAAGGCAGCTGTTTTTCATCCATTTGGCGACGGCTTCCATGCCTTCTCGAAAGTTGCATCTGGCGGTGTTGGGCTCGTTGGATAGGGAGAGGATGAGCTGGGTGTCGTCTGCATATGACACGATGTTGAGTCCGTAGGTTCTGACGATGGGGGCAAGTGGAGCCATGTAGACGTTGAAGAGCGTCAGGCTGAGGGAGGAGCCCTGGGGGACTCCGCAGGTGATCGGTGTGGAGTCCGAGAGGAAAGGGGGGAGTCTGACCCGCTGCGTCCTGCCGGAGAGGAAGGAGCAGATCCAGTCGAGGGCCTTGTCCTGGATACCTGCATCGTAGAGTCAGCGTATTAGGGTGCGGTGGGAGACTGTGTTGAACGCCGCTGATAGGTCGAGGAGGATGAGGGCTACTGTTTCTCCTTTGTCCAGTAAGGTGCGGATGTCGTCTGTTGCGGCAAGGAGGGCGGTTTCCGTACTGTGGTTTTTTCTGAGGAGTCGAGGATGTTGTGTTTTTCAATGAATGTGGCGAGTTGGCATATTGATGGCTTTCTCGATGACTTTCGCTGGGAACGGGAGCAGGGAGATGGGTCTGTAGTTTTTGAGGTTGGTGGGGTCCGCTGAGGGTTTCTTTAGGAGGGGCTTGACCTCAGCGTGTTTCCAGTCGTCGGGGAACGAGGCGGTCGCCAGGGAGCGGTTGATGGTTTGGCGGAGCATGGGTGCGATGGTGTTGGCAGCTCTGTTGAAGATGTGGTGGGGGCAGGGGTCCGTGGGGGCCCCCACCACATCTGATTAAGTGATTAGATGTGTGTATAGTTCTATGAATAACTGAGTGGGAGTTTAGAAATTTCTTTTGGTGTGTCAATGGTTTCAAACATGGCACTTTCTATTTTACAGTGAGTGATGAAAGATTATACTAGTGTGTGATGAGGTGTATTTGATTGTCATATGGATGATGTCATCAGTGATCTCATCAGTGATGTCTTTTGAGATGTCATCAGTGATGTCACTGACCATGTCATGAATGATGTAATATGTGACATCATCAGCAGTGGATTGCGGGCGTGCGAGTTATAGTGAGTACAACTAACTATAACGGGGGAATTTCACATTTGCCGAAATATCAGATACCGCCGGAACGCCGTTTTGAGCCGGTCCGTTTTAGACTACACGAACACAGACTTTAAACGCCGCATATACACTGGGATTTGCCATTGAAAACGATTGCAGCAGGGTGTGCATCAAGAAAAACGAATTAGATTTGTGATTACGTGTATCCTAAACTCGTGCCGGAAACATATCCAATAAACAATGAAAACTAAGAATATCCTCGATAACACGTGATCTAAAAAAGTCTGGTCTGATTATAACTATCCCGTGTCGCTATAGTAGCAGCCTAACGGATGTTGAAAACGCTAGGTTTAGAAGTCGGATCTGACCTTCATTGACATTCATACCAATCTTTACGTCATCTGGACATTTATTATGTTTTCGGCTTTATATATCTACTTTGTTCTATTCCTATAATAGCATGATGGTACAGTCCTGAAGAAGGCACGTAAAAGTGTCGAAACGCGTAGACAGGAGACAGGAAACCATCCAACAGTTTTTAAATTTATGAACTATTTAAAGAATTGAAGTTATGCATATGCTATAATGCTACAAACAACTTTTTTATCCTTTTGTGTATAATTATGTATTGATTTTATTGAATATCATGTTATTATAACAAGTATTAAATTTGTATTCTTATATGTACAAACAGTAGTGTATTATCATTTCTCAGTGTGGCTTAAGCCAATTTTCATGTGCTAGTTGGTTTCAAAAATATTTGCCTGGGTACTTTACTCACACTTAAAATTGATACCTAGTCACTTTGAATAAGAATGTACTTACGTCTCGTCTAACATTTGGAAGAAATATCTAGTTATATGACAACAAGATACTGACATAACTTGAAGGAAATAAGAACGCCCTGAAGAAGTTCTGTTGTACAGAACGAAACATTTCAGCTGGCTGTGGTACATAAACTTAAGGAAAATAAAAGTATTTGAATATACACCAAGATTCAGCGCTTCAATAAGGACTCTAAGTGATATGATTTGATTGGACTTATTGTAGAGTTTTTCTGTGCCAAACTTTGGAACATTCTCCACTACTCTCTACTACTTACTCTCTCCTACTCCACTACTCTCAAATACTCACTCTCTACTCCTCATTCTCTACTACTCTAAATCAATAGACATACAGAAAAATTTGTACAAGAAGTTGTTATTAAGAAACCCCTATACGTTTTCCTAGGACAAAAGTTCTGAGATTTTTTCAATTCCTGGTTTATGCATTTTCTATGAGTCTTTTCTTCTTTCTTTCTCTTTATATATAAGTGGTGACTTTCAATATAGGGGTCTCAGATGTGTACAGTCTTGTACAAATTCTTCTGTATGTCTATTGATTTTTTGTTTCACATGTCAATTCAGTCCTTTTTAGATTGGGTAGTGAATGTAGTAGTATGCATGATGGAATGAATGGTATGAGTTTATGATGAGTTTATGGTGTTCTTTCTTTGTCTAACTATGTATCACTTAGTATGATTTATAGAAAGTGTTGCTTAATTTCCTGTATGCAAATAAATTGATATGTATTTATTATAAGAAAAACAGAACAAATGAAAAAATGAAAAATAAAAATAATATGTTTGAATAAATGAAATGTCTCTTTCATGTATATAGCATCCTTTGTGAAATATGTTGTGAAGTTACCACAGGAAAAAATATCTCGGTCTGATTAGAGGTACATTAGTGCTTTGGTTTCTTTCTCTCCCTCCTCTGGACCTCAAATTACAATTGGGAGAACTCTCTTTTCTTTAGTTCGTTGCAATGAGAACACACAGCACTCTTCTTTTACAGGACCTGGTAAGGGAAAATGGGGAGGGTGTTTAAGAAAACTCTAGCGAAGTAAGCATTGAGGGGCCTCAGTCCTTCCTCCACACTCTTGAGTAAAGCAGGACCCATCCCATTGGACAATATGCCTGCTAGGGATCCCTAACTTTATGAATTAGAAGAAAGTCAAGAGGAGATCGTATTTAACTCAGCTGACTTGAAATTGAAGGGGGCGTACAGGAGGAAATGAGCCACTTGAACAAGTCTTGTCAAAGTAAACAGCAGCACTCAGTGGGAAAGAGTAGGACGCATTAGATAGTGGCTCCCTTCTGGAACCAGCACACCCACTACCACCCACCAAAACAGTGCATGTGCTACAAACATAGAACAATTGAGAGAAAATCCCGTCAATGGAGGAAAGGGCCTTGAAATTCAGACACCGGCAAAGAAGGTTAGTAGCAAAGAGCTATCCTCAACTATACCAAGAACCAACCTCAAATTGTTGAGAGGCGATGGTTTAAAAAAGTCTAGAACAGCTCAAGAGCTCTCCCTTACCCTGGACTTTTTAACCCAACAAAGCATCCCCTCGTGTGACAAATTAAGTCAAAATCATACAGAACTGTTGGCCGCCTCTTTTAAATAACTGCCTCTTCCTGTAAGTCAAGAAGACCTCAGTAGCAGACAGAACATCAAAGAGAGCAGTGGGGCCAAGTGGATAGAAGGTTGATGGAGATCAGTCAAACAACAGCAATGCATGCTGATAAACTCGGTGTGCAATTCTCGGGATTTGAAGCACTGCCTACAAGATCAATAGATTTGAAATTGGAAACATTAAACTATCTTATTATCAAAGCTTAATCAGCAACCAAGGTATCAGAACCATCATGATTTTGTTTGCATTTAATGGACAAATAGCCAGCCTTTCAGAAATAATGTTAAATTTGATACAAGATTGAAAGAGCTATGTAGTAACACAAAAAGAGGAAAATCCTGTGAGCCCTAGCCAGGAATTGGCGATTCCTGAGGTGAAAAACGATCTACATCTGAGCAAGAGTAACAAGGAAGAGAGAAAAACACAAGTTGTCCAAAGATAACAGAAAACTCTAAAGCCTTTGGGGCTATCCAGGAAAAAAAACATTGAAAAACATTAATTAAAAAGGGAAAACATAACAGAGCTCCCCCCCCCCGATTTAAGCAGGTGGATCCAGAGGGGGCTACATTTGATGAAAAGGAACAGGAGAAGAACACTGGCATCATAGCTGATACAGTAACAATAACAACAGACAACATAGCACCTAAACAACATATAGAAAATTCAATTAAGCCTCATGTGGGAAAGAAAAAAGGATACAGCTTGAGTGCCAAAAGAACATATGAAGAAATTAGAAAGCACGAAACCCATCAATTCAGTATTAACCAAAACTGAAAACTCAACATTAATCATACAAGGAAACCTAATAAAAATAACAGCATACCACACAGCCAGATATAAACAAACTCCCTTGGTAGGAGCCAGCAATATCTCCAATACCTACTTAGGAGAGATGCAACTACCCAGTTGGAGCAGGATTAACAAATAGGCAACCGACTGGAATAGTACTGACTTGAAATTAAAAGAAACATGGGGTGCTGCCTAAAACAATTGGCATCTAATAAGAATTGTTCAACCTACAAGTGCAGGGGCAGCCCCACCACAGTTCAGCTCACCACTGGTACCTGTCTACCACCAAAAAGTGCACCAACCGTTGAAACAAGAATCTGGTCTATTATTTCTGTACCTTGACTATCAATCACAAGATAAACATGATATAATAAATAGGCGGAACTTACTAAAATTGTTTTCTAAACTTCCAAGCCTGGAGAAAATCAGTACATCTGATATTCAATCCAAGACATATTTATTGGACTTGTTGGAGTCATAAAATATTAATATTAAATAAACGTTATTCCGATGAAATCACAGCCATAAAAGATAACATGATTTATACAGAATATAGTCTTTACAAATTCACAAATATTTAAACATAAAACTCCTGATTCCATCCAATTGAAAACAGATTGATGAGAAATTAATCGACACAGAAATCAATCTGGTCTTGATTGCCTAGACCTATAACTGGCCCACAGAAAGTTCATTACTTGCAAAAGAGTATACTCGTTGGCAAAAGCTGCAAGTAAATAGGCACCTCTCATGCTTGCCTGAAGTTCAAAGATTTCAAAAGGGGACAAAGACACTGCCTCCCTGGGTAGCTAAAGTATTTACATAAAAATCCAAAATGTAAGGTATCCTGTAGAGACCTAAAGTCGCAGCCGCAGGGCCCTCTCAGATTTAAGTGAGTATACCCAGACGGTGTGCCAACAGGTGGTGAAGCTGGTTAAATCTCAATTGGGCCACCAAAAATCTGTCACTTACACTGGTGAGGGTTAAAAGATAATGCTCCATGCCCTGTACTGATTTCAGCAACATATTTCCCCTCACTAAGGGTTTCAAAATTTCAGTATTTTCATGGTGGCAGAGGCATGCTTAAGGAACACATTATTTACTGTATTGAGCTCTTGAGGGCTCAAAGAGTCATGTTTGCCAAAGATGTCAGTCCTGCCTAACCTCATGAGTGATTTCTTAACATACAATATCCAAGAAAGTTTGAGCATTTGATCTAATGACAAGCAATCTGACACAATCAGGTGGTCCATATCTTCCCCCAGCACAACAGGGGCTTCACTGCCACCAGATTGACCAAATGATTTACTCCAAGTTCTTAATTTTTGTAGAATGAGGGGGTGCTCTTGGGGACCCTCAACATTTGTCTCAAGAACTTGTTTTGGGCAAGCAGTAACTTGGGCTCCAGGGTGTATCCATATGCTTTGCTACAATATAAAACATTGGACATACATTTGAACTGGTACAGCTTTAAAAGCACACCTCGCAACCACCATCTCAACCTCTGGGTGTAGCTAGCTATAGCCCCTATTGATTTATTCATGTCGCCCAATGTTCCCTCTATCAGAGGTATACAGTTCAATCAGAGTTCCCAAGTATGAGAAGGCCGGGACCCTTGCTAGAGTGTGGGACCCGCTTTAAATGTTTTGGACCTTGTGGACGAAGGCACAACTTCCAAAACGTAAGATTTTTGTAAAGTTGACTAACAGGTCCAGTCTGTCACTGAAGAAACAAACCTGTTAATTAGAATCTGCAGACCCACTTCTGTGTGTGCCATAAGCACAGCATCATCTGCATATAAAATAACTGGCCATTATTTCTTGCCAACTCTAGTGCAGTCAGACTGTGGTGAGGAGTGGGTATCTTCTAGACTGTTAATATAAATTGTAAACAAAAATGGGACGAGAATGCATTCTTGACGGACACCCTTGTGCAGTTGAACTGTTGTGAGAGGCCCACACCCTGAGAATATCTAACCGCTTCCATAGTATGGGCATGGAGATTCATCAATAAAAGCACAATTTCTGAGTCAACGCCTAGAGAGGTGAGTAAGTCCCACAATTTCTTGAGCTTCAACTGATCAAAAATAGACGTGTGGACCATGATTGGTAAAAACAGGGCACCAGGTTTGGCTACCATGTATTTGTTGACTAGTAAATAGAGGTTAAGGCATTGCTAGGTAGTTAATTTAACAGGACGAAAACTGAACTGCACCTTAGATATTATCTGGTTCATATCAGCCTATGTTGATAATATGGCCAACAAGACCCTGCCCAGTATGGGGGGATTTAATCGGGTCCTGTGGCCTTGATGCAGTACACCAAAATGATTCAAAAACATTGGTGCATACTAAATAGTGGTTCTTTAACCATACCACACCCAATGTTCTCCCACAAGTGAGGGTGGAGTCTGAAGGATATGCCCGTGCATACAAGCCCATGCACAGTCTCAAGTAAGACTACACAAAACCTCATGACACCAACTATAGGCCACAGCCCTGTGGTAGTTGCAGTGTTTACCACCTAGTAAAAGCAACAACAAAAAATGTTTTTAATAACAATAAGACTTGGCAACTCAGGTACCTAACAAATTGCAACACCCAAAATGTGGTTTACCTAATAACTTGTCAACGCAACGTACATTATGTAGGCATGACCACAAGGAAGATTAAAACAAGGTTTGGCAACACAGCAGCAATTTACGTTGCGGACGCTCAACAACAAAGATGTCATCACACTACATTGAATTGAAACAGTGAGTTTTGTTTCTGAGCGCCTCTCCTTTGGGAAGAAACATATTTCTACGATTTAGAACAAACGAACGAGACACAGTTCAATGGATGGGCCGGTTTTAATAAAATTGGCATTAGATTACACATAGAGATACAGCAGTTCTAGTTCGATGCATACAACCAGCCTGTCATCAGACAAGACAAGGCCGATCTCTTTATATTTTTGGGTTTCAGATTACACCCATCTCTCGGCACCCCGAAAAAATACACATAGACCAATTTACAATGTATTTGACAAACTGGAATGAGTATAACAAAACACGACACAGCTTATTATTTTTCCACACCACACTGATCTCTGGGTATTATGCACTATTAAGGCATCATAAAAGTATGTGACTGTCAGTATGATTATTTCTTATAAATTGTATAGAATCACAGTCGAAATGTTACCAGTTTGTAGAGCATGGTATATTGACAGTCTGTTATATCTTTCACCTTCCAATCACGTTTGCACACACTGGTGCAGGGAAGTATGTAGAACTGATACATACCTAATATTCTTTAGTGGAGAAGTGTGGCTCACTGGTTAGAGGAGGCAGACCCGGACTCTGAGATCAGACCCGGGACCAGGGTTCAATTCCCGACGCGGCAGGCTCTTGAGCCCAAAATGTCTACGGACTCAGTAATTCTCGCTTCGGCGCCTACTCGAATCAAAGGTTCACACTCTGGGCAATAGCTTGTTTAATCTTCACTACGGCCCCCCGCGGCGGGATGCCTGGCTTTCACCTTGGGGCTATCTCACAGGAAAAACCAGGACGGGTTCCCAATGCAAAGTGCTTTGAGACCTGGCGGTGATATTGTGCTATATAAAAACCCATCCATCCATCCATTATTGCTTATATTTCCATAGAAAACAAAGAACACAAAATAGGTGGTATATGTACGTGCTTTCACTAAGTGAAATAGCCTGCAACTAGCGTGCGTTTTATAGTGGGATCATTGTTTGAGTGCTTCAGTGATTTTGAATGAAAACATTTTTCGAAAGATTTTTTTTGAAAGTTTATCTATGTGCTGTATATGAATTAAGAAATCCACTATCCATAGGGTGTTCTTACGGATTGAGTGAATCAAGGGACAATTTGTTTTTTGGTACTGATAGTACTCCACTCCCTTGGTTGCTGACAAGGGGTCTCTCTCTATTTAAACACAACACGGGTATAAGAGGAGCCATTGATCTTTTTTTCCTCTCATGGAGAAAGGGACGGTCATTCGTTTTCCCACGGAATACAACTGAAATCACAAACCAAGGAAAAGGGTGGACTAAAAATTAAATGTAGTTGCTTTAGCAGAAATAGCGATGGGTGGAAATTTTAAGTACAGGTGTCACCAACCTTCTATGTAACAAGAGCTACGTATGGTCAATTAAAATCATTGCTAGCTACTAATGGGGCATATTACCAAGCAATAACGATAATTATCGCTATTGCTTGGTTAGAGACAAAAATTTACTGCTAAGCTGCGGAGATTTTTATCGCAAATAAACCTTGGTATTACCAAGGTTTAGCGCAAATGCGATAAAAATCGGCCGCAATGCATGAATATCGCTGAAAAGTCCGCGATATTTATGCATTAGCGAGCTAATGCTCTTAGCCATGTTATCCACCTCCTATTGGATAACATGGCTAATAACTGCTCAAGGCAGGTGTTAGCTTTTGGAGATATTCGCGCTTAGCGCGAATATCTCCAAAAGTTGGTAATAGGAGATAGCGATGTTAGCGACTGTTTCCAGTCGCTAACATCTTGGCACGCCCACTTTGCATGTCATTAGTGATAAATATCACTGACATGCAAAGTGGGGCCCAAGATGGTCGCTATCTCCAACTACCTGTCGCAAACTGGTGTTAGCGACAGCTAGGTAATAGGGAGATAATTTTATCTCCGCTTTCTTGGCTTTTAAAGCCAAAAAAGCAGAGATAAACCCCCTTGATAATATGCCCCAATATTTTTAGTGTTGTAACAGTGACTAAATCAAAAAATTGAATATTAGTGGCCCTCATATGCAAGATTATCAGTGGTGATCTCTTCAGTGCATCAGCCTCGGTTACCAGCAGTGATGTAAAAAAGGTTTTGCCAATGTGCATTACTTCTACGTGAATAATATGTAAAAGATAACAACTATAGCTGCAATGTTCCTGGCACCACTCTAATTATATTAATATTAAGTCTCACAAGTATCATATGATTTGTCACTCACATATCAGCTTTAATTATATTTAGCAAATTCATAATATTTTTTCTCCAAAAATCAGATTATCAGTTCTAAAAATAAACACATTTGAATTGTACATTTTAGTATACACACATTAATTCAACCAAGCAAAAGCTTCTAGCATTGCTGCACATTGGAAAGCTACCAGTAGCTCACAAACTACTTGTTGAAGAAGGCTGCTATAGAAGAACAGGCTGAGGCAAAAACAAAAGCAAAAGCAAAAGAATATACCTTAATTAGAACCTGAAATTTCAGAGAGAACAGTTAATTGTCCATACTTCATAATAGGTTGCGAGATGATGGTGCTCAGGATTTGAACCTGTTTTCTATAAGGAGCACAGGTGGATACAAGTCCTATTTGTGAGGCAGAAGACAGCAGCTGGATGGCTGAGTGGGGAGACACATTTGTCCCAAGTCTACAACAGACTGGTAAAGGACATTCCGCTTGAAGCCTGAGGCAAGGGGCAGCCCCAGGACACAGGAATAGAGACCACACTCAGAATGCTTAATGGAGCCCGCAGCAGAATGCTATTGACCCAGAGCATGACGCAGCCTGGGACACCCATGAGTATGTTTGCATTGGTCCTAAGCGTGAACAGTAGCATAGTTGTAAAGTGATAGGTATTGTTTTTAAAAGTATTTCACATAATCAACTTGGTTTTTAAAGTCTGTTACCAATTGATTTGGGGGTTGCATCCGGGTCATAACTCTGCAAAATATCATTGTCATTGGCTAGATTAAGTAGATATCTCCTATTATTTTGTTATAAACAGAATTTCATATTTAATGTTTATTGATGCGCAATGCGAAACACTGTATGGAGAAAAACAGGTGCATATTTACAGCATCAGCTGGTTGGTGAAAAAGAGCCATAAAGAAAATGAAAGTTTTGTGGATTTTGACTGTAATTAAAACACTAAAAGTACAAACACAGAGATGGCACACATTTAACACGTTGCATACTATATAGTGTTCGTTGGGTGACAGAATTAGGGGGCATATTACCAACAACTAGCGATAATTTTTGTCTCTAACTTGTTTAGAGACAAAAATTATCGCCGCACATCGGCGATTTTTATCGCAGATAAACCTTGCTATTATCAAGGTTTATCGCAAATGCGATAAAAAACGGCCGCAATGCATGAATATCGCTGAAAAGTCAGCGATATTCATGCATTATCGAGCAAATGCTCTTAGCCATGTTATCCACCTCCCATTGGATAACATGGCTAAGAACTGCTCAGGGCAGGTGTTAGCTTTTGGAGATATTCGCGCTTAGCGCGAATATCTCCAAAAGTTGATAATAGGAGATAGCGATGTTAGGGACTGTTTTCAGTCTCTAACATCTTGGCACGCCCACTTTGCATGTCATTAGTGATAAATATCACTGACATGCAAAGCGGGGCCCAAGATGGTCGCTATCTCCTATTAGCTGTTAACTGGTGTTAGCGACAGCTTGGTAATAGGGAGATAATTTTATCTCCGCATTCTTGGCTTTTAAAGCCAAAAAAGCGGAGATAAACCCCCTTGATAATATGCCCCTTAGTGTGTATTATATTCATGTACCATATTATGAGACCCATGGGAGTCTATTTAAATTTTACAGAATTTTGCAATACCTTTGCTACATGTTATTGTGTTCATTTTGTATCAACATTTTTCAGCATTTTTTATATGAGGACAAAAAAGACATGGGTGTTATGATTAAATTAAGCCACCAGTAATTTTTCTTGAGGCAAACTCTAGTCTAACTCTGACACTGCAGTCCATGATCAGGTTATGCCAATCGGTCTTGGCCTGTTTGCTGCTAAATAGGACCAAAGCTGCACAGCACTGATAACACCCAACAAGTATAAAACCAGTATGGGGCTGATCCCTTTTAGGGTGACATGAATTTCCAGTTAGGACCATTGTATTTGGGGCGGGGTGAACACTGATTTGGTTGTTCCAGATGTTTGATTCCAATTTGTAAAGGCACAAACAAGCTAAAAAAGAATGATTTCGATGTAGCAAAGAGTGATTTTCAGTGGCTGTGGTTAAGTGAAACATTCCAGCCATTACTTTTGCATGTGCCCAGATGTGGGTTTTGGGATTTCTGTGCCATTGGACTCAAGCACACTTCACTGATGAGTCCCAATACCTCTGAAAATAGTCTGGGGTTGCTTGTGTCGCACAGGATACCTGATTTTGCAATTCTTGCTAAACTGTTCCTTTTAGGTCAGGGCCATAAAGGATATGCATATGGGTCGGCCCTGCTGCAATGGAATAGCCTAGCTAAAAAACAACAGTGTTAAATATAGCCATAAATAAGTATCAGTGGATAACATTAACTGAAGCATTGACTCGCTACTTTTTCAACTCTGTATTTACCTTGACATGTCTCAATAACAAGACAACACCAACTGGGACCTAAATAAAGACAAATTATTTAATGACCAATTTAATATTGTAGAGTCAAAGCATATTTGGACCAGGAAATTTAGTACCCAATAATGTAAAAAATAATGGGAGTCTTCTAACAGAATGTGACTTTCCAACAATGGTGTCCAGAACATATTTTTTTTCTAGGTTAGAGGGTCAAAACTGAAAGCATCCCAAAGGATGTTGAGGGAGTGGATGGAGGAGGCTGTGAAGAACATGTTTTCTGTGTTAGTTGAGTTACGAATCAGAGATTAAAGTGCCCTTGTGTACCTGATATCTGGGAGGCAGTTGGAGATGCAAGTGTGTCGCTACATTGAGAGACATGGAAGAAGACTTAGCTGTCAAGAACATTTAATTGATAGAGGTTAAAAGATCCAATAATAATACCCAGAGAAGGGAAAATATATGCAGACTGAACCATGATGGGCATCCAAACGATGTGAGGCCTAGGAAGATCAGGATGAGCATAACGAAACAGAGAAAAAGTTATTGTTGACATTTTAAGTGGTTGATGTTCGCACTCCCTGCCCAGTATGTCTGTCGCCCATTATTCGATGATGGGGAGGGCTGAAAAGGACCTTCTGGTTCTTGCACCAGAGGTTTTTCTTTTAATATTTTTTTAACTTTGGTTGCTGGGGAGGGACACCCATAGCTCTGGTTTGATCTGTTCCTGTCATGGGCACTAGGCCCAGCCTCACAAGTAGCATTTTTATCAGTACAAATGTGTTATTGCTGAATGGTAGGACTTTTGTGGATCTCTGCTAATTCTGGAAGTTGATGTCAAATTCAGGGAAAATGTGTGATTTAAGGCAAAGTTTGAGGATTTCAGGTCATTGTGGGTATACACATGTTATGGGATCCAAGCAAGGCACACCACCCTGCACTTCCCCAGGTATCTAGTTTTCATAAATGTGCAGGTTTGTTGAATTTCCCTTAGAGCCGGTTGAGCCAGGACCCGAAATCCACTGTTATCAAAATGGCAACATTTTTTGGTTTTTAGTGGAAAAATGTAATGTGTCCATTGTGCGTTTTGGGCCCTTTCCTGCTGCAGGTGAGATGCCATATTTATCGTGAGAAGTGGGGTATAGCAGGGTGGTAGGAAATGTGTTTTGTCCCCTGCAGAGTCCAGAACTTTCCATCACAAAAACATAAGGAAAATTAATGTTTTCAGTCAAAGTTTGAGATTTGCAAGGGCTTCTAAATAAGAAAACCTGGTGAGAGGCACACAAGTCACACCACCCTGGCAACCTATCTAGTTTTCAGAGATCTGGGTATGGATGGCTTACCTGGGTGGAAAAAATAGAATGCAAATATATCATTGAATACCTTATGTGAAAAAATGTATGGAGGCCTAAGCCCGAAGTACCCCCAAATAACAATAAAAGGGATCAGCAATGGTGTGGAAAATCTCTAGCAGTTAAGGGGTTAAAGAAGGAGTAAAACTTATCAAACTGTTGGAAAGGTTGAGGAGGACTGGTATAGCTCATAGCAAAGTTTGCAGGAGCAGAGGTGATGAGAGAGAACACTATCCATGAAGTGGTGAGGTTGAAAACGATATTGAAGAGAGGGTGAAGAAATGTGTAGGTGGTTATTCAGTGAGCAAGGCTTTTGAAGACCAGAAGTTACAAGAATATGTTGAAATAAGTTTGTTGGGAGACAGAATGGTACTTAGCCAGAAAGAAAATATTCGGTCCGAGTTTTTTCAGAAATTGTGCCATAGCCAACATAACTTTTTTTGTGTGCACACACTGGTAGAAGGATGCTGAATGAGAGAGTTAGCAGTGAAGACATGAAGTAAGAGTCAGAGGTTTGATAATTTAAAGGCAGAATGTTTGAGCAGGGTCAGAGAAGGGATATACAGATTTGAGTATCTCAACTAACTATTTTGGTGATGTTTTAAACAGGGAGGTATGGGTAGATTGGTGGATTTGTAGTTCAGGACAAAGGTGGTAGTGCTGAAAACAGTTTGTAGAGAGTGGCCCCATTGTTTTTGATTTAAGAGTGAAATTATACTACATAGTCTTAAACAAAGATAATACAAAATATGGTGGTGCAGACAGACAGATAGATAGATAGATAGATAGATAGATAGATAGATAGATAGATAGATAGATAGATAGATAGATAGATAGATAGATAGATAGATAGATAGATAGATAGATAGATAGATAGATAGATAGTTAGTATGGGCCAATTTTGCAGATCTGCGATCCGCGAATTCACGCGAAATCGCAAAAAAATCCACAAATTTGTGGATTTTCCAGCGAAATCACAGATTTTTTTGCGATTTGCACCATACTTAACTGGAGCACTTTCTACTGGCTAATCAGTAAGTGCTACCTCGTTGGGTAAATGTATAGTGCTTTTCCTACACTGCAGCTGCGTAAAGGGCCAGATGATTTGTCCCCAGTGACCATGTGTGCCTGTAACTTTGCCAAAGTGCCAAAAGGCGCCGAGGTCCCTTGAGTGAGCTGTCCGTCATAGTGGGGAAAGGGCAGGAAGACGTTTCATACCGCTAGTGTGCGGTGTGCGGGGCCAAATGGGCGGGGCCTATGCGTGTTCACATGCCTCTTGTGTATAAAGGGTCAGAGGGCGAGTAGGGCATCATAAGAGGAGAAAGCAGCCTCCTGGTCACTGGAACTACACGGGAATGGCGCTCGAGAAACTCATGGATGCAAAGACCTCCCGAAGTATTACAGTCATTTCCGACGGCAGGGATGGGGTTAAAGCACACTTGCCCAGCCCCGACCATGCTCACTAATGTTTTGGGCAGATTAAAACGCTACTGAATTTGAGCTTCAACTCAGGCACCTGTTTTATATCTGTAAGTGCTTCCTATTGAGGTATAATTGTTGTGACAGGAGCCTCGTGCCAGAATGAATCCTGCCCTACATATTTATCCATGAAGATGCCACCGTTTTGTGCAATATCTATACTCAGCTGGAATACTTTCTACTGGCTAATCCAGTAAGTGCTACCTCGTTGGGTAAATATAAGTGCTTTTCCTACACTGCAGCTGCGTAAAGGGCCAGATGATTTGTCCCTGACTCCCCAGTGACCATGTGTGCCTGTAACTTTGCCACCGCGACAAAAGGCGCTGAAGTCCCTTAAGTGAGCTGTCCATCATAGTGGGGAAAGGGCGGGAAGACATTTCATACCGCTAGTGTGTGGTGTGCAGGGCCAAACGGGAGGGGCCTATGCGTGTTCACATGCCTCTTGTGTATAAAGGGTCAGAGGGCGAGCAGGGCATCATAAGAAGAGAAAGTAGCCTCATGGTCACAGGAACTACACGGGGATGGCATGGCGCTCGAGTAACTCATGGATCCAAAGACCTCCCTGAAGTATTACAGTCATTTCCGATGGCAGGGATGGGGTTAAAGCACACTTGCCCAGACTCGACCGTGCTCACTAATGTTTTGAGCTGATTAAAACGTTACTGAATTTGAGCTTCAACTCGGGCACCTGTTTTACATCTCTAAGTGCTTCCTGTTGAGGTTTAATTTTTGGGACAGGAGCCTTGTGCCATACTTATAACTATTCTCTGACCATGCTTCGAGGGTCAGAGCAAGGTCCGAGAATAGTTGCAAGTAGGCAGGGAGGTGCCGCTCAGGAAGCACTTACACGGTTACAGCAGGGGCCCAAGTTAAAGTTAATTTCTTTGTAACCATTTTGTAAATGGTTACAAAGAAATTAGCTTCCACTTGGCCACCTGCTGTAACCCTGTAAGTGCTTCCAGGAAAAAATTAGTCCCGCTCCCTGATTCGTGGATTTTTCTGCAATTTTGCGAGATTTGCGGATTGCGAAATTGCGGAAAATCCGCAAATTTCGCGAGCGGAACACATTTTCGGCCCATAGTTGATAGAAAGATAGATAGATAGATAGATAGATAGATAGATAGATAGATAGATAGATAGATAGATAGATAGATAGATAGATAGATAGATAGATAGATAGATAGAAACTGACAGACAGACAGACAGACTGACCTAATAAATATTAAGCCTGGGCAGAGATCATAGAGTTCCACTACATGGAACTCCAAGAAGTGACTAAAAAACTCAGCTGCTCTATGCTAAATACTGTATATTAATCCATATATACATACATAAATACATACATAGAACAGAAAGAGAGAAGGAAACAGCAAGAAAGACAGGTATAGTTGATGTAGACGCAGGCAGATGGACAAGAGGATGATTAAACAGAGGTGGAAAGACAAAGAAATGTGTGCAGATAGATAAGCAGAAAAAATAAATAGCTAGATGGACAGATGAGTCAAATAAACAGGCAGCATGGTAGATACATGGGGAAGAGGCAGAGACAAACACATGGGTAAATAGATAAGTAGAGAGGCATACATGATAGATAGGTAGGTAGGTAGGTAGGTAGGTAGATAGATAGATAGATAGATAGATAGATAGATAGATAGATAGATAGATAGATAGATAGATAGATAGATAGATAGATAGATAGATAGATAGATAGATAGATAGATAGATAGATAGATAGATAGATAGATAGATAGATAGATAGATAGATAGATTCAGTAGCAAGGCACACACCTGGATGTGTCCACTCTTTGTTGTGTACTCATCACGAAAATAAGTTATTCTTGATGTAGTGTAGATTAAATTATGTGAGTTATAATTATGCCATTTCACTCGACCTTGGTGACTCAAGCTTCATTAGATATGGACAGCCCTGGGAGCCATCACCCATGACTTACCCAACACCCCATCTGCTGTTACATTTCTGAATGTAATGGTGTTACACATGCTATTTTTGCACAAAACCTTAATCTCAGAAGTCACAGGAGGAATTATTTCTAAATTCGAAATTTAAATGAATACATGAATTGTCACAATCTGTGAACACTCACTGGCTCTAAAGTCCTTGAATGAAATTGATAAGCAATGTTTAAAGGTGGACTATTTTGATCATCTTTTAACGGACACGCTAAGTTTTTAGATGAAAAACTCACTTTGATGTTTTTTTTAATCAGGATCGCACAACCGACTCTGATACTGGATGTTCCAAGTTTAATAGTCATGTGTGCGTATTTTAAGCAAGCAATAATGGTTGCCGAAAATACGTTATTACAAATTCTCTCATACTTTCCAGTGTGTGGGTAATGATTGCTCATTTGAAAATGTCATTAAACCTCTATAAATCGGATCTATCAGTTTTTATTCGTTCATTAACATCTGAGGCACAGCTGATTTGCAATGAGACACTTCCTTTAGATATCCATATTCTGTACCCAATTTGCTTCTGAGAAATTCATAAATCCATACCAAGGAATTATTCACTGACATAAAGAGAATAGAGGTGAAAATCGTTGACTTATGCTTCGAAATGTGCTTAGAGTGACATGCTGCCAGACTGCACGAGATTAAAATTCCGCCTGTAATCGGAGATGCATTTTCTGGACAAGAGTTGTATATGAACAAATCACAGTAATGTATTTAGAAGAGAAAGTTGTTCGCAAGAAAATAATGCCAGAAGCTACCATCTTGTTGAGTTCTTCATTTTTCAAAGATTTGCTTTCTAAAATCGAAGCAGTCAGATTACCAAAATACCCTTCACAATTCACCAACAAAAATTATATATAGCAAATGATGGCATTGATATGATCTGATTTTGTCAAAATCTATTCATAGTTCACAAAAAAAAGAAGAGAATGGGGCCCACCCATGGTTTAAATAAGCGGATACCCCAAATAAGAAAAAACAAGGAAATATGCAGAGAATACGACTTCAAAACAATTAGAATAGTATAAGAATGAGTCATCAGGTACAATAGGATTCCTCCAAACACTAAGGTCCGCGGGTCTCATTTATGAGGTCACTTTTTGTGTCATTCCGTGGCGCAGAAGCCTACGTGATATTTATCAGACAGCACTAAGCCACTTTTTTTGGCTGAATGCTGCCTGATAAATATCAGTCCTTTCTGTGTTAAAGGAGCGTGCAATGGGTGTTGCTGGGGCAGTTCCCAGAAACATCCATGACCTTTTGACAATGCCTCAGAATTACGAGCAATCGTAAATCTGAAGCAGTGCCAAAAGCTTACGGTGGCGTAAGGGAGGCACAACGAGGAGAAATATCTGTATTTCTCCTCCACACATAGAAAGAGGAAAATGTCTCTTGTGATTATTTTTGTACAGACTGGTAGGTGGAGCACGGCAGTCCATTGTGCGCCAGCTCAGGGGAAAAGGACAAGAATGCTCTGTATCTTATAGATACAGAGTATTCCGCCCTTTTCTTTTGTCATAGGGAAGCGCAACAGGAAGACCTGCTGCGCTGCCCTAAGGCAAAACCTCATAAATGAGGCCCCACATTAATTAGGAATTGGCATAAGCCAGCACCGCCAGTCTTCTTACTGTGCTGCCCTATGCCAATGTTAAAGGGCAGGAGTGCACCGTATTTCTGAAATACAGTGCATACCTGTCACTTCTCCCTGCGCTGGCGCACAATTTGCTACCTAGCACCAACATAGGCGCGCTTGCACCGTGGTGCAAGGGTGTCTCTGTTGCAGGCAGGATTGTTTTTTTTAAGGGAGGGGCACCTTTCGGCCCAAAAACAATCCAGAGAAGTGTTTTCCTCTTTATATGAGTGCTGCAGCACACATGGAAAGAGGAAAAAGCAAGAAGAAACAAGCATTTTTCTCCTTGTTATGCCTGCTCTGGGATGGCATAAGGTTTTGGTTCCGCCCCAGGTTTGCCTGATTAATGATATCTAGCGCAACACGGAACTCCACCCAGGCCTAGTATAGGCCTGGGAAAAGTTCACAGAGTTCTGCTACATGGAACGCCAAGAAGTGACCAAAAAAAGTCTGCAGTGCTATGCTATATAATATATATATATATTAATGCATACATACATAAATAAATACATACATACATACATAATACAGAAAGAGGGAGGAGACAGCAAGAGAGGCAGATATATCAGGCCTGGTCAGAGTCCTGCTAAGCTTCTTACTGGACAGATAAGGACCCCACCCAGGTCCATAGAGAACCACAACTCAATCAAATTATTTCTCATTTCACCTGTGCATAGAGAAGAGCAGAGAACTTCCAGTTGTGCTTTTCCTTTCAAAAAAAAAATAGAGTTGCAATGGCTGCAGCATTAGAGGGTGATGATCCTATAGATGGTGAAGAAGAAGATGAAGATCCACCAAAGGTCAAGACAGAGAGTTTGGTCTGGAAATGCTACACCATCCCATCCGGAGATAAAAAGATGACTGCTCAATATATGAAGTACAATATCTGTGGGAAGCAGCTGTCCTGTTGCACTGCAAAGACATTTTCACATGGGATAACTTCCATGTGGTAGCACCTGCAGACCATACATGACCATACATGAGAGGGCATACAATCCTCTAATGCTTATTAAGTCGCAAGACCATCAACCTCAACAGCAATAATGCCAGTCTTCTGCAGGTGACATAGCTATTATCACTGCTGTGTGTGAAAATGTAAAATCTATTATCGCACACGGCATGAAATGCCACATGTCTGTGGGACTAAATACTTCTTTGGTGTCTACGGTCTTTGATGCAGTGAACAACCACCACTTCTAAATTCTTTTTATTATACTGTTTTATGTTTATCTTTTCTGAACTCTGAAGCGTGTTGTTTTTTCGAAGTTACTGTCTATCATCCCCTTTTCATCATTATAAAAAACAAACATAAAAGTGTTAAAAACAATTCTCCCCAAAAATAATGCTTCTTTTTAGCACCACTCCATCTTCTAAAACAAAGAGCTCACTATGGGGTCCATTAGGATATCGGGCGGATTGCCTCCGCCAGGGTGGAGGTGGCCGCCGCCACCCTGGCCGAGGCATCTGCCCGACAACCACTTTCGTTTTCCCCTCCGCCAGATTAGGATGGTGGAGGGGACAGCGGCGGACGGAAAGACCGTACGCCACTTTACCGCCGTGGTCGCCTTGCGACCGCGGCGGTAATAGATGTATATGGTGGCGGTGTACAATGGACACCCCAGCCATATTACAATGGCAAAATGTGTGGGCCTTTCCGTGGCGACAATGCCACCACGGAAAGGCATGCAGAGATTGCTGTGGGGGCCCCCTGCAGGGCCCCCAGGTTGGCGACACTGTCGGGGGCACATGGGGGGTACCTATGGTACCACCCACATGTACATATGCTAAGCGACAGGCACAGCGCGGTGCCTGCCGCTTTCCATGTCTGAATGCGTCAACTTATGTTTTGCATTGTGGCGGGCGGTGCAGAGAGCACCGCCCACCACAAGGTAATACCAACAACGGGACCTCCGCCCTTATGATCTGTTTACGTTTTTGTGAGATTTTGTATGTTGCAATAATTGATATCAAAATAGTACATGTGAGTAATTTAATATTCACAAAGGGAAATACATTTATAAATTATTAAAGAAGACACTAGCAAACACTTTAATTTGTAAGTGACTGTATGGGAGTGTGTGTGTGAGCGCCTGTATGAGTGAGTGAGTGAGAGTGTGTGTGAGTGGTTCTATGGGTGAGTGATTGTCTGTGTGAATAGGTAAATGGGAGAGTGAATGGGTGTGTGTGTGGCTGCATGTGTCAGTGGGTGGGTGTGTGCGTGGCAGCATGAGTGAGTGATTAGGTTTGCGATTGGGTGAATCAGTGGCTGTGTAAGTAGCTTTATAAATAAGTGTGTGGCTGTGTGTGTGGTTGTGTGGATGAGTGGATATATGAGTGGCTGTATGACTAAGTGGGCGTATGAGAAGCTGTATGAGTGTGTGAGTAGCTGTATAGGTGAGTGAGTTGGCTTGTCAATGGTTATTTGGATAAGGATATGGATATTGGGGAGAGGAGTTGCCCTAATGGCTAGACAGGTTGACCTCGAATTTAGGGAACCTGGTTCGAGTCTCTGCAATGACGCTGAACATCCTGTGATTCTGGGCAAATCACTTAATTTGCCTGGGCCTAACAAAAATGAATGTCCTCATCTACTACAACTGGGACTATGTAAAGCGCTAGGATACCTGATTCCTTCAGGTCAAGTTCGCGCTACATAAAATTCGGCAAAAAAAAAAAGATACGTGAGTTGGCATGTGTTTGAGTGGCTGTATGAGTTAGTGTGTTGGTATGTGAGTGGTTGTATGGGTGAGTTAGTATATGAGTGGGTGTATGGCTGACTAGAGGGGCATCTGAGTAGCTTATGAGTGTCGGAGTGGCTGTATAGGTGAGTGAGTGAGTGTGTATGTGAGTGACTGTATGGATAAGTGAGTTGGTGTGTGAATTGTTGTATGGGAGAGTGAGTAGGCATGTGAGTGGTTGCATGAGTGAGTTAGTGGGTGTGTCAGTGGCTGTATTTGTTTTGTTTTGGTGAGTTAGTGATTGTATTAGTGCCTGGCTGTGTGAGTACCTGTGTCTGTGTGTGCCTAGGTGTGCCAGTGGGTGTATCGATACATACCTGGGTGTTTTAGTTGGTATATCAATGTGGGCCTGGGTGTGTCAGTGTCTGTATCATTGTGTATCTGGATGTGCAGGGTGTGTATCGGGGTGTCGCTAGGTGTGTTAGTGCTTTTATCACTGTTTGCCTGAGTGAGTTTATGAGAGTGTCCCTGGGTGTGTCAGTGAATGTAAATAAATATGTAAGTGACTGCATTGGTGTTTAAGTGAGTATGTGAGTGGCTGTATCAGAGTCAGAGTGGCTGTGTGAGTGGCTTCACGGGTGTATGAGAGGTTGAGTGAGTAGGTGTGTGGGAGATTCAGTGGGTGTGTGAGTGGCAATATAAGTGAGTGGGTGTAAGAGTGGTCATATGAGTGAGTGACTAGGTGTGTGAGTGGCTTTATGAGAGAATGATAGTGTCCGTATTGTTATGTATCTTGGTTTGCCAGTGTATGTGTCAGTGCGTGCCTGGATGTGTTATTGTTATTGGATGCATTAGTGTATGCATGGGCATGTCAGTGTCTGCATTGCACTATGCCTAGGTGTGTCAATATCTTTATTGGTATGTCACTGGGTCTGTCTCTGTATGTGTCAGTTCAGTGCATCTGTGGGTATGTGGTTGGATGCATTAGTGTTTGGCTGGCTGTGTCAGTGTCTGCATCAGTGCATTCTTGGGTGTCTGAGTACCTGCATCAGTGTGTGTTTGGGTTTGTTAGTACCTGTATCTGTGTATGCATGGGTGTTGCATAGGCTGTATTGTTGTTTGCCTGGGTATGTCTGTGGGTGTGTGTGCCTGGGTGTGTTAGTGGTTGTATCTGTGTGTGCATGGGTATGCCAGTCTTTCAATCAATGTGTACCTGGGTGTGTCAATGACTGTATTGGAGTGTGGATAAGTGTGTAAGTGAGAGGCTGGGTGTGTCAGTGTCTGTATCAGGGTGTGCATGGGTGTTCGACATGATGTATTGGTTTTTGCCTGGGTGTGTCAGTAGGTGTAATAGTGTGTACCTGGGCCTGTCAGTGACTTTATCAGGGTGTGGCTGGGTATGTGACTGGCTGTATCAGTGGCAGGCTGTGTTTGTCTGTCTGTAACAATGTGTTCCTGGGTGTGTCAGAGATTGTATCAGTGTGTGGATGGGTATGCCAGTGGCTGTATCAGTGTGTGCCCTAGTGTTTGCGTGGGTGTATTAGTGTCTATCTGGCTATATACCCTGAGAATGTAATCTTATGAAACAGTGCTGAAAAAAGTAGTAAAATACATTACTCCAATAGTTGAGGGCATACATCTGTATAAAAATAAGAAAAATAAGTTAGTATTACAATTAAGGCTCCCGGTTTTATGGTATTTATTTATTTGACATTTCCGTCTGTATTTATCCATATTTCTTTTTTGTCAACTTTATCTGTATTTATCCATATTTATTATGGGTTTTGTGAAAAAAATAAAGCTGAAACTGGTATATTTCAGCATTTATTTAACCAATAAATATGCAGTGACGCTTGAATGCCAGCCAGGTTTCAGTGATATGAATACCTGCAGAAGATAAATCAATGCACTTACAATAAAAAAATATGCACAATTCAGTATCAGATTTGTGCATATCTACTGCTGTAAATTCTCTTTACTAAACGTCCTTTCTTTTTTAACCCCCTTAGCTATTAATACACACAGTTATTTGCCTGGCAGTCATGGCAACGTGTATTTAGAATCACTCAAAAAGCACCCAATTTCTGTTTTTATCCACATTTAAAAATAAATACAGGCAAGAAAATAAATGGTTGCCGGTCTATATTTATCCGTACAAATCTGTAAAATCTGTAAAAATGGAAAACAGAGAGCCTTAATTACAATTTCTTAAATTAGAGAATTTAGTTACAATTTCAATAATGCTTAACTTCATAATAACAAACACATTACTACTCATTTCTAATGCTGTAATGCTATGTTACATTAAAATATAATTTTCCTTTTTTTTACTGTTCTCAGTTCTTATATTCATACACCTTAAACAATGCATTTTTGAATGAATCATCATTGATCAATTGGGAAAACCAGTCAAAAAGATTGTAGAAAAAAACTGCACAATATGTGAATGCAATTAAGTAACACTGTGCATTGCACTCACTACAAATGTTTCTAA
The DNA here is from genome assembly GCF_964263255.1 of Lissotriton vulgaris. Classification (NCBI taxonomy): domain Eukaryota; kingdom Metazoa; phylum Chordata; class Amphibia; order Caudata; family Salamandridae; genus Lissotriton; species Lissotriton vulgaris. Next base: position 1,229,177,082 of record NC_141685.1, read on the forward strand.
ACAATTATTTTACCTATGCTTTCACTACTAATTTGATAGACTTTATGCTGAAAAAGAGACCCTCGTTATCAGAACTACTAAGAGATAAATAAGGCAGAGCAGCATATGGTAGGCCTTACAAAGACATCACACCTGGTAGGCCGAATGATGTAAAAAAGAACACAAAGGATATAAAACAAATACACTGCACCACTTTCACAACTGTAATCCTCCTTAGAACTTTGTTTGAAGAAACAAAAGATAAGAATACTGTCATTTAAAAGGCAGATTTAGCTTGAATTTAAGGTTACAGTCAACACATTCTGTTCATCAAGTTACAGTTTTTAAACAGACGTGTAGAGTCCAGAAGTAACAGTAACTTCTTCATGAAATATTATAGCCATGGTAGTATAAGTTCTTTCAGAAATAGTTATTTGTCCTGATTTGAAGTCTGTAATCTGTGTTTCCAATTTGCTGCCATTTGAACTGCATCATTGTAGCATTAAAAATAGATATTTCCACTTTTGTGTACATGTAATGTTGACATAGGATCTGATTGACAATTTGGGCAGGTATTATGTTGTGTAGCTTGTTTGAACAATCTGTGAAGAGACACAGGGGCATACTTACAAGAATTGTCGCTAGGCAGTTTTCATGCTGCTTAGCGACATTGTGTTTACTGCTGCCTATCACTAAATCCAAATGCTATGTTTGGGACATATTTACACACATCGCTACGTGGCATTAGGGTCAGCTAGCGTTCGGAAAAAATTAAGCTAAACTCCAAATCCTTAAAAATATCCACCTTAGTGTGAAAACAGTGACAGCTGGCTAATTAGTGGCAAGAAAATGTGGGCAAGTCAGCCCAACGTCACTTTTCAGTATTTATGGGCAAAAAAGCTTACAAAAACGCCTCTAGGGGAAAAAATACTGAATTTAAAATAGAGCAGCCAGGACCAAGTTCAGCACAGGAGAACAAGCCCCTCAACCTCCCCAACAGCCAGGATGACCAGCCAGAGTCCATGGGGAAAAGGAAGAGGAAATGCAGATTTAGTCAGGAGGAGAATGAGATCCTGATTATTTTAGGTGACAGAGCGTCAACTCCATCTCTTCATCAGCTCCAAGGTGTCATTGTGGACCAAAAATGCTATATGGTTGTCCATCGTCAACAAGGTGAACTCTATCACAAAAGGCAAGAGGACAGTGATGGGCCGCAAAAAGCACTGGCATGATTCCTAGTACAAGACTAAGAAGAAACTGGTCCACAATCGACAGGCAGCCCTACAGATGGGAGGTGGGAGTCCAGTACCACAGGAAGAGCTCAATGCCTTGGAGGAGGAGGTGTCCACATTAATCTGTGAGGAGTCGGTCATTGGAGTAAAGGGATTGGACTGTACTTACTATGACTAACTACATCAACAACAAAGTAAGTAACAACAATGGGGGAAATATGTCATGTTGTACTGTTCAGACACCTATGCCTCATCGCTATCCCACACTTTGTGCAGGTAAAATGGTAGCCACATAGGTACTTTGGGGCTAAGTCACAAGGCCATGTACTGCTGGTATGTTACTTTTTCTCTCATTGAAAGTGACATACCGGTGGTGCAAAGACCTTGTAACTAAAGCCTACATGTGTACAAACAACGACTATTGAACAGTCATGTGTCTCCTATCTACACAGGGTAATAGCAGTCATATACATTCATGTCAAGATGTGACACTTTCCTGTATTAAATATGAGGCTTGTATACCATAATCTAGTGGAGTGCAGGGTTGTCACAAAATTGGTAGCACTGTGGTCCAAAGGAATAGAAATGCAGGGATGTGCTGTAGGCACCAAAAATACAACACAACCCTTCAAGTCCCTCAGTCCTGTGACCTGCGCATGCTCAGCCACCCATGTGCCATGTTGCTAGGGTGTCTGTGTAACTTTTCCAAATGTTGATATGCAGGAAGGAACATCTTCCTGAACATAAACAATCCTTACAGATGGTTTGCTGTCTCTGTCTGTGCAGCAGAATACAGCACAGAAACAAAGAGCAAACATTTGGGAGAAAGAGAACAAGGCCATAATATACATGCCTCTTGCGTTGCTGGTGTGTCTTTTTCAATATTCGAAAAAGTGACATACTGGTGGTGAAAGGGCTTTGTAAATAAGGCCCTAGTGTCTACCTGTCCTTAGTTGTTATTACTGCCCCAGCAGTGTTGATATGTGCTACTTAAAATTTGACATTCCTATTGTGATCAAATGCTCATATAAACATGCTTTTCATGTCCCTTTCATGGTAAGTGAAGAGTGGGGTGAGGCAGTAACCAACAGTGACCAGCTGCACACTGCATTGCAAATAAGGAGAAGTGCATTTATCCACTAGAATGTCACTAAAAGTGATGTTTTGTTGGCAATATGACATAGTATTTATGGCCTTGGGTATTGTGGTAAATGACACCTATGTACATATGTGGAACATGGGCCCTAGGTAATGTCAAACAAGCCTGATTGCAAATGCATGCATCCTTTCACTAATGCATGTAAGGACCCAACACAATGAAGTATGTCTATCCATGAGCACACTCTTGTGTTGTTGTAAGGGAAGGGCACACTCAATTTTAGTATGGGGCAGTCCTGTTTATGTGGAAATATGCTGTCTTCCACAGATAAACTGCTTGCCGCCCCATGTCTAGTCAAATCTTGTCAAAAGGCCCTCCATGGTGAAATCTCACGATCATCTAAAAAAAAATACATCATCTTGGGAGCTTCATGACTCAACACATTGTAGCAGCTTGCAAAATGAGTCTGTTGTAGATAGGCACAAATGATGCAAGTGTAGTAGGTACAGTATAAGCCACTACTCATCATGATCAAATAACTGTGTGGCAGTAAGTTTGTTGGACCTTTGTCTTCAATGCACAGAGGGATCGATGTACACAAACGTGTGTGGAAGAAATACATATGATGTCACACTCCCTGCAAAACATCTACTCTGCACAGGGTGTAATATAAAGGATGTCAGTGATTCCCCTTTGATGACTAGGATAGGCCGCAGCCACTTAGGTGCATATTTACTACTGAATGGTGAAGCGTGGTGTTAAGCTAACATTGTCAACACCACGTTTTGCCATTCTGAAAAGGCACGGATGTGCAATATTTTTAAACATACAGCGCACTTCTGTGTTTTCCCTAGTGCTGTTGACAAATCAGCTGCCTAGCAGAAACATAGGCACCTTTTTACCATAGTGCAAGGGTGTCTGCATTGAAGGAATGATTGTTTATGCGCAGGAACGTGGCCCTCCCTGCACATAATCAAGCATTCATTGTTTGTTCCTGTTTCCATGTGCACTGCACTATGAAACACACATAGAAACAGCAAAACCAATGATAAATGAACATCTCACCTTTTTTTGCAATGTTAAAACCTGGTCTACATTTTTATAATGAAGTGATCATCGTGCAACTGCTTGATTTACCTTGCTGAAACTAGATAAAGTTATATTTTATATACACTTACCTGTGTGGTCTCAGTTTGTGGTGGATTGGGGATTATTGTTGTGTAAAGTGCAAATGTTATCCACATTGCCTCTGTTTAGCCTAGACTGCTCGCGCCATGCTACCTAGAGGGTGAGCAGTGGTTATCTCAGAGGGTTATTCCTTCACCCTGACTAGAAGCAAGGGTCCCTACTTGGTCTAAGGTATTTACCTCTGCCAACTAGAGACCCCCAGTTCTAACATTGTTTCAAATGCTTAACAACATGTCAACATGTAACAGACAGCAACAATAGTATTTCCCTTTCTTTACTGCAGAGGATAAAACCTTACCTCCTGGCCAGCACACTGTCCTAGACATCACCAAAGATGGTGATGATGAAGAAAACCTTCCAACTATCGACCACAACACCCTGCAAGGCCCCCTGGACTCCATAGGAATGCCATTTCCCGATGCAGGGAGGGTCAGCAGCATTGTGGTGTCTCCAATTGCCCGCCAAATGAATCAACAGGTACCACCACACCACACCCCTGGATACCCTGCCAGCCACAGTAGAGGCGTTCCGTGTGTGCCTCATTCCTATTCTCTACTCCGTGGCCTCTAGCAGTCCCTGGCTGACATTGCTGGTGTCATGAAGCGGAGGCACCAACATCTGCCCTGCCAAAGTGGCATCAGCTAGTTGGTCAATGAGATGCGGGCTATGCAAAAAATCTTGTAGACCATGGAGCAGATGCAGGACTCCTCCGTGCCTGTCATGATTGCCTACCACTGCAACATTGCTGCCATGTTGCAAAACTAGCAGATCCTCCTCACTGCAGGGATGCATCATGTGTTGGCACAGAAGAATGTTGCTGCAGCTGTGCAATTCAAATCTTCCGCCCCTGATTTGATTTTGTCTTCCTCCCCTGCTGCATGTTACACAATCCCCTCACGGGAGACAAAGCAGGCATCAGAGGAGAAAGATGTGGATGGTACATAGTTCCAAAAGGAAAACTTTGCAGTAGCATTCATCTGTGTCAAAGGCCCAGTTTATGCTTAGGCCTGTGCTTACCATCATGCCTGGTAACATCATCTATCACAGTATTAATTTTTCCTTTGCTATGTTCACCTTGAACATTTGTGGACTGCCAATGTGGCCATTTCTCTCCAATGACACTGCAATCACCCTCCTGACTGATATTTTGCAATTCCTCTACATGTCTCTTGACATGATCCCCGCAAGGACTTTGTTTGTTCATCCACTGGCTAAATACATCCCTTGGAGTTGTGGTCTAATGACCTTGCCTAGTGTGACTAAGTCTGCTTTGTACATGTAAATAGGTGCTCCTTCAATTGCCAGAAGTGTGTTTTCTGTCTTCAATTAAACATGACAGGTGTCAATATAGTTAATCTGTGTGGCTTGTACATGAACTACAGAGTAAAATTGAAACTTTGGTGTCTGAAGACTCTGGGACCTTGCTTATTAGTGAGATGTCAGATCATGTGTGAAGGACACAATGTCTGAAAAACACCGAGTGGAAAATCAAGTTGGCCTCAACATTGTTTCTTTAACTGGTAACGTGCTCTCAAATTGTATGGAAAGAACAGTCTTTCGGAAAGTGTTATGTTTAAACTGGGTAACCAGTGTAAACTCATCACTGGGGGTAACAACCAAATGTAGTGCTTGCCATAGGTCACGAGGCAGCGAACTAAGTACCACCAAATATAATAACATTATGTAGAGATGTCAGAGGGAGCTCCATTCCTTCAAGACCTAATGTTTTTGTAAAACATAATATGCTTGTATCGAACAACTTATTTAGCACCCTATCCCGATGCAATTAGAAAAGGCACATATTGGAATCTACATTGTATGCATGTTTGATCATGTCAATCAATAGGCTGCTTGACACGACACTGTACCTAGATATGAAGTCACTCACACATCTTGTGCAATTAATCAAGTTGTGAAAACTGATTAATAGTTTGCAAATCCTATAGATTACTGATACTACAACTATGAAAAAGGTGGAAAAGTATTTAAAGAAGAAAGTTACAAAACCTAAACCGACTTACCCTATGCTAAATAAATTCTTAACTTAACCCAGCCTACACTTCCTTATCCTAATTATCCTTAGCACTAACCTAAAAAATCACATCTTAGCCTGAACACTTAACTTAAAAATCAACGCAACCCCCTCCCCCCCTAGGACTTATGTCAAGGCAGGATAAAGACAACTATACATCAACATAGACTACTTAAACAGATATCCCCAACAAATATATATTATTTTATGTTTTAAATTTTACATTTTAGATTTTGTTTTTGTTTAATGCATCCTAAACGAGTACTAAAACATCAACACCCTACCCAAATGAAAAGGAAACTTAACCCATATGACCACAATAAAACTACACTACATTAAAACACTATCTAAACCTAATAATAAGCTAAACCTACACTAAATATAACATTACCCAACATTTCCAAACATACAAATATAACATTGAGAAAATAGTATTTGGGGAGTGTAAAAGGGCTCAAGTCCAGGTACACCTTTTCAGAATGTTTACATTTCTACATGTAAGGTGCTCTACCTATGCATACTTATTTCTGCAGCACACATAGGAGCATGAATTAACAGTAAGATATGGCGTTTTGTGCAGTAAGGTGTCCCTTCCTGCACATCAACAGTCATAGTAAAATGATGAGTTGCAACTTCTATGTGTGCGCCATGAAGAAGCACACGTAGAAGTCACAAATCATCATTACAGATGGTTTATATCAGGGAGGGATACCTTCAAGCACATCAACAATCTTTCCATGCAACGCAGGCACCCTTGCACAATGATGCTATTACACCTGTGTTGTCAATAGGCAGCTACATTTTGTGCCTGCGTAAGAGAAAATTCAAGAGTGCGCTGCATGATTCAAAATTTGCCATTTTCCCTGCATTTAAAAACTGTCATATCAACATAGAATAAAGTTATTTACATGAGACACACAGTGTGAAGGCAGACAAAAATATTCATATACTTACCACCTTGCCTTCCCACGATGATGCCGAGTTTGTCCAAAAGGTCGCCCTCCCGGCTAATGCAGTCCTGCCACAGGTGTTTAAGTTTGTGGAGCGTCCTGTCCATACCAAAGCTGCTCAGGATGTGGCTGTGGATACAGCGCTAGTTCAACCTCCGAACCATCACATCATATCCCTTCAACACAAATCCCACACTCTCAACTATCTTGGGGCGGTAGAACTTTTCCAGCCAGAGGAATGCCTCAAATGCATTCTCCGGCATACACCCTTCTGCCAACATCTTCCCACACAGTCCTATGCCCACTATGAAAAGAAAATCCAACCTAAAGTAACAGGAAACCAAAAAAAGGTAGCTATATACCCAGTAGACAGACACCTGACAATACGAGAGTAAAAACACAAAGAACACAACAAATACGCAACACAGAACTTGACAGGGACAGTAAGGACAGCAGACCAGACACCACAAGTACAGCTTAGCCATACAGATGAAGTACACCCCTCCAAAGACAACTGCACAGCTCAAAGGACACTAACAGTGTGAGCAACAGTGAAAGTGTACAGCACAATGCATCTGAACAGGATGCATGCTAACAATTTGCATTGAAAACTCATGTATTTTGCGAGTTCTTTGTAGAGCAGCTAGGAAAAACTTCACATTAACATGAATTGTGGGGAAAAAGTTGAAGCTAAATGGTATTTGACCTGTACTTGTACCATTTTCTCTCTGCTCCATGCCTGGCAATAGTCTATGGCTAGGGTAAGTGACATATGTTGTGTATGTGGCTTTACTTGGGCAAATGTCTTTGGTTTAAAAAGTCTATAGGCTGTCAACATGCAAACCTTCACAGAGTCATGCTGTGACATACGTCCCAATGTTTGATTGGCAATGCATACATTTATACAAGTCATAAAGTTTTCCTTATGTTGTATGTGTGTTTATATTTGTGTTAAGTACGCGCACCATTCCAGTAAGTTGTCTACCACTGTCATGGGGATGAGACACACACATATGTGTCAACAAATGATTTACTACTTGTGCCAAAGATTTGTGGGCATGCATACAAGGTACATACAACAACAGAACATCACTTTTGTTTTTGCTTTGGTGGTGTTAAAAACATCTCCTTACTTTACCGTGCGGTGCGAAGACACTTAACATGGCACTACGCCACCTTGTCCATTTTTGCCTTCCCACAGTTATACCCTACAGAAAAATGGTATGCAATTGGTGTTGTGTTGAACATTCCACTACAACATCCATGACGTTTGATGCAGGTCCAAATTCACATGTCTGGGGCTGTGTCAACTTTGACAGCTCTGAAAATGCGATTTTAGACAGGCAAGACTAGGAGACATGTAATGAGTACTCATGCATTTCGGCTCCTTCCATGTGTGCTGCATTCTGCAGCACACATACATGAGGCAATTCTTCTGTCTAGAATATTTTCTGTGCTGGAAGGCGTCCCTTCATGTACACAAAAATACGACCATGCAGCGAATTCTACATTGCAAAAGTGTGCCTGCACTAGGCACTGCCCCGATTTTCTGACCCCACCTCAAGGGCACACACAGGGATGCCCCCTAAATATGGTACATATGTCTAATCCCTGTGTTGAGACAAGACAAAGTGCCATGTTATAATTTTTTGCATGATACCTGCCTCAGACCGTTCCTCATAGATTAGCCCTAACAATTCGGAAGCTGAAGTTGCAGTCTCAATGTCTGCAGCAGCATGCCTTTCACATGTGATGGTCATACTAGGAGGTACATGCAATGCTTTAGACTTGTATTCCCCTTCTTAAACTTCCTTTTCAGGGCCATTACACATTTTGGCACAGCCTCTGTTTAAACATTTGGTTTCGCATCATGAGGCTAGGTATGTTGTTGCAGCAGAAGACCCACTGTATCACCCTATGCAGCCCCCTTTCACACTAAGAGGAGCATGTGCAGGTACTTAACTTTCAATGCAACATTCAGTCATGTTGCGTGGCTTGATACCACTTTGAAAAACAGTAGAAGGGGAGTTTTCCATCAGAACATCACTAAACATGACGTTCTGTTGGTGGTACACCCTGGTACACGTGGCCCTAAGTAGTTTCAACACATTAGACATGTCTTTTACATATGCACATTTATAGATTTGAGTCATGCGTGCTGTAGTAAACGTTGCCTATGTCCCTCTATGTTTGAGGACCCATATGTGCATGAATGGGTGAAGAGATGGCGACATAGGATGATATGACAACCATATGATAATTGTGTGTGTTTATGAGTATTGTGCAAATTCCTGGTGACATACTACAGCACGTGACATGATCATTTGCAAGGGGTACATGTTCCTATTTGTGTTCAACTATGATTGCAAATAGAGTGACATGTTGAGAGATGTAGTGCTAAGAAATACCTAGATTGCATCCATTAACCTATCAATGTTTCAATTGGTTGTGTAGCATTTCCTAGCTAGGTGATGGCTCTTAATTTTGGTACCATTTGTGTTTTCAAATTTCTGAACACATTGTGTTTGCCTTTTAGAGTGTAAAATGCTGTATGTCACCTTGCATTCATGAGACTTGCATCAGATCTTTTACGGATTTAGACACACAGTAAGTATGATGTGATGAGGATAGAGACACACCTTCACTTGCAAGTGGAAATTCCACTTTCTCAATCAACTTCATTTTGAATAGAGTGTTCCTGGACAAAACACTTTAAAGGAGTGAGTAGCACAAAATTTATTACAAAAAACAAAAGAAGAAAATAGAAGTTACATAGAGTGCCAGACAGACAACAGGAAAGAGGATCGAGACTGTCGACAAAAGTGATTGCCATGGCACGACGATCATGGTGGTGGGCATAGGACATTCACACATTGTTATCACTACATTGTTATCCTATTTGGTCTACGTATACATTAGTGAATGCATTTGCTTTCTCTGTTATCACATGGCTAAACTATGTGTCAGTGTTTGTGGTGAGTGTTTGTAGGCATTTTAAGGTTGGTACAGTGTGGACAGATGAGCCATACACAGTGTTTGCATTTCAGGATATTTACCCACCCATAGTTACATTGACACATTCTGACGTATGGGAAATTATCACCTGCGAGACCAGACATTATGTGTATCTTTGGTGTAAGATGCTGTCACTCCACTGTATTGACGCAACAGTTGGCATTGGGACCTTATTCCTTGTTGTCTTCATCCTCCCCACCTTCAAGGTGATCCTGCTCACTATTGTCTTGAAGCTATGGGACGTTTGTCTGCACACATATTTTCTGTATGATAAGGCACACCAAGATGATTTCAGACACCATTGGCAGTGAGAAGAGCAGTTTGCCCCCAGATTTATCTGTGCACCGGAAGCAGAGTACCTTGACTCCTAAACTCAGATTCATGATCAACCTGGTGCTGCTGAGGGAACAACACACCAAGCACAGCGTATTTGCCAATGGTGCTCCATCTGCATTTTGTAGTTGACAAACACTAAATATTAAATAATGCCTGGCAGAGGGTGCAAGCACTGGAAAAGCAAGGGGTGGCCTAATTATATTTATAGACTTCAGAATCTGTGGATCTAAGATAGTACAAGGCCTGTCATTAGCGTTAGATCAATCAGTGCACTTTATTATAATTAACTTCTATAATGCAAAACCAAAGTCTTATGGGACCTCAGGTTTTGTAGGTTTAAGTGGCCGTCTATAACTTTGGACCCAGTGTGCAACCCCCTAAGGATTAAAATATCTCTCCTAGTGCTGGATCCATTACCTTCACTCTTGATGAGGTTAGGCTGGGTAGTGAGGGTTTGTCACGGAATGAGGCTCCCGGACCCGACGGGATTCCCCCGCACCTCTTTCGCAACAACATTGAGGTGTGGGCTCCAGTTTTAACCAGGGTATTAAAAAATGCAGTTACAACAGTAATGCCCTCCTCGTGGTCTACGGCTACCGTTGTCCTGATCTTCAAGAAAGAAGACAGGGACAATCCCCATTGTTCTTGCCCCATATATTACAGAGGTGGAATATGGGTTCCGCATAGGAAGGTCAACTATACATCAGTGTCTTAGCATCTATATCTATATTTCGAAATACACGATTGTCAAACCGGGACCTCTCTTCTTGGGCTTTATGTATCTCACCTCGGCATTCGACCAGGTGAACCGTAGTGAATTATGGGCTCTGCTTAGTGGACTTGGGGTTGATCCAGCGATCATAAATCTTTTAATGACCCTGTATTCCAACACCTCAGCCACAGTCAGATACAGAGGGGCATATCACTTGAAATGTTCTAGTGGGGTCAGACAAGGATGTATGCTAGCTCCATTTTTATTTACTGTGTATATCAACAGTATAGAATCATCCCTGATTGCTTTAAAGGCTGACAAACCCCAGGTTAGAAAAGAAACTTGTCCCCGTCATGTTGTACGCAGATGACTCTGTACTGTTAGCATGAACACAAAGAGGAGTTGCTGGGTTTGTGGCCATTATGAACGGGATGGACCTGTCACCAAATTTGACCAAATCGTACATCATGGAACGCGGTAAGCAGGCCACCAGACTTATCACTTACAAAGTGTGCTCTAATTTAGGGAAGGTCTCATCCTTTTTTTACCTGGGTATCTTATTCAACGAGAAACTTAATTTTAAACACCTGAAGGGGGGGAAGATACTGTATATAAAAAATCAATGAGAGCAATTGCAAATTATGCCCACAGACTAGGAACATGATCACTGGGCGTCATTTTAAAGTTGTACAACTTCTTTTATATTTATAAGGTTTTATATGGTAGTGAGATGTGGGATTTTTCGTTGGTAACCAAAATAAAGACCACACAAAAAAATTCCTCCGATGAATTTAGAAAGTACCACAGTGCATCCCCCTTGTATACCATCCATTAAGAATAAGGAATGCAGTATATAACATATTTGGTGCAGATAGCTTTATGAGATATTACACTGTGACAGGTCAGGACAAGAATATTGTGAAAGAATTGTTTTTTAAGTATGCCATGGCTACCATGGAGGAAAGCAAACTTAGGAAACCCATTGGTAGAGGACAAATCTTGGTGAAGTCCATGCAGGGCATGGAGTCTTAATTAATGATGTTAACAAATGCACATGAGAGATTTTTAATTAACTGTTCAATTGGAACATGCTCCACCATTTGTTTGCCTCTCCCCCCGGTTTTGTTTCACACATAGAGGATAGAGGGCGATGGGGCTGTGACAATTGGTCTTGACAGGATACCCTACATTTTGTATTCCTTTGTAAATATTTGACACACCCTAGGTGACTGTTTCTTAAACCACTTTTAAAAGAAATGAGATTTACGCATGCCCATGTAGCTCCACTATTTTTACTGCTTTTGCCGAATGTTTGCACACTTTTTAGTGTTACTAACTCACATTCTACACACCCACCCGCCAGCTCCGATCCCCCAGCCTCCCCCTCGCCACCGTCCCACGAATTCGCAAAGCCACTGCCGGAGGCAGATCCTTCTCCTACCTGGCGGCTAAGACATGGAACTCCCTCCCCACCCACCTACGGCTGACCCAGGACCATCTCTCCTTCAGGAAACAACTCAAGACCTGGCTGTTCGAGCAGTAGCGACTCCCCCTCCTCCCAGCGCCTTGAGACCCTAGCGGGTGAGTAGTGCGCTATACAAATCTGTTTGATTGATTGATTGATTGATTGATTGATTTAAGAGCAGTACTAAAGTCAAGATATTCTAGATGTGACTGAAAAGTATAGGGGGACCTGAGATATTGCCCAGTCAACAGGACTTGCTTGTAAAAATTAACTTTATGTGTTTTTTAACTGTGGTCTTTTTTATGGCTTGGGTTACTGTACACTTGTTTGTCTTGATGTGTAGATATATTTGTCCCTGATTGAGGGGGATGACTGATATTTACTTACCCAACTTCCGATCTTTGCACACTTAAGTGACATGCTACTAACAAATGATTTTGATGCTGTCTTTTTGCCTTTTTAATGTTTCTTTTATGGCTGTGACTGCGGCAGAATAAAGACTAATATTATTATTATTATTAAATGATACCAGGTTAGGTTGTATGTAGTGTCACATACTCTGCTAGTGATTGGTCTGTGTGACTGAATTAAGGGGGATAAACTACAGCATGCCAGAAATGTAATCTTCAAATATGATAAACAAAGCTTACAACATGTTGGTTAAGTGGTTGTTTATTTATATTTATAATCCTGAAATTAATTTGTTGTGTCATTACGTGAAGAAGTTGTTTATAATTGCATCCCTCCTCTGGGTTGCTGCTGCTGTGCTTGCAGGTTGCCTTTGATCCTGCTCTTCTTCTCCTCCTTCCTCAGGATTTTCCATATCCACATTGTCCTCAGGCAAAAGTGTGTCAGTCCAGGCATGTATGTGGTGTAGTATACAGCATACCAGGATCATTTACATACCAGAGGTGGTGAATACACCAGTCTCCGGCTAGATATGTCCAGGCAGCTAAAGTGTTATTTTAGGACCCAAAGGACCTTTCAACTATGCAGACAAGTGCAACATTGTCATCCCTCTGTGCCTACATCTGTGGATTTTATAATGTGTCATCACCCATGGTATGAGTGTATAGCTTTGGGCAGCTGAAAATGAAAATGGAGAAAAACATATATTAGTCTATAATCATGATGTGGGTGAGAAGGACATTAGTCAGAATTGTTTCAGTTGTCCAGCTTTCTATGTACACCTTGCACACAGTCTAGTACATACTTTTAAACAGTATCTAAAATATACATGTGTCCGTTTGTAACAGCTTACACATTACTACACAGCCAGTCACGTTGTCCCCTGTGATACCTCCACTTTTTGAGAATCAGCAAAGTGCCAATGCCTTGTAGGATGTGATTAGTCAACACAGTAAATGTGTATTTCTTTGACAATTGTCTACATTCTTCCCTTTTTGTATTCTGCAGCACACATAGAAAGAGGAAATTGCCTGCATTTATTGATTTTGTGCAGTAATGTGTCCCTTCCTGCACAAAATCAATCAGGCCAGCAACACAGGCACCCTTGCACTTTGGTGCATGGATACCTGCATTGGTGCATGGCAGCCTATTGTGCATCAGCACAGGGAAAAAGGGCAGGAATGTGCTGTATCTCATAGATACTGTGCATTCCTGCCCATTTGTTTTGATATAGGGCAGTGCAGAAAGATTCCCTTTGTGCTGCCCTACATCAAAACCCCATGAATGTGGCCCATATGTTTGGAGATGAAAGTTGCTGCAGCAACAATGTATGCATTGTGTAAATCAAAACATGGGCCATTTGACAGTGTTCCCCTACATAATTGAGTGTCTAGCAGTGTGTTGTGTGTTACAATTTTACTTACCAACAAGTAGTCCATTCCCATAAGTGCCATTCTGGAAATGCTGGTTGATGAGAGATTGGCGTAAGATGTAAGAATCATGTACACTGCCAGGGTACTTTGTGACCACATGGATGAAGACACCAAGTTGGTTGACAATTGCCTGCACATTCATTGAATAGGTGTGCTTCACATTGCAGTAGATGTGTGCAATTTCAGCAAGAGGCACAAGTTGCATATGGGTGCAGTCCATTGCCGCAGGACATGCAGAAATCCGGAAAGGGTATAAAAGCCTTTCCTTTTGGGTAAATTGTTTTTGCACAGTTTTTGGGAAGTGAGGTACTGCGTGGTCGGGCTGATGATGGCATCCAGGATAGTGGGTAGGACCTGGGAAAGGATGCCTGTGATACTCCTGCAAATTTGGCGATGGCAAGTTCAAAAGTACCTGAGGCCAGCATTTGGAGGAGATCAAGTCTCTTGGTCGGTGGAGGAATGTTGGTGCAGCGCTTAGATGTGGCTTGCAGGCTTGGCACTATCTGGTTTAGGAGGCGGACAATTGAGTCCCTTTTTTCCCTGTAATGGGATAAGTCCTCCTTTTTTCAGAGGTGAACAAGCGTGATCCTCTGGTGATAGAACTTATCCATTCTTCATCGCTCCTCCTAGCTGCAGTAGCAGAACTCCAGGGCGTCATTGAGGATGCCAAGGATGACTTGGGAGTGTGTTCCTTTTCTACAAGTGTGTTAGTGAAATTTTTTTAGACCAGGTCATTCCTAGTGGAAAAAAACTACTGGTAATAAAACTTAGTATCAGCTTTTTTTATTTTGAAGACGTACAAGGAAATCCTTGTGAATATCGTGTTGTGTGTTTTGCAGGAGTTTTATTGCAGAAATGCCTACCTTACATCTCATGTTTCTGTAAGTCATGCTAAGCAGAGTGGCACTGTGGAAAATTGTCAATAACTGCAAAAATATTGCTAAAGGGGCTTTGCAGCAATTTGTAAATATGGCGATAAAAAAAAGCTGCTGTAGCCTCAGAAAAATAATGCTACATCGGTGTTAAATACTTATAAATGTACCCCACAGTTTTGCAATTGGGTAGTGTTAAAGAAAGAAATTACTTTTAGTCTATTTATGTAGTTGATGTGAAAGAGCAATCTTCATACTCATGGTTTCATGAATAAGTAATTCCAATTCGCTCATCAATTTGTATTACTTCTTCTTCTAAAACTCAGAAGATCTCCATTAAACACTCCTGCACATCCTGCTGAGTGTTTGGAGTAAATTGTACTAACCCACTACATATACCTACAATGTCTCAAATGTGTCAAACACAGTGTGTTGCTGTCCAAACACTATGTAAACATTGCAAAAAAGCACATAGTACAGAGAGCAATCTCTTCTGTGATTTCTGTACAATTGAATAAGCAAGATGAGCTAATTGAAATCGAATATTTAGAACAACATTTGCATAGCAGTTTACACTAGAAGGGGTTTGATAACTGGTAATCTGTAATATCTCCCTCAATGTTCTTTTTTTCTGTTCCTAACAGCTTCCTTGTTCTCCTTTTACTTATTTTCGACAACCTTACTTTAGTTCTTTGTTCGTTTTTGTTTTGGACAAATGGTACATTTTCTCAATGGGGCAGTGCCCTAAATGGGGAGCATAAACACTTCTTAACTAGTTGTACTCTTTTACACAGTTCGGATCAGCACTTTTTTTGCTGTCATCAAATGCATCAAAATACAAAGCCTGGATGCTCTATCTTGAGATAAGCCTACATATGACATACCTTCCTTAAGAACTGTACTCCCAACATCAGCCATTGCTTCATCTACACTTAAAATTTGACGTTTAGGAATACTTACAGTATATGTCAGAGAAACTGTTTATTTACACATATAAGCCTTTCACAAGCAACAACAGTGTATAATGGCCCTTCCAATCTGCTTTCTGCTAACAATTTGTTCAAATTGATTTGCTAGGTACACTATCTCACTCATGTTAGGGAAGCAAACAAAATCAATATTTTACCCACGGCACCATTAACTAATCCTTCCTCGGTATTTAAATTTCTGTGCAATATAACTCTACGTTTCTTTCAAACACTTAAACCTTTTTCCAATTCTGCAGTTTTTTTAACAGATTTTTCAAATGAATGCAATCTTTCATTTAGCATTCCTGTGTCACCATTGTGTTCAAGCTTTGACTATTATTATCAGTTCTAAAATTTCTTCTTTCTCTAACTTCAACAATTGTTTGCTGAAAGAGGCACACTTCACTTGTGTAGGCATTAGACACACAATTGGTTTTACTTCTTGAATACAAGTACACATTATCTCTGCTGATGTCTTGTTTAATTGGAAACAATTTTTTAAGAAGATTACTTTGTAGATGACACTATCCCCCTTTCGAAAGAATATCTACTCTAATATCCTTCAGAATATTCCCATATTCAATGTCAGATGCTTGTTGCATATTCCTAAATATTTCTTTATATTCTAAATTTAACCAAATATTGGCATTTCTAATACTTCCAAGAGAATTCAGAGTTTCATCTTGGAGCAGTGTGTTGAATACAGGCTGTCCTTTGACAGTGTAAGTTGTAGTAGATCACCAAACATAATCAAGTGTTGTCCTCCGAATAGCTCATCACAGTCTGGCCTTAGAATCTGTTGCATTCTTAAAGTATACAAAGCCAAGCATTACGTTTGAGACCATGCTCATCTCATCAATGATAAAACGTTTTCACTTCTTCAGTACTCTTTAGACTTCATGACAAGCGTCACCACATAACTTATGGTACTTCAGTTTGTTGTCATGGTGCACAGGCAGAGTGAGAAGTTGATGTAAAGTAATTCCTTAAATATTGTGTGCTGCTAATCTGGTGGGTGCTGTTCCTACACACGACAAATTATACTCTGTAGACAACTGTAAGAAAGCAGTGAGAACTTGTATTTGCTGGTGCCAACTTGAATGCTGAAACCCAAGTCTAAATAATTTGTATTCGTTTTATTAAATAGATTAGTGACAGGCATATAATACAGG
The DNA here is from genome assembly GCF_964263255.1 of Lissotriton vulgaris. Lineage (NCBI taxonomy): Eukaryota > Metazoa > Chordata > Amphibia > Caudata > Salamandridae > Lissotriton > Lissotriton vulgaris. The sequence continues at coordinate 1,229,193,943 of NC_141685.1, forward strand.
TCATGAATGATGTGCCCTACATATACAGTAATTTGCTTTAAAAAGGTACACAGATAATTATAATAAATAGATTAAGATGTAGATTAAAAAGTAAAAATACCCAGATACCCAGATTTACAGATTAAAAGTGATAATCGATATATCTCATATGATATGCATCCACAAGCATTCAAGCATATTTCAACTACTGTAAATTTCATACATTTATTAGGTCTACTAAAATTAGTGTAATAAAACGTTGACCACTGACATACAACAGTATTGGCTTAAATAATATGCATGTACAATTTTTTTGTCATGTAGAAATCCACGCTGAACTAGGTCTTCCACCTCTATATATATTTATTTTTGCTCATCATTTAGTTGTGTAACTCATTTTTCCAAATCATCAGTTATTGTCTTCCTTATTGTATTGCAAATTCTACTTTATTCATAACAATCGCAACTTAATTTTCAATTATTGGCTGCCCAAGCCAATCTTGACTGAGAGGACCTGACCTTTGGCTGCTTTGTAAATGGCCTTTAGCTATCTCAGCAGCAATTGTTTCTTCCTGTTCAATCTCATCATTTAAAATGTTCCTATAGATAAAAAATACCAAGCACTCAATTATATTCTTTAGCGCATTGAAACTATCTTTGTAGTAGTCAAAGACACCAAGTAATTCTGATTAAGTACTCCAAGGCTTAAACAGTTGTAGAAGTGCCAAATAGAAGAACTATCTTTTTCGGAAGTTTGACAACTCAGTTTTCTATGATTAATTAAACTGCCTTTTGTGTGTCATACCTACCAAACAACCACCACAACCAACTGTTGCAAACTTGCCTTCATCTACATTTTCTGTCACATTGTTTATATATCTGTAGTTTTGAAGTATTTTATGAAGACATACATTTTCAAGATGTGTACTTCTTTTTGGATAGTAGGTATCCAGCATATTTGTTTTGACAATATCTGTACTTTCTCTGGCAAATTCTGCAAGTTACTGAATTTCAGGAAAAGACTTCAACATTCTATCACATGTGCGTGCAAGTTCTAGACTCACCCAAACAAATCTTTTCAACTAAGAGTAAAAAATAGGTGAACTAAACTAACCACAGCATTCATAGGATGCAATTTCCCTACGTGAAAGCATCTCAAAACTGAAGCTATACAGTTTCTTGGTTAAAGACTTTTCAGTTGATATCTTTTCCCACATCTCCTTCTTTTCATATTTAGTTAAGTAAGAAGTAACACTGCGAGCAACAGCTATGGAGTTGTCCGTTAAAAACTGAATATCCAGACTACAATTCCACATTTTCAGAGTGACAGGATTGTAGTCGTTGGTATATTTTGAAGCTCTGTTCTCTTCAGGTTGAAGAGGTTGATGAATGATTTTCAAATAATCGCATGTCTGACTGCAGACATAAAATTGTTGAGTCTTCCTATGGAAACAACAGTTTGAAAATGCTGAACTTGCATTTTAACGTCTTTTTTGTCACTGTCTTTCGACATGGAACATGTAACAGACTGTTCTGTGAAAGAAAGTACGAACTCATTTGTGTTTGTTACACATTTTGGTGCATCTTTGATCCACAACAACATATGAATATGAAGAGCACCTCTTGCTTGGTACTCTTTATGCCAAAATAAACCATTGACTTCTCCAAGAGGTGGATTTCTTTCATTGAAGATGAACGCAAGCATGTTTTGACATCTGAGATTAAAATACATGCAAACATTTTCAGGACCCAAAGGGCAAAGTTCTTCTGGTGTCTTCAGATGTATTTCCTTTATATTATACTTCTCTTCTCCCAAATACTCATGTAAGTCATCCCATGCATACTCTGTAAAGCGGAGGGTCACCAACCAAGTTGGTGCACCTACATTTTGTAACATACAATTCAGTTCACCATGTCGACAATACTAATTCTCATTGGTACCACGTTGGCATGCCATCAAATATATCAATTTGTATTCCAACTTCTCACCCTTTCCATGAATTTTGTCAACTAAGACTCTTGTGGAGATACTTTGTAAAATCTTGTTTTAAAAATGTGTTTAACAGCTTGCAATATTGCCGAAAAAACACTTTCATTTAACAGGTGGAATATATATGGAATACTTTGATAAAATCTATGGTCCTCAAACTATAACCTTGTTTATCTAAACTGGTCTGCTTCTATTTGCACTGTAAAATCATAATATCATCCATCTACTCCGTTTGGAAATAGTTGTTGAAAATAGCAAGCCTCTAAACTTTTCTCCCAGACACTCATTCAAGCTCCTTTTGCTTGTTTCACCTGGTACAGTTTAATGGCAGCTCTCATAACTTCTTTTGAATGTAGTGGATAGATATTTTAGTGCTCACATATTTTTTCAGTTTTAGTTCTATCCACTTTTTAAAAACTGTCCACTTGAAGGTAATATTTCTTCCTCCATGCAACTTCAATCTGGGCAAACTACTACTTTTTTGTAATGCACATTATTTTGGTTCAGGTAGAATGCAGCATTCTGCACCTTATTGACATTCACTAGTTCTTTCCAGATTTTTTTGTTCTTTTTGGGTACAAAATTCACTAGAATAATAAGCGGTTCATCTCTAGCTCTCTCTACACACACAGTTTCAATATTACAGTTCAAATCTAAAGGTAAGTACACTACTCTACAATTAAGTCCTTTCTGTAGTTCAGTCTGTGGCAGTTTTCCAGTTTTTGGTTCCATACGAACTATTACTTGAAATGGGTATGTAAATTATGTCATTAAATTTTATAAACATTTAGATAACGAAGTTCATCTGGAATTTGAAATAACTCAAACGTATTATTTATTGGTCTCAATGGCATTTTGTTGTCCTCTAAATTGTCATAGAAATACTTACATATGATCTGCTGTCTTGCCAAATCAAACGGTTTCACCACAAATAAATGCACAGCAAATTTTTGCCACTAAGGGCTCTGAACTTGATAACGTAACTGTTTATTGATATGCAAATGTAAAGCGCTCTCATACCCTACTCAGGGTCATGTTCGCGCAATATAAAACACCAAATAAATCAATAAAATCTCTGTTTTCTAGCTCAGTTTTTGAGTACAAAAGTTTGGTTTCTCTGTAGTAACTGCATCAAACTTTTCTATTTATTGTGTAAAATTATCAGGATTGATATCTGTGTTCTGTTCCTCATACCAACTCTTTAGTATGAAGGAGTTAGGTCCTTAGGTAATGGGGAAGGCTGGACCTTAATACAATTTAAATAGAGAAAATGCCACCCCACTTGTTTTTTAGAAGAAGCTACTTAATTATAATACTCAGACACTCTGTTCATCACCACCCCCTTTTCTAAATCGTTTTTGGCCACTATAGGTGTGGCAGGGTATACTCAGACATGAGTCCCTTTCTCACTGCTCCATCAGGATTCAAGCAAGCCGGGCCGAAGAAGCTGAAATGCCAGAAACCGGTCCCCGGTAGCTTGTCTCCTTTCTGGTGAAGAATTGGCTTGGTAGTTTAGTCTGGCTTGTTCCCATGATGCACTGGGCCAGGGACAGACTGATTTGCATATATCCAGGTTCTGAGCTGGGATGGGGCAGTGAGATAAATAACGGTGATGGATCAAGCCCTGATCTCTGGACTGGGTAAGAGTGGTCTGCTTAACTCAGACACTCTGTTCATCACCACCCCCTTTTCTAAATCGTTTTTGGCCACTATAGGTGTGGCAGGGTATACTCAGACATGAGTCCCTTTCTCACTGCTCCATCAGGATTCAAGCAAGCCGGGCCGAAGAAGGCTGAAATGCCAGAAACCGGTCCCCGGTAGCTTGTCTCCTTTCTGGTGAAGAATTGGCTTGGTAGTTTAGTCTGCCCTGTTCCCATGATTCACTGGGCCAGGGACAGACTGATTTGCATATAGCCAGGTTCTGAGCTGGGATGGGGCAGTGAGATAAATAACGGTGATGGATCAAGCCCTGATCTCTGGACTGGGTAAGAGTGGTCTGCTTAACTCAGACACTCTGTTCATCACCACCCCCTTTTCTAAATCGTTTTTGGCCACTATAGGTGTGGCAGGGTATACTCAGACATGAGTCCCTTTCTCACTGCTCCATCAGGATTCAAGCAAGCCGGGCCGAAGAAGGCTGAAATGCCAGAAACCGGTCCCCGGTAGCTTGTCTCCTTTCTGGTGAAGAATTGGCTTGGTAGTTTAGTCTGCCCTGTTCCCATGATGCACTGGGCCAGGGACAGACTGATTTGCATATAGCCAGGTTCTGAGCTGGGATGGGGCAGTGAGATAAATAACGGTGATGGATCAAGCCCTGATCTCTGGACTGGGTAAGAGTGGTCTGCTTAACTCAGACACTCTGTTCATCACCACCCCCTTTTCTAAATCGTTTTTGGCCACTATAGGTGTGGCAGGGTATACTCAGACATGAGTCCCTTTCTCACTGCTCCATCAGGATTCAAGCAAGCCAGGCCGAAGAAGGCTGAAATGCCAGAAACCGGTCCCCGGTAGCTTGTCTCCTTTCTGGTGAAGAATTGGCTTGGTAGTTTAGTCTGCCCTGTTCCCATGATGCACTGGGCCAGGGACAGACTGATTTGCATATAGCCAGGTTCTGAGCTGGGATGGGGCAGTGAGATAAATAACGGTGATGGATCAAGCCCTGATCTCTGGACTAGGTAAGAGTGGTCTGCTTAACTCAGACACTCTGTTCATCACCACCCCCTTTTCTAAATCGTTTTTGGCCACTATAGGTGTGGCAGGGTATACTCAGACATGAGTCCCTTTCTCACTGCTCCATCAGGATTCAAGCAAGCCGGGCCGAAGAAGGCTGAAATGCCAGAAACCGGTCCCCGGTAGCTTGTCTCCTTTCTGGTGAAGAATTGGCTTGGTAGTTTAGTCTGCCCTGTTCCCATGATGCACTGGGCCAGGGACAGACTGATTTGCATATAGCCAGGTTCTGAGCTGGGATGGGGCAGTGAGATAAATAACGGTGATGGATCAAGCCCTGATCTCTGGACTGGGTAAGAGTGATCTGCTTAACTCAGACACTCTGTTCATCACCACCCCCTTTTCTAAATCGTTTTTGGCCACTATAGGTGTGGCAGGGTATAATCAGACATGAGTCCCTTTCTCACTGCTCCATCAAGATCAAGCAAGCCGGGCCGAAGAAGGCTGAAATGCCAGAAACCGGTCCCCGGTAGCTTGTCTCCTTTCTGGTGAAGAATTGGCTTGGTAGTTTAGTCTGCCCTGTTCCCATGATGCACTGGGCCAGGGACAGACTGATTTGCATATAGCCAGGTTCTGAGCTGGGATGGGGCAGTGAGATAAATAACGGTGATGGATCAAGCCCTGATCTCTGGACTGGGTAAGAGTGGTCTGCTTAACTCAGATTCTCTGTTCATCACCACCCCCTTTTCTAAATCGTTTTTGGCCACTATAGGTGTGGCAGGGTATACTCAGACATGAGTCCCTTTCTCACTGCTCCATCAGGATTCAAGCAAGCCAGGCCGAAGATGGCTGAAATGCCAGAAACCGGTCCCCGGTAGCTTGTCTCCTTTCTGGTGAAGAATTGGCTTGGTAGTTTAGTCTGCCCTGTTCCCATGATGCACTGGGCCAGGGACAGACTGATTTGCATATAGCCAGGTTCTGAGCTGGGATGGGGCAGTGAGATAAATAACGGTGATGGATCAAGCCCTGATCTCTGGACTGGGTAAGAGTGGTCTGCTTAACTCAGACACTCTGTTCATCACCACCCCCTTTTCTAAATCGTTTTTGGCCACTATAGGTGTGGCAGGGTATACTCAGACATGAGTCCCTTTCTCACTGCTCCATCAGGATTCAAGCAAGCCGGGCCGAAGAAGGCTGAAATGCCAGAAACCGGTCCCCGGTAGCTTGTCTCCTTTCTGGTGAAGAATTGGCTTGGTAGTTTAGTCTGCCCTGTTCCCATGATGCACTGGGCCAGGGACAGACTGATTTGCATATAGCCAGGTTCTGAGCTGGGATGGGGCAGTGAGATAAATAACGGTGATGGATCAAGCCCTGATCTCTGGACTGGGTAAGAGTGGTCTGCTTAACTCAGACACTCTGTTCATCACCACCCCCTTTTCTAAATCGTTTTTGGCCACTATAGGTGTGGCAGGGTATACTCAGACATGAGTCCCTTTCTCACTGCTCCATCAAGATTCAAGCAAGAAGGCTGAAATGCCAGAAACCGGTCCCCGGTAGCTTGTCTCCTTTCTGGTGAAGAATTGGCTTGGTAGTTTAGTCTGCCCTGTTCCCATGATGCACTGGGCCAGGGACAGACTGATTTGCATATAGCCAGGTTCTGAGCTGGGATGGGGCAGTGAGATAAATAACGGTGATGGATCAAGCCCTGATCTCTGGACTGGGTAAGAGTGGTCTGCTTAACTCAGACACTCTGTTCATCACCACCCCCTTTTCTAAATCGTTTTTGGCCACTATAGGTGTGGCAGGGTATACTCAGACATGAGTCCCTTTCTCACTGCTCCATTAGGATTCAAGCAAGCCGGGCCGAAGAAGGCTGAAATGCCAGAAACCGGTCCCCGGTAGCTTGTCTCCTTTCTGGTGAAGAATTGGCTTAGTAGTTTAGTCTGCCCTGTTCCCATGATGCACTGGGCCAGGGACAGACTGATTTGCATATAGCCAGGTTCTGAGCTGGGATGGGGCAGTGAGATAAATAACGGTGATGGATCAAGCCCTGATCTCTGGACTGGGTAAGAGTGGTCTGCTTAACTCAGACACTCTGTTCATCACCACCCCCTTTTCTAAATCACTTAATTATAAGCAACACATCCACCTGGGTTTAGATATGTTAGGTATTTTTATTTTTACCTTGATTTCATCAAATTGTTTAGGAAATTCTTGACTTTACATGTCAGACAAAGAACACCACAAGTATAACATGTACATATACCAATTTGAACATCACATTTAACACAAAAAAGAAAAAATCACAAGTATATACACTATACACAACAAAGCATTTACGTCTTCATTCAGACTATTCCACGAGAAAAATCACAATAATTAATCTCATTAGCCAACAGTGAAAAATTATGGAAACAGTAATAAACAAAATCTTGAGTGAAAGGAGATATTACGACACATTAATTATACCAGTCAGTACAGAAAATAATTTGTGGTCGTATTAATTGTTTGGTATTGGTGCTGTTATTTTTATCCCCTTTCTTGCCGACGCGTTTCGAACTTCATACATCAATTACGAGTTCTCATCAGGGCCTTGTCATTACTATCTGCATGTGTGTAAAGTAAAAAGAGAGAAACACTGTTTCAGTCTCAATTCTAAGGCCTCATCTCCTTAAGCCCATTTTCTGCATTTAAAAGCAATTTACCTGGATAGTAGCCGAGTTTGTCCCATGTCTTGTTCAGGGAAATTAAAGTTGCAGTCTACAAGAGGTTAAGAATTTGATTTAGAGTCAAGTACAGAGATAGCTCTACAGTCACTTCGGTCAAAGCACATTGCGGGACATACCTTCAATTTGGTTTGGGGGTACAGTAGTGCGCTCCCTATGGCACGGTAAAGCTTCAAGGACCTGGGGGAGGACGAGGAGGACGTCAATACTTGCAAAGTTAAGTCCTTTAAAACCCAAGAAAATAAGTTAAAGGGCTGCCCCTACCTCATACGGTGCCCCGCGGGCTTCAGGAGCGGCTCATTTCATGCCTCACAGTTTTTAGTTCTTCGTGCTGATTTAGAAGTACCACGTGAAAACTTTCAATCATCCACCGATCTTCAAGGCTGTTAGGAAAGATCGGTATCTGTTTGAGTTACTGTATTTAACCAGCCAAATTCGTATCTGCACCCAGTACCTCCGCTCACCTTTCGCGTTGCGGTTTGCTTCCCGAATGATTCAATGTCGAGAGCGGCGGTCAGGTTGCCTGGATACTAAATGCGGTCACATGACCGCGGGTTTTCTGGGAATTGTAGTTGTCAATGCGCGCGTACCGGTTTGGTGGCCTGCAAGTGTCAGAAATGCTTGGACATTCTGCTCGCTTTTCCCCATATTGCACCCTTTGATCAAAGAGGACCATCAGGCCCCCGTGGAGTCCCATACAACCATGATTTATAGTCTGGGCACCTCGGACAGAGTGTTCAATCCATTTTGTGCACTATTAAATTTAAGGATCAGGTATGCCTCTTTTCTTAGCAAGGTTTCTTCAATGTCTATCGGTCCCTTATTTCCAGAAGGCACTACTGTACACAGTACAGTCCATTTGAAATCCATTTCGTTATGATCTGAATCAAGAAAGTGTTGGACCATGGGAGCACTCACCACCTTCTTTTTAATTCGTGACCAGTGTTGGGTAATGCGACTGTTGACCTGTTGTGTCGTTTTCCCTATATATAATTTTTGGCATGCACAGGTGATTGCATATACCACATTGCGTGTCTTACAATTAGAGAATCCATTGTTTTTGCATTTGATTCCCCTGTGTTCGAATTCGGAACCTTCAATTGTTGATTCACATGATATACAGTTTCCACATCTGTGGTGCCCTACTATTATAGGGGAAACGACACAACAGGTCAACAGTCGCATTACCCAACACAGGTCACAAATTAAAAAGAAGATGGTGAGTGCTCCAATGGTCCAACACTTTCTTGATTCAGATCATAACGAAATGGACTTCAAATGGACTGTACTGTGTACAGTAGTGCCTTCTGAAAATAAGGGACCGATAGACATTGAAGAAACCTTGCTAAGAAAAGAGGCATACCTGATCCTTAAATTTAATAGTGCACAAAATGGATTGAACACTCTGTCCGAGGTGTCCAGACTATAAATCATGGTTGTATGGGACTCCACGGGGGCCTGATGGTCCTCTTTGATCAAAGGGTGCAATATGGGGAAAAGCGAGCAGAATGTCCAAGCATTTCTGACACTTGCAGGCCACCAAACCGGTACGCGCGCATTGACAACTACAATTCCCATAAAACCTGCGGTCATGTGACCGCATTTAGTATCCAGGCAACCTGACCGCAGCCCTCGACATTGAATCATTCGGGAAGCAAACCGCAACGCGAAAGGTGAGCGGAGGTACTGGGTGCAGATACGAATTTGGCTGGTTAAATACAGTAACTCAAACAGATACCGATCTTTCCTAACAGCCTTGAAGATCGGTGGATGATTGAAAGTTTTCACGCGGTACTTCTAAATCAGCACGAAGAACTAAAAACTGTGAGGCATGAAATGAGCCACTCCTGAAGCCCGCGGGGCACCGTATGAGGTAGGGGCAGCCCTTTAACTTATTTTCTTGGGTTTTAAAGGACTTAACTTTGCAAGTATTGACGTCCTCCTCGTCCTCCCCCAGGTCCTTGAAGCTTTACCGTGCCATAGGGAGCGCCCTACTGTACCCCCAAACCAAATTGAAGGTATGTCCCGCAATGTGCTTAGACCGAAGTGACTGTAGAGCTATCTCTGTACTTGACTCTAAATCAAATTCTTAACCTCTTGTAGACTGCAACTTTAATTTCCCTGAACAAGACATAGGACAAACTCGGCTACTATCCAGGTAAATTGCTTTTAAATGCAGAAAATGGGCTTAAGGAGATGAGGCCTTAGAATTGAGACTGAAACAGTGTTTCTCTCTTTTTACTTTAGACACATGCAGATAGTAATGACAAGGCCCTGATGAGAACTCGTAATTGATGTATGAAGTTCGAAACGCGTCGGCAAGAAAGGGGATAAAAATAACAGCACCAATACCAAACAATTAATACGACCACAAATTATTTTCTGTACTGACTGGTATAATTAATGTGTCGTAATATCTCCTTTCACTCAAGATTTTGTCTATTACTGTTTCCATAATTTTTCACTGTTGGCTAATGAGATTAATTATCATGATTTTTCTCGTCGAACAGTCTGAATGAAGACGTAAATGCTTTGTTGTGTATAGTGTATATACTTGTGATTTTTTCTTTTTTGTGTTAAATGTGATGTTCAAATTGGTATATGTACATGTTATTCTTGTGGTGTTCTTTGTCTGACATGTAAAGTCAAGAATTTCCTAAACAATTTGATGAAATCAAGGTAAAAATAAAAATACCTAACATATCTAAACCCAGGTGGATGTGTTGCTTATAATTAAGTAGCTTCTTCTAAAAAACAAGTGGGGTGGCATTTTCTCTATTTAAACCTCATACCAACTCGTCATTTTCTCCAGACTCAACTTCAGGACAAAAGAAACCGATTTGAATATCATCACACACTTTTTCAACCTCTGATACTGTACCATACAAAAGCACCTTGCTTAATTGTTCTCAACACAATGCAGTAGTTTTTACATAGTAATGTCTTCTAACCCAATTTCACATTTTTGAATGTTGAACAGCCAGCATTTGAAAATGATGAATGGTGCTTGTGCACACTTTCTTGGATAGGCACGCTGATGAGTGCCAATGTAAATTTGTTTATTTCTTTACTTTGCATGGATCTAAATGTTATAAGAGTGCAATTTTGAGTTTCACACTTTTACTTGAAAATTTCCTTAGACAACCTCTTAATATATCTTTTGACTGCTGATGAACACTACAAATACTAATATAGTACCACCTTCTTCTTTTATTTATATCCTCGTAACCTATACATCTATTCTAAACTGTTTTTCCCGAATGCTGACACCTGAGCAACTTGGCTGATGCCCGATGGAGTTCTTATACAACATTTATGGAAATTGGCCCTGGTTTCCCCCTCGACCGTACCTACCCAGCCGGACATTGGACACAGTTCTCACTCGTCTCCTTGCTATGGCTCCTTCCTCCCCTCCTTTCCTATAAATTCTCTCAACCTTGTTGTTTGTTTTCTGTACATTATTACATTATTGCAACTGATGCAATTTGTAACACATTGTTTCTCTGTTATAACGCTCTGATACCTACGGGTCTAGCCAGCGCTTTATAATCTTTTTGATGTACCTTCTAATGCAACGTTCCCCTGGTTAAGTGCTCTGATACCTCCTGTCTAGATAGTTCTATATAACTGTCGCAAATCAAATGAACTAAAAACTGTTTTTTCCTGAACGCTGAAACCTGTGCAACATGACTGATAACCGGTGGACATGCTTGACAGCTAATGAGGAGATTGGCACTGGATTCTCCCTTGACCGTCATCTACCCAGCCGGACATTAGGCATAGTTCCTCCTCGTCTCCCCACTATTGCTCCTTCCTCCTCTCCCTCCTACAAATTATTGAAACTTTGTTTAAGTGCATTGTACCTTACTATGTTCTTGATGCTCTTGTATCTGATGTAACTTGTAATGCAACAATCCTAAAAGTAAAGCGCTCTGATACCCTCTTGGGTCAAGTTCGCGCTACATAAAATTATAAAAATGAGTAAAATAAGCCTTCCTTGTGCCTTTTGAGCTATCACCTTTCCCATATTTCTACAACCCATCTACTTTTTTCCAATAAAAGTACCATCTTTTACCTCATAGCATCATCCAGTTGTGTCAACCGCAGTAATGTGTTCTGTTGGAAATAGCTTTCTTCATTAAAAAAAGCTGAGTACGAGATGTATTTTTCCATTTCCCTTTGAAAAATTGGCAAAAGTTACTTCTATTATTATACTTTTATTGGCATCTTTTCTTCATAGAAAACACAGTTTTATCCAATGTTCTCATTATATTTACTATCAAGATAAAGGCTTTAAGCTTCAAGGCAAATGATTTATCTACTAAACTTTTTATGTGTTCTTTTTGCTTCAATGCTGCTGTACTTCTCTTATACAGCTTTATTTTTCTTACTAACTTTTCTACTACCTTGCTTCTAAACATTCTTCTATTTTTAATATATATTTTATTGATTTTTGAGTGTCATTTTAGACATATACATCACATCGTATGAATGTTTCCGCAATTACATAACTGTTTGTATATTTGTAGTTATCATTGCAAATATTGCTAACATTCTGTAATACAAAGCATGTTCTGTGACACTTGTAACGCAACAACTGAAATAACCCCCCGCCTCCCTCCACATGAACCCTTATGGAATTGTAAATAACTTGTACAAAAATACAACATATTCAAGCACAGTTTGGTCCAGCAGCAACATCCTTGTACAGGAAATATCCCTTACATTTACAGTTATCACATCTTGGACTCCTCCTGCATATTCCCAGTATATGATGACAGGGCATTGTAGCATCAATGCGTCTGCTATATCTCCTTTACAATTCTTTTGCTATAAACTCTTCAAGTACCGTGTTCAATTCTAGGGAAATAGACTTTTTGCATAATCCTCAACTTTCTTCCCTTGTAAGCTCAGCGCTCTCTGCTTTGCCCCATCTCACCACCTCACTAAAGCACTCCGCCACTAGCGGTGCCGTAGTGGCTTTCCAGCATTTAGTTATTGTACGTTTACCTAGAATTAGGGCTAGGTTGACAAATCTGTTTGTGGGATTGCCACTTTTGTGTTTTATGCCCAATGCCCAGTAGGCAATGTTCCGCTAATACCCCCCATCTCCCGGGGGCCACCTCCAGTAGGACTTATTGCACTTTCGCTCAGTAGTGTTGCAAGCGTGGACATATCCAGAGCATATGCAGCAGGTCAGCATTAGGACTCTTGCATCTCGGGCGTACATCCGTTGTGTTCGGGAACATTGTGTGCAGCCTGCATGGGGTTAAGTACGCTTGGTGCACAATCATAAGTTGGAAAAATGTAAACTTTGCATTGCGCAAAACCTTTCTTGGATATTCTAAAATAGTATCCCATCCCTTATCATTAAATACCCTGTTCAAGTCCACAGACCACTTATCTCGGAGCGCCTTGAGTGGTACTTCAGTGTGTGACCGAATACCCTGGTATAGCCATCAAGTTAAGTGGCTGTCATTCCCGATTAAGTATTGTAAATGTACCATTGCGTGTGTCGGAGGTTCATTACCAGTAGGAGCCCATGTGTTCCTTATATAGTGTGTTATGTTTGCATGTCAGAGGAACAGGGTGTTCGGCACCCTTCTCTCTTCTACAAAGAGAGAAGAGTGGTGCTGGAAACCAGGGTTTGAGCCTCAAGGTCATGTCCACATCCTGTGATTCTGGGCAAATCACTTAATCTCCCCGTGCCTGAATGTGTAATGTAAATACGGTGCCCCTAGAAAGCGCTCCAATACCTTCGGGTCGAGTTTGCGCTATATAAAATATGCACAAAAAAAAGGTATCATGATTCATTAGTGTGTTGTCTACAAAAAACATTCCAATAGTATCTACTCCTGTCTCTACCCATACAGAAATGTGTCTCTGCGATACTGTTCCCAATGAAGTAGTTATGCCAAGTAATGGTATATTAGGTGCAAATGGGGTGCATTTCTTGATATAAGCTAGTGCCCTCTTCCAGTATATTATTGCCACTTTCAGTAATGGGGAGGTAGATGGTGCAGTCACACCACCAGGCAGCGCATGCAGAGTGCCCCTGTTTCATTCTCCCTGCGATATTTCTATTTCATGGAGGTTATGGCATGCAATGCAATATGACAACCACTGCAGTTAACCTGCACAGCAATATGCCCTAAAATCCGGAGCACCCATACCCCCACGTTTTCTGGCCAGCTGCAACTTGGCCAGTCCTATTCTGCGCTGGCCCGTTCCCCAGATTAGCTCCACCAACAATGTATTCAGGATCGTAGACACGTTCTTTGAAATCACAAGTGGTAAATTCATGAAATAGTAAAGTAACCGTGGAAGCATCACCATTTTGGCAATAGTCACCCTACCAGCCACCGAAAGGGGGAGGGACGTCCTGAACTTTATTTGGACTCTGAGTGAATTTATCGCACGGGTTATATTGCCATCAGTGATGTCCACAGGTTCCCTATGTACGTTAATAACCAGGTATTTAAATGTATTCAACACTATTTGAAATGACCACTGACCAAATTGTATTGGGTCCTGAACCAGCCGCTCTGTAAACGCGAAGGCGTATGACTTACTTTCATTTATGGAAAGCCCTGACAGTGATTGAAAGGTTTTGAATATTGTAGGAAGGGGCAAGTGGTCGTCACTAAGGTTCGCGAGACATAGAATGATATTGTCTGCGTAAGATGAGACCACATGCGTAGCATGCCCAGATGTTATGCCCTTATGGAGCACCAGCCTACACATTTTTTCTAGTAATGGTTCTAGTACCAGTACAAATATTAAGGGTGAGAGTGGGCAACCCTGTCTCGTACTTCTCGCCACTACATATTGTTGCGATATATATTGACTCATGCGAGCTCTAGCAGCAGGGTTTATAAAAGACAAATTCATTTTGTAAAGGCATCTGGAATTCCGAATTTTGGTATAATGCGGAACATGTAGTCCCACCGGAGAGAGTCAAATGCCTGATGTAAATCTAATGAGATACCTCCCTGTTGGTGCATGCATTTTGGAGTGCAACATAGGTTGATGCAACGTTTGGATGTTATGGGCGGTGCTTCTGCCTGGCACATACCCTCACTGATCCATATGTATCAATCGGGGTATGTGGTGCTGAAGTCTATTGGCTAGTAATTTACTTGAGATTTTATAATCAATATTGAGTAATGAAAGGGGTCGATATCCTGCAACATCTCTACTATCTCTGACCGGTTTGGGCAGGGAGACCACCAGCGCTTGATGTGTGTGGTGTTCGGCAAAGAGCCTCCTGATACATCTTTCGCAAGTGTGGGACCAACAAGGGCATATAAGTTGCATAAAATTCAACCAGCAGCCCGTGTAACCCTGGGGTATTATTTCTGGGCAGGGCCTTAATAGCTGTTCTGATCTCTGCTTCCCTTAGTGGATTCTCCAGTTCCTTCCTATGTTCATCTAATATTTGTGGAAAGGAGATTTCCAAAAAAAAGGAGTCAAACTCAAGCTGATCCTGTTCTGTTGGAATGGCATATAATGACTCATAATATGTTTCAAATGCCCTATTCATTTCTAGTTGTGTAGTGGCAGGTGTACCTTCATGTATATTAATTTCAAGGATCGGGGACGTCTGTGGGGCATTTCGTATTATCCTGGCTAACAGTGGGCCCGCCTTATCAGCCTCTGCATGCTGCTTTTGAGTATATAAGTTATAATCTAGCACTTGTAAATCTTCCAGCAGTTCTGCATTTTGAATATTTGCTTCATGCCATTCCTTCTTCGATGGAGCACTCTTTACAGCCTCCCGTTCTAATTCACCTAGTTTATCCTAAACAGTTTTGAGGTGGTTAAGTACAGCAGAACGTGACCCACCTGTGTGCTGATAGCAACCCCTCGCAACACCGTCCTAAAAGCATCCCATTCAAGTTTACGCGTACTGGTGGTGTGTGCATTCTCTCTAACTTAATTAGTTATCGCTGTGGATAGTGCATCCCGGAACACTGAGTCCTCCAATATTGTGGGCTGTAATTTCCATGTTGGGACGGGTGTAGGCACCTTCCCCCATTTCACAACAACTTCGAGTGGGTTGTGATCTGAGAAGGTTTTTCCGAAATATGTAGTATCTAGCACATTAGCTACCATTGACATCGACCCACAAAAACTGTAAATACGAGTGTGAAGGCCATGAGGTGGTGAGTAGAAGGAATACTCTTTATCTACTGGGTGTTTCATTCACCATACATCACTCACTCCCCAGCCATCTGCCCATTTACTCAAGGCCTCAGCTTGTTTTTTGCTTCCTGTGTTTTGCAATGATGGATGTGATCTATCCATATCTATGTCAACTGGCTTGGTTACTGCAGGAAAAAAAGTGCTGTGTGCTTGTATAAGTAAATGTGTTGGTGCCTCTTTCACTGAATGACTTTGTATGTGAGTGGCTCTATGCTTTCTAAGTAGGTATGTGACTCACAGTTTAGTTGAGAGACTGGTCATATGGGTCTGTAAGTGTGAATGTAGCACACTGTATATTAAAAGTAAATGCCAAACCTGTTAAGCACATAGCACCCTTCCCCATGGGCTACCTATGGCCTACTTTGGGGGTAATGTATGTGTACATAAACAAGAGTTTAATGCCCAGCAAGTAGTTTCAAATGCTAAGCCGGCAAAACTGTAAAAGTGCGCACACAGGCTCTGCAGTACCAGGCCCCAGACATGTTTAAAGGGCTATTTGTCTGGATGGGTGACTTGATTTTGTCACTACTTGAGTACATATCCAAATGGGTGTATCAATGCCTCTATGGGTGTGTCACTGAATGTAAATATACCACTATATGACTGTCTCTTTTAGTAACTCTATGGGTCTGTAAATGTGTATGTAAGTGGCTGTATGGATTGCTTACAGGCTGTGTTAGTGGGCATTGGAGTATGTTACTATGTATGCTACTGGCTTAGTTACTGCTGAATAAATAAGTGCTGTGTGGGTGTGTGAGTGAATATGTAAGTATCTCTGTCTCTGTCTGACTGAATGTGTAAGTGGCTCTATGCTTTTGTAAATAGGCATGCCAGTCATAGTATGGGTGGGAGACTGAATGTGTAACTGGGTGTACTGGTCCTAAAGTGTGCATGTAACTCACTGAAACGTCAAAGTACGCCTTTCCTTTTAAGCACATAGCACCCTGCTCAATAGGCTATCTGCGGCCTACCTCAGAGGTAACGTATATGTAGAAAAAGGGGAGTTTAAGGCTTGGCAAGACATTCTAAATGTCAAGTCAATCTGCCAGTAAAACTGCACATGCAGCCTCAGCAGTAACAGGCCTGAGACATATTTAAAGGGCAATTTGTCTGTGTGGGGGATTTGATTCTGTCAGTACTTCAGTACACATCTGCGTAAGTGTATCAGCTCACTAAATGTGTATAGTAACCATGTTGCTATGTGACTGGCTTTCTTAGTAACCTTTCGGGTCTATAACTGTGTATGTAAGTGGCTGTATGGATTGCTTACTAGCTGTGTTACTGAGCATTGGGCTATGTAACTGTTTGCACCCAGCTCAGTTAATTCTGTATAGATATGTGTTGTGTGGTTGTTTGAGGGAATGTGTATGTGACTGCCACTGTCTGAGTGTGTAGATGGCTGTACACATTTGTAAAAAGGTGTGAGTGGGAGACTGGATATATAACTGGGCATATGGGTCTGGAAGTGTGCATGTAACACACTGTATCTTAAAAGTACATGTCTAACCTTTTGAGCACATACCATCCTAAACTATGGGCTACATATTGTCTACCTTGGAGGTCACTTATATGTGGAAAAGGGGGAGTGTAAGCCTTGGCAATGGGTGTTAAATGCCAAGCCGACCTGACAGTAAAACTGTACAGGCAAACTCTGCACTAGGAGGCCCCAGGCATGTTTAATGGACTACTTGTCTGGATGGGTGATTTGGTTGTGTAAGTGCTAGAGAACATATCTGAGTGAGTGTATCAATCGCTCTGTGTGTCTGTCATTGGATGTCTAAGTAACTATATTGGTGTAGTGAATCTCGGGTCTCAAATGTGTATGTGAGTGGCTGTATGGATTGCTTTCTGGCTGTGTTAATGAATCTTGAGGTATGTAACTCTCTGTGCAATTAACTTAGTTACTGCTGGATACATAAGTGCTATATGGGTTTGTGAGTGAATGTGTTAGAGTCTCTATTGCTGCCTGACTGGGTGTGTGAGTGACTCCATGCTTTTGTACATACATATGTGACTCACATTATGGGTGGGAGACTATATGTATGACTTGGTGTATGGGTCTGTAAGTGCATATGTAACTCACTGAATCTTCAAGTACATGTCTTACCTTTTTACCAAATTGGCATTGCAGTAAACTGCACACACAGGCTCTGTAGTAGCATGCTCGAGACATCCCGCTGCTGCTATTTAATTTTCATATCCTGGGCATAGGTAGATGATAAAATTACAGACTTATATATAATTTGAATGTAACAATTGACGATAAATCATTGAAACAATATTTAGGGGACAAGACCATTCACTTTACCACAAACATATTTTCAGTCTCCTAATTGTAACTGACTGTCACGGTATGTAACTTAGGGCCAGATGTATCAAACGCACAATAGCGCCTCGCAAATTACGAGTCTTTTGTGACTCGCAATTTGCGAGGAGCTATTTTGCATGTACAACAGTGTGTTTACCACTGTTTGCGATTCCCTCTGGGGTCACAATTTGAGAGGCTCATTAATATGAATGAGGCTCTCGCAATTTGCGAGCCCATTGGGAATGACACACCACCATGTTGGGACTGCTTTTTAAATAAAGCAGTTTTTTTTTCAAATGCAGCCCATTTTCCTTAAAGGAAATGGGATGCATTTAAATAAGAAAAATTAAACTTTTCAGGTTCATTTTTTTTATGGGCAAGCTCTGGTCTCTGGGACACTGCCTGCTCTTATAAAAATATTTTCCCACATACTCACAAAGGGGAAGGGGTCCCCTGGGGACCCTTTCCCCTTGCGGGTGGTTTACCACCTAGTTGAAGTAGGTGGTAAACTGCAAGTGTTTTGCGGCCCCAAATGCAACTGCAAAACATTAGTACAAAGCATGTTTACTCGGTATTAGGAAGGAACACCCCTTCCGAATAGTGAGAAATGCAAATGCTATTTTGCGAGTCAGTGACTCGCAAAATAGCATTAGTACATACTATCTCCTTTTTTTGCGGGAGCAAATGGGAGGATCTTCCATTTGCGGCCACAAAAAAGGGTTGTACATCTTGCCCTTGAGTTATTAGTGACTGTTTCACTGTCCAGGAGGTATATAACTGATTGACACCATGCATATATCAGTTACTGTACTCATGGGTTACTACTTACATCAGTACTTGACTACATATGTAAATGAGTATATCAGTGCCTCCTAGGATATGTGTCTGGATATGTAATTAACCATCACACTCTCTTACACTGTACATGCACTCATAACCCAGGATATACATATACTTTTAAAAGTACACAGTTATTAACATGTCTGTTAAGTCTATTTGCTGATCTCCAATTTTTAAGTCAGTATCACTTGAAATCCAGTGGCGGCTGGTTACATCTGAAAGTGGTGAGCGTAAAATTGTCGTACTGCACCGCGGCGAGCGAGCGTAGCCTCTTCTATATTTCCCTTTACCTCCAGCGGCAGCTAGAAAAAATAGTGATGCCTTTTCCGAACGTGTTACTTTTTTCCAATTTTTTTTCATGCCTTCATGCACGATGAAATGTAATCTTAGGGGCACCTCACAAAGGAGCTACAGGTTACAAACAATTTGATATGGCTGCATTTGTTTCACTGTTTGTGCTTTATATAAGTATGTTCCCTGCAGGCGACAGAAAGTAAACAACCCAAGCTGGAAATACCCAAGATTTTTATTTTTAAAGATTGGACAAATGGTGCATTTTCAAGCAAATTTGAAAAAGCACCTATCTCTCACCAGTCTATGTTGTCCATTTGTCTATCCTTCCAAACTCTCTGTTGCCTCTTTCAAGTCTGTCTTTCTATCATAGGTCTCTTTCTCTCTTCTGTCGCCCACGCTCACTCTGTGCTGTCTCTTCCCAGCCTGCAATTTTAATACTTCTATCTCACTGGCAGCCTTTAGTTCTCACCATCTTACTTGTTTTCTCCTTTTTTTCCTGTCACCCTTCTGCATGTCTCTTTTGCTACTCCTTTCACCTCTGTTATGCATATCTCTATCACAACTGTCTTCTATTTCTCCCAGCTCAGTATTCTTTCTCTCTCATACTAATGCGCACACCACCTTCTCACATTTCTTTGTAGTGCATTCTTTCTCTCTTCCATTCTTTCAGCTTTCCCTGGTGCTCTCTTTCTTGTGCCTCTTCTATATTTCCTTTTCCCTCTAGGGGCAACTAGAAAAAATAATGATGCCTTTCCGAAAGTGTTACTTTTTTTTCCAATGTTATTTTCATGCCTTCATGCACGATGAAATGTAATCTTAGGGGCACCTCACAAAGGAGCCACAGGTTACGAAAGGTTTGATATGGCTGCATTTGTTTCACTGAGTGTGCTTTATATAAGTACGTTCCCTGCAGGCGACAGAAGGTAAATAAAGCTCAGCGAGCCCTGTTTAATTGCTGTTCCTTGCACTGCCCTTTGCTACCTGTGAGACCAGGTATCGCTAAGGCAGTGCCAGAGGTCGCCAGGGGCACTCCAGGGGTCGCAGTTGCGAACACTAAATGACGTCCATGTTCTCATGTTTCCAGTACTTATTCTACTAAAACGAAATCAAGCAAGGGCCTTTTGTGGAATGCGGTTATAAACTTATACAATGCAGCTTGATGTATATATCACTTTGTTTTTATCTGCGAAGCTCTAGCCCGAAGAAAGACCACCCACATGCAGTCGATTTAGTTTGCAGCAAGACAGGATGGGGTTTCCGTGTTGTCGTAAAGTGGTACTACTACTTTTCCATAAAAAGTTGAAAAGGTACAGCATGGCCCGCAAGTGCTTTATTAAACATAACATAGCTGTTTTAATTACAAAAGAACAAAGTGGTGCCCTTCATTTTTTCATGTCCTCTACTGGTTATATGGGCAGTTACAGCACTCCCTGCGAAGCTGTCACACAAGATTCACCATACGTTAAACATTTTCCTCACTGTGTATTGTGTTCACATTTAAGATTGTTTTAGAAGTACATATAGGGGAGGGCAGTGAAAAAGAGCACAGTCCTATTAATGAAAAAAGATAAATTTAGCGTTTTAGTCCATTCATCTAAGTGCATGAAGCATCAAATTTACAGGTCCCTCCCGTGGCCTGCATGACTCCGGGGGTACGCAAGGGGTCGTCGGGGTTATGAAATACAATTACAACAATCAAACTAAACTTACCAGGATGAGGCATCTCCTCTGCGGTCCCATGCAGCGTCACATCACGTCTCCACTCTGAGTCCGAGTGACAAATCAAAGGACTGGATGCGACTGGGGGCGGTATGCTTCCATTTGACAGGGCATGGGGCGACAGTACATCTTCGACCGAGCAGGAGCCTATCTGCAGACTCCTGCACTTCACCAGGCATGGGCGGCATGCCTAATGTATTGCCAATGGAGTCACTGTGCTAAATGAAAAGCTCCCCTCGCAGATGCGCAGTAGGAGTCCACTTCTCTGGACTCCTGCTGCTCTCACCTGCGTGTGATGTGTGTCTGTTGACTCATGCGCACTTGAGGCTGTGAAGCAGCTGCCAGAACAGGCCAGAAATGTAAACAGACATTGAATTGCATCTGCCGTCTGCTTACATTTCTTGCTGCCTGCCTGCCTGTGAATGTTACAGTTTGTCTTGTTGACTCTTGTGACAACAAGTGGGGCATTGCCCAGATGCCCCTAATGGACCAGCCGCCACTGCTGAAATCTTTTCTGAGGCAAAATGTGAAATCTGAAGTATAAGAATAGTATACCACTCTACGTACAATAGAAATAATAATAGCAATCTTTCACACTCTTTTTTCAGAGATATTGATGTGCTTATCAAGTCATAACCTTACTTTCAATTTTTTGTCATTCCACTTCCTCATGGCCAGTTTTCTAACTCTTTCATATGAAGCTCAATCTGGTAGTGCTTGTGGTAGATTTGTGAATCCGCTGCGACACTCACCATGGCCCAGGTGTAACTTTGCAGCGGACTCCCAAATTGCCACAGGAGTCCATTTAAGCATTTAACAATTTACTGTTATTACTTTGCATCTACATTTTACTTTATATAAAATAAGTACTCCAAAATAAGCAATGTGTATAAGCTACTTTCTTTTTAACTTTCAAATGACAGTCTCTTTGGAACTTTTGCTCAAAATCACTACCTCATTTTAGTTACCTACACATTTGCATCATCCAATCAAATGTGTTCTTTATTAAATGTTGTGCTGTCCTTCGATTTTAACTGCCTTTCATTTTGAAAACGGTTTCATTCAGTTCAAACTTTCTCCAGTATGTTCATCTTCCTTGCTTTCAAAGTTGTTGAAGTATGGGTCATAGCTTTTTGTTTTGGGCCAGAGAGTGTGCTAGAAAGAGTGGCATTGTTAGGGACTTAAGTCTGTCTAATGTGAATTATACGTGGGTAGGTCACAGACATTTAAAATGGCACCAATTGCTGCCTTCGGTTGAAAGCATTACATATTGGCAAAATCCAGATCTCATGATTGTGCACTGTAGTGGCAATGACCTATGGAAACTTACTGGAGCAATCCTAATGAGGATACCTTTTGTAAATGAATGACACTTTTCCCCTCACACTTCCTTGGCATTCTCCAACATTTACCGAAGGCAGAAAAGAAAGTAGTCAAACAAATGATGTCCAAAGATAGGCAAAGCCAGGAAACATATCAATAAAACTGATTCTGTTATGTTATGTTATATTATGTTGTAGAGTGCAATCTACTCAGCAGAGTGGCCCAGCACTCGGTAGTGTGAGACCGACAGGCAACTTGGTTAGCTGTTAAAGAGGTAGGTTTTTAGTGTTCTCTTGAACATATCCAGGTTGTGTATTAGCTGAAACTCTAAAGGGAGCCTTTTCCAAAGGAGAGGTGCCTGATAGAAAAAGGGTATCTCACCTATTCTGAGGCAACTAATGCAGGGCTCACTAACTAGGTACGTCAGGGAAGAGTGAAGGGTGTGTGCAGGTGTGTATGCACTGATCCTCTTGCTGAAATAAGACATGCCCCTAACTTGTAGGGCCTTATGCATGAGGACAATGGCCTTAAAGACCACCTTCTTTTTTGCCGGGAGCCAATGAAGAGACCTCAGGTGGGGGTGTCATGTGAAACCTAGGTGGGAGTCTAATTAACAGTCTTGCCGCAGAGTTGTGCACCACCTGCAGTCTCTAAGGAGATTGTCTGGGAGACTGATGTACAGAGCGTTCCCATAGTTGAGTCTTGACATTATCAGGGCCAGCACTACCTTTCTACCAGCAGACTCAGATGTAAGGGGTAGGAATTTCATTAGAATGTGAAGCGCGCTGAATCATGACCTGGCGAGGTCTTGAATCGGAGGTTGGAAGATAGGGATTTATCTTTTTTGATCCTAAAGTTCTTTCCACAGTATTGTGGGCAACCCGGGTGCAGCAAGTTGCTCAGCCAGCAGGTTTCCATGAAATTGTGGGGTCCTTGGGGCCAACTAGCCCTCCTGATACCTCCAGTAAGATCCACACAGTTGGATTGCTGGGAGGTCATCAGAGTCATGCCCCCTTTCTCCACCACTCTGCAGTGCTCCATCTGGCACATTGCTGCTTGGTGGAAGAAGTCCATTTCAGTCCTCAGGCCCCCAGGATGCAAGGGGACATCATATCCCCACACGCAGTACACTGAGAGGCCTCTGACCACCTTGCAGCAATTCCACTGTGTGGGGCTTACTGGAGGTAACAGGAGGTCCTCTTGGCTCCTAAGGACCCTCAGCTGCCAGGGGACTTCATTCTC
This sequence comes from Lissotriton vulgaris, assembly GCF_964263255.1. Taxonomy (NCBI): domain Eukaryota; kingdom Metazoa; phylum Chordata; class Amphibia; order Caudata; family Salamandridae; genus Lissotriton; species Lissotriton vulgaris. Next base: position 1,229,217,236 of record NC_141685.1, read on the forward strand.
CAACCAGGAGCATGCCAGGAGGTACATTTGCAGAGTAGTGGAGAAAGGGTTAGGGCCTCCTGTGAGTTGCAGCTTTTTAAAATTTATATTTTTTAGGAAGGGGGTCACGTTGCCCCCCCCTTCCCTGGACCATTTAGGGCCCCGGGGCCCCCACCCACGGGGCCTGATCCTTGTTTAAAAAAAAAATTTAAACAGGAGGACGCCATACAGCACCCCTCCCAGCTGGCCCTGGGGATGGTGGTCCCCAGGGCCATGCAGGGCAGCTGGAGGGGGGACACAAAGCCCTCTCCCATCTTGTATGTAGCCATGGGGAGAGTGGTGATCCCCGGGGTCAGGGGTCCTCAACAGACCCCCTTCATTAGTGTACGTGTTCCTCAGGGAGGTGGTGGTCCATAGTGCTGCTTGAGGGGGCCAGAGCCCCACACATCATTATTTATTTATTTTAGCCCCGGGGAGGTGGTGGTCCCCGGGGCTGTAGGGAAGGCTGTAGGCCCTCCCCCATTTTTTTTAAATGCATGTGCTCATGAGGACCCCTATAATATTGAAATTAGCATCGGGAGGTGGTAGTCCTCAGGGCAGGGGGGCCCCATATTCTTTCAATTAGCCGAAGAGAGTTGATGATCCCCGGTGCATGGGGGTCCACAAGGTCCCCTCACAGAACACAGAATAGACCCATGGAGATGGCATCACTCAGAGCTGCAGAGGAGTCCACCAGCCTACCTTCATAAAATTCAGAACAGCCCCGCAGACATGGTGGTTCTCGGTGCTTTAATAACCATAGGAGGGGGGCCACATGCATGCCCCTCCTATATATATTATATACCCCGGGACCTGGCCAACCTGGGGTTTATTTTAAAGCAGTGCTGGAGCCGACGCTTCCTTTTTTTTTACTTTGTTGCTGCAAATTCACGAATATTGCCAATTTATAGCAATTTTGTTTTTACATTGTTTTATGCCATGGCGGGGTCCCAGGGGGACCTCAAGGCCATGGCTTTAGGGTAAAGGCATTCCTCTCATGCCCCCCTTTTCTTCACTTTCACTTTTATGTTTTTGAAACTCGCTGAAGCCGAGTCCCAAGATGTGATGTCATGAGTGATGTCACTGACCATGTCATGAGTGATGTAATATGTGATGTCATCAGCAGTGGATTGCGGGCACACAAGTTATAGTTAGCTGAACTAACTATAACGGGGTATTTCAATGGTTTTCTATGAGTGAAAAGTCCACCTAACTATAACATGTGTGAACCCATGGTTTATTCAGTGAATTTTTAAGGTTTTTTAAATGCTAATTCCTAACTATAAAGTGGCTGAAACCTATGGTTTTTTCAGTGAATTTCATAGGTTTTGTAAATGACAATTTTTTAATATATTAATTGTTATATTTATTTTTTTGATACTGATTTACTAATTTTTGTAATATTTATTTTTAGCTATTTTATTTTTAAATTACATTACATATTTTTAATGTACAATAATTTAAAAAATTCAATTTTTTTATTTTTTATTTTATGTTCTTTTTTCAATATATTAAAATTAATTTCTATATATATTTTAATTTTTTTTGTGGTAAGTGTAGGGTAAGCGTACCGTCCTCGCACCCTCCTGCGCATCTCTAATTGTACTGTATACGTACCCGTGCATACGTTAGAAATACGTTTTGATGTTACGTCTCGAATCGGCGCTTCCGCGTGACGTCGTGTAAATTTGTACGGCGCACAGTACGCGTACTCCGTGAACTTTTTAATTTTTTAAAAGATATATGTATGTATTTTATGTAAATATTAAGGCAAGACATTATCTGAGGTAATTATGAAAATAGTATTTAATTAATTTTAATAAGTGTTTATTACTATTAAAAGCAATTACGCGAATCGCGGGGTACGTCATACGTACGCGCATCATAAGAGCAGTCTACACGTACCCCTTACGACTTCAAAAACACAAATTTGATTGGTTCATTATACTTCCTATTCTAACCCCACCCATTTTAATCATTCTTCTTTGACCTTCACCCATCTTTATGTGAAGGAGCTCTTTCTTCAATAGATCTTCATTATGGCTGCACAGCAAGGTGAAGATATCTCAGAACACTCTTCTGAATAAGAATTTGTTGCAGAAGATCCAGCCCCCAAAAGGAAAGAGGCACTAATTTGGAATTATTTTTCCTTTCCGGATGGAGAAAAAAAAGTCAACACAGAAAAAGTTACCTCTAAGGTGTGTTCAACAGTGCTGTCTCGAGGGAATCATTCAAACACTACTCCTTTGGAACTGCCAGCATGGTGAAGCACGTGAAAACTCTACATTCACGCAACTATGCTCGTGCTGCATGCAGCAGACTTCGAGAGGAGACTCCATCACCTGACCCCAGCACATCTGCAGGACCATCAAGTCCTCATCCGGACATCTGTCCAGATTTTGCAGACTTAATTATTTTTGCAAATTTTCCAAAGAAACTTCTTGCTATGGAGAACAATCCAAGGATTTAATTTGCAGGTGCAAACTAGACCACCGTTGCTCCCACAGTTAATTTTTTTTGTTCATTTGTTCCAGTTCAAGACTGTTTTGTTTGTGCAGTTCCCTTTTTTCCTTTTAAAAAAAGCAACAAAAAAATTGTTCAGAAAATCCCAAAAAATACAAAACAACAAAAAAGAAAAAAAAATAGTTATTTTCAGAACTAACTTAACTGGTCAAAAAAAGAGCTATATTAGTATGATAGTGTTTAAAGGTTTTTTTGAATGAATGTGTAGTGCATAATTGAATGAAAAAATACATTGGTAGTACTGTAAGGATAGTGTCTGAGTGAATCTATAAGTGTTTGAGTTTTAGAACACTGAATGATCAGTACATACCGCTGAATGGGGCACTATAACAGTGCAAGAGCAATGCCAGAGTGTTTGCTGGAAGTGTAAGGATAAAGATTGGGGAATTGAAGGTTTTAAGCAGTCCATGTCCTAAGGCCTACTTTGCTGCATAAGTGCTTGGGTACTGATTGAATGATTACAGTTCAGGAAGGACAGTGCCTGACTGAATTTATAAGTGCTTGACTTTTAGCGCAGTGAATGGATAAGCGCATACTGCTGAATGGGTCACTACACCAGTGCAACAGCAGTGACAGACTGTTTGGTGGAAAGTTAAGAATACAGAGTCAAGAATTGAAGATGTGAAAGAGAAGTGTGCAAGTGCATAGAAGACTGCATGCATACAGCATACGGGTTTGAAGCAGTCATTGTCCTAAGGCCTATTTCGCTTCATGAGTGCTTGGGTACTGATTGAATGATTACAGTACTGTAAGGAGAGTGTCTGAGTGAATCTATTAGTGCTTGAGTTTTAGTGCACTGAATGATTAGTACATACCGCTGAATGAGTCACTACAACAGTGCAAGGGCAGTGACAGAGTGTTTGCTGGAGGTGTAAGGATACAGACTGGGGAATTAAACGTGTGAAAGACAAGTGTGCAGGTGGATCGAAGACTGTGTGCATAGTGCATAGGGGTTTGAAACAGTCCATACCCTAAGGCCTACTTCGCTACATGAGTACTTGGGTAGTGAGTGAATAATTACAGTACTGTAAGGAGAGTGTCTGAGTGAAACTATAAGTGGTTGAGTTTTAGGGCACTGAATGATTAGTACATACTGCTGAATGAGTCCCTACAACAGTGCAAGGGTAGTGACAGAGTGTTTGCTGGAGGTGTAAGGATACAGACTGTGGAAGTGAAGGTGTGAAAGACAAATGTGCAGTTGGATAGAAGACTTCATGTATAGTGCATAGAGGTTTGAAGCAGTCCATGTCCTAAGGCCTACTTTGCTGCATGAGTACTTGGGTACTGACTGAATGATTAGAGTACTGTAAGGAGAGTGCCTGACATATTCAAATAGAGAAGAAAAGCTACATACAGTAACTTATCCTGTCCTTGTAAATATGAAAGAGTATTTGAAAGCACACTCTGTGACATATTTTATGTGGAGCAATTTGGTCTCTTTTAATCCTGAAAGTCCCTGGTCTCTACTAACCAACCATGCCTTTCTTTTCAATACCATAAGGGGTGCGTTGCAGAGAGCTGTTCTGAAGCCATGTCCCATTTTATACATCTCTGTAATAAAACTCTCTGGCATTTTTTGAATATATCTTTTGAGATAGTGGGACCCCAGAGACACTCAGTATGCAAATTAACTTAATCATATATGTTTAAGAGATACAAACCTTCTTTGCACACATATTTACTCCGTCCATTTCTTGTTTCTTCACCTGTGTAGAACCTCAGCCCATTGACCATTTTTTATAGTTACTTATACTTACCTTAAAAGTAATAAATAATAAAAAAAAACTATATATTATAAAACTAGCATCTGTGGGAGACAAGAAAAAATATAATTATAATATATATTTTACAACACAGAATAATTTGTAAAACATTTCATTCGCCTTTTTTGCTGTTCTCAGAATATATTGAATTTCACTAGAAACAGTGATTTCAATTTCAATCATCACCTAACAGCGGGCAAAAAAAAGACAATCATTAGGATTATCTTAAAAAAAAACATTCAACTTTCTTAATAACAATCTAAAAAATAGAAATAAAACATATGTTAAATGTTTTTTTAAGAGCAATTTCTTACCTAAATATGAAACGACTCAAACAATGATAGCATAACAAAATATTATTATACATTTTCATACACTGTAAATAATGTTGTTTGGAAATATATGCCGACAAAATATGCAACAAAAAGTTCTTGATTAATTTAGATACTTTTCCTCAAGGCCAAATAGTATTTGTGAAATCCTTTGTTTTGAAGTTGTCAAATAGTACTACAGAAAGGCCAAATTTTGTTCCGAAAACTTTGGCTATAAGAATATTAGGTAAGAATTTGGTTATTCTTTAGGCAAACGTTGTTTAAAAACCAATTGACCATCATTGCAATGTGTCCAACCTTTATCACATTTTAAATGAGCAGTATATTGTCCAGATGTTGTAGAAGGACCATCATGAAAAATAGTTGATACATCTACAAAAGTTCTTCCTGATATTGATACTTCAGTAGCTACAACATTTTTCATTAACGTTTCCAATTTTCTTCCATCAGCTGTACAACGTTGCATCATTAAAATTACATACTGTCCATATCTTTGTATAAATAATCTTGATGACATTTCTGATTTACATTGGCTACACTCCATGTTTTGAGTTGCTCTTCTAACTAGGTTGTTAAAAGACACTGATTCACAGTCTGGTAAAGTCAAATATATAAATATTTCAGTATCAATTCAATTCAATTCAAAAATCTTTATTTCGATCATGGAAGATCATAAAAGATGTACAATTTAATTAGTCATTTTGAACAGTTTAAAAAGCATTATACAGATATGCTGTCTTTTAAAATACAGTTTCCGAAAGAGATGGTTATGCCGATGCTAGGTAAAATGCAATTTTTTTTTTATACACAATTAGACCAATTGTAAGAGGGATAAAAAAGATGTTTCACACGGTTGTAGTGTCCTTGATTATTCGTGCACGCACTCGCCACATTGCAGTCAGGAATTTTGCCATAGCAAACACTGTTGGCACAGATAGATCTGTCTTTAAAACTCTGTAGGCCAGGGCATATGTTCTGAATCCCAGATTTTTTTAGTGAGGTACCAACCAGTAGCTCCTAATTCTCTTGTAGGCTCTACAGAATAAAACCATGTGCAAATCACTTTCCAATTTGTATGCACAGGCCGGACACGCCCCTGTCTCCAATCGACCAACCCAAGATTTTGTGAAAGACCTTAGGGGGAGAGACCCGTACCTCCATTGCATTAAAAGACACTGATTCACAGTCTGGTAAAGTCAAATATATAAATATTTCAGTATCTATGTTAGTGCTACATGTAAACAAACAATTTTCATAGTCCTGTTGCCATTTATAAGAAAGGCCAAAAAGATTTTCAATATCTATACCTTAATTTTCCACTACAACAAGCATATACATTAGAAATTACTGACAATCTTGCTGAATATTCTGCGTAAATTGAGTACAACCAGAACATATTATCCAATAAATTTTGAATATCAGAAACACTTTGTATTTTACTTTTATCACTACTACATTTCTCACAAACAGAATACAACAACAAACAAAATTCCCGATTCTCAACAAATTGCTGTTGCAAACTTTCAAGAAAAAAACAACATTAACAACTACATTAGCATAGCAGTTGACACCAGAACTATTTTCAAACTGATAACCAACAATCTCTTCAACAGTGTCCTTTTTCTTTTTGCTTGCAATCACATCTTGTTTTTTTTTATTCTCTATACTTTCACTACGGATATTCTCATATCTTCTTGTTCGACCTACCACACGCTTTTCAAATACAGGATATTGACCTAAATTTGGAGCATATTATCTTCTTAACCTATTATACTCTTTCACAGAATTTGCATCTGCACTAATCTTTCTCTCATCAAAATCAATCAAGTACAACCCAGACAAAGTTCTAACTTGAGACAAAGCAACATAAGCCATACCCTCTTTAAACACAGTACTTCCAATAATTACCAAAGCACTATCTATACTTAAACCTTGAGATTTATGAATGGTCACCGCATACGCCAAAGAAACAGGAAACTGTTTTCTGCGAACATACACATCTTTTACAAGCAAAAACCAAGCTGAACAACAACTAAATTGTTGTACTTCTTCAATTTGATCAAATTTGATTTTCAATAATCCAATATCGCATTGTTATTTAGATCATTAACAAAATCAACAACTTTACCCATTACTCCATTTACTAAACATTTTTCCACATTCAAATAACATCGTAAAATTACCCGACAGTTTATACATGCATATAGATTCTTTTCTAAACCAGCAGTTTTAGATATCAATTTCTCTAAAGAATCCAATTTTCCCTTCAACTTTTCTGTCAAAATAATAGTGATTCCTTCATGCTCTATTTTATCAATAGCTTCCAATTTTATAATTCCTTCATTTTCTAACTTTAACATTTCTTCATTGAATATAGAACATTCACGGAGTGTTGGCATTAAGCAGATTACAGATTTGTTTTCCGCAATTCTCATATATATTTTCACAGGAATAATATTTTCATTTGGAAACAAATTGGAAAGTAATCGTCTCTGTAAAGCTTGTGTGCCATATCCAGTAACTTTTCCAATTCCTATATCTTGAAGAATAGTTCCATAATCAGCATCATTTGCCTGTCGCATATTTGTGATAAGTTCATTATATTCAAAATATGACCCAATGTTAACATTTCCAATGCTACCCAAAGACTTTCTGGTATATTCATGCGCAAGTGTTTTAAATACTGGTTGTCCTTTTACAGGAGTAAGTTGTAGTAGATCTCCAAAAACTATGACTTGTTTTCCTCCAAATAACATGTCGTACTCTGTTTGAAGAATTTGCTGCATTCTTAATTGCACAAAGGCAAGCATTAAGTTTGATACCATGCTTACCTCATCGATAATGAGAAGTTTCATTTTCTTCAAGACTCTTGAAACTTCACAACAAGCTTCTCCAGATAGCTTGTGGTATTCCAATTTATTTTCATGCTCTACTCGAAGCATTAGTAAATTATGTAAAGTAATTCCTTTAATATTGTGTGCTGCCATCCCAGTTGGAGCAGTGACAACACAAGACAAATGCAACTCAGTTGTTTTCTGTAGATAAGTTGTAATTACTTTAAAAAACGTTTTCCTGTTCCAGCTTGTTCACTCATGTACATTCGGATAGGTTGAAATGACGTGCATGAGCACTCTTTCTTTTAATGAAATAATCCATGGTCAATCTGTTCTCTCACTTGCTCATATATTTGTTTTTGCTCAACATTTAGTTGTTCTTCCAAGTTTCCTAAGTTTGTTACATCTTCTTGAGCTTGATACATTGCTGTTTCCACCTCATCCATGCCAATTGCTGCTTAATTTTGAACACTTGGTTCTCCTAGTGGATCCTGACTCAACGGAGCAAAAGTTTGACTTTCTTGAGAACTGTCTCTAGCAATCTCAGCTGCAATTGTAGCTTCTTGCTCAATTTCGTCATTCAACATTTTCACATAATTAGCAAAAACAGGACATTCTATAGTATCTTTAGTTCCGTTGAACGAATCTTCGTAGCTCTGAAAATCTCCAAGTAATTCCAATTCTGAACGCAACGGCTTGAAGAGTTGCAAAAGAGCTAAATTGTAAAATTCCCTTTTGTCAGGACTATCGCAACTCAGTTTTCGGTGATTAATCAAATGTCCTTTTCTTTGTTTCACCAAACATCCTTCAGAACCAATCACAGCATATATTCCATTATTGATGTTTTCTGTAATATTCCATTTAAAAGTATAGTTTTGTAACACTTCATAGAGCCAAATGTTCTCAAGATGATGACTTCTATTTGGATAATGTGTATCCAACATATTTGTTTTCACAATATCTGTACTTTCTGGCTCTTTTTCAGCTAAATATTCAATTTCTTGTACAGATTTAAGTAATCGATTTCGTGTTGCAGCAAGACCTAGACTCACCCAAATGATTCTTCTAGATTTGGAGTATAGACTTGCAGATGATAAGCGATCTGAGCATTCATACGCTCCGAGTAACATCTTCAAACTGTAACTGTATAATTTCTTACTTAGACTCTTCTCGTGAAAAATCTCTTCCCATATTTCCTTCAATTCCGTCTTATCTGATTTTGTTATTTAGGATGTTACATATTGAGCAACACCAATGGAATTGTACGCAAAGTATTGAATATCCATGTTAGAATTCCACATGGACAGAATAACTGGATTGTAATCATTTATATATTTTGACTCTTCACTTCTTCTCAAATTATAAGTATTCTTTGGAGACTTTCTTGTGAAGGTATGCCATATAGCTGACATAAAACTGTTTACTCTTCCTTTGGAAATTACAGGACGTGGAAAACCAAAAGGACATTTGGTATAAAACTTTTCCTTTGACTTGTACTTTTGACGACTGTATTTCCCACAACTATGGCTTTGGAATCGTAAGACTTGTTGTCTTAAGTTCTTTTCTTCTGTGCTTTTGGGTATAGCACATGTAGCATATTATTCCATAAAAGACAACACAGTATCATCCGAATCTGTTCCGGATTTGGGGGCATCTTTTATCCAAATTAGCATATGTATGTGAGGAGCACCTCTTGCTTGATACTCCTTTCCCCAAAAGAAATCCACAGCCTCTCCAAGAGGAAGCTTTTTTTACGGGTGATAAAAGACATCATAGCTTCAAATCTATGATTGAAATATTTGTATACATTAACTGGATCCAAAGAGCACAATTCTCCAGGTGTCTTGTATTCAAAATTTACTATATTTGGATTTGCCTCTCGAAGAAATTGAAGTAAATCATCCCAAGCATATTTAGCACAGCTTAGAGTAAGGAACCATGTAGGAGTTCCTAAGTTCCTTAGCATACATTTAAGTTCTCCATGTCGACGGTACCAGTACTCATTTGTACCACTCTGACATGCCATGAGATTAATCAGCTGAGATTCTAAAACATTATCTTTCTGGTGTACTTTATCCATGAATTCCTTTGCCCAAATATTTTGCAGATGTACACCTGTTTTCAATATATGGTTGATTGCATAATAAAGTCCAGACAAGTCACTCTGAAACAAAAGATGAAACAAATACGGACTACATTGTCGAAATCTTGGATCTTCTGCATACAATCTAGATGTCCAGTATTCAGATGCAGGAATCTGCACAGGTCATTCATCATATCGTCCTCCTTTTCCTGTTGGAAACAAGTGAGGCAAACAATGAGCTTCAAAGCTTTCTTCCGATACACTCAAGGGACTTCCCTTTGCTTCTTTCATTTCGAATAACTCAATAGTATTCCCCATCACTTCTTTGGAATGAAGTGGATGAACACTGTAATGTTCATAGATTTCTTCAGTTCTAGACATATCCACTTTTTCAATTTGTTCAGTTGACGAGTCACTATCTTCTTCTACAGTTATTTCTTCTTGACCCACCTACACATTTTATAGTACTGATTATTTTTTACCAGATACAACGTTGCCTTTTTCACTTTCCTAAAATCCACTAATTCTTGCCAGATTTTTGTACTCTTAGTTGGAACGCCATTAACTAGAATACCTAGAGGTTCATATTCTACATTTTATACACCAATTGTTTCAATGTTTTTCTATAAATCTAGAGGCAAATATACAACTCTTTCCTTTAATCCTCTCTGTAAATCTGAAGGAGGCAATATCCCTGTATTAGGCTCCATATGAACAATAGCCTGAAATGGATGCACACATTGAATAAGAATAGACTCATAGGTATTTAAATCTATCAGTACAGAAGGAATATTTACCAACTCAAGATTATTATGCACAGCTCTTTACAAATACGTTGATCAGAACCCAAATGAAACCAATACAAATAAGTTGCAAATTCCTTCTACTCATTATTCTTTTCTCTTTCACTTTTTAAATACAGATCAACAGTCCTAGTCTGATTTTTATAATGAGTTTGTCGACAACAAACACAAGAATAATTTGGCCTTTCACCTGAAATCACCTTAAACTTTGTAATTTCTTGCTCAACATTTTTGTACTCGAATGTTGTGCATTCTCTTCCACATTTCCTTCTATTAATGTATCAGTTTCTACACAGTCTTGCTCAGGACCAAAGTAACTAAACTCAATTTCTCCACAAACGTTCATTACATCTGATACTGATCCACGCAAAAGAGCACTGTTCAACTTTTTTAACATTAGTGCAGGACTTTTTGCATAATACGATGTTCTGACTAATTTCCTCATTTGAGTATGATGTACTGATAACATCCTAAAATGGTGAAAAACACTTTGACATACTTTTCTAGAAAGACAAGCGAGAAAATGACCTTGCAAACCAGTATTGTCTCTCACTCTGCAAGGGTCTAGTCCTTGTAACATCTTAATCTTTTGTTTAACGCTTATCTTAGTACACTCACGTAAGAAATTTCGTAAAAAATCAATAGATTCCTTTCCTACACTACAAATGCTACTGCAATTCCAAGTGTACACTGGAGCCTTAAGATGTCTCCCTAAAACTTCATCAGCTAACACCTCTTCTGCATTTCTGGGAACAGTTTTCTCTTTCTCAATAGGACAACCATTTCTAACCTCATAAGCTCGCCCACTAGTATCAACTGCATGCAACAAAATACTCTGAAGATAACTCTCTTCATTAAAAAAGGCTCAGGACTTGAACTGTGTTTCCATTCACCCAAAAACACATCAGAAAAATGTGTTCTGTTAATTAATCTTCTCCACTTACCTTTCACCTTCATTAACTAGATTGATTTATCTAGTGATCGAATTCTATTGATTATTAAAATAAATAATTTCTTTTTTAATTCAAAAGCCTTCTTAACAATACTTTCAATATGTTTCTTCTTCTTATAAAATGCTGATTTTCTTTTACATTTCTTTATATCTTTTAATAAGTTTAAGACAACTCTATTGTAAAACATTCTTTTTCTAATTTCCTGAAATTGATTCCTCCTCCTTTTACTATACAGAGTTTCTTTAGAACATGATTTCCCGTCATTTATCTTCTCTTGTTTTTCTTTTTTGTTGCAGATACATGCTTTTTATTTTTCACATTCTCCACACTATTCCTAGTGTTTGGTAGTTTTTTAGAAAATCCTTTGTTCTCTTACCAGGAGTTTTTTTCTTTTTCACCACACATTCTTGTTCAGGTAAATCTTGTGGATGACTTCTCTTGAAATATTAAGCTTTATTATGTTGTTTCCTCTTTTGACTTTTTGAAGGCATGATGTATTTCTTTTACTGTTGATAAATAGAATCTGTTATACAAAATATATAATGTTATAAAAATAATCTATAAAATATACTATTCTATTACTTAACAAATATAATCTACAATAACTAAGTATAAAAAGCAGCTGTGTAACTGATAACTGAAGTGCATACATACTTCATAGGAATTTCAAGAACTACATCTGCAACAAGAGTACCTGAATGAATTTATAAGTGGTTGGATTTTGGAACAGTTAATGATTTATGGTGCTGAATGCATCACTACAGCAGTACAGGGGGAGACACAGCGTATTTGCTGCAACATCTTGGATACTAACTGGGTAATTGAAGGTATGAAAGACAAGTGTGAACATGCATAGAAGACTGCATACATACAGCATACGGGTTTGAAGCAGTCCTTTTCCTAAGGCCTACTTCGCAACATGAGTACTTGGGCACTGAGTGAATGATTACAGTACTGTAAAGAGAGTGTCTGAGTGAATCTATAAGTGCTTGAGTTTTAGTGCACTGAGTGATTAGTACATACCGCTGATTGGGTCACTACGACAGTGCAAGGGCAGTGACAGAGTGTTTGCTGGAAGTGTAAGAATACAGACTGTGGAATTGAAGGTGCCAAAGACAAGTGTGCAGGTGGATATAAGACTGCATGTATAATGCATGTATAGTGCATAGAGGTTTGAAGCAGTCCATGTCCTAAGGCCTTCTTTGCTGCACGAGTACTTGGGTACTGAATGAATGATCAGAGTACTGTAAGGAGAGTGTCTAAGGGAATTTATAAATGCTTGAGTTTTAATGCAGTGAATGGATTAGTACATACCACTGAATGGGTCACTATAACAGTGCAACAGCAGTGACTGACTGTTTGCTGGAAGTGTAAGGATACAGACTGGGGAATTGAATATGGGAAACACAAGTGTGCAGGTGGATAGTAGACTGCATGTATAGTGCATAGGTGTTTGAAGCAGTCCATTTCCTAAGGCCTACTTCGCTGCATGAGTACTTGGGTACTGACTGAATAATTAGAATACTGTAAGGAGAGTGTCTAAGTAAATATATAAGTGCTTGAGTTTTATTGCAGTAAATGGATTAGTACATACCGCTGAATAGGTCACTACAACAGTACAAGGGCAATAACAGAGTATTTGGTGGAACTGTAAGGATACAGACTGGGGAATTGAAGATGTGAAAGACAAGTGTGCTGGTGGACAGAAGACTGCATGCATAGTGTAAACCTGTTTGAAGCAGTCCATGTCCTAATGCCTACTTCACTGCATGAGTACTGACTGAATAATTACAGTTTTGCAAGGAGAGTGCCTAACTGAATTTATAAGTGCTTCAGTTTTAACTCAGTGACTACAACAGTGCAACAGCGGTGACAGAGTATTTGGTGGAACTGTAAGGATACAGACTGGGTAATTGAAGATGTGAAAGGTAAATGTGCAGGTGGATGGAAGAGTGCATGCATAATCTTTAGGGGTTTGAAGCAGTCCATGTTCTAAGGTCTACTTCACTGTATGACTGCTTGGGTACTGACTGAATGATCACATTTCTGCAAGGACAGTGTCTGACTGAATTTATAAGTGCTTGAGTTTTAGCACAGTGAATGGAAAAGCACATACTGCTGAATGGGTCACTACAATAGTGCAACAGCAGAGACAGAGTGTTTGGTGGAAATTTAAGGATACAGAGTGGACAATTGGAGATCTGAAAGACAAGTGTGCTGGTGAATACAAGACTGCATGTATAGTGCATAGGGGTTTGAAGCAGTCCATGTTCTAAGGCCTACTTCACTGTATGAGTACTTGGGTACTGACTGAATGATTACAGTTCTGCAAGGACAGTGCCTGACTGAATTTATAAGTGCTTGAGTTTTAGCGCACTGAATGGATTAGCACATACTGCTGAATGGGTCACTACAATAGTGCAACAGCAGTGACAGAGTATTTGCTGGAAGTGTAAGGATACAGACTGGGGAATTGAAGATGTGAAAGACAAGTGTGCAGGTGGATAGAAGACTACATGCATAATGTATAGAGGTTTGAAGCAGTCCATGTTCTAAGGCCTACTTAGCTGTATGAGTAATTGGGTACTGACTAAATGATTACAGTTCTCCAAGGACAGTGCCTGACTGAATTTATAAGTACGGGAGTTTTAGCGCAGTGAATGGATTAGCACATACTGCTGAATGGGTCTCTACAATAGTGCAACAGCAGTGACAGAGTGTTTAGTGGAGGTGTAAGGAGTCCATGTCCTAAGGCTACTTCGCTGCATGAGTACTTGGGTACTGACTGAATGATTACAGTTCTGCAAGCAGAGTGCCTAACTGAATTTATAAGTGCTTCAGTTTTAACGCAGTGACCGGATTAGGACATACTGCTGAATGGGTCACTACAACAGTGCAACAGCAATGACAGAATATTTGGTGGAACTGTAAGGATACAGACTGGGGAATTGAAGATGTGAAAGACAAGGGTGCAGGTAGATAGAAGACGGCATGCCTAATGCATAGGGGTTTGACGTAGTCCATGTCCTAAGGCCTACTTCGCTGCATGAGTACTTGAATACTGACTGAAGGATTAGAGTACTGTAAGGAGAGTGTCTAAGTGAATATATAAGTGCTTGAGTTTTAGTGCAGTAAATAGATTAGTACATACCGCTGAATGGGTCACTAAAACAGTGCAAGGGCAATGACAGAGTATTTGGTGGAACTGTAAGGATACAGACTGGGGACTTGAAGATGTGAAAGACAAGCGTGCAGGTGGATAGAAGACTGCATGCATAGTGTACAGGGGTTTGAAGCAATCCCTGTGCTAAGGCCTTATTCACTCTATGAGTACTTGGGTACTGACTGAATAATTACAGTTCTGCAACGACAGTGCCTGACATAATTTATAAGTACTTGAGTTTTAGCGCAGTAAATGGATTAGCACATACTGCTGAATGGATATCTACAATAGTGAAACAGCAGTGACATAGTGTTTGGTGGAAGTGGAAGGATACAGACTGGGGAATTGAAGATGTGAAACACAAGTGTACACGTGGATAGAAGACTGCATGCATAGTGCATAGGGGTTTGAAGCACTCCATGCCCTATGCTTACTTCGCTGTATGAGTACTTGGGTACTGACTGAATGATTACAGTTTTGCAAGGAGAGTGCCTGACTGAATTTATGTGCTTCAGTTTTACCACAGTGAATGGATTAGTACATACTGTTGAATGGGTCAACACACCAGTGCAAAAGTGACGCAAAAGAACAACAAAGAGGCACAAGGGGCTTGTAAATCTGCCCCAGACTTTATGCAGCAGTGTATGTATACTGACTGGGGAATTGTAGATTTGAAACACAAGTCTGATTCTAGACAAGCAACACTATTAATTACCCTTCAAGGGCTAATATGACTGCAAACATTCCAGAAATATAAATACTGCCTTTTTTGTTAAAGAAATTTTTATTGAAAGTACAAAAAGGAAGTAAGAGAAAGATAGAAACACAATAAGTGCGACAAAAGCCCTCGCAGGAGCTCACTCTGCTTGGCCAAGAAGCGGTAATATTGCTGAAGATTGTACAACGCGGCCACCCTAGCCAGGATGATTCTCGAAGTTCGCCAGGCAACAACGTTGTCCCCAACGGGAAGTCCTTAGAAAGGCTTCGGTTCACAGCGGCATCAGTCAAAAGCCATCCAAGCCAGGGGGATGTTCAACCAGTCTAATTTGCACCTCCTCGTTTCTCGTCCATAGGAAGAACAATGCACCGAGGTGAAACATAAAGACCCACCCCCCCTAGAAATAGACCGAACAAAACTCCCTCCCCCCAAACTCCTTCAACCCTCCAACCCCCCTCCCCCAGTGGTGGCAGCCAAGTGACAGGCACACATCCAAATATTCTCTCACACCTGAAACAAATGAAGTGCTCGTAAAGTGGGCGGGCAGACCGCCGACGGTAAGCCTCTAGAAAGGAAGCCAACTAGTGGGCCCCACCTAAAGATGAAGTTTTTGAAATCTCCTCTGAAAACATTCGCTATACGCTCCATACTCAGCAGCTTCCACAACCTAGCATACCAGAGGGAAAGTGCAGGGGCCTCCTTCTATTTCCAAGCCGTAGCCAAGGTCAACTTGGTCGCACCCATACAAAGCCAAAGAATTTGTTTATCCGCTTTAGTCTGATGCTCCAGGAGCAGATCACGGAGACCCAAAAGAACGAAGCCTATCGAGTCAGGAATCGGGTAGCCCAACACTTCCTTGATCTGGGACAATATCTCCTCCCAGTAGGGGTGAATGACAGGGCAGTCCCACCAAATATGGCAAAAATCCCCCAAGAGACCACAACCTCGCCAACATCTATCCGACGCATAGGGAAAAATCTTTTTCAACCGAGCCGGGTAAAGATACCAGTCCAGCATCGTTTTCATATGGGCCTCCCTGAGGTCAATGGAATGGTTAAATCTGTGTAAATCACGCCAGAGGTGAGTGCACTCCCCATCAGAGATATCTCGTCCCAAGTGCTCTTCCCACAGACTCATGTATCTAGGACGGGGCGAGATAGCCGTGGTAAGCAGAAGGCCATAGAGGAATGAGATCACCCCCTTCATGGACGTCGCGTGGGTGATAAAGGATTCAAAGTCTGTGGGAGACCTTGTCGCTGCATCTCGTACCTCCGGTGACAGTGCCCAGTGTAGCATTTGGGCGTGCCGGTAACGCTCGGACGGTAACACCGTATAGTCCCGCATGCAATTATGGAAGGTGAGCGGCTTATAACCATGAAACAAGTGTGTGAGCGCGTGGCAACCCCCGATCTCCACCCGTCAAAGGGGCCCTCCACGAGAGCCGGTGGAAAGGCCGGATTAAAATGGATGGGGGTGAAGGGGGACGGGAAGGAGGTCCACCTCTCATCGCCAGAAACCGAGTCCCAGACCCTCAGGGTGGTACTCGTAGGGGTGCTAATATAGGCGTTACGAGGGCAATCCCCCTTCGCCTTCCAAACCAGGTCCCATATCGATCTCCCCGCCACATCTGGGTCCACTCGACCAGCACTCGGAGTTGCGCCGCCTTATGTGCATATTTCGGAGGCCGACCCCACCCTTCTTCAAAGGCCGTCGCAGTGTGAGAAAGGAAAGTCTGGCGCGGCCCCCTTGCCAAATATAGCGTAGGATCATGGTCTTAACCCGCCTGAAAAAGCCCCCTTCTAAAGCAATAGGAAGTGCTTGAAACAGATACAAGAGCTTGGGGAGCATCGTCATTTTGACAGCACGGACACGGCCCAGCCAAGAAATGAACATGGGCTTCCACCGATTAAGCTCGGTCTGTATCTGGGCCAGCAGAGGTGGGAAGTTGGCCGCATATAAGGTGGTAACTGAAGCGGTCAGCCGGACCCCAAGGTACTGTATAGAGGAGCTGGCCCACGACAAGGGCGTGAGCGGCCAGATGCGATCCACCTCATCAGATGGTAGCGTGAGGTTAAGGATGTAGGACTTGCCGGGGTTAACCCTGAAACCCGCCACTGCTTCAAACTGAGAGAGTACCTCCTGCACCCGTGGCAGGGAGCTTCCCGGGTCCGCTAGCGACAATAGAACGTCATCAGCAAAAAGGGAAATTTTATGTTGCTCTCCCGAAAAGGGGAGACCAACAATGTCCGGGTCCTCCCGCACCCTAAGGGCTAGAGGCTCAATGCTGAGCGCAAAGAGTAGGGGAGAGAGGGGACAGCCCGGCCGCGTACCCCGGGAGTGTGCAAAGAAGGGTGAAACATGGCCTTTAACCATGACCCTCGATCGAGGACCATGGTAGTTGGCCCGAAGCATATCAATGAATTTGGGGGAAAAACCAAAGGCTTCCAGCGCTCCAAAAAGAAAGTTCCAGTCCACCCGATCAAACGCCTTTTCAGCGTCAAGGCCCACCAAGACCGCCAGGATCTTAAACAGATTAGCCTTCTCGATCAGATGAATCAGCCTTCTGGTGTTGTCATGGGTCTGGAGACCTTTTATGAATCCTGATTGGTCGGGATGGATAAGAGCAGGCATAAGGTCCTGGAGCCGTACAGCCAAGATAGAGAGTATAATTTAGCATCTACATTCAGTAGAGCTATGGGCCGGTATGACTCACACCTCGAGGGGTCCTTCCCGGCTTTGGGGATAATCGAAATCATCGCTTCTGCCATAGTGCCCGTAGTCTGGCCCGCCTCCCTCATGCCATTAAAAAGTGTCACCAGAAAATCCCCCAGTTCAGAGGCAAAGGTCTGATAGAAGGGTGCCGTGAAGCCGTCTGGGCCAGGCGCCTTAAGCGGTTTTAGGGACTTGATTGCAGTCAACACCTCCTCCCTAGTAAAGGGGGCCTCCAGAAGGGCGTTCCATTCCATGGAAACCTGCGGAAGTGGATGAGCCCTCAGGTATTCCTGTTGAGCTTCCGGCTCCAGGTTATCCGCCGAGTACAGGGCGGCATAGAAGTCGTCAAAAAAGCTCTGCCTTGGCCGCGTCTTTATGCTCCAAGGCGCCCGAGGATGCCCGGATGCCGCCTACATATTCCCTCTCACGCTTATCGCGAAGCTGTCGAGCCAGATGTTTCCCCACTTTGTTGCCTTGTGCGTAAGGAAAGACGCCGTAAGCGCAGGAGGGTATACTCCGCCCGATTATTATAGTGGGCCCTGAGTTTACCCCGCACTGCTACAAGCGGACGGAGTGTCCTTCGAGAAGGATTCTGCTTGTGCGCAGTTTTAAGTGTCGCCAGCTCCGCCTCCAATGCCTCCCTTTCCTTGCGCCTAAGTTTGTTCAGGGCGGAGTTCAACGCGATGCACGTGCCCCGTGTCGGCGCCTTAAAGGCGTCCCATTGGGTGAAAACCGAGGTGTCCCCTTCTTTGTTAAACTCAAATAATTCTCCAATGGCCGCCCTGAGTTTCTTGCACGACTCCTGATCACGTGTAAGGGAGATAGGGAAATACCATTTGCGGTGGGGGGACGTCTCCGGGGCCCAAGTTAGACATACTGCCAAAAGACTGTGATCTGATACAGAGAGCGGAAATATCCTACTGTCCCGCAAATCCCCCTGTAACGACTGATTCAGAAAGATGTGATCGAGACGCGAATACGTGTGGTGAACATGGGAAAAGAACGTGTAGTCCCTAGTGTGGGGGTGGAGGGCGCGCCAGCTATCAATGAGACCCAGACTGTCTATAGCATCACGTAATTCAGGGGAGAAGAGGCCCGCCTCCGTCCTCTGTTGGTGCGAGCAATCAAGGCCTTTGTCCCAAACCAAATTGAAATCGCCCCATTACTATCAAAGCACCCTCCTCGAAGTCTCCCACTTCCCTCATGAAAGCCTCAAGGAACCCATTTTGGCCCGTGTTCGGCGCATAGAGAACCACCCACGTGCAAAGCTTGCCAAGGAGCATCCCCTTCACCATCAGCCATCTGCCCTCCTTGTCGCTTCTCACCCCCATGGGTTGAAATTGAAGGGTAGAGCGGAACAGGAGTGCTACCCCCTGGTGCTTAGTAGTGGCAGAGCATTTGTAAATCAGTGGGTATTGCCTATTCTTAAGCCCGGTTTCGTCCCTACAGGCCAAATGAGTTTCCTGCAGTCCCACCACATCCAGATGATGATCTATAATGTATTTCCACACCTTCTGACGCTTTTGACGGGAATTAAGGCCTTTAACATTCCATGAACCTATCGTAACAGGCATCTTTTAGACGTCACCTTCCCCCATCCCGCTCCACATAGTGCCCCCCAAAGCTCCATAGACAAACCGACCGCACCCGTAATCATACCAGAACCACTGCCACCACCACTGAGCCCGTTCCAAAGCAACCCTCCCCCAGACCAAAGGAGCCCAAAAACAACATACAAAGAAAACAGTTCCAGAACCAGAAAGAGAACAAAGAAAGCTGAACATGACCATAAGGGTCGGTGATAGAAGACCCGGGTAATGCCCCCTCGAGTTCAGGGTTGGGGTAACCCTCCAATGGAGCACAGTCCCTCAATGTACCTGAGGTGGGAGAGACCCCCCGGCCCCACGGGCCGCTGTTTGGGGAGCCTAGGCTGCCGAAGAGCTATCCATCCGGCCCGAATCAGTCACCAAGGCCACCGAAGCCAGAACCTCTCCCCTCTCACTTTGGCTCGCCGAGGGAGTCGGGCCCTCCGCCACACCATGCCGGCCCACTCTCTGCCAAGCCGGGGAGTGGGAACGGCGTCTTCTCCTTGGTGAGGCGCTGGCGCCAGCCGGTGTGGTCTCCTCCTCCATGCCCAGAAGTTCCCTGGCAGCCGCCAGAGATCTCACTTGCACCAGCCTGTTCTGCCACCTAAAGATGAGCCGAAAGGGGTGGCCCCAGGAGTTGGACACCCCCTGGTCCCGCAGGAAAGCCGTGACCGGGCGGAAGTCCCGCCGCTTCTGCAATGTGGAGGCCGCCAAGTCTTGAAAGAGCTGGGGGCTGTGTCCCCGAAATTGTAGGTTATTGGTATCCCTGGCTTTTCGTAGGATCCTCTCTTTTAATTGAAAGTCGTGGACACAGACTAAAATGTCCGGCGGTGGTGAGCGCGTGCCACGTGGCAGCCCAACTCGATGCACTCTGTCCATGCGAATTTCCGAGAGGTCCGCCTCCGCCAGAACCTGCAGGAACAGGGCCTCCACGTATTCCCGCAGGTTTTCACCTTCTCCTTCCCAGGGTACAGCTCGGATTCGAATGTTATTGCGGCGGGACCGGTTTTCCAAATCCTCGCAGTGGGTCTGAAGGTCTAAATTTTGCTCTCGAAGCCTGAGCATGTCCTGCTGTAACTGGTGAACGTCACCAGTGAGGCCTAGATCGTGCTCCTCCAGGGTTGCCACCCTTTCTCCGATGCCATCCACATCTCGGCGGACCTCGCGTAGATCGGAGGCCAGCTGTGACTTCAGCTCCGTGATGTCGTCCTTGATGGACACAAAAAGTTCAATCAGGAAGGCCTTCATTACTGGGCCATCCCCGTCGTCCTTTGCAGGGGATTTACTGGAGCTGGGGGGCGATCCGGATGGACCCTTCCCACGGCCGTCCTTCCCAGGCCTGTTCATGCGGTTTCCCGTCGTCATGACGAGAAGCCTCGGCTAGCCCCTGCGTACTCCGCGATCACCAGAAGCGCCCTGGGATATCAGGCCGTGCTCCCTCACACCTCCCGAGGTCTCCGTTCCACCGTCACTGGGAGGCCGGGGCAATCAGAATATAGCAATTGCCGTGCATACACAGTGTCTGCCGAGCCGCCCCCGGGTTATAAGGGGCAGGGACGGATCAGCACCTCTTCTCCTCCTGCGCCTCTGCGCTGTCCAGCAGCCGCCAGACAGGTCGGCGCCACCTCGCCACCTCCGCCCGGGCGACGTTAGCCAAGGTGAGCCCCAGGGCACAGATAAAGTTTGTGATGGCCCCAAGCAGGGAGTCCTGCAGTGGGGGATAACTTCAGCAGCCAGCTCACCTGCCAGCACACCTGCACGCCGGTAGCCCCAGCTCCTGGGTGGGGAACGCTGTAGTTGCGCCGCCATCGCTCCAACAACGGGGCTGGAGACTACAGCTCCCAGCGAGCTTTGCGGGCACTTCCTGCCTCCCGCACTCTTCGCGCCTGGAGGCGCTACAAAGCTCAGACGCTCCCTCGGTGGAGCGGGCATAACTTCAGCAGCCAGCTCACCTGCCAGCACGCCTGCACGCCGGTAGCCCCGGCTCCTGGGTGGGGAACGCTGTAGTATCGCCGCCATCGCTCCAACAACACGGCTGGAGACTACAGCTCCCAGCGAGCTTTGCGGGCACTTCCTGCCTCCCGCACTCTTCGTGCCTGGAGGCGCTACAAAGCTCAGACGTTTCCTCGGTGGAGCGGGGATAACTTCAGCAGCCAGCTCACCTGCCAGCACGCCTGCACGCCGGTAGCCCCAGCTCCTGGGTGGGGAACGCTGTAGTCTCGCTGCCATCGCTCCAACAACGCGGCTGGAGACTACAGCTCCCAGCGAGCTTTGCGGGCACTTCCTGCCTCCTGCACTCTTCGCGCCTGGAGGCGCTACAAAGCTCAGACGCTCCCTCCGCGTCGAGGGACGCGCGCGGGCGACGCCGGGCTGAGCCCGGGCAGAGAGCGGGCCGTCTGTGGCCGTCAGTGGTCAGCTGTGGTCGGGCGGGCCACCCCTCTAACATCGACATCGTGATAGTGGTGAGTCCAATTCATTTACCATGGAGTCAGCAGATAGAGTTGCTACACAGGATGATTTTCCATTCCCCCCTCCCACATTTGAGTCCCTACTTGAAAATGCACTTAACTTGGTCTCAAACGAAATAGCTGATACTGAAAGAAGAATGTCCTTGAGCTGTACCAACAATATTACACAGCCAATATCATTGTCAACTAGTCCAAGAATTCCATTATCCCCAGCTGTTGTAATTACAAAACCGGTATTGGTACCCACACTCCCCGTACCCCTGTTGACAGAAGCTGCCTCCACTATTACAATTGCCTCCCAGGAGGATGTTAATATTACTGGAACCATGGAAACCAACAATAAACAGGGAGGGGAAAAACGCAAAAGAGGTACCGCCAAGCCAAGTGCTAATAAAAGAAAAGAACCATTAATTAATAAGAGCCAGCCCACGCCACAGAGCTTGTGGAATAAACAAAAATCTTCATCTTCTGGGGCACAAACTATTCATATTGACGAAAAAGACTCAGTGGATGCGGATGACATTCCCACCGCAACCGCTAGTAACTCAAGTGGGAACTCTAATACGATATGGACACAAACCACACTAATGGGAGACAACGATAGTCTTTCTAAACAAAATGGAAATCTTATAGAAACTATAGTTGACACTATTTTTAATCGACTAGAGAAGGAAATGATCAAACAGTTTAATAATGTTTTTAAAAGACTCGACAGATTAGAAAACCTGGTTAAAAACGAAGAAGTAAAAAGAAAGGGGACTGTTACCCTGGATAAAATTAGAGCTGATCGTTTGCTAAAAGAACTTGAGTCTGTAAGCAACATTCTGTCACAGGAAAAGCAGGAAGCTCCCACTTTACCGGATGGGGCACCAGCAAACCTGGATTATTATTACCGCCTATTGTACAACCTACAATTCAACCCCGACTTGTTAATGGCGGGAAGAACTTGGCGAAATCCAACTTACCTTCCAAATCTGCACCCACGCCCGCACCCCGAAAAGCAGCCCCCCTCGTTACCACTAACGTAAATACCACCAACCACAATAACGGTTCTATCCAACCGACAACAGCAGCAAGGTCAACCGCAGATAACATCAAAGGCACTGGGCAATCTGGGAAAGGTAGGCCTTTTAAACATCAAGGGCCTGCCCTACATCTGACACCGTATGCTTGCCCTTTTGTCCTGGTCCTTGCAGGTGTACCACCGCTGAGGGAGGAACAGGGGGAATCGTGGGTACAATTGCAAAATAAATGTATTGACTGGCTAACCAAGCACAAAGGTGTCGGATATGATATTTCGAGAGAGATTCTATCAGCTCGCAGGGTGTCTTGGGTTGGGCCTCTATTCAAAGACAAGGAAGGTGACTGCATAGTTCTCAATTTTAAAAATCCTGCTACTGTAAGATATCTACTCAACAGAAATAATAACTGCTCTGCTATTTCCACTGTTGCAACCATGTTACCTCTGAGTTATTTTTACAGACCACCCCCAATGCAATTCCGGTCACCTTCAATGCAATTTCAGCCACCTGCAATGCAATTTCAGCCACCTCCTATGCAATTTCAGCCAGCTCCATTTCCACTCAAGATGTTTAACAGATTCGCACCTTTATCGGATTTGGACATGCTAGACTGACCATCAGCGACCAACCCAGTTGAACTATCTTTGGTACCCAATTCTGAACCTCAGGAAGTTCTACAACTCCCATCGCGGACTGTAGCCAGTCAAAAATTTTCAAACCAAAGAATGACTGTTCAGGATTCCGAACTATCCCTCGTAAGCTGGAATATAGCGGGTCTTAATTCTAAACTGAAAATTAAAGAATGGTCAGATTGGGTTAATGTCAACTGTGACATATTGATGTTACAAGAGACTTGGTGCACAACTACGCCTACAATGGAGGGATTTAGCTGCTATAATTTAATGGCATCCCCTTCACCCATGGGTCACCCTAGTGGTGGCCTATCTATCTGGACCAAAATAAAAACCAGGGTACAAACTAAATTGATCCCTACACAGGGTAAATGTTTTATGGCTATGAAATATACTAACAGGATGAAACTATGTATAATTAATTTTTATAATAATGATTTTGTTACCCGCCCTAATAACAATTTTTCGATATTATTTAATTTTATTGATGAAATTATGGAGGGGCAGAAGCATGGGTCCTTTGATGGTATCTGCATTGGAGGAGATTTTAATGCCCATATGTACCGCAATAGCCCGCCGTGTAGAAATGGAGAGGAGTTGAAAGACCATTTAGCCTCCCATGACCTATTGAATGCTATGGAAATTGCAGGAACAAGTGTAAGCAATATATTGACACCTACATATATCGGCCAGGGCTGTGCTTCCACAATAGACTACATGTTTATCTCTCCATCACTAAGCGACATAATTTTAAAAGCTGAAGTCATCTGTTCCGCATATAGTGATCACTATCCACTTAGAATATTCTTAAAAAATATGCAGTTCACAAAGGATGCATCGAGAGTAGAGATTGGGGCTCAAAATCTGGCATTATCCACTGATAGATTAAGATTGATATGGAAAGGGGTGGGCAACAAAGATATTTTAGCCAGAGTCATCAATAAACACCCAACGCTAGTTGAGATTTGTCTGTCACCCAACAGTCCAGGCCATGATGTGGTTGTTGCCTTTAGGTCTCTCAATTGATCAGCTCAAATCTGAAATTAATTTCTGGGCCCCTTTATTATGCAATTCATTTATTTAACTTATCAGACAGCTCAATTCCTGAATCATGGTTGAATAGTGTTATCGTACCGATATTTAAAAAAAGGTGATAGGATGGACCCTGCCTGGTACCGTCCGATTAGACTGATCGATAACACGCTAAAAGTCCTTGAAAGGGTAATTTTTAAAAGGATTAGGAACTGGGCTGAGGATAATAATGTTTTACATTGCAGTCAACTAGGCTTTAGAAGTCATGTGGGCACCATTGAACAATGTATTAATTTGAATTTGATCATGGCCAAGTATATTACTGTAAAAAAGTCCCCGCTTTAGTTGGGATTCATGGATTTGAGTTCTGCATTTGATTTTGTTAACCGTTCTAGTTTGTGGTCACTTTTGCTTAATTATGGTTTGGATGATTCTCTGGTATACTTTCTTTCTTATCTACATAGGGACCTAAAGGCCAGAGTATGTATTAATAATGAGGGCGAAGTCTCCAATGACATTCTTATTAGCAGAGGAGTTAGACAGGGCTGCGTACTCGCCCCACTGCTTTTTATTCTATATATTAACGGGTTGAGCAGCACTTTGAGCAAGATCACTAAGGATGTACCAATCATAAATGGCTCCCCCATTACTGCCCTGCTTTATGCGGACAACGCAGTATTAATGGGGCGTACACCTAATGCTCTACGTATTTTAATCACTGGGTTTGTTGCTTTTATGTCTGATTTGGGTTTAAACACTAATTTAGAAAAATCATTTATTATGAACTGTGGACCTAAAAAATATAACATTACCTCGATTAAATCAGGTGACAACACTTTAAAATGCACCAGCACTTTCCCTTATCTGGAGCTGTTATTCTCTAACACAGGCTCATGGCAGCCACATACAGCCTATGCGAGAAATAAAATTGGCAAGTCAATTAATTCAATTTTATCTCTCCGGCAACCCAAACAGGCTGATGTCACCACCCCTCTGCTAAACATTTATCGTACTCAATGTCAACCAACGGGGACTTATGGAGCAGAGATGTGGGGTTACTGTAATAGCACACATGTCCAGCTAGAGGAAAATAGATTTTGTAGGAGGGTGCTGGGGGGAGTCCCTTGTGCCCCTACATTTATCTGTCACAACGAGCTTAAGTTGTCATATATTGAGGATTTTATTAGATCTAGGCCCGCCCTTTTTAGGATAAAAATATGGTTAAACCCAGCGGCATCCCTAACATGCACCATAATATCTGACTGCTTACTATGCGAAAGATTCCATCATGTACCTTGGTTAAATGCCGTTGAGAATAGCATTCTGAGCGTGGGTCAGGGCTCTTTGTTTAGCTCCCCTAACACCATTGTTCATGCTCACAAGAACATTGTTAAACGGGCATTGCTTGACTTATATAAGGAGGAACGGATGAGATCCGAATTTGCTAAATCTGCAGTTATTAAATATTTGCCCTATGCTGAATCCGGCAATGATAATTTAAACAAGCCCTGTAGATATCTGTCAATTTTGATAGGAAGATGGAATCGGAGCCTTTTGTTTCGATTCCGGGATGGAAGCATTGTCAATCTATTAAGCTTCCCCCTCGGCTATAATAAAAATCTAGAACAGTTGGTTTGTCCCTGCTCTGAAGGTGGGAAACACAGTTTGTTACATTATTTTTTTTGTGGTTATTATAAACTGTATACCCGCCAATATTTAATGCCGATCCTCCGCAAATATGACCAAAGGGATTTTACCCTGGCAATGAGAATTCTACAAATGCTGTCAACAGATGAGGTGATATGTACTGTAAGCTGCTTTCTAAAAGCCTGTGTGAGATCAAGGGCAAGCATGGAACATGCTTGATGGACTACAGTATTTTGTTACCAAACGCACATTGCACTTTATTATTATGATATATTTTGCTCATAGACCTTACCGTATGCTTGGCTGGATGTAAATGACTGTCTTAGGGAGAATATAAACTAAACTGAAATTTGTGATTAAAAATACTGGTACTTTAGGACCCCTTTTTTATTGTGTATTCTGCACTTTATGTTATATATGCTGCCTTAAACCTTATTGGGAAAGTTTTTTTTTTATCTAACATTTTTAAAACCTATGTTTTTATGTGCTTTTTAATGTGTTTCAAACTGTATGTACTTTTATGGATGTACCAAATTCCGAATAAAGATCATTTGACTTGACTTGAGTCCTGCAGTGCGATCGTTCCACACTGCAACTTGCTGTGACCCAGGGTCCCCCGGGTGATAAGCCGATGCACTCCAGGCGATGCAATGTAGGCCGCACCAGCGCACGTGCGTCACCTCCTCGACTCCTCGGCTAAGTCCGCCGTTCTTGGTCGTAGCTCGTCGGGAAAAAGCTCAAAAGCATTCAGGGCACCTCAGTAACCCCATGAAAGTCGAGTCCGGAGCAAGGATCGCCCCAGGTCAGCTACACAAGGCGATGAAAGGCTCGGGGTGCCGGAGGAGCTCGCAGGCACGTCTTACTCCGTCGCCATCTTGGCCACGCCCCCCTAAATACTGCCTTTTACTGTACAACTGCGAGTCATTTTGCAAATACAAAAGCAATAACTGGTTTCTAATTCTATGAAAACTTGAAAAAAGGATAGATTTTTAAGCAGTTATGTGTCTGCAAACACAAAACATACAAAAATGCATAATTCATAAATGCACACATACGCACAGTGTGATTCTAGACAAAACATATTAGACCTTGAATTTTCCCAAAACACATTTACTAGTCTAGAAACGCTAAAGTGACTGCACACATTCCATGTACATAACTACTACATTTCAGTACACAACCCTGACTCATTTTGCAAAGACATAAGCAATTTGCTGCATTATTTGTGTCAACATTGTATCAAAAAAGGGATGCAATGTCAGCACAAAGAGGCGCAAGAGGCTTGTAAATCTACCCCAGAGAGTTTGCAGTAGTATATGTATACTGACTGGAAAATTGTAGATTTGAAACACAAGTCTAACTCTAAATAAGCAACACTATTAACTACTCTAGAACTGGAAAAGTGACTACACACTTTCTACATTTTTTAGTACTACACTTTACTGTACAAAGCTGACTCACCAAACACATTAACTTACCAAATGCTTTGATCACAATGGTTATTCAAATGCAGACAAACTCAGAATCTCTTTCTACACAACTAAACTACTCCTTGCATTTTAGAAGGATAAACACATTACTCTTATTAAAAACAAAATGCACCACATACATCCCCTTACAAGTTAACAACTCACGTTTCAATTTGATTTGTAGATTAAGAAGAATTTCAGTCACATAGCAGATATTCTTATACAGAATCTCTGTACTTCACTGTGCTTAGCAAAACCAGAAAATGGCAAACTTTCCCTCTTATTCTACACATATATACATGTAAATAACAAATCAAATTGCTTACCACATTAATTCAAAAGCAAACACACATTTCTATTGGTTAAACATTTGTACCCTTTCCAACTGACATAACTTTGAACCCTAGCCCCAATGTGCTTTCTGCTCTTACCATAGTAACAGATCATGCAAAACTCAACTGACCACAGAGGTCAAAAGTTCAGCACACTGTAAAACACTCCTCCTCAAAAAGTTTAGACTCTGCATAGGTACTTACTTATAAGTACCAATGAAGAGAAACGCTCTTGTTAGAACCAAACAACATCTAAACACATAAGCTTGATAGATATCTGAAAAATATATATATTTTTATTTTTTTTCTTGTTTGGGTACACGTACCGGACGCCTTAGAAATCTCGCAGAATACGTGGCACGCGTACCCAGTGCGCGCAAACCAGAAGTCGCGCTGAGCGCCGCTCTGGGTACACGCATTCTAATTTTACCATAAAAAACCAAAACAATAATCTGTCCTAAATTTAAATATTTAGTGCCCCGGGGAGGTGGCGGACCCCGGGTCTTGGGGGGACCTTTCAGCCCCCTACACATTTACATATGCTGCGGGGGGCCATGAGCCCCCCGCACATATTCAACCAAATCCCTGGGGGGTGGCGGTCCCTGGGGCTTCGGGGGGGCCATGAGCCCCCTGCATATATTCAAAAAAGCCCTGAGGGTGGCTGTCCCGGGGGTTTGGGGGGGCCTTTCAGCCCCCGCACATATTTACATATGCTGCGGTGGGGCCGTGAGCCCCCCGCATATATTTAACCAAACCCCCGGGGGTGGCAGTCCACGGGGCTGTGGGGGGGCCGTGAGCCCCCACATATATTTTAAAAAAGCCCTGGGGTTGGCGTGCCCGGGGCTTGGGGGTGCCTTTCAGCCCCCCCACACATTTACATATGCTGCGGGGGCCGTGAGCCCCCCGCACATATACACCCAAAGCCTCTGAGGTGGCGGTCCCCGGGGCAGCCCGTGAGCCCCCCACATATATTTTTAAAAAAGCCTCTGGGCTGCCCATTATAATAAACTACATTGCCCCCAGGAATTGGCCCCCCGGGGACTAATTAGCACTAAAGCGAACAATGTTTTTTTATAATTCACGTGATACGCCTATCCTCCGCGCACCCCGCGATTTAAATACAAAATAATAATTGGGGGCCTTGGGGGTCCTTGTGGGACCCCATAGCAGTACCTAGGGGGTCAGGAAGTCCTATGGCAAATAGCAAACTTTCTCTCTCAATCTACACACTCATTCTACACACATATATATGTAAATAACAAATCACATTTCTTCCCACATTAAGTCAATGGCAAACACACATTTCTATTGCTTGAACTTTTGAACACTTTCCAACTGACATAACTTTCAACCCTACCCCCATTCTGCCTTTTGTCTTTTCTTTACTTTTTTCAAAACTGCATCTCATCCACCATTTTAGAAAAATCTTACTTTTCAAACTGCCATTTCATTTACAGAGACCATCTGAGTGCATCCAGACCTCCCTTCAAGATGCTTGGAGTGTGGATTATGGGACACAGCTATATTTTCTGGAGCCAAAGGTATGTAGAAAACAAAGGAATTCATAAGGAAATAGGTTTACCAAATGTACACATTAAATGGATTGGACAGAGAGGGCTAAAGTGGCACCAATTGATGACATTGGTTAAATCCTTCTTGCATGTCCAACACCCTGACCTCATAATTGTGCACTGTGGTGGCAATGACCTAGGCACTTTGACTAGGGTAGGTCTGGAAATGCTTATGAAAGACAACTTTGGACAATTGATGTCACTTTTCCCCCAAACTGCCTTTGTCTATTCTAACATATGCCAGAAATGGAAGTGGTCCAATCAATTTTGTCCACAGATTGAGAAAGCTAGGAAACATGTGAATAAAGCTGTTTCTGTTATTCTCTGAGACTATAGAATGGGGTCCTTTTACCACAACAATCTACGTTTCAATATGGATGGCATCTGTAGGAGAGATGGTGTACATTTCGCAGTTGATGGAAACAGAGTCTTCCTCTTGAACTTTAGACTCTGCATTGGTACTTACTTGTAAGTACTAAAATCTCTCAATAAACACAAAGGGTCTTATCAGAGCCACCCAACATCTAAACACATAAGCTTGATAGATATCTGAAAAATATTTTTCTTTTTCTGGCTTGGATATGCGCAGCATACTTTGTACGATATGCGTACCCAAAGCGTGCACACCAGAAGTCGCGCTGAGCGCCGCGCTGGGTACGCACATTCTAATTTTCCCATGAAAAAAAATAATCTGCCTTTAATTTAAATATTTAGTGCCCCGGGGAGGTGGCGGACCTCAGGGCTTGGGAGGCCCTTTCAGCCCCCCCACACATTTATATATGCTGCGGGGGGCCGTGAGCCCCAGCACATATTCAACTAAACCCTGGGGGTGGTGGTCCCCAGGGCTGCAGGGGGGGAGCATGATCCCCCCACATATATTTTAAAAAACTCCGGGATGGCAGTCCCCGGGGCTGGGAGGCCCCAGTATAATAAACCACATTTCCCCCGGGACTTGGCCCCCGTGGTTTTTAGTTTTTTATTCACGTGATACCTGTATCCTACGCGCATCCCGCGATTTAAAAAAAATGTGTTCTTGGGGGTCCCCCATAGCAGGCCTATGGGGTCAGGGTGTTTCTACCTTGCCCCCTTTGCATCGTTTGCACACTCGTTTTTCAGCTTTCTTGTGCCTAGGTTCTACTGAGACACAAGATGGCTGCCAACACTTTCTTGTTTGGAGTGTTGACAGACAGTTGACAGCCAATTAGCATGCAGCTCGTGCTCGTAATGGTACGAGCATGATCCTCGAAGGATACGTGCACCTTACTTCGTCCATAGATGTATCTCTGATTTTACTTTTGATTTTCTCAGGAACTACTGCACGGATTTACACCATTTAACAAAAAGCGTGATCTGTGAACCAAACTCTACCTTTTTGCCAAATTTGGTGTAATTCCGTTCAGCAGTTCGGGCTGTAGCCATGCTTAAAGGTCCTTATGGAAAATTGCATGAAGAAAACACGTTTGGGACCCCCCTTTTTTCTCGGCCCCCGCTTGAGAAATCATCCCAAAACTTTCAGCAGGATAGGAGCGGAGCAGAGCACCCCATCTTCCTGGAGAATTTCGCAAAGATTCGCCAACCGGTGCCAACGTTATTCCAAATAGAATGTTGCAGATTTCCTATGAAAACTAGGTCCTAACTATAGCTACCTACTCGCTCCAACCACAACTTCCACACGGACTTGCAACAAGATGACGAGGTAGACCAAATTCAGTGCTTCATTTTATTCCAGAACGCCACCAGCCATCACAACACGTTTTGGCAGATCCCTGCCTTGATCACATGACACCTATTTAAAGTGACAGTGCATTAATAGACATCGAAGACATGTATTTGAGTACTCAAATCTTTTTTCTAGTACCGTAATCACATGAGTTTTTTTTTAAATATTTCTAAAATACATTTTCTTAATAAATTCTTGCTTGAATGCAAATACATGTAATCAGACCATTATTCCATTAATTACCTATACATTTGGAATTATTACCGACCATTCAGAAAATGTAATCTGGATCACATGCATCTATACTGGTCATAAAACATATCAAAGTCTTTTGACGCATAACTCTTATCACTGAAAATTTTCAACCTGCTTCTTTTTCATCTTAAATATTTCTCATATTGTGCTCCACTAAACAAAAAAACATTTTATATCATCTTAATGGTGATATCTCCTAACGTGCAAATAAAAAGGTGATAAAAAATGAATAAACATTACCCCACCAATTGTGTTTACTTTAATCATTGTACTTGATTTAAGCACATCATTTGATTCTTGGCAACAGAGTTATCATACCTCCTTCAACTCTTTGGCTTATGTTATATATTCCCAAATGTCAGCATAACCACTATCTATGCATTTTGCTCTAGATTGCCTTTTAAGCATATTTTGCTTCTTTCTTTGTCACGGGGGCGGCTACATGGATATACAGATGGATTTCATATGATTGAGTGAATGAATCCCACAATTAGCTAGGCATGATATAACAGAACCCGGCATAAGCCAATTCATTCCTTAAAAAGAGTTTTTTCCTTTTTCTTAAAATCCATATAGAAAAATATATAAATAAATCTATTCCATGAAAAAAAAAATATATATATATATATATATCATGTTAAAACTCCAAACAGCTTCCCAGGCATAAACGGAGAAACGGACACTTAGATGAGCTGAAATTGCAGGTACTTGTTTATTTATTATTCCAAGTGAATTGCATGTGCAATGAGAAAAGACGCATTTCGGCGATCTCAGTCGCCTTGTTCACTAATATACACTGAAGAAACGATAGGCTACAGGGACGTTATATTTAGTTGGACATTTCACTTTGTGGAGGGTGCTGGAAACTCTGCTGCCAAAATCCTCACTTCCGGTCAGCCCTTTCTGCCGCTTCCACTGCCACATTGCCGGGGGATGGTCTAGTCTTTTTGCTGCCTCCTTTTCCACCAGTAATTAATCGGAACATGGCGCAGGAGCGCCGAAGGAGCGCCAAAGGCAAGCTTGCTTCGCCCGTCCGCGCCTGTACGTCGCCTCTTGCCAGGAATGCTGGCGGTGGCTCCTCAGGACTGCGCATTCACTCTAGGGCAGAATTATTGCCCGATAACTTGATGGTCAAGGTCTGCAGTTTCACCCTATTGGGTCCTCTGGAAGGGCCCTTTGGCTACCTCTGTTGTAGGTATGTTTCTCCTATGCCATTGCTTCCTCTTTCTCCTCCATCTCAGCCCAGGACTCTGATGAGAATTTTCCATCTGAATGTTTGTTCAATAGCCAAGCATTATTTAGGAATTTATGATTTAGTCATGGAGGAATCTCCTGATGTGTTTTTCCTAACTGAGACCTGGCTTACTGAATACATGGTGGCTGAACCTAAGTTAGCGCTGCTGTTAATAGAGAGTCCGGGGGTGGCATCGCGGCCATTTTAAAATCTTGTTATTCATGCTTATTTGTCAAAGAAGCAATGGAGGGTTGTGAATGTGCATGCTTTAGTATCACCTTTAGTGCCCACTTGACTATATCAGGGTTGTGAGTGTATCTTCCTCTGTTGCCTGCTAAGAAATTTAAGTGGGCCCTTATGGAAGCTACTTGCATGCTCGCAATGGGTACAGCCAATTTCAGCATCCTGGGG
This sequence comes from Lissotriton vulgaris, assembly GCF_964263255.1. Lineage (NCBI taxonomy): Eukaryota > Metazoa > Chordata > Amphibia > Caudata > Salamandridae > Lissotriton > Lissotriton vulgaris. The sequence goes on from NC_141685.1 coordinate 1,229,250,517, forward strand.
GACCTCAATTTGCATTTTGATCTTGCGCAAGACTTGGAAATCAGCAGTCTGCTTGCTGATCTGGCAGCCTGCCAACTCAATCAATTGGTCCCTGGCTCTACCCATTCAGCTGGCCATTTGCTTGACCCTATTTTTTCTAATATTCCTTTTGTGACGGTGGAGGCACCTAAACCTGTAGGCTGGTCCGATCACTTCCTGGTATCCATGCCTTTCCCTGCTTTTGAGCCCCCTGATAAGGCTGCTCAACAGCCTATTTTTAGGCGTCCTAGGTGTAAATTGAGGCTGGAGGACTTTCACGCACTGCTGGTTGCTAATCCTCTGGTATCGTACCACGATGCTGACGTGGGCTATAGTTCCTTTTGCAACTGGATTATCCAAGTTTTGAATTCCCTCATTCCAGCTAAATGGTCCAAAGGATGCCTTTCGGACTCTAGTCCATGGTATAATGACTTTCTGACTGCGCTGCTTAAGGCGTGTAAGAAACTGGAGCACGCCTGGAGAAGGGAATATGACCCTCATGACTAAAATGTGTTACCTGGCTGCCATTAAAAACTATCATAGATCCATTTGCATTGCTCAAGCGGCATATTATGTTAACAAAACCAAGCTAAACCATAATCCAGATAAGTGTAATTTTGAGATTCTTAAGGACCTCAGAGTAAGGAAAAATTCCTCTGTTTCTGTGATTACAACTGAACAACAGTGTGAGGACCTGTCAACTTTTTTGTTAATAAAGTGGATATCATTTATCGGTTCTTCCTACAAGGGTCTCCCCCTCCTGCTGATCTTTGCGAATTTCTTTCACCGCACTCACTGGCAGCTATTCCCAGTATCACGCAGGAAGAGTTAACTTTACTGAGCAGAAAAGTTAAACCTGTCTCCCTGGCCGATCCTTTAAATCCCGCCCAGTTCAGGGACTCGCTCTTTCTCTTCCTAGCCCCTTTGTGTCAGGTGATTAATACCTCTTTCTTTACAGCTGTGGTCCCTGTGCTGTGGAAACAAGCAAGGGTATCTCCTATACTTAAAAAACTGTCCCTTGACCCGGCTAAGCTAGAAAATGTTCTGCCTATATCCCTCCTTCCTTGGGTGGCTAAGATTGCAGAGGCCCAAGTTAATACTACACTAACAAGGTTCCTGAATACTAACTACATTTTGGACCCCTCTCAGAATAGTTTCTGCTCCGGCCACAGCACAGAGACCACTCTCCTGGCTGAAACAGAACATGTGCGGGTGATTCTTGATTCCGGTCATACGGCTGCACTGATCTTGCTTGATCTGAGTGCCCCATTTGACACGGTTTCTCATGGGATTCTGTTTCATCGTTTGAAGGCAGTGGGTGTTTTGGACCCAGCACTGGAATGGTTTAAATCGTTCTTGACTGTGAGATCATTCAGAGTGTCTGCCCCCCGTTTCTTTCCCAGGCCCATCCAATCGGTCAGGGTGTGCCTCAGGGTTCTGCGTTGAGCCCCGTATTGTTTAATCTATATGTGCAACCTCTTGAAATGGTGGCCAGGAATATGGGCCGCACCATGGTTCGTATACAGATGATATGCAATTGGTGGTGACCCTCCCTGATAACTCCACGCAGGATGCTGCGAGGTTTAGGAGCGGCCTGGCTGCTGTTGCAGAGTGGATGGCCACTAACTGCTTCGAGTTGAATGCCAACAAAATGGAGGTATTGCTGGTGGGGAAGGACATTAGTTGTTGGAATGAGCAATGCCATCTGCTCTTGGTAGTGCTCCCACGCCTAAGTTGGTGGTCAAGAACCTGGGGGTATGGATGAACTCCTCCCTCAGTTTCCAAGAACACACTAAAAAAGTTGTTGCCACCTGTTTTGGCCTCTTTCTGAGACTTACGGCGTTATTGAGGTTCTTTGATCCTCCTACGTGCCAGTTAATTGTTCATTCTGCTATTTTATCCTGACTAGACTATGCTAGCTCGCTCCTTTTGGGGGCTAATCAGGCTGAGGTCATGTGTTTGCAGCGTGTCCAAAACGCTACCGCTAGAGCCCTATTAGGGCTCCTGTGTAAGTTTCCCTCTACGGATGCCATCTGGAGATTACATTGGCTGCCCGTGGCCAAACGGATCCTATTCAACGCGCTTTATCTGTCTTTTAAGATCTTGAAGCTTGTTTTGCCTGGCTTTCTAGCTAATTTGCTAGACCCATATGTCCTCGCCAGTTGCGCTCCTTGGGACGGCACCTGGTTAGACTCCCACGAGTGAAGCGTCGTCGGATCGGGGGTCGATCCTTCCTTTGCTTAGCAGCTAAGCTAAGAGATCAAAACTTTTCTCTTCCCCACTGTTTAACCTTCTATTGCCCTACTGTTTGGTTCGTGTGCCTACCTGTTGGTTCCTTGCCTCTTGGTTCTTTCTGACGCTGGCAGCGCTGGGACGCCTCTTTGCTGAGGCAGCTGTGCGTTATAGAAAGTCAGATACCATAACATAACATAACTCATACAAAACCAGAAAAATGTGCCTGTTATAGCTAGTTGAGCTAACTATAACTCATGCCCCCGAAATGCACTGCTGATGACGTCATATATCACATCACTCATGACATGGTCAGTAACATCACTGATGACATCTCAAATGACATCACTTATGACATCGCTGATTTCATCATCCAGTGACTGAGTGTTTCTGAAATGTTTAAGTATGTTTTTTTTTCAGCTCAGACACCAGGGAGGTGGTGGTCCCCAGGTCATGAGGTTTCCAAGAGGCCTCTCTTGATTTTAATTTTCACATGTGGCCCCTGAGAGGTGGTGGTCCCCGGGCATAGAGGAGACTGAGGGACCCCCCATTTATTATGAAATGAAGCCCGGGGAGGTGGTGGACCCAGGGTAATAAGTAGCCCCTAGAGGTGGGCCATGCACCGCCCCTCACTTACTATCACTATGCCCCTGGGACCTAGCCCACCCAGGGGTCATTAATTAATGAAGCACAAGAGCCCGCACTTCATTCAAAAAAAAGAATTTCAGCCAGATCCATGAATCCCACCGAAAAGGTGCAAAAAAAATGCTTTTTTGGCCCCCCAAGAGGCTCAAGTGATCAGGGTGTTTCTACCTTGCCCCTCTTTCCTTTTTTAAACATTTTTTTCTGTGACTAGGTTCAAGCCGAGTCACAAGATAGATGCTAACTCCTCCTGGTTTAAAGTGTTAGCATCCAATCGGATCTCAGTATGAGATCGGGAGGGATTGTGAACCCTTTGTGTCCCCAGTTGTATACATGTAAAACCTTTGAATATCTCCAAAACTACTAAATGGATTTACATAAATTGTTCAAAAAGGTTGTTTTCTGGAAATTACTGCTAAATTTGGTGTAATTCTGTTCAGAAGTTCGGGCTATGGCCTTGTCTAAAGTTTCCTATGGAAATGAAGGTGGGGAAAACATGTTTTGTTGCCCCCCATTTTCTCAGCCCCCACTAGAAGGATCACCTTGAAACTTTCAAGACAGCAGCTGAATTTAGTGTAAAACTGGATTTTGACATTTTGCAAGGATTCCTCAAACGACACCAAAGTTATTGGCAAAACAAAAAATTATCTTCATATGGAAACTCGGTCCTAGCTATAACTACCTACTGGCGACTGCCACGGGTGGTCAAAAAAGTGAGTTTCCCATGTAAATTCCTATAGTACCTTCAGACAAAGCTGCAGCCCGAACCGTTGGACAGAATTGCACTGAATTTGGCAGAAAGGTATATTTGGTTACACAGATCCATCGTTCAGTAGTTTTTGAGAAATTAAAATATATCCAAATATGTTTATCTGGGATTGGGATGGCTTTACGAATAATAACGAGCTATTACAGGGAAATGCAGAGCTCTGATTGCCTGTCAAGACTTCAACCAGGAGCTATAATCAGAAGGGTCAACGGGAGATCCTTCAAGAATTATGGGCCCAGCACATGGAAGGCTATGCCTCCTTGCCGTACACTTTTGAAACTAGGTACTGCAAAGAACAGCAAAGACATGGACCATAACATTCTAATTATGCTATAGTTGTCATTTACATGAAAGAGGAAACAAGTCTTGTACCATAGAATGCTATGCGCGTCACACAGAGGGCTTTTAAGCTTATTCTCTGTTGAACAGGGAGCCCCTGTAGACTACTTAGTCCGGGCCAGAACTCAGCTCCACCAGCGGAGTGTGTGGAGATTTGCCTACTCCGCGATCCGTTTAGAATTCAGAGTATAGGTCAAAATTCATGCAACACAGAAGAGCGGAGTTGGCCAGCCCCCGCCACCACCCCGCCTATTAAAAATGAATAATAGTTTATTATAAATGAAAAAATGCGTCTCTGGGCTGCCCTCCTCTTCCTCGCTGTCTCTCTCCTACTTGGGTTGATCATCTTGCGAGAACTGCGCATACTGGCTGGACTGATCCCATGAGGCACAGGGTAAAGACTGATTTGTATATAGCTGTGCCTGAACTGGTGTGGCGAAGTGAGCTAAAGAACCATGATGGATTCAACCCAAATCTGTGACTGAAGTGAGTGTCTGAAAAGTTTCAGTGCTCCATCCATCATCTCCTTGTGTTTGCTTTGTTCGCCCTAAATTGGCAGAGTATGCCCAGACGTGGGTCCCTTACTCACTTTGCCACTGGATTCAACCTAGCCTGGCTGATGAGGGCTGTTAGCTCAAAACCGTTCAGGATGCTTGTTTTCGGTCCAGGGAAGACATGGCTTGGCAGTTTGGCCTGGACTGTTCCCATGAGGCTCAAGTTCAAGATTGATTTGCACATAGCTGTGTCTGAACTGGGGTGGCGAAGTGAGCTAAAGAAGGATGATGGATTCAACCCAGATCTGTGACTGGGGGTGAGTGTCTGAAAGGTTTCAGCACTCCATCCATCCTCTCCTTGTGTTTGTTTTCATAACTATTTGATACAGTGCATACCTGTCCCTTTGCCGTGCAGCGGCGCACAATGGGCTGCCGTGGGCCAATGCAGGCCCCCTTGCACCATGGTGCAAGGGTGCCTACGTTGTGGGGCTGATTGGCTTTGGCCAGGACGCATCACCTTCCAGCACAAAATCAATCAATTCAGGTGATTTCCTTTTTCTATGTGTGCTGCATTAGAAAAAGGAAAGTATGAGGAGAAATTAAAACATACCTCCTCGAAGCTTCCCCCTAACACCACCCCTGGGGTGGCATTAGGTTCTGATGCATTTCCAGGATTACGATGTCTTGTAAATCTGAGATTGTGTCATGTTCCATGGGTGTTGTGTGGGAACACCCACAGCAACCAACACCCATGCAATGTCCCTTTCACACAGTTTTATGTGCGAAAGGGGCACATATTTATAAGCACATGAAAAACCACATAAAGTGGCTTTATATGGCATTATAAATATGCCATGGTACATTGCGCCACCGGAACGTCAGAAAAAGTGATGTTCTGGCGGCGCAATAATTCAAAAAGTCCCACAATGTTCTGAGATCCTTTTTGCAAGACATTTTCCCCCTATTTTGGACAATGCTGGTAGCTGCATGATTGATGATTGGGCAACATTTTTCCTTCTCAACAGCATAAAGCCCTGGTTTCTTGAGCAAAGTTCTGACTATGTCATTTTGTAGTACTTCGTCAAATATTCCTTCGCGTAGGGAAGTACTTATAGTCTGTTTAAGTGTTTGGCTGGTATCCTGGAAGTCGGCTTTGAGAGGGTGGTCTGCACAGAGGTCATCTGGGGACCGTCACTTAAGCATGAGCTGAGACGCATTTATCTTGAGGACGCTCATTTGAGGAAGGGGTGATGTAGCCACAGGAAGTAAGGCAGAGTCAAAGGAGAGGAAGAGTTTTAATTTTTTTCCCTTATATTTTCATAGATATTTCATTAGCTATTGAGACAGCTTAAATTGGAAAAAACTGAGTCTGCGACATGAGGAAGTGAGACTCTACAGAAAGTAGTGTGAATAACAGCAATGACATCTATACATATTTTCAGATATTTATGGTTCGATGCGCCATTGTTCCAGTGCAATACATGACAGCGCCATCTCATTCAAGATGTCTGTCTGTCATGAATGAGTGTTACTTTTACAATGAGACATGATTGCCATCAGAAACAGACACCTGACCTTCACCTCATGTGAGGCCTTCCAGGTCTCAGCTATAACACATAAAGAACCTACACAGGAATCAGCTTAAGACCATAAGTAAAAGGGACTGTGTGCTACTCACATTTAATATGCTGAAAGGTATGCATTATAGCCACAATCTAGGATGGATAGATAATGCAACTAGCCTCCACTAAATCACTTAAAGTTGATTCGCCCTGCCAGTGTCAAAATCTGGCCCTTCCTCGATCTCCAAGGTTTGGAATTATTTAGTTGACCGAAGCCAGTAAATTACATGTACTAGTGAAATGTTTTCTCAGTAGTCCCCATGTGGGTCAAGTGATAGCCTGTCTTCTTTACCTTCTTCAATCTCTCTCTCGCGTACCATTTCACAGTCGCTCATCTCTGTCCCACTCTAGCTCTGCCTCAATTTATCTTTCTACATCACTTTTTTCTTACACTAAAATTATCGCTAATTCTCTCTTTTGTTCATCCTCTCTGACCTATCTTGTGTGTGGTTACCCTTTTTTTCCTCCTTTTTGTCTCATTCCAATTCTCTGCCTTCATTCTCTTAGTCTTTCTCTATATTGTTCCCTTTCCTCTCTGTCTTTCCCTGTCACCGCCTACTTGTATTTGCCGTTTGTGCTTTTCCACTCTTTCTGTCTCTGTTCCAGTGCTCTCTTTATAGAGTCTTCGCTCTATTTGCTTATTTTAATCTTCCACTCTCGCTCTGCACAGGCCCATCTCCAATTCTCCCTCCTCTCTCTCGTTTTCGCCTTCTCTACTTCGCTCTGCTTCCAAAGCTCTAACCCCCTACTTTCTCTCTCTCTCCATCACTCACATTCGTTTCCTATTTCTGTTTATCTCTACTTTCTCTTTCTGACTTCCCTCTCTTCCTCTCTCGACCTCTCATTCTTTTTAGGTCTCACCTTTACTATTCCGCAGGAATGGGAAATGGGGAGAATTCAAGTCCGCAAAATCCTCTTGAAACCAAGGGCTTTCAGCCCTGCGGTTTTCTTGCAGTTCATGTGAATCACGTGAGCAAACATGTACGCGCATTCACGGCCAGGGCTTCTCCTCCCCTAGCAGCACTCCTCCCACACCAGCAACTCCCCCCTTCCACACCAGCACCTCCCCTCTCTCACACCAGCACCTCCCCTCTCTCTCCCCGCAAACACAGCCTTGCCCTAGCAGCACTCCTCCCACACCAGCACCTCCCCCCTCCCACACCAGCACCTCCCCTTGTCATATGGTTACTGCATTTCTATATATTGTGTTAAGTTAGCATGTGTTTATTAAATGTTTAAACGACATATTATCCTTCGGCTTCAGTTTGCACACGACACCTAATTGTGATTGTAGCTTTCAACCTAGACGAAAGACGTGATTTATTTGAGAATAATATGTTATTGCTCTGATATCAGTTGTGCTTGGTACACTTGGTACAACTGTCTGCACACTGAGAACTGCACCCTCTAAGAATAACCTAACACAAGGTTGCTGTAGGCCTGATCCTCGCACCACGTTAGACATAACACAAATAATGTTGCTGCCAACATTGGGCTCTACGTGGGTTTAAGATAGAGTTACAGGGAATGAATCAACACACTTGATGCTTCGCATGCAGAGAGCTGGTAGCTGTTGATGTGATCTTCTACTACTGACATTTAGAGGTATGGGCCCGCCCTGCTAAAAACCCAAATGAGACCTTCTTAGATATAATATAATATGCTAAATAGGGTGCGCGAAATATAGGTGATACAGAATTCTATAGATTTTTGCATTATAACATGCTATCACCTTTTGCTTATTATGGATTAGTGACTATGCTGATAACTCTGATTTTTATAATAAGTATGTTGGTATTATATGAGATACTGCGTTTGAGAACTTTGCATTGAAAAATAAACATTTCAAACTTGCACGTGTGTTCTTTGGCTCCCAGTTTTGGTTTGTAATGATTATATAACGAAAGAGTGTTCATGTGTTCCACGATACCTGAGGTACCCTAAGTTCATGTTCTGGATTGTCTAAGTCATTGGGAAGTTGTTAGTACCAATGAGACACTGTAGCTAGCTTGGTAAGGGGATTTCTGACACTAAGGTGAGTTTTGGGTCACCCTAACTCACCCAGGTTCTAGATCTCTGTGCACAGTTCTGTGGGAGAACGGAAACCCTGCTACATGGCGCCCATACGTTGTTGGCCTTATATCATGACACTCGAGTAGTATATCATTCAAACCTTAACCCCTTCATTCCCGTTTCCGGAAAACGGTGGTGTCGGACAACCTACCTATTTTTGAAATAGGTCTTTTCAAGCTTGAATTTTTCTTTAACGGTTTATTTGAATTACTACCCAGTTGTGCTACAAAGTATTCTTTGTTTTTTCGAGTTCCTGTGCTACCATGGCACAAGCCGTGGACATCCCGCAGCATAGTCGCATTGCGGTGTGTGACCATTTGCGGGCCTATAATGTCCCAGTGGATGGCTTGGCTGTGGTTCTGGTGGTGAGTGCGGAACATGATTACCCGTACGAATTGTTTTATTCGTGGGTGATATTTCCGGCAGTGGACGCTAATTCTGGAGTGTTCCACTCGTACACTCCTTCGGCTGTACCGGTTGCGTATGCTCCGTACAGGGCACTGGAAGTTCCTATTGATGCTTGGCAGCATGGAGTTTGGTTTGGTGGCGCCCTACCACACGCTTTGACCTCTTCGAGGTTAGGTCCTTTGTCAATTCCGGGCACACCTTGGCCCGCTTCGGCTGGATTTACTCCTCACCCTAATCGCGCCACTTGTAGTGTGGCTGATCTGCGGCGGCTTCATGAAGTCGCAGTGTCCGTGATTAGAGCGCTTGTTCATTACACTAGCCGTAATGTTCAAGACGTAGCCCCTAGGGGTGCGCAGCTTCGTGCAGAACAGGCTGGTTTGAAAATCAATCCTGTCATGGTGGATTCCGTGATGGGCAAAAAGCCCCAGGACAAGGATGATTTTCCGTTCTGGCTTGCAGAGAAATTCAGCCAGCTAGAAGCTGTGTTTCCTAATACGAATCCCGGTGATAAACACCGGATTCTTACACTAAGTTTACCGAAAGATTTGGCACCTGAACATGTTGACTGTGAGACCTGGGGTACGACTTTTGCAGCGGTCTATTCGAGGTGCTATGGCACCCCATCTGTGACCAATCTGGGTGCGGTCCTTAAGCGTGTTCAAGATGAACACGGACCAGAGTCGGCGGTTGAGTTGGGTATGCGCCTGTGTGGCACCTTTGATGTAGTTTGCGATCTGATCCTTGCGAATGTCAAGGGGGATGCAGTGAACTTTCAGGTTGCTAACGCGTTGGCATTCATTCCCGAGGCCGAGAAACCGCGTCAGTTGGCAAGGATAATTGTGGCGGCTTATAAAATGGTTGGCCGCAATGCGAAGGGACTTAAAGCTTTTACTGACAAAGAGCAAAAGCAGACCCAGGGTCAGTCTTCGGAAACTGGTGCTCAACCTAAGTCCAAAAAACAAAATTGGCCTAAAAAGCAGAATCAGGGTAAGCAACAACAACAACAAACACAGGTTTCTGCTCCTGCGTCTCCGTTGCCTGCGCAGTCGGATCGTGTTTATGATTTGCGCGACCGCGCAATGATTAAATCACCTGAAAGGTTTCAGGCTTCTGACCAACGCTCTCCTCGTTCCTTTCAGGACTCATCGGCTCCGTCAACCGGTGGTGGAGGGGGCGGCAGGGGCCGGGTGGCCAGCAAGGACGTGGTCAGCCCCGCCCGCGTAACGGTGGAGAGCAGCAGGAAGGCGCTACGCCCAAGAGACCACAGTTTACCACGAAGAAAGTCGCCGCCCTGACAGCGCATCGATATGCCCCAGATAGTGAGAACGTGGCTTCGGAATCTGACGTGGGCTCTGACCTTGCTGGACAGCGCGGCAGAGATTACCATAGTGAGAGAGGCCCTCCGTCCACTGTTGAAGGTGACAGCGACTGACACTTATGTTGTAATTGAAACTGCTGATACGCATGTTGCTCCCCCTGAACGTCTTTTTGAAATTGTCCTGTTAATCGAAGGTGACATGCAGCGAACTGTAAAAGGGGTATTTTGGGAAAATCTTTAGTCTACGTATGACATTTTGCTTTCGGAGGCTGACTGGCCCCCACCTTTTGTTCTCGCAGCTCCGCGAGGGGAGGAGGTGATCCTCCCCAGTTTCGCGCACACTGTATCGAGAGTGGAGGCGCTGCATTTTGCAGAAGAGTGGGCTCTGGCGCTTGCGCCGGCTGTGTACCGCAATCAGTGTGGCTGGGATAAATTGTCTCCAAGCCATGAGATTCCGTTACGGTCTCAGCCGCAGCCTCAACCTCAATATCCCATACGGCGTGAAGCCAAAGCTTCAGTCGCGGCTATCCTTGAACAATTGGAATATCAAGGTGTAATTCAAACGTGTGTGTCACCGATAAATAACCCCCTTTTTACTGTAAACAAGCCGGACGGCTCATATTGTTTGGTTTTGGATTATAGGCATTTAAACTCGCATTGCCGTAACTGCGCAGTACAGAATACTCATGGCTCTGCTTTAGTGAATAGTCTTGAGCGTAAACGGTTCAAAACCACGCTTGACATTTCCAATGGTTTTTATGCCCATAGATTAGATGGTCTAAGTTCCCAATGGACCAGCTTTACATGCGGCGGTGTGCAAAAAATGTTTCGGCGTCTCCCAATGGGCTATAAGAATAGTCCTGGAGTATTCTCCGCCCGCTTAGTCTCTCTTTTGGAGGGCTTCGACCCAGTTGCTTGTTCGTATGTGGATGACATTTATCTCACAGACGACGATCTTTGGGAGCATCTGTGTTGAGTAAATAGCATAATTTGTAACTTTGCAGACATTGGTTACAAATTTAACTTTGCAAAGTCGCACATTGCAGAGTACACAGTGTTGTTTCTCGGCTACGAGCTTAACAACGAGGGAAAGGGGTTGGCACCTCACTTCCTGGAGAAATGCGCACAGTTGCGATCTCCAACAACACTGAAAAAATTACAATCTTTGCTGGGTTTTTTGAATTTCGGGAGGACTTACATTCCGGAATATGCCCAGCGTATCAAGCCTTTGTATGCTTTGATACAACCATCTTTTTCCAAATCATGCTGGCTGCCTGAGCATTCAGCCGTTCTGCAGTCTTTGCAGGCTGATTTGCTCGCTTCTGAATACTTACAGACTCGTGATAACCAGACCAACCTGGTGATAAGAATTATCCCTGGGGCGGTGGATTTCGCGTACCTGACTTTTAATGAAGGGGATACAGTACATAGTGCTTACAAGTCACACTTGTACACTTCGGCTGAACTGCGTTTTTCCACTGTGGAGAAAGTTTTAATGGCTGTACGGATGGCAATTCTTAAAGAACGTGCCCTGTCACAAGGAAAACGCATGTTGGTTGTTACCCCATGTCCTGCCTTGGAGGCAGTTACGAAAGCCAGTGTACCAAATTCCAAAGCTTTGCACCCTAGGTGGATTCAGTGGGCTGCATCCTTGACATCCCAGGATGTCACGTTTATTTTTGACGCCACTTTACGGTCGCAGGAGTATTTACAGTATGAATTTGTTCATCCTGCTCCTTTAGCAATGCGGCCGTTGGAGGATTTCCATTGCATCATTTACACTGACGGTTCGGCGCAGGTTGCGCATGGCTCTAAACATGCCTACGTTTCGGCATGCGCCATTGTGGTCGGTGCCATGGTGAACGATGAGTTCAAGTCCAGTGTCGTGCACACGCAGACGCTTGGGGACTGCACTGCACAATTAGCAGAGCTTCGTCCTCTGATGCTTGCATTGGAGTACGCAGATCCTAGTGTGACGACTTTGATCGTAAGTGACTCTTACTACTGTGTCCAGTCTTACAATGAAAACTTGTTCTTTTTGATTCAGAATGAATTTTGTGATTCCAAAGGTAGCACAATAAAACATAAAATGATCTGGGTCCGAGTGGCGGAACTTAAAGAGAAGTTGCCACTCGTGTTTGTGATTCATACTCTCGGCCATCAACGCGTGGGGGTCCACGCTGTTGGTAACTCGCTTGCTGGTGAAGCAGCGAAGTCAGCGGTATCGAAATACTTAGTTGCAGCAGTCACGAGATCCAAAAGCAAAATAGATGATGACATCTTGGCAGCTGTAGCTGCAACAGAGAAGGGAGGTAAATATCCTGCGGGGTTCCCTTCTAAATACACATACCACTTAAGTCCCGATAAGGTTCCTTATGTGAAAATTCCTGATGTTGGCGAACGTCTAGTTCCCAACTCGGATCGCAGGGCTGCTTTGATTACAGCGGCTCATGAAGGTGTGGGGTCTGCGCATGCGGGCGTCTCAGCCACTGTAACTCAGCTACAACAGAGGTTCTGGTGCCGGGGACTGTATAAACAGACGCGCGATTATGTCCTTCAATGTGACATTTGCCAGCAGATTAAACCTTCAACTGCTGCACGTCCGCCTCAGACACAGTTGTACATCTCTAATAAACCGCTTGGATGCATTTATTTGGATCACTGCGGTCCATTTTTTTCTGATACTGCATACAAGTACATCTTGGTTGCAGTTGACTCATGCACACGCTTTGTGTGGGTATGGCCACATCGGAGCGCTGATTCACGGACTGTCATCAAGGATTTGCGAGTCTTTATAGGGATTTTTGCCTGTGGTACCTTCCATTCGGATCAGGGTCCGGCTTTCGCCTCTAAGGCGAATAAGGATGCTATGGTTTCGTTGGGGGTCCAAGTCAAGTTTTCAAGTCCGTACAGACCCGAGGGTAACAGTGTAGTGAAACGAATGAACCGTGACTTAAAGCAATCTTTGACAGCCCGAGTTATAGGCACTGGCAGAAACTGGTTAGCCCACCTCAATGGCGTGCAGCGTGCGCTTAATAATCTCCCTAGAAGGTCTCTGGGTGGGCGGACCCCGTACGAAATGCTCTTTGGTATCAAGATGTATGTCCCTGACCTCGATGGGCTAGACTGCAAGGACCAGGCCACGGCCTTTGACGTAGATGAACATTGCAATGTTTTACAGGATCTACAAAAGACCAGAGACAGTCTAGCAAAGGAACATTTGCCCTCCACATCGGATGATGCGTTGCAGATCCCGGTAGTTGGCTGGCTACCCCAAGTTGGAGAACTGGTTCGAGAGAAGATCGATAACAAGAAAGAGTTTGGTCTCTCATATCGTGCACCGGTTCGAGTTCTTGGAGTGAAAGGCACAAGAACAGTCATTTTACCACCACTTCCAGGTTGTAAGGAAAACAGATTTATTTCTATTGACAATGTCAAGACACACAGGGTGGCCGATTCTTCATAGCATGACACCGCTGTATCCTGTCCTTCCATGGTGAGGCACTCTGTGCTGGCAATAACTTCTGGTACAGAACAGGAGGTGTCCCTCGAGATGCCTGCCATATGCAGTCCTTTATTAAATACTATTCCTGTTACTAACATTGATGAGCTGAACTACACCTATCCTGCTGATTTATCGATGCCTGATTTACAGACTCGTTTGGCCGACCAGTCCAGATTCTCTTTTAACTCTGTTTCGGAACTTTCAAAGAAACCCTCAACTATTGCGAAATATGCCACGTTGTTTAAAAAACATTTTTTAATTCCCCCTTGGACATACATTTGGTTGATCCTATTTTCATTTTACCTTTTTATGTCAATTGGTTTTGTGTTTTATTTTTTCCGCCTGATCGATGGTCACTACGTTAAAGAAAGAACAGGAATTCGGTACCTTAATAGAACATTGGCCCCTCTTTCCTCTTCACATTCAGCACACAGACTGAAACGAAACTTGAATACAGTCAACATTACTGCTTGGCCTGTCCTTGATGGGATTGTGTGGGATGCGGTTAGATTTCAAATACATGGGCCCACTGAAGTGATTAATGTTCCGAATGTGCTTAGAGTAAACATGGGAGATGTGATTAAACAGAATATACGTTCTGATGATTGGGATATTCAGGCCGTAGAAGCATTATTCTCTGATTTAAAATACTATGCGGCTTTTGATGCTGAAGACTTATATTTAGATTCTATTAATTATGGTGATTTGTTTTGCTTCCAACATTATGGTAATCATTTCCTCCATAAGACGAATTCCAGGAGGGTTGCTGTGAATTATACGCAGTGGGAGCACTGCCCAGCTCCTTTAATTGGAAGCTCCAGTACATTTCTGAAAAAATATAGTTATTTTACAGATTTCAATCAATCGAATCCTGAGTCATTTTATTTCAGGATGACGGAAAAGTCCATGTCCAAAGTTAGACTTACCGATACAAAGTTGTTGTACTCGAAGTCCTTTCTAGACAAATTGGCTTTAGATGGCTACGAGTTCTGGAAGGGAATAATTGACCTTAAATTGGTTTGGGGTACCAAAGATTGGCAGGGACAAGGCACTGAGGCTTTGCACCGTGCATGTCTCATCCCGAATCGCATGTTGTTTCTAAATTCGACTATTTCCCAAACAACATGCTTTGGATTGGCTACTTCTAAAAAATTAAATACGCCAATTATCCCCGAATTGGAAGAATATTCAGGTTGGGGTAATTTTTCTGAATTATCTATTCGTGAGATACAGTCTCTAGTACACAATTTGTCCTTTAATGTTTCCAGTTTGGAGCCAAAGGGTTGGCTATTGTGGCAAAAGAGTTCTGATTCTTGCCAACGTCGATTTCTGGGGTTGGCTGAAGGGTTCACACAAGTACGACCAGATCCCCGTTTTGAAACTGATTATACTGTCACCACTTACTCTGTGGGGAAACTGTGTCAGAATTGGTTACTACATTCCACTTTAGCTGCAGTTAAACTACATCTGTCTCAATTAACTGAAAATGTGGATTTGAACGATTTTATAAAAGGCCCAGCTAAGGGTAGATCTAAACGATGGATTTATGCGGTATACAATGAAATTTGGAAAGTTTCTCAAATTGAGGCTGCTAAGCGCCTAAGGGCAATTGATCAAGCAAATTTGGAAAAAGTACTTGCAGTGGTCGATAACAGTATTAACACGCTTTCTTCCCGAATTTACACATTGAACAATATTGTTTCTTCTTTTGTTGACATTGTGCATGATGAAGTGTCCGTATTATATCATGGTCAAAATCAATTGCGTTCTGTCATGCAGTTTGCTTGGACACTACAGACTCTGAAGGCTGGTCGAGTGCCTTGGAGTTACATGAACATCTCATCACTATTTGCCCCATTTAATTTGACTGACAAGCAATGCATGCTTTCCATGCGAGATGCATCATTTTCTATGTTACACATTGAAAAGTTAGAGTCTTTGCCCTTTTCTGTGGCCGAGGCAGCTGCTGCTACATGGCTTATCCATGGTATTATTACTTTACCATTTGCTCTGTATAAATTTACAAATTGTATGCGATATATTGCTATAGGGAGATATGAACCACTAGGCAGTGCTTTCCTACATGAGACATGGTCTTTACCATACACATACAGATGTCTGAAGGAAGGAAAGGAAGTGAATCTGAATGGTGAAGAATGCACACAGTCGCCTGACCGTTCACTGATATGCAGGCACATCCAATTGCATGGTTCTTGTAATCAGGACAGGCCAAATTTAGCCTGTGTTTTAAAAGGCACACCGGTTCCTGCAATAGTTCCGACATTCACTTTATTGTCAAACGGTAGTTATTTAC
The DNA here is from genome assembly GCF_964263255.1 of Lissotriton vulgaris. Taxonomy (NCBI): domain Eukaryota; kingdom Metazoa; phylum Chordata; class Amphibia; order Caudata; family Salamandridae; genus Lissotriton; species Lissotriton vulgaris. The sequence goes on from NC_141685.1 coordinate 1,229,266,251, forward strand.
TCTTGAATAACGAGATGTGTTGTGGGTTAATGGTCGGTATCGCCTATGTGGTTACTGTATCAGAACGTGGGGTGTGTTGCAAGAACGTGTTATATCCCCCCACGCATGGGAATTCAGATGTTTCCATTTGGCCGCGAATACCAACCTTGAGAGCGGAGTTCAACGGTTTGAGCCGAATAAGAGCTCTTTTGTCTCAGAAAGAAGTTGCCCTGAGCTCGGCCCGTGAAACTTATGTCCTTCACATAGCTAACACACGCACAGAGGTGCAGGCACTTTTAAATACTGACTTGCCGTTTCATTTCTGCGAGCTGGTACATCAAATCTTTAATGCCTCCTTCACGTCTGGACTGGCGCATTTTTTTAAATTGGTTAGCAGTGGTCTCGTGACTACGTTTGAAAAAGTATTTGGTATTATCCCTGCGTTTTTTCATTCTATATTCGCAAGCTTGTTTGGCGGATTCCCTGTTTTGCTGGCTTTGGCTGCAGGCGTTTTGTTGATATTTTGCTTTATAAAACATGGATGCCCATCCTGCGCAAGGAGCCGCTCAGCCCCTTCTAACACTGTTTCACAACCGGATGCTTAATTGCTATGGAACCTTGCCGCTTGCGACTTTAAGCACGGCATTTGGATTATCATTTTGGTTTTCCTATTTCACATGTGTCCAGTCTGTGTTTCATTGCCTGAGCTGTGATTTCGACTGGGCCATTGATTTGTGTCTCTGCTTGACGACTTCTCCTGACGTCGATTTTGATCAGCTGATGAGCCCCGTAGTTGCTCACGAGTTGGTTTGTTCTGGCGAAAGGGTTATGGCCGTGGCAGCGATGCATGGACTAATGGGTCAGTGGGACGTATCCGCAGCGGCGCATGACTTTCTGGCACATAGCGTTCTCGAGAACCCACTGAGTTGTCCTCTGATGTTGCTAGAGGATTCGGTGCTGGAGGAGCACGTGTGTTCTTTCCCATTGCTTAATTGGATGGCTGAACTGTTTTCGGATGATGACAGTGATTTCATGTTGGAAGCTGTGGCTACCTATTTTGCATATTCTATCCACCCATGAGTGGCTTTGGAGACATTCAATATTCTGGCACGTGACTTTTTAGTAATTCTGAATGGTGCCTTTACTTTTACGAACATTCGACTTTTATATGTTCTAGGCCTATGATTTTATGATTGGCCTCATGTACAAGATTTTTTATATTTTTGTTTGGCCACTATAGGCATTCATACATATTTTGTATTATTGATTTTTTTATAAATTTACATACATTTAGCTTGGCTCAATATTGTTGAACTCTGCTTTCATGTTATGCCTTTCTTATAGTATTGGCTTGTTTTTTTTTTCCTTGACCGTCCTCGGATCATTGGGGGGAGTGTCATATGGTTACTGCGTTTCTATATATTGTGTTAAGTTAGCATGTGTTTATTAAATGTTTAAACAACATACTTTCCTTCGGCTTCAGTTTGCACACGACACCTAATTGTTATTGTAGCTTTCAACCTAGACGAAAGACGTTATTTATTTGAGAATAATATGTTATTGCTCTGATATCAGTTGTGCTTGGTACACTTGGTACAACTGTCTGCACACTGAGAACTGCACCCTCTAAGAATAACCTAACACAAGGTTGCTGTAGGCCTGATCCTCGCACCACGTTAGACATAACACAAATAATGTTGCTGCCAACATTGGGCTCTACGTGGGTTTAAGATAGAGTTACAGGGAATGAATCAACACACTTGATGCTTCGCATGCAGAGAGCTGGTAGCTGTTGATGTGATCTTCTACTACTGACATTTAGAGGTATGGGCCCGCCCTGCTAAAAACCCAAATGAGACCTTCTTAGATATAATATAATATGCTAAATAGGGTGCGTGAAATATAGGTGATACAGAATTCTATAGATTTTTGCATTATAACATGCTATCACCTTTTGCTTATTATGGATTAGTGACTATGCTGATAACTCTGATTTTTATAATATGTATGTTGGTATTATATAAGATACTGCGTTTGAGAACTTTGCATTGAAAAATAAACATTTCAAACTTGCACGTGTGTTCTTTGGCTCCCAGTTTTGGTTTGTAATGATTATATAACGAAAGAGTGTTCATGTGTTCCACGATACCTGGGGTAGCCTAAGTTCATGTTCTGGATTGTCTAAGTCATTGGGAAGTTGTTAGTACCAATGAGCCACTGTAGCTAGCTTGGTAAGGGGATTTCTGACACTAAGGTGAGTTTTGGGTCACCCTAACTCACCCAGGTTCTAGATCTCTGTGCACAGTTCTGTGGGAGAACGGAAACCCTGCTACACCCTCTCTCTCCCCGCAAACACAGCCTTGTTTTCATTCTGTGCAGTGCAGCACCATCGTTGACCCGATTTTGTAAATTAAGATGCTTTGCCAACACATGCTTGTTATCACACGTAAGGTAAATATAATATTTTTTCAAACGCTTTGTGAAGTGTGTGTACAAGCTTTGTTTATGGTAGGCACAGGAGAGCCAATGCAGCAACTGGAACCCAGTTCCAGTTCGGTAGCTTTGGATGTTTCGCCACTTCTTCCCTATTGAGAACTGAAGGAGAGTTCATTTGTTTTTGCGCTGCGTTCCTCATGCACGTCTTGCCACCTCCTCCCACACCAGCACCTCCCCCCTCCCACACCAGCACCTCCCCTCTCTCTCCCCGCAAACAAAGCCTTGCCCTAGCAGCACTCCTCCCACATCAGCACCTCCCCCTCCCACACCAGCACCTCCCCTCTCTCTCCCCGCAAACACAGCCTTGTTTTCATTCTGTGCAGTGCAGCACCATCGTTGACCCGATTTTGTAAATTAAGATGCTTTGCCAACACATGCTTGTTATCACACTTAAGGTAAATCTATTATTTTTTCAAACGCTTTGTGAAGTGTGTGTACAAGCTTTGTTTATGGTAGGCACGGGAGAGCCAATGCAGCAACTGGAACCCAGTTCCAGTTCGGTAGCTTTGGATGTTTCGCCACTTCTTCCCTATTGAGAACTGAAGGAGAGTTCATTTGTTTTTGCGCTGCGTTCCTCATGCACGTCTCGCCACCTGCGCTGCTCTCTTTTACCTGCCTCTTTCCTGTTGCTTTGAATTGTGCGCTTCCCCAACTGCCTACCCTGCTCCCGCGCCCTTCATGTTGCTTTCACGTCCCTCCGGCCCTCTCCACGTTGCTTTCGTATCCATTCCCCCACCCAACCCCATATTGCTCTCACATTCAATGGTGTTGCCTCTGCACCGCCCAAACCTCTGCCTTGTTTATGTTAATGCTGTACAACTAATTGTGACTGACTTCCGTTCCTACTGAACCAGGCTGTAAGACTGGTGTTTCTGGCAGTGGGAATACAGATTTTTTATTTAAAACAGATGTCTGTTCGGAAGTCTGCTTAGTTCGCCTAACTCTGTCACGGCTGCGCATAGCACAAGGCTCCGCCCAGAAGGTATAGTATTACTGACAGTGGCAGCATAGGTTGTAGGCTGTAATGCTGTCTTGCAGCAACAGATAGCTGTCTACTCATACTTTCAAGAAGCAGAGCACGCAAATCACACGGAATTCAGGCAAAGGGCAAAAGCTGGACGGGCTACAGCACCAGCACAAACCCCCTTCCGACACCACCCTTCCTTTAAAACTCGAGGACACAGGAGCAGCCTCATCACCCACTGGAACAAGCAGGAACACCCCGCCCCATGGTTCCACCCGTTGTCACACCTAGTGAGTCTGTGCCATTGGCTGCAGATGTCTTTGTTTGCACCCTTTCAAATTCATTTGGGAAATAGCTTTTAGGCGTAATATTTGTGTAGGTAAAAAATTAGATTGGCTGCTCAGCTGAAGCATTCTTTGCCCATGAATTTGCCAAGCCCCTCAAACTGTTCATCACAGAGCAGCTTAATCACAATATGTTGATGCCGATAATGTGAATATAGATCAAGTAGTTATCATGGCAAGCACAGTGCCTAATGCAGGGTTTGCTGCAGTGTGCTAAGTTCCTGACTGGCAGAGCGTCTGCACAGTAAGCTATCCCATCAGTGAGCAGCAATGAGATTAGAGCAGGGAACTTTTCTCTCTTGATTTGACGATTTGATGACATTGAGCTGTTTGAGTTCCCCGTCCATGCTGCTGCAGTCCAAATCTGGGTTAGTACTTTACTTGGAGCATGCCTAAAATAATTGCCAGAACCACTAGACCCCAAAGGCAACGCCACTCACACACGCAACGCCACTCACACACGCAACGCCACTCACACACGCAACGTCACCCACACATGCAACGCCACTCACACACGCAACGCCACTCACACCCACGCAGTGTCACTTTCAGACACACAGCGCCACTCACACCCACGTAAGCCCACTCACACACACGCAAGCCCACTCTCACACACGCAACGCCACTCACACATGCAATGCCGTTCACACAGGCAACGCCACTCACACACGCAACGCCACTCACACACGCAATGCCACTCACACACGCAATGCCACTCATACACGCAACGCCACTCACCCACGCAACGCCACTCACCCACGCAACGCCACTCACCCACGCAACAACACTCACACATGCAACGCCACTCACCCACGCAACGCCACTCACCCACGCAACACCACTCACCCACGCAACAACACTCTCACATGCAACGCCACTCACCCACGCAACGCAACTCACTCAAAGCCACTCACACACACGCAGTGCCACTTTCACCCGCACTGTGCAGTGCACAATAGGTCTCACAGTAGGAAAGTTGGAGCTATTGGTTTTGTAAATGACAAAGCCCTTTATGTTTTTAAAATGAAAACAAAAATAAAAGGCATTGTTATTTGCAATTGTAATAGCTCAAACTTTCCTACTGCGAGACCTATTGGCAACGCCAGTGCTTGTTTTATATGTCTCTTTCCGCCTATCTCCATTTCTGTACCCTCTCTTCTTCTCATTCGGGATCCTAATCATTATTTCATCTTGCTTTTTCCTTCAAGTTCCCCTGCTCTCTTCTTCGTTCTTAATTCTTTCTCTCTCTTTCTCACAGTCTATCTGGCCCCACTATTTCTCTTGCTCGATCTCACCCACATCCGTTTCCCTCTCCTCATGTTCTGCCTCCATTTTGTCTCCCGCTGTTTCCTTCTATCATTCTCCCTTTCTCATTCGCGCTCTTTCTTTTTCCATTCCTGCATCTTTCTTTCTCCCTTTCTCTCCCCGTCTCTCATTCTCTCTCAGCATATTTCACAAGTTCTCTCTCTTTAGCCCCCCTGCGCTCTCTCTCCCTACTTCCGTCTCACACTCTCCTACCATCTCTCATGCTTGTTCTCTCAAGCCTCTTCTCTCTCCACCCATCTCTATCTTTATCTCACTCTCTCGTGCTCTGTCTATCTCCCTTGTGTTCTCCTTATCTCTTCCCTGTTTGTCTTGCCTTTTGTCCCTCTAGTCTACTCAGTTTCTCTGTCCCTTTCTTTCATTGATCTCTCCCGGTCCCTCACTCAGCCTGACTTTCTCGGCCCACCCTACTACTCATACTCCCTTTCGCTCTCCTTTTCTCTTTGACACTTTCACTATAATGATGGGTTCCTCTGCTGTCTTTGACTACTCCTCTCCTAATCTTTCCAGCCTTATGACTCCCCTTCCTGGCCTCCCCTTTTCCCTTCTGTCTGATTCTTATACTCTCTCCCTCTCTGACTGACCCTTTCATTCCATCGCTCTCTCTCCATATAATGTCTCTCCTTCTCTCTCCCTCCCTTTTTACAACCGCTATCTCTCTTCTCCTCTTTCTGTCTCCTCTTCCTCTATCTCTCACCCTCTGTATCTCATTACCTCTTTCCCTCTCTCCGTCTAAATATTTTTCCACTCTCTTCTGCATCCACTCTTCTCCCCTCCACTTTCATTTCTATAAACCCTGTCTCTCTTTCTCCTATTTTTACCCCTTCTCACTAGCGGTGGTATATCGCTCTCACTCTCTGCTTCGCTCCCTCTCTCTCTAGCTCACGCTGTCTGGCTCTCTTCATGTCTCTCCACAAGGTTTTCATTATACCTGCATATGAGTAGGGAAAATACAAGCTTCAAGCAAAATATGAAGTTCTTCTTTCTCGTGATTCACGATTAAAAAAACACCTTTACATTCCTCTACAAGGTTTATAATGTTCACCGCACGGGGTGAACCAGGTCACCTCCTGTTTGATTCCTCGCTTGTCCTTTACACCTTCACCTACGCATCAGCTGTCAATCATCCTCACTTCCCTGAATCACGAGGCCTGACTCCAAGAATAGCACTCTGGAATGCGTCTTTAATGAATGATTTCTCCAGGGATACGAGGTCTCCTTACTGCCGTCATCTCAGTTTTTTTACAAGCTCTTTTTTCAATGAAGGTAGCCTAAATGCACTTTCCTGAAATAGGTTTCTCAGTTCCAGGTTTTTAGATTCTGGAAACTTTTTTAAGGTGGTTTGATTAAGATGTGCCTTGCACGCGCTCCTATATTTCCACATTAATTATCAAACTTTTTTTATAGGTAAGATCCTAAATTCGTTTCCATTTGGAATTCTAACGGAAGTACGAGTCACAACTTACATTTGCATGACTTATTCCTGATCCTTATATGAATCCAGAGTAAATGCATTTGATTAGCTTAGACTGAGCATGAGAAATTAGTACTTGCACCGTTCTATGACATGCTTTTATACTTGTTTGCACATGTCTAGCCCTTCTCTAAAGTTTACTAATGTTGAGACCTATAAGAGCATTGGACTTCGTTCTAAGGCAGCCAGTCAAAAGAGGTGGTAATACAGAGCCTAGTAATAATGAGTCTGAACAGTATCACAAGCTCTGTTACTGTCCATTTTGAGTTGGACTCACCAAGGGGCATATTCACAACAGAATATGGAGGGCGGTATTATGCCACAATTGGTAACGCTGTGCTCCTACATTTTGAAAACGCTGGGATGCGCAGAATTTACAACAATATGGTGCACACCTGCATTTTTGCTGGCACTAAATTTAGCTACCTAGTACCAATACAGTCACCCTTGCACCGGACTGCAAGGTTGCCTGCTTTGCTGGGAATGACTGTTCACGTGCAGGAATGTGTCCCTTCCTTCAGATAAACAATCACTAATGGGTATTTGCAGTTTCTATATGTGCTGCAGAATGCATTGAAACAACAAAAACGAGGAGAAATTAATAATTTCTCCTTGTTTCACCAGTTTAAGACTATGTTTTCCCTGGTCTTATTTTTGGCGCAGCTCTATATCTAGGCCAGCCTTGTGAATAAGGGGCAGCTTCAAAAAGCAATGGGTGTTGCTGCGTAACGCCCACTGAAACACCTCTTGCACTCCCCTTTCATGCTAAGTGGTGCATGAATGGGGCATTATTTGCAAGGCGGCATTGTAGCTTAACTCCACCTTGTAAATAAGGTGAAGGGGTTATCCCACCAGAACGTCAAAAAAAGTGACAGTCTGGTTGCGATAACTCCTTGTAAATATGCCCCCAAGTGAGTTACCACGTTTTTGTCAGGTACACAATTTGAGGGGAAAAGAAGGTGAACGGGCTCCCTTTCTGTCCCCTTTAAAACCTGTTACTGTGGGGTGTGCTCACCCTCACCAAAATGGAAGCTCTTCATTTAGTGTGATTTCAGTGTTTACAGTGGTATTCATTTACCATTAAAGCGTAGTATTCATTTAGTACGCATGAAGACTAAGTAGTATGCCCACCAGCCGAAATATGCTAATGAGGGAATACTAGTTCTACTCAACTACCCTTCAAATACATGAGGAACACTTCAATTGATTGCTAAAAGAAGACTGGTAGTATTCTAGAAGAATAGTATTTGAAGCTTAGTAGTATTCTGTTAGTGTTTATTTGCAGCTCTTGTGCTATTTCAAGAGCAAAATGAAGGCTAGTCTCCTTGATTGTGACCACTATTTGAAGACTAGTGATATTCTTTGTGAGCAATATCTGAATACTAACGGACCACTATTTGAAGACTAGTGGTATTCTTTGTGAGCAATATCTGAATACTAACGGACCACTATTTGAAGACTAGTGGTATTCTTTGTAAGCAATATCTGAATACTAATGGCAACGATTGTGAAGACTCAAGTAAGACTAGTAGAATTTAAAGTGAATGTTAATTGAACACTAGTCACATTTGCTCTGATTAATTTATAGTAATGCGATTGATTTGATTGCTTGCACAGGGCTTCTCTGAATGATGCCTTATGGGCCTTTCAGACAAAATTGTATTTGTTACATGTTCTCGTAGTGAATGATTATAATCTGCCTGTTACAAACTCATTAGTCATACATTCAGCAAACATTTTATGATGTGTACCTGGAACATGTGTTTGTTTTCAGACTACCCAGAAGGAACAATTGTGCAAAATTGAATTAGTCGCCATATAAAAGCTTAACTGTTCTAACTCCTCCTGTGCTGATTTTCACACCTGCTTGGGTCTGTACTCTGCCATTAGGCAGGAATTTTGTCTTTGTGGACGCCCTTTCCAATGCCTGTTTTCCTCGGGTCTGTAGTCTGCCATTAGGCAGTTTGTTATTGCACACCAGGGGGGTCAGTAATAGGCCGTTTTGGTATTTGCTCCTGGGGAGTCTGTTATGTTGGAATTTTACAATTCCAAGGTCCACTTCTGTTAGGCAGACTGCCCATTAATATTTTTCCTGCACCTGGGCTGTTGGGTCCTGGGCTGTAGCCCTATTTAAACGTAGGCTCTGCTTGCCCAAAGTGTAGGCTGACACCCAGCCCCCCATATCTGACCTCCGAATTACCCACTTACCTTTTGAAGGGTTTTTCTGCCTGGTGTCATGGATTCCTATCAGGAGACTTACCGGGATGACCAGTAGGAGTAGGATCCCCTTAACGCCCTACCATGGGAGGATTCCTTTTATGACGCAGTGGACAATTCCATGGTCGCGGAGGCATTGGCGCCGTTAGAGGATCGCCTGACACGTAAGATTGATAAGGCTTGTGAGCTATTGGCTAAAGCTGCGCTATTTGTGCCAAACACTACACCAGGGAATGCCATGACAGATGATCAGCCACCACCTTCTAAGCGACCCAGAGATTCGGGTGTTGACACTGATGCGTTCAGTCATCTTAAGCAGGCATTCCTGGCCAGTTCTCAGGCTCCCACAACCCCTGTTGCAGCAACCCCTGCTGCAGCATCACTTGCTACCCAGGGGAGGATGATCAGGGTGGAGCTGGTGATCAAGGGGACACTGAGCTATATAAAACTTTAGAAATAAAAAAATAATAACCTTACCTCCAGTAAGTCCCACACAGCGAGATTGCTAAGAGGTCTTCGGAAGCCATGTCCCCTTTCTCCACCACTCCGCAAACGCGGCATCTGGCAAACTACTGGTTGGGGATGAAGTCCACTTTACTCCGGAGGGACCTTTGGAGGCTAAGAAGCCCTCCTTGGACCTCCTGTAAGTCCTACACAGTGGGATTCCTGAGAGCTGGTTGGAGGCCCATCCAACTTTCTCCACCACTCTGCAAACACCATTACTGCTTAAAAAACTATAGACATTCGCTGAAAAAAATAAAGGTTACAGGGGCGTTATAGCTAGGAAACGAAGATTGAAAAAACGTTAGTAGTTTAATGAAAAAACCAAAGGTCACAGGGACGTTTTAGCTAGGCTCAGGTTTCACTTGAACAAAACCAGTGAAATTCAGCTGTTATAGTGAACTTACGCCCCCGCAATGCACCACCTATGACCTCATGTATTACAACACTCATGACATGGTCAGTGACATCATTGATGACATGATCCACAAAATCACCAACGCATCCACTCACATCCCCATAGAACCTTTCATACACCCACTCCCACATGATAATTCACAAACCCATTTACAGACCAATACCACTACTTACACACCCACTCACAAATTCATATATCTACACACACATCCACTCACCGATACAGCCACACATACACCCACTCATTCATACAGTCACTAATATATTCACTCATCCACTCATATTATCCCCCACACACTGGGTTAGTCAGCTGTAGAGCTACTGACAGTTACTCACACACCCATACAATCAATCACACAGTCACTTACTCACCCATACAATTACACCCCGCCCCACTTCATATGCATACAGATACTAACAGGGACTCACTCACATACAGTTGCTGACACATGCACACACTCACCCACCCCACTGCTCACCTATACTGACCTTTACATACCCAGGTACTCACCCATATACCACTGGCAAATCAATTCACTCACCCACACTGCCACACACACACTCACCCATACAGCCCCTCACACATGCATTCACTAACCCATACAGCTACTGACTCACCCACTCATTCATCAATACAGGCAGTCACACACCCCCTCACCCAGACAGGCACTCAGACAACTAATCAATCGCCCATACAGCCACTCATGTACCCACTCACACACCCATACAATCACTTAGACACCAACTACTGACAGACGTATACAGTCAATCACACACTCACTGAATCATCCACACAGGCACTCATACACCCAGCGATTCACCATAAACACCTTAGTATTAATATTTAACACTTAAACTCTATAAAAACAGTCAGTCACAGGATGATGTCATGAGTGATGTCAGTGATGTCATGAGTGATGTAATATGTCAGGTCATAAGCAGTGTATATATATATATATTAAGGCATCTGTGGATATTAAGCCTGCTTGAACCGCCAATGAAAAGGAATCCTGTGATCTGATTTGTGACTTACACAGGTAGTACCGATGACTGACATCGTCTACATGAAAACGGGATCCGAAATCAGCGGCAGGCGAAATGGGAATAAAGCCGACCAGCAAACTCCACAACTTACCTCTGGCAGGGCCAATGTGTTGATACCAGGAATATTGAAAGACAACTCAAGTGGAAAACCACGAACCTGGTGAATGGCACGAATGGTAACGCCCAATTAACACACTACAAGATGGCAGCCACAAGCAGAGTGATTGAGAAGGGGGAGGAACATGAAAACAGTCCCTCTTATAAAGCCGAACTGAAACTATACCACAAGGCCTGTGTTCACACCAGAGCCACCTATGCCACAAATCTGATTACTGAAGCCATGAATAAATCAAATGTTTTATTTAAAGTGGTAAAAGACCTTGCTGGTTCACAGACAGTCGCTATACCCCCTCCTCTTTCGAGTAAGAAATGTGACGAACTTGCCCAGTACTTTACATCTAAAATCGACACAATCTACAGAGATATCAAATCACTTGAGGAATCTACTGCCTGCCCTTGGTCACCCCCTATTACCACTTGCCCTCCCCTGGCCTCTCTGCAGACTTGGCCTGACCTTGTACCTGCCACTCTCTTAGAAATTCTAAACAATATCAAATCTGGCTCACCCATGGATCCCGTACCTATTTCGGTTCTACGCCAGCTTGAATCTTCCCAACTTGAAGTGATCTGTTCTTTACTTAACGCTTCCCTTGCTTCAGCCACGGTCCCCCATTGCTGGAAGCATGCAATGGTTACCCCACTCCTCAAGAAACCCACTGCAGATCCTAATGTTGCTGCTAATTTCCGGCCTATCTCATTGCTGCCAGCCTTTTTAAAAATTTTGGAAAGACACATTCATCTACATCTCTCACGTTTTGTCACTTCCAATAATCTTCTTCACTCATCTCAATCTGGCTTTCGCCAAGGCTTCTCCACAGAAACCACCCTATTAGGTGTTACTGAGAACATTCGCCAATTATTAGATCAAGGTCAAACAGCTGCACTGATTTTGCTTGATCTCAGTGCAGCCTTCGATACTGTCTCCCACAGTATCCTTCTCGATAGCCTTGCCTCTTTTGGCATTTGTGACAAAGCCTTACTCTGGTTTTCGTCCTTTCTTTCTGATAGGACCTTCCAAATCTTCTCTAATACTTCCACTTCGAATATCCACAATTCCCCTCATGGTGTTCCCCAGGGTTCTATCCTTAGCCCTCTCCTCTTCAATCTTTATGTTGTTCCTTTGGCTCATGTTGCACAGCTTTCTGGCCTCAATCTTTTCACTTATGCCGATGATTCTCAGATTGTGTTTTCCTTATCTCAAGCAGACCCTTCTTCACCTTCCTCTCTGCAATCTGGTCTTAGTGACATTTCTCGCTGGATGAGCCGTAATTTTCTAAAACTTAACAGCGAAAAGACGGAGGTGCTTGTCTTCGGCAACAAGCCTGACCTTTGGAGTCCGAGACACTGGCCGTCAACCATGGGCGTTCTACCTACTCCATCTGAACGTGCTAGGAACCTCGGGGTTCTCATTGACAGGGATCTGTCGATGAAAGACCAAGTCAATAAAGTCTCAGCCACCTGTTTTACTATTCTTAGATGGCTGAGAAAGATCTTCTGGATTCTGCCATCTAACACCCAAAGATCTGTTGTGACGGCCCTGGTGACCTCTAGATTAGATTACAGTAATGTGCTCTATCTGGGGGTTACCAAGGCGATCTTGCGTCGTCTCCAATTGGTTCAGAATGCTGCTGCCCGGCTCCTGTGTGGATGCCGGAAATATGATCCAATCACGAAACGCATTAAGCAACTTCATTGGCTCAATATTGTAAATCGTGTAAAATTTAAGGCACTATGCTTTATGCATAAGATTAAAATTGATGTTGCTCCCATTTACCTTCGAGCACTCGTCAAGCCTTATTTACCCACACGCTCACTCCGCTCTTCTTCCCAACATCTGTTCTGCGTACCTAGGTTCAGGCTTTCCAGAGTGGGAGGCCGTTCCTTTGCTGTACTGGGACCCAAACTGTGGAACTCTCTTCCCATGGACTTACGAATGGAGCAGTGCCATCTCCGTTTTCGAAAAGCCCTAAAGACCTGGCTGTTTGCCCAATAATCCTTCTCCTTCAGGATCAATCATGTTGTTTACTGTCAATTAGCGCCGGGAAACCCTTACGGGTAGCTGTCGCGCTCTATAAGATTAATAAATAATAATAATAATAATAATAATCTTCATTATTGCCAGAAGGGGTGGAGCGCGGCTGACATTTAAAACTCTGACAATGAAAAGTTTTTAACTTGTGCACACAGCGTCTGAGGAAGTCGCAAGACGAAACGCGTCATGCTGTCTGCATTAAAAGCTTTGTAATCCCCGTGTGCTCCAGCGTGTCTTTTAAAGAGGGACACTTTGTTTAGTGATTTTTACACGTGCATTGCCGTTTGCACGAAGGATGCACCCGCCTAAAAGAGTTCAGCAGGACAGCGGCGTTTGTTAAGGCATCTGTGGATATTAAGCCTGCTTGAACCGCCAATGAAAAGGAATCCTGTGATCTGATTTGTGACTTACACAGGTAGTACCGATGACTGACATCGTCTACATGAAAACGGGATCCGAAATCAGCGGCAGGCGAAATGGGAATAAAGCCGACCAACAAGCTCCACAACTTACCTCTGGCAGGGCCAATGTGTTGATACCAGGAATATTGAAAGACAACTCAAGTGGAAAACCACGAACCTGGTGAATGGCACGAATGGTAACGCCTAATTAACACACTACAAGATGGCAGCCACAAGCAGAGTGATTGAGAAGGGGGAGGAACATGAAAACAGTCCCTCTTCACTATTGCCAGAAGGGGTGGAGCGCGGCTGACATTTAAAACTCTGACAATGAAAAGTTTTTAACTTGTGCACACAGCGTCTGAGGAAGTCGCAAGACGAAACGCGTCATGCTGTCTGCATTAAAAGCTTTGTAATCCCCGTGTGCTCCAGCGTGTCTTTTAAAGAGGGACACTTTGTTTAGTGATATATATATATATATATATATATATACATACATACATACACACACACACACACACACACAATTAGCTATAGAGGCTTTCAGCCAACCTTCTCATCAATTGTTCTATTATTGTGTCATTCCCATTTTTCATCCATCCACTGCAGCGTACAGCTTGGGACAGGACAGTGAGCCAAGCTATTGGCTAACTTTACTGCGTGTGATGGCGTTCTTCCCCTTCACAAGAAGTAAATCCACACACAAAGTAGTGCCCTTAAGAGTCAGTGACTACTATGGCAAAGTGTCCTTCTGAGATCAAAAAGATATTTGCTTTTAGAGAGTTTTTTTTTTAAATATGGATGTGCGGCCGGTAGGTTCCACATCAATAAAGATTTGCAAAAACTGTGAGAAAACAAACAATAACAAAGCCAAAACGCCCTTTAGCTTTGCCATTGTTTGTTTCATATTCTAGAACATTCAAACCCAGTCAAGATCACAAAAAGTACTCAAGCAGCTAAATACATGTACATATTTCAAGATCAAAATGAGGGTGATGTCAGTATACAACTGGAAACATTATCAGCATGTCACACAGTTGAGGGGGAGTCAGGCAGTGATGGTAGGTCTGGCAAACATTTTTTTAAGGAATGGCGCCAGTGCAAGGCACACGAGATTCTGCCCAGCGTGTCACTTTTTGGCCTCACTGTGACTGTTGCTGAGCAGTAGGGTCATCATGAAAGAGTGATTCTACGTTTTGTGGTCTATGCTGGTTGGGTGAGGGAGGCAAGTTAAATTTTTTTTCAGTTGCTGTGTTCACTGTCTGGAAGTGGTGGTGACTGGTGCAGAGACAATGCTGAGGTGATGCTGAATGATACTCAGGTCTTGCTGAGTGATGATGATGTGGTGGTGTACTAGTGCAAAGGCGATGCTGAGTGATACTGATGTGGCCCGAGTGATACTGATGTGGCCCGAGTGAGTGTGCTTGCAGACATGTAGCCATTTCTCCAATGGCCCTTACTCTGCAGGGCCATCGGAGAGGTTTTTACCGCAGCAGAGACGTAATAGTCTATGCCATGGCCAAACTTAAGGTCCCCCCCGCATATAGGTCACGTGGGCAGACCACTATGTTTGCAGAGACAGAACACCATTGTCGCTGTGACGGAGTTCCCTTCCCGCCAACATGTGAATCGGGCCTGTAGTTTCAAACAACGCACTTAACAGATTAAGGGCCCGATGTAGATAATCCCAGATTACCTATTCTTAAATACCGAATCATACCGATTTGGTATTTAACCACTTGGATGCTAATGACAAGGGTAACTTGTCATGCACTGCCCATTCATTTCAATGGAAATGATAGTAAAACAGCAATAATTCCTTAGCACTAAAGGGGTTACGAACAGGCAAATGGGATGTAGGTATTATTACCGAATCAGTAAATACCGATTCGGTAATTGCCATTCATTCCCTTGGGCCTGGAGGCCTATAGGAATGAATGCCAATTACCGAATCGGTATTTACCGATTCAGTAAAAGGGGGAAACATTGAAGGGTGGCAGGGTGTCACTTTGACACCCTGTTGCACCCCTCAATTGTGTATGGGTGCACATGTTGCATACATACATGCCCCAAGGGCATGGATGTCTGCAACATGGCACTGTTGGAAAAGCAAAAAAAATGTTTTTTCCAAGGTTTTCATTATTTACCACCAACTTGTAGTTGGTGGTAAATAACAAATCCTAAAAGAGGAAAAACACTCATTTGAGTGCTCCCTACATATCAAAATCGGTAATTTACTGATTCTGTATTTTAAGGAATCGCTAAGTTACCGATTCCTTAAAATACTGAATCGGTAAATTACCGAATCAGTAAAATGCCCACCTACATCTCATTTTCCAAATACCGGTTGGTAATTTCGGCCGTTACCGACCGGTCTTTGCCTACCTACATCTGGCCCTCAATCTTCTTTTGGTGACATCCCACCCTTCTGGCTTCTTCTCCCACTTATTCTCAGAAGGCGCCCAGTTGCATTAAAGACGGACACATTCATTTTTAGGCACGGGAGATTAGTCGATTTGCCCAGAATCACAGGATGTTTTTGCCTCCCGCCAGACACAAACTTACTTCCCCCGCTTCATGGTCGGCCTCTAGCCTTTAAGCCACATCCTCTATACCCTTTGGGGTAGGTAAATTGAGTGCCATTATTGTGCTCTAGTAAAGTCTGTTCTTATTCACTTGCCCAGGATGAGTGGCATATCTCAGGGGAGGTAAGCAGCAGAAGCCACAAAGCGCAACACCTTTAACCCCTTCCATGCTGGTGACGAACCCCAGCCGTCATGCACTACGGTGCTCGTGTGCTGATGACGGCTGGGGTTCGTCATGGCCCGCCCCTGTTCGTTTACCGCACGGGGGCGGAAACGGGCCAGCAGGGAAGGGGTTAATACATGGATGCATTGTGCGTCAGTGTGCACTGCAGTTGTAGTGCAGATGTAGGCAAGCACTGATAGTAAATTTGGTGGCGCAGGGCCTGTTAAAATGTACTCGATCAATAGATTTCTATGCAACTTGCCACTTCAATGTGGCAGTGTAATATTAAGTGCCACACAGCTCTTCTTACCACAGTTATGTTGATTGTAAGCCCAGCATACTAGAGATGCTATTGTAAAAAGGGCGCTCCGCATCTGTGTGTGAACAAAGTCATGAGGAAAGGTGGGCGCTTCTTTATCTTGCGAGGCACTGGCATCTCTAGAGGGACACTTGCTGAATATCATCTTGTCAGGGAGAATCCAAGGGCCCCTTGTATTCCATACATCGTGGGAGGGGTGGTCAATATATTTTCCAAGCACGCAGAAGTGACCAGAATTGTTTTAATCACTGAAGGTTAACTTTGAGTCTAAGGATAATGGCCAGTCTCCCATACATAAAAACGCACACTAATCAAAATATGTGAACACTGCAAGAAACATCAACTGTGAGGCTGAGCACATACATAGGTAGTATAAGCAGGCACAGTGATAATTATATGTAAGTGCCCTAGCAGATGCAAAAATAAGATGAACTGATTCGTGGAGTTGATGTCGAGTTGCTGTACATAGCTGCGGAGTAAAGATAGTAGATCTGTTTGGTTGGATCAGGAGCAGAAAGGCAAGAGGGCATTAATTTTAGCGTTCTTAATAACACTTTATCAAATGTGAGTGGCACCGAGTGAGCCATGGGATTCCACGGCAAATGGTACTGTAAGAGATGTTTTGAGTCAGTAGTTTAGCTGGGAAAGCTAGGTTTAGCAATGTGTTAAGAGAGGTGGATAGTGTTAGTTTCTTGGTGTTGTTAATGGCAAAAAGGCATTGTTAATGAGGTGAAGGTTGGTTGCCATTTTGGGACTGGGCAAGTAATCAGGGGGGGACACTATTTATAGGGTTTGGGTGTGATGTTGTTACTGTATTACTGCTGATCCATTATTTGAGTACATTTGTGGTGGCTCCATGTTCTCGTTTCTGGGTGCACCATGCTTCATTCCTGGACGTGGAAGATACTTGAGTGCCTGTCTATCAGTAATAAAGTTAGGGCAGTTTGTTTAGGTTTTTTGTATCTCTGACGTTTTAGATTGCTGCTGTTAGATCTTTCAATTTGCACTGTTGTCTGTATCATCATTCTCTGTGCCTGTGGACCTGTCTTTCTATTATTGTGATTTGCATCAGGTGTTTGCATGGTTGAAGCAAATCCACCTTCTTTTTTTAGTTTCTTCTTGGTTGTGCAGAATTATTGACAGAGGATTATCTACAACCATCAATGTGACGATCATGTTTTATTCAACACCAACAATGATGAAACAATTCAGCATTTAGTTGCATGCAAGTGTTACCATTTACGATATTATGTCACTGACTATGGTCATGCAGATGCAATAGGACTTCATTATGGTTTCCACGATATTTACAGGCGTCACTGTACATTTTATGGTCATAACAGTCATGAAAGAACTGGCATATGGCGCAGGGATTTTTCTACGTTGTTTTGACCAAATTGTCATTTCATGTGCTATATTCATCATAATACATGAGAAAGGAAAGGACTCTGATGATACACAAAATGGGGACACCCAACAAACTGTGCCCTATATCAATCAAATGTCTCCATCTAGTGCGACCCTTTTATTGGATCATATGTTCTATGTCGTGTTAAAATACCTCCTATCATACGCAGCAGGTTTCATACTTGTGCAACGGTGGGAATGTAGCAATACCTCTAGAGCAGTCGACCTCGAGGGTCCGAGTCTCGGCAACGACTTTCACCAACCAACCTGTGATTCTGGGCAATATACTCAATCTCCCCGTGCCTAACAGAAATTAATGTGTCCTCCTATAACAAAACTGGTGCTCAAGTAAAGCGCTCTGATGTCTCAGGTCTCACGATAAAAAAGATCTTTAAAAAAAAAGTATTGAAAAGTTGTTGTCACAGAAATGAACGTCATGTGAAGCACAAGATAAAAAAAACGGCCTGAGAGTTGAAAATACATGTATGCATCATCCTTATTTTGAAAAAGTCATACTATTTACAAGACTTAAAATCCTGTATGCAGTTTCCACACGTCAGCAGGCTGTTAATATGTTTCAGATTCTAATTGGCCCAGGCATTCATTAGGAACCGTAGTTTTGTTTTACTTGGCCATGGCTCGGACTGATATGAGAAAGTGCTTATCGCTAACCTGGCTTCTATTTAGTATGCCTAGTCATCCAGTTTAAAGCAAACCAATGCAACATTTCTATTTGCAAAACGTAAAATCTCCAGCATCCTCACGATGCAACCAACTGTGTTTACGAGCAGACAAAGGATCTGTAGTCCTGCAAACAGCCATGGACATGATTTCAAAGCATCGACTCTGGAGACAAGTGTGAAGGAAATGAGCTCAACTGCCCCTCGATTTTGTTATTGTGGAATTAGCAGAGCTTTCAGACACTTACGCGCAATGCTGTTACTGGCGCTGCGGGTGGAGAGCAAGGAACTAACACCCAGTCGGCTCGCAATCCTTGTTGGAGCGGGGGGGTGGGGTCAGGGGTGATTTAATATTAAAATAAAAGAAAAGCTACCTGACCAGTGACCGAGTCTGCATCGCTGCTCCTGGGCCGGGGTTCCACGTTGGCGCTCTTAATTTGAAAACACTGCGCAGGCGCAGACAGAAACTTTGCAGACCAAGTCAGAAAAAATGGAGCCCAAAAAGAGCACAACTCAACTCTGCTCGACAGAACAAGCCCAACGCCCATCAACAGAAGACCAAAAGAAGAAGGAGGTAAGCATGAAAGAACTGGAGCTCCACATAACAAGTAAAATAGGTTACAAAAGTGAAATAGCATATCGAGGAGAAACATTTAAAAATTTGCAAACATTCGTGACAAGAATTTTCAATTCTATTAAGGACTAGGAGGCGAGGATTATGCTTTTCTCATTTCTTTAATGAAATGCTCAGCAGCCAATAAATGAACAAAAAACGACATCTCCCATGAACACCAGGGAGTAACCATAGAGTATAGCGTATAAAAGGTCAACACATTAGTCTGTCTTCCTCTTTCTTTGTGGGAAAATGTCCAAGTTAAAATAAAATCCTAAATACAACAGGAACAACAATTCCAAACAGGCCGCTGTCATCCAGAGGATCCTGAAAAAGGCAGCAGAAGAACCATGGGTCCAGAAACCAGGAGGAGCAACCGATTCCGCCGAGGAACAAACATCATCACTTCTGGGCTGAACCTGGAAAAAAGATACGAAGCCATAATATCCAAAGTAATATTACTGAACAACAAGTCAGGGAGGGAGAACAAGGAATGAAATATTTGTAACTGCGTATATACAGTCATAATACATTAGCATACAAATATGAAACACGGGTGGGATAATCCTCGCCTCCTAGTCCTTAATAGAATTGAAAATTCTTGTCACGAATGTTTGCAAATTTTTAATTCTATGTCAGGACAGGAGGCTCCGATTATGCTTTTTTAAAGCTGATCCACCACCACAGAAGCAACACTATCAATAGGCTTAAAATAAAACGTCTTAAACACAGAAGCAGATGACCAATCTGCAGCCTTCATGATATCAAACAGAGTAACACCCATGGAATAAGCTTTGGACGCCATCGCTCCACGTGCAGAATGTGCGCCAAACACAGAAACATCAATTCCTGCTTCAGACATAAGCCCCCGCACCCAGCGCGCCAGGGTAGCTGGAGAGACAGGACGAAAAGGCTTTTGTAATGCAATCAGAAGCTGACCCTGCATGTCTGAGCGCAAAGAAGCGGTACTCACCTCATAATCCTTCAGGCATTGAACCACACAAAGGTTGGGGTGAGAAGGAAAAGAAGGATAAGAAATAGAAGGCGTATTAGATTTGGTACGTCTGGAGAGACGAAAGGAAACTCCTTCAGGAGTGAAGCTGCGACCCGCCAGATCCAAAGCGTGTACGTCCGACACGCGCTTACATGAGACCAAGCATAGCAACATAGTCAGTTTTGCCGATAGTTGCTTGCGAGATAAGGAAGCATTTGAAGGCCAGGCCTCCAAGAATCTGAGGACAACTGAAACATCCCACAAGGTAACATACTTAGGAATGGGAGGTTTCGCAAAACGAACTCCTTTAAGTAATCTGGAAACAAAAGGATGTTCACCCGCGGGTTTCCCATCTATGTGGGCATGACCCGCCGAGATAGCCGACCTGAAACCGTTGATGGTCGAATAAGCCAGACCAGAGGTGGCTAAGGAGGCCAAGAAATTAACAATCATGCTGATATCTGCTGAAACGGGATCAACTTGTTGTTGTGAACACTAATCGCACCAACGCTTCCAAGATCCCTTATACCGTTTGTGAGTATTGGGAGCCCATGCCTCACTAAGGAGTTTGGAAGCGTCGCTTGAAAGGCCTGGGAGCGACCAGCGATCCCCGAGATCCTCCACGCGAGAAGGTGAAGGGAGCCTGAGAGGATCAGGGGATGAGGATCTCCGAGAGGGTCCCACAGGAGATTCCACAATGGGGGAAGGAGAAACGGTGGAGCCGAACACATTTCTAGAAGGACCGGAAACCACGCTTGAGCCCTCCAGAGAGGGGCAATCAGAATCAGATCCGTCTGAAATCGTTTGGAGTAGGCCAATACCCTGGGAATCATTAGAAATGGAGGGAAGGCATAGCAGAGGGTCGATGGCCACTGCTGGAGAAAGGCATCCGTGGCCAGAGCCTGAGGGTACGGCCTCCAACTGTAAAAATGCGGAAGCTGCGCATTGAGGCGTGAGGCAAAGAGATCTAGTTGGCAAGGACCCCAACGCCGATGGAGAGCACGGAAGACCCGAGGATGCAGCCTCCAATCGCTGTAATCCCGGAGATGCCTGGAGTGCCAGTCCGCTATCTGATTGTGGCATCCCGGAAGGTACTCCGCAATAACAGTGATCTTCTTCTGCAGACAGAAGTGCCAAAAATCTTTGGCGATCTCCGCCAGGACTTTGGACCTGGTCCCGCCTAGTTTGTTTACATAGCGGACTGCTGATATATTGTCCATCCGGAGAAGGACACAACAACTGGTCTGCAGGGGGGAAAAACATTTGATCGCAAAGGAACCCGCTAGAAGTTCCAGACAGTTGATATGTAGTGTCAATTCCTGAGGGGACCAACGACCCCCGGTCGAGACCGAGCCGCAACGGGCTCCCCAGCCCCACCGACTGGCATCGGATTCTATCACTAGATCCGGGGACACACCGAAGAGGGCTCGGCCGTTCCAGGCCTCCATGTGGTCCAACCACCACTGCATCTCCCACCGGACCTCCTCCGTAAGAGGAATCTGATCGGAATATCCGAGGCCTTTCCGGAGATGAAGAATTTTCAGGCGCTGCATTGCCCTGTAATGTAGGGGACCCGGAAATATCGCCTGAATGGACGACGCCAGCAGACCTACTACACGTGCCAACGACCTCAACGACACAGTCGGTCTGGAAATAACAGATGTCAACTCTCTCTTGATATAACGCATCTTTTGGTTGGGCAAGAGAAGTTGACAAGCTACCGAGTCGATCTGGAAGCCCAGGAAATAGATACGCTGAGCTGGAACCAAAACCGATTTCTGAACATTGATTAGAAAACCCAGAGACTGTAAAAGAGTGATGGACAATTCCAGATGTTGAAGAAGTTTGAGTGGACAATCCGCCATAAGGAGAATATCGTCCAGAT
Source organism: Lissotriton vulgaris (assembly GCF_964263255.1). NCBI lineage: Eukaryota > Metazoa > Chordata > Amphibia > Caudata > Salamandridae > Lissotriton > Lissotriton vulgaris. The sequence goes on from NC_141685.1 coordinate 1,229,288,209, forward strand.
AAATAATCAACCTGACACCCAGAGACCGAAGATGTTCCACAACCGGTCTCAACAGCTTCGTGAAGCACCATGGTGCCGACGAAAGACCGAACGGGAGAACCTGATACTCGTACCAGACTCCCTGCCAGAGAAACTGGAGAAAACGGCGATGTGGTTTGTAAATCGGAACCGAGAGGTACGCATCTTTGAGGTCCAGCCGGACCATCCAATCCCCTTCTCGAAGGAGATCCCTCAAGAGATGGATTCCCTCCATCTTGAAATGTCGATAAACGACTCCGCCGTTGAAGTCTTTCAGGTTGAGAACAAGGCGAGCACCGCCCCCTTTTTTCTCGACCAGAAAGACAGAGCTGGCAAAACCCTTTAGATGACGGGTGGTTGGAACAACCGCCCCCTTCTTGAGGAGAGAGTCTATCTCCTCGGAGAGACAAACCTGATCCTGAAGAGAAAAACGTAGACAAGGAGGGGGACAAGTCTGATGCATCGGGTGATAGAATTCTATTCTGAACCCTTGAACAGTTTGTAGCACCCAAGCATCGCCGGAGAGCATGCGCCAATTCTGCAGGAAAAACTGAATGCGACCCCCCAACATCACATCGCATGCACGAATCAGGCTCACCTGTAGAGTGGGAATCCTGGTATTGTCCCTGATGACCACCGGAACGTCCTTTGCCGTACTGGCCTTTTCCTTTTCTGGAAGGATAAAAGTTGGCTCTCGATGAATAACCTGCGTCGTAGGAGCCTCTGTGCTGAGAGGAATTGCCTCTCTGGGACTGATTGGCAGAACCACGGCCGAACGAGCGTCCCCTACCTCGTCCGGCCTTTCCAAAAACCGGACGCATGGCTCGCCGCAAGGAGGCCTGCGCCTTGTCGATGCCACTGAAGGTGGATACAAAGCGCGTGAGTTCCTTAAGGAATGGCTGACCAAACAGGAGGCCGTCCGCCTCAGGGCCCGACTCTGAAGTGGCTAATTCAGAGAGTCTAGGGTCAAGCTTCAACAAGATGGACCTGCGACGTTCCGCAGACATTGCACAATTTGCATTTCCCAATTGGCAAATCGCCCGTTGCGCCCATTCGATCATCTCCTTTGGGTTCACAAGGGCAGAAGCTTCTTGTGCTCTGTAACCTAGGTCCAAAATCTTAGTGAGAGGCCCAAGCAGGTCCAACATCTTATCTTGACAAGACCGCCAAGATCTATCAAGGCCCTTCTTCGGGTCCTTGGCATATTTTTTCAAATACGTGACCATCATGGGGTCAACGTCTGGTGTCTCAGCCAAATGGGCAGACAAATCAGGCCTCGGGCACTCTGAGCGCAACCGGGCACGAACTGAAGCCTCAAAAGGCTGGCGGATATGCGCCTCAATGTAGGCAGCTACAGCTGGAGAAGGCACCCATGAGGAAGAGTTCGGATGAATGATGTCTGCAGGCTCGAAATTGAGCACCGGAGGACGCTCGGGAGCGTCTACAAAATGTTCTTTACAGACCCGTTTTTTAGGTGGAGGAGAAACATGGTCTGAAGATGCGGAAGATAGCACATTGTCCGAATCAGCATCGTGAAGACAAGCAGTTGAGGATGGCGCAGATGCCAAACTTTTCGCCAGACGCTGAAAGTCAGTCTTGTGAGGGTTAACAGGCGACTTCGCCGTTTTCTTGGAAGCAGGCAACCAGCCCTGCTGCTGTGCATAGAGATTGAGATGACGCTTCAAAGGATTAATAGCACATACAAGTGCTTTGTTAACGGACTGTTGAACACCCTTGTCCAATTGTTCAACTAAATCCTGTTCCAAGGAGCCTTCCTCCTCATCAGCATAATAGTAGTCGTCTTCAGCGTCATCATAATAGTCAGCCATTCTACACCAAGGTAGAGGTAAAATGCCCACAAGACGACTAGAAAAAAATATGGAGTGTTGGAAAAACACAAGTCAAGGGGAAGTGTATAAACCCCAAAGCAGGCTTAAAAGCAGGAACAAACCTGACTTGCTAGCAAATAAGACGTGGAGGGAGCCAAAGCCTGCACCAAACAACACTCTAGGCAGAGCCTATGCCAGGAAATATACAACCAAAGTCCTAAAAGACCTCGGCGTCAGACGGGGTTAATTGCACTGACAGGCCGTGGGCAAGACGTCAACAAACGCCGTCACTCAACCAGCTGAGGAGAAAGCAACCGGAAATGGGACAGCGCGCATGCGCGACTGTCGCCTGCCAGTGAAAACCGCCGAGGAGCGCTCGCGCTCCAAAACAAACGGAACCCCTGCTCCCGCTCCACAAGAAGCGCGCGAGCAGCTAGGAAGCGCTCGGCGACCAAAACGGAGGTGAGACACACGCTCCGGTAACCATGCAAACTGCACGCTAAAAGCGGCGAAAAAGCGCGATGAAAACAACGGAGACCGAGCCCCCAGACGCGCGACACACTGCGCAAAGGCAAAGCACAAAGCGACAGTAAGCAACAAGGCACAATGTAACATAAACAGTAAAATGCCAAGAGTAATAAAGATAATGCACTTAACTGGCTGCGGAGCAGCAAAGAAAGAGGAAGACAGACTAATGTGTTGACCTTTTATACGCTATACTCTATGGTTACTCCCTGGTGTTCATGGGAGATGTAGTTTTTTGTTCATTTATTGGCTGCTGAGCATTTCATTAAAGAAATGAGAAAAGCATAATCGGAGCCTCCTGTCCTGACATAGAATTATTTTCCGCTGTAAAGCAAACAGCTTTATATGTAGTTTACTTAATAACGTATTGCAGCATGAAAATAAAAATATGAATGTAAAATATTTAAATTAATTTGTATGAAAAACGCAGAAACAACTTTTAAAGCCCAAACTATTTGCAGTAGTAATGTCATAACAAGAAAGAGAGCATTGCAATCGATAGAGGCTACCATGTCATAATTTTCACGTGGTTAGAATTAGATCTGTGTTGTTGCTTTAAATAAAATTTGAAAATTTGTATAATAATAATATTGCCACTGTTTTTGTAATGATTGAAAGTATGGGCCCTGGGCCCTCATGGTAGGCGCAGCAAGGATGACACAGACACCAGGAATGAGTGGTAGGAAAGGTCCCGAGCACGTGCGCTCAGCCTCTTTTATTGGCAGCGTCATGTGGCACCATGACGTCTGTGGTGGGTGGGTGTAGAGTGTGTTACATTACACAGGAACACTAGAACGTGTACACACCAAGTCACTACATCACTCCCCTTTTTAATCAATGAAAAGACCAAACTTAATAATTCACATTTGGGGAATTGACTTATCTCAGGATGCAGTGAAGTGTTCAGTTCCACCAGGCTTTTCTATCCGCCGCAGCTTGGGAATGGGCAGATGGGGGTCAGTCTGTTTAGGGGAACTTTTGTCCGCTTTAGCACAGGTTGGTGGTGCTAGATGGAAACAGTCTGTAAACGACAGGGTAGCCCCTTTTACCTCACAGTCCTTGTGTTGTTGGCTTCCGTGGTAATGGGTGCGGTTGGAGTTCTTGCAGCTCGCCGTGAAATGGATGGTTACGTACCAGTTCGGCCTCGGACTGACAGTGGGGAACTATTTTGCACTGACATCTTCTTCACTCCTACTGTGGCAACGGCCACGTGGATGTACTTCTCTTCTGCTCTTCACTGTGGCAACGGCCACATGGAATAGCTTCCTTCCATTCTTAACTGTGGCAACGGCCACGTGGATATTCTTCCTTACGCTCTAACAGTGGCAGGGTCGCCACCTGTCTCTCCCTTTGATCCTTTCTTTACACGGTGGCAAACGTGCCACGCAGATCTCTCCTTTTCTTCCTTTCTGTTCACAGTGGCAGACGTGCCATCAGCTCTCTCCTCTTCTTCCTTTCTTTTCGCAGTGGCAGACATGCCACACAGCTCTCTCCTCTTCTTCCTTTCTTTTCGCAGTGGCAGACGTGCCACACAGCTCTCTCCTCTTCTTCCTTTCTTTTCGCAGTGGCAGACGTGCCACACAGCTCTCTCCTCTTCTTCCTTTCTTTTCGCAGTGGCAGACGTGCCACACAGCTCTCTCCTCTTCTTCCTTTCTTTTCGCAGTGGCAGACGTGCCACACATCTTCTTCCTTCCTGTTTCGCGACAACACTCGGTCCGGTCCTTGCATCTTCTCTCCTGACCTGGCTCCTCCATGCAGGGCGCGCCCGCTGCATGTGTGATCCCGGTTTGTCCCCGACTGGAACACTTCCACCTTCTTCCTCAGCTTCCTGAGTTGGTGTCGCGAACCCTCTTCTCTAGATTCTTGTATGTGACGTTCGTGGGATGGTGTTTAGAGACCTTGAGTAGGTCGAACGTCCTGGACCATTTGGCGGTCCGCTCCTGCTGATGTTCTGGCAGGTTTCTTTGGTCGTCCTGTCGGACTTTCTGGTGTAGTTTAGGGAACCCGTCGCGGGTCATACTTGGTACGCGATCTTTCTGTGGATCAGCTTCTGGGGGTGCCACGCTTAGTGGTCTTCTTCTTCGGTAACTGTTCTGCATTGTGGCGTTACCTGTGCCCTTCTTCCATCTCGTGGGGGCAGTGCCTTGCCACGTGGCGCGTTATATGCGCCCGTACTTTTCAAGGCTCTCGGACACTTGATGCGTGTCGTCTGTAATTGCAGCTTTGGCTAGCGTCTTTTTCTTGCTGCTTTGGCTGACGTCCAGTACTTTGCTGCTTTGGACCGTCGGGTACTTGCTGCTTTGGCTGGCGTCAGAAGTTTGCTGCTTCGGACCGTTGGCGGGAGTAGTTGAAGCTGCGGTGATCTCCTGTGGCCACTAGGAGTCACTGCTCTCTCCGTCTTCTGATCTCTGCAGTCTTATTCCCTGATCGTTCCTCCAGTGCTTGGCAGTAGTTTTCTCCAGACGTTTTGTCCTTGCTTGTATGCTTGGTGGGGGGTTGATGTTGAGTGAGACATTCGCGCCTCTTCCCACGTCGCTTCAGAAGTGGCAGCCGCCGACTCCTTGCTGGTGCGTGTGGGCGTCTTCTGCGCAGAGCGCGCTTTCTGGATTCGGGCGTTGCAATGCTTTTCCTTGGGGCGCTACTCCGTTTGGTGCCTCTAGATGGTGGTAACTTCTTTTGCGTTGAATAATGCTTGTTTAAGTGCTGGTGGATGCTAGTGCACTCTTGCTTTTGGCCACCGGGTGGCAGTGTTTCTGGATTTGTGAGCAGCCTGTCTTGTCTTTCCCTGGTGTGCACTCTGTTGCTTCAGTGCACAGGGGGTTGGAGCTGCTGCTGGGATGGGTGAGTAGATTTTCCTTGCTTTAGTGTTCACCAATGTAAATGTACTGAAGCATCACTGTAATGAAGTCCGGAAGGCCTTTCAAAAGCACAGTTTATATCCCCTTTTTTTCGTGCAGGCTTTTGTGCTGGGGGCAAATTTGGCAGTCTTTGTGGGTGCCCCGGTGGTTCCTCTTATTTCAGTGTTCCGGTGGGGCTTGCGTGAACTTTTGGCGGTGTTGACCGCTATGGCGGTACACTGCCCCTCACGGAGCACACAAGGAGGGTGCTCTTATGTGACGGCGGCGCTGGCCTCGTGCAGGCGCTTGCTTCTCCCTTGCTCCCGTGCACTCCGCTCCTCACACGGAGCACACGAGGAGGGGGGCGCCTCTTGCTCTTGGCGGCGCTGGCCGCTTGCAGACGCTTGCTTCCCTTTGCCTCCTCTCCCCGTCCGCAGCCGCCTCGGCAGTACTCACGCGGGCGGGGTGAAGGTGTTGTACGCGTCGCTCCGTTCACTCCTCCTTGGCGGGGGACGCTCAAGGCAGGCCGCGGTTGGGCTCCGCCGGCTCTGTCTTTTAAATGCACTGTTCCGCTGGCCCCACTTTCGCCGGTCTCCCGCCGCTGCAGCTTTTACCGGCACACGCTGCGCGGCGGAGACCTGCCTTGCTTCTCGCAGGTCACGGGTGGGCTCCGCTGGCTCTGCAGTCACTGTCCCCCGCTAGGCGCTACCGGCGGGTGGGCTCCGCTGGCGCTGCTTCGTCTCTTCTTCGCTGGGGGTGCCGCCGGCAGGTCGCGGGTGGGCTCCGCTGGCGCTGCTGTGTCTTCCCTCGGTGGAGGTGCCGCCGGCCGGTCGCGGGTGGGCTCCGCTGGCCTGGACCACGTCGCGAGGGGGGTCGGGAGGCGGTTAGCTACTCCGCTCCCTCCCCCTCGTTGGTTTAGTTGGCTTTCGGGTCCGGCCGCCTTCCCTTCGCGCCGTGGCTTACTCTGGGCCCCGCCGCTTCCTTTACACACGCGGCGGGGGCAAGGGATGACTCGGGCAGGCCGCGGGTAGGCTCCGCTGGTCCTGCTTATTTATTGGCACAGTTACTGCTGGGCACTTTGCCCCCCAGGGGCTCACCTTCGGCCGGCAGGCCAGATGCTGCGTCGCGGTCATGGCGGGTGGACTCCGCCAGGTCCGTGCACCACTCTGGTGGGGTTATTGCCCTGCGGCCGTCTCAGGTGGGCTCTGGGCGGTCCGCTCATTCCTCGCGGCCCCTGTTGGTGGCGGCCGTCGCGGGTGGCTTCAGTCGGCTAGCTGGTCGCCTCTTGGTGGCTGCTGGGCTCCGACGTGCACCGGCTTCTCGGCTCGCTGTGCCTTGCTGCAGGGGGTGCCCTTCAGGCAGGCACCACTCCCCCTTTCCTCAGTGTTTGGTAGTGGCACGCGTGGGTTGCACTACCGACCTCGTCGCCATTGTAATGATTGAAAGTATGGGCCCTGGGCCCTCATGGTCGGCGCAGCAAGGATGACACAGACACCAGGAATGAGTGGTAGGAAAGGTCCCGAGCACGTGCGCTCAGCCTCTTTTATTGGCAGCGTCATGTGGCACCATGACGTCTGTGGTGGGTGGGTGTAGAGTGTGTTACATTACACAGGAACACTAGAACGTGTACACACCAAGTCACTACAGTTTTGAATCTTCGCAAACGAGAAGACAGACTTTAAAACACTGTCAACAAGCAAACGTAGCTGCAAACACATATAAGCTTACCAGTGCCTTTCAATATAATCATTTAACACCCCCAATGTTACATACGTGACAATAACTCCAAAGCTGCCTTGATCTACAAAGTATTTAAAAAAAACACACAGGAATGCCTAGGAAACATTTTGAGTTTTGGTGAAATTTAACATTTTCCCACAAGGAGTGTTTTAAATCCCAAATAAAATTGTGATCTTTAATATCGTGTTCAGAAAATTAGGTACATTGGAGTTATACAGTTACAATGATTGCGTTTTCTAATTAAAAAAGTTATTATAATGTCATGTTTATTTTGAAGTAGAATCCTTACAAAGGGGTAATACCGTACAAACTTTAGTCACCTGTTAGGTAGTGTACTTCCAAAATCAAAGGACACATTGACTCGGTGTGATCACTTAATATGACAATGACAACAACATTATAATTCTGCCCCAAATATAAATGACTGAAACTGTAGATAAAGTGAGAAAAGCTACCTTTGGTATGACATGCGTACGAAACAAAATGTAAACACTTATGGCGTTTATCATATGTTTCACTCAAGAATTAAGGTATAAGCATCACATCTTAATACAGACATTTTGATTTGGGCATGCCCTCTTCGTTAGCACTTCCAAGTCAAAGCTAAAAAAAATCATTCATTCAGTGTTACTTTAAAGATATCTGTAAGTCAGATACACTTATATCTTAAAAATGTTTAAGGAGAAGAAAGATAAAATAGGAAATTAACATATTTAGTGATACATCTAGAAGTGCCTTATATGTGAATGATCTTTACAAATCTATATTCTTTTGGAATTTGAGTGATGGAAGGAAATGATTAACGTGCTCTGTTGTAATTTAGTTTAAGACAGTTCTACACCAGGAATGATAAGCCATTACCGTTCCACTTTATTGACACTTTTTATCATTGATCTCCTCATCCACATGACTCATATTTGAGATCTTAGAGTGGTTTGGGGAGAGGAGGTAAGTTAACTCAAAAATAAAAAAGATGCATTGTTTTCATAGGAGTCCTCTGTTAAGACTGCTGAGAGTCATTTGCAACTAATAGCATTGTAATAACGTAGTGTCTAATTATGATATCATGTTTTCTATAATCTAGAGCTGCAGTCTAACCAGTAGCCTTTGCTCCCTCTGTCATCAACTAACAACTGATTCTGGTTCAAGTAGGTCCTGGTATTTGTTGCGTAGGGATGCCCATAAATACTTAAAAATGTCACCCTTGTATTGATGCTTCCTCACAATGTCTGGCCTTTCACAGAAATTCTGAAGCCTCTTAAACAGCTGTTCAGGAGTCGAATACAGATATTGAGCTGGAAAGATTTCTGGATACACCAGAGCCTTGGTACACAGTGGGTACCAACCACAATGTATGGCCTCCAGCATTGCCACGCCAAGGAACTCATGCTTGGCTGTTGAGACAGCAACATCAGCCATACACAGGGCTTGGAAATAGATCTCTTTGCTAGGAAGGTAGCCCCAATGCAACAGAGAATTGCCCAACGCCTCCCTGGCCTTCAGAAATACATCTGGCACATCTGTATAGGTTTCTCCAAGAACAGACACATTGAATCGCAAGGAGAGGCCTTTAAGCTTAAGCAGAACTTGGAAAAAAGTTTTCTGGGTCTTTGTTGTGCTCCCAACGGTGAGGCCAGACAACGTGTAGTGGTCTTTGCTGTTTGTCAGTTTCACTGCTATTACCATGGGGAGTTACAAAGTGCTCATCAAATGTATGGTCTGATTTTGCATTCTATGGTACATTGGACACCTCTAGTTCATCGGCTGTTGCCACTAGGTTTTGTGGTCTTTACAGTTGTGCGAGAAAAGGTACACCTTCTCGATCTTGGGCATTGTTTTCCATCAAATTCCCAGCAATGGGGTTCTGCTGTGGAGTAGTCAAGCTCGGAGCCAGTAAAGGTTCCCCTTTGACTGCAGACCTGCTCTCCAAATGGATATGCTTGCAATATGGCAAGAGGAACTTACTAACATCGGGGAACCTTACAGGGAAGTGGAGGACCAGGCACCTTGGCCTGATCAGTCCTTCCAGGTCATCGGGACTGTGATCAGGCATAAGCCTCAAAAAGCCACGGTTCCCGGTCAGAAATGACTCCATGTTATAAAGCGAGTTTAATACCACCACGTCGGCCACCAGGCAGGAAAGAACTTGGTTGTAGCCATACTGGAAGTCCTTTCCTGGCCCTTGCACACAGGGTACACCAGCTGGTTCTCGTGGAAGTAGAGGACCTTCTGAGCTTGCCGAGGTCAGGTCGTAAGGCGACCAGCTCGGCTAGGTTAAGCACTGACCTGGCAAACAGGATGCTATACTGGGCACTGGCTGGCACGGTCTGCATGAACGTGAAGGCAGAGATGCATGCCCTCCAGTGCCACTTCTTGGCTGGCAAGCTGCAAAGTGCAGAGTTTTCAAACTCTTCCAAGAGGAGATCCTCCAGTACCTAGTGCGAACCTCCATAGAACGCCTCGATGATGAGCACTCCCATTTTAGTCGACGGGTCTTCTTATAGGTGGTTTTGGATCGTAGTGGCTGCGGGAACGACGTCTCTCAGATGCTTAATGTTATATAAAATGTAGATAGATGACTGAGGTAACCATTTGCACATGTACACGCGAAAGCCATCTTGAAACGAGATACTATAACAAAAAACAGATACTAGAGTATCGGGACCATTTTGTACGGGGTATTTTACTGGCTACATTGGAAGTGGTATGCATATTCACAATCGAGGACTCTAGTAGTAGAAATACAGTTTTGAGTGCTTGGAGTTTTGGTTGGTCACTATATCAAATGCATAAGATACTAGAAACTCTTTTAACGTCTCCATTTAGGATTTGAATTGTATAAAATCGCACGCTTTGCTTTAGGAATATCATGACATTTCAACATAAATATGACACTAGCAGAAGAAAAAAATATTTATTAAAAAAAATTAGCTAATAAATCGTACATCCAGCATTTAACTATATACTATTCAAAAAGAATTAAACGTTCTAAACAAGAAGATGGCCACCTTGTTACCCACGGAACAGTGGGTGAATTCACAAGACAGCCGAACGATTGCTTCACTCCCCAGCAGTGACTGACGTCAGCATGTCTATAGGACGTACTGAAATACGCTTGACTACTTGGGATTTATAGTTTTCACATGGTAAAATAGTACCCATGCGCACTGTATAGGTACCAGCCTCAGAAGTAAGGCAAAGAAAGTGTTTCGACGTAGTTAAGTGCGAGAATGGGCAGGGAAACCGTTGGTGGGCGAACGGCACCTAAACAGACCAGGAAACACCTGTAACAGGTAATCTGTAGCAACCAGAAAGTGCCATTGATGGGTAACTGAGACCAATAAGAATGCAGAAATATATTAAACAGGGGATGCAAGCTAACATGGACCCGAAAATACGTGTGACAGGTAAACTGGATTGGCCTATACCCTCAAACACTTGTAACAAGTAATCTGGATAAACAAGTGCTCACGTAGACTTGTCTCTTTTTCTGCCGTCCCACTTGGACGGCCTCAGCATGCTTTCCTTCTGGCGTAAAAGGTTTATTATCTTCTTTATGGGGTCATCTGTTTAGCCCCATAAAGATAACCCACCTTTTACGCCAGCAGAAAGTCAGGGAAGTCCGTCCAAGTAGGACGGCAAAAAGAGAGAAAAGTGTGTGTCAGAGGATGCTCTTTCCCAATGGCTGGCCACCGTTTAGCATAAACGGTGATGCCGGCCAATGGGAACGGGGGCGGGGCCTAAAACCCGCTAGTGAAAGCTCCTCAAGATCATAAGATCTCGCCAGCGAGACTGCGCATGCCCAGCCTACGCAGGCTTCGACCTAAAAATCAGGAGGGCTGAAGCAGTGGATTAGTCAGCCAGCCATGAAAGCATACGAGATAATGAAAGAGGACTTCTGATTGGAAGGTTTTGAAATGATTAGACTGACTTCCCTTCACTATGGGAAGACGAGCCGGGTCACCTGCATCCTTAACCCGCCCCCGTGATATCGCTGATTGGAGGAATTCCTTTTGAATCTTACTCCGTCTGTTCAATTGGTTGACAGCGTGTCCCCGGGGCTTGCTCTTCAATGCTGGATTTGTGCTTGCTAAAAGAATGAGTCGGCCACCGGGTACCTACATGTATATTTACATTGAAATTGACCATGAAATTTCAAGAAAAATGTATATAGATATTCCAGAATTAAATGGAGAATTACAAATATATAAACATATTGAGACAGGTCATATTGCTTGTTTAATTTATAAGTTCACATCACATGAGCATACGTAAATGTCCATTTGTATTACCCAGCTGTCTTACGCTAGCATACCACTATAATATATAAAATGTGGTTTATTCATAACAACAATGCTAACAAGTGCAAATTCAATGAACATGATAGATGAACAGTAAATTGTGTTATATTTATTTCACAAAAGTGTAGTTTTCTATTTACACAAATATTTTAAACAAAGGCTCGACCGTAGGAACAACTACTTTGTTGCTGCATTGCATACATGCAATAATCTAGTTGGTGTACAGCAATTACACAGGTAAGCAGCAGTTTTATGTGTAGGTTCACGTAGGCCAGGGCATCCAAACAGCATAAACAAGCACACGTGTGTGCGCACGCCTCGCACTAAAAGTACATTTTTTTTTAAAAGGCACGTCTGGCGAGTGGCGAGCGATGCGCATTAATGACGAGAGAGGAAAGCCAGATGGCACAACACAACCTTAAACCCTAAAAAACTACCCCCAGCACGACTCTCCCCTGACCACCAGTCCGGTCCCCACACCCAAACACTACCCTGCATGACCCCCCAGCAAATCCCTAAACCCTAAAACACTACCCTACACTACACAAACACCACACCACTCCCCTAAACCCTAAAACACTACCCCTAGCATGACCCTACCCCGACCCCTAGTCTGATCCCCACACTCAAACACTACACTGCACGGCCCCCCAGCACTACCCTAAACTGTAAAACACTACCCTACACTACACAAACACCACAACACTACCCTAAACCCTAAAACACTACCCCCAGCACAACCCTCCCCGACCCCCAGTCTGGTCCCTACACTCAAACACTACCCTGCACAACCCCCCAGCACTACCCTAAACCACTACCCTACACTACACAAACACCACAACACTACCCTAAACCATAAAACACTACCCCCAGCATGACCCTCCCTCGACCCCCCGTCCGGTCCCCACACTCAAACACTACCCTGAACGACCCCCAGCACTACCCTAAACCCTAAAACACTACCCTACACTACACAAACACCAGAACACTACCCTAAAACACTACCCCCAGCACGACCCTCCCCGACCCCCAGTCCAGTACCCACACTCAAACACTACCGTGCACGACCCCCCAGCACTACCCTAAACCCTAAAACACTAACCTACACCAAAGTACAATAAAATATTTAGATAATTCAGAAATACAGTTTGGAAAAGTTTTGAAATGTATCCAGGTCACAGACATAAATAGAAAAACTCACAACTTGGCACTATTAAATCCAATGCCTTGTGTAAACACATATTCCAGTGACTGCAATGTCCATCAAGTTGTCCCAAGTTGGAACAAGATAATAGCAGTATATATTTCGGAAATAGTAGGAAGTTCTGCTTTGTTTGTACCACAAAATTGTCATTTGTATGCGAATTCCCAAATCACTATGAGAGAGATTAGTGGATGCTGTTGTATTAGCCAAAATCTACATGCCCATATCTTTAAAAGGTACCATACATTTTGGAAGATTTGAAAAACTGATATGGGGGTTAGCAAACTTCACCCTGGAATTACTAGGAAATGATACACAATCCTCTGTGATCGGAAATGATACACATCACTTTAAACTGCAACCCTCTCCCCCACTGTAAACCGGTAATTGCCAGGGCACCGGTAAGGATATGTTTACTTTTATGTGTTTACTTTTCATGTGTTTACTTTTATCAAATGTTTTTAAAAGTACATTTTAAGTACATTTTAAATGTTGTGTAAAAGCTAGGTTTTAACACCATAGGAATTCACACTGTTGTGTGCTATTATCAAATGTACTTAAGAAAATTAAATTAAATTCAACCATATAGTTTTCCAAGAGTTTTCAATGATAAATGAATGGGCTTCTGTCATTGATTGTGGATATTGTTCATTGTCTTACCGATACCCCTTATACTTTTACTTGTTATCTTTGGACTGTTGAAAATAAACCAAAAAGTCGACCGAGTATTGGAATACTTTGACCATTAATTCAAACAAATATATTATTGAGGAATGTAACATCCTCCCACCTATGCATGTGTAATTGGGAAATATCTACTAGTGTACCTGTTTATTTGTTAATATTGTGATTATTAGCCTAGCCATACCTTTTTGGTTTAGCAATTGACCCAAAATGCTTTGGACATAACTTTTTAAAGAATCGGCCGCTATGGGTAAGTGCAGTGGTATTCAAATTGTATGTATTCAGTAAAAGTTCTGCCTTGTAAATGAAGACTATACGGTTAGCATAGAAGTATTTGCTTAGTATTCAGCAGCAGCTTGAATAGTAGTCTGGGTAAAGTGCAGTAGTATTCAAATTGTATGTATTCAGTAAAAGTTCTGCATTGTAAATGAAGACTATACGGTTAGCAAAGAAGTATTTGCTTAGTATTCAGTTAGTGTTTAAGAATAATCACTCACATATCAGTAGTCTTCATGCACTAGCCTTCACAAAAAGAATACTACAGAATACTAAAATTGGCATAAAATAGTCTTCGAATGCTATAAAACCGCAGGTTAACCACTAAATGTAGTATTCCACTTCGGTAAGGGCAGTTAACAGAAAACACTGCAGCATTGTCGTTACCTGCAACACAATCGGATCTGGTGTCGAAACGGGTAGACTGTGCACCTATATACCGCGTGAATTGTAATTCAGGTTTTCATTTGGATGTCATTTGTACACCTGGACATATGTTGAAGGAATAGGCCGGTTATGCTTAAGTAACCCACTCTGGCAAAGACTGTCAATAGAACTAAGCCAGTCCCTTGGTTGGAAGTACAGTGGAAGCAGATGGACTTTGGACCAATGGGCATTCTGAGCAGTGTGTCAGGGAAAGCGGTCCATAAAAAATAATGCATATGTAGTGAACACTCGCCTTAACTTAGTGCCGTAAATATTTGTGAATGAATGTTTACCTTCAGTATTCATAAGTTACACCTCAGTGACCTGCATGCCATGACGCCGTAAACCATGGGAAGTGCATCAAATGGTTTGAAAATTTGGGTGGATTTGAGAAAGGGAGACATTTGAAGGGAAACATATTTGTAAAAGAAGAATTAAATCAAAAGTATAAATGTAAATTCCACCAATTTCCTCAGTCTTGTCATATCTCCTGTACACAACGCGTAAGACTGCTATGCAATCAGGTCTCAGTTATGAGCACATGTCTAAGGAGAGCTCTACCCATCTCTGGTGGATGTCCTACACTTCCTAGAATTTTATTTTACGAAAACAGAAATCCTGCTTAAAAGCACTGGTGTTCCTCTTGGGGCAATACCTCCATGCCCGATTTAATGGCCCTTTGCTTGTCCCAACAAAAATGGCTTGGTATATGTTTGTTTATATGGAATCCAGCCTGACACTTGCTACTTAGGTGGTGAAAGTCTACTCAGGTCAACCGTGAATCCTTAAAAGGATCCGCCCATTTATTGAACCACATTAATGTATTTCAGAGGGTAAGCCATTGAGCCAGTCCAGAATACACTATGCATATTCCGTTTCCCTGGAAAATCTTTTCACATTCTTCAGCTTCTGTTGCAGAATTATGTCACCTGGCTGATAATGGGCATGGCCAGTAGTTACCACATCCCATCAGTGTTGACTTCTCTCCCTTGGCTTCCCCCTCAGAGTGGGATCTGTTTTAAAATGATAGCTGTTCTATGTAAGGGCATTTATTAAAGTATTCCATACTTTTTGGACTTCAAGTTTGTTTGGTACACCTTAAAGTGGCCCCTTTTCTGCTTCATTCAATTCCTTCTTAGGGTCATTAAAGCTGGATGAATGACTTTTGGAGACCGGTTGTTTCTGTAGCTGCATCAAAACTTCCAAATATCCGGAAACTAGAAGGTCTGCGAACCTGCACACTACTACTTGAATGTATCAACATATATTATAAGAAGATCTGTAGGCAATGGCATCATGTCTGGGGAAAAAACTTGGAGAAAAGCCTTGATGTCTGAAAACGTAGACATTTTGTGGACTGAATGTAATGGATTATTATGTGCTTTTTTCATATAATGGTAAAAAATCAATCAATACAGAGTAGAAATTAACACTAAATTCATTGCTTGATAAATTAATTGGTTTGTTTTGCTGGACTATTTCATTAAGGATATTAATCAGTCAAGAAAAGCAAGTCGTCCACATTTTAAGTAGAAGGGAAATACTTTACAAACAAATGAATGAAACTGAGATACACAATCGGAACTGAAAATCCAAGAAAAACTATAAAGGTGGGAAAATGGTTTGCAAATAGCTTTATCACCAGGGACAAAACCTGAAATGAAAAATAGACCACCTTTATTTTTGTTTATCTACAAAGCTTGACAAAGAGTATTGCCATTTCCAAATGATGTAAGAAATCGTATTTTATTTGCCAATTTAATGGGACTTTATTTCACTTACTTTGAGTTGATGCCAGAGTGAGCTGACCTAGCTGTAATGTAAACAAATTACACAAAATGTCCACATTGAGTGTTTAACTTGCTGAGCCATCATAATGGATTTGTATCTAGGGTGTCACTATAGATACTTGGACAGAGCCATTGCCACTCCACAGTCACACCTATAAGGGGCTCCCAGTAAAGCTATGCAGGTTCAAAATGTGCTCGAAGCGGTACTAAGTGGCTGCGACTCTCCACTTCTGCTAGGGGTATCAAAGTCTAGTCCAGTACTTGGATACATATATTCACAGTTTCCACAGTCTTTCATAATTACTCTTTTTATTTAGTGATGGTTATACTACTCAAAATTGTCAGGCATTGAAATTCAATAGCTCAAAGTTTTAAAAATAAATGTCGTTGAAGATGGTTGCCGTGCTATCACATATTTGGAATGGCATTGCTAAATTCCTCTGTATCCCTCAGATCACTGACAGGAAAGGCCTTAACACATCCATTCTAACAGATGTAAAAATAAACTACAGAAGAGAGATGCTGCAAATAAATATTGATTAATAAATGAAGGTATAGCAGCCACTCACAAAGCTTTGATAGAAGAAATCAATGAAGAGAAGCTAAGTACAAGAGAAGCATAAACGGAAAGGATTCTCACGACACCTATAACAGCTCATAGCAAAATACAAGCTATTGATCATCTCGCTATACATAATGCTTTCTATAGCTGCAACTGTACTGATTGCACACAAATTGAGGCAACACAATTCTTCCGAAGTACTGTAGACAATCGATCTGTTGGCTGTTGCCCTTGATATTTTATTTTTTTATTTTGAATGTTTCACAATTAGGTCCCACTCGCCTGAAAATGAAAACTGATTCTGTGTTTACATTGGCATATTTGACAAAGTGGTAAGCCAACTTTAATGGGCACACAATGAAATGCATACTGCACATATGTCAAATCTCAAATGTAAGCTTTCTGAAGTTTTTTCTCAAATTTGGAAAATAAATGTAGCTTGTGCAAGCAACTTATGCATGCATTAATTAGGCTTGTGTTTAATACAAAAATTACAATCAAAATGTCTCTTTTGTGAATCAGCTTTTATGTGGACCACACATTTTGCAAGGATGACTAGTGTTGAAGTATGAAATGGAAAATGTTTATACATCTATATTTAAAAGATCACATGGGCCTTTAATCCACAAGCATCATGTGCACAGTCTGTACTTAAATACGTGCAAACAAATTAATAAAAACTTTTGATTTAGATCACCTTACAATTACCTAGCTACGATTTTGCTAGAAAAAGCCCTAATTCATTATAACTCAGGTCAGTGAGTTGCTAGTCATACAGCTTCAGAGGCTTTTTGTATAATGAGATCAGGAAAGCAGCCTCCTAACTAGGCATCTTTCACCTGTGAGTACTACATGTGTCACTTCGTCTTGTAGGTGTATAAGAGACCTCCCAGCCTGGGCCATACAATTTGCAATTTGATGTGTGGAAAATGTAGGTTCTTGAACGACTGAGGATTTTAGTTGATCCTCTTGGGATGGGAGTGGGCTGGCCCAGGGTAGAGTTTGTTTAGATAAATAAAGACATAAGTGGAAGGATAAGGGATTCCATGTATTTTGACTGCTGTGCCCTGTTTTTTTTAAAGCTTTTATACTAAGGAACATCCCTGAAATATGAACCGGGTAATATTGTTGCAAATTATGAGCAGGGAAACTATGAGAACTTTATTTTGATTTTGTGTATGTGCTGTCATCAACAACACCTCACTTTTTAATAACTGATGAGAGCAGACACAACGACTCACTTTTGTTTGCTGGAAGACATTTCTTCTGCCATTTAAAGGACAGCAGATAGAGAAAGCTCCAGCCTTATCCTGAAGGGAAGGTCTTGGGCTTGTATGCCATACCGAGGGCAAAGGAAGAAGGTCTATTTTCTTCTGTCTGGTGGTGCATGCTTGCATCCTGGAAATTCTTGCTTAAGGATGAAGAGAGTAACAGGTCTTGGTAATAGAGAAAGTTGTGTTTACCTTGAGGAAATCTGGCAAACCTGCTGCAACTGGATCTTTGGCTGTGAGTCCATCACTGAATTGTAAGGAGATTTCTCACAATTACAGCCATTAGCTTTTGCCCAAGGAGACTTTCCTAAATGCTTGAATACTTCGGGGAAGGAGGGAAGACAATGCATAACTTTTTCCAAAGGCTGAGACATAGGCCTTACCTCCTCGTCCCTCCCTCACTTCCCTTCATTACAAATATGAGGCATCTCTGACTCACCTTACACCCATACCACGTGATATATATATTTTTTATATATATCCCCCAACCCTTTCAACCTCCTGTTTTTTCCCTGTCTTACCTGATGAGGTGCGCGTACCATGTGCCAGCTGTGTGCGGTGCTGCTGTCGTTTCTGCTTCACATCTTCTGGCAGCAATTATATTGTTGGCTTTTCACAAGTATTGCCAGAAATAGACAGTTGCTTGGGAATGGCAGGGCCGGCCTGATCATAGGGGTGCCTTCCCTCGCCACGTCTGGAGTTGCAGTGCACTCCTGGCAGCAGAGCAGGCTGAGTCCTGATGATGGTGACTAGGGCTGTACTTCTGGGTTGGTGGCCGGATGAAGGCCTTTTTTTAAAATCATTTTCAATATCCTTTGTGTAAATTTATGATTGGATGTTTGTTTTTTCACACATTCTGGCACATTTTTATTTTATTTTTATTGGAGACTGGAGTTTCCTCCCAGTTTTGTGTTTGCTGTTCTGGTTGGTCCATTGTGAAGGGAGGATTATCTATATCTTGGTGTCTCCCTGCTGAGGTTCCGTGACAATCATGGTGGTGTTTTCTTACTCGTTCGAATATGGACGAGTTTGGTATCTATGAACCGCAAATGACGAGTTTAGTGGGTGTATGCGTTTTCGCTACGCTGGCCTTTTCGTCTTATTCGTGGGTTTCTCCATCTGAACCCACGGGTTCCATTTTAGATACGGCATCCATTTTGTCTCTTGCCCTCAAGTAGCCAGCGAACGGACACTGTCCGCTTCGTGACCCTGAGATTCCCAAGCTCTTGCGGAAGACACGCGTTCCTTCGAGGATTTCTTTATGACGCGGGGGATGACACTGCAAAGGCAGATGGCTCCGCTCGAGGCTCATCTTGCCGTGCCGGTCTATTGTTTCAGACGTGCATGCATTAGGCACGAATCCTTTGATCCTGCAATCGTGTTTCCAATACTGCCCCCTACACTCTTTTCCAATCTGTTGTCTATCTCTGTCTTCCTTGCACCTGTTTCTGTCTCTTTCCTTAACTCGTTTACAGCTAGAATGGAATGTACTTATTGATGGGATAACGTACTTTTACAGTTGGGAACCGGCGATGCTACTGTAATTATGTTCTGGCTCCTGAATACATGAAAGCAACCCTTTTGAAGTTTACTGTGGGAACTGAGTTGTAACCTTTTGTTCGCCATGTTGTGTTATGACTAAATTGTGTATAAAAGGAGCGATCCACTGTTGCAATTTGAAGCAGTCTCCTAGAACCTACACACGGTGTACTTCTTGCGATCTCTGTATTCCCTGCAGTAAATAAACCTCGATCTTTGACGCCAAAGGAAGTGTCCCGTGTCTCTGTGATTTGTATGCCGGAACAGGTAACCCACAAAGGTTTCAGGTGTTGTCCCCTGGCACCGCTGGGCCTTAGAATAGCCCAGTCGTTCACTGCGGAGCTTTTTTAATGTCATTATGGTGGGGAAATGTGCAGCTAAGTGTAAGCATATGCTCCCCTCTTCTTCTTATGATGATGAGCCCATTCGTCCTCACCGGAGTACGTCCAGGGGTTCAGTGGACTCTCCTGCCCTACTCTCAGCTTCTGAGGTGCAGGCTCTGATTGAAGCTGATGTGGCTCGTGCGCTGGAGACCTGGGTTCCGCCCAAGAGCAGGGTCTCTCGTTCTGCGGTGGGTCCGGTGGATTTGCCCTCTGACGACTCCTCAGCTTCTGACAGTAGCTGCCCTTCTGCCTCTACGGAGAAATTTGTGCGTAGAGAGGAGGTTCCGGATACTCTTCAACATGTCCTGGAGAACTTCAGATTTTCACCTTTGTCTTCTACTGAGGGATCAGAGGAAAATTGATAGCTGGTGAATGGCGTGACTAGGAATGCTCTTTGGTTCCATGCTTTTTGCAGAAGCTGCACTCTCTGGAGCAGGGGGAGTAATCTCTTCCTCACTCTGTTAAGATGGATGCCATGTTGGCCACTTTGATTGTTCGTGGGACAATTAATCTGGACGATTGTTCTCTGGCAGATGCTGCAGACAAGAAAGTTGATGGGGCTCTGAAGATAGCTTTGTCTGTGGGGAATTTGGCTTTAAAGGCAGGTATCTACTCTGCTTAGGTTGAAGATCCGAGGGTGGCATAAGATACAGGGTAGGGACCTAGAAAACGCTCTTAGCATTTGCCCCCCCCCCCTATGCAGGCTTTGGACAGCGACGAAGCATCATACAAGTTTGACAACTGGATTTGCACAGCGGTAACCATGTTGAGCCTGAACTAACCATCTCAGTTAAAAGAGCCTCAGCAACCGCACCACGGTATGGGCCAGACCTCAAACGTATAAAAATTGACTGTAGTAGAAGTAAACGAATCTGGAGGTCAGACTACAGCAAGGAGCATAAAGAGGCCTATAACTCAAACCTAGAAAAATATAAGGAGGCTAAATTTGAAGCTAAACGGGTCTACTTTACAACAAAAATGTAGGCCGCCAGTAACTCCTCCAAGGAGCTCTTTAAATCCATTCAACTGCTAGTTAAACCCATACAGAACAATCAGTTTAGACCAGTCCAAGTCTTCTGCAACAAAATGGTTACCTTTTTTCAAAGCAAGGTGCACCTGATCTATAACGATCCCCTCAACTCCCCTGGCCAGCTAGTCAGTTTCCGGCCACTTTCTCAGGAAGATGTCAATAATCTCATGCTATCCACAAAATTGGGCTCCCCTTACGACCCCTGTCCCCCGTCCATTATGCATCTGGTATCCGAAAATCTCAGCACTCAGCTAACTCCCCTTTTAAACCAAGTCATTGAGTCTGGTATTTATCCCAGTGCCTGGAAAAAAGCCTGTATCAGGCCAATTCTTAAAATGCCAACTCTCAACCCTACAGACACAAAAACTACAGCCCAATTTCAGGGCTGCCGGTCGCTGCCAAGATTCTGGAAAAAGAGGCGAACAAGGAACTAACCCAACATCTTGAAGCCAGTAATCTGCTCGACCCGACACAGCATGGCTTCAGACCATGCCACTCCACAGAGATGGCCTTGATAATGGCAACAGAGGTGATCCTTGACCTTTCGGCACCATTCAACACCGTGAACCACACAGTGTTAGTGTAGCGGCTGAGGGATGTGGGAATTGAGAACATGGCCCAACCTTGTCCTCCTCCTTTCTAACTGCTAGGGAGTAGAACATAGTCTGGGACAACATACAGTCTGACACCTTTCATCTCCAGTGCAGAGTGCTATAAGGTTCTGCTCTGTCTCCCACACATTTTCACATGTATGTCACCTCTCTGGCCAGACTAGTTGGAAAGCATGGCTTCTCTCTGGTCTCCTATGCTGACAACTCACAGCTCATAATATCGGTTGCAGAACAACCAGAGATCGTGGCCAGCAGCTTCCACGCCTGTCTGGCAGATATTATGAGCTGTATGAACCAAGATGTTCTCAAAATCAGTACTGAGAAGACAGAGGTACTGGAGTTCAGTAAAGGTCCTTCACTGTGGAATAAAACCTGGTGGCCAATAGAGGCAGGTGATTGTCCTTGCCCTACGACCAAGGTCAGGAACCTTGGAGTGATCTCTGTTGATCAACTCAACTTCTCAGCCCAGGTGAACCCTCTAACCTCCTCCTGTTTTATCTTACTGAAAAATCTTCGTAAGATCTTTCCCTTCATCCCACAGGAGCTTCAAAAAACGGTTGTAGTAAAGCTCTTTCTCTCGAAATTAGTCTATTGCAATGCCCTGTTTATGGGCATTGACGAGTCTCCAAGAAACAAAATACAGTCACTGCAAAATGCGGTGGCTCAACTGTTGTTGAACATACCAAAAGGTCACTCTACTTCGGCAGGCATAAGGTCACTTCATTGCCTCCCTGTCCAGCAACTAGTCTAATTCAAGGCCCTCTGCATGGTACACAAGACTCTCTTTGGAGGTGGGTCGGTGGAGATCCAGAGGCTGTTCCCCTGGTACTCTCCCACTAGAACCCTTAGATACTCAAATTCGGGCCTTGTTAGCACCCCCAAAATATGCAGAGTAAGGTGGGGGCCGGAGCCTATCGTACTGTGCAGCTAAGCTCTGGAACCAAATGCTGTCTATCTTGTGACTCCAATCCATTCAGATGATCTTCAGGAAATCGTTGAAGACTTAGCTGTTCCCGTCAAACTAAACTTCTGAGTCTACAGCACAGTCTCCCTGTGCACACACTCAGCGACAAGACGCCACAGCATTTAAGCGCTTTAGAAATACCTATCCTATCCTATCCTTATGCAGCTCAATGCATGGTATTGGACTTTGAGAAACTAGCCACGGCTATAAAAGAAGGAGACTGATTGCTCATGCTTACTGGTACGCATGGTGCAACAGGTGCAATTATTGGCTGACATCTCTTCAGATGTCCTCAAATCTTCTGCCAATGGCTTCTGGTTCCATTATTCTGGCAAGGACGAATCTGTGGATTAGTGTGTGAAAGGCAAATTTCTCCAAAAAGTCTTCTCTCCTGAAAATTCAGTTTGACGGTAAAATGCTGTTTGGTGAGCAACTGGACAGCATAATTACCAAAGCTTTAAAGGATCATAAGCATGCTCTGCCCTACAAAGGAAAGACTTCATTGTCTTCCTAATTCTGTCATTTTTAGAATCTTCCTTCTTCCTCATCTTCCTTTCATTCCTCCCATCGGTCCTCCAAGCCCATTTCGGACTATCGCCGAAAGTTCCATCCCGAGAAGGTCTCTTCCTTAGCTGGCGGCAAGGGTCCGCCTGATTCCTTCAAATGGAAGTCCTAACAATGATGACAGGGCAGCCTCAAGACCTGTGGGTGTGAGGCTGTTGTACTTTCTGGAGGCTTGGAGTTGTGATGTGAGAGATCGTTGGGCTTTGAACATTCTCAGGAACGGTTATCATATAGACTTTGTCGCTCTGACACACGGTTGGGGCACCATCCATACTCCAGTCCCCAGGGATCAGGAGAAGATGAGGGTTCTTCTGGATGGGGTTTAGGCTCTTCTGGACAAGAGGACAATTGTGACTGTCCCCCTGGAGGAGCAGGGAATGGGTTGCTATTCCATTCTGTTTCTTGTTCAAAAGGTGTCAGGGGGGCTCAGGCCAGTTCTGGACCTAAAGAGAGTGAATGGGTGGGTCAGGACCATTAACTTCAAGATGGTGACTTTCAAGCTCATTATTTCCTTGGTAGGGGTTCAGGACTTTATGACTTCCATAGACCTCCAGGACGCGTATCTGTTATGTTTTGTAATGTACCCCAATATAAGTCGGGGTAGTCACCAAACCTTTCACCTACATTTCCCTGCCATTGTACTGCATAACAGTTTTTGGTATTCACCTTTTACTTAGTTAAGGTGCTGCATAAATATCATATGGTTTTCCCAGAAAAGTAGCCTCATTTATTATGACTGAGGATTCTCAGAAACACAGCAGGATTTCCAACATCTGCATAATAACCATGCATAAGGGGCATCCCTTCCATCATCCTAGGCTGAAAGGATACAGCAAGGTAGAACCCCTGACGGTACCTTTCAGGTATATATACACCATATCTTTGATGGGGCAGGCAGAGGAAAAAGACTTCCATACTGATACACTGATGCGAGATACCAAGGGTCAGACACTCCAGCTCGCAATTGTCTGACATACCTCATGGGTTGTTCATCTCGAGTCCAAGATGGGGTCCTACAGTCTCTCACTTCAGGTAATGGGGTTGGCTTCATCCTTGGGGGATTCTTGACTTAACACCTACATACATGCTAGGTACACTTGGGTACATCTAGTTAGTGTTGCATCGTAGGACTACGCCTTATTACTGTCATACAGCTGCCTATATTCATTGTTTTAGCACTATGTCAGGAATATACAATCCATTTACTCTATTAGTGCTTATATTCATCTATATCTGTTTCTGTCTAATGGTTGTTTCAGCACACCTATTTAAAACTAGAATGACACTGGTTCAATAAATGCTTATTGAAAATGTTCCTACCGTTTATTCCGTGTATTTCTCTGAGACAAAATAAGCATGTGTGACTGAGCAAAAAGCATTGGACTGCTTTTACGATCCATGATGAGACAGGGTTGTCATGTTTGATAGTTGTCATGAACTATTCTCTCCTTGTTAACAGGAGTTAACAGTGGCACTGTGAGCTAACTAGTTTACAGGTGAACATACCCAACGGGGGTGTCCGGAATCAGTCTGGACAGTAATCCCACAGTCTATGTTGTCTAAACACACAGATCCTAGATAGATTCATAGGAACTACAAAACATGGCAACCATCGCTGGTTTGGTTCTTATTCAATGGTCAAATCTAAGTAGTTCAGTTGTGCTTTTCTCAGAGACCCCTACTCACATTTACCCAGAGACATCTGGAGTGGGGAGGACAAAAAAACCTGCTGCTGCTAAGTAGACATATACTATGTATTGGCTGTAGGTTTATTCAAGCTTGAAGGACAAATAGTTCCTATTGTGCATAAAACCTTATCTCAGTTTCCTTGAAACTTTTTCAACAAATATTGAAAAAAACATCGCTGCACCAGCACTATGCACAAATGCAGTGGAGAAAGGAAAACAGGAAGGTGAAATAAACATTTTGGAAAAAGTCAGAACTGCCCTTACTTTAAAGTTAGCAGACTATGGAGTCACAGCAAGGGGGGTGACAGTTACATTTGTGATTGAGGCACACAAGTCATACAGGACAAAGTTATTCTATTCGTGGATCAAATCCCAAAAGCAGATGCACGCAGAATATACCTTTCATTCTTAAACTGAAGATGAAACGCCTGAGGTATACTGTGCATATGGGGACATTGAAGTTCCGCTCACCTACCAGGAGCACATAAACTGGATTAAAGGCACCCTCCCAAACACAACAGATAAAGTGAGACTTGATTCACTATGTAGAGATGGAGTGACTTGACCGGTCCTAGCAGCTTACACACCGCATCCAGACATTGACACAATGACCATAGCAGAATTACTTTCACTGCACAAAGAAATAATAAATCTTTAGAGAACTCTGAAACAGTTTGTTATGAGAACACTCACACTTCAGTCAACATGGGCTACCCCAGGAGGACAAATTCAGGGGTCTGCAAACAAAATAACTCTACAAACGCTACAAGAAGTTAATAGTAAAATGCCCACTAAATATGAGCAAATACTATTCTGGGGAGCTCAGAAAAGAGCACAGTTAGAGTCAGTGTTTCCACACACAAGCCCTCAAGAAAAATAAAGAATGCTAATAATCTGCTTGCCAATGGGGATAGCTTCCCAGATAGAGGATTGTACCTCTTAGGGTACCGTTTTTGCTGCCATCTACACCAGAACTCATGGTATCCCTTCAATAGCAAAAATACCAAATGTATTAAGACAAATACAGAATGAGTATGGAGCAGAACCTATTCTGAAATTAAGGATGAAATTGTTAGGAAATGTTGCCAGGTATGAACTATTATATTTGCAAACATAAAAGAGGGGGGGCAGCAGCAGTGGCAATACACCAACACCTGAGGGATTTCACTCCTTCACAACAGGAGTGTAAATTACCTAAAATTATCGAAGACACACATGCTAAATTAGGGAGAGATAATGTGGGAGCTAGAGCAACAAAACCTCAACCCACGGGTGGACCTGAAAAGGATAACTCCAAGCAAGCACCCGATTCTTCCAAGAAGAAATGGGATAATAAAAAACAAAAGAATAGAGATAATAGATCAGACTCAAGGAGTGGGTCTCCTCAACAGGAGCCCTCCAAAAGGAGGTACAACCTTAGGAATCATGATAATATTAAGAAACCTGACAGGTATAAGGATACTGTTTCATGTTCCTCTCATTCCTCTCAGTGTTCATTCAAAAAGTACGAGAGGGAAGGATAGTCAGAACACAGACAAGAAGAACAGACAAAGTACAAAAAAACACATTGTACTTTGGACTATAATATCAAAAGAGAATATAAATCAAAATCAAAACCTCTATTTAAAACGAGGAAGGTAGCAGGTCTTACAGTCAGACATGCCTAGGATACTGAGGACTCAACTTCTGAACAGGAAATGGGCTCTGATGATGCTAGACAGCGCAGCAGAAGTAACAATGGTTCGCCAGAACCTGATGGAATTTCTGGTGAAAGCGGTGTTGAATGAAAATATTACGACTGAGACACCTAATACTAGGGTAAGTGTCCCACAACCGTTACATGAAATAACACTCCAAATGGAGGGGAACAAACCCAGAAAAATTAAGGGTCTCTTTTGGGAGAACCTGACTTATGGCTATGACATCCTTTTGTCTGAAGAACAGTGGCCGCCTAAGATTGTTATGGAGTGCACAAAGGGAGAAACTGTAATTTTACGGGCTTTTTCTGACCTCGTTCCAGCCTACTTAAAACATTCATACGTGCAGGAGTGGGCGGTAGCACTTGTTCCAACATTATATTGCAACCATGTAGGGTGGGAAGCTGTCACCTCACCATGTAATCCCAGTAACAACTGCTCCTTCTCCACAGAGACAGTATCCTATTAAACAAAAAGCGAAGAAACAGGTCAGGGAGATTTTAGATCAACTTGAAAACCAAGGTGTAATAGAGAATTGCACCTCCTCTATGAATAATCCTTTGTTTTCCATAATGGATCCTGAAAATTGATATTGTCTAGTTTTAGACTGCAGACATTTGTACACATGCACAAAGGAAGTTGTAGTACAGAATGTGCACAGTGCTGAATTGATGAATAAGATTGTGTGGAAAAAATACAAAACAACACTAGATACCTCAAATGGATTTTTTTGCCAAAATGTAGTGCCTGAAAGAAGATATTTGACAGCATTCTCAGCCCTCGTCTTTCATCCTCAATTTTGTAGACTGACCCAAGGGTATAGGAATAGCCCGGAGTTGTTGTCAGCTAGGGTAACAGAGTTACATCAAAATTTTGATGGGGAGGCATTGTCCTATGTAGATGATATTTATCTGACAGATGATAATTTATTGGACCACTTGACCAGGGTGAGCAACATAATTTTGGGATTCGCTTCTGAGGGCTACAAGTTCAACTTGATATGATTGAAAATGCCCCACCTCAATGTCCTATTTTTGGGATACGAGTTATCAAGTGATGGGAATAGCCTAATAGATAACTATTTTTAAAAGAGCACACTGTTCCAACCTCGAAAAACTCTGAAAAATGTACTATCCATTTTAGGATCCTAAATTTTTGCAGAACATATATTTTGAATTATGCAGAGAAAGTTAAACCTTTCCAGGATTTAAACAGACCTGATTTTTCAAATGGGCATTGGACACAGGAACACACAGATATACTTTATCTTTACAAGCTGGCATGATAGCTTCCAAACACCTACACACACCTGTAGATACCACTAATCTGGTGATTGTGTAATCACAGCTAAATCCGGGTACACTTACCTATCCTTCAATGAAGGTGAAACAGTACCCAAAGCATAAAAATCACACTTGCACACAAACGCTGAAATGCGTTTTGCTTCTACAGAATAAATTCTGATAGAGGTACAAACTGCTGTAGTGAGAGAAAAAGCACTGGCACAGGGGAAACAAATAAATATCGTAATTCCAGAAACAGCCTTAGAGGCAGTTGAAAAAGCTAGGATTCCAAACGCAAAAGCACTACATCCACGATGGATTCCATGGGCTAATTCTCTCACTGCAACAGATGTAGACTACAAATTTGATCATACACTAAAAACACATATATTTCTGAGGTATGAACAAGACTATCCTCTCCTAAAAGAATACGGACAAGACTTCCCTCTCCCAAAAGAAATAATGCCTCTAGATCAGTAGGAATATATTATTTACACTGACTGTTCTGCTCAGCCTGCTATAGGACGTAAACAACAATACAGTGCAGCTTGTGTGATTGTGAAAGGACTTATGCAGGATGGCAAGTTCCATCCTGGCAGTATGAAGACGTAGTCTCTAGGAGATTGCACAGCACTGCAAGCAGATTTAAAAGCTCTATTACTGGCACTGATACAAATGGGTCAGGAATTTGTTGTACTGTGTCCAGTCTTATAATGAATATCTTCACTACAGGGGTCAGAATGGGTTTAAAGACTCAAAAGGTTGCACAATAAAGCAGAAAATGCTTTAGAAACGAGTGGCAGAGTTAAACTTCACTACGCTCGGCGCTCTTCTAAAATGTATTAAAAGGCACTCACTTGCCCTGTGGCTGCCTCCTCCTTTACATTGCAGCTCTTCTGCCTCCTCCGCGCCGCCCTGCTTCACTAATAACCCCTACATTGTAGATCTTGTGCTGACGGAGCGTAGTTACCCACCAGGGTTAGTTACAACATGGACAATCACAGTTACAATCTATTGTGCCATTAAGCTGGACGCTCCAATCATTGTGCTGGCCAGCCTGGCTGAAGAAGGTTGACATACCCTAAAACTGATCCCAGGATGCTTGTTCCCAGTCGAGGGAAGACCTGGCTTGGCAGTTTGGTCTGGACTGTTCCCGTGAGGCACAGGGTCAATACTGATTTGCATATTGATGGGTCTAAACTGGGGTGGCATGGTGAGCAAAAGATCAATGGATTTAACCCCGATCTCTTGACTGGGGGTGAATGTATGATTCATCAGCATTCCGTCCATCATTTGTTTGTGTCACACTTTTTGCCCTATATGGGATAGGTATCCCAAGAGGTGGGTCCCTTGCCAACTGTGCCACTGGATTCAAGCTAGCCTGGCTGAAGAAGGGTGACATACCCTGAAACTAATCCCAGGATGCTTCTTTCCGGTCCAGGGAGTACCTCGCTTAGCTGTTTGGTCTGGACTGTTCCCTAGAGGCACAGGGTCAAGACTGATTTGCATATGGCTGGGTCTAAATTGGGGTGACATGGTGAGCAAAAAAACTATGGATTTAACCCAGATCTCTTGACTGGGGGTGAATGTATGATTCATTCAGCATTCCGTCCATCATTTGTTTGCATAATACTTTTCGCTCTATGATGGATGGGTATGCCCAGACGTGGGTCCCTTGTTCACTGTGCCACTGGATTCCATCTAGCCTGGCTGAAGAAGGGTGACATACCCTGAAGCCAATCCTAGGATGCTTGTTTCCGGTCCAGGGAGGACCTGGCTTGGCTGTTTGGTCTTAACTATTCACATGAAGCACAGTGTCAAGACTGATTTGCTGATCTCTTGACTGGGGGTGAATGTATGATTCATCAGCATTCCGTCCATCATTTGTTTGTGTCACACTTTTTGCCCTATATGGGATAGGTATCCCAAGAAGTGGGTCCCTTGCCAACTGTGCCACTGGATTCAAGCTAGCCTGGCTGAAGAAGGGTGACATACCCTGAAACTAATCCCAGGATGCTTCTTTCAGGTCCAGGGAGTACCTCGCTTAGCTGTTTGGTCTGGACTATTCACACGAAGCACAGTGTCAAGACTGATTTGCAGATCTCTTGACTGGGGGTGAATGTATGATTCATTCAGCATTCCGTCCATCATTTGTTGCATAGCACTTTTCGCCCCATGTGTGATGGGTATGCCCTGAAATGGGTCCCTTGCTCACAGTGCCACTGGATTCAAGCTAGCCTGGCTGAAGAAGGGTGGCATACCCTGAAACCGGTCCCAGGATGCTTGTTTTCGGTCCAGGGAGGACCTGGTTTGCCAGTTTGGTCTGGACTGTTCCCATGAGGCACAGGGTTTAAGACTGATTTGCATATGGCTCGGTCTAAACTGGGGTGGCATGGTCAGCAAAAGATTAATGGATTTAACCCAAATTGCTTGATTGGGGGTGAATGTATGATTCACACAGCATTCCGTCCATCATTTGTTTGCTTAGAACTGGTTATGTGCCCTGGCAATATATCAACAGTGCGTCTCTGTTCTCTGCATATAATTTGACAGAAAAGCAGACAACAATGACACATAGGGATGTGAAATATACAATGCTGCGCATTGAAAAATTTGTCCAATTACCTTTCAGTGTGGCAGAGGCACCATCCACAGAATGGTTAATTTATGACCGTATAACATTGCCAGTAAAAACTTTCTAGTTTCAATATTTCCTAGAACACCACCAGGTATGACACAATAGGTAGGGAACTCGTCAATGAATCTTGGGAATTACATTATATAGTTAGATGCAGTAATGGGGGCACTGAAGAGTTTCTCAGCGTTAAAGACTGAGAGAATTCTTTGAGTGGATCTCTGGTTTGCCAGGATATTATGCTTCACAGGTATATAATATTTCAGTTGCAAACTTGTTCTGTCATTTGAAAGGTTCCTCCAGCAGCCATGTTTAATCCAGTGTCCAGGCTACTCTCAAATGAGAGTTACTTAATGCTGAATGATCAAGGTTGTTGTGGGATACGCAGGTAAAGAGGAACTATCTTGAAACTGATAGGATTTACCACATATCATTCATTCCCACTCAGATCTTTTAGAGCTAAACATATCTTCAAGGATCTCACATACACCCAAAATGTAGGCCCCAACAAACAATTACAAGCACATTGGTGATTAATTCTATGAGTTTATAAAAATACAATCTTATGAAAATCACAATGAAAAATTATAAAATTACAGTGCACAAGAGACAGTGAAATATGTGAAAAACGTTAACACGTTTACTTCAAACATTCACTGTCTCTTGTGCACTGTAATTTGTCATTTTTAATTGTGATATTTTATCACATCATTGCATTTTTATATGTTTCTAGAAATATTCTGTTTAATAAAAAAATAAAAAGTACTGCCCTTGAGGTTCTTTGATTTCTGACTTCGTCCCGTATCTAGCTGCCATTTTGTGTCTCGTCGCCATTTTGTGTTGCCCTCACTGAGGCCGCATGGCAAACGGAGTGTTTTTGCTTTTCTCAGATGCTGCGTGTCCTTTCATTTAAAGAGTAAATCCATTGCCCTTGTTTACGAAAGCAATGTCAGGATCTGGCCGAGTTTGCTAATCCATGTCTGGGTTGACTGATCCCCGTCTCGACTGACTATTTGCCTTCTCCTATTCTTTCCTTACACTGTCTTATCCGACTGGCCGCCACTATTCTCTCCTTGTATTCTCTTGTTACACAGCTATCCTTTGAGGCACACAAATACTACAACCTGCAAATTGGATTGCTGGTACCATCACTGATTAGTTTGTTGGGAGGGGTAACACACAGGGTCTGAGAAAGGGGCATATTTGAGATAACTGATAACTTGTTTTCCAACTTTTCTCATTTGTCCGTTTTGTATGTGTAAGGAGTGAATTTCGAAAATGTGTTTCCTATAAAAGATTGTGCGCCACGGATTGAAGTGGCAGTCTCCTCAGAACCCACCTTGTGTGTAACTTCTGGGATAACTGTGCTTGGCTGCAACTAATAAACCTGGCTTCCACGCTCAACAGAGTGTCTCGTGTCTCTGTTCGACAAGGCAGGTGAACTCGGGGATTTAAGACGTGGCCTGCGCCGCCAGGCCCATAAGGCCCGGTTCTCCAACTGGCGCCCACGTGGGGCGGCTTCAATGGTAGCGGTTCAGCCCGAGGGTCGTGAGAAGCCCCGCAAGAAAATTCCGGACCCCTTTATGTCGAAGTGGACCGAAGCTCTTTTGCAGCGTGGCTACTCCTTTCCGACGGCTGCTGATGACTGCTGCCCTGACTGCTGCCCTGCCTTGGACCCTCTGGTGATGACTGGTATCGCAAGACGTTAGACGGACCTCTGTTGGTGTGAGAAGGCCATTTAGTTAAGTATTCGTGGGTAGCGCCCACTTCTTTGTTTTGTTTTTGACTTTTGTTATTCGACTATTGTAATAGCCGAAGCCAAGGGGTGAGTACATTTGTACCGTGTTCTTTGCCTTCACTCCTTGAAATTGGCAAACGGACCAGTGTGCTTGAAAAAGCCTGGTTTGAGCGGGTTTAGGAAACTTTGTTGTTTTGGCTGTACTAGGGATTCCCGACTCAAGGACTCATGTTCGATTCCTCCGGTTGCAACTCCTACTTATGAGCTCTATTCTAAACATGGTGTTGGCCCCATTGCCTTTAATGAGGCATGGATCCGATACACGAAGAAAGATGGTGTTTTACGATGGCACCAAAATGGTAGCTTTGAGCCTGCTGTTTTAGATAATTTGGAAGCAATTTTGTTTAAAAGAAAAGCCCGGCCGGCAATGTTTGACTCTTTCCGCCTCTGGTGTAAGGAAGCCAAACAGAGAGAAATTAAGCAGGCAAAAAGAGATAGAAAATCAAAAGATATGACGATCATGGCTGCTCAGCAATTCAAGGATAATGAGACTGAGCGAGCAATTGAAGTTTTAGACAAACAACATCATATGGCAATAGATAGATGCTACCCTGTGTTGCCTACTTCTCCACAGAATAAGGACCCTGATGAAGATCCCTTAATGTCTCATTTGTTGAGATTGCCTCTGCCTTATGTACCGGGAGCTAATGCACCTGTTGTTCAGCCAGGTGCTCCGGCTCCTCCACAATTGCCTCTTCCTGCATTACCACCTGCACCTCCTTTGCCACCAACTTCTGTACCTCAGTCTACTTCACCTTCAGCTTCTCTTGCAACGGGTAGTTCTTCTCTTCCTTTGCTCAATACTGCGTCTCCAGTTTTACTCCCTACTTCTTCCCCGATTCGTAATCGGTTGGTCGATACTGTTTCTGGTCTTTTCTCCCCCCTTTTTGGGCCGTTTAATAGGACTCCTGCTTTTTCTCAAAGGCAATCCCAGATTCAAATTCCAAATTCTTCTGAACGAGTTGTATTTGACTCACTTGCTCATAAATGGATGATGAGTGGTCCACTTTATAGTGTACCCGATATTCTGACTACCGTTCTCCAGTGGAATGCGCCTACACAGAGATACGTTTTTAATATTATGTGTAACGCTCTTGTCAAAGGATGGGAGGATATGGAGTTGGATTTAACTCCTCAGGGTTTTTTAGATATACAGGACAGGTTTGATAAAGGACTTATTGTGGGTTCTGAAGTTGAGGACGCTGTAAAGACACTTGTTACTTTCAGATCACTATATTCTTCCCAGACTATTCCTGAACCTGATCCTGCATTTAGACAGAAAACGAAAAATTATCCTATGAGGGAAGTTCCTACAGTCTGGAGAGAAGCAGTTCCGCAAGCGGGCATTGTTCAGGGTGTTCCTGCTCATTTCCAGCGTATATGGGTACATGTCCCTTGGAAACGAGCGGATGTTTTAGCACTTAAGCAGTCTTTACCGGACCCTCATAAAATCTTGCTGGATATTATAAGGAGCTGTCCCAGACTGTTGATGCATGTATCATGAACTTGGCCGATATTGATATGCTGATGGGGAATGTTTTTCCACAAGTTTTAGGACTCGGATTCGTAGAGAGAACCACGACCAAGCTTTAGGTGATAATTGGGCCGCTATAGCTGCTGCGGATGCAGCACAAGTGGGTGGTGCTAAGCCAGATGATTTGATTGCACATTTGCCTGGGAGGATCATTGCTTTAATGAAGACAATGATGCCTGCCTTACGCGTTAACTGGGATAAGTTAGCAGCGTGTAAGCAGAAGAAAGATGAGAGTGTTTCCGATTTCTTTACTCGTTTTGAGGAGACATTTATCGATCACAGTGGTCAGGATATGAGTACTGAAGACAGACAGCGATTATTTGTGGATAAATTTGTATTTAATTTACTTCCTGAATTGTCCCATAAGTTGAAAGTCTCCGAAAGTTCCTGGGCTGTTTCTTCGTCTGCACAGATATTGGCCACCGCTCAGTATTACGAGAGTAAGGATAAAGAAGAGAAAGATAAGATGGAGAAGAAGACTAAGGAAATAAAAACAAAGGTTCTTCTTCAACGGGCTTATCCCCCTCGTTCTGGTCAACATCAGTTTCAACAGCCTCCCCAGCCTCAGAGGTTGTTACAGAAACCTGAGCCTTTTGTTCCGCGAACTTTGCTTGGGCCTAATCAATGTGCCTATTGTAAGGCGGAAGGTCATTTTAAGAATAGCTGTCCGGTTTTATTACAGCATAATGGTGGATTTCCGGGGCCGCGAGGCCGTGGTGGTTTTCAATCAGCACCAAGAGGTAGAGGGCGAGGTGCGTTGCCTCAAGGACAGCGTTCCTTTCCCCCTCAGAATTCTTTGAATTATATTGATCAGCAGAATACTCAGTCTGCACAATATTACAATCCATTGTTAGCTACTTTTAATTTTGTACCCAGTCCAATTTTTATGAATCTAAATGGGGCAAGGGACATTACACCTTCAATTGATGGCCTTTGCCTAAAATGGAGGGGAATTGATTGCGGGGCCATTATAGATACTGTTCAGGAGATATATCCCGATTTGTTGAAATCTCTCTCATCCCCAAGTACAAATAACGAAAAATTGATTGTAGACTTTGAAGCTTTATGCTCAAACATTAAAACGCTCCTGTCAGTCCCACTTCCTAATGAATGCAAAGAGCCACGGTGGTTTGATTCATCTTGCTCCGTGGCCAACAGAGATTTAAGAAAGGCCCTCTCTGCCAAACCTAGGTGCAAAGATGTAGTTTGAGCCGCCAGGAAAAACTACAAAGATAAAATCTCGGAAAGGAAGGCAAACTTGCTCTCCGAACACTGGGAAAAGCTGGTCATTAGCGCCAACCTGGGTGGCAGCAGCCCTTTTTGGTCGGCTGTCAGGAGAACGAGGGAAATGGGCAAAGAGCTTACACAAATCAGCTGTAATATATCAAGTGCTGCCTGGGAGACCCATTTTTCTAAAATTTATGCCGCCCCCTCTGATGAGCATTCTCTCCCCAATATAGGTCAATTAGAAGGGTTACAGATTTTGGATCAAGAAGTCAGGAAAGCCATAAAAGAGAGCCTAGGCAACAAGGCACCCGGACCAGACGGTCTTCCTATCGATATTATCAAACACAACGTCCAGCTATGGTCACCAATACTCCTTAATATCTTTAACAGTCTCCCAAAAGTAGCCATGCCTACCACCTGGGCTACTAGTATCATTGTTCCTATTTACAAAAAGGGAGACAGATCAGACCCCGCAAATTATCGTCCCATTTCCCTTCTGGATAATACTTTAAAAATACTAGGACGTATAATTTATAATAGGGTATTGGAATGGGCGGCTGATACTGACTTTTTAGATCCCTGTCAGATGGGGTTCAGGAGCGGGGAGGGAACAGTGGAGCAATGTTTAAATCTTAAATTGATAATCGACAAATACTGCATTGCCCGCTCATCCCCTGTCTACCTAGCTTTTATGGATCTCTCATCCGCATTTGATCTTGTGAACAGATCTAAGCTTTGGTCAACCCTCCTGTCCAATGGTCTTGATGCCACTCTCGTTAGATTTCTAGCCTATCTCCATACTGACCTGAAAGCACGGGTACGTATCGGGATGGGCGGAGAAGTATCGGGAGCTATTGAGATAGGGAGGGGGGTGAGACAGGGGTGCGTTTTAGCACCTCTGTTGTTTATCATTTACATCAATGGCCTGTCCAACTGTCTAAAGAAAGCCACCCCTGATGTCCCAATAATGCTAGGCAATCCCCCACCAGTGCTTTTATATGCAGACGATGCTGTCCTTATGGCACGCACACCTAACGCCCTACGTCTGCTTGTACATAGTTTTGTAAATTTTATGGAGGGACTGGACCTGAAAGTTAATTTTAAAAAGTCTTTTATTATGTCCTGTGGGCCGGGCAAAAGGAAACTCAGTACAATTCGAATTGGAACAGATAAACTAGAATCTGTCCATAAGTTTCCTTATTTGGGGTTGGTTTTCGCTGCGAACAGCTCGTGGAGTGGGCTTTTGGCCCACGCCACAAGCAAGTTCTCGAAAGCCAACAATTCTGTTCTGAGTCTCCCCCGCCCAAAGAAAATTGGTGCCTCAAAGGCTATTGTTAAGATTTTTAAATTACAGTGTTCTCCTGTCGCCACGTATGGTGCTGAAGTTTGGGGATCGGATAGTAGCATCAGTATCCAAAGAGAGGAAAATCGTTTCTGTAGAAAAGTGCTGGGCGCACCGATTTCCTCTTCAGATTTTATTTGCCATAATGAACTTAATCTCCCCTATATAAGTGATTTTATCAAAGCAAGACCAGCTATCTTCTGGATTAGAATCTGGAGGAATGATGCTGCTGTCCTTACACAAAATATCATCAAGGACTGCCTAAATTGTGAATATGGTAAATATGGTATGCAGATTCCCTGGTTCAAAGAAGTTCTCAAATCACTTAATGAAATTGGTAGAGACATTTTGTTCACTGACCCCATGGCAATTGAACCAAAGGATAAATTAGATGTACAAAAAGCACTTTATGCACTTTATCGGAATGGGCGCATAGGAAGAGAATCCCAGAAATCAAGGGTCAAGAAATACATAGGAAATGGTCTCTGTATGCAAATTATGCCGCCCTACCTTTCCCTCCCTATGTCAAACTGGGAGCGATCCTTATTGTTTCGTTTAAGGGCTGGAACTGTGAAATTTCTGCTGTCTTTTCCTTTGGTGTACCAACATAGTACAGACCTCCCTCCTTGCCCTTGCGATGGTATAAGTACTCAAGATGACCTGCACTTTCTATTTTTCTGTAAATTTTATGTGAGATATATCAAATGGTTTTTAACCCCATATTTTAGAAAACATAGACCTCTCACACTCCAAGAATCTTATATGATGCTGCTTACCCTGGATACTGACGAACTGACCTTTCGCACTAGCACTTTTTTAAGACTAGCCATACGTGCACGTAAGACAATGGAAAGTCCCTGAAATCAGAAACTAGTCACAATGATACTACTGTAAAAATTTTATAAGAAAATGAAATTTACTGCTCAATCACTGTATGAATTACTTTGTTATGTTATGGAATGCTATTTATATAATTGTTTTGCACTACATGTATATGTGTGTTTTTGCTGTGTTCGGTACTTTTATGAATTTTATGAAATTCGAATAAAGGTCTTTTGAACTTGAACTTGAACAATGACGATTATTATGTTGAGAGTGAGGTTCAGGATTTTCATTCTAGTTAGGACAGCCATGGACAAAGTAATGGAGTCGTATCAGTTCCAGTGGATCAAAAAGGGCCTTATGTTGAAGTTGTTGCATTGGGTGTTGCAGAGCCATTTCTTTTGGATACTGGTGCAATGAGACGTTCTATCATACATTCCAAACTCCCTGGGGCACCTTTGTCTGGCTTAACAAACGTTTCTGTAGGATTCTCTGGCACCCCAGTTGCTAACCCGGTTTCTTGTCCTTAGCCTCTTTCGATTGGTCCTTATGATTTGGAAGATCCGCTTATTCTAACGACTGGTTGCAGAGAAAACTTGTTGGGTTTGGATTTGTTGAAACGTCTTCATGCTACGTTGTATTGTTCTCCATCTGGTGTGCATCTAACCTTGGGTGAGAAATTGATCTCCCCTACATATCTATCCAAAGATCGGTTTCCGCCTGAATTGCAATCTCTCCCTGCTACGCTTTGGGCTACAGGTCCGAATGATGTTGGTCTGCTACTGATTCCACCTCACGTGG
Source organism: Lissotriton vulgaris (assembly GCF_964263255.1). NCBI lineage: Eukaryota > Metazoa > Chordata > Amphibia > Caudata > Salamandridae > Lissotriton > Lissotriton vulgaris. The sequence continues at coordinate 1,229,325,590 of NC_141685.1, forward strand.
TTACTATTAAACCTGATGTTAAATTGCCACATATTCCTCAGTACAAGATTTCTAATGATACAGAACGAGCTCTGTTGGCTAATATCTATGATTTAGTTCAGAAGGGTGTGGTGGAAGAGACGAGAGGAAATGTTTGCAATAGTCCTGTTTTGCCTGTTCTTAAACGCACTGACTATTCTCAGCCTCCTGTATATCGTTTTGTGATCGATCTTCGGGAGGTCAACAAGATTGTTGTCCCCCAGTTTCCTGTTGTCCCAGATATCACTGCCTTGCTTACTATGATACCAGCTTCAGCGGCATGGTTTTCAGTTATCGACCTCAAGAATGCTTTCTTTATCATTCCTATTGCTGACGAAAGCAGGGATATTTTTGGTTTCTCTCTCGGAGGTCGAAGTTTCTGGTTCAAACGTGCACCTCAAGGCTATTGTGAAAGTCCCTCCATTTACAGTCAGGCTTTGAAATCCCAGCTTGATGCTTTCAATTTGCCCCCAGGTGCCACTCTGATTCATTATGTCGACGATTTGTTTGTTGCTGCCGATCCGATTCGGATGATATCTGTAAGGATGTGACTCTTTCTTTGTTGCGTCATTTGTCTGACTTACATCATAAGGTGTCCCCCTCTAAGTTGCAATATTGCCACCAAGAGGTTACCTATTTAGGTGATCTCTTGTCGAAGGAGGGAAGGCGGTTGACCCCAGAACGAATGCAAACAATTACACAAATGTCTGTGCCATCCACACAAAGGGAGGTGCGTGCCTTTCTGGGCATTACCTCTTATTGTAGTCAATGGATCCCACATTTTTCTCTGCTGGCTAAACTTCTGTTGGCACTAACGTTGAAAGATACACCACAACCTCTTCCTTGGACTGATGAATGTCAGAAAAGTTTTTCTGACTTACGTACTGCCTTGTGTTCTCCCCCTGTGTTAGGTACTCCAGTTTACAGTAAGCCTTTCACACTCTATGTTCATGAAAGAGAAGGTTGCGCGTTGTCAGTTTTAACGCAGCAATTTGGAGACAAACAACGGGCATGTGCCTATTTTTCGGCTACGTTGGATCCAGTAGCCAAGGCGCTGCCTAGTTGTCTCAGAGCTACAGCAGCAGCAGCAATCTCTATCTGTAAATCTGCTGGATTGGTATTAGATAACATTCTTGTTGTCAAGGTACCACATGCAGTAGATACTCTTTTGAATAGAACGAAGACACAACACCTCACGAATGCTCGCTTGTCTGGATATGAGCTGACGCTCTTGGCCAGCCATATACACATCAAGCGGTGTAATAATTTGAATCCAGCAACATTGTTGCCCATTCCGGACGAGAAACGGCATTCAAGAACAGCATGACTGTTTTCTTCAAACAGAGGAGGAGACGAAAGGCAGAATAGATTTAAAAGACACACCACTTGTGGACCCGGATGGGATCCTCTGGGTGGATCGGTCTTGTTTTAAGCTTCCAAATGGCGAAACGACGGCAGCTTATGCTGTCACCACCTTGTATATGGTAGTGGAGACAGCACGTATTGCACAGAATTCAGCCCAAGCAGCTGAATTAATAGCCCTGACGAGAGCGTGTGTGTTGGCTAAGGGAAAGAGAGTGACTGTTTACTCTGATAGCCAATGTACCTTTGGTGTGGCTCATAGCTTCGCTGACTTGTTGAAGGAAAGAGGATGCTTTACTTCGCATGGGACTAAAATACAGCATGGTCAGTTGGTGACTGACCTTCTCGAATCACTTGCTCTGCCTACACAGATAGCAATAATCAAGTGTAGCTCTCACAAGAAGATTACTGATGATGTGGGTCGTTGGAATGCTTTTGCAGATGAAGTAGCAAAGGAAACAGCGAGAGATGTTACAAGTCGCATGTGTGTTGCAGGCCCTGCAAGATGGGTCAGAGAAGGAGGAATGTGTGCGGACACAATAGAAAGTGTGAGCATGATTCAAGAAGAGGCTACTGAGAAAGAATTGAGTAAGTGGAGAGAAAGTACGGGAATGTTGGACTCGACTGGGTGTTGTGCGGAATTGTCAGAACATCAGCGTTGGCTGTTACCAGACGCCTATGTACTACTGGTAGTTACTATGGCGCATGGTCCAGCCCACATCAGTGCAAAAGGCATATGTAAACATTTGGCTCCAGTATGGCAGAATGAAAGAATTTCTAAATGTGCAGAAAATGTGGTGAAGCATTGCATTGTTTGTTTGATGCATAATCCAGGAAAGGGAACCCCAACTCCAGCAGGTCATTTTGCTCCTCCTACGTATACTTTCGAGGTATTACAAATCGATTACATTCATATGGATCGTTGTAATAACCTCAAGTATGTTCTGGTGGTGGTATGTGCCTTTTCCAGATGGATAGAAGCCTACACCCTAAAGGACAATACTGCTTTGTCTACTGCCAAACTCCTTTTGAAGGAGTTTTTCCCGAGGTTTGGTTTGCCGTGCATTGTCTGACAATGGGAGTAAATTCGTTAGCCAAATCATGCAGAAAGTATGTACAGGTCTTGGCATTAGTCAGAAATTCCATGCGGCAAACCACCCTCAGTCAGCAGGTTTGGTAGAGTGCTATAATTGCACTCTCAAGCTTAAATTGGCAAAGATTCAGGCCAGCACGGGTCTTGCTTGGCCTGATTCCTTACCATTGGCACTTCTGTCCACGAGAACTACTGTGCATTCTCGTTTAGGTCTTAGTCCGTATGAGGTTGTTTTTGGGCGCCCAGCCAATGTCTGGGGAGGCCCTCGACCTAAAAAGTATACTGATATCCCATACCCAATGCTGATTGACTACTTGCATGACCTCACCACTAAATTATGTGTTCTTCATCAACAGGTTCAAAACGCTTTGCCGGAGGCCTCTGTGGACCCAGGTCACTCCATCCAGCCCGGAGACTGGGTCTGCATGAAGAATTTCCAGCGGAAAAAGAGTTTGGAACCTCTTTGGGGCCCGCCACTGCAAGTTTTATTGACAACACGTACAGCAGTAAAGGTTGTCGGGAAAAAGAACTGGGTCCATGGCGTGCACTGTAAGAGGGTACCTTTGCCTTTGCCTTTTGATCAATGGGTTCGTAAGGGCATGAGTGATAGTGAAGGCGAAAGAGTCCCTCGATTTGTACATTTCAGTAGTGCACGCCTGGATTAAACGAACTCTGAGAAAGAAGACAACGACGTGTTGCAAGGAGCTGTACCATCACATCTGCGATTGAACACGACCAACCAAGAAACTTTGTTTAAGGAGCAAAAGATCCCTAATAAGACTCAGTATAATTTGTGACCAAGAATAGCAAAGGACAATTGAATTTTTCATTTTCTGATCATGTTTTTTTTCCCTTTTTGAGAGACATTCCTTTTCCACTATCCATCAAGTTGCTGGGTCATGGTAGGTGTCTTAAGCTGTGACCTGAGTAGTGACATAGGTTTGCAGGACTTGCAATGTCATAGGACGGCTAACAATCACAGCTAAGTGATCTAGGAAGATTGCCGTGAGCAACACTTTAGAGTATGGATACAAAGGTGGAAATTAATGATCAAAAATTGAAAATGAAAAGTAAAGTTAAGAAATACTTGGTTAGTCCGTGTGGCATAATATTATGTATTTTAATATGTTCATGGGTTTCATTAGCGTGTGTAAGTTGGGTTGTTTATTCTATGCAGCCATCACCTGTTCCAACTTCTGTCTCTTTATCTCTCTTTACTACTGTCTACCCACATCGGTTTCATACACTCCCAGAACACGAACAGATTAGGGAACAGAATATTTTAATAATTCATTTATTCAGTTATTGCATCAGCATCAACTGATAATGAATACCACTGATTGTTGGGTCTGTGGGCTCATGCCTCAAAATACAGAGAGAGGGATGCCATATTTGGTCCTTCCGTTTTCCTTTGAAGGCTCTGCTTGGGCCTATTTGGCTATGTTCTCTAATGTCTATCAGAATCAACTACGGTATCCTCCTGGTAGTCCAAATGGTGGTGGAGCAGATTTCAGTCATAGTTCTTTGATAAAGGGAATAGTGGCTATGGCTAGAATTGCTAAGATTAGTAAGATTCCCGTGGATGAGAAAAGAGCATATGATGGCTGGAATATAACTCGTTATGTTACTAGCCTTACGGATAAGGCTAGGCGAAGGAGATCCCCACCAATTTGGACTGTGCCTCCTCGAGGTAACTTCTGTCTACAAATTAATGGTCAGAATGTTAAGAATCAACAGGAAAGCAGTGTTTGTTCTCATACTTATGTCTATACACCTCAGATTCCCTCACCATTAGTGCCATCACAAGGCACATATTTAATCTGTCATGATAGAGCTTATGCATGGCTTCCTACTTACTTTTCAGGAACTTGCTATGTGGCTTTTCTTCTTCCTCCAACATATACTGCTCCTTCAGGTCATCATAGGAAAATATATGGCAGATGAGTTATCGATTCGAAAGACACAGCAGGACAAGAAGGAGGTGACTTTATTAAAGGGTTGCTTCCTTTCTGGGGCCCAATGACCAGTAGCAGAGACATTAGACAACTAGTTCGTATTGTTGAGGCTACTATAAACGTAACTTCTAGAGCCTTGAGTAATCTGACAGCCGAACTTCAGGCGGATCGCCTTATGACCTTGCAGAACCGAATGGTTCTAGACATTGTCCTTGCAGATCGTTGGTGAGTCTGTAAATTCATCGGGTCTAGTTGCTGTGTTTACATTCCTGATAATGCCCCTATGGTACACCAAGCTATCTCCAAGTTACAGATCATCTCTGAGTCTATACATTAGGACACGGGAGATTGGTCTGTGATGGGATGGTTTTGGGGACTACTGTCCACATGGGGATGGAAGATATTAACTTTCCTTGGAATGGTTGTGGCCATTATTTTATTTTTTTGTCTCTGTGTACAGTGTGGACCTGCCATCTGTGGTCTTTGTGCTACCATGTATGTCCCAAAGCCTGTGTCACAGAAAACAGAGAATATTAGAATGATGTTACAGCAACAGCTCGATGACCTCATGGCCATTGAAATCGACTCAGACTAACTTGAGTCCTTGGTGTTTTGCCTGAGTAATGGCAAAAGGAGGGTCTGAGGTTCTTTGATGTCTGACTTCATCCCGTATCTAGCCGCCATTTTGTGTCTCTTTGCCATTTTGTGTTGCCCTCACTCAGGCCGCACGGCGAACGGAGTGTTTTTGCTTTTCCCTGCTGCTGCGTGTCCTTTCAGTTAAAGAGTAACTCCATTGCCCTTTGTTTATGAAACCGATGTCAGGGTCTGGCCAAGTTTGTTAATCCATGTCTGGGTTGACTGATCCCCGTCTCGACTGACTATTTACCTTCTCCTATTCTTTCCTTACATTATCTTATCCGACTGGCCTTCACTATTCTCTCCTTATCCGCTTGTTACACAGCTATACTTTGAGGCACAGAAATACGTACTGCCACCTGCAAATTGGATTGTTGGTACCATCACTGATTATTTTGTTGGGAGGGGTAACACACAGGGTCTGAGAAAGGGGCGTATTTGAGATAACTGATAAAATGTTTTCCAACTTTTCTCATTGGTCCGTTTTGTATGTGTAAGGAGTGAATTTCGTAAATGTGTTTCCTATAAAAGATTGTGCGCCACGGATTGAAGTGGCAGTCTCCTCAGAACCCACCTTGTGTGTAAGTTCTGGGATAACTGTGCTTGGCTGCAGCTAATAAACCTGGCTTCCATGCTCAACAGAGTGTCTCGTGTCTCCCTTCGACAAGGCAGGTGAACTCAGAGATTTAAGGCGTGCCCTGCGCCGCCAGGCCCATAAGGCCCGGTTCTCCACACTGTTTCCATGATCCCTGATGGGACAGGGTTGTCATGTTCTTTAGTTGCCAGGAACTATTCTCTCCTTGGTAAGAGGAGTGTACAGTGCACTGTGAGTTAGCTGGTTTACAGGTGAACATTCACGGTGGGGATGTCTGGAATCATTCTGGACACCAATCCCACATTCTCTGGGTTGGTGGCTGGTTTGGAGTCATCTGCTGCAGGGGTGTCTCTCCCCCCTGCACCTTTAGTGGTCACCACAGATACCAGCCTCTTTGGGTGGGGGGGCCTGGATGGGGGTTCATCATGTCCATGGCTTATGTGAACAGACGGGGGACCAGGTCCCCTTCTCTGGCGGAGAGGTTGTTCTGTTGGGCAGAGTCCCGTCTGTTGGCAATCTCAGTAATTCATATTCACAGTGTGTCCAATTCTCTGGTGCTATTTCTCAGCAGAGCAGCCCATCATCAGTGGAGTTTTGCCTTCATCCAGAGTTGTTTTGTGGAGCTGACAGTACCCTGGGGTGCTCCTATGGTGGACTTTTTTGCGAGTGTGGGCAATGGCAAGGTGTCAAGATTCTGGTCCCAAACTCAGTAGAGTTCGGGTTGGGCTGTGGACGCTCTCTCCTGCCCCTGGACTCAGGGTCTTCTGTAAGCTTTCCCTACTTTTCCCCTGCTTCTCTGGTTAATTTGACAGGTCCAGTCTTTGGGGGCGTCAGTGGTCCTTATTGCCCTGGCTTGGCCTCGGTCCTCTTGGTTTCCTCTTCTGGTGGACTCCCTTGCCTTTGAATTTCTCGGTGTTACAGCAGAATGTTCTGTCTCGGATGTGCTTGGCAGCCTGGAGGTTGAATGCATAGGGCTGCTGCATAAGGGGGTTGCTGTAGATTTGACATCAACTCTTTGGGTGGCTAGGTGCTGATCTACCAACAAAATCTTACTTGAGGCACTGTTGTTATTTCAGTAGGTGGAGTTGAGGTAAGATTTTGGATCCTGCTTCCTCTTCCTTGTTTGAGGTGATATTATTTTTCCAGGTTGGGTTGAAGGTTTCCTCCCTTCATCTTTAATGGGCTGGGAGTAAGGCTTTCTGGCGTTCCTGGGACAATCTTTATGATCCTGATGTTCTGATTGGATGGCTTTTCATGGGGTTGTGTAATTTTCTCCCTGCCCCTCTGTAATGGCCGGATTCTCGGACCAAAAACTATCCACTTACCTTGATGCAACCAACCTGGCCAAAATGTAACAACATCCCTTCCCGTATCCTATTTACAACAGTACCTGAGTACTTACCCGGGAATGGGGAATTCGCAATATAAAAGCTTATACCATCAAAAACACTGCTAGATCTAAGGGATTACTAAGAATAGTCAATAATAACTACGGAATTCCATGTCTCAGCCTATGATCTCACCTTATAACCCGTGACAATCTGGCCCGGGCTATTCTACCCTCCTTCTCATATCGGAGAGCAGCCCAATCTATCACACCAACCACAATTGGTGTTCTCATTAACGCCCTATCTTGAGTGATCCCACTATACACCATCCACAATTGGTGTTCTCATTATTGCCCTAGCTTGAGCAATCTCATTACACACCAATCACAATTGGTGTTTTAAATAACGTCCTATCTTGAGCGATCTCACTGTCCTATTAATACCTTCTGCTCTCTCTCTATTGGGAAGTTCCTAAGTACCTAATATTTACTGGGAGTATCATCTATCTTATTTAGTTTATTATCCCTCATGTAATGTATAGGAGATCCGACCCTCTCACACAGAACTATTAATCCAATTCAACTCACTGGAAGTTATTTCCTATCAAAACTACCCTGTCTTCCATTTCTCAGTTACCTGTAAGAAGGGAATTGCCCATCCTTCTATACGACAGCACCTGGCTAAAAAGAAAGGTTAATTCTGTCTTAGTAAACAACTCTCAAGTGCAATTGCTACATATTGGGGCCTCTTTACACACTAATAGGATGACAAGGAGGAATAGCAATATAGATGCATGAGAATACACACATACACACCTAAAAGATACACAGATCTGACTAATGCATTTGCAGTTATTCTCTGATCAGAAGCAGTACACTTCATTGTCTTCAGTTACCTGTAAGAAGGGGATCACCAGCCTTTTGTACATCAGCACCTGTCTATGAAAAGCTCACTTACTCCCTCCCAAAGGAAAACATACACATGATACTAATGTACATTGGGGTCTCTTTATTAGAATGACAAGAAGGAAGCTTTATTACTAAAATAACAATTACCAACACATTTACACATGGCTGAAAGAAAAGTGATTAATCATGATGTACAGGCAGGTAACTGCAGATAGCTGAAAGGAAAAATAATGGATTATAACATGACTGCATACCGCTGCAAATAGCTGAAAGAAAAGGATTATAACACACAGACACATAGCTGCAAATAGCTGAAAGGAAAGTGATTCATTATAGCTAATCATTGGGGTCTTTATTAGAAAGAGAACAAGACAAAGAAAACATTGCAATAATACAGTAGGGAATTATTGATGCAAACAGGAAACTAAATATAACCTAGAAAACAAAAGGGGGTGAATGATTCTATACAGTGCAAACTAGCTAAGAATACCTCACCCTGTTAAGAAGGTTCCAACTGTCTGTTCCTCTCTCTGGTGGAATCAGGACTCTGTCTCCTTCAACATCACCAACGTACTAGCTTCACTCCACTGGTTCAACTTCTGGTGTTTCTCCTAGCATCTGTATTTCACTGGCTCCAACTGCACTCCAAATGTAAACTTCATCGTCTGCTAACAATTCCAACTCTTACATCTGGCTGGTAACTGCTCCACAGATCAGCTGTCCAACTCACAGCTCCAGCTCTCAGCTCCAGCTCTGCAAACCAACTGACTCCAACTGACCAAACTGATTGATCCAACCGACTGCATCAACTGACAGCCCCAACTGACCAACTGCCTTTGTCCACTCAAAAATATCAACTGACTTCTTCAATTCCAAAAACCATCTGACCTCTCTGATCTTCTGTTCTCTGGTAATATGGGAGGCTCTCTGCTCATGGAAATTTCCAGCCAGCAAGCTACCTCCTATCAAATTCCTGTACCAGGCTCCCTGCTCCAGACGCTCCCACAGTGGCCACCTGCTGTTTCGTCTGGAGACTTGAGCACTTAGCACATTCCTTGATAAGGGTTAATCTTAACCGGTTTGCAGAGAGCGAAAACAGCTTATAACTAAAACATTACCTTTGGCCTGCAAGCGCCTCAGTCAGCAGAGGCAAAGAAAATATGTCCACCCTCTAGTTTAGGCCTTTAGGCCCAAAAAAAGGCAAAAGATACATAGAATTATGTCAAAGCCAATAGGCAAACACTGCAAATAGATAAATACTGCAAAGGAAAGATGGCTACCCTCTAGTTTAGGCCTCTAGGCCCGAAAAGAGTCAAAAGAGACATAGAATCATGTCAAAACCAATAGGCAAAACCCTGAAAAAAGGTTAAAATAGGGATCTAACCACTATACTAGGATGGTAGTAGACCAAAGTCACCATTACTCAGAATTAAAACAAATTATCCGGTCACTACACCCTCTGAAGCACTATCTGTCTTGGGATCTATTTTTGGTTTTGGTGGCCTTGATGTTGCCTTTTTTTGCCTCCTTGATGTTGCCTCTGGTTTCTGTGGATTTACATTTCTTGTCTTTTAAGACCTTCTTTTTGGTGGCTATTTCATCTGCTAGCCCTTTAAGTGCACGGGGCACTTTGTCTTTCAAGTATCCCTTTTGTAAGGTTTTTGATGACAAAATCACTTAACAACCTGTCCTTTCCTTTTTTCCTAAGATGAAATCCCAGTTGCATCTGGACCAGGAATTGATACTGCCTTCCTTTTTTGATTCTCCTTCCTTGGAATCTGAGGCGCGGCTTCACTTGTTGGATGTCAGGAAGGCTCTCGTGGTCTATTTGGAACGTGTCGATTCCTTTCATCTTTCTGATTCCCTTTTTGTGAATTTTGGGTCTGTGAATTGGGCGCTGCGTCCTTCCACTGCGTCCTTGAGTTGGTGGGTTTGGTCTCCTATTTCTCTGGCTTACAAGTCTGCTGGGCCCAATTCTTCCTTGGGGGTGCATGGTTGTTCCACTTGGTCCATGGCGTCTTCCTGTGCTGAGATACAGGGGGCTTACAATTCCGAGATTCGCTGAGCGGCCACCTGGGCTGCCAATTTGACAATTGCTTCTCATTGCCAGATTGGTCAGGAGGTATGCAATTCTAAGGGTTTTGGTTCTGAGGTTCTTTTTTCCTCTATGGTTCTTGAACAGCTGTGATTCCTTGTTGGCTGGAATTTTCTACTGAACCTATTTTTTTTGCATATCAAATGTTGTTGTCCTGTTTGGTTTGTACTTCTCGTATGTGTAATGAATGGAAGCGAGGGAGGGACAAGCAGGTAATGCATCAATTACTTACCAGCAATTGCATTAATCAGAGTACTACTTCCTCACTTCCATTTATTACATCCCTCGCTTCCTCCCTCCCAGGTAGTCCTGGCCAACCTTCTGGTATAGTTCGGATTATGTGGTATTACAGAAGGTCAGAGAGGGGTGGGGGCTCTATAGGAATCAATGGTTTATCATATGGTATGGGTGTCTGGTGAGGCACGCATCCCTTGTATGTCTAATGAATCAAAGCGAGGGAGTAGGTCTCAAGGTAATGCAATTACTGGTAAGTAATTAATACAATTTCAACTCAGGATAATGAGGAGAAGATACCAAGGCTGCCTGGAAAAATATGGAACTGCACTAGCCATTATTTATGCCCTGTTATGAGATTCTGACCTCAAATTTCATGAAAAACTTGAAACCACAAAAAGAGGTTATTGGCTTTGTGGAGTTTAACTTTGCTACTACGTCTAGATTTTGCCTTGCTGAAGGTTTTCTACATCCCAAGAAATTAAAAAGTATTTAGGTAAAACCTTCAGATGCAGCCAGTCACAACCACATACAATGCCTGCTCTCACTCCAGTGCCAGCTGGCCACAAAAGGTGCCCAATTTCTAGTCATCCTCATACCCATTGCTTGCGATACAAATATTCTCTTTTTTTTAGCAATTCTTGATCCCATGGGTCTAAGCTACTTATTTTCTCTAATGTTGTTTTGGTGATTCTGTTTATGCGCTGCATTCAATTTTCGATGCCTGATGAATGCCATGCTGCTTGTGTCCAGCTAACAGCATGGAGCTACTTCGTTTAACGGTGGTTCTGTAATAGTAATGGGAGGTAGACAATTTGTAACTTTCTGGAAGGTCAGCCACAGCTGCGGCCCTAAACTAACACACTTTGGGGCAGATTCACAAGCCTGTGTGCCAATTTTGCGTTGCCGTTGCATCACTTCTGTGATGCAGCGGCGGCGTAAAGCTAGCTCCATGCTGCGGGGGATTTACAACGTGATGCATCTAGAGAGATGTGTCACGTTGTAAAGCCCTGCTCCACATGAGACCTGTGTCAGGTTTCATGTGGGCTTTCCGGCGCAGGGTAGGTGTTCAGACCCAGGAACGCCTCGGAAAAGTGCCTGTCACTTTCCCGACCCCGCTGCATCAAAACGTTGAGCCTGCTTGAAGCAGGCGTAAGGTGTGACACACCATGTGGAAGTTGGGTTGGCATAGTGCTGGAGTTGCGTCGTGCCCGTCACACAACTCCAGCACTGTGCCAAATTTACGCCGGCAGATGCAACACGCACCTGCCTATCCTTGCGCCATAGCGCTGCATTGTTAATGGCATTGCGTGTTGCACATTTCCTGGCGCTGGAATTGGTGTTGTACGTTTCCTGGCATATCCCTGCAAAATAGCTGGGATGCGCCAGGAAAAGTAAATCTGCCCCTTTGTTTTCTCTGATTTTATATTGATCCAGTAGATTTTTGTTAGAGATTGTACCCCATAAGGCACTACCACATACCCTACACCTACCAGCGTAAAATATTAATTTGAGAACAAAAATGTATTGGAAATTCTTGAACCATCTTTATTTATTCGAAATAATTACAAACCGTGCTACAAAAGCATGTTTATAAATATGCAAATGTTCTTGTGTAGAAAAATATTATGCTGGGCAGTTCAGTTATGTTTTATCTGCTAGATCATAAATTGCTAATGAAACTCTTCAGCAAATTTACAAAATAATGATTGGTAAAACTTTACTAGTGAGACAAAAGTGTGCTCTTTGCAATATATGGTTTTTACCCATGTTTAGATCTGTAACACACAATAGTTAAAACAAATTATATGTGTGTGTTTTATCGTTCCAAATACCATAAAATGGAGAACTGGTGCACAGGCATTGTCATCAAAAATGTGCTTTCTACAGAGAATAGCTGTAGTTGTCCTAGAGCTTTGAGAGGACAATACTTGTTCCCCAAAATACTGATTTACTCTGTTCATCCTGTAATATTGTTACCGATCCAATGGCTCATTTAATATATGCACACTCTTCACCTGATTTATACTTTACTGTGGTAGCAATGAACACCACTATTTAATGTCTGCATTGTTAAAATATATGATTTGAAATGTTATCTAACACTGTTTGTTCTGCTTTGGAGACGCGACTCAACAAGGCTGCTGACACCTTATCTAATACTTTTGGAATTATCATTGTTTTGTGGTTCACCTTTCACGCACCTTCAGATTTATTGATCTCTTTAAAAATGTTACCTCTCTAAAACATTGTTGCTTTGCATAGATTTTTCTCAGGGCTCCCGAAAGCTCAATTCGAGCTGCTCCTGTTGCATGCTTTTATTACTCATATATGAATGGGGGACTGCTTAAAAGTGAGGTTCTCTCCAATGTAGGCATAGCACTGAAGTGGTCCTTCTTGTGGCCCCTATTGTAGGGGGTGGCTGTAAGAAATTGGGTCATTAGTCAAGGGGTGTTATTACCCACCTTTAGCAACCACAGTCGTTGTCAGGGTGACCCTCAACCTCACTAACTGAGTAAATTATTTATGTGGTACAAAAACAGTAATAAAGTCAAAACACAACACACTTAAAATCCCAAGCTAAATTAGAAAAACAAAGCGCCTTTTTATAAATGAAATGCCACCAAAAAGACAAGAATCCCATTGGGGAACCAGTGATACAATTTCTTAAAGTTTTAATTGAAAATAACATCAAAAAGCTTTTTTTGCCAACCACAGTCAATTGGTCGCTGTAAACTGAGGTGAAATTTGAGACAGACCAGGAGTCCGATACAGCAACCAGGTTCGACCTGGTCGGAGATTTTCACTTCCAGCTTGGTCTTAGGAACGGAAGTTCAAATGTTTCAGCTGGGGAAGTCAGCAGGCTGTAACTGAAGAGGGATCCACAATTATAGATAGCTATTGGATGAGGTCCAGAAGAAGCCGCTGGTTTACGTTGAGCAAGATCCAAACAGGGGAAATTAGAATTTTTAGCCCAGAGAAGGTCCCCCACCACCAAAATTCTTTTGGCTTCTTCACCTGATCAAGATTTCTACATTCATACTTAATCAATTTTTGGGGAGCTAGGAATCCTTAAGCGGGGCAAGCCTGCAGATTGTAGCTGAAGATGGATTCACAAGGCTGGGAGTTGTCTCCAAGAGTGGGAATTTGCTTCTGTATTGAACTTCTAGCAGGAGAATCCTTAATCTTTTATTCAGCAGCAACACACTTGTCAGGTCTGCCCTGGGCCTCAGGAGTTCTTAACATTGAAAACGTTTCTGAGCACCAGGTTTTTGGGTGCGGTAGCAGAAGTCTAGCCAGACACAGCAACGGGATTCAGGATATCAGGAACAGCACTTGGGAGTCAGGGCTCATGCCAGCAGAGCCTCACAGCATGATACAGGGCAGGTCCAGTTAGAGCTGGGCAGTTTGTAGAAAAGGTCTCTTATAGGTTGTTGTGTCATAGTCACATGAACAGGCAGTCAGCCTTATGACCTTTGGAGTCCACTTCTTTGAGAGAAGGAGCAGGTCCAGTTGTTTGGGATTCCTATCAGGTCACAGAAAGCAGGCTCACTCTTTTGTTTGTTCTCGGGTCCAGATAGGAGAACGACCTTCACAACCCAGTCGTTACACCGCAGTATGTTTACATCACGGGCATTACAACAAAGTTGTTACAAAGACTTGTGCTGCACGGCACGCTAAGCAAAGGAATGGTATGATTTACTATTCCAACACCTTCCCTACTGTAACGTAGGCTGGAATAGGAATAGTAAATCATGCTATTCCTAAGTCCAGTACCCTCCAGCGCAAGTTGTTAAAACGACTTGCATTGAACGAGATGTAAAATACTGCGTTGTGAATGTATGCATTGTAAAGTCATACATTCATCAGATAGTGCACGTAAGAGGGTGCCTGTGGATGCCAGATTTAAGCATGGCACTAATTTGGGGGTGCGGATGACTCCCCACAACTAATGGACTAAAGGTTTCCAGGGCTTACCCTACTCACTTTTGCAATAGTTCCTGGCTGCCCTACTGTAAAAAACACAGTTCCACTGACTCCTAAAATTAAAAATTACAAAATCCCTCTAGCCTTCTGCAGAGTCTGTGTGCCTACTCAGAGTTGGGGCCAGGCTAATGAGCAGTCCCTCTTTTGTGGTCACTCTAAATCTGTTCTGGGGTGGCTATCTTCACCCTGGGATTGGTGCTTGTCTGACTTGGGAGAGATACAAAGGAGCGGGTCTGTCCAGGTATCATCTGACATCTACCTATGACAATGAAGGCCAGTTTGAAGTAAGTTAAGTTCCTGTGCACAGCCCAAATGGTCATCCTACAAGAGGAACAGAAATACCACCACACCCAGGCCTTTGTCTCTATTCTGAGAGCAGTTTACATGCCTCAAATAAGGCCATTCACTCAGAGGCCTTCATTTGGCAGTTAAGGTACTTTAGCCTACAGAGGCTTTAGGCAGGGAAAACGTAACTTTCTGAAGAATTCCTTTCCTTAATATTTATCAGAAATCCATCATCACCAATACATTGGGCTTTTTATAAACATTAAAGAGAGTTGGTGAATTATTTGTCTTGCTGGTCCTTACCTTTAGATAGCAGATTTCATATTTAATATTGCTTCCTAGTTTTTCTCCATGGGCCAGTTTTCCTACAGCATATAAGGACATGCTAACATTAACTTTTAAACTCTATGAGCACTAAATTATGGCTACAAGGCTTACTTAGCGGTGACAATACATTATTCACAAAGAAGGTTTTGACTTGTCAAAAGGGTTTATTATGACAGGTCAAAAAAAATTATTTAAACTGCTCCAGTCATGCCACAATTGTAGGCCTGAAGCTATGTTTACAGTCCCACAGTAGTAGTTGGCACAATAGATGCTGCAGCCCACTAGTTTACATTCACTTAAAGGCTTTGTGCACATTTTGTACCATATACTAGGGAAGATAAATATTCCAACTAGAAGGACACTAATTCAACCAAGTTGCAAGGGAGAGTACAAGCACTTCACTGATAGTTAGTAGGGATAAGGTGCACCAAGTTCTACATCCAACAAAAATAGATGGACGTTCGCTACAATCGGTTAATTCCCCAATGACACTAAGAATATTACATGCAAAATACATTCTACCACATGAATATATGGTAATGTCTGTCCTTTATACAGCTAAACATCCTTATTTCATAGGAGATAACTTAATCATATTGCCTCCTGATTATCCATTAGCATTTGCCTAGTAACGTGTGAATTATGGGCCCCATGTTCATGATGAGAAAAAGGAAAGTTCCAAGTGTCAAGATGTACAGTGTACCTTTCTAACAGGTCAGATCTGGTTGAAGAAGTTACATATACCATGGGGTCACTTGACAGAAATGCCTACTATTAAGTTAAACTAACATAAAGTCATTCATAATAGTTGTAGGTATCCTTAGTGGAAACTATTCAATAGAGTGGGGAAATTGGTCCGCTCTGGACACATACACGTGACCTGCTAGGTTTCCCATAAAACTGGATCATTTTAACTTACGATACCTACAATTCTATCATGAATGCCTTTTTGTTGGTTTGATTGTGATTGGAAGGGTACATTTTATGACAGGTAACTGTCCTCTCATTCCTTCCAACCTTTTTACACAGGGGGGTTCGAAGATAACATTGGATATAAGTCTGTTACTCAATATTGAATTTGATTGTTTAGAGGCCACTATACTTCTCTCCTATTCCTTATATAGTAGAACATAACGCCAAATACTGGTAGCATGGGTATTTCTAGGACTAGATAGTGCAAGCAAACACATGGTTACAATATAGCCTCTCTTTTAAATGGTAGTTTTGTGTTATTTTTTTATATATATCAAACAATTATTAAAAAGATTGTCCAAGAGGAGCCATGGGAAACACCATAGAACTGCCTCATAAGTACAGATGTGAAGTGAAATCAGATTGCTTGACTCTAGTTAGCCATATATAATTTAAACCAAATGAAGACAGTCACCACTGCCAAGAGCTAAATGGTGCTCATCAAAAATGTAACGCAGCTGGTCTCATTAAGTCAATGTACTTCCAGTGTATAACTTCCACCCTTGCCATGCATTGCTAATTTCCTCCCACATTACATGGCTCATCACATGTTCAATTACATCATTATTAACATAATATTACTCACAAAAAAACATTCTAGAAAGGAGTGTAACAGATGGGAATATCCTTTTCTTAAGGACAAGAACTCTACCTCACCCAAAGGTGACATGCTTCATCATAGGGTTCCCTTCTCACACTGGGACAGCAAGGTCCCACATGTGGGCTTCAACTCTCCAAAAATGCAGGAGGAGATGAGGTGTTTTATATAGAGGGGATCAGAAATCTTGGTGAGTGAGGGGCTGAGTGGGGAATAAAAAAATTATTGGATGAAAAAGTTAAAACTGCCTCCATGGAACCAAATAACTTTATTGTGTGGTGTCCTGGGGCAGGATTAAAAAACTAAGAGGACTGGGGGTTAACATCAAATATACCCCTGCTCAAGGTCAATAGGTTTCTGTCCTCTATCGACCCCAACCCAGGTACCTGGGCATTCGTCAGACCCAGATATCAGTTTAGTCACTCTGCATATAAACCATATAAATTGTGTACAGACAAGAACAGACATTCATACTGCCCGTCAAGGATTCGTAGACAGTATATACAAATATTGAGGAATGCGTCTTCTCATCTGGTTGGAAGGATTCAGTTACCTCTCTACGTCTAAAAGGGTACCTCACTTAATGTTCGGCCTAAATACAGTCCTAGCTCTCCTTTCTCGCAGTACTGGGTCATTAATAACATCACTGCTATATCCGAAATTGCATCATTAATGACAACACTGTGCATGGTGAAGCCGCAAGTTATAGTAACTTTAGGGTACGACTTATAGTTTCTTGCGATAACTATAACTGGTGAGTGTCAGTGGTTTTATTTATGTAAATTTCACCTAACTAGAACGTCCCTTTCAACTTTATTTTTTTCAGTGAATTTCCATGTCATTTTTTAATACCAAATGCTAACTGTCACTTTAGCCTTCATTCTTTTCAGCTAATATATAAACTAAAAAAAAATGGAAGTCACCAGTGATAATTATCTCAAGTAACTGTAACTATACAGGTAACTATACCATACACCAAAGTGAAGTAATATGCTTGATATAATAATTTAGCTGAATATCTCACTATAACTTAGAAAAAGCTCACAGTCCCAATAGAGCCATGTGATTCAGACAATGTATATCAAAAATACTACAATCATAAAGCAAAAATCTTATTGAGTTACACAATTTTCAATGTTTAATATGATTAACTATCAAATAGATGCCAAAAAGAAATATATGCATGGTGTGTGACAAAATGCAACCTGAAAACCTCAAAGAATATTCGCCCCTCTACAACCACTCATACTCATAGTAAAAACTACATACATATCGTTCATGCTCATACATCCTTCCTCGACCTGCATATTTGAGATATCAATAAAAACCAAATACAAAAATAATAATAATTTAAAGTATAGCAAGGATCAGGGTAGAATTACCTCCACTCTGGGAATAATATTCAAAATGGGTACATCTTAAATAGTGGTTATATGTGTACTAATGCCTAATAAATAATTACATTGTTGTATATTCATATTGGTTAGAGTATTCTAATTAATACATTTGAATGAGATTACATCGATCGAAGACCACAATCCTAGTTGCACCATCCTCAGGGTGTATATATGTCAAAAATTCAAACTGAAAATAAGGGGCAGGTCCCAGAGCTGAGTCTTAAAGAAAAAAACAAAACAAAACAAATATAATGGCTCATAGATAAATAAACTGCTATACCTACATGTTTCAAAAGGGGTTACATACTAGAATGACTAAATCCACGTTTAATACACCAATGAGTAGTGAAAAGAGACTGTATTATACAGAACACACCCAGAGTGTATATATTTTATTTATTTATTTGAAAGGTTTTATATAGTGCTGGCTAGTCCCAGGGGTATCAGATATACTTACCTCTATTAATAACCGAGTGGCACAGATGATACAGAGCTAAAATTTCACCCGTGAGGATAGTCATTAAAATTAAAAGAAGAAATATCACTGATATCACTGTGTGAGAGGTAAAGATTGTTTGAGTATTGGGAGTTAGGAAGTGATAAGAAGTAGGTTCAAAACATTATACTCACATCTCAACTACTATTGTATGAAGTAATGTATTTTGGTAGAAGGGAAAAGCTCAAGAGTCAAAAGGTGCATAGGTCTGCATTCTAGCAACCATATACTGGGAAGACACCAATGGTGTATAGAGAGGTTACTGATCCATCCGACTGCAAAACAAGTCTCTCTGGCAAGTGCACTGCAGTTTAAGAGTAGCTTCATACCTTCAAGGAATCCATTACATCCTTATATTCATAACAGGCTGCAGAAAGTAATGGATTGAACAAAACTGCATACTTTTCAAGCGTCGAACAGATGGCAGGATGTGACAGCAACTAACTCAGGTCTTGTCTCTGCAACATCTCAATACACATGGGAATTCATGCCTATATGTCTAAGGAATAATATACATATCTGTGAAGTAGATTATGACACCCTACCTTGATGACATCATGGAAAGCATGATTGTCCTTAGAGTTAGAAACATCCTGGGCCTCTTTTTTGCCTAGTTTCTTTATTGAGGTTTTTTGGGTTAATCCATCCAGCGGGGGCTGAAAAAAAAGCGGATGTAAAAAAACGCAAAATACCCATGCCTTTTTATAGACATTTTTGGAACCCGATATCAAAAAAACAGTGGAACAGAATTACTCAAAATTTTGCAGGATGTAAATCCATTCAGTCTCGCTCACGAGTAAGTCAGACTCCCGTGGGTCTAAGTGCCTTGATTGGCTGACTGGGGGGACCCACCCTGAGCAAAAATAAAAAAATGTAAAAAAGTGCAGCATTGCTGCAAGACTCCCATTGGATTAAAAAAAAAGAAATGATGGCTGGGTCACATTCATGAACATAATCCCGGGGAGCCCACGCCTAGGGCACAAGTTTTCAAATAAGGGGAGGGGTGTTGCACCCTTCCTCCCAAGCCTCTAAGGGCCCTGGGAGCCCATCCCCAGGGCTGAAATCACTTAATAAGGGGAGAGGGGACGCGCAGTCCCCCCTGCCTGAGTCATTAATGGCCCTGGGGAGCCCATCCCCGGGGTTGAATATTCTAAGGGAGGGAGCCTGTGTGGTGTACCTTCCTGAGCTATTCATGGCCTAGGGACCCCATCCCCTGGTCTGGCTAACTATCTATGGCCCAGGGAGCCCACCCCTGGGACATAGAGGTCGTTCCACCCAAGCAGGAGCAATCATAAATTCCACTACCAGCAGGTGATAGCTTTTAAAATAAGCCTGATGGCTGGGAGCAAACTTTGATCTATTTCCCTGCCCTCACTAATGTGGGCATGGAAACGGATCAAACATTGTTCCTGTCCACAGGGAGCAGCGTTAATAGATGTGCCATCTCTGGGCAGGAGCAATGCTGGCTCTGCTGCATGCAAGGAGCCAGCTGTGGCCACAGGGGCCTCAGACCTCCCCACTTGGCCTCCAAGTATATGGTGGGTGCCCTGAGTGGGCAGCAGGACACACACTTAAATTAATGAGGTCCCCTGGGGATGGGCCCCCAAAGATGATAATGGCTAGTGGAGTTGGGCTGGGCGGCCCCCTCCTCTCTATTTAAATGAGTGACCCTTGGGGGATGGAGTCCCCAGGACCTAACAAAGCTTGGAGAAGGGAGCCACGCTGCCCACTCCTCTTCATTTTTAGTAACCCCAACCCCCAGGGCCCATCAAGACTTGGGAAGGGTCACCGTGAGGTCCCTCTCACCTTTACTTTTTGTAGTGATGCTAGGGATGGGGACGTCAGAGCCTAATAAGGCTCGGCTATCGGGGTGTGTAGCCCCTTTCCCCTTTCTTTTCAGTAGTGAGCATGCACAATGTGTTTCCCAGGCCCAAACAAGACTTGCAAAATAACCACTTTAATATAAAAAAGGTCCTAGGTTATGGGATCCTCAGGGCCTAAAAAGACTCAGGGAAAGGGTCCATGGTGTCCCACTCCCTAATCAAAAAAAGGCCCTTGGGGATGAGATTACCAGGGCCTAATAAGACTCAGTGAGGGGGCCACATTTGCAGCAGCATAACACGTGTCCATGAATGATTAGCATGACTAGAGATGTAACATTTTGGGTCAATGGAGAAAGAAGTTTAGACACATCTTGTGCAAATTTCCACTTTTATGTGAACCCCAGAACCTTGATCTAACAATCCATTTTTGTGTCACAGTGTTATATGTGTAGCAGGTATATAGCACTTGTTGGCAGTAGGACTCTGTGTGGTGTGATTCTGCGTACTGGGGCTAGGGAGAAACATTTGGATGGTGCCTAATTTAGCCTGGCACAAGTTGGATGATGGATTTAGATTTTTTAGACAGTGGAAGTATACTGACAGCTTTCCTATAGCTTGAAGGTGGAGACCCAGGTAATGAAGTGACGGAGGATGGAAAGAGGAAATGGAAAGAGGGTTACCCTTAAAAATTCAATGAGGTCCTTGTTAGCAGAGGGATGTTGATTGATTTTTCCTAAGCGGTGCCATTGGGTGAGGGGTTGGATCGCACTCTCTGCTATTGAAGGCAAGAAGGTTTCCAGGTGGGACACGTCTTTTAGCTTGGCCCTGGTTACTGCTTCTGAAAGACTGATGCCAGACAACTGTTGAGACAAAACTCTTCATTGTGCCCTTGCATTGGATACTCCTCCTTCGAGCCAGTGTCATTGCTACCTGCTGTGACATCAAGAAGACTGTACCTGAGAAACAGCTTGAAAAGGCACTTGAAAGAACCTAAACCAAAAACAGAGTTTTCAACAGTGGATCTGTATCACCTGTATACAAATTGAGTATACAAATATGTACAGAAATGCCTCTTTTTACTTGATCACTCCAAGTCTGTGTACTGCTGCTGCTGGCTTTTTTACACTGAAGGTGCATTGTGCCCTGCTAAACAGGTCTCAGTGCTAGTGCTCTGACCGTTAAAAGGTATGTCTGATTTGGTTCGCCCGCGATTGGAATGAATTAACTTGCTTATACACTCTTAGTATATGGTACCAGGGCTACCCAGGACCTGCAAGTTAAAGAGTTTCTCGTGGACTGTAGCACAGTGCCACCCGGAGTATGACAAAGCAAAGTATGATTCCCGGCCCACCATTACTAGATGGAAAAGCTGTCCATGACTCCTAAATCGACTTTGCCATTTAAAACAATGGCATAGCCCAACCTTTCTTTTTAATATAAGTAAGTCACCCCTAATTCAAATCTAACAAGTTCTACGGCAGGGAGCTGTTTATGAAATAGTAGGACATTTGTTCCTACATGTCTTGACAATAAAACCCCCACATTGTTGTTCCAACTGTAGAAAGTCTACTACCGCATTGGCAAGTGCAGGGTTAAATCCTAACAGCGCAGCTGTGCTAACTTTTGAATGGGACTACTAAATTTTAAACTTTAAGGTACCAAAGGAATTGTTGCATTAAACCCTCCTAGATGGTCAAGGCAAATGTAATGCACTTATTGAACAACTGGCAAATTTAGCAGTTATTGGCAATGAGACAGCTGTCTGCCCTCCTGGGGGAAGGTGTGAATGACCCTACGGAAGGATCACAAAAGTCCTGCCTTTCAAAGAGGAGTGACCTCTCCCTAGCAGGAAGGACAAAGCAGGTGTGAACCCAAAAGCAAAGCTTCACAGGGGAGGTCACCTTTGAAGGATGAATGGTGGACACACATGACAGGGGATGTACTTTTATTCCTCAGACAGGTTGGTATCAGGGACAGAGAGGGATAAGTCATTGTCAAACCTGTTTGTGCATGTGTGTGTAGGCTCCCGGTAGCCACAAATCTGCGTTGTACTAGGAATTCCACAAACCAAGAGAAGGGTTCTACCACTTTGGGAGTGAGTGGACCGGTGCATTATAGGTTTGCTAGATGCCAAACTTTACAGGAAATTGTCACTAGTTGGGTGGGGACCTGGTAGCCTATTGGCTAGTAGCCCATTGGCTAGTAGTTGCTGCAACCTGCAAGGGCACAAACTGGGCATACAACTGGCACTCATGGCACCCAGATTGGAGATCACATCTGTACTAGAGAGAGGAACACAATAATGACCTGCTGTTCTCTAGACCCAACAAAGAGAGACTGCACCAAAGACTGCCTGCACCTGCTGCTTCTAGCGCTAGCTAAGAAAGGACTGTGCCTGTAGTGACCGACTCAAGGAAAAGTAACCTGAGCTTCAGACAAAAGTGGCTCCAAGAGTCAGTTGGCTGACTTCATGTTACAGATACAGGGCCACAAAAGTTGTAGAAGCCTTCCTTGGTGCAGCCTGAGAGACTGCGTAACAACCCCCAAAAGTTGGACCTGAGTCTGCTGGACCCAGAAGAGTTGTTTGAGTGCAGTTTGATAACTCAGCAAAGGAAGTTACCACCAGTAAAAGTGAATCATTGCTTTTCACTGTAACTGGAGACCAGTAGACCAGTGGCAACTAGTTTTTGCCTAATCTTTACCTGGGCTTTGAGGGACATCGATCTCTGTGGCTAAAGGACCATGTTCTTCGACCAATTGTTGGCCTCAGTAAGACCCCTGTTAATGGCTCAGCATCCTTGAACATATTCTGCATCATGTATCTCTTGCATCGGGGCCATTCCATTAAAGTCTATGGTGGTTTGCCCAGAGAGCCTGGTACTTGACAATATACTGCTTTTGCTGTGAGGTATCAGTCTGAGTTCGCTATGGTCCCACATGGGGTCCCTCAGGGGTCTGCGATTAGCCCGATCCTTTTTAATGTTTATATGCAGCCCCTGATGGCCATCATCAAGGCTCACGGCATTAGCGTGATCAACTATGCGGATGACACGCAGCTGATGATTTCCCTGGATGGTGCCCATGCAGAATCTCTTGAGACCTTCCACACCTGCATAATGAAAATGGCAACCTGGCTAAAAAGAAATTCACTACAGTTTAACAGCAGCAAAACTGAGATAATGCAATGCAAAGTGGGAAGAATAGCCAGAAACCTGCCTGTTGGCTTTTGGCCTCTAGACTCATGTGAGCCACTGGCACCAGTAAAAACAGTGCGAAATCTGGGGGTCAGTCTCAATGACAACCTGAGTCTGGAGACCAACGTCAACAGACAGGTGAGCAGCTGCTTCGCCTTAATGCGGGGCCTTCGAAAGCTGCTGCCTTTACTTCCAGCACACACCAGAGCAACCGTGGTCAGAAGTACCATCCTCAGCCGCCTGGATTACTGCAACGCTCTGTTACTGGAATCTCCTGCCTATCTGATTTCCAGACTCCAGAGCATCCAGGCGGCAGCTGCAAAGATGGTGCTTTCTCGAGGACGTCGGTCCTCCACCTCCCTTGCTCTAGCTGAGTTGCACTGGCTGCCCGTTCATCAGAGGATCCGGTTCAAATCCCTGTGCACCGTCTTCAAGGCAGCCTATGGTTTGGGTCCTAAGCCCCTTCAGGCCAAATTCAAGTGGTATGAACCCACACGGACCCTCCGCTCCTCATCCACTAACCTCCTCAGTGTACCCAGGATTAGGAAAGCTACTCATGGTGGCAGAGCTTTTAGCATAGCTGCAGCTCATCTCTGGAATAGCCTTCCCTTGGCAATTAGGAAAACCAACGAACTGTTGCTTTTTCGCAAAAGGATAAAGACTTGGCTTTTCCCCAAAATCACACTTCCCTAGAGCTGTTCCACTCACTTGTCCCTTTGATGTTCAGTTTTTTCTAGTTGCACTTTTTTCAGCGCCAGGATGCCCGTAGGGTTGCAGCGCACTTTAGAAATGACATAAATAAATAAATAAATAAGTAACTGTTCAAGTTGACTTTATTGGTCCCTGTGTCTAGCTCCCTGCCAGAGTTGGGTGCCCCTTGAGTGATTTATTACACTCGGTGAAAAGCTATGATCGACTGATTTCTTTAAAAATACATATCTCTGGAACCCTCCAGTGACTTTTTGTTGATGAGGTGTCTATTTAAATACAGAAAAGCAGTCTAGTTTTCAAAAGTGATGTCAGATTTTATTGTATCCCATTGTTTTTTTTAATTTAGCTGAGTTTATACTTCTTAATGCTTTGCTCTTGTTCCTTTGCTAAAGCCTGACTAGTTATGGCCACAGCTACCCAGGGTTCAACTAAGGTTTTTCAAAAGAGTATTTCTGTGCACTATACAGGTAGTGAGTTTTTTGCCTGGTGAGGTTGCACAACCACACAATATAATACATGGCTTTCCTCACATGCTAGATCCTATACCGCTCCCAATTGTTCCATTTCCAAGTTCTTCATGACCAAGGAAGGGATGTTCCACAGAGTACTGGAGGGACTGCTGTGTGACAAATATGGGTTCCTCCTCGGCAGCCAGTCAGATGATGAGAAGAAATCAACTGAAGACCGCATTTCTTGTTGGATGAGCTGACGGTCTACCTAGCATTAAGGTGCATACATGCCTGCTGAGAGAGGTCTTGGGGAAGCGCAGTAAGATCACGGCATGAAGAAAACTTTGATGAAGCTTTGAGAGGAAGCAAAGCTAGGAGTGCCCTTGTTGTAAGTGGTTTCCAGAACAGATCCAATTGTGAACTTCATCAAGATATTCAAGAGCTAAGCATCAACATCTTATGTGGCATCCAAGTGTGATGCTGCAACGCCTAACATCAGAGAGGAAGAATTACCCCCCACATTGCCTCGGATGTAGAAACCCTAAGTGGTCATGAGGCTGCAACTGCCAGAGAGAGGCACTGCTGAAGACATGGCCTGAAGGCTGGATCTGGTGTGACAAAGCACCTGACTAAATATGACCTGGTAGACCATAACTGTTGAAGATAAATAGCCACTATAAAATCCTGTTGCACTGATACCATCTAGCTATTTGTGTTCTGAAATAGGTCTTTGCAGTGGCTCTTACATAAATGAAACTGCTGCTGCAGGAGCGGGTATGCAGAACATTCTCGCCAGCGCCACTAGAGATGCATTTCCCTCAAGCAGGTAAGAGTGTGCAGAAAAGTCAGCAATATAAACTCAAGATTTTTATCATGGTGAACTGCAACTAGTCACTGGGATAATCCAGAGTCAACTGCATATGCCTAATTAATGCCTATACCCATTCTTTATACCAGTGACTGTAAACATTAGCACACTCCTATAATAGGACTCGGGAGTTCATGTACATCTCACAGAGGATAATAGGTGTGATTTCAATCTATTCAACTGTGTGGTATTTCCTTTTGCTATAAGAATAAAATACATTATTTTATTTAAAAGGTAAGCATTAGGCTGGACAATATTTATGTCTGGTAGTTGATTGTAGAGTTCTGAGCAGTGCCACCCCCAACACTAGCTCACTCAGAAGCCTTTGGCCACTTGTCATTGCTACCCTGAGAGTCAACTGTATGAATGGCGTACTTGACCTAAATAGCATAGCATAGAACGACATCCCCAGAACATCAGCGGCAACCGATCCAACCACCATATTGGGGAACTATTAGTTACAGTATATCCTTATGCCTCCAGAAGGGGGGGGGGGCTGACGTAAGTATAGGAAAGTGATAAAGCAGGGCTAAAAAGTAACCTATAAGAGAAGAAAAGAGACTTGTAGTGGAAGGCGGTGAAAGAAAGAGGTTCAAGGGGGAATCAAGTCAAGACAGCTTTGGTATTTTGACAATCCCAGTCGGTGGCAGTGCCAGGGCATGAGGACATAAGAAAAATGTTGGGCATTTGCTCTTATAGTGTTATTATATTTCACTAATTAAGCACCTAATCAGTTGCAAATGTTTAAACATCCCCAGGTAATGCAACATTGTGCCACCTATCCCCCATTCAAGGGGCCAGCATGTGCTGGATGTTGAAACAATCTGGTAACCCCGGACAAATAATGCTTTGCTCTCCGTGCCCTAGGACTGCCCATCAAAGGGAAGAACTCTGCACACAGACACCTAAGAAGAATAAACTGTTAGTAGGTGCTTTGTGGCTGCTTGACTGAATCTAATGCACTGGAATTCTCTCAGCAAGAAAAAAAACACCAACTCCATTTAGGAATAAATTATTGTGAGCTGTCACCTCAGATAATAGCAGAATATAGGACTCTGTTGACAGTAGAGGAAGTTGACTTTCATTTTTAAAGATGCCTGTTTTGTACCATGGTTTATGTGCATCATTCACTCTTCACATTATTGTAACAACTGTCAGCAAGAAAGAAAAATGATTCTGAATTAGTCATGTTCAGATTGATTTATAGAGAAAATCATGTGCATGGAAGAATTCACTTTTATCAGTGTTAGACAGACACTTCCTTAAAAGTCTATTTCCTATAGATAAAAGAAAAGCATTGAACATTTATACTGTTTTGTTCCTCTCGTTCTGCGATCATTCTAAAGGATACAAAAAGGTGATGGATGGAATGCTTGAATTAATCTCAGCCACTGATAATTACTGGCTGCTTCCCGATCCAGCCGGGACTGCCAGGTCAGGTTCAAACTGAGGTATCATGGTGTGTAAAATGATGGTGGATTGAGATGCAGCCCCAAATATTTACCCGTGCATGAGATTAATTCAAGCATGCAATCCAGCAGTTTATGTATACTTCGGTGTTTCTCCCTAAGTGGAGTGGGTATGCCCAGACTTTGTTCCTGTGTGCACTCTGTCACTGGAACCAAGCTATACTTGGCTCATGAGCCCCAATCAGGGCAAACTAGCCCTGGGATGCCTGTTTTCTGGTTCAGGGAGAACCTGCACTGGCAGCTCGGTCTGGACTGTTCTCATTGGAGCAGGGTCAAGATTGATTTATTATGGCTGTGTCCAAACTGAGGAGGCATGGGGTGTAAAATAACAGCCGATTGAAAAGTGGCATGAATATTTACCAATGAATGAGAATAATGTAAGCATTCCATTCATACTTTTTTCTATACATCAGTAGACTCAAGTACCAAGAACTACCCTAAACCGGAGGAAACAAGTAGTGGCATCTCTAGAAGTGAATTTAATGGAGTGCACACATATGGCCTACAGATAAATGTGGTAGGGCTACTAACAACATATACACTGCTTACACTCAAATGGCTAATTCAATTTACTTGATGTCCCCAGTAAATTGGTACTACATGTACCCAGAGTCTGTAAATTAAATGCCACTACTGGGCCCGCACCCACTTAAGTAGCCCTTTGAAACATATCTCAGGCCTGCCATTGCAGCTTGTGTGCAGTTTTAAACTGCCATATTGACATTTTGCCTTTGCCTAAACAATCTATTTTAATACATATGTTATTACTATGATTGGTTCTGAACAGCTCATAGCCCTAGATAAATTTCATTTAAACATTTCAACTAGTACTTTTAGGTTTTTCATGACCTGATAGTGAAAAGCACATTTATTCGTTTTTCAGTACTGCAAGGACTACCTCTCCCATAGGATAAAATTGTGTTACCTTTTTACATTTAATAAATGATTACTTTTGATTGGGAGCAGGTTGGAATTCCATGTTTACACCCTGAGGAATTGTAATTTTTAGGATATTTTTTAATGGTAAAGTTGGATTTGAAGTCACAACTCTGAACTTTCCACTTTTATAATTTTGACCAGCACCTAAAATTTCATTTAGCCACATGATGGCCATAAAAGTACATTTTACATTTTGAAAAAGACATTGATGTTGTAAGTAAAAATAGAGAAAGTTATAAAAACACAAAGGGCAAGCATTTTCTAATGACCCAAATCATAATTATGAAGCCGCCATATTATTTTGTTTATGGATTGCCCTTGACAGAAAACAAGCAACCCCATAACAAATGAAGGGGGAAGAAAGCATTTGTAGGTAGGTCAGTGCTGGCCTAACTTGTACAAAATAGCGATCTTTAAAAAGTGGTAGAATATATATAACTGTCAGTTCAGTATAAAAACCACAGAATAACATAAAGTGCAATATATCCTGTTCGGAGGAGTTGTCACATGCACATGGTTGAAAAGAGCCTAACTTTGAGAAACCTTTAGGTACAGTTAGGAGCCAATGGATACAACAAAATCTAAACCTAAATAAAATTAAGCAGTGATGCAAGTTATTTACAAAGGACCAAAATGGTTGACTTAAAATACCAGGGCTTAAAATCATAAAATATCTACATGAAGGTTTCATAAGTTCTTTTGTTTCTCTATCTAATTGTCTCCTAGAGAGAAATTGAGTTTTTAAATTTTTCACCGTTTCTGGTTGCAGCTTCCTGGGATTCTTGAGCAGCTCCAGTTGCCCAAGAATTGAAAGCTGCTGTGAAATATAGTTTAACCACGGGATTTCCATGGCTCCATCTGAACT
This sequence comes from Lissotriton vulgaris, assembly GCF_964263255.1. Taxonomy (NCBI): domain Eukaryota; kingdom Metazoa; phylum Chordata; class Amphibia; order Caudata; family Salamandridae; genus Lissotriton; species Lissotriton vulgaris. Next base: position 1,229,354,194 of record NC_141685.1, read on the forward strand.
CATACAATCATCTAAGATGGTCTGATTTAGATTTAGTTTATCTTTTGACCTATTTAGCCACCATATTTGACATTTCCCTATCCTAATCATTTTGTACTTGCAGCCTGTATCCTTGTTCCTAACTAGGTGTAGTTTCCAGTTGGCCTTTGTGTATTTCTCCCAGATAGTATCACAAAAGGGGGCAGAACCTTTGCAGGATGAGCCATCCTAACCTGATGGGAGAGACAGAACTGGCACCTATCACATTTGCACTGCAAAGGAGCTGCCTCAGCATACACACCAAGAACTTCACACTAGCCTTTTGTGACTCCAGACATCATTGGACCAGGGCAGGGGAAGGAAGGTAATTCAGGAACTAGATGTGTGTGGGAAATCTAGACATTGCTCCCACTTCAGAGCTGGTACCAGGTATACATATTGGACCCTCAGACCAACTTTTCAGATCCCTTCTGCACATGTAGAAGAATCAGAAAAAGCACTGTTTTTCTATCCTGCTACTGGAAGTGCTACCATACTACAAAGAGGGCGACCCTGCTGCCAAGAAAGGAAGACTGGACCTCCTTCTTGAACCCAGAACCACCCGAGTGACTCCAAGGGCTAACTGATTGCTCTCATGTACTGGGCTCCAGGGACAGAATAAGCTCCAGAGACCTTTCCTGCATCTGCAGAGCTGCCCAGACTGAACTGGACCAGCCTGTGCCCTGCTGCTGGCCTCTGGTGGAGTGAGTCCCTATCCAAAGATGTGCCCACCAGGTCCTAGACAATTGGCTAGTGCACTCCTCCTGTAGGTTTCTGACATTTTACCAAAATTGCACATCTCCCGTTCTGCTGATTGGATTTTTGTTGTTCTGATTTCAGTTTATTCATTAAAATGAACTTTATTTGTCTAGACTGGTGGGGAATTGTTCTTGTGCTGTGTTTTGACTGTACTGCTGCTTGAGTTCAGAATAAACATTTTACACATTGCCTCTAAGTTAAGCCTGACTAATTTTGTGCCAAGCTACCAGAGGGATAAGCACAGGTTAATTTAGTTACTTTCTGAGATTCACCCTGACAAGGATTGTGCTTGTTGCTTGAGAAGGGTTTCATCCCCCCATCAACCAGTAGTTCAATTGCTCACATAGGTATGTAGTAACAACCACAAAACACATAAATCTGATTCCTGTGCAAGCAGTTGTCTGCACAGTAACCGGAAAAGAAAGAGGCACTTGTAATGAGGTCTTTAGATTGGCTTGCAGTCACCTGCGATATTCACCAAGGTGTTCTCCTGCCACCTTTGCTGTTCAATATCTTTAGGAATCCTCAAATGGAATCTGCAGAAATCATGGACTGACCTTCTAATCTAGTGCCAATAACCATCAGATGTAATGGAATGTCATGACCAGATCAAAGGCATATGGCGAATGCTGAGAGCTAGGAGAGTGACTGGGCAGACATGACAAAAAATTAATGAGCCCAGGAAGTGAAATAGATCAGCACTAGACCTATACAACATTTGCCCACCGCTGCCACCTACCCACCATGTTCATACATGTCACTTTATTAGCCCATCACCAGATTTCTAGGAGTGTTATCTTCACAGCAAAACTGACTTAGCCCCTCCAAAGCAGTTCAACAATACATTAGCAAAGTGTGTCAGACCTGAACCTCTCCGCAGGGTCACCCCCAAACATTTTGCCTTCTTCCCTCCTGTTTTGCTGACTTTGTGTTTGTTGGCTTTTGGACTCCGCATATCTTACCATTACTAACCAGTGATAAAGTTTGGGAATCCGCTCCTTAAAACATAGTAAAACTGGCTTACACTCAAAAGGTATATTTAATTTACTTGTATGCCACTAATAAAGAACTACTACATGTATTCAGGGCCTGTAAATTGAATGCTATTAGTGGGCCTGCAGCACTCATTGTGCTACGAAATAATAATATTAATATACTTTATTTCGGTCAATAGACCATAACGGCTCAATTGAAATATATACATTATAATAAACAGAGCATCCAAAAATAACAAACATAAAACATTGTGATAAACAATGATCAATGAGATAAGCCTTGTAGAGGCCCTCAGGGAAGGCAATTACCACTATTTACTTAAACCTCCATGATAGCCCACAGCTGAGCTAAAATGTGGTCCACCATGTTGGATAGCCCAGCCTCCCTTATCTAGAAATAAGTGTCCCATTCATAAGGTCCATCCATAATAAGTGCCCTGGTCTACTATTAAATATAAAAAATAAAAAATAAATCACATAAAAAGACAAGGATAAAATCAATTCATAAGAACAAGTTAAACTATAATACTGAGGTTATGTGAAGCATAACTTATACAATTATAGCAGCAAAAATGATTGCAAGTTCGCAAATGTTAAACTTTTTATATGATTTGACCAATCCCCCATAGTAACCATGGGACCCCAAATACTAATAGCCCATTTGTGTCAGTTTTCATAGTTGCAATGCCTCCCAGTGATGTTTTACCCCCTTCAACCTACACCATGCAATTATCCATTATTTTCAATAGATAGAGTATCTGGGACAAAAGTACAGAAAGTGGGCCTCTGTTTCCTTTAACAATGGGCAAAAGGGACAATCTCTGGACCACTTTTCATATTACACAATCTCAAGGTGAGAGATCTAAATGGGAGGGTTCCAAATCTAAACCGGATGTACACTTGTTTCGCCTCTGCAGAATAAATATATTTAGACTTAGCAGGATTTATCTCTAGGCCTCTGTTTTTGCAGAAGGCTGCAAAGAAATCCAGTTCCTTCTGGAGTCCCATTGGGGTCCTGGAGATGAGTAGGGTGTCATTAGCAAACATTAGAATCGGGACGAGCAAAGTTTTTGGTTATCATGTTTGGTTTCTGACACCCCATTCACTGTCCCATTAATATACATACTAAATACATACTAAATAATGTTAGGGCAAGTACACAGCCCTGTTTGCCACTCCTTCTAATGGGGATCTTATCTGTGAGGTCGCCAGTGTTATTCCACCCTACTTGTGCATAGGTTTCAGCATGTAATACTCTGAGAATCCAGAGTAGAATCTCTGGAACCCCTCATATTCCCATAACCTTCAATAGCCTCTCCCTAGGAACTAAATCAAAACCTGACTGGAGATCAATGACGGCAAGGTATTGATGTTTTTACTTTAAGGTAATAAACTTCCAGCACAGACCATTTAAACGAAAGGCCTAATCTATAGTACTTTTTTTAATCCTGAATCCTACCTGGACATATTCCAGGACATGGTTATCAGCAAGCCTAGTTTGCAACCTGGTTAGTACCTATCTGCATGATTGTTTTTGACAGGTATCCAGTAAACAAATATGCCTATAATTTTATGGTTTGTCCCTGCCCCCCTTTTGTCGATTGGAATAATAGTAGCACCCTGACTTGATGTTGGGATTTTGCTAGCTCCAATAATTGTGTTACCTAGGTGGTTAAGGTAAGGGACCCGGGTCTCAGGTTTAGAAAAAACAAATCACCTGGAATACCATCCAATCAAGGCGCCTTACCTTTCTTAGTTTGTTAAAGGGCATACTCTGTTTCATTCAGGGTGAAGCAGGGGGAGTCTCTAGGTGGACGAACCTCACTCGTTACATAGTTGGGAATTTCAGTGGGTATTAGGTCACACATGAGCTCTAGGGACCGCTCGATGTGCCCTCCTTGTTCCTCCTTTGTACAATAACCCAGGTAACTGGTTGAACAACAGCCTCCAGGTGATCACCAATGGTACATGTGCCTTCAGCCACTAGCTTTCAAAAGGACCTAAGATATTTATTACCAAGTGCCTCAGTAAGGTCTGCCCATTCTTCCAACTCCCATCTCCTCTTTGCTGAAAGCAGTGCGGACTTACACTTCTTCCTGGCCATAACTATCTCTAGTTTTTGCCTTTTTTACAAATGTGTAGCAGGGTCTTTTTGCTCTGTTTGCAATCCTTGTCAAGCCAGCCAGGTTGTTTCTTTATGATACTTCCCCTAGTTTTTGCCTTGAGGAAGATGGGCTTTATATAATCTAAAAATGGGCAATACGAGGTGACAAAATCAAACTGGTCATAAACGATAGCAGGCGCATCATAGGCCGAAAATATGTAAATGGTTCACTGATAGAACATCGATTCCCAACATATCCCCATACACAAATATCGATGCGAAAATAGCTGTCAAAAACATCGACATCCTATATTTAAAATTGTAAATACAAAAATATCGATGTCAAAAATATAGATGTACAAAATATCTATTTTTTCATTTAAATAAAATGTAATTAAATATATATTAAATAATAAAAATAACTTTGAACAAATTATTTAGATTTATTATACATTTTAACAAATGTAATAACATAAATGTAATTTTTATTAAATGTAAACCTACATAAATAAAATGTCCTTTAAACAATTAATAAACTTTTAATTATAATACATTTTTACATACATTTATAACATATTATCTAAATAAAAAAGGCATTATATTATAAATTAAAACATTAAAATATTTAATAGTCTTTAAAATTAAATGTTGAACTCCACTGAGTGCAACAGTAGGGAAAGTGTTGGATAGCAGAGGGGAAGAAATTACTATTTCCACTCCAGTGGGTGCAACTGTAGGGAAAGTGTTGGATAGAGAAGAGGTAAAATTAAATATTCCCACTCCAGTGAGTGCAACAATAGGGAAAGTGTTGAATAGCAGAGGGGCTGTTAAAGCTCAGTATTTAACTGCAAAAATAAAAAGATCAATGACAACAGTAAAATAAACAATTCGCTCTCAGCATGTTTGAGTTTGCAAGATTTATTGGGAACCCAATTAGAAAGTAATCACAATGCAATATACGTGCCGCACGGAGACCTCAGCAAAGCTTACGAGTGCCTAATTGGTATGACAGTGCAGAGACATTTTATAGGTATAAGCCCTCACAGGATGGGCATCATAGCATACGTAATCTGGATCAGGCTATGACCTGCTAGACCAATCAGTGAAGTGCACATGTGGTGTGATACCCTGTTAAGGTCCGAAGTGTGCCTACACCCTAATATTGTTACCCATGTGTCATCTACAAGAGCAGATTTGGGTTTTTCCCTAAAGGTGAAATCTGCGTTTCTAGTGTACGTGGATTTAGCACGTACTTGACCAGCTAGGGCAGGTCATGTCGACATCTTTTACTGGAGATATGAGGTTTAGCAATAGCAGGCTAAAAGCTGGAAGCTGGCGTGTTTGTTCTCGGACGCCTTTCGTTTGCTCTGCACGTTGCAGCTGACTGAGACTGACTTGACACACAAAATGGAGCGTGCGACCATTCTGTGGATTTCTGCAGGTGTCTTTCTTTAGTAGTTCAAAGAAGACTATAGGCCTGAAAACATATGTATTTGGTATCATATAAATGTCTGCTTCGTCAGGGCAAAACTTAATATTCCCACTCCAGGTACTATAATAGTAAAGAAAATGTTGGATAGCGGAGGGATACAAATTACTATTTCCGCTCCAGTGAGTGCAACTGTAGGGAAACTGTTGGCAAGCAGAGGGGTATAACTTAATATTCCCACTGCAGTGAGTGCAACTGTAGGCGAAATGTTGGATAGCGGAGAGGTAAAAATTACTATTCCCACTCCAATGGGTAAAAAAGTAGGAAAAGTGTCGGATGGCGGAGAGGTAAAAATATCTAGTCGCACTCCAATGGGTGCAACAATAGGGAAAGGGTGGATAGGGGATAGGTAAAAATTACTATTCCCATTCAAGTGGGTGCAACAGTATGGGAAGTGTTGGATAGCAGAGAAGTTAAAATGACTATTCCCACTCCAGTGGGTGCAACAGTAGGTAAAGTGTTGACTAGCGGAGGGGTAAAAATTACTATTCCCACTCCAGTTTGCATAACAATAGGGAAAATGTTGGATAGCAGAGGGGTACAAATGTATATTTCCACTGGAGTCAGTTCAAAATTAAAAACAAACAAATAAACAACAACATGAAAGATTTAAAAAGATTTTAAAAAATGAACACATATAAAAGTTTTAAATATTATAAAAGACAGAAACAGATTAGAATGTTAAAACAATCTAATAAATACCTAGAGAGATTAATAAAAAAAATAAAACATTAAAAACAAAAAACAATTTTTAGTTGATTTTTATAAACAAAAACATTATTTATTACATAAGTGTCATATTTTTTTATTTCCTAGTATACAACAAAACACAATTCAAAACCCATATTTTTTTTTACTGTACCTCCATAATTAACATAATTATCAATTGAACAAAATTATTATTTTAAAAACATGTAAAACAAATAAAAAATAATTTACTCCCCAAACATTACCCCTATTTAAACAAAACACACAGACAATAAAAATAAACACATACCATAAATATTTATCAATTAATAATAATCATCAACTGATTATTAATTAATTAAACATACATTACTTTCCTCCCTCTACCCCAATATATACCACAACACACACCTAAAAATGATTACACAATTTCCATAACAAATTTAACATTAATAAATTATTATCAATTAACAACAATATATTAATGAGTTTAAAAGAATTCAATTCCCACCCTTTACCACTATAAACCCCACAACTCACATCAAAAAATATTGTCACAATAGCCATATCATAATTTTAATTAATTATTCAGCATTAATTAACAAACAATTATTAGTTAATTATAAATAAATTACTTCCACCCTATTCTTCTATAAACCCCAACATCTCTCTTCTAAAGAAAATGACACCATTAACATAATTAATTTGAAATTAATGAATTCATATTCATTAACAACCAATTAATAAATATGTAATAAAAAAATACCTCCTACAATTAACACTATAATATAAAACTTAACTAAATATTAATAAAGTAAAAATATGAACACATTTATTATAATTAAATTACTTTCCACCCTATTCCCCTATAAGCACACAACCCGCTTTTATAAAAATAACACAATTAACATAATTGCCAATTTATGAATTAATAATAATTCACAGCCAATTAATTAATTATTAATAATAAATTAATTCCCACAATTAACACTATAAAATCTAAATTAAATAAAGACTAAAACATAAAAAATATCATACATTTATTATAATTAAATTACTTCACACCCTATTCCCCTATAAAAACCACAATCGCTAAAGAACTTAAAAACACAAAATGTAATTAAGATAAAATTAATAACTACTAAAAATCAAACACATATATTAAAAAAACAATCTTTTGCAAAAAAACACATACTTTTAAAATATATACTAAAATACATAACACTAATTAAAACAACTATATTTTTGCAAACGATATTAACAACTTTGATATTTCAAAAAACAATATTTCTTACCTGTAAGTCGATATTCTTGACCACGGTATTCTTCCTGTCGATATTTCTGTATCACAATATTTAAAACTCAATATTTGTGTATTTTGACATTTTAAACTCAATATTCTGTCTGTGCACCTATGTAAATAAGGGTTTCATAGATTTGCCTCCAGATGACCACATTAGAGGGTACTTCAGCGTATTTTCTATTACACCTATTATTGACTGTCACAAGTGCACTGGAAAAGGATATAGGCGCCAGATTATTACTCAAACCTAGGGCCATGTTGAACCTGGCACATAGTGGCTGATGGTCGCTGTCCGTCCTCAGAATAATGACCATATCCACTAACTATGGCCAGAGAGCCTGATTGATAAAAATGTAGTCAATACGGATGGATGAAGCACCTCTTTTGAAAGTTGAGCGTGGGGGTAAATCAGACTGGGTGTTACTATTAACAAGTTTCAGGCCAAAATCAACAACCGGTTCTTCTAGTTGTGCGGCAACAGCCATTTGTTTCAGTGCTACTTGATCCCTGACTCTCTCTAAGGCTTCTGGGTCCTCAAGCTTTACAAGTCTTGCCATATTCATCCCATCTCGAAAAAGTCTAGTGTTGCAATCACCTACAATTAGCTTTAAGGTGCCTTGATTGCATTGGGACAGCATATCCATGAGTTGGTATACTATTGGGCATACCGAATTAGGAGGGACTGATCTAATATATATGTTTGCTATGAAAAATTGTCTCTCTCCCTGTGGCATGTTCCCTATTAATTTCAGATCTAAACGATCCTTACTGTCACTTAACGGAGTAGGTACAAAACCCCCTTTTATATACTGGGTCCAATGCCCAAGTCTCTTGTAGGAGGACAATATGGTGCTGGTCTATAAATGCTCCCCATTCAGGATCAGAGAGTTTGGCTCCAATACCTGCAATATTCGAAGATAAAAAAAACAAAGATATGTGTCTCTCTTCTCTTTGTGCCCTTCAATTGAACCTGTTGCAGGAAGGTGCCCAATGGCTTCTTCAGAGGCACCTATAAAATGGCCCAAAGGCCTCATCCCCTCTCTAGTAGAGCTCACCATGGTTTAAGGCTTATTTATGTATTGGATTTAATTGGGTTACTTGAATTTACCATTCTCTGAGTGCAGACCCCTTGAAATGTTTGATGCCAGTCTATCTGTGAGAGATTAGAAGACTCCACTGTGGGTGGCAGAGGATTGGGGCACCCTGGTCTTTCACATATTGTAGGAAATGGGAAGGCTGATCAAATATGGGTGATATTATATTTGTGATATATTAGTGAGTTATTGTGTGGCCTTAACCATAGCTCCAATGATATTAGTTAATCGGCTAAAGTGCTGGACTTAAGAAGTAAGAGACATATATTATCATATGTACTCTGTCTCTGGCTGATTCAAGTAGCCTGGAGGATATCCTCTCTAATTATCGATCTACAGCCCATCACAGTTAGGTTTTAAATTCCCTTTTATAATATGCATTCATTCATACCTATTATATAAGTTAGCATTAGGGGGCTAAATAGACGCCATTTGTATTGATACTATGACATCCACTGTGTTAATCTTACGGCATGTAGGCTAGGTTGGCCTGTGTGCCTCCATTTTGAAATGTTTGATTATTAGAAGCCTATTTAGGCAGCATCCGTACTAGGCCTCAATTGTTTTTCGCTTGCTTCAGCAGAACTGTAAAACTGTGCACCGTTATTATTTCCTCTGCTCTCCAAAAACTGATTTGCTAATGTATAGATGTTCTTTTGCCCATTCCTTTCTGTATGTGTAGTTCTGCTCCCACGTTGGGAGGGGTTGAAGCCCAGCACATTGGCCTTGGAGCACTGATAATGCACCCATCTGCCGGTGTTAGCTCATCTCTCTGTACCTTCTTTTATTCATCTGGCAGTTGTTAGCTCATCTCTCGGTACCTTCTTTGTTCATGCCCGGCTCAGGCCGGTATGTTTCCATCGTAGCTGTTGCTGAGGTCTTGAGAGAGATTTATCATGTATTGCCGTGTCTTGGGAAGTTAGTCCCTCTCGGCAACATCTTAGGGTGAAGGCCTGACCTGGGGCTCCTCTGCAGAGCATATTATCAATATAGTAAGTTTGTATTCTCTACTAACAGACCGACTCTTCATTTGGGAAGGCATAGTAGGTGGTTGTGGAAATACACAGCGAGCCCTTAGAGGGCCACATCCTTCAGTTGGCACCTGAACAGGGACTGCATATAAGAGGCCCTCAATCGTACTCGGGTCGCAGGGGCCGGGATGGTGTCTAGTCGGTCGGGCGGATCGGGCCTCTCACCTACAAGACCGAGCTTGGTTCTCGCAGATTCTCTGCTCTGCCGACTGGACGGATCCTCGGCTTGTGGCCCTTGGCCAGGGTCCTGAAGGCGAAACCCTGAAGCTGACCATTTGGTCTGGAGAGTCGGCAGTGGAGAATAGCATGCTTGACCTGTGTGCACTAGGTGAGTGATTTGATTCTTGGGAAAAGAGGCCTTGCATGCACGACACAAGCTTGCTGGCCATGCCTGGTACAGTCTGTGGACCGTCTTGTCTTGGGTTTGGCAGGTCTTGAGAGACACAGAATTGGCCTCTTTGTGTAAAGGTCCGGGACTGTTCACAAGTAATCTGCCAGACCAACTAGTAATTGGCTTTATCTTTGCAAAGACCTGGAGCTGAAGGCCTGTCCTCTTAACTTGGTACTTAAATGGGTCCAGTTTGCGGACTGCCTTGCTTGAACGGCACAGGCCTGCTGGCGGTGCCTTGATACAGTCTACATACTGTCTTGGAAGACACTAGTTGACGAACTGTGTCTTGGCACGGTCTTTTGGGCCGTCTTGGTTTGTACTTGATGGGTTGGTGGACCCTTGGAAAAAGCACAGATTGTTTGTGGACAATTTGCCAGGGTAATTGGGCACATGTTTTAAAATGCCTGGGGTTAAAACCTGTCTTATTGAACTTGGCACAGCTGTCGCGTTGCAGTGTGTGGGATGCAGACCGCTCCGTTTCGGTCTGTGACCATTGTGCTCTTGCTTATTCCTCCTTTTTCCTTCTTTTCTTGTTTGTTAGTGATTTATTTGTCCACTGAGGCCAGTGTGTGTGTCTTAGATTAAAATGCAGTGTTTAAGCAAGTTGGGGTGCTTAGGATATTGATTTTGTTCTACTGATACTCTATTGGAAGGGAGCCAGCCTACACCTCCGGAGTGTTCCCCAAATTTAGACGTATACGTGAAGCACGCTATTGGCCCTATTATGTCTATCACGTTGTGGCATAAATATACGAGGGACAATGCAGAACTGCAATGGTCACTTGCTGGCTTGTTTGATGAAAAGAAATTACATTTCTTACAGGACAAATTGTTTGCTAGAAAGGGAGGGCAATCGATGGTTGATTCTTTAAGAGTGTAGCAGTAAGAAGTTAAGCAGGGGTGAATGAGAGCTGAGAAAGAGGCCAGGAAAAGACAGACACAGAAAATAACACAGAAAGCTGTGGCCCATGAAAGGGAAAAGGTAGAAAAAGGTATAGAATGTGCAGACAGGAAGTTTTGCTTGCAGACTGATAAATGGTATGTTGCGATGTAAGAAGGTGAAGATTTTGTTGAAGGGCTCTTGGACTCTCGTTCCCCACCTCTGTATGCCCGAAAATTAATGTACCTAACAGTCCCAACATCTCAGTCTCTGGCTCCTAGTGCCGCCCTCCTCGATGCATCTACAACTGATTCTAGTTCGTCCTCCCAACCCCTCTTGTCTCCCTTTCCTATACGCCTGTAACCGGAGCAGGTGCTGCGAGCCCCCCTACCCTGCCAATCCATTCCACTTTGGCTACCACAAATCTTTCCATCCTACAGTACTGTCCCCTTACATGATGATTCCTGTCTCTGCATCCACTCCTTCCCCCTCGGGTGTGACAACTCAAACGCTACCAACTTTTGATAAGCCTGTGCGATGGATGTTTGAAGGAAATGGGACAGCGGCTCGAGATCACATAGAGAAAGTGTTTGTGCGTTCTGCAGTGGGCGATAAGGAAAAGATGATGGTGGTGAATCAGGCAGCCCAGTGGGCTCGCAATGCAATTTATACTGTGGACGATGTGTGGGGTGTGATGAAAGACTATGAACCATTTTTACAGCAACTTGCTCTTAAGCATATGTCAATTACGTTAATAGGATTGTGGGAGCAGTGCTTTCAGGGTTTTGCACCGTAGATTAAATACGCTATATGAGACAGGGTCCATGCTATGGGCATGGCCCCAAATGAAGTTTTTGCCAATGTAATGACATTAGTGGGGTACCGAGGTAGATTGCTCCAAAAGATCCTTACCATAGTGGCACAACACCCTATGAGGGAAGTCCATCCCATTTATCATCCAAAAGTACCAGAACTGTGTGACTCAATAAATACAGTAATTTGTCAATGAGTTGATGCCCAGTTTCAGGAACAGTGGATCTACACTCCCTGGAAGAGGAGTGAGGTCCTGCCTTTAAAGAGCAAGCTGCCGGAACCTCGGAAAAACCCCACTGCATATTACAAAGAATTGACAGAGGCCGCCTCCTCCACTGTGATGACACAAGCTGATACAGAATTGTTTTTCGGCTTGTTGGTACCAGTTGGTACATGGAGGCAGGTTCATATGCATGATCATGCACTGGAATTAGGAGGTACCTGGGATGAGATTAAGGCATGGGATAGAGAGCTTAAGCCTGATGACAAGCAGAAAGCGGCACTGTTAGCCTTACCATGTCGTATTATAACTTACATGCAATCCTTCATTCCCCCAAAGACAGTGGATTGGGATAAGTTGACTGCATGCCGCCAGAAGAAGGATGAACGTGTGTCTGATTTCTTTACTAGATTTGAGGGGGTGTTCTTGGATTTCATTAGTCAGGATTTATTGCTAGAAAGTGGTGCTCAGTTGTTCTCTAATAGATTTGTTAATAATTTGCTTCCTGAGGTTGCATCTAGACTCAAAACTTCCGAAAGCACTTGGACTACATCCTCACCGTCAGTGATTCTGAATATGGCTTAGTATTATGAGCATAGAGAGAATGAGGATAAAGAAAAGGTGGAGAAAAAGGTGAAGGATTTAAAGACGAGGGTTTTGTTACAGCAAGTTGCGAGGGGCAGAGGAAGGGGTTCAGGATCGGCCCAGTGGTTACCTCGACAATAGAGGTGATGCTTCCAATGCGCCCCTTGGGCTTAACTAATGTGCGTATTTTAAAAAGGAGGGGCATTGGCGAAATGAGTGCCCGGAGCTGTTGCACAAAGGCGATGCTCCAAGAGGTCAAGGATATAGAGGACGTGGGCGAGGGGGGGGGGTGGAAAAGAGGGGACGCAGTCTGAGGATGCATCGTTCAATAGACAGAGTGGGAATTATTTTGTTGACCCCAGGAGCCGACAGTATTATCTTGAAGACTATGACATGGATGAGGTGACTGGGTTGTCCCACAGCTAGGGACAGGGCAAGGGACCAGTTCAAGTTCCTATAGATTAATGCAGACCCTACTTCACCGCTGATTTGCAGGGCACCACAGAGACATTTCTGGTTGATCCAGGGGCTATGAATAGCTCTGTTTCCCGTTCACTCATCCAATGTTTCGGTTGCTTTCTCAGGTATGCCGGTTGTTAGCCAATTTCCAAACCTCTTGAATTGACTATTGGTCCAATTCGGGTTGTTTCTTTATTTGTATTACCTTCCAATTGTGGGGAAAATTTGCTCAGATTGGATTTGTTTAAAAGACTACATGCGACAATCTTCTGCTCTTCTTCTGTGGTGTATATGACCATTCGCCTGCGGGTGGCCTGTGCAATATGGAGCACTTCATGGAGGCCTTGCTAAAGAAGCTGCTAGGGGACGACGCTTTCTCACCTATGTTTATAGTGGAGCGGGCCCACCGCTCGCTGGGACCTAGACCTATGCCTGGTGTGCCTCCACGCCCTATTATTGCAAAACTGCTTAACTATAGAGACCGGGACACAGCTTTGAAACTAGCACGAGAAAAACAACCACTGCATTATGAAGGCTCTGTGCTCTCCCTATTCCCTGACTTCACTGCACGAGTTCAGGAGGCGAGACCACAATTTGTATCTGTGAAGCGACAGCTCCGAGAACTAGGGGTCGACTATGCGATGCTGTATCCTGCCAAACTCAAGGTTAACAGGCTGGGAAAGTCTCTCATCTTTACTGACCCGAGGGCGCTTCAAAAAGACCATACCCTGCACATTGTGGGCCACAGGGGACTAAGCATGGCAACATGGTTTCGTAGCGAGGGCTAACTCACGTGACTTTTGAGAAATGGTACATGAACACGGAGAAATGAAAGCTTTCTGGGACTGGTGGTTTAATAGAACCAAGTGGGTCGCCGCCGCCATTCACATGCAAAAAGTATTAAAAGGATTGACAATGTCCCCGCAAGCACCCGCAAGTAAAAGGCACTTCCTGTACCACAGTAGGCTGCCCAAATGAGGTAGCTGTGGACCAGCAGTTTGTCCGCGGTAGTGCAAACCCGCGACTGGGCTGGCCGATAACAAATGGAAGAAAGAGTTGCCCCTAGGTGGGAATGCACTTACAGGAAGGAATTAATGCCAACGCAAGGGTGCAAGCTGCAAACAAAGTCCTTTTTCTGCCAGATGCGTTTCGGGCCAACGCCCTCTTCAGTGGCAGACCACTTGACATGATGGTAAGCTGCAAGCACCAGTAAATACCCACAGTAATTATACACAGGTGTAACACCTGAAGGAAAGTTTTCTGGGACTGGTGTTTAAGTAGAAGCCAAGTGGGTCGCCGCCGCCATTCACATGCAAAAAGTATTAAAAGGATTGCCAATGTCCCCGCGAGCACCCCGCAAGTAAAAGGCACCTCCCGTACCACAGTAAGCTGCCCAAATGAGGTAGATGTGGGCCCGCAGTTTGTCAGCGGTAGTGCAAACCCGCGACGGGGCTGGCCGCTAACAAATGGAAGAAAGAGTTGCCCCTAGGATGGAATGCACTTACAGGTAGGAATTAAAGCCAATGCAAGGGCACGAACCGTGAGCAAACTCCGTTTCCTGCCAGACGTGTTTTGGGCCAACGCCCTCTTCAGTGGCAGACCATATGACATGACGGCAAGCTGCAAGCACCAGTAAATACCCACAGTAATTATACACAGGTGTAACACCTGAAGCAAAGCTTTCTGGGACTGGTGGTTTAGTAGAACCCAAGTGGGTCGCCGCCGCCATTCACATACCTGTCTAAACACACCTTGACAGATAACGAAAGAAGCGTGCTACAGAAAGGCCTCACATTCATTCCAACTGTCCGTCCAGATATCTGTCAAACAAAATTGGAACTCACACAACTCTTTCGCAAAATGAGGCTCAAGATATTCTTTGAAAATCAACCAGACCTAACGACCAGAAACTACTCCGGACTGAAAAATCCCTCAAACTTCTTTCCCAATTCCAGCCAGATGCCTGTAGAATTACTGACGTTCGAAAAGAACGTGTTACGTGACCTAGACACGTTAGACAAAAGGATGAGCAGAAAATATATAAAATGGAATCTAACATTGGATGAAAAAATCGCCTTGCAGGGACTCCAAGATAATAAAAGTCTCATCATCAAGCCGGCGGATAAAGGCGGGGGGATTGTTATCCTCCCACGGGAAATGTATGAAGCAGAAGTGCTGCGACAACTCACTGATGTAAAATACTACAAAAGAACAAACGACAATTGGAATGATAAACTGAAAAATCGCCTAGAAATGTTGGTCGAACACGGCAAAAAAGAAGGATGGCTATCCAAAAAAGAGGGAGAATATTTAATCAACAAAAATCCACGCACGCCTTTGATGTATATTCTACCCAAAGTCCACAAGGACCCTACGAACCCCCCTGGCCGCCCGATCATATCGGGTGTGAACTCCATCCTCGAAAGACCGGCCAAATATGTCGACACATTTTTAAAACCCCTTGTGGGGCAGACTGCAAGTTACATCAAGGACACGATGGAAGCAATAAACTTTCTAGACGGCCAACCCTTTGAAGAACCAATGGAATTTCTAGTCACCATGGACATCGTGAGCCTATATTCGAACATTCCGCAAGAAGACGGTTTAGAAGCACTTGAATTCTTTCTGGAAAAGAGAGAAAGGCCACATAATGTCCCCACAGACTTCCTAATCAAATTAGCGGAAATGTGTCTGAAATTTAACTTCTTTAAATTCAACAACGTACAATACCTCCAAACAATGGGGACGGCCATGGGATGTCCCTTCGCGCCGGAAATGGCTATAATGTACATGGCCTTATATGAAGACACCTGGATTTATAATAACAATCCATATGAAGGACATATAAAAGTTTGGCGACGTTATATAGACGACGTTTTTATGCTGTGGCGAGGTGACGAAACATCATTGAAGGATTTTGCAGTCTGGCTCAACGACCGTAACCCCAACATCCAGTTCACCTTGACATTTGACAAATCACAAATAAATTTCTTGGATCTGATGGTCAAACATGAGGAGGGCAACATATATAACACTCTATATACCAAAGAGACGGACCGCAACACTTTTCTACATTTCTCGAGTTTTCACCAACGAAATCTCCGTGAAAACCTACCATTCAGCCAATTCATGAGATTGCGCAGAAATTGCACAAAGAAAAATGACTACTTCCACCATGCTCAAGAGTTGATATGCAAACTGATCGAGAGAGGATATCCTAGGAAACTACTCAAGAGAAGTATGAAGAGAGCCTGGTACATCCCACGAGATACCCTCCTGACCCCCAAAGACAAAAATAAGGAAGAAACACCAATGGTTTGTGTGACAACCTTTTCAGGAGCCACTGCAGAAATAAAGAAAATAATCACAAGAAATTGGAACACAGTCCGAAGCTTAAAACCATTTGAAGGTCCACCCATTTTCGCACTCAAAAAAAACGAGAGTGTAAGGAATAAACTGGTTAGAGCTGACACTACACTACCAAGGCAAGAAAGTTCTATTCAGTCACTCTTGCACCTCCCTCCAGTCAAAGGGCACCATAAATGTGGCTACTGTATTTCGTGTAGTAGTACTATAGAAGGAACAGTCTTTACCTATGGTCTGAAACAAATCAAACATGAGGTATTCACAAATTGTAACACCTGCAACGTAATTTACTGCGCCATATGCCCGTGCGGGCTTGCGTACGTGGGAAAAACCAGCCAGCCCGTAAAAACGAGAATATCTCAACATCGGTCCAGAATCCGATGTAAAAAGGAAAATGCACCAATGGTCACACACTGCATTGAAAAACAGCATGGACCAGACAACCTTAAATGGACTGTGCTCAAACATGTGAAAGGGAAAAATGTGGCTGATAACTTATCTAAGCAAGAAGCAAAGACAATCATGTACTTAGACACAGTCAACCACGGACTCAATGAACTATCAGAAATATCTAATTGCATTTGATTCACAATACTAAACTAAGGATGTTGCCAGCAGCCTTCGGCGAAACAACAAGCGTCTCGATTGCCTAGCAACTAGCGCAAGTTCCCATGACGGGACCACCCGTCCAATCAGCAGCGCGCTAATACCAAAATCAGTACGCCAGCCAATGAGAGCCTCGCTCTCACCAGCAGAGAACACGTAAGACTTTTAGCCTACGGAACGCCATGTAAACACTTCTTAGCGGAGGCGTTGAGTGAAGCTACACGCCAACGAGGAGACGCCGGGAAATTGAATGACCCCGAACCCGTCCTGCGACGGCAACGCTGAGGCGCACTTAAAATACCCTCCTATCCGACACCAGGTATGAGAACGGCCACGTATAGCACACAAGTAGCAATTCGGCGCACTATCTTTTGACAAACTTAAAATAATACGCACAGAGCGCATGCACCGAGTCCCGCGCTGGCCACGTTTAGGCGCAACAACAGATCTCCTGGCATTTCCTAGGCACGAGACACACCCGGCCCCCAAGCAGAAAAACGTCTACCCAGCGCACCACCTTGGGAGACCGGCAATAAGCCACATAGAACGCATGTACCACGCAACAGGCGACAAGACTTCATTGATTCTCAAGAAGCCCTAAATCTATACACTCAATTCCCTCCACAGCAACTAAAAGACTGCGGACACCCAGCCACTCCGGCTAGGGAGCAACCCTGCCTCCTGCTACCCACCAGCACCCAAAGTATGCTGAACTGATACTTCCACACCTGGGTACGTGATTCCTAAAGACCAAATACCTACACTGCTCTGTAAATACCATTGAAGAATTATTGAATTGGTCCTATTAACTAAAATATACCCCGCATACATCTCTTGTAGGTGTGACACGACGATCCCCTACATTCTTTGTGAGCCCTGATGAAGACCTGCTTTAAAACGCACATCCTGTCAAGAATCCCCCTTCAGGTCGAAACGCGTAGGCTCAATCTGATTGCCAGGAGAAACACTAGCCATATGATCCAATCAAACATTTGGGACATATAGTGAGAGACGTATCTCACTACCAGGCATTTAATAATTTTGAAGATACGATTACCCCTGGCACGATACAGGATAACTAACGTTCCCCCTGAGGGACAAATTGATAATACTCCCCTGGGACACCAACACAATTTCCCTTAGATTTATGTTAGGACCTTGAAATTTCACCTGTAAATAGGATTTTGCTGTCACATTAACGTAATTTGATTTTTGTCTATTGTTGAATCTACTTTTTCACTGTAATTTTGCAAATGTTTTGTCTCATGTTTGTGTAAATCATGAATTCGTTTTATGCCTTAAGGAGATATTCTAAGCTGAGTTGTTCACACCCCGTGTGTACCTGTTTTGAACTCTAAAACAATGTGCTAAGATATATAGCGTTCACAGTCAATAAACAGGACTTGAACAAAAATAACTTGTGTAATCTATGGTGTCAGAGGCGTTGCATATTTAATAATATTGCCCCTAGGATGGAATGCACTTACAGGTAGGAATTAAAGCCAATGCAAGGGCACGAACCGTGAGCAAACTCCGTTTCCTGCCAGACGTGTTTTGGGCCAACGCCCTCTTCAGTGGCAGACCATATGACATGACGGCAAGCTGCAAGCACCAGTAAATACCCACAGTAATTATACACAGGTGTAACACCTGAAGCAAAGCTTTCTGGGACTGGTGGTTTAGTAGAACCCAAGTGGGTCGCCGCCGCCATTCACATACAAAAAGTATTAAAAGGATTGCCAATGTCCCCGCAAGCACCCCGCAAGTAAAAGGCACCTCCTGTGCCACAGTAAGCTGCCCAAATGAGGTAGCTGTGGAGCCGCAGTTTGTCCGCAGTAGTGCAAACCCGCGACCGGGCTGGCTGCTAACAAATGGAAGAAAGACTTTCCACTAGGTGGGAATGCACTTACAGGTAGGAATTAATGCCAACGCAAGGGCACGAGCCGCGAACAAAGTCCGTTTCCTGCCAGACGCATTTCGGGCCACTGCCCTCTTCAGTGGCAGACCATGTGACATGACGGCAAGCTGCAAGCACCAGTAAATACCCACAGTAATTATACACAGGTGTAACACCTGAAGCAAATCTTTCTGGGACTGGTGGTTTAGTAGAACCCAAGTGGGTCGCCGCCACCATTAACATGCAAAAAGTATTAAAAGGATTGCCAATGTCCCCGCAAGCACCCCGCAAGTAAAAGGCACCTCCCACACCGCAGTAAGCTGCCCAAATGAGGTAGCTGTGGACCGGCATTTTGTCCGCTGTAGTGCAAACCTGCGACCGGGCTGGCCGCTAACAAATGGAAGAAAGAGTTGCTCCTAGGTGGGAATGCACTTACAGGTAGGAATTAATGCCAACGCAAGGGCGCGTGCCGCGAACAAAGTCCTTTTCCTACCAGACGCGTTTTGGGCAAATGCCCTCTTCAGTGGCAGAACATGTGACATTACGGCAAGCTGCAAGCACCAGTAAATACCCACAGTAATTATACACAGGTGTAACACCTGAAGCAAACTTTTCTAGGACTGGTGGTTTAGTAGAACCCAAGTGGGTCGCCGCCACCATTCACATGCAAAAAGTATTAAAAGGATTGCCAATGTCCCCGCGAGCACCCCGCAAGTAAAAGGCACCTCCCGTACCATAGTAAGCTACCCAAATGAGGTAGCTGTGGACCCGCAGTTTGTCCGCGGTAGTGCAAACCCGAGACCAGGCTGGCCAATAACAAATGGAAGAAAGAGTTGCCCCTAGGAGGGAATGCACTTACAGGTAGGAATTAATGGCAACTGAAGGGCGCGAGCTGCGAACAAAGTCCTTTTCCTGCCAGACGCGTTTTGGGCCAACGCCCTCTCCAGTGGCAGACCATGTGACATGACGGCAAGCTGCAAGCACCAGTAAATATCCACAGTTATTATACACAGGTGTAACACCTGAAGCAAAGCTTTCTGGGACTGAAGGTTTAGTAGAACCCAAGTGGGTTGCCGCCGCCATTCACATGCAAAAAGTATTAAAAGGATTGCCAATGTCCCCGCAAGCACCCCGCAAGTAAAAGCACCTCCCGTACCACAGTATGCTGCCCAAATGAGGTAGCTGTGGACCCGCAGTTTTTCCACGGTAGTGCAAACCCTCAACCGGGCTGGCCGCTAAGAAATGGAAGAAAGAGTTGCCCCTAGGTGGGAATGCACTTACAGGTAGGAATTAATGCCAACGCAAGGGCGCGAGCCGCAAACAAAGTCCTTTTCCAGGCGGGTTTTAGGGCCTGTACAAGAACTGTAGATCCCCTTCCAGGCGGGTTTTAGTGCCTGTACAAGTACTGTAGATCCCCTTCCAGGCGGGTTTTAGGGCCTGTACAAGCACTGTAGATCAGGCTTTCAGCCTGTTACTACTCCATTGGAAAACAGTCTCGATTGGTAGGGGTGGTTTGTACTTGGCCTTTATCGATCTGAAGACCGCGTTCGACCTGGTCCCCTGAGGGCACCTGTGGGCGGTTCTTCATGAGATGGGGTTCCCTCCGCCCATTCTGAACCTGTTGGCCTGCATGCATGATGGAACGTACGCATGCATTCGGTGGGGCACGAAGGAGCAGATAACTGCAAAAATCCCGGTGAACAGAGGTGTCCGCCAAGGATGCGTCTTGGCGCCGACCCTCTTTTCCTTATTTGTTAATGGGGTGGTTTCCTTTGTATCTGTTATTGATGATGATGCCCCTAGTTTGGTCGGTGTGAAAGTCCCTGCCATGCCTTTTGCTGATGATACGCTACTAGTCCCCAAAACGCCCATGGGGCTCCAAAAATTACTGGATCGGTTTTGTGTTTTTTGTAATTTAAGGGGCTTGGTTATTAACACTTCTAAAACCAAGCTCCTTTATTTTAATCCCAGTAGGAAAGCCAATCGCACGCTCACTCTTAATGAAGAGCCATTAGAGCGGGTTAAAATGTTTGACTATCTTGGGATTAGGATATCCGACCAACTCAAATGGAACCCTCACATTGAAAAAATGGCTTTAAACCCTAAACGGGACGTGGGCGTCATAAGCAGGGAGCATAGATCCTCAATATCAAGACCCATAGCTCCTGCTTTAGAGATCTATTCTGCTAAAGCAGTAGGCAGTGCACTGTACGGAGTAGAGCTCTGGGGTTTTAATAATGTTGATTCCCTCGTAATGGCCGAGAAAAATTTTTACAAGGAGCTTTTGTCTGTCGAAAGGAGTACCCCAAGCAAACCCATTCAATACGATCTTGGACGCAGATCTATCAAAGATCTCATAATTCTGCGTCCGCTTCTCTATTGGGCCCGCCTGTGGCGCACACCAGAGCTAGAGAGCTACGCAGAGGGCCTTAGAGAAGTTATGAACTTGCAGGGGTCTCACAAAATTGTCTGGCTCTCTAAAGTGAAGGAGCTCCTTATGGCCATTGGCCTGTGGGTCGTATGGGAGTCCGGTGCCTCAATATCTAAACTGGAGGTTAAGCGGGCATACTGGCTGTGGGTCGACGCCCAAGAATCTAGAGCGGATAACCTGGCTAGACTCACTGACGAGTTACGTCTGTACAAGACAGTACCTTTGCTTGAACCCTATATGAACTTCATTAGAAAACCTAAAGATAGGGCCTTATATGTTCAGTTTAGAATGGGAACTCTACCAGTCCGTGAACGCACTTCTAAATGGAAACCCCCCTATCAGACGCTTGCCACCTGCCTGCACTGTAGCGCTGAACTGGAAACCATCCTACATGTCTTTTTTGTTTGCAGTGTTTAGTATCTTGGTATTCTCTATGCTGTCCCTCTCTACCTCTATTGGAATGTTCTTGTGATGCATCTCTCAGAATGTTGGTGCTCAGCCCAGTCAACTGTAATCTGTCAGGCAGACAAATTCAACGTACCTGTTCAACTGGCATTAGGAATCCCACCAGTGACCAATCCACCGGTCGCCCTACAAGTAAGTGCCAGTTTTCTTTTTCAACTGCAGCCCAAGTTCTGTTCCTGCTATCCCTACAGCGTCTGTTTCAAGCTACAACTCAAGGCTGTTCTGCAAGAAAAGAGGATGGTTTATATGGTGCAAGAAGGGTGGATGGTTTTACGTTTTTTCCATTCTTCTCTCTTGTTCTCTTTTTAAGGGTGTTTCCTCTTTACTGTTCTTTTTTCCGCTTTTGCTCAATTTAATTGCTTTCATTTTCTCCTGTTCTTCATTGCTGTTTTTAGCTTTTTGTTTTCTGTTTAAGGAGAGAGGATAATGTAGTATCTTGGTATTCTCTATGCTATCCCTCTCTACCTCTATTGGAATGTTCTTGTGATGCATCTATCAGAATGTTGGTGATCTGCCTGACAGATTACAGTTGGCTGGGCTGAGCACCATGCTGGATGCTCCTGGTGGGTCTCTCTGTACATCTTGGATTAAAGCATCACTAAATACTACTCAACATGCAGACTTCTCATCATTACACAGTGCCTATAATAAGCCCAGATCCAAATGGCTAAAACCTGCCGTTGCCTACTTGAGACCAGAGGCTATGCTCCAGCGTGAAGAATTTTACAATCTGATCGCAATACAGTACTGGCCTGTGGGGTAGCTAAATTTCTTAGCTGGGCATGGGTGATTAGATTCAAAGTTATGTGATGATTTATTCTTAGGCAATCCCCCGTTATTTTTTCTTAACTAACTCAAAGCTGTAAATGGTTTAATGCTGTTTTATCCCGTCTTTTTAATTATTTATTAAGTGCTTTAACTAATAACATGAATTGTATTTTTATTGTTATGTGCTTTTAAGATATTTCTATATCGAAATAAAGCTTTGATACTATATATATATATATATATTCACTGAAAAAACCATAGGTTTCACACCAGTTATAGTTAGCTGGAAATTTTACTGATATAAAACCATTGAAATTCCCACGTTATAGTTAGATGGACTCACTATAACTTGCGCGTGCAATGCACTGCTGATGACATCACATATTACATCACTCATGACATGGTCAGTGACATCACTCATGACATCACTGATGACACCATCCAGTGAATGTGTGTCTTTCTGAAAAATAAATATATTTTATATATGTATATGTTAAAGTTGATGGAAGAATAAATGTTTAAATAAGTGTCTAAATGGATGGTTTTTAAAAATTGATTGGTTAACTGGCTTAATAAGACATCATCAGCAGTGCATTACACGCGCAAGTTATAGTGAGTCCATCTAACTATAACGTGGGAATTTCAATGGTTTTATATCAGTAAAATTTCCAGCTAACTATAACTGGTGTGAAACCTATGGTTTTTTCAGTGAATTTAATAGGTTTTTTAAATGCTAATTGCTAACTATAACTGGTGTGAAAGCTATGGTTTTTTCAGTGAATTTCATAGGTTTTTTAAATGCTAATTCCTTTGTATATCGAGTTTCTAACCTTTTTTTTTTTTTACAATTTGCTGTTTTTTTTTAAGTATTCATTTTTTTTATATAATTTTTTTCTTTTGCGCTCTGGGTGCGCGCTCCGGGAAGCTTTCAGCTAAGCTCTCCGGTAAGCTTTTCCGTGAGCTCATCTGAAAGCGCACCCAGAGCGCAACTGTCGTTCGTGAAAAAAAATATGAATGAAAAGTTAATAATAATGCAAAACATTTCGTACCATACAAATAAAATTAGTTTTTTTAATAAGGAAAATGATTATGCATTTCTATAAAAGATTGATGACGTCACTTCGGCGCGCAACGTAAGTGCCCTCGGAAGCGCCTACGTTCGCGGCGCATAAACGCACGCAAAAGCGCCTACGATCGCGCCACATTTGCGCCCCAGAAGCGCCTACGATCGCGCTGCGTAAACGCACCGGAAGTGCTCCGGAGCGCGCAGCGTAAACGCGTCGGGTCATGTGACCCTAAAATAACACTTTTCATTGGTTGCTAACAGTTTTTTTTTACAATGAATGAAATCCCCACCCATTTCCTTCACTTCTTCTTTCACTTTTGTGACTGAAAGACCTGCCTTTTTTGCTGTTCCATATTCCTTGATTAATCATGGCTGCCAGACCATCCAGCAGTGAAGATGACTCCAATGATTTCATTGATGAAGAGCCTCCTCAGCCGAATGTCAAAGAACATTTCATCTGGAAATTTTTTAAGTTTCCAGCAGACCAGAAGAAGGTGAATGCACCAAAAGTAGAGTGCAGGATCTGCAAACAGGTCCTGTCACGGGGTAACCCCCCAAAAAAATACTCTTTTGGCAACTTCACCATGATTCGCCATGTGGAGAGGAGGCACCCCCAGAATTTTGCCCGGGAAAGTGTCAGGGCTCTGGCACAAGAGGTTCCCAGAGATGGGGCCTCTACATCAACAGGAGGAGCAACTTCTTCTGGGAGAGAACAATCACAGGAGCAGGTAGCAAACATACAACCTGCATTTAACCATGGGGTCGTCAAATGCAGATACTGCAATCAACTCCTCACCTATGGGGAGCAAAGTGTCCTGCTCATGGTTCGAGCATTGGAGAACCATCGCTGCCCTTCCCACCCCTAATTTTTTTCTTTTCTTTTTGCTCCTGTTGAGCAGTTTCCATTCCCTGTTTTTGTTCCTGTTCAGTTAAAAGAAGAAAACCAAAAGTTCTTTTCAGAACTACCTCCAATTCTCATCAAAGAGCTATATTCTTAAAAAAATGAAGAGTAAGTGAAATATAGTGCATTGATAATTGAAAGGAGAATGAGTAAGAAAGAACAGAAAGGTATGAGAGGTGAAAGGAAGTGAAGTAGGAGGAATGAAAGAAGGTGAGTGTTAGAAAAGAAAGTTATGACACAGTGAATAAACTGGAGGCCTCATTTCTGAAAAGTGACGCATCGCTACGTGAAAACAGCGATGCGTCACTTTTCTGGACGCACTCCTTATGACATTCCAGATATGTCATATTTAATATATGACTAATCAATTCGCAAGGAGTTACAGATATGTCAGTATTTCTGACGTATCTGTAAACACAAAAGTAACGCATTGCAGGAGTGCGTCACAAAAGTGACGCAACTCCAGTAATGTGTCCTTTCACATGGAAAAAGCACCATGTGAAAGGTTTGCTGTGAAGCAGGCGCAAGATTTTGGCGCAACAGCATCCTAAAAGTGACGCACTGCGTCATTATTACCAAGCTTTTTGCAAGGAACACCCCCTCTGCATGCATTATACCTGACACTATTTTTTAAAAAGTGACGCATCTAGGTACATGGGTCACTTTTTAAAACTCTGCGCCACATTGTATCTGCATCAGGTATAATGTATGCAGAGGGGGCAATCCCTCGCAAAAAGCTTGGTAATAACGACGTACTGAAATCTATGAGATTTCTCTGCGTCACTTTTAGGATGCTGTTGCGTCAAAATCTTGCGCCTGCCTCGCGTCACTTTCATGTTTACAGATATGTGAGAAATACTGACGTATCTGTCAAATACGACACATCTGGAATGTCATAAGGACTGTGGACAGAAAAGTGACGCATCACACCAGCAGTGTAATAAAATGTGCCTCGTTGCACTATATTTAAAGGATGCAACAGCATCCTAAAAGTGACGCAGTGAAATCTCAAACATTTCACTGCGTCGCTATTACAAAGCTTTTTGTGGGGGAACACCCCCTCTGCATGCATTATACCTCACGCAGATATAATGTGGCGCTTGATTTTAAAAAGTGACCCATCTACCTAGATACGTCACTTTTTAAATATAACGCAACGAGGCACATTTTTTTACACCACTGGTGCGATGCGTCACTTTTCTGTGCGCACTCCTTATGACATTCCAAGTAACGCATTGCTGGAGTGCGTCACAAAAGTGACGCAACTCCAGTAATGCGTCCTTTCAAATGGGGAAAGCAGCATGTGAAAGGTCTTGCCTCAGTCTAACACCTGCTGTAAAGCAGGCACAAGATTTTGACGCAACAGCATCCTAAAACTGACGCAGTGAAATCTCAAAGATTTCACTGCGTCGCTATTACAAAGCTTTTTGCGGGAGAACACCCCCTCTGCATGCATTATACCTGACGCTATTTTTAAAAAGTGACGCATCTAGGTACATGGGTCACTTTTTAAAACTCTGCGCCACATTATATCTGCGTCAGGTATAATGTATGCAAAGGGGGCATTCCCCCGCAAAAAGCTTGGTAATAACGACGTACTGAAATCTATAAGATTTCTCTGCGTCACTTTTAGGATGCTGTTGCGTCAAAATCTTGCACCTGCCTCGCATCACTTTTATGTTTACAGATATGTCAGAAATACTGACGTATCTGTAACTCCTTGCAACATGATTCGTCATACATTAAATATGACACATCTGGAATGTCATAAGGAGTGCGCACAGAAAAGTGACGCATAACACCAGCAGTGTAATAAAATGTGCCTCGTTGCACTATATTTAAAAAGTGACGCATCTAGATAGATGCGTCACTTTTTAAATATTGCATAACAATGCGCATTTTTTTACACCGCTGGTGCGTCACAAAAATTGACGCACAGGAGGCGCAAAACTAACAGCGCAAGGCCTTCATAAATATGGTCCTGGATTTTCCCCGTGCTTCGCCGGTGCGCGTACCATGCGCTTCCCCCGCGCAAAATGAAAAAAAAATTTTAATGCCCTGCAGGACCCTATTTTAGTCCCTACATCAAACCTAGGGGGTCAGAGGGGGTCTACTCTTCCCCCTTATGGTCATTTGCCCCTTTTTTTTTCAAATCTCTTGTGTCTCGATTTTACCGAGACACAAGATGGCGGCCGCTCCAGACTGTTTAGAATGTTTACAGACACCCAAGAGCTAATCAGCTTTCTGCGCGCAAGTCGCGTGTCGCGCCAGGAGCGCACTCAAGTGCGCGCACCGGAGAGCGCCTATAGATATATATATTTTTTTGAACCTAAATTACTCAAAATCCACTGGAGCACATATCTTGAGACATAGCAAAGGCACATCGGGCTACCAGTCCCTACAATTTTGCCAAGTTTGGTGTAAATCCATTCAGCCGTTCGGGCTAAAAGTGAAATTGACCGCCCTAAGGAAATTAACATGGGAAAAATGCGTTTTGGGACCCCCCTTTTATCTCGGCCCCCGCTTGACGTATCCCCCCCAAACTTTCAGGGAAGGACCGGAGCTCGACGAGGCCATTTTCAGGAAATTTTCAGGCAGATTCGTCAACCGGTGCCAAAGTTATTCCAAATAGAATTTGGAGATTTAACATTGAAAAAAATCCTAACTATAACTACCTACTGGCGACCGCCAGTAGGTAATATATATATATATATATATATATATATATATATATATATATATATATATATATATATATATATATATATATATATATATATATATATATATATATATATATATATATATATATATATATATATTCACAGAAGAAACCATAGGTTATAGTCCATATATAGTTAGGAATTTGCATTTACAAAACATTGAAAATTCAATGAAAAAACCATTGGTTTTAGGCCATATATAGTTAGGGATTTGCATTTAGAAAACCTTATTTTACTCGCATAAAACCATTGAAATTCCATATATAGTTATAAGCGCTAACTATATATCGCGCACCCGCAATCCACTGCTGATGATGTCACATATTACATCATTCATGACATGGTTAGTGACATCACTGATGACATCACTGATGACATCTCAAATGACATCACTGATGACATCACTGATTACAACATCCAGTGACTGTATGTTTCTGTAAAGTTAAAATATGTTTTACATATTGAAGAATGAGTGGATATATAAGTGTCTGGATGAAGGATTTACTAGGTGCATGACTGACTGATTGAGTGAGTGATTAAATGTGTCTCACTGAGTGCATGGGTTAGTGACTAAACTGTTTTAATTTGTGCATCATTATATCTGTTGTTCTACAAACTGCTGCATATGTTGATCAGTAGCTATATGAGTAACTGTATGGGTTATTGAGTGGTTGTCCAAGTATTTGTATGGGAAACTAAGTGTGTGTGTATGGGTGGCTGGGAGGTGTGTGACTCTGTACATAGATGTGTGAGTAGTTGATTCACTATATGTATAGATTCAAAAGTGCATGTGGAAACAGCTGTATGGGCGGTTGACTGTGCATGAGTGTATTAGTGAGTGAATGGATATCTCAGTGCTACATGTCAAATTAAGTACATATGTAAAACACAGTACATGTGAGAGTTGACATCTATAAATAACTGTGCATAAGAGCCAGTGAATGTGTGAGTGGCTGTATGGATCATTGTGAACATGTATCAGAGATTGTATAAGAGAGTAAAGTAAATATGTGTTAGTATATGTTTGAATAAGTAAGGTGTGTATAACTGTATAGTTGAGAAAATGGAGGTGTGATTGATTTTTGGCATAACTGACTAGGTGTGTGAGTAACTCCATGGATGAGTGACTGTCTGTTTACACTGATTGTATCTAAGGTTATATTAGAGTCTGAAGAGGTTCATGGTATTATCACATGAATGATATCATCAGTGATGTGATCAGTCATGTCAAATGAGATGTTATCAGTGATGTCATCAGTGATGTCATTTGAGATGTCATCAGTGATGTCATCAGTGATGTCACTAACCATGTCATGAATGATGTAATATGTGACATCATCAGCAGTGGATTGCGGGTGCGCGATATATAGTTAGCGCTTATAACTATATATGGAATTTCAATGGTTTTATGCAAGTAAAGTAAGGTTTTCTAAATGCAAATCCCTAACTATATATGGCCTAAAACCAATGGTTTTTTCATTGAATTTTCAAGGTTTTGTAAATGCAAATTCCTAACTATATATGGACTATAACCTATGGTTTTTTCTGTGAATTTCAATGGTTTTTTAATAGCAAATATCAAAAGCTGTCAAATGTCAAGTACGTGATAGGTAAAAACGTTTTCGTGTTTATGCACGCTGATGTGCTTTGAACGCTGCCCCCCCCACTCCCCTCTTTTCTCTTAGTAGTACTCTCTCTTTGCAGATAGTGAACGGTAGTTAACGCAGACCTTTACCCCTGTTGTAATCCGTCGTGCCTGCTTGTCTCTCCATTTGATTGATTATTATCCAAGCATTTACTGTTTTACAATTGGTTCTCTTTGGATCATTCTCTATTTACAAACAAGCACAAAGTCGCAATACTCTGTTTAGTCTTTGCAGATAGTGAAAAATCGTGTAAAAAAATAAAAGTAATCGAGCAAAATCAGTAGACCACTAATTCGATCTCTTTTTGACCTCGGTAAAATACAAACATTAGGAATAACCCTTCATGAGAAATACGAAAATAGTGAAATGAACTGAGCTCCACACCATGAGGGCTGCAAAACAGCTCGACTCCGCCACCCACACCGCCCAAAATAACGACAAACCCTATGCAAATATTATAAATATACACAACACACCAGCAAAGAAACAGAGTAAAACATTTTATTAAATAACTATTTACATAACTATTTTATACTTTTTATTGCCCGATCCGGCTAGCTCAATCGATCGAGCATGAAACTCATGCACTGATAACAAGCGTTGAGAGTTTGTAGAATGATGGCTTCAGATTTTCCACATACGGTGTAGTGGCGCGAACTGGCAGGGGGCGTTTGGATTCTACCCCTTCTCCAAATAAGATTTTCATACGTGAATGTTCGTTCATGCTTTTTGTCCCTGAGTTGCTTCCATGTCACTGCCTTACATAAATGGCATAAGTCCTGGTTGTTGAGTGCCATACTTCAGAGTTCTAAGCAGCTCTTGTAACACTGTTTAAACCTTATTTGCACCTGCTGCAGCTTCACTATTCAAAGTAAGTGGGGTCCATTTGTGGACCTGACTGCATTGGAAAACAATGTGATACGGTGCCTCCCTAAACCGCTTGACGAAGGCCCCCGAGGGGCGGTGAGATGGCGCGGACTGAGAGGGGGCGCTTGGCTCCTGCCCCCTCCCCAAGTCGTGTTGCCCTGGTGAGGCCTGAGATCGCCCCCGGCATAGGCGGCCGGCTCCCTGGGTCCGGCGGAATTTTTTCCCTTTTGAAGAATCTTCCATTCTGGACCTTGTCCCACAATCCGTTTGACCTGAAGACACGCTGTCGTGGGGCGCCCCTTTACCGTTTAGGTTGCCATTCCACCCGCTTTTGGTACTCTGTGCCTCTTCCGCCATTCAGCTGTTTACCGCCCGCTCTTGCGACTACAACGTCTCGCTCACCATGTAGTTGAGTTGCTCCCGCTCTTAAGATTTAACCGAACTTTTTGGACTGCTGAAAGCGGTTGTATTCCGACCGCTGGTTGGTGGAGACATTTTGACTATATTCTGGACCTGCATTGTCGCGTAATGCGTCATATGACGCGACGCGTTAGCGCACCCGGAAGTGCTCCGGTGCGCAAGGCGCAGCTTCCCGGAAACGATCCAGAGCGCGCCGCGCAGCGCGTAACGTAAGCATAACAGGTCATGTGACTTGTTAATAAAACTTTTCATTGGTTCATTTTACTTTTCTTTTCCTAATTATGTAAGACTAGGTCATGTGACCTAAAAATAACACTTTTCATTGGATTAAAACATTTTTTTTCCCAAACGATGAAAGCCCCACCTTGTTTCTGGATGTTTCAGACTGAAGCTGGCGTCACCATGAGAGCACCACCATCTCGTAGCTCCGTCGTGGCCATTCCGCAAGCAATCATGGCAGCCACTCCCCACCGGAAGCCTGCGGGAGTCGACGGCCCCCAAGACTTTTGTACAATCTTCAAGGCTGAGGGGACGCTTTCGAGAATGGAACCCAAGCCCTGGCAGACAAGCGTCCGAGTTCCAAGGTGTCCCAGGGCCATTTTACTGGACCAGGCCCAAATCCGAAGAGCCGACCCCCATTTTAAGAGTCCTGTGGAAGCCGCCTATCGCTGCACCGCAAGAGTGGGAGCAACTCAACTACATGGTGAGCGAGACGCTGTAGCCGTAAGAGCGGGCGCTAAACAGCTGAATGGCGGAAAAGGCACAGTGTAGCAAAAGCGGGCGGAATGGCGATTGAAACGATAAAGGGGCGCCCCACTACAGCAGACAAGCCTCCTCCATGTGCTTCAAAACTGCATATGTATCTCGTGATATCAAGGTTGGGCAACCAGTACACAACAAGCAGTTACGAGTCCCATTTACACCAGCGCCATTTTGGGCGCGGCCGGGCAGGTCCAGGATCTACTGAAACATAACAAATGAGGCTGACGTCTCTGAAGCAGTTGACGAACAGCAGGACATAGCAAATAAACATGAACTCTCTAAAGCTGTTAACTCACTGCAGGACAAAACAAGTGAACCTGAAACCTCTGGAATAATTGTCGCTCAAAAGAACAACACACAAAACTCTGTAGAGCCTGAAGAAAAAAAAACAGAAGGGCACTGTAGTTTCAGACACACTTAACACTAATGACTAAACAAAGATATCGTCTGTTTATGAAGCAGTTATCATCTTGACAGAATTGACAAAGAAGTGTACAGACACCAATGCTATTAAGAAACACAAGAAATCCTAACGCATCAGCATTCTCGGAAGAGGTTGACACAGATAACATCTTAAGGAACAAAGAAAGACCTGTTCACTCTTGACACCCCAGGTGCTGTGTATGTTGCACTATAGTGCTGCATCGAGAAAACGGGCAACCCTATTGATGTGGATTTTTCATTATTGATTATTGTAAAGAAATGGCGACTCCCCCCTTTAGCAGATTAGCTAAATGTTTGCGTAATTTAGGCATAAAAGTTATATTATTGTTGTTGTTGTTGTTATCGTTATAGTTCTGGTTAATTTCAAAAAATGGTTAAATATATTTACAGTTTTTGTTGCGTTCGTTATATTTAAATGTTAATAAAGTTTTAAAATCTAACTTTGTTGGAGTGCTATATATGTTTAAAAAATCGGGTGAATGGGGCCTTGAATCGGGTTATTGTCATGTGTGGGCTTTGCAAGTGTACTGCTACAAGATCGGACATTTCAAACTCAAATGCACGTTCTTTTTCTTACCTTTCCGAAGCATGGAGCGCAATAGCAGGCAGAGAAAGGGTGATGCACGTGTTGAACACTGCCTGGCCTGCAAATTGCTGGCAGTGCCCCCCCGCCCGCTCCTGAAAGAGGGCACACACACACCGCCGCCCCGAGTACTTCACAAATCTTTAAAAGACCATGCGCTTGTTCATGAGGCTTAAATGGTTTATCACCCCTTCTAGAACCCCTGCATCGACCCTCTGACGTTTCCTGGAAGAATTAGCACGTAACACAATACCAAGCCCTGTCAGCTGAAACCCCCGAGAAATCATGGGGCATATTATCAAGGGGGTTTATTTCCGCTTTTTTGGCTTTAAAAGCCAAAAAAAAAAGAGATAAAATTATCTCCCTATTACCAAGCTGTCGCTAACACCAGTTAGTGACAGCTAAAAGGAGATAGCGACCATCTTGGGCCCCGCTTTGCATATCAGTGATATTTATCACTAATGACATGCAAAGTGGGCGTGCCAAGATTTTAGCGACTGGAAACAGTCCCTAACCATCGCTATCTCCTATTACCAACTTTTGGAGATATTCGCGCTAAGCGCGAATATCTCCAAAACCTAACACCTGCCCTGAGCAGTTTTAGCCATGTTATCCAATGGGAAGTGGATAACATGGCTAAAAGCATTTGCTGGATAATGCATGAATATCGCTGACTTTTCAACGATATTCATGCATTGCGGCCGTTTTGTATCGCATTTGCGATAAACCTTGCTAATAGCAAGGTTTATGTGCGATAAAATTCGCCGAAGTGCGGCGATAATTTTTGTCTCTAAACAAGTTAGAGACAAAAATTACCGCTAGTTGTTGGTAATATGCCCCCGGGTTTTTCCTTGCAGGAATCGGGAAGCGAAAGACTAGCACTGAAATCAGTAGTCTCACGCCTGAATCGGGAGGGTTGGCATGTCTGGATACTCTACAGCTGGGGCCATTAACTACATCCGCAGGGCTAGGTGATAGCCTCGGTCCGGCCTGGACAATCGGACACAGAGGAAGAGGAGTGTCAGAGGGTGCGGTAGTGAATAGGGTGAAAGGGAGGTGTCGGGCGGGCACAGGGTGTGATTCTCAGAGAAGAGCAGCGCAGATGTGGGGAAGTATATGTCCCATGCATGAGAGAGAGAGCGGGGGTGACCAGTGCGTGGGGGAGATGCTTGCGAGGGTGGGGAGCCATGCTGAGGATCGGCGGCGTGCAGAGAGTGGCCCTGGTCAAGGCATCTAAAATGGCTGCCGTGCACGACAAAATTGTGGCATTGGACAAAAACGCAAGATGGCGCAGACAATGTTTATCAATAAGGATTCATTTATAACAAAATATTTACTCGCAGTGACAAAATGGTGGTCAACACTTCCTGATTTCCATCGAATCGAACGTTAACAAACGTCACGCAGCAAAAAAAAAAAAAAAAAGCTCACGCACAGAGCAGTTTTTAGCCATGTTATCCAATGGAAGGTGGATAACATGACTAAGAGCATTTGCTGGATAATGCATGAATATCGCTGACTTTTCAGCGATATTCATGCATTGTGGCCGATGTGCGGCGATAATTTTTGTCTCTAAACAATTAAAACGAAGCACAAAATGGCGAATTCCCGTTTCGCTACCAGTTTGCAGCCCAGTTTGCGGCCCGTGAAGCGCTTTTACCGTGAAAAATCATTTTTTTTTATTTTCCCCACGGGACCCTTTAATAACCCCAACAACATTCCTAGGGGGTCAAGAGGGGTATACCTTGCCCCCTTTCAATAAATTCCCCCTTCGTTTTTCACCTCTTCTTCTCTCTCGATCCTACCGAGAGATAAGATGGCAGCCGCTTCGGACTGTTTAGAATGTTGACAGACACCGGAGAGCCAATCAGCTTTCTGCGCGCAAAGTTCCGTTTCGCGAAAAGTAAGCGGACCGGATCGCTGCCCGGAGCGCTGTTACAGATATATATCTTGTTTTGAACGTTAATTTCTCAAAAACTACTGGAGCACATATATTGAGACCTAGCAAAGGCACATCGGGCCAACAGTCCCTACAATTTTGCCAAGTTTCGTGCAAATCCATTCAGCCGTTCGAGCTAAAAGTGAGTCCAACCGCCCTATGGAAAAATGAATGGGAAAAACGCGTTTTGGGACCCCCCTTTTTTCTCAGCCCCCCCTTGACGAAACCCCACCAAATTTTCAGGGGCTGCTCAGAAACGAAATGTGCCATTTTCCTGAAAATTTCAGCCGATTCCGTCCTCAAACGCCAAAGTTATTAGACATAGAATTTTCAAAAATCCCATAGGGAATTAATCCTAACTATATATACCTACTGGCGATAGCCAGTAGGTATATATATATATATATATATATATATATATATATATATATATATATATATATATATATATATATATATATATATATATATATATATATATATATATATATTCACTGAAAAAACCATAGGTTTCACACCAGTTATAATTAACTTGAATTTTTACTGACATAAAACCATTATAATTCCCACGTTATAGTGAGTTGGACTCACTATAACTTGCGCGCCTGCAATGCACTGCTGATGACGTCACATATTACATCACTCATGACATGGTCAGTGACATCACTCATGACATCACTGATGACACTATCCAGTGAATGTATGTCTTTCTGAAAAATAAATGTTTTATATATGTATTTGTAAAGGTTGATGGAAGAATTGTAGTGTAGTTCCTATTTTTCCTAAAGGCCCTGCGCATTGGAATAACATAAACAGCAGTGTAGATGTAGAAGTGCGGTCTTCCAGGTCTCTACTGACTATGTTAGACTTAATTGGGTTTGTACCAACTAGCTCAAAGGTCACTGGAAACTTTCTTGACTGAATAGGAAGTTATCAGCTTCCCTGGCTTAGACAAGAAGGGATTTAGTTTTCCAACAACTGCATAAACATGACAACTTTGCTCCTTAGAATAAGAGTCAATCCCTAGAGTCGTGTGAAACAATAGACAGCTTTTCACTCAGTCAGTTGTGCAAGAATTACTTTCACCAGGATGCAGAGAATAGAGAGACGGGTGTTTTCAATAAAAGGTATTATTTATTGAACAGTCTTTCTTCTCATGCAAGAGAAATGAATTGCCACAATTGCAAGACTTGTTATCATAAAAAGTGCGTACAGTAAAAGGAGTATTGTGAAATAATACTGTAAAAGCATTGATATGGTTCCTTAGCCATACAATAGTTAAAATGAGTAAAATATATACATTCGTATATACATTTAGCTAACGTCCTCAACTGGTGCTTCTAACTACGCCTACCCCAGTGTACCTGACCTAAGCCTAATACTTGGGAGGGAGTAAGTGAGTAGCAATTCAAGTTAAGTTAGTTTTGCCAAGGGTTTGCTTCAAGAATTCTCTCTAAGGGTTTAGTCAACACTGTACCTCTGGAATAGAATGTTGGAGGTCTGGTATCTTCCCTCAGGACTCGATATTCCAGTTACCCGCAAGGGTAGGCTGGAAATGCCGGAGCTGGATTTTCTCGGCAGGAGAAAAGACAGCGTCTTTCTCAGCGTGTCAAGGAGGAGGAGGGGCAGCATCCGTGGGCTTCTCGCATCTGCTGGGCTCTGCAAGGGACAGCTGTTCTGCTCCTGTATTCACCACCACCATCGCATTTGCTTAAGGCAAAGTTGGTATTATTTATACCTGGAAGGTGCCTTGTTTGATGTAAGTTTTTGGACATTAGACGTCAATAAAGATGTCACTAAGAACTGGTCGTTCTTAGAGTGCTCATTAGAGTTCTATTACTAATGAAAACAAAGTAAGCGGGGCTTTCCCAGGTTGCTGGGGGTTTTATCTGTTGAAAGAACTCGGTGTGTAATCTAGGAATCTAAGATAGTGGCTTCTGCTGTGTCATATACTGTAATGAGCTGCAGAGACGATTTTCTGAAATATGGCTCTGGTCGTTTATGCCATTATAGGGGTATTGATTGATTATAGCCGTATAGGGGCATAAGGTCGCAATATTGATCGGGGTCCTAGATAGAACACGACAGAATAAATGGTTAAGTAAGTGTGTAAATGGATGTTTTTTTTAAAAAAAATTGATTGGTTAACTGCCTTATTAAGTGTATCTTAGTGAATACATATATTAGCGTGTAACTTTTAAATATTGAAATATATGTATCACTTTGTTTATAAGTGACTGACTCACTGTTTGTATGTATTTTGAAGTAGCATATGTGCAGGACTGTATGGGTGGATGAGTGTGTATATGTGTGTGTTAGTGAGTGAATGACTGTCTCTCTAGTGTCTTTATCAGTAACAAGATATGTTTTAATATAGTATATGTGAGTATTGATGTATATAAGTGAGTATATGTGAGAGTGAGAGATTTCAAGAGTTCCTCTTTAACCCGTTTAGCGCGTCGAACATTCCGCCCCAGTGCGGACGTTCGATCGCGCTAACGGGATTCGGACGTCCAACGGTCGTGCGCAGTACTAGCGAAGTAGTGCACGCGATGACCATTGGACGTTCGCAGCACTTAAAGGGTTAAAAAAGTATGTGTTTCTATAAGTGTTTCTATAAGTGATTGTTTACCAGAAGGTAATATATATATATAACCTACTGGCGGTCGCCTGTAGGTAGTTATAGTTAGGATTATTTTCAATACAAAATCTCAACATTCTATTGTGAATAACTTTGGTGCCGGTTGAGGAATCTGCCTGAATATTTCCTCAAATTTGCCTCGTGGCGCCCCGGTCCTTCCCTGAAAGTTTGGGGGGGATTTGTCAAGCGGGGTCCGAGATAAAAGGGGGGTCCCAAAATGTGTTTTCCCCACGTTAATTTCCATAGGGCGGTCGACCTCACTTTTA
Organism: Lissotriton vulgaris; assembly: GCF_964263255.1. Classification (NCBI taxonomy): domain Eukaryota; kingdom Metazoa; phylum Chordata; class Amphibia; order Caudata; family Salamandridae; genus Lissotriton; species Lissotriton vulgaris. The sequence goes on from NC_141685.1 coordinate 1,229,390,813, forward strand.
GCCCGAACGGCTGAATGGATTTCCGCCAAACTTGGCAAAATTGTAGGGACTGGTAGCCCGATGTGCCTTTGCTATGTCTCAAGATATGTGCTCCAGTGGATTTTGAGTAATTTAGGTTCAAAAAAATATATATATCTATAAGCTCTCCCCGGTACGCGCACCGGGGTGCTAACCAGGGCGCTACGCGAGTTCGCGTGCGGAAAGCTGATTGGCTCTCCGTTGTCTGTCATCATTCCATCTTGTGTCTCGGTAGGATCGAGACACAAGAGGTGGCAAAAACAAAGGGGGAAATGACCATAAGGGGGAAGAGTAGATCCCCCCTGACCCCCTAGGTTTGATGTGGGGGCTATAAAATGGCCCCGCGGGGCAAAAAAAAAAAAAAGAACTGTTTTTTTTTTTTTTGTTGTTTTATATTTTTTTTAATGTTTTTTGAACATTTTGTACTTTTTTGGCTTTTATGAACTATTTTATATGTTTTTGTTATTTTTATGGGGAGAAACAAAAAACAAGGAATTGAAAATAGCTCAGCTAGAGCAAAAAAAAATCAGGAAATAAATAGGGTTTTTTTGGGCAATTGTGGTTGTCACCAGCAAGGAGGATGAGCTTTATGCTCTGCTCACCATAGGAGATGGTCTTACCACAAAAAATACATGTGATCCTGAATTCGCCAAACCGTGGTTGTATGCAAGGGATCGTCTCCCTTGTTTCTGGTCCCGATGGAGTGGGTTGCTTTCTTTTGGAGGTGCTGGTTGAAGATTGGGGAGGGTTACTGGCCAGTTCTCTCACCTCTGCGGCAGCATAGTTGTTGGGATGCTTGCGCTGCATGTGCCTAATCATGGTGTTATTACCAAATGAATATTTTTTGTTAGGGTTCCCCCTTGAAAGTTCAATGCCACAGATTTGGCAAATCACCTTTGGCGCATTGACTTTCTTCTTGCCCTCTGGGATAGAAAAAAACTCCCATACAATGTGCTGCCTTGGCCTGTATGGGGTATTGCCTTCTGGCGGCCACCTTCTCCCCTCCTCCTCCTCCTCCTCCTCCTCCTCTTCTTCTTTACCACCAATGTGATGTTGTGGTGGTCCTCTTGGTGGTGGTGGTGGTGGTGCAGATGCTCCAGCTGCTGCTGCTACTGTAGCCATTTAAAAGTTCAAAATATTTCTCTTATATCTCCAAACAGGTCTTCCTCAGTCAAAGGACAAAGTCAGAATAAGGAAAAAAGGTGGGGGCTTTCATCATTAGGAAAAGAAAACTGTCCTGAACCAATGAAAAGTGTTATTTTCAGGTCACATGACCCGGGCTTTCATCATTTGGAAACCAAAACTGTTCTGCACCAATAAAAAGTGTTATTTTCAGGTCACATGACCCGACGTGCTTACGCGACACGCCCCCGGGCGCGCCACGGGGCACGTCGCGTAAACGCGCCATATGCTTACGTTCCCTCGAGTACTTCGGGGTGCGCTTACGCCGTGCGTATCACGCGTATGTGGCCACGCAATACGTCACAATGTTTTTGTTTGCGGCAATAGCGCTAACGGGACGCTCACCGTGCGCGACCCGGGGCGCTCCAGAAAACTGCGCCTTCCAGTGCGCACACCGGGGCGCGCACCGGGAGCGCACCAAGGCAAAAAAAAAATATGTATTATAGAAATATACAATATAGGATTCATTAAAAAAATATTACATTTCATAGTTTTGAGCCCTTATATATAGTTAGGAATTAGCATTTAAAAAACCTATGAAATTCACTGAAAAAAACATAGGTTTCACACCAGTTATAGTTAGGAATTAGCATTTAAAAAACCTATTAAATTCACTGAAAAAACCATAAGTTTCACACCAGTTATAGTTAGCTGGAAATTTTACTGACATAAAACCATAGAAATTCCAACGTTCTAGTTAGTTGGACTCACTATAACAAGCGCCCTTGCAATGCACTGCTGATGACGTCACATATTACATCACTCATGACATCGTCAGTGACATCACTCATGACATCACTGATGACTCAATTATTCAAAAGTGCCGGAAATGTGAGCCAGTGATGCCTCGTTTGTTCAGCAGCCTAGGAAGAAGAGGGCTTACACCTCGAAACGCGTCGGCACTTTTGAATAATTGAGGGAGAATGAAGGCAAGCTGCAAATCAATGCCTGATTGTGAAAGTGGTGTCGAGTGACCTTCTGAAGCTTTTGGACATCTTGGCTATAATCTACAAACATGGCAGCACTGCAGTGAGAAGGAGCAACATCTCGGACACAGAGAGGCTGTGGAATCAAACTAATTGACATCGTGACAGCGCACCACTCCATATGCATAGAAAACTTGCCTGTAATGCCTCGAATCCCACTAAGGACATTTGAATGCTTTTTAATTTACAAAGGGCGCATCATACCTACTATAGGAGAACACTTTGCTCACATTTAGGGACTACATATCCCATCATGCAGTAAAGAACTCTGTACGCAGTAAACGCCCACTGGGGGCTATGAAAATAAATAATGCCGGAAATGTGAGCCAGTGATGCCTCGTTTGTTCAGCAGCCTAGAAAGAAGAGGGCTTACACCTCGAAACGCGTCGACACTTTTGAATAATTGAGGGAGCATGAAGGCAAGCTGCAAATCAATGCCTGATGGTGAGAGTGGTGTCGAGTGACCTTCTGAAGCTTTTGGGCATCTTGGTTATAATACACATATATATATATATATATATATATATATATATATATATATATATATATATATTACCTACTGGCTATCGCCAGTAGGTATATATAGTTAGGATTAATTCCCTATGGGACTTTTGAAAATTCTATGTCTAATAACTTTGGCGTTTGTGGATGGAATCGGCTGAAATTTTCAGGAAAATGGCACATTTTGTTTCTGAGCAGCTCCTGAAAATTTGGTGGGGTTTCGTCAAGGGGGGGCTGAGAAAAAAGGGGGGTCCCAAAACGCGTTTTTTGCATTGAGTTTTCCATAGGGCGGTTGGACTCACTTTTAGCTCGAACGGCTGAATGGATTTGCACGAAACTTGGCAAAATTGTAGGGACTGTTAGCCCGATGTGCCTTTGCTAGGTCTCAATATATGTGCTCCAGTAGTTTTTGAGAAATTAACGTTTAAATCAAGATATATATCTGTAACAGCGCTCTGGGCAGCGATCCGGTCCGCTTACTTTTCGCTTATCGGAACTTTGCGCGCAGAAAGCTGATTGGCTCTCCGGTGTCTGTCAACATTCTAAACAGTCCGGAGCGGCCGCCATCTTGTCTCTCGGTAGGATCGAGAGAGAAGAAGAGGTGAAAAACGAAGGGTGAATTTAATGAAAGGGGGCAAGGTATCCCCCTTTTGACCCCCTAGGAATGCTGTTGGGGTTATTAAAGGGACCCGTGGGGAAAAGAAAAAAAAAATGATTTTTCACGGTAGAAGCGCTTCACGGGCCGCGAACTGGGCTGCAAACTGGTAGCGAAACGGGAATTCACCATTTTGTGCTTCGTAAATTAAATTACTAGTTATAAGTGGGTACGGGAGACGTATCCTAATCCCCTATGTTTCCTGAGGGTGGGTGAGGAGGCTGATATATGTTGATACATCTCTTCCAGCGGCTGTGCGTGAGCTTTTTTTTTTTTTTTGCTGCGTGACAGTCCGGAGCGGCCGCCATCTTGTCTCTCGGTAGGATCGAGAGAGAAGAAGAGGTGAAAAACGAAGGGTGAATTTAATGAAAGGGGGCAAGGTATCCCCCTCTTGACCCCCTAGGAATGTTGTTGGGGTTATTAAAGGGACCCGTGGGGAAAAGAAAAAAAAAATGATTTTTCACGGTAGAAGCGCTTCACGGGCCGCGAACTGGGCCGCAAACTGGTAGCGAAACGGGAATTCGCCATTTTGTGCTTCGTAAATTAAATTACTAGTTATAAGTGGGTACGGGAGACGTATCCTAATCCCCTATGTTTCCTGAGGGTGGGTGAGGAGGCTGATATATGTTGATACATCTCTTCCAGCGGCTGTGCGTGAGCTTTTTTTTTTTTTTTGCTGCGTGACAGTCCGGAGCGGCCGCCATCTTGTCTCTCGGTAGGATCGAGAGAGAAGAAAAGGTGAAAAACTAAGGGGGAATTTAATGAAAGGGGGCAAGGTATCCCCCTCTTGACCCCCTAGGAATGTTGTTGGGGTTATTAAAGGGTCCCGTGGGGAAAATAAAAAAAAAATGATTTTTCACGGTAGAAGCGCTTCACGGGCCGCGAACTGGGCCGCAAACTGGTAGCGAAACGGGAATTCGCCATTTTGTGCTTCGTAAATTAAATTACTAGGTATAAGGGGGTGCGGGAGACGTATCCTAATCCCCTATGTTTCCTGAGGGTGGCTGAGGAGGCTGATATATGTTGATACATCTCTTCCAGCGGCTGCGCCATCTTGCCTTTTTTCGAATGCCACAATTTTGTCGTGCACGGCAGCCATTTTAGATGCCAGGCTGGTCCCAGGCTATCACCTACCCCTGCGGATGTAGTTTATGGCCCCAGCTGTAGAGAATTCAGACATGCCAATCCTCCTGATTCAGGCGTGTGAGTACTGATTTCAGTGCTAGTCTCCCGCCTCCCGATTTCTGCAAGCAAAAACCCGGGGGCATATTACTAACAACTAGCGATAATTTTTGTCTATAACTTGTTTAGAGACAAAAATTATCGCCGCACATCGGCGATTTTTATCGCAGATAAACCTTGCTATTATCGCAGAAAAGTCAGCGATATTCATGTATTATCGACCTAATGCTCTTAGCCATGTTATCCACCTCCCATTGGATAACATGGCTAAAACCTGCTCAGGGCAGGTGTTAGCTTTTGGAGATATTCGCGCTTAGTGCGAATATCTCCAAAAGTTGGTAATAGAAGGTAGCGATGTTAGGGACTGTTTCCAGTCGCTAACATCTTGGCACGCCACTTTGCATGTCATTAGTGATAAGTATCACTGACATGCAAAGCCGGGCCCAAGATGGTCGCTATCTCCTTTTAGGTGTCACTAACTGGTGTTAGCGACAGCTTGATAATAGGGAAATAATTTTATCTCCGCTTTCATGGTTTTTAAAGCCAAAAAAGGGGAGATAAACCCCCTTGCTAATATGCCCCACGATTCCTTGGGGGTTTCAGCTGATAGGGCTTGGTATTGTGTTACATGGTAATTTTTCCATGAAACGTCAGAGGGTCGATGTAGGGGTTCTAGAAGAGGTGATAAACCATTTAAGCCTCATGAACAAGCGCATGGTCTTTTAAAGATTTCTGAAGTACTCGGGGCGGCGGTGTGTGTGTGCCCTCTTTCAGGAGCGGGCGGGGGGGCACTGCCAGCAACTTGCCAGGTCAGGTAGTGTTCAACACGTGCATCACCCTTTCTCTGCTTGCTATTGCGCTCCATGCTTCGGAAAGGTAAGAAAAAGAACGTGCATTTGAGTTTGAAATGTCCGATCCTGCAGCAGCACACTTCCAAAGCCCACACATGACAATAACCCGATTCAAGGCCCCATTCACCCGTTTTTCAAAAAATAGATAACACTCCAACAAATTAAGGTTATAAAACTTTATTAACTTTTAACGATAATGAACAGAACAAAAACTAAAAACATTTAAACATTTATTAACACAAAAAGCAACAATGGTTAGAAGCTGTCTTTTGTGCGAATAGTCCCAAGGCAGCACAACGTGCAGAGTTCTGGACGGCACCCAGGTGATGTCGCCTGGGTGCCGCACTGGTTTAGGGATCCTACAATGCTGCTCCGAAAATTGGCGTGGGGCGTCCCGGGTGGGGCGGGGGGAGGCCTCGTCAGTAGCGGTCTGTTGTGCGAATAGTCCCAAGGCAGCACAACGTGCAGAGTTCTGGACGGCACCCAGGTGATGTCGCCTGGGTGCCGCACTGGTTTAGGGATCCTACAATGCAGCACAGAAAAACAGCGTGGGGCGTCCCGGGTGGTGCGGGGGGAGGCCTCGTCAGTAGCGGTCTGTGTCCAGTGTCACATGGCTGACACAACATGTACGACAGGCACCCAGGTGATGTCCAGTAAACTGCCGCACTGGTTTTGGTATCCTACAATGCTGCTCCGAAAATTGGCGTGCGGCGGCCCGGGGGGGGGGGGGAGGCGGCGTGAACGGGTCTCCCCAGGTGGCGGCCATCTAGCTGAGTTGCGCTCGCTCTTGCGGCCACAGCGTCTCGCTCACCATGTTGTGGAGTTGCTCCCACTCTTGCAGTGCAGCGATAGGCGGCTGCCACATGGCTGTCAAAATGGCGGACGGCTCTTCGGTTTTGGGCCTGGTCCACTGAAATGGCCCTGGGACACCTTGGAAGTCGGACGCTTGCCTGCTAGGGCTTGGGCTCCATTCTCGAAAAGCGTCCCCTCAGCCGTGAAGATTGTATAAAAGTCTTGGGGGCCCCCGACTCCCGCAGGCTTCCGGTGGGGAGCGGCTGCCATGATTGCTCGCGGAATGACCACGACGGAGCCACGAGATGGTGGTGCTCTCATGCTGACGCCAGCTTCAGTCTGAATGATCCAGAAACAAGGTGGGGCTTTCATCGTTTGGGAAAAAAAAATGTTCTAAACCAATGAAAAGTGTTATTTTTAGGTCATATGACCAAGCCTTCCATCTTTAGGAAACCAAAAGTAAAATGAACCAATGAAAAGTTTTATAAACAAGTCACATGACCTGTTATGCGACATAGGGCTACAAAAAGCGTAGAAAATCCGTTGGCACGTGAGGCGGCGTCAGTAGCGGACCGATGTGCGAATAGGCCGAAGGCAGCACAACGCGCCGAGATCCGGATGGCACCGAGGTGGTGTCCAGCAAATTGCCGCACTGGTGTGGCCATCCTACAATGCTGCGCCGAAAGACGGCGTGTCCAGCTGAATTGCGGTCACTGTTGCGGTACAGTGACTCGAACGCGCCGAGATCCGGATGGCGCCGAGGTGGTGTCCAGCAAATTGCCGTACTGGTGTGGCCATCCTACAATGCTGCGCCGAAAGACGGCGTGTTCAGCTGAGTTCCGGTTACTCTTCCGGCACAGTGACTCGAACGCGCTGAGATCCGGATGGCACCGAGGTGGTGTCCAGCAAGTGGCTGCACTGGTGTGGCCATCCTACAATGCTGCGCCGGAAGTCGGCGTGGGGTGCCCCGTTGGCTTATGAGGTGATGTCAGTAGTGGACTGATGTGTCAATAGGTCGGAACCAGCACAAGGCGCCAAGATCCGAATGGCAAGTCCTGGATGTTGAGTGCCTCAGTTGAGATTTCTGAGAAGTGCTTGTAGAACTGTCTGAAGCTTATTTGCACCTGCTGCAGCTTCACTAGGTCCGGCGGAACTTGTTGCCTTTTCCTTTGTGCTTCTTTTCCTACAATGCGTTTCTTCTGAAGACACGACCAGGTCCCTGAATGTGTGCAGGGGGACGCTATTGAATGAATGAACGCGCCGAGATCTGGATGGCACCGAGGTGGTGTCCAGCAAATTGCCGCACTGGTGTGGCCATCCTACAATGCTGCGCCGAAAGACGGCGTGTCCAGCTGAATTGCGGTCACTGTTGCGGTACAGTGACTCGAACGCGCCGAGATCCGGATGGCACCGAGGTGGTGTCTAGCAAATTGCCGCACTGGTGTGGCCATCCTACAATGCTGCGCCGAAAGACGGCGTGTCCAGCTGAGTTGCGGTCACTGTTGCGGTACAGTGAGTCGAACGCGCCGAGATCTGGATGGCCAAGTTTCAAGTTTCATCTGGCAGTTTTTCTCCATCCCTCCTGGATCAAAGAAGGTGAATGCTAAATATGCCACCTGCCTCATCTGAACATATGAAGTTAACTTGTATACACTGTGGTGCTATGCTGTCCTATGGCAACATGAGCATCAACCTGATGAATACGGCATTCGAAAATCATAAATGCCCTAATGCACCCAAGAAGTAATTTTTTTTTTGCTCCAGTTGAGCCGTTTTCAATGCCTGTTTTTTGTTGTTTCCCCTCCATCAAGAACAAAACAAAAATACAAGGCGCTAAGATCCGAATGGCAAGTCCTGGATGTTGAGTGCCTCAGTTGAGAGTTCTGAGCAGTGCTTGTAAGACTGTCTGAAGCTTATTTGCACCTGCTGCAGCTTCACTAGGTCCGGCGGAAATTTTTTCCTTTTCCTTTCTGCTTCTTTTCCTACAATGCGTTTCATCTAAAGACACGACCAGGTCCCTGAATGTGTGCAGGGGGACGCTATTGATTGAATGAAAATGGCGGCTTGACACAAAGCTGACTCAAGCGTTACTGTTGGTGCTATACAGACAAAAATTGGTTTTCAGTTTGTACATTCTTCAGGTTTTTTTTTCCATCTAAGTCTGATTGAGAGTTTGTAGAAAAATGGCTTCAGATTTTCCACATACTACTCTTCAACATTCTTCCTAAATGTAACAATGTGAAACTCACTAGGAGAACGGCTGTTTCTGTTTCCTTTCAAAATGCTGCCACCAATATTTTCTGAATAGAAGACACCATCTTGTAACATAAAGGGCCGAAAGGGGTTCTGGTCTGGCCGATGGTTGGTGGAGACATTTTGACTATATCTTGGACCTGCCCGGCCTCGCCCAAAATGGCGCCGGTATAAATGGGACTCGTAACTCTTTGCCCGCAAATGTATATCTAGAAAATGTTATTGTAAGTGGCCCTGTCGTATTTTAATTACAAAATGTACGTCCACCGATTCCGCAACTGTTAGACACCTTTGTTCTTGTCACCTAATGGCCCGCTCGTTACGTTCTTCTACAGTGTAAATGTCTCCTCATCATATACGATTTGAGTTTGCTCCGTGGCCGGCCCACGTGGTTATAGGCCCGTATTTGTATACTGACATTTTCACAATAAAGGTTTTTAAAACAAAACACGGTAGTAGTATTTTCATTTGTAAAGTTTTTACTTTTAGTGACTGTTTTCGAATCAGTAAAAGGCAAGTGAAATAAAGCAGTCCAATTACATGACGGATAAAAGGTATAATATGTAGGAACGCAGTAAAGATAAATGGTCAAGGGCAGTTGTGTTTTTCATGTCTGCAACATAAAGTGATCGATAAGAATCTGATAATCAGGCGTATCGGCGACTAAGACAGCAGGCCGAATCTCTTTTACTCAACGGCTCCGTCATGGAAGGAAGAAACGCCCTTTTTCTCGAAAAAGGAATATATTTTACTTGCAAGACAGTTGTAAATTTTCCGGGAAAGTACATTAGCCTGGAATATTATAACATATGTTTGAAAAAAAAATATTGTTCGAAAATAATAAAAAGCGTAATTTTTAGGTCATAAGACCAAGCTTTTCATCATTAAATTAACAAAAGTAAAATGAACCAATGAAAAGTTTTATTAACAAGTCACATGACCTGTTATGCTTACGTTACGCGCTGCGCGCCGCGCCTCGGATCACTTCCGGGTGCGCTAACGCGGCGTGTCATAAAACGCATTACGCGACAACGTAGGTCAAGAATATAGTCTAAATGTCTCCACCAACCAGCGTTCAGAACACAACCCCTTTCAGCAGTCCAAAAAGTTCTGTTAAATGACAACAGAGGGGACAGGCAACAAGAACCATCAGTCAAAGAGGGGAGGGCAAGTTCTTCTCTTCCGGGTCATGTTGGGGCGCTACCGGAACTGATCGAATTGGTAGTCTACAGTGTTTCTGGATGTTTCACACTAAAGCTGGCATCAGCATGAGACCACTACCATCTCGTAGCTCCGTCGTGGCCATTCCACGAGCAATCATGGCAGCCGCTCCCCACCAGAAGCCTGCGGGAGTCGGAGGCCCCCAAGACTTTTGTAGAATCTTCACGGCTGAGGGGACGCTTTTCGAGAATGGGACCCAAGCCCTAGCAGACAAGCGTCCGAGTTCCAAGGTGTCCCAGGGCCATTTTAGTGGACCAGGCCCAAAACCGAAGAGCCGGCCGCCATTTTGAGAGTCCTGTGGCAGCCGCCTATCGCTGCACCGCAAGAGCGGGCGCATCTCAACTACATGGTGAGCGAGACGCTGTAGTCGCAAGAGCGGGCGGAAAACAGCTGAATGGCGGAAGAGGCACAGTGTAGCAAAAGCGGGCGGAATGGCAACTAAAACGATAAAGGGGCGCCCCACTACAGCTTGTCTTCAGGTCAAACGGATTGTGGGACAAGGTCCAGAATTGAAGAGTCATCAAAAGGCAAAAAGTACCGCCGGGAGCCGGCCGCCTATGTCGGGGGCGATCTCAGGCTACACCAGTGCTATAAGACTTGGGGAGGGTGTCGGAGCCAAGCGTCTTCTCCGAGTCCATGGCCATCACAGCGTCCCTCAGGGGCCTCCGTCAAGCTGTTTAGGAAGGTAACATATCACATTGTTTTCTAATGCAGTCAGGTCCACAAACGACACTCACTTACTTTGAGAATAGTGAAGCTGCAGTAGGTGGAAATAAGCTTCAGACAGTGTTACAAGCGCTGCTCAGAACTCTTAACTATGGCACCCAACATCTAGAACTTATGCTATTTGAGAATGGTAGTGACATCGAAGCATCTCAGGGACCAAAACCATTAACGTACTTTCACGTATGAAAATCTTACTTGGGGAGGGGGCAGGAGCGAAGCGCCCCCTCCCAGTCAGCGCCACCACACCGTATGTTGAAAATCTGAAGCCATCGTTCTACAAAGTCAACCAAACTTGGATTGAAAAATCTAGAAAAATGTACAAACTGAAAACCAGTTTTGGTCTGCATAGCATCAGTAGCAACGCTTGAGTCAGCTTTGTGTCAAGCCGCCATTTTGATTCAACAAAGCACAGGCATTGAAAAAGGCTGAAATTCAGAACTCTAAACTATGGCACCCAACATCCAGGAGCTTGCTATCCGGATCTTGGAGCCTTGTGCTGTTTTCGATCTATTCACACATCGGTCCACTACTGACATCATCTTATAAACCAACGTTATGTAAATAGTTTTTTAATAAAATGTTTTACCCTGTTTCTTTGCTGGTGTGTTGTCTATATTTTTAATATTTGCATAGGGTTTGTCATTATTTTGTGCGGGATGGGTGATGGAGCCGAGCTGTCTTGCAGCCCTCATGGTGTGGAGCTCAGTTCATGTCACTATTTTCGTATTTCTCAAGAAGGGTTGTTCCTAATATTTCTATTTTAGCGAGGTCAAAAAGAGATCCAATTAGTGGCCTACTGATTTTGCTCGATTACTTTTATTTTTTTTACACGATTTTTCACTATCTGCAAAGACTAAACAGAGTATTGCGACTTTGTGCTTGTTTGTAAATAGAGAATGATCCAAAGAGAACCAATTCTAAAACAGTAAATGCTTGGACAACAATCAATCAAATGGAGAGACAAGGAGGTACGACGGATTACAACGGAGGGGAGGGGGGGGCAGCGTTCAAAGCACATCAGCGTGCATAAATACGAAAATGTTTTTATCTATCACGTACTTGACATTTTAAAGCTTTTCATATTTGCTATTAAAAAACCAATGAAATTCACAGAAAAAACCATAGGTTATAGTGGATATATAGTTAGGAATTTGCATTTACAAAACCTTGAAAATTCAATGAAAAAACCATAGGTTATAGGCCATATATAGTTAGGAATTAGCATTTACAAAACCTTATTTTACTCGCATAAAACCATTGAAATTCCATATATAGTTAGCTAACTATAAGCGCTAACTATATATCGCGCACCCGCAATCCACTGCTGATGATGTCACATATTACATCATTCATGACATGGTCAGTGACATCACTGATGACATCACTGATGACATCTCAAATGACATCACTGATGACAACTCAAATGATATCAATGATGACATCTCAAATGACATCACTGATGACAACTCAAATGACATCACTGATGACATCTCATTTGTCATCACTGATCACATCACTCATGTGATAATACAATGAACCTCTTCAGACTCTAATATAACCTTACATACACTCAGTATAAACAGACACTCACAGACTGTCACTCATCCATGGAGTTACTCACACACCTAGTCAGTCATGCAAAGAATCAATCACACCTCCATTTCCTCAACTATACAGTTATACACATCTTACTTATTCAAACATATAATAACACATATTTACTCTCTTATATAATCCCTGATACAAGCTCACAGTGATCGATACAGCCACTCACACATTCACTGGCTCTTATGTTCAGTTATTTATATATCTCAACTCTCACATGTATTGTGTTTTACATACGTACTTACTTGCACATGTAGCAATGAGAAATCCATTCACTCACCAACACACCCATGCACAGTCAACCGCCCATATAGCTGTTTCCACATGCACTCTTGAACTCATACTCCTAGTGAATCAACTGCTTACACATCTATGCACAGAGTCACGCACCTCCCAGCCACCCACACACACACTCAGCCTCCCATTCAAATATTTGGGCAACCAATCAATAACCCATATGGCCACTCTTATAGCTACTGATCAACACATGCAGCAGCTTACACAACATCAAACATACTGATGCACGAATTAAGACAGTTTAGTCACTAACCCATGTACTCAGTGAGACACATTTAATCACTCACTCATACAGTCAGTCATGCACCTACTAAATTCTTCATCCAGACACTTATACATCCACTCATTCTTCAATATGTGAAACATATTTAAACTTTACAGACACATACAATCATTGGATGTTGTGATCAGTGATGTCATCAGTGATGTCACTGACCATGTCATGAATGATGTAATATGTGACATCATCAGCAGTGGATTGCGGGTGCGCGATATATAGTTAGCGCTTATAGTTAGCTAACTATATATGGAATTTCAATGGTTTTATGCGAGTAAAATAAGGTTTTGTAAATGCTAATTCCTAACTATATATGGCCTATAACCTATGGTTTTTTCATTGAATTTTCAAGGTTTTGTAAATGCAAATTCCTAACTATATATCCACTATAACCTATGGTTTTTTCTGTGAATATATATATATATATATATATATATATATATATATATATATATATATATATATATATTATGTGTATATATATATATATATATATATATATATATATATATGCACGCTCCTTCTTCTCCCGTTTTGGATGAATAAAGCACTCATGGGGGTATCCACGTTTCAGCACGATTTATTTTTCAAATAATAGCAGCCACAACATTATATTTATGTATATATATAACCTATTGGCGGTCGCCAGTAGGTAGTTATAGTTAGGATTTTTTCAATGTTAAATCTCAAAATTCTATTTGGAATAACTTTGGCCCCGGTTGACGAATCTGCCTGAAAATTTCCACAAAATGGCCTCTTTAAGCTCCGGTCCTTCCCTGAAAGTTTGCGGGGGGTTCGTCAAGCGGGGGCTGAGATAAAAGGGGGTCCAAAACGTGTTTTCCCCATGTTAATTTCCCTAGGGCGGTCGACCTCACTTTTAGCCCGAACGGCTGAATGGATTTACACCAAACTTGGCAAAATTGTAGGGACTGGTAGCCCGATGTGCCTTTGCTATGTCTCAAGATATGTGCTCCAATGGATTTTGAGTAATTTAGGTAAAAAAAAATATCTGTAAGCGCGCCCCGGTACGCGCACCGGGGAGCGCACCGGGTGCTCCACGCGACTTGCGCACTGAAAGCTGATTGGCTCTCGGGTGTCGGTAAACATTCCAAAAGGTCTGGAGCGGCCGCCATCTTGTGTCTCGGTAGGATCGAGACACAAGAGGTGGCCAAAACAAGGGGGGAAAGGACCATTAGGGGGCAGGGTAGACCCCCCCTGACCCCCTAGGTTTTATGTGGGGGCTATAAAAGGGCCCCGCGGGGCAAACAAAATATAATTTTTTTTATTCGATTTGCGCGGGGGGAGCGCCCGGTACGCGTACCGGGGAGCGTATCATGGGGAAAAAAGAATCGGAGTTTTTTAAAAATGAAGCCTTTATTTATAAATTGGAGGTAGCTCTAAAAAGAACTGATTTTTTCTTCTTTTTGTTGTTTTATATTTTTTTTATTGTTTTTTTGAACATTTTTTACTTTTTATGGCTTTTCTGAACAGTTTTATATTTTTTTGTATTTTCTTGGGGGAGAAACAAAAAACAGGGAATTGTAAATGGATCAACTGGAGCAAAAAAAATTCTGAAAAAAATTAGGGTTTTTTCGGGCACCTATGGTTATCCCCAGCACAGATGATAAGTTTAACACTTTGCTCACCATAGCAAATTAACTTACCACAATATTTGCACATGATTTTAAAATCGTTAAATTTGGGTTGTATGATAGGCATTGTCTCTGTTGCCTCTAAACCCGATGGAGTTGGTTCTTTTGATGTTGAGGGTCTAGATGATGATGGGGGTAGCTTACTGCAGAGGTCCCTTACCTCTGCAGCAGAATAGTTGATTGGGTGCCAACGGATCATGTGCCGAATCATGGTATGATTCCCGAAGGAATATTTTTTGTTAGGGTTCCCCCTGGACAGCTCAGCATCACAAATCAAACAAGTCACCTTCGCAGCGTTGACTTTTTTAAAACCCCTTGGGATTTTGTAGAACTGCCATACGAAGTGCTCTTTTGGTTTGTAGGGCTGATGAACTTCTTGCAGGAACTGCCTTGAGCCTTCCTCCTCTTCCTCCTCCTCCTCCTCTTCTTCTTGACCACCAATGTGATCTTCTGGTGGTCTTTTTGATGGTGGTGGAGGTGGTGGTGGGGCGGATGCTCCAGCTGCTGCTGCTACTGTAGCCATTTTTAAGTAGAATATATTAGAGACAGATCTCCAAACAGGTCTTCCTAAGTCAAAGGACAAAGTCAGAATAAAGAAAAAAGGAGGGGGCTTTCATCATTTGGAAAAAAAAACTGTTCTGGACCAATGAGAAGTGTTATTTTCAAGTCACATGACCAGGGCTTTCATCATTTGGAAACCAAAAGTGTTGTGAACCAATGAAAAGTGTTATTTTCAAGACACATGAGCAGGGCTTTCATCATTTTGAAACCAAAAGTGTTGTAAACCAATGAAAAGAGTTATTTTCAGGTCAAATGACCCGACGCACTTACGCCACGCGTCCCAGGGCGCGCCCCGGGGCGCGTAGCGTAAGCGCGTCGGAACGTTTTGCGATCGTATGCGCATGCGTGCTTCCGGGTGCGCTTACGCTGTGCGTCATATGACGCATCACGCAGCTATGTGATACGTCACAATGTTGTTTTCGTTCGCAGCAATATCGCTAACGGGATGCTCACCGGTACGTACTCTGGGGCGCGTCATAGCACTGCGGTGAGCGCATCGGTACGCGCCCGGGAGCTCACCGGGGCAAACAAATAAAAAAATATATATATTACATAATTATAAAATATAAAATTCGTTATAAAAAATATTACATTTCATACCTATAGAGATTTGAAATTTGAAATTCACTGAAAAAAAAAATAGGTCGGACTCACTATAACTTGCGCGCCTGCAATGCACTGCTGATGACGTCACATATTACATCACTCATGACATGGTCAGTGACATCACTCATGACATCACTGATGACACCATCCTTGTGACAGAGTGACAGACCTCCTTTCACTGTAAAGTAACCCTTGAAACACATATTCAAAAATAGAAACTAATATTTTCAAAAAAGTGGAGAAACCCATACCAGTTACAACAACCAATTCAGTAATTCCACCTTCTATATGCACATCCTCTCATTCAGCAACAGTTCTACATAGTCACTCATACATACACTCACTTCTCATATTTAGTGATACACCTATACATCCTGTTACACACCGACAGTCATCCAAAAGTTACTCACACACATACTCAGACATGCAAAAAACTATTGAACATCCATTTATTTGCATATATAACTATACACACACTACCACCTTACTTCTAAGGAAACTTACACATACTTACTCTCTTAAACAATCACTTATAGAAACACATACTTATTTAAACAGGAACTCTTACAATCTCACATATACTCACTCTGTCCCGGCAGGTATCCCAGCATCGGGAAGAGGGCGCCCATTTGGAGGCCTCCTAGTCTGGGTAGATATATCTTTAGGTTGGAGAGTACACCATCATCCCCAAAAATCTCCAGACCTGATGCGGCTCACTGTAAAATGCCCAATGAAAGCTGAAAAGCTGGAGATTTTTAATATTTACACACGCGGGGTTTCAGGGAGGGCCTCGTCACCAACCCTCATGGCTTTGGAGGCAGCCTTAGGGGAGTGCCGTGGAGACTCCCTAATTCTGGTTATGGGGGACTTTATTTTCACATTTGAGCCCCTGTTGACCGACGAATCCTTGGACCTGTACCTACCACATCCACCATGTCCACCACCACTACGTCCACCATCACCATACCCACAACCACCACGTCCACCACCACATCCACCACCACCACATCCACCACCACCACATCCACCACCACTACATCCACCACCACCACACCCACCACCACCACATCCACCACCACATCCACCACCACCACATCCACCACCACCACATCCACCACCACCACGTCCACCACCACGACATCCACCACCACCACATCCACCACCACTGTGTCCAGCACCACTGTGTCCACCACCACCACCATCAACACCAACACATCCACCACCACCACGTCCACAACCACCACCTCCGCCACCACTCCAAATACCAGTCAGTGCCACATAATTACACGCCACATAATTACCCTGCACTCAATGCAACATACACTCCGAATACCATGCAGTGCCACATAATTACACACCACATAATTACACTCTACTGAATGCAACACACACTCCACCCAATACCACTCAATGACACATAATTATATGCTACATAATTACACTGCGCTCAACAACACATACACTCCAAATACCACTCAGTGCCACATAATTACATGCCACATAATTACACTACACTCAATGCAACATACATTCCAAATACTACTCAGTGCCACATAATTACACACCACATAATTGTACTATCTTTCTATCTATCTATCAATCTATCTATCAATCTATCTATCTATCTATCTATCTATCTATCTATCTATCTATCTATCTATCTATCTATCTATCTATCTATCTATCTATCTATCTATCGTCCTCACTCTATCTGTCTGTCTGTCTATCTATCTATCTATCTATCTATCTATCTATCTATCTATCTATCTATCTATCTATCTATCTATCTATCTATCTATCTATCTATCTATCTATCTATCGCCCTCACTCTATCTATCTATCTATCTATCGCCTTCACTCTATCTATCTATCGCCCCTCACGCTATCAATCAATCTATCTATTGCCCTCACTCTATCTATTGCCCTCACTCTATCTATCTATCTATCTATCTATCTATCTATCTATCTATCTATCTATCTATCTATCTATCTATCTATCTATCTATCTATCTATCTATCTATCTATCTCCCTCACTCTGTCTGTCTGTCCGTCCGTCCGTACGTCCGTCCGTCCCTCCGTCCGTCCGTCCATCGGTCTGTCTGTCTGTCTGTCTGTCTGTCTGTCTGTCTATCTATCTATCTATCTATCTATCTATCTATCTATCTATCTATCTATCTATCTATCTATCTATCTATCTATCTATCTATCTATCTATCTATCTATCTATCTATCTATCTATCTATCTATCTATCTATCTATCTATCTATCTATCTATCTATCTATCCATCTATCGCATCACCACAGCATCACTCAGCACCACCACAGCATCACTCAGTGGGCACCACAACATCACTATGCGGTACCACAGCATCACTGAACGTCACAGCATCACTCGTCGCCACCACAACATCACTCAGCACCACTACAGCATCAATCTGTGCAACCATTCAACAACAACAGGCTCAAGTATGTTCTCTCAATGTTTCAAGCTGTATTACAAATGTCACAAAAAGATGTTAATATTTTACTTCTGTTCTTGGATTTTCGTCACAATAAAATACACTGAACATAATCTTCACTAAAGTTATTTACAAAAGCTATTGCCATTATAAATTACAATAACTTTTATTTAAGTATTCATTATTAAAAAAAAATAAAAGCCATTGTAATTTGTAGTATCAATATATCTAAGTCAGGTAAATACAACACAAATTGCATTACAAATGCTATAGGTGTCACCTTTGCGAAAGTTATTACTATTGGCATTGTAAATGACAAATCTATTAATTTCCCTATTTCCAAAACCAACACATCAATAAAAATACCAATAGCTCAAACTTTCCTAATGCGAGACATATTGCATTGCAAATTCTTGTTTTTAAAATCTTGTGGGTAGTAGTAGTCAGTAGGCCCAAAGCTAGTCGTGGGTGGGTGCATGATAAAACAACTGTTCCTTTGGTGTATTTTTAATGTATTTCATTTTCAAGCATCATTTAGGGCATGGATGGCATTGAAGTGAGTTGGGAAATGTGTTTTTTGGGGTGGGCTTTCTGTTGTTGGGCCTGGTCATGTAGCAGGTGGCCATTTAGAAGTCTAGGCCTGCAAGCTTTTCTGACCTAGTCTGCCAACAGGCCAGCTTTCATCCAGTAGACTCAGAGCAGGTAGCCACCGCTGTATTAAACAAGTTTTTCTGTATGGACTGTTGAATTTAGACATCATTTAGGGCATGGATGGCATTGGATTGAGTTGGGAAATGTGTTTTTTGGGGTGGGCTTTCAGTTGTTGGGCCTGGCCATGTGGCTGGTGGCCATTTTGAAGCCTAGGCCTGCAAACTTTTCTGGCCTTGTCTGCCAACAGGCCTGCTTTCATCCGGTAGACTCAGAGCAGGTAGCCACAGCTGCATTAAACAAGTGTTTCTGTGTGGTCTGTTGAACTTAGACATCATTTAGGGCCTGGATGGCATTGGATTGAGTTGGGAAATGTGTTTTTTTTTTCCCTGAGCTTTCTGTTGTTGGTCCTGGCCATGTGGCTGGTGGCAATTTGAAGCCTATGCCTGCAAGCTTGTCTGGCCTTGTCTGCCAACAGGCCTGCTTTCAGCCGGTAGGCTCAGAGCAGGTAGCCACAGCTGCATTAAACAAGTGTTTCTGTGTGCTCTGTTGAATTTAGACATCATTTAAGGCATGAATGGCATTTGGATTGAGTTGGGAAATGTGTTTTTTTTGCAGGGGGCCTTCTGTTGTTGGGCCAGGCCATGTGGCTGGTGGCCATTTTGAAGCCTAGGCCTGCAAGCATGTCAGGTCTTGTCTTCTAACAGGCCTGCTTTCATCCGGTAGGCTCAGAGCAGGTAGTCACAGCTGCATTAAACAAGTGTTTCTGTGTGGTCTATTGAATTTAGACACCATTTAGGGCATGGAAGGCATTGGATTGAGTTGGTAAATGTGTTTTTTGGGGGTGGGCTTTCTGTTGTTGGGCCTGGCCATGTGGCTTGTGGCCATTTTGAAGCCTAGGCCTGCAATCATGTCAGGTCTTGTCTTCTAACAGGCCTGCTTTCATCCGGTAGGCTCAGAGCAGGTAGTCACAGCTGCATTAAACAAGTGTTTCTGTGTGGTCTATTGAATTTAGAGACCATTTAGGGCATGGAAGGCATTGGATTGAGTTGGTAAATGTGTTTTTGGGGTGGGCTTTCTGTTGCTGGCACTTTAAGTCAAAGGGAAATCCCTGGACTACACACACTATTATTCAGACTCTTATCTCTCATGCACATCGGTTCCTAAAATCACACAATTTTCATAATGTATCAAGCCAACACAAAAATATGACGTTTACGCTCTTTGTGTTTTATTGAAATATTTTTTTCTTTTTACGTTAAAATTCAGATCACTGTCTGAAAGGCATCATTAAAAACATATACAGTGTTGTCCAATTTGAACAAATTCATAGAAATGTAACACAAAAATATACAATTTTAAAAAACAAATTTTTTTATAAAAAATATAACCATTTAATAATCCTAGTTTCAGGGTGCATAATAAGTCACAAAAAGAACACACAAAACACAACCCCTTCAACCTGTAGCTTGCCAAAATTCCCTACTACTATATTCTCCTGACCCAATATCCTCATTTGATTTTCACAAAAAGATCACAGTATCCAAAATCCAGGTATATCTGCTATCTAATTGGGTTCTTTTGTGTTCCTATGTTATCAGTGTGTCTACGCATTTCGGTGTTGTTTCACTGATACATTAACACCTTCTTCAGGACAGTAGAATTCATGGGGTTCATCGTTCATACATATCCTTTCTGTGTATATAAGACAATAATAAAATACAATTAGAGAAGGGCTCTCTTTCATTTTCATCTCCTTATAATCTAAATTATATTATCCTCTTCTCTCATTGTCTTTTCCTAGTAATCAACAATTCCAATACACCTTTCTCTATTTTGCTTAGTCACTAGCCTCACATCGCTCTATCTAAATACATAAGCAAGCCCTACCAATAGGTAATATAATATCAGGAATAAAGGATCTTCCCTCTAATATAGGCATTCAGGCCTGAATATGATGAAAAGACATATTATTATGCCAAAGTCAATAGGCTAACCCTAAGAATAAGCCGACAATAGGGATCTATCCACTATACTAAGATGGTAGTAGACTAAAGTCACCATCACTAAGAAATCGGACAAAATATCCGGTCACTACAGTTGGGAAATGTGATTTATTTGGGTGGGCTTTCTGATGTTGGGTGTCTTAAAGACATGCCTTTGTTGTGTGTGTGTGTGGTGTGTGTTGATGTGCAATGCATGCCCCCTGCAGACCTTTTTTGGGCCTATGTATTTTTGTTTTTGCATTTTATTGCAGTAAAAAGGCAGAGCAGTGTGCTTTAGCATGAATCCATTGCCTGGCTTTTATATGCCTTTTGTTAGCTCCTGGTGGCTCCCAGGCCCCCTGCTTGTTGCTTGTGATTTGTGAGTGTCCATGTGGATGGTGGCCTTTTTTTGTGGTGGGAGTTATTAGTGTCCTGCTTTTGCCATATAAGCCTGCATGGTTCTTCTATTGGCTTACTGCTTCCATCCATCCCCTTTGCCAGCAGCAGCTCCATGAATGATGTGATGCTCAAATAATTTGATGCGAAATAGGGTCCACCCCACTTCCATTAAAACAAATTTGGGGGGGTTCCTTTTCTCTTTCATATCCTTCCTGAGAGTGGAGTGAGTACACAGTAGTATAACATAGCCCTTGTTGACAAAGTCTCAGAAATGGCTAGACTATATCTTTTGTTTGTTTGTTTGTAATAGTACAGTAGTAACTGAACCACAACAACAAATGCAACATTTCACTGATGTTCTTCTCCTGGCTTATTTGCTTTTCAGTGCACAAAAAGCCAGAGGAGGAGGTGTCATCATCATCACCCGTTGTACTGCCAGCCAGACAGAAGTCCTGATGTGCATCACGTCCACGTGTGACCACAACTTGTGCACCTGTGTCCTGCTTGACATCTGAAGATGGCCTCAAAGAAAGGTACCAAGAAAGTTGCCGGTGAGAAGAAGGAACAGAAAATGGAAGTGCCACTAACCACGACTGGTGTGCCGGCCAATGTTTTTTTTGGGACCAATAAAATTAAGCCTGCAGCAGCATTATCCGGGAACCAAGTAGGGAGCAGCACCTCCGCACCAGCGGTCCAACCCCACCAACCTAGGCCCAAGCCCTTGAGTGTTGCAGTGGTAGCCAGTCTACTAACGAGCAGAGATGTTGAAATGTCATTATTGCAAAGTAGTACACAATCAACACAGGCAGAAACTCAGCAGATAAGTGTGCAGCAGCAGCCACAACAACAGCTGCAGCCGCAACAACAACGGCAGGAGCCGCAACAACAACGGCAGCAGGCGCAAGAACAGCAGCAGCTGCAAGAACAGCAGCAGCCGCAAGAACAGCAGCAGCCGCAAGAACAGCCCACAATAGTAGTTGTGGCTCCTGAAGTAGGGGCATTTCTGGAAATCGAGCTTCCTGCAGACTAAGTGGAGTAAACCACTGTTCTATTGACTTCCAGACCACCAGCAAGAAAAAGGAGGCTTAGTCCATCATCCTCTTCTTCAAGCCCCACTTCTGATGATCGTGATGCCACTTGGCAGCCACCAGCTCAGTCTGAGAGTGATGCACGCCACAAGACAATGCTTCTGAAAAGGAAGGTTCCAGAAAAACTTAGAGTTATGGAGGTAGATGTACAAGAGGGGGATGATGTTGATGATGACGAGCCAGTCATCACGCACATCACTCTCGCCCCAAAGGGGATGGAGACCAACATTCTCACCCTATCCAGAAAGGCTGCTACTAAGCGGGATGTAGCACGGATACCAGCAACACAGGTTACACCACCATGACCTCCAGCTGCCATATTTTCAAAGGCCCAGCAGGGTCCTACATCCAGCTCAACCATCTCAGTAGGTAGTGGTAGTAAAAGTCACAATGTAACTGCACAAAGTCACATTCAAAGCACACCCTCCAGTTCATCTGGTATTGAAAGTGGCACATCCAGCAGTGCCAGAAAGTTCTCCTCCCCAGTTTGGGACTTCTTTTCTGTTAGCACCAAGAAGGAGAACGTTGCTATATGCTCAATTTGTTGACAAGGTGTTTGGCGGGGTAAGCTTGGTACAAACTATGGTACCGGAGGCCAAGCAAGTCATCTCAGAATACACCACACTATCTTGTGGGAGAATCACCTACTTCACTTAAAACAAAGTGAAAAAACTCAACCCATTGAAGTTGGGTATGTAGAATCAGGGGACTATATTATTGCGGTGGAAGGTGAAGAAGAGGGAGGCATTTCTAGCCCTGTTACCAGTAGTGTAGTGGTACCGCCCACATCTTCCTCAGCAACATCTCAGTGGCACCACAGTAAGAGCCATACTCAGAGTCAGGCTTAAACACCAAAGCGACCGAGTACTGCAATGAGACAAAGTGCGTTGTTGAGCCTAAGTGGGTTATTCTAAACAACAGCACCACAAAGGAAAGTAATCCAGCCTACGATTGAGAGCATGCTTAGGTTGGAGGGGCAGTTCCATCGCCACCACCCAATGGCACGGTTGTACAATGCGAAGCTGGCTAAAATGTTAGCACTGGACCTTCTCCCTTTTTTCATTTGTGGAAAGGGTGGGTTTCCATGAATTTGTGTCAGCCATCTGCCCTAAATGGAGGGTTCCCAGCTGGTCTAATTTCGCAAGAATTGCTGTTCCGGCACTACATCATGATGTGCTGGAATTGGTTAGACAAGCTTTGCAGCAGAGTGCTATTCACAACATCCACCTGACAACAGACATGTGGACCAGTTGCCAAGCAACAGATTACATGTGCATCACTGCACATTGGGTCTCTTTTGTGGGGGTTAGAGATAAGCTATCTGAAGGAGGAGCTGTTGACACAGCTGAGATTTTTAAAGGTACTTGGAAACATGCAACTGTAGCCATGTTCGCCATGGAGAAATTTCATACTGCTATAAAAATTTTGGAAGAGTTTTGCAGCAAGATTTTTGAATGGCTGCAACCAAGAGGGCTTAGTATTGTTTTTTTTGCCACAGATAATGGCAGTAATGTACTTAAGGTCATGGAGCTTGGTTCTTATTTCAGGGTTCCGTGTTTTTTGCACTGCATAAACAATATAGTTCAAGACTTTCTGAAAAAATAACCCATAGTCAGCAATTTACTGACCACCTGCCAAAGAATGTGCACTCATTTCAGCCATTCTTTCACAGCTCGGAAGCAGCTGAGGATCATTCAACGTGACTATAACATGCCAGTCAAAGCACTCATCTAGGAGGTGGCAAAACATTGGAACTCAACGTATTACATGTTTGATCGTCTGTTTGAGCAGTACAGGCCACTCAATGAATATGTCATGCAAAGACTGGATGCTACTGTGAAAGTCATGACCCTTCAGATGGACCAGTTAAATGCCTGACTGACATGCTTCATCCTTTTGAGGTCTTCACACTTGAAGTCAGCAAGGAGGACTGTACAATGGGTCAAGCTATCCCATTATTGCAAATGCTAGAACATCAGCTGAAGAGGATGTCTGAATCTTACAAAGGTGTAGAGGAAAAAAAAGAAGCCTATGACTTGGTAGAGAGCTTAGCCCGTCGCTTAACTGAAAATACAAGGGTGCAAAATAAGATTTTTTCACAAGAACATTACATTTCTGCCACAATTTTGGATCCACAGGCAAAACTGGCACTGAAGACATTAATTCCTTTTTCAGGGATGGATGTTGCCCACTAAAAAACTCGTATAGCTGAGGCAGCGAGTAAGTTGGAAAATGAACGGCTGCTAATTAAAAGCCCGCTAGATCAACCCACAAGAAGTACTGCAGCAGGGCATCTGGCATCAAGTGCAACTTCGGAGGCTGAAGGCAATGCGTTTGGCTCAGAACACTCACCATAACTATCGACAACAGCAACAATAACTGGATCATTAGGCCCAGTAGAATCATTACACAATTGGTATTTACAGTTAGGCATTGGTATTATTCACAGTGCGGATGCACAGACAAAAGAGCCAGAAAAAAAGTTAGCAGCAGAACCCCTGAACATTGAGCGGATGGTCTAGGCCTTTCTGGACGACCCAACAGAGGTGTACATTGATCAAAACCCATTGCATTATTGGTATAGGAAAAGGGCCCTGTCACAAGTGTCTCTTCCGAACATGTTTTCAGTGCTGCAGGTTCCATTGTAACAGTGAGAAGGACCAGTCTCTCGCCCAATAATTTAGAGAGGTTAACAACTATCAAAATGAATCAGCACTTCATACCACCGAATTAGACAATACATGAATCAAGGGAGGAAGATGAGGAAAGCGGCTCAGGTGACGGAAGTAGTGTGTTATATGATTATCTACTACTGGTTGAACCCCCAGAGTTTGAGGACGAGCTATACTTCCCTGACAATTAGGCTTGCACTTACTACATTCCTCCCTTATTTTCCTTTATTTGTGTGTCTGTCTTTCCGGTTACAAACTTTGAATCACAATAAATCCATCACCACTGTCTTCTACTCTTCTTATTTCAATATACGAATTTCAGCTGTCTGCATTTCACATTACAGTCCCCTGAATCCAGCACCTCAGTTCCATCCTCCTGAATCTCCCTAAATCCATTTCCCTCAAGACATATGATGATTGGAGGACGCTAAATAGAGGAAAATATCAAATCTTTCCTAGGCCCGCCAAAAGAAGTGGAACATGATGACTACTATAGCTATACTCCTTTCTGAGCCGAGAAAGACTGCCCATTAACTGAAAAGTGAAAATGAGATGGAACAGGTAATGAATGATGCCATGCTTTGGACACAGACTGAGTGATTTTGTTGTTGTTTGTTGTGCATGAAGTTATTTCATTGTGCACTAATCATCATTCTACACATTAAACATAACTCAAGGCAATTTTCCCCTTCTTGCAATTATTTTTAATAA
This sequence comes from Lissotriton vulgaris, assembly GCF_964263255.1. NCBI lineage: Eukaryota > Metazoa > Chordata > Amphibia > Caudata > Salamandridae > Lissotriton > Lissotriton vulgaris. The sequence goes on from NC_141685.1 coordinate 1,229,416,141, forward strand.
GAAATGTGTACTTCTACTGCAGGTTGATATATTGCTTTTAATTGAATACAGGAAGGGGACTCAATCTGTACACTGCACACTAAGTATGACAACAGCACCATCCATGATGATGATGGCGAACAAAACGGCCTGTTAACTTAAGATGAGATGGAACAGGTAATGAAAATGAATGATATGCATTGGACACCTGACTCTGAGTGATTGGTGTTTGTGTTTATGTTGTTTGTTGTGCATGAAGTGAAGTCAAAGGGTACCAGTAGTCTTACTGTACACACTAAATAGTGACTCAAGTCAATAATATTTCTACTCTTGTTGTGTAATAACAAAATTGTACTTCTACTGCAGGCCGATCTTCACAATAAATCTACATTTGCCAGGCAGGCAGTGGCGACTGGTGACACTCAAGATTGATGGACGAGAGGACCAAGAGGAATGCCGAGATAGAAATCCACATTTTTGACAAGGATAACACAGTAACAGTATCAACTTTCATCATCTTTAAATAATTTGATTAATTTTTTTGTCTACAATCTTTACAACAGTGTGTTCTTCTTGTTGTTATTATTATCATTAGGTTTAATCTCTGTTTATGATTCATCCCTACCAATATAAGTAAGCCCGGAACAACTGAACAAGAACTGTATGGTGCAGTAAAAGTTATGGTAAAGATGACTTACTGGGGCCAGCAGAAGAGCCCTCGTTGGTGTCTCCTGTTGCAAGTGTTGTGCTCCTCCCGCCGACTGCAACCCTGTCTGACTGCCCCTGGGTGCTGAACAGGAAAGATATAAGAAAGAGACAAACATTGATGATTGGTGTGAAACAAATAAAATATTTTTAAAGAACGGTCAAAACAACACTTATGTAAACAACAATTGCAATAACTAAATTGACCGATCTCATCTGGTCAACAAGTAGTATAGGGGGATTCGCGGTTCGACTACTTAATATTTATCAACACTAATCCAGTCTTCCATTCTGATTCCAGAATACTAACTAAGCCTAAGTAGTACGTACCACCTGACCTAGCCCACCTATTCCAGGCATGCCAATTGTACACTAAGTATGCATTCCACTTCTTTTAGTCCTCAACAATGCATATGGTCAAATGGAGGACCCATGACTACATTTTTGTATGCACCAAATTTTTGGTTGATTGATTGATGCTGAATTGTGTTCTGCTAGTGATAAGCCTATCACCACTCATTGAACAAATTAGAAAAGGTTCTACTAAAGACTTGGGTAATAGCAGCACGTGACGTAACAGAGGGGGCATCACACATACCACAAAAAATGTCAAACTCACACAAAGTAACTAAACCTAAGTATCAATCCGCCCCTATCTCTTAGTGACAGGACAAAGTAAGGACTAGTCACTTTAGCATTATGTAACTTAATTTCTCTAAAATAAACTCTTACATATTCGCGCTAAGTGAGCGCAAACGCAAAGTTGCAAACAAGTAAGACTAGTAGCGCAGTAGAGCACCTGTGTCATCATAACAATCACAGAAGACTTTTAAACGTAATTTACCTGTAATGTAAGCAGCAGCATTCTAGCTGGTTGGAAAAAAAAGATATTTGCAATATATAACACAGAGCAGAAAAACAGACACATAATAGTATTAATTAGTTACTCACCAAGACCCGGGACCTCCATCCCTAGCAGGTCCAACAGGTCCTGCGCCCGGTCCAGGATATCGGACCACCGGTGCCCCGGACCCCAAAGCAGCAAAACAATGCCCGGCGCACCTTCCTCCACCTCTGCTGATCCTCCCGGAGCCCGTACCCAGACCCAGATCTGCCACCTGCTGCCTGGGTTAAGGGGAGGTGGCACTGCACAAAGAAAACGAGTGCAGCCAACTCCACCTCCCCAAATAAGGCTCGCGCCTGCACCCCTTGTGGGCGCCGCGTTCCACAAGGAAGGTGGTCGTGGCTTTGGCTGCGAAGAGCCCTGTGGCCTTTTGCCATGGTTCTGGGGTACGATTCAGAAAAGGGGGTGGGGATGAACAGAGTGTCTGAATTAAGCAGACCACTCTTACCCAGTCCAAAGATCAGGGCTTGATCCATCACCGTTATTTATCTCACTGCACCATCCCAGCTCAGAACCTGGCTATATGCAAATCAGTCTGTCCCTGGCCCAGTGCATCATGGGAACAGGGCAGACTAAACTACCAAGCCAATTCTTCACCAGAAAGGAGACAAGCTACCGGGGACCGGTTTCTGGCATTTCAGCCGTCTTCGGCCCGGCTTGCTTGAATCCTGATGATGCAGTGAGAAAGGGACTCATGTCTGAGTATACCCTGCCACACCTATAGTGGCCAAAAACGATTCAGAAAAGGGGGTGGGGATGAACAGAGTGTCTGAATTAAGCAGACCACTCTTACCCAGTCCAAAGATCAGGGCTTGATCCATCACCGTTATTTATCTCACTGCACCATCCCAGCTCAGAACCTGGCTATATGCAAATCAGTCTGTCCCTGGCCCAGTGCATCATGGGAACAGGGCAGACTAAACTACCAAGCCAATTCTTCACCAGAAAGGAGACAAGCTACCGGGGACCGGTTTCTGGCATTTCAGCCGTCTTCGGCCCGGCTTGCTTGAATCCTGATGATGCAGTGATAAAGGGACTCATGTCTGAGTATACCCTGCCACACCTATAGTGGCCAAAAACGATTCAGAAAAGGGGGTGGGGATGAACAGAGTGTCTGAATTAAGCAGACCACTCTTACCCAGTCCAAAGATCAGGGCTTGATCCATCACCGTTATTTATCTCACTGCACCATCCCAGCTCAGAACCTGGCTATATGCAAATCAGTCTGTCCCTGGCCCAGTGCATCATGGGAACAGGGCAGACTAAACTACCAAGCCAATTCTTCACCAGAAAGGAGACAAGCTACCGGGGACCGGTTTCTGGCATTTCAGCCGTCTTCGGCCCGGCTTGCTTGAATCCTGATGATGCAGTGAGAAAGGGACTCATGTCTGAGTATACCCTGCCACACCTATAGTGGCCAAAAACGATTCAGAAAAGGGGGTGGGGATGAACAGAGTGTCTGAATTAAGCAGACCACTCTTACCCAGTCCAAAGATCAGGGCTTGATCCATCACCGTTATTTATCTCACTGCACCATCCCAGCTCAGAACCTGGCTATATGCAAATCAGTCTGTCCCTGGCCCAGTGCATCATGGGAACAGGGCAGACTAAACTACCAAGCCAATTCTTCACCAGAAAGGAGACAAGCTACCGGGGACCGGTTTCTGGCATTTCAGCCGTCTTCGGCCCGGCTTGCTTGAATCCTGATGATGCAGTGAGAAAGGGACTCATGTCTGAGTATACCCTGCCACACCTATAGTGGCCAAAAACGATTCAGAAAAGGGGGTGGGGATGAACAGAGTGTCTGAATTAAGCAGACCACTCTTACCCAGTCCAAAGATCAGGGCTTGATCCATCACCGTTATTTATCTCACTGCACCATCCCAGCTCAGAACCTGGCTATATGCAAATCAGTCTGTCCCTGGCCCAGTGCATCATGGGAACAGGGCAGACTAAACTACCAAGCCAATTCTTCACCAGAAAGGAGACAAGCTACCGGGGACCGGTTTCTGGCATTTCAGCCGTCTTCGGCCCGGCTTGCTTGAATCCTGATGATGCAGTGAGAAAGGGACTCATGTCTGAGTATACCCTGCCACACCTATAGTGGCCAAAAACGATTCAGAAAAGGGGGTGGGGATGAACAGAGTGTCTGAATTAAGCAGACCACTCTTACCCAGTCCAAAGATCAGGGCTTGATCCATCACCGTTATTTATCTCACTGCACCATCCCAGCTCAGAACCTGGCTATATGCAAATCAGTCTGTCCCTGGCCCAGTGCATCATGGGAACAGGGCAGACTAAACTACCAAGCCAATTCTTCACCAGAAAGGAGACAAGCTACCGGGGACCGGTTTCTGGCATTTCAGCCGTCTTCGGCCCGGCTTGCTTGAATCCTGATGATGCAGTGAGAAAGGGACTCATGTCTGAGTATACCCTGCCACACCTATAGTGGCCAAAAACGATTCAGAAAAGGGGGTGGGGATGAACAGAGTGTCTGAATTAAGCAGACCACTCTTACCCAGTCCAAAGATCAGGGCTTGATCCATCACCGTTATTTATCTCACTGCACCATCCCAGCTCAGAACCTGGCTATATGCAAATCAGTCTGTCCCTGGCCCAGTGCATCATGGGAACAGGGCAGACTAAACTACCAAGCCAATTCTTCACCAGAAAGGAGACAAGCTACCGGGGACCGGTTTCTGGCATTTCAGCCGTCTTCGGCCCGGCTTGCTTGAATCCTGATGATGCAGTGAGAAAGGGACTCATGTCTGAGTATACCCTGCCACACCTATAGTGGCCAAAAACGATTCAGAAAAGGGGGTGGGGATGAACAGAGTGTCTGAATTAAGCAGACCACTCTTACCCAGTCCAAAGATCAGGGCTTGATCCATCACCGTTATTTATCTCACTGCACCATCCCAGCTCAGAACCTGGCTATATGCAAATCAGTCTGTCCCTGGCCCAGTGCATCATGGGAACAGGGCAGACTAAACTACCAAGCCAATTCTTCACCAGAAAGGAGACAAGCTACCGGGGACCGGTTTCTGGCATTTCAGCCGTCTTCGGCCCGGCTTGCTTGAATCCTGATGATGCAGTGAGAAAGGGACTCATGTCTGAGTATACCCTGCCACACCTATAGTGGCCAAAAACGATTCAGAAAAGGGGGTGGGGATGAACAGAGTGTCTGAATTAAGCAGACCACTCTTACCCAGTCCAAAGATCAGGGCTTGATCCATCACCGTTATTTATCTCACTGCACCATCCCAGCTCAGAACCTGGCTATATGCAAATCAGTCTGTCCCTGGCCCAGTGCATCATGGGAACAGGGCAGACTAAACTACCAAGCCAATTCTTCACCAGAAAGGAGACAAGCTACCGGGGACCGGTTTCTGGCATTTCAGCCGTCTTCGGCCCGGCTTGCTTGAATCCTGATGATGCAGTGAGAAAGGGACTCATGTCTGAGTATACCCTGCCACACCTATAGTGGCCAAAAACGATTCAGAAAAGGGGGTGGGGATGAACAGAGTGTCTGAATTAAGCAGACCACTCTTACCCAGTCCAAAGATCAGGGCTTGATCCATCACCGTTATTTATCTCACTGCACCATCCCAGCTCAGAACCTGGCTATATGCAAATCAGTCTGTCCCTGGCCCAGTGCATCATGGGAACAGGGCAGACTAAACTACCAAGCCAATTCTTCACCAGAAAGGAGACAAGCTACCGGGGACCGGTTTCTGGCATTTCAGCCGTCTTCGGCCCGGCTTGCTTGAATCCTGATGATGCAGTGAGAAAGGGACTCATGTCTGAGTATACCCTGCCACACCTATAGTGGCCACAAACGATTCAGAAAAGGGGGTGGGGATGAACAGAGTGTCTGAATTAAGCAGACCACTCTTACCCAGTCCAAAGATCAGGGCTTGATCCATCACCGTTATTTATCTCACTGCACCATCCCAGCTCAGAACCTGGCTATATGCAAATCAGTCTGTCCCTGGCCCAGTGCATCATGGGAACAGGGCAGACTAAACTACCAAGCCAATTCTTCACCAGAAAGGAGACAAGCTACCGGGGACCGGTTTCTGGCATTTCAGCCGTCTTCGGCCCGGCTTGCTTGAATCCTGATGATGCAGTGAGAAAGGGACTCATGTCTGAGTATACCCTGCCACACCTATAGTGGCCAAAAACGATTCAGAAAAGGGGGTGGGGATGAACAGAGTGTTTGAATTAAGCAGACCACTCTTACCCAGTCCAAAGATCAGGGCTTGATCCATCACCGTTATTTATCTCACTGCACCATCCCAGCTCAGAACCTGGCTATATGCAAATCAGTCTGTCCCTGGCCCAGTGCATCATGGGAACAGGGCAGACTAAACTGCCAAGCCAATTCTTCACCAGAAAGGAGACAAGCTACCGGGGACCGGTTTCTGGCATTTCAGCCGTCTTCGGCCCGGCTTGCTTGAATCCTGATGATGCAGTGAGAAAGGGACTCATGTCTGAGTATACCCTGCCACACCTATAGTGGCCAAAAACGATTCAGAAAAGGGGGTGGGGATGAACAGAGTGTCTGAATTAAGCAGACCACTCTTACCCAGTCCAAAGATCAGGGCTTGATCCATCACCGTTATTTATCTCACTGCACCATCCCAGCTCAGAACCTGGCTATATGCAAATCAGTCTGTCCCTGGCCCAGTGCATCATGGGAACAGGGCAGACTAAACTACCAAGCCAATTCTTCACCAGAAAGGAGACAAGCTACCGGGGACCGGTTTCTGGCATTTCAGCCGTCTTCGGCCCGGCTTGCTTGAATCCTGATGATGCAGTGAGAAAGGGACTCATGTCTGAGTATACCCTGCCACACCTATAGTGGCCAAAAACGATTCAGAAAAGGGGGTGGGGATGAACAGAGTGTCTGAATTAAGCAGACCACTCTTACCCAGTCCAAAGATCAGGGCTTGATCCATCACCGTTATTTATCTCACTGCACCATCCCAGCTCAGAACCTGGCTATATGCAAATCAGTCTGTCCCTGGCCCAGTGCATCATGGGAACAGGGCAGACTAAACTACCAAGCCAATTCTTCACCAGAAAGGAGACAAGCTACCGGGGACCGGTTTCTGGCATTTCAGCCGTCTTCGGCCCGGCTTGCTTGAATCCTGATGATGCAGTGAGAAAGGGACTCATGTCTGAGGTGGTCCAGGATATCGGACCACCGGTGCCCCGGACCCCAAAGCAGCAAAACAATGCCCGGCGCACCTTCCTCCACCTCTGCCGATCCTCCCGGAGCCCGTACCCAGACCCAGATCTGCCACCTGCTGCCTGGGTTAAGGGGAGGTGGCACTGCACAAAGAAAACGAGTGCAGCCAACTCCACCACCCCTTGTGGGCGCCGCGTTCCACAAGGAAGGTGGTCGTGGCTTTGGCTGCGAAGAGCCCTGTGGCCTTTTGCCATGGTTCTGGGGTAGGCAGGGGCGGAAAAGAAAAGGTAAACATTTCAAAAGCAAGTACAGGAAATGGAAAAAGCAGGTAAAAGAAAAAGAGTGAAAAAGTAGTTAAAAAACACACAAAAGGTAGACAAAAACCAAAAATATAGAAGCAAGAAAATAGTCAGAGAGATAATAAATAAAAATGATTGAAAAGCTAGAGGGAGGATTCAAAAGCAGGCCCCAGAACCATGCAATAGAGTGAAAAACAAGATGGCCATGCCCATTGTGACCGTGTGGGCAAGTTTGCACGATATTTTTTCACTGAGCACGCAAAAAGCGTCGCGAACATGTAAAAGTGTTCCCGAACAGGAAATACGTTTCGCAAACTGTCGTGAGCATGCATTGCGCGACCCGAAACAGAAAATAAGCATCGAGAGTGGGCAGGACAAGTGAAAACAAGATGGCCGTGCCCATAGGCGGCCGCATGGGCAAGTTGGCGAGACATTTTCAATGCGATCATGCAGAAAATATCACAAACAGGCGGGAAAATAACTTCCGCAAGTTCGCAATATTTCTGCGTGTTTGCGGACATTTTTGACATTTTCGCAATAGTTTGGGAAAGTGATTTTTGCAAATTCCGCCCACCCCTAGTTGCAACGAGGAAGTGTTGGTGGCCATTTTGTGATTCCGTTGAAGCGATTAAGGGGAAAAAAGGGCAAAAAAAGTAGGAAAGTGGAGGGTAGGAGCACTGTATCGTCTCTGGGGAGTTTAGGGTATGCTATACAGGGAGTGTGAAGTGAAGTATTTACCCCTACCGGTGTGAAAGGGCTTTTTTGCCCATAGTGAGATGATGCTGAGGTTAGGTGCTGGTACACTCGGGGATAAAAGCTTGGGCGTAAACCATGAGTTGAGTGCTGTAAACTCATGTGGTCTGGGCGCTCGGTTCCAACTAGGAAGTGTTGGCCGCAATTTTGCGTTTACGTTGCAGAGAGTAAGGGGAAAAAAGGTTGAAAAAAGTAGGAAAGAGGAGGGTAGGAGCACTGTAATGTCTGTTGGGTGTTTAGGATGTGCTATACAGGGACTGTGAAGTGAAGCATTTACCCCTACCAGTGTGAAAGTGCTGTTTTACCCAGAGTGAGATGGTGCTGAGGTGAAGTATCGGTACAGTCGGGGATGAAAGCTTGTGTCTAAACCGTGAGATGAGTGCTGTAAACTGATGTGCTCTGGGTGCTGTAGCGTACTGGCGGAAGCAAAGTATTTACCCGTACCAGTGTGAAAGTGCTGTTTTGCCCACTGTGAGATGTTGCTGAGGTGAGGGGCTGGTTACACCTAATTAAATAGGGGGTAACCCAAGTAACCCTACGGCATCTGGGTAAGATATAAGTTCAATAAAGAGAATGATGCCTAGGAAATATTAACATAAACTAAAGGATGGACATCTATGAATTATCCCGTCCTATCTTGATTTAATCACATGAATAATCTATGTATTTTTACCATCTAAGACCAAAGGCAATCAAAAATAGTTACAAGCCCAAACTTTTATGTTTATTTCGCCATTTTTTTCAAAAATTAGTATAGTTAAGTTTTTCTTCTTTTTTAGAACATATATATACACACAATATATACACAACAAATATACTCGATACAGAGACAATTATATACATACATTATTTACATTTGACAAACTAACATATATTTTAGACCTTTATATGTCATAGCCCTATTATTTATCAACAAAAGGATGCTTCAAAAATGTTTTACCAAAGGCATTCCTTCAAACGAAGATAACTCAAAAACATAGGAGTCCCAGAGGCTTATTGCTTCAACCTCTATTTTTTATAGATATATACTCCTTCTAATTTAATTTTTGTAATATTGAATTTTTCAATGGTGTCTTCAAAATAAATGTTTACGCGTTTCAGCCCTATTATTCTCGGGCCTCATCAGGACTAGGGCTTTTCAGGATCCGCCTACAGAGTCAAAATGTATTTTATCTCATACTATTCAGGTTTCTGTACTTCATGAAGCTAGAGATAGCCAACGTGTAGTACACTAAAATATTGTAGCCAACTCTCGTCATACGTAACATCTCGTCGGAAGGTAGAAATCAATTTCACTGCCCTCCCTGGTTTCCGTGTTCTAAAATCGCGCTTCTATTTGAGGTGAGGGGCTGGTACACTCTGGGATGAAAGCGTGAGCCTATACCGTGAGCTGAGTGCTGTAAACTGATATACTCAGGGCGCTGTAGCATACTGGGCGCTGTAGCATAGCTGTGCAGGTGGTGTTAGTATGCGTTTAGACCATAGCATGAGTGGGAAGCAAACAACTCACTGGTACCGGTCTGAAGACTCGGGATGAAACTGTGAGCCTAAGCCGTGAGATGATTGCTGCAAAGTGATGTGCTGTGGGCGCTGTAGGATACTGGCCACTGTAGCATACTTGTGTAAGTAGTGTTAGTATGCGTTTATACTATACAGGGAGTAGGAAGCGAACTACTCATGTCTACGGGTCTGAAGACTCGAATGTAGTGTTTTAGCAAGAAGGAATAAATAATATTCGTGAAGAATATAGTGCAGAATGTTGCAATGCCACAGAAGACTAATTGTGAAATCAGGTGTGTCTGAGAAAGAGGCTGTGCGTAATAAAACGATGGAGTTTGAAAGTTATATAAAAAGTGTGTTTATTTAAGTGCCATAAATGGACCCACTGCTGCAAGAGCTAAGACATCCAGCGGAGGCAAACTGCACCCTGTTCTGCTGGATTTAAATGTAAGCTCCTGTATCAGTGAATTCCACAATACTTGTAACAGTTCCATGTGACATAAACAATACCTATTACACTTGAATGGCTCTAAATTCTATAAGGAAAATAAAGGTAGGATACGATTACCACATGTATCCTTTAAGAAAACAAAGAAAAAAATGATTTTCCAAAATGTAATCATCAAACTTTTTAGATACCCTGGTACTGCTTTTTTGTAACACACAATTCTCAACAGTAGAACAGTCATGAATCTGTTGTACAGTAGATTCAATCTGGTGTGTGTCAGAATTGGTTATAGTTCAACCCACATTGGAACTTTGAGGAGGCATAAAAACATTGCGCTTCTGAGAAGCACATTCGGTGCCCTTCTGGTCAAACCATACATTATTGTCTTCAGCTGTTTCAAAAAAACATTCTTGTGCATAGAACTAAGGCATTGAGCTGAGGCAAACTCCAATCGCTTCTGCTGTATTCAACCGAAGCTCGGCCATCAGTGAGCTCCACATTACATGTTACAGTTCCATGTCACATGAACAATAGCTATTACACATAAATGACTAAATTCTATAATGAAAATAAAGGTAGGATACGATTACCACAGTGTGCTAACTAGTTCCGAAACAATGTTGTGTTTTTTGATCTTCATCAGCAGCTTGTGAGCAAAGGCTGAGGAAGAGTAAATTTGGGTGAAAGGGCTTTGTGGATAACAGGCAGGCAGAGATTGGTATGCGCAAACAATAGGCATGGTTTCAAAATGGATGTCGGGTTTAGGCAAATTTAGCAAGTAAATAGCTTATTTGCATAGGCCATACATCACCGATCCCTGGTTAGAGTGGAGACGTAAGGAGCAATAATGAAAACAGAGTTCAAATGCGTGAAAATACTTAGGAAGTTATTATATGAAAGTAGCACAATTGTAGTGTATTAAAAAAATTTAAGGAAAAAGTAAAATAAGATGGAAAAATCAATCCAAGAATAACCTGAGTTTCTTACAAGTCTTGGAGATTGCAGTCCGGAAGTTCTTCAGCAGCTTGAGATGTGTAATGTTCCAAGAGGTCATTGTTGCCATTGTGTGAGAAAAGCGAAGCGATCCAATTCATATCCTCGAAGGGACAGTAATGTTCCTCGAATGTTGGAATGGCAATTTGAATTGGCAGGCAATCTGCGATGTTGTCAAAGGTGGCACGTTGCAAGAGATCTGTTGCTGCTGCGCAGAAATCCCATTCAGCCACAATGCATTTTTGCGTGCCATCCAACATTTCTCCAGTGCCCGAACAATCAACTTCATGGTTTTCAAGATACTGCATTAGCTGCTGGATATTGGGAGCGATTGTTGGGATGTTGGTAAGGCATAGATCCATTCGCCAGTCAAATGGGCAAGTTTTGCAATAAAAAGATGGTTGCACGCAGATTGCATATGTGTACATAAATGTCATGTTGTAGCTGGCTCCCGATATTAGATAGAGGCAGGCAGCTGAAAAGTAGTTCACTTTTTCACGGTATTGATGTAGCTATGCGTAGAGGCGTATTCTGTCAGACATGGGTGTTACCACAGGAACCGCAGACATTTTTACAAACAAAAATAGTAGTAGGATGGCCGCAAACAGAGCGAGAATTATGGGCACTGTTCCTGTTATTCCAGAGATGATCTTATGAATGAAGTCTGGTATTATACCAAAAACAGTTTGAACGGCTGTGAGAAGGCCGGAGGAGACCATGTTAAAAACGTGTGTCAGACCTTGAGTGTCAGATTTGTTTAAAATTGTTTAACAAGTCACAAACTATAATGGTAGGTTTGTATTTAAAAGGGAATGTATTTTACTTGAAGTTTGTGTTATCTGCAGTCAATACATTTCTTTTGCAGACGTGAGAGACACTTCTGTTCTGAACAAAAGCGCTTTCAGTTTGGTTAGTTTAATGAAATCTGTTTGCAAAGTAGGGATTGAAGGCCAAGTTGAAGAGTAGTTGTTATTGATAAGCAGATAACTGCTGTTAGAAAGCTGTGTGAATGTTGGTCTAATTGTGGGAGTCGGTGGGCTTTTAAGAAAGCACGCAAGATTGGGGGCTGTAAGCTTAGAAACGGCGTGTAGTTGGACATTCTTAGATAGTAATGAATGACTGCCATTGTGGACAAAGTTTTTACCTGTGAGAAAAAACTTCTGTATGCTATTTAAGACAGCGATATGTAAATGGGAGAAACCACTGGTCGTGTATAAACGTGCTGCCTTGTACAATCACATACAACAAGACAAATAACATGTGCACCTAGCAGACACAACATCACTAAGTACTGTGGGAACCATGGGTAGCCATATACACAAACCAAGCATGGCATGGCACCTCTGCCACACAATGCAGAATGCGGGGAGAAATGGGAGCAAAGTATGTGCGAAGGTGGCAAGTGATTCTCGATTATAAACGTATACAATGCAAAGTGTTGAGAGGATGTGCCCGACAGACTTGAGTATGCATAGCACAGACATGTACAAGTCAACATACACTGATGGTGTATTGAATGAAGTGGATAGTGGACGCTACCATGATAGTACCGTCAGTAGAGAAGATTATGGAAACGTAGCGTGTACGTGCCCCCTCTCCCCCAAATCTTTAGTGTGGTGGACTGGCTCGGGGTACGCAAGGCTAGCGTAGCGGAATGAATAAAAGGCACGTTCCTCTGGGTGTGGTTCTCTTCCAGAATGGCAAACGTGTCTGTCAGGCCTGCAGTGCCATGAGGTTGAACCCGTGATCAAAGGTGACTGCGTGAATGATGCTCTCAGCCTGCTGGTACTCAGAAACTGCCATGGACACTGCGACGCATATATGCTACACAGTTCATCTTTCGACTCCGACGTATGTGAAAGAGGGCCCACCACATGCCGGTGGAAGCTCCTGGGCCGAGGTGTTGGAGTTCGGAAGGCTCCTGAGATCAACACTGGCTACCGGTACACAGGCACACAGCGCCCAGCCTGAGGCCTAGCAGGGTGGAGTGCTCTGTATAGTAGTAATACAGTAGTCAAACAGGTACCAATGGTGGAATGGTGTCTTGATCCCACAATGGACGATGTTAGAACTGCATCTGAGAGTGTAGATGAAGGTACACCCTTCAAACAGGTGCAACCAACTCTAGGGCCCAACAGTGGAACAATGTCTAGATCCCACAATTGACGATATCCAAGATTACCTGCTGCTTGCTTTTCACAGGACTACCTCCGTGGAAGTGCATCACACTCTGTGCTTCCATAGCTAACTGCTGTACAATATTATTGTGCTTGGTTGACACCAGTTGGTGGAGTAAATCGTGGTACAGCAGGTCCGAACAGTGAAACATAGTCTTGATTATAGGATTGAGGATGTCAGAAGTTAAAGTCTGTGAATATTTCTGTGTTCCACCTCCGACCAGGTGCAACTGACTCTAGGTGCCAACAGTGGAACGGTGTCTTGATTCCACAACGAAGGTTGTCCGATATTACTTGTTGCTTGGTTTTCATAGAACTCCCTCCTTTGAGGTGCATAGAGTCTGTGCTTGCATAGCTACCTGTTGCACATGATTTTTGGGCTTGGTTGACACCAGTCAATCGAGTACACCGCAATATATGGTCCGAACAGTGAAATAGGGTCTTGATTCTATGATTGAGGATGTCAAAAGTTAAAGTCTATGATAATTTCTGTGTACCCCCTCTGATCTGGTGCAACCAACTCCATGCTTTCAAGTTCAACTGTACGTGACTGTGAGGCGTTAATGAATAGTGCCACTGGCCTACACTGCGGTCAGCAGGGCTCACAATTGAGATCCAGTGGTGATTGTTTAATTACAGAATCCAGTAGTCAAGTAACTAGAATGTCTATTGAAATATACACAATATCCTTTTAGTATACTTGCTTGAAGAATTTTTTTAGATGAATTATATGTTTACTACAATGACCGGATTCATCTTGCAAGTTCAAAGGAACACTGAATAGTCTACACTGTGAACAGCAGAAATCTGTAATTTATGTTGTTGTATTTTGTGAAGACGAAGTGAGAAAAAGAATTCATGGTTGTCTGTGTGAGTACTGCCTTCAATTAACACTGCAGACAGCAGTGTTCACAATTCAGATCGAGTCGCTACTGTAGATGACGCAGTCCTGTAGGAAAAGACATGGCTCCAGTGCGCTCTGTCTGCACCATGCATACACATCATGCCAAACTCAACACACGCTTTCTTTTGCTACTCGTATTACAAACTGGGCAGCTCAAGTCCACGTTACATAGCTGTGGGCCCTTGCTGACCGCTCTCTCTGGCCTACACTACAGGCAGAAGTGTTCACAATTCAGATCAAGTAGTGATTGTTTAATTACAGTATCTAGTAGGCAAGTAACTACAATGTTTATTGATATATACACAATATACTTTCAGTATACTTGCATGAAGACATTTTTTTAGGTGACTTATAGGTTTAGTACAATGACCAAATTTATCAGCAGAAATCGCAATTCAAATTAATTTGATTTATTTATTGCAGAGTTTTATTTAATTTTTGTTGTTGTATGTTGTGAAGAGGAAGTGAGAAAAAAAATCATAGATGTGTGTGTGAGTACTGCCTTCAATTAACACTGCAGACAGCAATTCAGATTTAGTGGGTATTGTAGATTAGGTAGTCCTGTAGGAAAAGACATTGCTGCAATGCGCTCTGTCCACACCACACATACGCATCATAGCAGGCTCCCCACACGCTTTTCGTTGCTTCTTTTATTACAAACTGTGTAGCTCAAGTCCATCGTATGTAGCTGTGGGTCCTTGCTGACCGCTCTCACTGGCCTACACTGCAGACACCAGTGTTCACAATTCAGATTGAGTCGCTATTGCAGATGATGCTATGTTGATGGCAATAGATATTACTCCTAGTACAGCCCGCCTGCAGCACGCATCATTGCTGGCTGTGCACATGCTGAATGCTTTTGGTGTGGCTATCTGAGTGCACTAGAACTGATGGACCCTTTATGATACAATCTTTTTGTGTATTATTTCAGATTTATTGATTGTGTCCAAGTATACCACAAGTTGTGGTTCTTTTACGATATAATATTTTTCTGTATTATTTCACATCTACTGTCCCTACTGTCCCTACTTTAACACAGCACAACGTATTGATTGTTTTATTATTGAAAGTCTGTGTGTGTGTTACAATGATTACTGTTGTACTTGATGGTAGCAGCAACCATTCCCTGAGGGCGGGTTTACACTCACTCTACACTCATCCACCACAGACGTCACTGGATATGTGACTCCGGTAATAAAAAGGTGTCAATCGCACGTGCCTGTACCCACGTTCATTATCTATCTGTGTCCAAGTGTTCATTATCTATGCATGATACTTCCCCCGGGGCGTACTACATTACATTGTGCTGAGGACAGAGTATGCAACCATGTTACCTTTAGTAGTTCGGAACACTTCAATAATGTAACTTTTTGGTGTATGTATCACAGGTGGAAGGCTACTTTACAGACGATGAATATTGATGAAGATGGTGGTTGCATGTTAGGTGTAGTGTTAGATATGTGTACATAGCAAAAAGTTTCACAAATGCTCTCTAAGTAGAAGAGGTGTGTCTCATCAAATACTGTAGAGAGAATACTTAAAATGTGTGGCGTTTTGCAATTGCTACAATGGGAAATGTTATGAACTAATGAAATGCTTTTTTTTAAGGTCACATGACAATCGCGCAATCAGCAAGCAAGGAGACCACACCCGACGCGATTTTGAGAAAATACATTTACTATAATATAAGTTTATTACAGTTAGAAATATATAAATGTTTAAAATATTTTAGATTATCGCTTGGCCTCATATACACATTAAAGTTATTTACATATACTTTTGAGACTTAAAAAACTATTGAAGGAATGGCGTACCCGACGCGACACCATACGTCTATGACGTAAGACAGGGCCTGACAGAGTGCAGTCCGCACATACATAACGTGCAGCGGGCTAGACCTCATACGTAAATGATGTAACGTTTGGCTTGGTACTGCGTACCCATCGCATATCAGACTAGCAGCTGGCGGGACCTCATACATATATGTTGTTATGCAGGACAAGGTGTCACGAACTCGTCGGATATGAAATGCACATCATATCAATATGGTGGATAAGATTTACATGCTGATGGAGCTTGGTAGACTATCGATACGGGACTTTAGTTTTCTAAAAAAAATTTTTAGATATAAAATATTACATAATTTTAAAAGTTAAAAAAGGGATAATAAAGTTGCAAAATATAGTAAAAAAAATAAAATATGAAATTAACATTTAAAAAACCTTAGCAATTCACTGAAAAAATCATAGGTTTCAGAGACTTTATAGTTAGTTGGACATTTCACTCATACAAAACAATAGAAACTCCCCCGTTATAGATAGTTCAGCTAACTATAACTCGCGCCCTTGGAATGCACTGCTGATGACATCACATATTACATCATTCATGACATGGTCAGTGACATCACTGATGACATCTCAAAAGACATCACTGGTGACATCATCCATGTGGCAATCTGATGCACCTCATCAGACTCTTATATAACTCTTGATACACCCATTGTAAAATACAGACTATAATTTTCGAAAACATGAACATGCCAATATCAGTTAGTACATATCCAGTGCCTAATTCCTATGTTTACACACACATCAATTTATTCACCCATACAGTCACTCATACATACCGTAAGCTATCAATACAACATTATCATATCCACTTACACATCTGTACAGACACTCAGACACCGACTCTCATTCATAGAGTTATTCAGACACCTAGTCAGTAATAGAAATAATGAATCGCACTTTTATTTACTCACATGTACAATTATACTCATACCACCTCACTTATTTAAACATATACTAACACATACTTTCACTCTAATACAGTAACTAATACAAACACACTGGTCCATAAAGGTACTCTCACAATCACTCACTCTCACATATAGTCATTTAGACGGTCCAACACTCACATATACTGCCTTTGACATATGCAGTTACTCACACGTGTACCACTGAGGCATCCATGTACTCACCAAGACACCCATACACAAACTCACCCAGCCATACAGCCGTTCACAGATACAGACTTGAACACATATATGCAGGGAATTTTCCACTAACACATGTATGCACAGAGTCACAGCCCCTACCCATGGACAAACACACTCAGGCATCCATACAGAAACTCAGACAAGCAATCAATAGCCCATATAGATCCTCATTAAGCTGCTAACCAAACCATGGAACTACTTACACACTGTCTGACAACCTACACTGAGTGATGTCTGTATCATTCGCTAATAAAAAATTAAGTAAGACACAATTAATCACTCACTTATACAGTCAGTCACACACATACTTAATCATGCATCCTGACTCCTACACACTCATTCATTCTTCAATACACCTTGGCATATATATATATACTAGCAGCCCGTCCCAAACTTTTCCGGGAACAATCAGGCTTAAGGACCCCCGCCCGCCCCGGCCCCCGTCCGCCCGACATTGTCCGTGGGTCCCCCGGAGTAGCAGCCCATCCCGACCTTGGCTTCAGGGCCTCCGCCCACCCTGACATTGTCCGTGGGTTGCCCGGAGCCTTACCTCATCCGCCCCACTTCCCCGCGCTCCTGAGTTCACCGGTCCGCCGCTCCTCGCCGCTCCTCCCCTCTCCTACCCGCATGTCCGCCGCTCCTCTTCGCTCCTCCCAGCCTGTCCGCTGCTCCTCACTGCTTCTCCCCCCCTGTCCACCACTCCTCCTCGCGCTCCTGGACGTCGCTCCTCCCCGCGCTCCTGATGTCAGCACGTACGTCGCGGCCGGCACTACTTCCATGGGACTACTTTTTTTTCTCGTAATTTTTTTAAATAACGTATATTTTTTAAATTTATATTGCCTATGTCCATCTGCACACCCTGACAATTTCAATGATATATCGGGTGTGTGGATTGGCGCTGTGGTTCCCGAGTTTACCCGCCTCAAAGGTTCAAAGTTCTTCCTTTATAATAGTAGTATAGATATATAAAACATATTTACATTTTAAAGAAATGTCACTGACCATGTCGTGAATGATGTAATATGTGACATCATAATCAGTGCATTGCAGGGGCACGAGTTATAGTTAGCTGAACTAACTATAACGGGGAATTTCTATTGTTATGTATGAGTGAAATGTCCAACTAACAATAACATCCCTGAAACCTATGGTTTTTTCAGTGAATATATATATTTTTTTTGTTGTTGTAAATTTTTATATAATTTTTAAATTATTAAATAAATTAAAATTAATAGTTTATTCATTGTTTTAAAGTAAATGTATATGTTAATTATTATGTTTGAGTGTTTATCATTTTTCAATTAGGTTTATTTGTTATAGTTTTTAAAGTGTATATTAAATCTACTTTATTTTTTATATTAATGTTATCATTTAACTTATTTAATATATTTTATTTTAAATATATATAAAAATCGATATCTATATATATAAACTCTATTTTTGACATAATTGTTTCTCAATATTTTTGTACTTACCTTTTAAAGTATTGGGAGTTGATATGTTTGCATTCTATATTTTTCATAGATATTTTTTACAACTTTATTTGGTACATCGTATTCTGTCAGTGAACCACATGGAGGTAATGGCAGTTAATTTTATTATGCAGGTGGTTCATTCCTGCTGTCATCTGCAATGGCTTACTAGTAATCATGCACATCCTAGTCTGTGTTCAGTACATCCAGGCACATGAAATGTTTCCGCCACATAGCAGATAATGGTAGTTATATGAGGAAGGTCCATATAAACCGGTCTGTATAAAACTGAGCTACGTGACAAAAGATGTGACAGGTTTGTTGTTCAAAGCAGGCCTCCGTCTCTTTCAGAATCAAAGTCGGTTGCTAATAAATATGCAAATATAAGACTTACAGGGGTTCTACATAGTCACATGTCATTAGAGACATTGGCAAAGCCAATACGCCTGGCTTTAAGGAGCACATCCGAAAAGCATGTGTTAAAATCTTTCGTTGCACGCTTTCATTCATTAAATCGAGACCTGGTGGCTCTATCAAAGCTTGCACTTTTTATCTTGAAAATAATTATTTTTATAACCAAGAAATAGGACTCAAGTGTAGTGTTTTCTGTTTAGAAGGCAGGCTGTACAAAGTGTTCAAAAACAACCAGTAACCTATGACCCCTTCAAACACTGAGGTATAATTTGTCTACTAAAAGTATTTCCTTTCCTTCTAAGGCAGGTTAGTACTTTTCCTCAAATGAAAGGCTGTGCCCATTTTATATTATAGATATAACCTTTCTGAAATTGCAGCTTGTCTAGAAAAATATAGTAAGTAACAGACATCAAAAAAGCATCAGCCCCATCGTCTCCTGCAATTCTTTACTCTAACAGAAGCTTTCTCAACACTAATTTACCTCTTATAATTGGATAGAATTTTGCTCCTCTGTTTTTTTCACGGTCCCTAAAAAAACTCTCACTGGTTGACTCAGAAACTGACCACACCAAAATGTTTCTCTTAGTTTTTCACTCTACGTCTGGCTAAAAGGTTTAACGACAAAGTTTGCTATAACCTAATAGCTGATGTGACAGT
Organism: Lissotriton vulgaris; assembly: GCF_964263255.1. Classification (NCBI taxonomy): domain Eukaryota; kingdom Metazoa; phylum Chordata; class Amphibia; order Caudata; family Salamandridae; genus Lissotriton; species Lissotriton vulgaris. The sequence goes on from NC_141685.1 coordinate 1,229,435,538, forward strand.
GACACAAAAAATATGCATTTGCTTAGTTTCCTGAAGGGCATCAAACAATATTAAAATTGCCCAAGAGGCATTCTGACCATTTTTGACATGGAACAGAGAGTAAGTTGCAAGTATGTCTAACTTACCAAACATGTTTTGGCTGCGAAGTCCTGTGTTTTCTGGTGCGTATGCGCAAACTGTGTAATGTTAGCTAATATTGGGTAAAAAAAAAAGTGATCGAAATATACAAGTCACACCTCTCTGTGGTCCTCTGTGCCTATAGGTTTAAAAAATGTCTGGCTATTTTAATGTTCACTAGGTCTAAAAAAAACTGAAGCCACCTCCTGTGGGGATTTCTACCATTTCTCTTCTTCTGAGGACACATGGCATGGTCATAGTTTCAGCCTCCCTTTGTTCTGTATGATAGGCCCATTCGCAAGTGTGGATACCCATTTTTAGGTTGAGGCTAGCGCCAGCGCGCATGCGTTGCTCGCTCTGCAAGACTGCTCTTGTAGAATATGGGAGAGAAGCAGCGCCCACTCCCCACCCCTATTTTTCATTGGCTTGTGTCATTGTCTTTCGTTATACTGGCTAGGATTCGTTAATAGGCTGGTTAGTCTCTCCTTAGTACGGCCTTGTCTTTATTTGTAACCTCCCATGGCTACTGGCCCCTTTTCTTCAATTATTACACAGGACCTGTTATTTAGTCTGTAAGCACTATTTACTTTATTGAGTTTCTCTTACTGCAGGCTGGACATTCACTGCTTCAGCTGAAACCACTGGTGTTTTTTTATTCAATCAGCACAGCACCCCCATAGCACGGGTTCCTGCTTTCATGACTTTAACTCTGCATTTTCCTGTATCTCTTTCAAGTAAAATGGATTTAGAAATGATTACCAAATTAAGTCATGTGAATTCCAGGTAGTACAAAATTGTTAATTGGGCTAATTAATTGCTAATGGGCTGAACTTGACAACAGCACATCTGTGTTACATGTCATCTACAATAAAGTCACCTGACCGGTTGTTTTCAAAAGACTGTTTTTTAACAACAACGCCACCACCAATACCACCAATACCAAAATACCACCAGCAATAGCACCACCACCAACACCACGACCACCAATACCACCACCTCCAATACCACCATCTCCAATACCACCATCAATACCACCACCTCCAATACCACCACAACCAATACTACCACCATCACAAATACCACCACGACCAATACAGCCACCACCACCAATACCACCACCACCAATACCACCATCACCAATACCAATACCTCCACCACCAATATCACCACCACCACCAATACTGATACCACTGCCAATACCAATACCACCACCACCAATACCAGCGCCACCACCACCAATACCACTATCACTTCCACCAATACCAACACTAATACCAATACGACCACCAATGCCACCATAAACAATACCACCACTAATACCACCAATACCACCACCACCACCAATATAACCACCAATACCATCAATACCATCAATACCAATACTATCACCAATACAACAACAACCACCAATACCCCCACCACCACCAATACCATCACCAACACCAATACCACCAATACCACCACCACCAATACCAACAATACCACCAACACAACCAATAACAATATCACCAACAATACCACCACCACCAATACCAATACCACCACCACCTATACCACCAACATCAACACCATCACCAATACCTCCACTAATACCAATTCCACCACCAATAACAATACCACCACAAATACCAACACCACTGCCATTACAAATACCACCGCCAATACCACCACTATCAATACCACCACCAATACTACTAACACCACCACCACCAATACCACCACCACCAATAGCACCAATAAAACCACCATCACCAATACCACCACACATACCATCACCACCAATACCACCACAAATACCATAACCAATACCACCACCAATACCACCACCACCAAGATCATCAATACCACCACCAACAATACCACCATCAATACCACCACCACCAATAACAATACCACCGCCAACACCCACACCACCACCACCAACCCCATACCACAAATACCATCACCACCAATACCTCTGCCAATACCAATACCACCACTTATACCACCAATAATACCACCACTACCACCACCAATACCACCACAACCCCCAATACCCATAACACCACCACCAATACCAATACCACCACCACCACCAAGAGGCAAGAGAGGTGCAGAAACAGACAAGAGAACTCTTTATAGAGGCAACAGAGGCACAGGAGGAGGCAAGAGAACTGCAGAAGAGGCAAGAGAGTTACAGAAAGATGCAGGTGAAGTGCAGAAGGAGGCAAGAGATCTGCAGAAATAAGCAACAGGGGTGCTGAAAGAGGCAAGTGAGGTGAATAAAGAGGCAAGAGATATGCAGAAAAAAAGCAACAAAGGTGCTGAAAGAGGCAAGTGAGGTGCTGAAAGAATAATAATAATAATAATATTAAATTTTGTAAAGTGCATGGTTACACTGGGAGCAGTGTGTCCCCGCGCTAAGTGCGGCAGGCCCTAACCCAACAGGCGAATCATCCCCACCCAGTACTCTCCTACTAACCTCCTCAATCTCACAAGACAGGTACTGAAAGAAGGGAGAGAAGTGCAAAAAGAAGTAACAGAGGTGCTGGAAGAGGAGCGAAGGATACAGAAATAGCAAGAAAAGTACAGAAAGAGGCAACAGAGGTACACAAAGAGGCAAGAGAGGAACAGAAAGAGAAAAGAGGGGTACAGAAAAAGGATAGAGAAGTGCAGAAAGAAGCAAAAGAGATGCTCAAAGATGCAAGAGGTATACATAAAGTCAACAACAGTGCAGAAAGAACCAAGAGTAGTTCAGAAAGAAGCAACAGAGGTTCTGAAAGAGGGATGAAGGGTGCAGAAAGAGGCAAGAGAAGTGCAGAAAGAAGCAACAGAGGTAAAGAAAGAAGCACAAGTGGTGCAGATAGAGGGAAGAGAGGTGTAGAAAGAGGCACAAGAGATGCAGAAGCATGCAGGAAAGGTGCAGATAGAGGGAACAGGGGTGCCGGAAGAGGCAAAAAAGGTGCAGAAAGAGAAAAGAGGGGTGCAGAAAGAGGCAATAGGTCTGCAGGAAAAAAGCAACCGAGGTGCTGATAGGGGCAAGAGAGGTGCAAAAAGAGGCAGGAGATCTGCAGAAAAAAACCACAGAGGAGCTGAAAGAGGCAAGTGAAGTGCTAAAAGAAGCAAGAGAGATGCAGAAAGAAGGAGGAGAAGTGCAGAAAGAAGTAACAGAGGTGCTGAAAGGGGCACACAGGGTACGGAAACAGCAAGAAAAATACAGAAAGAGGCAATAGAGGTAGAGAAAGAGGCAAGAGGGGTGTAGAAAGAGGGAACAGGGGTGCAGAAAGAAGCCGGAACGGTTCAGAAAGAGAAAAGAGGGGTGCAGAAAGAGGCAAGAGCTCTGCAGAAAAAACAACAGTGGTACTGAAACAGGCAAGTGAGGTGCAGAAAAAGGAAAGAGGTCTGCAGAAAAAAGCAACAGAGGTGCTGAAAGAGGCGAGTCATCTGCAGAAAGAAGTAAGGCAGGTGCAGATAAAGGCAATGGAAGTACAGAAAGAAGCATCAGAGGTGCACAAAGAGGCAAGAGGGGTGCATAAAGAGGAGAGAAAAGTCCAGAAAAAAGCAAAAGAGGTGCTCAAATAGGCAAGGGGGATACAGAAAGAACCAAGAGAACGTCAGAAAGAAGCAACAGAGGTGCTGAAAGAGGGACGAAGGGTTAAGACAGAGGCAAGAAAAGTGCAGAAAGAAGCAACAGAGGTACAGAAAGAGGCAAGAGTTGAGCAGATAGAGGGAAGAGAGCTGTAGAAAGAGGCAAGAGAGTTACGCAAAAAGGGAAGAGGGGTACAGAAAGAAGGCAGGAGGGATACAGAAAGAAGCAACAGAGGTGCGGAAAGAGGCAAAAGAGTTACAGAAAGAAGCAAGTGTAGTGCAGAAAGAGGCAACAGAGGTGCAAACAACATAGGAGAGGTACAGAAACAAGCAAGAGAAGTGTAGAAAGAAGCTAAAGAATAGCTGAAAGAAGCAACAGAGTTGAAGAAAGAAGCACAAGAAGTGCAGAAAGAAGCAGGTAAGGTACAGAAAGAAGTGCAGAAAAGAGGGGTGCAGACAGAGGCAAGAGATCTGCAGAAAAAGCAACAGAGGTGCTGAAAGAGGCAAGTCAACTGCAGAAAGAAGCAAGAGAGGTACAGGAAGAGGTAAGAGAAGGGCAGAAAGAAGCATCAGAGGTACAAAAAGAGGCAAGAGGGGTGCAGAAAAAGGCATGGAGGGTGCAGAAAGAGGCATGAGAAGTGCAGAAAGAAGAAACAGGGGTACAAAAAGAAGCAAGAGTGGTGCAGAAAGAGGGACGAGAGGTATAGAAAGAGGCTAGAGAGTTGCACAAAGAGGGAAGACAGGTGCAGAAAGAGGCAAGAAGGATGCAGAAAAAGGCAAGAGAAGTGCAGAAAGAGGAAAGAGATATGCTGAAAGAAACAACAGAGGTCTAGAAAGAAGCAACAGAAGTGCAGAAGTAGGCATAAGAAGTGCAAAAAGAGGCAAGAGACCTGCAGAAAGAAGCAACAGAGGTACAGAAAAAGGCGGCAATAGTGGGGCAGAAAGAGGGAAGAGAGGTGTAGAAAGAGTCAAGAGAGTTGCACAAAGAGGAAAGAGGTGTGCAGAAAGAGGCAGGAGGGCCCCAGAACGAAGCAACAGAGGTGCCAGAAGAGGCAAGTGAAGTGCAGAAAGAGGCAAGAGAAGTGCAGAAAGAAGCAACAGAGGTTTAGAAAGAACCACGAGAAGTGAAAAAAGAGGCAACTGAGGTGCAGAAAGAAGCAAGAGCAGTGCAGAAAGAACCAACAGAGGTCCAAAAAGAGGCAAGAGGGGTGCAGAAAGAGGTAGGAGAGGTGCACAAAGAGGAAAGAGAAGTCCATAAAGAGGCAGAAGGGACAGAAAGAAGGAAGGGAAGTGCATAAAGAAGCAACAGAAGTGCAGAAGAAGGCAAGAGAACTATAGAAAGAGGCAAGCAGGGTGGAGAGAGATGCAAGAGCGGTGTAGAAAGAAGCAAGACAGGTGCAAAAAGAAACAAAAGAAGTGCAGAAAGAAGGAACAGAGATGCAGAAAGAGACCAGAGATCTGCAGAAAAAAGCAACAGAAGTGCTGAAAGAGGCAAGTAAGGTGCTGAAAAAAGTAAGAGAGGGGCCCAAAGAAGGAATAGAAGAACAGTAACAAGTAACAGAGGTGCTGAATGAGGCGGTAAGGGTGCAAAAAGAGCAAGAGAAGTGTTGAAAGAGGCAACAGTGGTACAAAAGAGGTAAGAGAAGAGGGAACAAGTGTGCAGAAAGAGGGAAGAGAGGTACAGAAAAAGAAAAGAGTGGTGCAGAAAGAGGCAAGAGATCTGCAGAAAGAGGCGATAGAGGTGCAGAAAGAGAAAAGAAGGTGCAGAAAGCGCCAACAGATCTGCAGAAAGAGGCGATAGAGGTGCAGAAAGAGAAAAGAAGGTGCAGAAAGAGGCAACAGATCTGCAGAAAAAGCAACAGAGGTGCTGAAAGAGGCAAGTCAACGGCAGAAAGAAGAAAGAGAGGTGCAGAAAGAGGTAAGAGAAGGGCAGAGAGAAGCATCAGAGGTGCAGAAAGAAGCAAGAGGGGTACAGAAAAAGGAGAGAGAAGTACAAAAAGAAACAAAATAGGTGCTCAAAGAGGCAAGAGGGATGCAGAAAGCAGCATGAGCAGTGCAGAAAGAAGCAACAGTGGAACTGAAGGAGGCATGAGGAGTGCAGCAAGAAAGAAGAGAAGTGCAGAAAGAACCAGAAGAGGTGCTGAAAGAGGCATGAAGGGTGCAGAAAAATGCAATAGAGGTGCAGAAAGAAGAAACAGAGGTACAAAAAGAGGCAAGGGTGACGCAGAAAGAGAGACGAGAGGTATATAAAGAGGCTAGAGAGTTGCACAAAGAGGCAAGACAGGTGCAGAAAGAGGCAATAAGGGTGCAGAAACAGGCAAGAGAAGTGCAGAAAGAGGCAGGATATATGCTGAAAGAAATAACAGAGGTCTAGAAAGAAGCAACATAGGTGCAGAAGTAGACACGAGGAGTGCAGAAAGAGGCAAGAGACCTGCAGAAAGAAGCAACAGAGGTACAGAAATAGGCAAGTGTGGTGTAGAAAGAGGGAAGACAGGTGTAGAAAGAGGCAAGAGAGTTGCACAAAGATGTAAGAGGTGTGCAGAAAGAGGCAGGAGGGGTGCAGAAAGAAGCAACAGAGGTGCCAAAAGAGGCAAGTGAAGTGCAGAAAGAGGCAAGAGAAGTGCAGAAAGAAAAAAATAGGTGCTCAAAGAGGCAAGAAGAATGCAGAAAGCGGCAAGAGCATTGCATAAAGAACCAGGAGAAGTGCAGATAGAAGCAACAGAGGTACAAAAAGAAGTAAGAGTGGTGCAGAAAGAGGGACAAGGGGTATAGAAAGAGGCTAAAGAGTTGCACAAAAAGGGAAGACAGGTGCAGGAATAGGCAAGAAGGGTACAGAAACAGGCAAGAGAAGTGCAGAAAGAGGCAAGAGATATGCTGAAAGAAACAACAGATGTGCTGCAAGAGGCAAATCAGCTGCAGAAAGAGGCAATAGAGGTGCAGAAAGAGTTAAGAGAACAGCAGAAAGAAGCATCAGAGGTGCAGAAAGAGGCAAGAGGGGTGCAGAAAGAGGAGATTGAAGCGCAGAGAGAAACAAAAGAGGTGTTCAAAGAGGCAAGAGGGGTGGAGAAAGCGGCAAGAGCAGTGCAGAAGGAACCAAGAGAAGTGCAGAAAGAAGCAACAGAGGTTCTGAAGGAGGCACAAGGAGTGCAGCTAGAAAGAAAAGAAGTGTAGAAAGAACCAATAGAGGTGCTGCAAGAGGCATGAAGGGTGCAGAAAGAGGCAAGAGAAGTGCATACAGGAGAAACAGAGGTACAAAAAGAATAGACAGAATTATATGTATCAACTGATTGTCTCTGTATCATGAATGAAAATATTTCGATGTGATGTTTTTTATTCTGCTTGTTGCAAACATCACCATGACTGTGTAGCGCTCTTTTGGGTGTAGCACTTTTTAATACAATATTAATTTGACCAAAATATAGCTTAAGAGAAATGTTCACTCATTAGACCTAAATATAGATTCACGGTCTCATTTATGAAAAGTGTCACATCGCTAGGGGAAATCAGCGATACATCACTTTTCATAGCACCATACAGGCGACACCTTGGATGCGCTGTATTTACTGTATGGTGGTCTATCTCACAAATATTTACATATATGTCATTATTCCTAACTTATCTGTATGCCCACAATAGGTGCATTGCTGGAGTCTGTCTGAAAACAGACTCAACTCCAGAAAAGTGCCCTTTCACATAGAGCAATCCCCCATGTAAAAGAGCTTGCATCACCCTTACACCTGCTGTGAGACAGGCATAAGGATTTGACACAGTGGAGTTCTAGAAGTGGCTTAGTGAAATCTCTTAGATATCACTGTGCCACTTCCAAAACCCTTTTTAGCGGAGGAACGCCCACCCTGCATACATTGCACCTGACACAGCAATAATGTAGGTCATGGGTTTACAAAGTGACGCATCAGCTTAGATGCGTCACATTGTAAATATGTCACAGTGTGGCGCATATTTTACGCCGCTGATGCAACACAAAAAGTGATGTACCGGAGGTGCCCCTTTATGTTTACGTTTGTAAGAAAATTTTGAATTCAACAAGAGCCTGGTTTTATGAGGGAGTGTTATGAAGATCAACATAATATTAATAGCTAGATAATAAGTAACTGTCAACATGTAGGACCATAATTATGTTCCAGTTATTGATTCCATGTAGTGAAAAATTCTCCTCACAGGGACCCAGGTCAGCTCCAGGACATTCTCAGTAGGTAGAAAGAAGTAACATTTAAGTCATTAATAAACCTGCTAAGTTCATATGTTTTACTCCTGCTGCTTTCCAGTCAATAGGAAAAATAAGAAGGTGCTTAGTAAATGTTTGAACTAAACTCCACCACTGACATGTTTGCTGGGCTGCATTCCAATGCATCATATTTTTTGCCCACTGATTCACTGAAAACAAGAACAACATTCATACATAACAGGAGTAGTTCTGCTAAAAAAAGGATTGTCCAGACAGAACTGGCGTATCAGTTGTTCTCTGAAATGGAAGACAAGTAACCTCAGACAGGTTTCAGCATTTTCGTACATCTTCAGTGAGATGATGCCTGATTCCAATGGGACAGTGAGCACAGCACCCATATCTGGGCATTTTGGTTGCACCTAGTACATCTCACTGAAGAAATCAAAACGAGATGGAATGCCTGAAATTAATTTTTTCAACCAGTAATTACTCTGGGTTGCATTTCTGTTAATTGATTTCTTTTACCCACTGTGCCACTCCAGACAAGAACCACCCTTATGCATCTCAAAATTATTTCTAATCCAATAGGAGCAGTCTATTCTAAACACCCAGGCAAGGCCACCTATTCACGTAAAAACAGGTAACCCCAGACTGAAACTGAATTTTTTTATTTTTTATTGTTACATTAATTAAAACCAAAACAATGTTCCAAAACACCAGATTCATTGTAACATTAAAAGCACGCAGACATATATGAACTTCATGGTTACTACTGTTTCTTTACACATTAATTTTGGAGGTATATAATTGATATGAGCAGGTAATACACCACCTTTTTTATACAATTCATCAAAATTAGATGATAATAATTTTGTGACTCTGTGACCAATTTCAATGTGTCAAGACCTTCTTATAACTGACTAAAAATGTTGTTAACCCCTTCAGTGCTGATGACAAAGCCAGCTCATCATGGGCGTTACCTGCGCTACGCGCATGACGAGCTGGCTTTGTTACGTAACGCGCGATTTTCGAAACTTCAGCGCGCAGCGGGAAAATCCGCTAGTGCGCATGCGGTTAAGTAGCAACTAGGTTACGGGTCATTAGAGTCAAGGCATTTTAATATGGCAGTTCTGCAGGAGCGCATGTACTGTCTCTTCAACAGTTGACGGCGTTGCGGACCTAAAGTAGAGAAGATGACTATTAGGTGTATAAGATCCTGTGTGGGTGACCCACAAAGAGTGCATGCTTTTGAGTGCCGGTACTTTCAGTGGGGCAGGTCTGGATTGGAGGGCAACTTCCCCATACATAGCACTAAAAACTTAGTTTTTAAGTAGGGGGGAAAAAGGGAGACTTAATTGCATTAAATTCTTACTTTGCCTGATGTCAAATGGAAGTTCATTCTACAGCTGTTAGGCCGCAGAGCTAAAGGCTCTCTCTCCTGTCCAAGCTCTTTTAAATGTTGTCGTGTAGCTTAGGAGCACAATGGAGCGTGGTACAGGGCCTCATCTAGCCTGGCCGTAGATACTTTGAACAAGTATGGGGCCAAGACACAACTTTGCTTTAGTCCCTCACAGGTATAGATCTTCCTAGTGAGCTTCTTGCCATTGGCGATTTTTACCTGCATGCAGGTGTTGGTATATAGAGCCACTATTGGTTTCAGTATTTATTCAGGTAGACCCTTTTGATTCAGTTTGCCCCACAAAATCTGTCTGCTAACTTGGTTGAAAGCCGCCTTAAAATCCACAAAGCATAGCTGTAGTTTCTGTCGCTGCCTCAGGCCCACACTGATTTCATCCTATTTGGGCCCCTTCAGTGAGGTAACAAACTTAGGTTACTGGTATGCACTTCTAGAGGTAGCCTGGCTTTGCAGTTTAGGCTGGACTTTTCTTGTTGGGATAGGGCTTAGACTGATTCTTTGTCTAGAATAGAAAATTGGTTGAATAATTATGGACAACATGCAGCCTAAGGTATTACCTGTACCTCTGAATAATGTAAGCTTGCTTTCCATTACTTTGCTGTTTATTGACTTCAAGTAATTTGGCAGATTTTAATCAAAATATCTTCCTTAGACGAAATTTTGGTTTTGTCTGAATCCTAGTTATATAAAGTGGAAATCAATCAGATTAGGTACAATGTTACAATGAAAAGACTGCCCTATGGACACATTATACAAGCAGTGTTAAAAATTAGATGGTTAACTGGGGGAGGGGAGTGGTAGGACATACACAAAGTTAAGCATCCAAGTGACCGATAAGAAAAAAGAAGGTTTCATTGAAGACTCCTAGGCTTACACCAATTGCCTGCTTACCTCAAAGAATTCTGTAAGCAGATAAATAGCAAAAACCTCACCTAAAAATCAACCAATAAAATGGATATAAGTCCCTGACCAATTTAAGAAAACAGAAAATGACAAACATGAGATAACCTGTTTTTATTGAAAAATAAAAAGGAAATAACCGTTATAGAAAATTATTGCCATCTCAAAGCTTAATGTAATACTCAGATGCTGTGCTTTTCAAAATGGCCACTGAAGGTAGCAGTACATCTTTTTATCACTAAAACAAACTACCCACTCCCCAAATAAAACAATGACAGTCTGAAAAAAGTCCAGTGTTCATGGAAAGCCTTTCAGTAGAAAAATAGTCCTTAATCAGTTGTAGGAGAAAATGTCTGTTTTTCCACTGCCTGTTGAGAGCTATTATCACACTTTAATACTTTCATAGCTGGTAACCAAGTTCTGCTCTTCAAACTTGATAGACAACATTGTTAGGAACTCTACAGTGGGAAACAGGTTAGGTTTTTGAGGGGGGAGACAGTCTTCTCTACCACTCTACTTTAAGACCAAAGCCAAACATTTAGTCCCAGTTTGACAGAAAATGAAATAATTTCTCTTGATCACTATTCAAGCTATCCACCTTTCAGGGGCAGAATCTGTGGTACCAAAACACAGATGGCAGTAAGAGACCGGCCAATACCATCTGCCTAGCAAGAATTCAATGTTTTTTACCAGCTCCCAACTTATCAGCTGATTCTTCTTCCAAGGTGTCCTTCGTGTATTCCATTTTGATATGGATTCAGAAGGTAAACTTCCTTAACACTTTGAAAGCAATTGGAAGCAAAATCCTTCATTAGTCTTTCCTGGGGCATCTGGGATAGAGAGACAGGATTATTCTTCCTAGCTACTCCAAATTCTAGGTAATGTTCAGATTTTCAGCTAGTAGGAGTCTCAATACATACTGGTGGGTGGCTGGTAGAGAGCCCTGAACTCTAAATGAATTTATGTTGGGCCCTTCCCAGCAGTTCAGGATGTTCCTAATTTATGGCCAAATCCACCCATGAAAATACTGCTGTGGGGGGTTTCTAAGATGGTGAAAGGCAGTCTTGGGTCCCAGAGTACCCTAATCCTGATAATATGTGCATACAAAATGTTAGTTGCCTCACTCGCCACACCACCGGGAAGCCTAATAAAATTGGTCATGTCCCACTGGCATCCCCCTGTGAAAGCTGCCAGCTTGACAATAGTAGGCTCCCATCATATGTTCCTGTTAAATAAACATGATGCTTCTAGTAATTTCTCCCAGTTGTTTGAGTGTGTTGCGATTTTACTAAAATGCCCTCTTTTCACATTCCTCTTACAAATGCAGCAGGTGATGTTCTGGGTGTGTAGGGTGTTGCAATTATCTCACACTGTCCTGCTAAATTTCACAGCAAGGCAGGGGACAAGGGAGGCCCCTGTAATCACTAGTTAGACCATGAAGACAGTCAATTGTATCTTTTCATGGTCAGCTCTTGGCTGAAAAAAATGTAATTACAATCACTGCAGGAAGTGGTAACCTGGCAGAACCGATTTAGGGAGCTAATGGGGAAGGTTGAAATAAACAATTTATTCTAAAGGTCATGCTTGTACTATTTGTACTAAAAAACAAAGCTCATTAATCAATTTCATTTTAATTTCAAATCTTTTTATTTGATTTTTTAAACACTTGGATGTGACATCTAAATCATTTAACAAGTTTTCCACATAATCATGTATCTTCATAGACTGTACTAACATTTGTGAAAAATAGTTGAGAGAAATTTGTATAATACCAGTAAAATTAACAAGAGAACAATTCACCTACCCATCCCTATAAACAAGTAGATAACAAGAATAAAAGGAGAAGGGGGAAGAATAAGCGAGAATCTTGGATACCACCTTAGAGGCTGAGATCTGTCTATGATAAGGGTGACAAGATTCCAAAGGGGAGTTATAAAAATAAGGGTACAGATCTATCTAGTAGAACTAGCCAAGTTCCAGAGAGAGTAATCATAAGAGGTTGAAATAGGAGAATACTATTATGTTTTATGCAATGCAAATGAAGTGAAAAGGAAGAGGGGGAGTCGGTGTACCTTGGGCAAGAACCTACAACCCAGTTTGCTAGCTCATTCAAACTATTGTAAGGCTCTGAGTCTCTGGGGATGCACAAAGGTATTCCAGCCAGGACATAAAATGTGTAGATGAGACTGCCAATTGCCAACAAATTTCTTCTCAGAATGAAATATGTTATGCATCATCTGTTACATAGCCAACGTTTGCCACAAACTATTGAACCAGAGATGGCTATCTGGTGAAACCTTTTCTTCCATAAACGTGTAACAAGCTGTTTTGTTTATCTGTTCCTGTTGTGTAGTGCCCAGTCAGTGCCACTCATCCCCTTTATTACTATTTATTTTAGTCTCAGGACCAGGATTCCAGAGTCAGACTGAATCATGGCTGTCCCTCATACCCATCACCTGCATTGAGCTAACGTCAAGGGATATATCTGATTTCGTCACTGGGTTCATGTACCACTGGCACATTACTGTGTACTCTGATTCACCTTGGGGAATGCTTATGTGTGAGTGAACTTGTTGTGGCTAATGTGTTTGGGAGATATAAGGCCGTATGTAGAAACTGGTGGTATTGGAGCCAGGATTTCTCAGAGGTTTGAAATTTTTGATACATTGGTCAAATCAGAAAATATATAATGCTTCCCCCTTGGAAAATGTATATTAGGATTCTGCAGTCTCCCTCCACCTATTCAGGGAATGACATACAGGTACATGCATCAAAGGATTTTGCGATTGCAAACGGTGCGAATCGCAAAAATCGTCTGTTTGCGATCGCAAAATCTGCTTTTTGAATGCATGAAGGGTGAAGGCCCTCGCTATTTGAGAATTCGCAAATATTTGTGAATTCTCAAGTTGCAATTGCATTTAAGGAACCGCATTTTGAGATTCCTTAAATGCAATGTATGAAACTTAAAAAAATTCCGATTTCGCAATTAGGGGGAGCAAATTACCATGAGGTTGAACCTCATGGTAATTTGCGAAAACTTTGAAAAATGCACTTTTGTGCATTTTTGAAAGTTTCATGTTGTGCACACACATGCCCGAAGGTCATGTGTGTGCACAACATATGGGCACAGATTGTTTTCAGGGGTGCAACAGGGGGTCCTTTGGACCCCTGCACCCTTGAAATCGCATTTTAAATTTGCGATTCGCTAATTGCTAATCGCAAATTGAGAATGTCTTCCCATTCATTCCTATGGGCCTCTAGGCCCAAAGGAATGAATGGGGAGGCATTCCTTAATTGCAACTCGCAATTTGCAAGTCGCAATTAAAGAATGTTAAGAAATCGCAATTTATTTAGCGATTTCTTGATGCACTGCATTTTGCAATTCCTTAATTGCGATTCCTTATTTTTCGCAATTAAGGAATCGCAAAAAGCAATATTGATGCATGTACCTGATAGGGTCTGTAGCAGGAGTAAGGTCAGGGTTCTGGCTTTAGGCGTCTTTGGGGAGGGAAAAGTAGGAATACGTTTTTTCACAGCTACATGTTCCATATCTCAAGGACAGACTTAGTTGTAGTGGAAATGTGTGTGATTTTTTTATATAGCATGCCAGAGGGAGGGGGGCAGGCTAAGTCCCATAGTGGAATATAAGTTTGTGTCACTTTCTTTCAAAATCCATTGTGAGATATAGCGAAGTTATGTGGCCAGTGGTATTTCATTAGGTTTGTGCATGCCATTTCACCCATACCTTTAGGAAGCATGAGCAGTTTATTAGATAGGCAGCGTTTTTTGCCACCTCAATAAAGAATTGTGATTTGGGAAGTATCTGGTACATCTCTAGAGGGAAAATCGGCATGGGGAGTCCTACAATAGTAAGAGAATTTGGTGGATAATATTCATTTTAATACCAGTGGTACGAACCAAACACAACTGTTAAGGGAAAAGTCCACCCAAATAAATCGAACAATGGCTCACAAGGAATCCACACGTTTACATATATGCTGCAGGAGCTCACAATGGACCAATACCACCTGTGGCCCAGGTAAAACCTAAAAACTTGATTCCGGTAAAATCCTAACAAACGTAGATGGTGGAGGAGTTTGGTATTAGGCCTCCCTAGAAAATGGTTATGTGCCTTCTGGAGAAAACAATTGTAATGAGATTGGGGGAAAAAATTGCTCTGCTAAGTCTCTCAGAGGTTTGCCGCTGGACCACAAGGGAATAAATCCAGAGTGTGTGAATGTGCTGAAGGAATGTATTTATTGTAAGGTCTGATTATTTATATGGTGGGGATTCCATTGTGTGATTTTAAGTCTTTCTCTCTTTTATCCATTTATAAAATTGTTATTCTCACTGTTTGGAGCTTAGCGGAGATAGGTAGAATTCTGAGGCAAGTTGTGAAGTATTGAACCTTATGTCTATTTGAATGTAATATAACGCACGAAATTGAAGAAACTATGCAGAAGCCACAGACCCATATGTAAATTGTCAATATTTTGAATACAGGATTTGCAAATTTATAAAACCCCAATTAGACTGTGTAATCTTAAATGAATTTTCTTTTCACTTCAGATTTGTCACGGGTGTATCAATTTTGAGCTGTGTTTTCCCCCCTTCCTCGACTTGCAAGCCCTGATGAAGGTGCGCCCGTAGATCTGGGCCTAGCACCGAAACGCGCGTTGGCGTTACCTGGTTGTGGGATCCTGTATAAACGACCTGGCTTCTCTAGCAGTGTGCTATCTAGGCTCCGCTGGATCCCTTTCCTGTGTCATTACGGGAACCTCGTTGAGGAATTTTCTGTGCTTATGGAACTTGTATGAATGCTAGTGTGTGTCTGAAGTATTAGTGAATGAATGGTTGTGGAAAGGTTGGTGTGGGGAAACTATGCCTTAGTATGTATATTTATTTCAGGAATATTTTTCTATTTATATGATGAGTTGTTATGATGTCTTATGCTGTGAATAACAATTTATAAATTAATCAAATATGAAAAAAGAAAAATAAAGATTTTTGTACACTTATATTTTGCATTCCTTTATACCTGTGATTCTTCTGTTACCCCCCATTGTGAGCTCCTGCACTATATATGTAAACGTGTGGATTCCTTGTGAGCCATTTTTCGATTTATGTGGGTGGACTTTTCCCTTAACAGTTGTGTTCTTTTCCCCTGACGTCTGCCCGTATTCGTTGCAGAGGGCCCCTTTGTTTATTGGCCTGCTTACCCAGCCCTGTGCTGTGGGTTGTAATTGTGTGTGCATGTTGGAACCCCAGATAGTCGGATTGATTGTGATGTATGAATGGTGTGGTATGTAACTCTGTTGACCTGAAGTGTTTTTGGCAAACCTTAAGAGTTAACCTGCTATCCCCCTTCCCTTTCTAGCTCCTCACCTTATTCGGCTCAGAGAATGGATAGCATCAAAACTTTTGGATTCTCTGACGATGATTTTGCGCGAATGATTGGCGCGGCTGATGGAACTAGTAGTCATTTCACCCTCTCAAAAGGGATAGAATGTGAGCGGAATAAACTGCTTAATCTCAAAAAGAAATCGCTCCGTACGGAGGTACATGCCAAGTTCATGCTAGACTATTTAAAGGCTGGAACCATCCCGATTGACCTTAGGATCAGGTATATCCCTGGGTTATTTGTTGAGTTGCGGCATTTTATTGAGAAATGGACCCTGATTTCCAACAGGTGCTCGCGCGATTACATGATGCTTATCGTTGAAACTGCGCATGAGGTTCTAGCTACTTTAGCCAAAGAGATTGAGGAGTTGGAGGAGAAACTTAAAAAAGATAACTCGGTGGAATTAGGCAAGAAAAAGCATGAAGAGATTAGCCTTAGAAATTGACTCCTTTGCGGAGTATCTCCTAAAAAGAAAGATGGAAAAATTCAGGAAGGACGTACGTCTATTCTCTCAGGAGAAGGCCTATCCTTATCTAAACCCTGAATTTTATGCCAACTCTGAGAATGGGAGTGCTTATCAACCAAACCCTAGAGGCAATATCAGAAGAGCGCAGACTTTCTCCGACACCACTGATTCAGAAGGGGAAAGTGGCCCCAACCTAGACTCCCACTTTAATAGTGGCTATCAACAACGTCAAGACCATTTTGAAAGATCCAATGGCCAAGGCAATTTTTTATCCAATCGAGGGGGCAACCACAGACCCAGAAATCGGATACCCCAAGTGCCGCAATTCAATCAAGGCCAGGGCCGTCCTCAGAGATATATCCAGACCAGAAACACCCAATATTGGAGAAGATGAGTAATATCCCTGAATTCAATCTATTAGGAACTGGGATTCCGGTCTATGGCCCTTTTGTCACATGGTCTCTCCTTTGTACCCTCTTCGAAATTCAACAGATTTGAACTTATGAAGGATGTTCACTCTTTCTTTAGGAAGATCCGATTAAAGAAGTTTTGTCTTTCCCGACCAGCTACCAATGACGTTGAGAACGCCTCTGGTTTAAACCCTCCCTCCAATTTTACACCTAGTCTCGATGTCATAGGACCAGAGGTAGGAGTCTTCGAGAAAGCAGTTACCAACAAACTCTCCAAACTGTTAAAATTTGTTCCTGACTCTACCAGTAATTTAACTGGCGATGAGAACTTGGCCCTGAGAGAATTAGGCAACTGTCCTGAACTCACTATCAAGCCTTGTGACAAAGGCGGAGGGATTGTGGTATTTAAGACCTCTACCTACATTGATAAAATGAACTCCCTCCTTGCCTCTGACATTCACTATCGTCGAATTTTCAGGAACCCTGAAGAAGCCCTGAAAAAACGAATCCTCAATGTGGTCACCCGAGCCGCTGATGAAGGCGACATTTGTACTAAAGAAGCGAAATTTCTCACTCCATCCTTCACCAGGATGCCGATTATTTATGGACTGCCTAAAGTCCATAAGAACTGCGAGGATCCCCCCATGCGCCCCATTGTTTCTTCCATCGGGGCGGCCACAGAACCCTTATCACAGTATATTGATATATTCCTTAAACCTTTGGTAAGTGAACTGCGGTCCTTGGTCAGGCACACAGGACACTTCATTTCGAAAATTGAGAATCTACCTTTTGATCAGAACTCAGACCTGTTAGTAACCATGGACCTTGAGTCATTATATTCCAACATACCCTTGGAGGGAGCCCTAGCGGTAGTGGAGGAGCTTGTTTCTGTTTCAGCCAATCTCCCCAATGCTGACACTATCATGAGTTTTCTCAGAATTGTCCTTCGTGAAAATTACTTTGAGTTTAATGGACAGTTTTTCCATCAAGTCAAAGGAGTAAGCATGGGGGCCTCTTGTGCCCCCAGTGTAGCCTGCCTGTATATGGGCCATTTCGAAACCATGAATATCTACAACGAGATGGCGCCCTTCTTCGAGAACATCCAAGCCTGGTCGCGCTTCATTGATGATATTTTTTTCATCTGGAGCGGCGACCAGGCTTCGTTAGATGAATTTGTGGCATGAATCAATGCAGCTAATCCTAATCTGCGTTTTACAGCGAATTCCAGCTGTCTACATATAGAGTTCCTTGACGTGTGGGTGAGGCATATGGAGGGATCTCTCTATGTCTCCCTTTACACAAAACCTACTGCGAGAAATACACTTCTGGAATATGGAAGTTTCCATCCCCGGAGTCAGCGTGACTCTATTCCCTTCAGTCAGTTTCTCCGACTGAGAAGAAATTGTTCTCTGATGAGCGATTTTCTCACCCAACCAGATATCCTGAAAGAGAAATTGCTTAAAAGAGGATATCCCCGCCGCCTAATCAAAGAATCTTTCAAAAGAGCGAGGTATTTCAACAGGGACAGCATGTTCATTGAACGCGAAAATATTAATTTTGACTGCCTTGTATGCATCACTAAACACTCTGTGATGAACAATAAAATCCGACAGGTATTCAACTCTTTGTGGCATATTCTCAATGCTAATGACAGTGAAAGACAAATTCCCAAACCTATCTTTGCCTTTCGGCGCAACAAAAATCTGCGCAATTACCTGGTTAGAGGTACCATAGACACTAAACTGGTTTCTAAGCAAGTTGGAGTATTTGGTCTTCCCACTGTGGTTGGGAACCATCATTGTGGCAATTGTCATGCATGACCACAAGCCCTGATGGGCGGCACACTACAGATTGGTAATCGAACCATCAAGTTGAATGACATGAGCAATTGTCGGACCCCCAACATTGTATATGTCATCATGTGCCCCTGTGGACTCCCTTATGTGGGCGAAACTGGACGGAGTGCAGAACCAGGATTGGTGAGCACAAGTCCAACATTCGGAACCTCAGGAGTGGGGCCCCACTCGTAGCCCATTGGAGTTCGGCGAATCACTGGGAATCTGACCTCAGATGGTCCATACTTGAGAAGATCCGCACTATTCCTGGCAAGGATGTGACAGCAATAAGGAAGAAAAGAAAAGTTTTCTGGATCTTCCTTCTGGATGCGGTCAAATCCGGCCTAAATGACGATGCCCGTGGGAAAATGCCATTCTGTAAATGGGATCCCCTTAATCAAGTGTCTACTTTTGAATCGGCCTTACTATCGGCATTTCCTGTACTCTTTCCGTTTAACACTGCTTTCCTGCCTTGTGCAATTCACACTGGGCCGCCTTCTTGACTAGTCACCTATATAGATTAAAATACTGTTCCTCTATTCTGCCCCCTCCTCTGCGTTCTTTAGCAAAAATCGGACTGCCTGACCTGTTGCCTGCCTTGCAATTCTGTAGATTGTTTCTAAATGTTCTGAAGTCCACTGAAAATTGGAATCTTACCTCCTACTGAAGTTGCAACATATATGTGACTATATAAAAAATTGACTGTTTATTATATTTTTCCGCTGTTCGCCCCCTCGGTGATCGGAGCGCTTGAACCTGTGCCCCTTCAGTGAATTATTGGGTGGATTTCAGGCCTCTGAATCGTCTGGAGCATGGGACCTTGTTGTGGCCCTGGGGCAGGTTTCGTGGACCTGATTGGCCGATTTTGCATGTCGTGAGCTGATTGTGAGCGGGCGTTGATGCCTCTCCTCTATCGGTTCATTAGTGCTCATTACCTTCCTTTGTGTCGAGTTAGGGGCTCGCCTTTTTCTCTTTTAAACCATGGGCATTTGGCTGCATGTATGATTTAATCCGTGCCGGGTTTTACGGTGAACTGCACCGACTTCTGAACAGAGGGTCAGGTGCTCTCAATTGGCTTTGATAGGCGGGCTTAAGACCCTTATAAAAACGGCCGGGAAATGTGAGATGAGCCGATCCGTTACCCGCTGACCGCCCGTGAGGACTCGATAGGAGGAGAGATTCTCTCTCTGGTAGATACGCAAGATGAGTGAAATACACTTCTGCTGCAGGCTCTGAAGTAACCACCCTAGTAACCTTAGTATTTCAGTTTACAAACTATGGCTGGGCCATTTTAACCTCATATAATTAACTGACAAACATAGAGGCCCACCCCTTTCCCAGGATCTATCGCAGGCTATAACCTACAGCACACAGACTATTTCACGTTAGAGGCCCCCAAATGGCTATATTTGTGTCTGTTTATTCCCGTCGGTCTAAAACAAGAATCTCTGCAACATGATTCTGACTGAATCTTTTTATCCGCTTCTTGCGTTTTTTGCAGAAACTGGAGCCCAGATGTCCGCCTACGCTTTAGTGCTTTGAACTCTCCCGATCGTGGGCCTGAATTTATGATAGTTTGCTGCATGAACTTTGGTATGTGCAATCAGTGAATGTATTTAAGCATGCACACCGAGAAGTTTCTGTTAGCAGAAGCTTGTATCTGAGTCTCTTATTAGCGTTTAGTTAACGCTCTATAATCCGTAGAACTAGTTGATCTGCAGGGAACTACAGTACTTTAAGAACCACCGTGTGAGGCATAGCTGTTCCTTTTAGCTTATGAGAACTAATTCTACGATCTCTTTGGTATTTTCCCTACCCAGATACCCTTGGAGTTCCTATCATTTTCTCTGTGGACATAAATCGCTTCACAAATGGCTAGAATTACTAGAGGTGGATGAATGAACCTCTTTAGCCGGTAAGCATTTGTCCCTAACGCCAACAGGGGGACAGCCCTATACGAAATTATCCCTACTGCGACCTTTCGTACCTATCTTCCCTGAAAAATGTGTGATTCTTGTCTTTATAGTTTATAAATGGACTGAAGTTAGCCCGTATTATTATTTTCTCGAACCTCCCCCGGATCAGCAGCGTTCTTTTATGGACAAATACCACCTGTGGCCCAGGTAAAACCTAAAAACCTGATTCCGGTAAAATCCTAACAAACGTAGGTGGTGGAGGAGTTTGTTATTAGGCCTCCCTAGAAAATGGTTATGTGCCTTCTGGAGAAAACAATTGTAATGAGATTGGGGAAAAAATTGCTCTGATAAGTCTCTCAGAGGTTTGCCGCTGGACCACAAGGGAATAAATTAAGAGTGTGTGAATGTGTTGAAGGAATGTATTTATTGTAAGGTCTGATTATTTATATGGTGGGATTCCATTGTGTGATTTTAAGTCTTTCTCTCTTTTATCCATTTATAAAATTATTATTCTCACTGTTTGGAGCTTAGCGGAGATGGGTGGGGTTCTGAGGCAAGTTGTTAAGTATTGAACCTTATGTCTATTTGAATGCAATGTAACACACAAAATTGAAGAAACTATGCAGAAGACACAGACAAATATGTAAATTGTCAATATTTTGAATACAGGATTTGCAAATTAATAAAACCCCAATTACACTGTGTAATCTTAAATGAATTTTCTTTGCACTTCGGATTTGTCACAGGTGTATCAATTTTGAGCTGTGTCTTCCCCCCTTCCTCAACTTGCAAGCCCTGATGAAGGTGCGCCCGTAGATCTGGGCCTAGCACCGAAACGCGCGTTGGCGTTACCTGGTTGTGGGATCCTGTATAATCGACCTGGCCTCTCTAGCAGTGTGCTATCTAGGCTCCGCTGGATCCCTTTACTGTGTCATTGCGGGAACCTCGTTTCAGGAATTTTCTGTGCTTATGGAACTTGTATGAATGCTAGTGTGTGTCTGAAGTATTAGTGAATGAATGGTTGTGGAAAGGTTGGTGTGGGGAAACTATGCCTTAGTATGTATATTTATTTCAGGAATAATTTTCTATTTATATGTTGAGTTGTTATGATGTCTTATGCTGTGAATAACAAATATATAAATTAATTAGATATGAAAAAAGAAAAAGAAATATTTTTGTACACTTATATTTTGCATTCCTTTATACCTGTGATTCTTCTGTTACCCCCCATTGTGAGCTCCTTCACTATATATGTAAACATGTGGATTCCTTTTGAGCCATTGTTCGATTTATGTGGGGGGACTTTTCCCTTAACAGTTGTGTTCTTTTCCCCTGACTTCTGCCCGTATTCGTTGCAGGGGGCCCCTTTGTTTTTTGGCCCAGTGGTACGAACCAACCACCATAGATACATTGGACACCACATCCACTTGGAGGTAGTTTTTATCCGTGACATTCTTGATTCCAACCTACAGAGAAGTTGTAGCCAACATCACTCACCTGATGGAGCATGACACCCTATGCTGGGTAAGGGTTTTTGTTCTACCCAAAAACACTTGTCAATACTAATGAGACTGATATTACTGAATACTCGGTCAAGGATTTGGGGCTTGAAGACCATGTGCAGGCTATGTGGTTGGTTACCGATTTGGAGAATTGCACTGCAGGTCTCTAAACTCTCCCTTTGACATCTTTTTGCGTACATTGGAATTAAGACCCAGATATTGAATAAACATGGTGGCCCGTTGAAAAGGGGACTAGACTAATTTTCGAATATGGGAGTGGTGCCATGGAGGCACTGTTAAGTTAAAGATATGACATTTTCTTTATTATTCCCGAAAACTGATACTAGCTCAAACTTATCCGAGATGGAGTGGCCTGGAGGGGTTAGGCAATGTATGGAGGACTTCATGGGCAAGTAAACAGTCTTTATGTATATGATTCCCAAGTTAGATGCACAAAAGCTCCTGTGTTTGCCTAATCATCACAGCCAGAGGCTACCCCAAGCAAGGGGAAGGAGCATCCCTGCCTAGTACTTCTGTCACTTTTAATGGGGTCTGTACAGTGACTTTGAGTTCAGATAACCACCATGGAAAAGGTGTATGCCATCTGGATTCCATCAATAATAACTGGACCAAGTTGGATTTTGTTCAACACCTCTCTAAAAAAACTGAGTTCCAGAGTTGAAGACTTTCTCTGCATCAGGAGATAACAGCAGAGCAGAGATGCTTGGTCTCTGGATTTTTCAACCAAGATTCAGGATGTGATCTCCTCCCTGGCAGCTGAGAAACAATGTGACCTGATCGGAGTCAAATAGACAAAGAAGAAGAGGGTCAAGTGGCATTGCTGGTATTTTTATTTTAAGTTTAGGACCAGAATTTAAGTGAGAGCTGTTGGTTGTCCCGCTTTGGGAATGAGAACTCCCAACCATTTGCACATTGTGGGGGTAAGACTTGTCTTCTAAGGAAAAGTGGTAAAACAATCAGATCAATTGGTCTTGCACGGTAGTGGTGGAAGTTGAAGATTTGTAAGGGTGAGGTGGCCTGGGGTTTGGAGACTTCCCTATGGACATCGATTTAAGCACTTGCCTCTTCAGCAGGGTCAATGTGAGTTTAAAGTAATTCCTCAGGTTACAGCGTAATATATGTCCAGTCATATTTGTTTAGATATTCCTGTATGTCCTCCGTATTGCCATTCCCTCTATGTTAAAGGACTTGGTAGAATTTTCACAAGGTAGTTCACTTTTGGCCTTTTCTTGGTAGTCCATAGGCACAAGGGTGTTTTATCTTGCAGGATGTATGATTTGGCCCTATGTAGTCTGATTTTACATGCTAGTAAGGCGCCTACCTTATCCCCTTTATCATAGAGGCACCGACCTGCGGTGAGTAGGGAGCATTCAACACGATTAGTTCTATGTGATTTTATCTGTCCCCTTATGATGCCTAGCTTCCTTTGTGTGGGGTTAGAAGGGGCCTGTTTACCCAGTCTATCAAGTGCCTTTATCTGGGAAATAAGATCTTACTTCATCTACAAAACCTCTGGCTTTAATATCTAGTACTCTATCTCGTCCTCAGAAGCAGACCCCGAAGGCAGGTGGCTCTTCACCAAGTTAAAGAAAGATAATATTAAGATTTTAGTTATGAAGATTTATGCCCCAATAACGACAACCTAGAGTTCTGGGAGAACTTCAACAAAAAACTATCAGCGCTGCCTTCTCAATGCAAAATTATCCCAGGAGAGGTTTTTAACTTACTGTGGGAAGCCATCCTGGATAGAGATTCTATCACCAATTCAAACCTAACAAGTCTCACAAACAGATGCTAAATATGTGCAATTTTCTGAAACTAAAAGATATCTGGAGACTATTCAACCCCAAAGGCAAAGACTACCCGTTTAGCAACCTCTTACCCTTCCAATGAACCAATCCTTGTTTCCCATCACGCTTGTATTTCCCTCTTATATGTGCACAAGAAAAAGAACCAAAGCATGGAGAATAAATGACTTCCTTATGGAGGACCCTACTTTTAAAGGAATAATTAGAAATGAAATTGGAAAATACATAGAATTCACCAGATCCACCGGCCCTAATCCCCAAATCATTTTGGACGTTCTGAAATGCACTACTCGGGAGTTAGATTATGGCAAAGAAAAACAAACTAGATAGCAAAGCCCTTGACCAACTAATAATCAGAATGAAAACATTACAAAACGACCTCAAGCAATCTAAAGACAAAACACAGCTAAACAAACTTACCAAATTAAAATACGAATATAATAAGATCTTAAGCAACAAAACCTACTTAATAGTTCAAAGTTATAAAGGTATCAGCTTCTGTGGACAAAATAAAGCCGTCAGAGTTCTAACCTCTAAAACAGACCATTAGAAAACAAGAATAACCTCTATAACTAACAAACAAGGCATCCCGTCAACAAATAGGAAAGATATCCTGAACACTTTCAAACACTTCTTTCTCATTCTCTACTCCAAAAGCAATAACACACCCTATGATGTTCTTGGAATACCTCAAGAAAATGAATATTGCAAAGTTAGATGAAGTGACAAAACAATCTCTAGAATATCTTATCTGCCACAATGAAATCGTAAATGCTATTAAAAAGATGAAAGCCAGATAGGATTCAGGCCAGGATGGCTTTGCAGCTTCCTTCTACCAAACCTGGAGTACCTCCCTAATTACTCCCCTAGAAACACTATTTTCCCATTTCTCGTCCCTCCACAAGTGCCATTGAGGGTTCCATCACTGAGGCAACTATAATAGTTATACCCAAAGAAGGTAAAGACCCCTCATACCCCAAAACCTATTGCCCCATATATCATAATATTATTGACTGCAAAATATGTGCAAAAAGTCTGGAACTCAGGCTGGATCCCACCCTTAAAAAATAATACTCCCCTCACAATCTGGATTTGTTTGGGGGAAGGTTTAGCACTGATAACCTCAGCGTTATTAGTCATGACATTGAAAAAGCCCGCAATCTTGACCAGCCCAACTATGCGATAGCATTAGACATGGAGAAGGCCTTTGATAAGGTATTATGGGTCTTCTTCCAAGTCACGCTCACCTCCTTCAATTTAGGCTCCTCCTTATCCAGGATGATTCTCACTTTTCTTGCTTTATATAAAGAACCCAAAACCAGACTAAATAACAATGGAAAATTAGCCAATACTTTTAGCCCCTAAGAAAGCACCAGAAAAGGGTGCCCTCTCTCACCCCTTTTGGTCTTATTAACTTTAGAATCTATTCTCATACTAATTAGAGAAAAAACCCTCATCCTGACATCCCCTTCTCTTCAAGCCAACAGAAACTGGCCTCATACGCTGATGACATATTCCTCTTCACCACCCAAGTAGAATCATCTCGCCGTCACATAATGTCCACTTTCAATGAGTACTCAGGCTATTGTCTAAGCAAAGAAAAAACAGAAGTACTTCCACTCAATGTGCACTGTAAAAGCTCTCTGAACAGTTGTTATGGCCTCAAATGTGCCCTTAATAATATAAAATATATGGGAATCCGGTTCACCCAAAACCTCAAAGAATCCATGGACCTTAACGGAAAAAAGAAACTAGACAAAATTAAAGACAGCTTAGACAAGTGACCTGCCAGATTTATCACTTCGGAAGAATAGAATCCATCCAAATGATGATCACTCCCCTGATTATTTTTTATTTAGTATGTCCGGCATATACCTTTCAGATAGTTTCTTTGCGAAAATAGATGGATTACTAGGTGAGTACCTATATTGTTCCAAAAAAAACAGAATTGTTCTAAAGAAGCTAAGGCTACCTAAAAAACTTGGTGGGCCAAAGCTATCAGACTACAAGAGATATCAACACGCTGTTGGAGCGAAAAAGGGAAGCCAATGGTTTCTGCTTACATTTAATACCTCTCTCTCTTTGCTCACCATCGAAAAAGAACTTGATAAACCACTATCCCTTGTAATTAAATTTAAACAGACAGTTCTGAAAATATTCTTTCAAACACAGTACAGGCCCTAGCAAAATCAACAGCAAACTAACCAACAAATGTGATACTCAGACTTAGCTTCCCTATGGCACAACGAAAACTTGAAATTAGAAGGAAGAAAGGGGCATATTATCAATGGGGTTTATCTCCGCTTTTTTGGCTTTAAAAGCCAAGAAAGCAAAGATAAAATTATCTCCCTATTACCTAGCTTTCGCTAACACCAGTTAGCGACAGCTAGTAGGAGATAGCGACCATCTTGGGCCCCGCTTTGCATGTCAGTGATATTTATCACTAATGACATGCAAAGTGGGCGTGCCAAGATGTTAGCAACTGAAAACAGTCGCTAACATCGCTATCTCCTATTACCAACTTTTGGAGATATTCGCGCTAAGCGTGAATATCTCCAAAAGCTAACACCTGCCCTGAGCAGTTCTTAGCCATGTTATCCAATGGGAGGTGGATAACATGGCTAAGAGCATTAGCTCGCTAATGCATGAATATCGCTGACTTTTCAGCGATATTCATGCATTGCGGCCAATTTTTATCGCATTTGCGATAAACCTTGGTAATACCAAGGTTTATCTGCGATAAAAATCGCCGCAGCTAAGCGTTAATTTTTTCACGCTAACCAAGCAATAGCGATAATTATCGCTATTGCTTGGTAATATGCCCCAAAGTTACTTAAAGAAGAATCGGAAAAAAAGGCATACTCCTGGTAGGAAATCTCAGTACCCCTTCAGAGCCCATACCCTTCTCAGAACCCAAAGCTAATTTAATTCTCAGTGACATAGACTTCTTCCACTTCCTAAAAATTAAATCACTTATATCTAGACATCAATCACCAAGCCCTCCCGATCTACCTAAAATCGTACACCTAGCATTCAAACTATACTCTCTCCTCTCTCACTCAAAATCTTCACTAACCGAACTGATTCAAAATAAATTGGAAACCCTAATTTTTTTATCAAACTACACCCAGGAAAACATGCCAAACTGGCTGTCCATATGGGAGAACCCTACTTATAACAATATAACCACATCACTTGCACAACTGATACTGGGTTACCAATCTGGCCCACTGGACTCCAGCCAAACTTTGTAAACTAGGTCTGCGGCCCTTTTAAAACCTGATGAAGTTGTTAGAAGGAAGCAGGAGACTTTATGTGCATGCTAATAGATTGTGCCTTCCCTAATACGCTATGGCTGGATATCCGCAGTAGCTTATCACAAATCCTTCACATAAATTGGACTCCTATCCCTAGCTCCCATTACAGTAGGTATCCTCCCCTCTGACATAAAACATGCGGTGAACACAGACAAGCAAACTCTATGGTACGTTTTGGTAACAACTGGCCTCAAAGTCATCTTCTCTGAATGGAATGACTCCACTAAACTCTCCTCCCATACATGTGGGTTCGGTTTACCAGAGTTGTTATTAATTCACTAAACACGCACCTTAAGAATTCACCATTGAAAAACTGTAAAATGTGTATCATCATTAAGGTAACTTTATTCGGTTTCAGAGAAAAAACCCATAAAAGTACATAATATCAACTATGCATGTTGTAGGTACCATAGCCCTAATTACATATACATGATAATCTCTTCAGTTATTTCAAATATTAAAAAGAATAACAATTAAGAATACCATCCTTAAAATTAGTCTAAAACAACACTAAAAGGAAATTAATTATCAATTCTAAATAAAGTGAATCAATTACAGATATCAATAGAGTTTTCTGATAGCAACTACCACCTTAATAAAATTGGCCAAAGAATACATGACATTAAAACCATCAGTATAAGTGCTTGTCCTAGAGCTTTTTAAAATTAGGACTAAAAATATGCTCCTACGCTCCTTATATAGGGTGCCTCTCCTGAGGCGGAAAGCCAGGAGATCTAACGCTGAATTTTTAAAACTTGTAGTAAATCTGTATTTTTAAAATCGTTGTTCCCCCAGCTAATGCTTGCAGGGTAAACACCGCGCCCAGCCATTTAAAGGCTGACGCAGCCGAGTGTTGCCATAACGACGCCGCCATCTCTGAGAAGCGGTCACGCCCACCCACGCTGACCACGCCCCCCGCCAGCCTACTTGAACGCGCGCTGATCGCTAGCGCAGCGTTGTAGAACTCTCTCCTGAGGCGGAAAGCCGGGAGATCTAACGCTGATTTTTTAAAACTTGTAGTAAATCTGTATTTTTAAAATCGTTGTTCCCCCAGCTACTGCTTGTAGGGTAAACATCCCGCCTAGCCGATTAAACACTGACGCGGCCGAGTGTTGCCATAACGACGCCGCCATCTCTGAGAAGCGGTCACGCCCACCCGCGCTGACCACGCCCCCCCGCCAGCCTACTTGAACGCGCGCTGATTGCTAGCGCAGTGTTGTAGAACTCTCTCCTGAGGCGGAAAGCCGGGAGTACTAACGCTGAATTTTTAAAACTTGTGGTAAATCTGTATTTTTAAAATCGTTGTTCCCCCAGCTACTGCTTGCAGGGTAAACACCCCGCCCAGCCGATTAAACGCTGACGCGGCCGAGTGTTGCCATAATGACGCCGCCATCTCTGAGAAGCGGTCACGCCCACCCACGCTGACCACGCTCCCCCGCCAGCCTACTTGAACGCGCGCTGATCGCTAGCGCAGTGTTGTAGAACTCTCTCCTGAGGCGGAAAGCCGGGAGATCTAATGCTGAATTTTTAAAACTTGTGGTAAATCTGTATTTTTAAAATTGTTGTCCCCCAGCTACTGCTTGCAGGGTAAACACCCCGCCCAGCCGATTAAACGCTGACGCGGCCGAGTGTTGCCATAACGACGCCGCCATCTCAGAGAAGCGGTCACGCCCACCCACGCTGACCACGCCCCCGCCAGCCTACTTGAACGCGCACTGATCGCTAGCGCAGTGTTGTAGAACTCTCTCCTGAGGCGGTAAGCCGGGAGATCTAACGCTGAATTTTTAAAACTTGTGGTAAATCTGTATTTTTAAAATCGTTGTTCCCCCAGCTACTGCTTGCAGGGTAAACACCCCGCCCAGCCGATTAAACGTGACGCGGCCGAGTGTTGCCATAACGACGCCGCAATCTCTGAGAAGCGGTCACGCCCACCCACGCTGACCACCCCCCCCCCCCCCGCCAGCCTACTTGAACGTGCGCTGATCGCTAGCGCAGTGTTGTAGAACTCTCTCCTGAGGCGGAAAGCCGGGAGATCTAACGCTGAATTTTTAAAACTTGTGGTAAATCTGTATTTTTAAAATCGTTGTTCCCCCAGCTACTGCTTGCAGAGTAAACACCCTGCCCAGCCGATTAAACGCTGACGCGGCAGATGTTGCCATAACGACGCCGCCATCTCTGAGAAGCGGTCACGCCCACCCACGCTGACCAGGCCCCCCCGCCACGACACCACCTCTGCATCATAAATTAAGCTCCGGATCCGGAAGCGCAGCGGGCGCGACGAATGCGCGCCGAAGGCGCGCATAAGGCAAGCTTGTCTGCGCTCGTCCGCGCCGAGGACGGGCCCAGGGCCACTCCCCCTGTTCCACCGCTCCCTTGTCCTACACAAAGCCAATACATTGTTTGTTGTCAGAACACGCTAGGAGCAATTTAGAGCTACTGCGTGCAACGTGTTTGTTCTTTTAAAAAACGCCGAATTTTATTTCTAAATTGCTGAATTTCCACACTGCTTGCACTCAGCACACATGGCACCCACTTGGCACCATTTTGGACCTGATCCTTACTACACAACCTAATGTAAACTGATTGACTTCTCCATACCACACTTATCTAATTCCATAAACCGCCCGGCTACTCACTCTATTAAACGTAGGTCATGGCACAAAATCACTCTTCCCAAACTTACTCAAACATGGGAACAGCCTCTACTCACCAATCTCGACAACATCGATACTGCTCTCTCCATGTTCAACTCCACTCTGATGACAGCTATTGACTCTCTAGCCCCTCAGAAAACTGCTAAAAAACCCACCATAGCGCAAAGGGAAACATGGTATACGGAAGCTCTCAAAACAGAAAAGAAGAGATGCAGAAAACTGGAAAAAATCTGGAGACGTACGAGTAATAGGGAAGATAAGAGCCGCTATCTGGAGGCTATGTCCTCCTATTATAAAAATATTAAAAAAGCAAGAAAAACAAGTCTGACCACTCAGATTGCAGAGGCTGGCAACTCCACTAGAGAGTTATTTAAAATCATTCAAACTTTCACCAGCCCTGAAGTATGTGAAAGCCCTGACACCTTCACCCAAGAACTATGCGACGAAATATCCCAGTTCTTTGAGGACAAAATAGAGGGAATATATAAAAAGATCACTACAGTCTCAGACACCTTGGGAACTGAGGTCCCGGAAACTTCCCCACAATTGATTTCTGGAAAAACTCTTTTGGATATTCCAGAAATAACTACTAAGGACCTGACCACACTCATCAACCAAACTAAGTCTGGTTCTCCCACGGATCTGATACCAGCTAAATTCATCTCCCCGTTAATTGAGATACTAGGTCCTCATATTCAGAAACTACTCAACCTGTCTTTTGCCAAAGGTCAGCTCCCACTCGCCTGGAAGGAAGCGGTAGTGAACCCCATACGTAGAAATTCCACCTTGCCCTGGTCAGCACTCTCCAACCTTCGCCCGATTTCTCTCCTTCCTTTCATCAGCAAGCTGGCAGAGAAGCACGTTAACACCACTCTTTCCAACTTCATCGAAGCGACAGGGGGCCTGGACCAATCCCAATCTGGATTCAGGCCCAACCACAGCACTGAATCGGCCCTTCTCTCTGTGACAGACCAGATCAAAATGTCACAAGATAGAGGGGGCTCCATGATTCTAGTGCTGTTGGACCTGTCCACAGCCTTCGATACCATATCTCATAACACCCTGCTGAACCGGTTGCAGGGAGTAGGAATCGGAGGCGTAGTACTATCTTGGTTGGAGAGTTTCCTTTCTGGGAGATCGCAATCTATCAGCCTGGGCCCCTTTCATTCCATCTCAAGGGGGCTCAGGAAGGGGGTGCCACAGGGCTCATGCCTTAGCCCCACATTGTTTAATGTCTATGTGGCCCCCCTTGCTGAGATTGTGCGAAAATATGGGTTCATACTGGTTTCCTACGCTGACGACACCCAGCTCCTCTACCCTTTCAGCTCCCTTGGCCCCAAAACCAAGGAGAACTTTGCTGAGGGTATGAGAGCGGTGTCACACTGGATGGCGAGGAACTGCCTCCAGTGTAATGTAACAAAAACAGAGGTCTTGCTCTTTGGCAAAGCAAGTATCCTTTGGTCCCCTGACTGGTGGCCACTCGATCTCGGCCCAGTACCTGCACCCAAACCTCACGTTAAAAATCTCGGAGTGAAGCTGGATCAAAAATTGACCCAGAAAGAACACACAAACTACATTGCGGGTCTGTGTTTTCACACCATTGGTCTACTCAGGCGCGTCTTTCCCTTTCTTCCTGCCACATGTAGAAAGACACTTGTACAGGCCTTGGTAACCAGTCGCCTGGACTACTGTAACGGCCTGCTAACATTAGCTAACGCAGATGCAGTAGGCCGCTTGCAGGTAGTCCAGAATACGGCAGCAAGACTGGTCATGGGCGTACCTGCCAGGACTCCTTCTAAGCCCTTGCTGAAAGAACTGCACTGGCTTCCCATACGGCAGCGCATCAATTTTAAGATCTGTTGCACGGTGCACAAATGCCTGTATGGAGCAAGTCCTAAGTACCTATCCCAGTCCCTGGAACTGTACCAGCCCAACAGGCTGCTCCGCTCATGCAACCAAGCCCTGTTAAAATCTCCCATCACAAAGAAAACTAGACAAGGAGACCGTGCTTTTTCCTCTGTTGGTCCTGCTCTTTGGAACAGTCTCCCCATTGACCTAAGAACTACCTTAAATCACCTGTCCTTCAGAAAGGCGTTAAAAACCTTTCTCTACCAAGAAGCATTTCTATCCATATAACTTCCTAGGCTGCTCTACCTGACAATTCCTTAGCTGGCAAAGCGCGGAGATACCCTTACGGGATTGATTCCTGCGCTATAGAAGAAATTAAAATAAAATAAAATAAAATAAAATAAAGCTCGTTGGTACGGACCTACACCTCCGCCCAACTCTTAAGCATTAGACCTGTAGCAGAGGCGCCTCACGCATTACCACATTTCAACTACACAAATTCTAGCATAGGCCCACACAAATGTCCCACATGCACCGAGGACATTTCTACTCCTCCCACAACCTCCTCCCGACAAGTGACAGCAGCACTTATAAACGTACGGTCTCTTCCTAAACATAAAATAGAAATTGCTGAATTTATTGACTCACATAAATTGGACCTACTCTTTGTCACCGAGACATGGGGGGACGACTCCTCCGGTCCAGATTTCAGAGCTGCTACTCCAACCAATTACTGCGTATGTAAACTAGATAGGCCCAAAAGAAAGTGTGGAGGAATAGCTATTATTTATAAAGATCACTTCAAAGTAACAACTACTGAGTCAAACTATTCCGAGTGCAAGGCTTTGCTCTTCACTATAGGCCTTTCTGGTAGAACGTCATTCAAAGGTATGCTAATCTACCGCCCCCCCGGGTCCAGATCTAAATTCCTCTCGAACGTGGATAACCTAATCGAGGCTTCAGTGGGATCCCCACACTTCACCGTTTGGGTGACTTTAACTTTCATCTCGAAGCCACCGATGATCCTGATACATCAATACTAATCAACAACCTAGCTGCTGCTGGTCTCCTGCAAATCGTTAAAGAACCCACCCATCAGGCGGGACACACCTTAGATGGACTATTTACTAACCACCCAAAAATATCCATCTCTAGGGTGACCCCCCTAGTTTGGACGGATCATGCAGCCGTATGCTTCTCCATCATAACTAACTCGATCACTTCCCCCTCTACATCTCCTTCCCCTATCACCTTCAGAGATTGGAAAAATATTAATCTTGACCATCTTGCGGAGATGATGCGGGACAGTATCATTCCAAATGAGTAGGATCCCACAACAGCATCTGCCAACTACCTGAGCAACTTAAACACAGCCTGCAACAAGTTAGCGCCCACCAAAACTTCACACCAAAGTAGAAAACTCCCTTCAGCCCCCTGGTTCACTGAACCACTTCGATTGCAGAGACAATACTGTAGGAACCTAGAAAGGCAGTGGCGCCGCCACTTCAGTTCCCCTGATAAAATCACATATAAGAACACTCTCTCCAAATATAAAAAACGTATTACAACGGAAAACACGTCAAATCAATCAGGCCAAAAATTCGGCAGGGAAACTATTTCAGGTGGTCACTCAGCTATGTAATCCCCTCGCTCCGCGTTCAGAAGGATCACAATCCCTATCGGACTCTTTAGCCAAATTCTTCGAAGACAAAGTCAGAGCCATCTTCACCACTTTTTCCCCTTCTCCTCCTTCCCCATCCACTTCGACTTCCCCTTCTAACAATGCTCCAGACTTCCTAGCTTTCGAAGCTACTACGCAGGAACATATCCAACCCCTAATTGCCCAGACAAAATCGGGGTCACCCCTTGATCCTTGTCCTCCTGACATCCTCAATCTCATCCCTGAAGCCATTGCCCCTCCCCTAACCACCATCGGTAATGCAATGTTCTCAACTGGCATCTATCCATCTGTCTGGAAGGAGGCTATTATTAAGCCACTTCTAAAGAAACCTACCCTAGACCCTCTTCTTCCTGCCAGTTACAGACCCATCGCATGTCTCCCGTTCCCTGCTAAAATTTTCGAAAAAATTATGAACACACAACTTTCGACCTACATACATGACAACAACCTACTTGACGACACTCAATTTGGGTTCAGACAAGGTCACGGAACAGAGACAGCGCTCTTAAAAGCAGCAGATGAAATAAGGACCACAATGGATAAGGGAGGTTCTGCGATAATAATACTTTTGGATCTCTCCGCAGCTTTCGACGCGGTCAATCATGTCACTTTGATCGACCGTGTCGCGGCCTTAGGAATAAAAAACAAAGCCAAAGAACTCCTCGCCTCATTTTTGGTCAACCGCCCTCAGACAGTGAAGATGGGCAAATACATCTCCCAGACCTTCTCTCTGCCTTGCGGAGTACCACAGGGCTCCTCGCTAAGTCCGACACTTTTCAACATTTATGTTTCGGACTTAGCGAGGGTTATAAAATCTTATGGAATTGCCCTCACAACCTACGCAGACAACACCCAACTGGTGCTATCTGTATACACTGAAGGCATCCCGATGGCAGCCAACTTTCAAGAAGGAATGAGGGCAATAAGCTCCTGGATGTCATCTAACGGTCTCAAATTAAATTCTGATAAGACAGAGGTGATGACATTCGGGAGGCTGCAACCTAAATGGTCCCCCCAATGGTGGCCACCTCAGATGGGACAACCTCCCGAACCAGTTACCAAAGTACGCAACCTAGGAGTCATATTTGACAATAAAATGTCCTTCCAACAGCATGCCAATTCGGTGGTCTCCTCATCCTTTCACATTTTAAAAAGGATTAAAAAGCTAACCCCATACCTATCTCCGTCTGCAGGCAAAACCCTAATCAGCACATTAGTTTTCTCAAAAACAGACTACTGCAATGCCCTTCTATTAAATGCCCAACAAAAGGTCCTCAACAAACTGCAGACGGTGCAAAATGCGGCGGCCAGGACTCTGCTAACCATCCCCAAATTCACATCTATCTCTCCTTACATCCGACAGCTACACTGGCTCCCAGTGAGGAGTCGGATCAAATTCAAGGCTTTATGCATAGCCTATAAAGCTATCCGTAACCAAGGCCCACTATTCCTAAAACAAGCCTTCCGCCCGCTTGAGCACTCAAGAACATTACGCTCTTCATCAGCCCATTTGCTGAGGGTCCCACGCACAAGAAGAGCAAATTGGGGTGACAAATGTTTCTCCACCGCGACAGCCAAACTTTGGAACACGCTTCCCCTCCACATCAAAACTGCTCCGACACTCCTCAATTTCAGAAAAAAAACTCAAAACCTGGTTGTTCTCAGCATAAACCTCTTCCTCCACAAATGAGAGCTCTGTTACGTTAGCGCCAAGACACCCTTTGGGTATTTGCGCGCTCTAAAAATCGCACAAATAAATAAATAAATAAATGTGCTTTGAACTGCCAAATTGTCGCAGGGGCAGGGCACTAGGTTGTCTGTCCAACCAGCTTTTGTTGGAAAAGCTACTAAAAATACAGGGTCAATAGCCGTAATCTTGATAGGTAAAAGCGAGTCTGAATATTTGAGGTAAACATTAAATAAAATTGCTGTTGGGTCGGAAATAAACACAGAGGACCTGCTACCTCTGGGTGGGAACAACAGGCATTTGCCCTGCCGTAATATGCCTCTTTAATAATTCTTTTCGCATTCTCAGGAATGTTTGCAGGGCAATCAAAATATTGTCCCAGGCCATACCTGATGCCCTGAGGGAAACGGCTGATTTTGGGACCCTCTGTTGTGCTGCGTGGCGGAGGTCCCTCGCAGCGCTAGCAGCCATAGTGCCGTGAGGGGATCGGCAAACCAGCAAACCAGTGAGCGTAGTGCCATGAGGGGAACGGCATCGCGGCTCCAACTACCGCCGCCTACAACTCTCAGGAGCCTCCAGGGGAGCAACGTCACCACCGCGCCGGCCCCAGCCCTCAAAGCGCGCCCGCACCCACGCATCGCGGGAAGCGCTTACTTGCCATACCTGACGCTGTGAGGGGAACGGCTGATCTTGAGACCCTCTGTTGTGCTGCGTGGCGGAGGTCCCTCGCATTGCTAGCAGCCATAGTGCCTTGAGGGGAATGGGCAAACCAGCAAACCAGGGAGCACAGTGTTGTGAGGGGAACGGCATCTCGGCTCCAACTACCACCGCCTACAACTCCCAGGAGCCTCCAGGGGAGCAACGTCACCACCGCACCGGCCCCAGCCCTCAAAGCGCGCCCGCACC
The DNA here is from genome assembly GCF_964263255.1 of Lissotriton vulgaris. NCBI lineage: Eukaryota > Metazoa > Chordata > Amphibia > Caudata > Salamandridae > Lissotriton > Lissotriton vulgaris. Next base: position 1,229,471,177 of record NC_141685.1, read on the forward strand.
GACGCATCGCGGGACGCGCTTACTTGCCATACCTGACGCCGTGAGGAGAACGGCTGATCTTGGGACCCTCTGTTGTTCTACGTGGCAGAGGTCCCTCGCAGTGCTAGCAGCCATACTGCCGTGAGGGGAACGGGCAAACAAGCAAACCAGCGAGCGTAGTGCCGTGAGGTGAACGGCATCGCGGCTGCAACTACCGCCACCTACAACTCCCAGGAGCCTCCAGGGGAGCAACATCACCACCACGCTGGCCCCAGCCCTCAAGCGAGCCCAAACCCACGCATCGTGGGACGCGCGCTGCCGGTACCGAGGCTGGGCTGGGCCACCCCTTTAACACCTGCACTATTTGCCATGGATTTTGAACTATTCTCAAAAGGTACTGTCTAAAACCTCAATTCAGACATTTCGTTTTAAAGCATAAATATTCAATCACAGGGTTGTTTATCTAAATTTTTCCTTCCAGTCTGTAGTTCCATCTTGAATATTGCAGGAAGGAATCACAGTGTGTAGTGGGATCCTACTTTTGATAATGAGTAACACGGGTAAAAATACAAAGTCTGCTACTTCCCACCCCATGACTAGGCACCAGGCTGCCATGATACAACCTCTGCCAAGCCTCACCACTAGTGACAAGATGCTGCAGAAAACAATCTGGGTAGTGGCAACAGCTATAGTAAATACAGAGAGGCAATTATCAATTACTCCTGCTGTCCCCCCGCTCCAACAAGTAGGGGATTTTTCAGCAGTTACTGTTAATCCTCCCGACTACAGTTTTTTTCTTACGTCTTGTTTTGCTAGCTGCCTTGTGCCCAGGTTGTTCTTGACGTAAATGATAGTCCAGAGGTTGCTAAATCCCCTCCACATTTTGTATCTGAAAAAGCCCCTAAACCCTGCCCCAGAAGTAAGAAACTCAAACCTTCAAATAAATTAACCAAAAGAACCATGCCTATACCTGATTCTGTGCCAGTTGTCGCTGGTCCTTCTCTATCCTCCGTGGGAACACCTGTCTGGGTCACCCATTTACTAGCTGACTTTCAGGCTCATATGGAACAGATTATTGGTTCACATGTTAAATCTTTGTCATCCAGGCTTGATAGATTAGTTTCCACGATTAACAATATTGGTCTAGGGAGAGTTCAGCCTATTAGCCCACAGGGGAATCATGTTACTAGACTGACTCCTAGCACTATTAAGCCTACTTCCAACCCTAGAACCATGCCAGCCAGTAATAATATTCCGGGGAATCATGTTACTAGACTGACTCCTAGCACTATTAAGCTATCTCTAACCCTAAAATCCTGCCAGCCAGTAATAATACTCCGGCTGCACCTCCTCGGGCAACTGGTAAACCTACTTCCGATACTGCTCTGCCTTTGCACAGGGATGGAAAAGTAGGTAGTGGAAATAACATATCAACAAGGGGGGTGTCTGAAGTGGGGATAAAGCATCGGGATCAACAAGCCCAAACTAGTGGAAATATCTTAGGAGAGGGGCCTTTAACTGTGTTGCCCTCAATTGATCTTCCTCCTGAGTCTCTACCATACGTTGTGGTGCTTGTTGGGATTCCTCCCCTAAGCCAGGAAAAAAGTAAGGATCATACTGATCTCAAAAATAAATGCATACACTGGCTTAGTTCCAACAGGCCTTTTCCCCCAAATGCTTCAAGTGAAATATTGTGTGTTAGAAGAGTAGACTGGATTGGGACCGGACCTAAAACTATTGCAGGAAACTGTGTTATAATTAATTTTAGGCACACATGTGCTGTAGAACACATCTGCAGCGGGTTGCCCACCTGGTCCAACACTCAAATTCTTCCCCTACATTTGTCATATTTCTATCCCACCCCCCCAGTTGAGAACTGGCCAGAGTAGAGGTGTCCAGCATGAAGGGGGTCAGAATAAATTACCCCACAGAATTTAACAGGGGATAACAACCTGGGAGCGCTGTCAGCAACATATCCCTCTACTTTCACTATTCCCCCAAAGAAATAGGTTTAGCTTGTTGGAACAGGTGGATTGACTCCCTGAGAGGCAGAGTCCTATACCACAAACTGCTAGTAGCTTAGGTATCCAAGCAGCAACAGTAGAGGGTAATGGTGTCAACAGTACCCCTGAAAATTTAATAACAGCTCAATAACTGACCACAGAGGGTGGGATGGAATTGGGGGAAAACATGCAACATGTGGGCGCCTGTGCCTCTATTGAGGAGCTGCCTAGAGGTGAGGTAAGGGAAAAGACACCAGAGCCCAAGATTCTAATGTGTAGTACTGGGTCTAACCAAAGTAAGGGTAAACCATCAGCTAGTACTGGGGTAGCTGATGGAAGCATAAAAATATTGTCCTGGAATGTGGCCGGGATGAAAAACAAATTGCCCTTACCTGAGTGGGGCTCTTTTGTGGCAATGCATGACATCTGCCTGATGCAGGAAACATGGGCACTGGAGGAGAGTGTAAGGACCGGCTTCGCTACTTTTGATATCTTGGCAACAACTAGGGGCAGGGGGAGACCATCAGGTAGCCTATCAATATGGGTGGGTACGCTGGGCGTCCAGGCTGTCCAAATGCCAACTAACTCCCCAGATGTCCAGTGTGTACTACTAACCCCTCAAGATATGCCCCAGGTGGCCATATTAAATATTTACTCAAGGTCACTTAGGAGTGGGCAGGAATCTGACTTAATTGATGCATTAAAGCAGTTCATACTGTCACTTGACCCCTCAGTTGCCCTATTAGTCGGAGGCGATTTTAATTGTCAGTTAGAGCCCCTTGTGAGTGCAGATATGGGAGATCTGGACGATGAGGACCAGTTCTGGCATGTTCCCGGCCCCCAGATCTCTCCTGTCAGAGCATGGACCCCACTGGTTCTTCAAATTAAAACATTCTCCCTTATAACGTCTCTGCGGGCGAGTAATGGGTGGTTGGAGCCTGTCAGACCGGGGTCAGTTACGTTTAATAGATTAGAGCAAACTTCTATCATTGACTATATAATGATGGAAGCTAGACACTGGGATAGGTTGCTGGAATTTAGGGTTCATTCAAGACAAGATAGTGATCACAATGCCCTTGTTTTAACACTTAAACCTGGGAGTGTTGGGCTAACAAACCCCGCTCCGGAATCCAACGGCGTACTCATGCCTCTTTTGATAGCAAATAATAGGCGGAGGGTTAAATGGCCCCATTTTCAGGGCTCCCCCAGTAAACTTGTGGAAATATATCAGATAGCTATACCGTTGCTTTCTGACATGGGGGATATAGGTATTAAGAACCTAGATCCAGATGCCCAGGGTAGAGCCTTTGAAATTTACGAGCAGCTGGTCGTCAGGCTTGCAGATGTGTTTTGCCCTGTAGGAGGGAAAAAAATCCCACCAGGCCAGGACACATCCCTGGTATGACGCCCCTTGCAGGAAAGCGAAAAAAGATCTGCTTTCTGCAATAAAAGCTGAAGATAGAACCAGTATTAAGAAATTATGACTGGTCTATAAAAAGGCTATCATTAGGGGAAAGAAGGACTGGGAGGAGAACAGATGGGGGGAACTTAGATCAGCACTTATACATAAGGACCCCAAGTCGTTTTGGGCTATTGTTAGCTCTGGTGTGAGCGGGGAAGGCCCGGCTTTAATTCCAAATAGTGCCCCCTCAGTGTGGGAAGCACACTTTCTAGCACAATATGCTAACTTGGATGTAGAGACCCTACCCCTTCCTAATCCCTAACCCTTCCAGGAGTATAGATTGGTGTGGGAGACAGATTTGGTTCTGGGGGAAATTGTGGCGTCTCCTCTGTTGGCCGTCCCAGGGCTCTGCCAGGAGCATCGATTGGGGGGGCCCTTGGGTGGTGAACAGAGGCAGGACTCCCTGGTTGCTGGGGATAAGTGCCATCCGGAATGGCCGGAGGAAATTACTCTGAAGGAGGTCAAGTCTGCAATAGCAAGACTACTACCTAACAAGGCCCCCAGCCTAGACAAAATGCCCGGGGATTTATTTCGGTCTGAACCTAAAATATGGGCACCATATTTGATTATCCTATTCAATGCGATTCTTATGGGGACCGATCCGCCAGGCACCTGGCTTGGAGCTGAGATCGTCCCTATACATAAAAAAGATTGCCAGTTAACTCCATTTAACTATAGGCCCATTAGTCTTATAGATACAACACAAAAACTAATGGACAGGATCATCTTAGATAGAATCCAGGGCTGGGTGGAGGAAAATGAGATATTGACTATACTTCAGGCCGGGTTTAGGTCAGGCATTTCAACTTTGGATCAAATATTTCGGCTGCAGGTTTTATTTTGGAAAACGGCAAGAGTGGAGGGTTGCAGCCTCTATCTCATTTTTGTTGACCTGCGGGCCGCCTTTGACCTTGTTCCAATGGAAAATCTGTGGAAAGTTTTAGCAGGCTTGGGTCTCCCGCCCTATCTATTGAACATCTTATTTAGACTCCACACTAGCAACTATGCCCAAGTCAGGTGCGGGAGGCATGGAGATTTGTCGGCACGCTTTCCTGTCTCAAAGGGCGTACGCCAGGGGTGCGTTCTGGCTCCAACGTTATTTTGTCTTTAGATCAATGGTCTTGTGGACCATTTAACCACATGGCTGCTGGGCGTTTTCCCCCCCAGTGCTGGAAAATGCCATTTTAGTGGCACTATGACGAGCTCAGCTCGTCATCAGCACACGACACCCGTGGGTGATGACGAGCTGAGCTCGTCATCAGCATCGAAAGGGTTAATTGGTGTAACTGACAATGACGCCCCCAGGCTGGCTACTGCGGACGACACTTTGTTGTTGTCTAAAACATCATCGGGCATCCAGAGCATTTTGGACAGTTTTGCAACTTGTTGTGCTTCGCGTGGATTGGAGATAAACTTGGATAAGACCAAGTTTATGATTTTCAATCCCCCGAAGCAGACCCGTCCAAACCCTATTTTAAATGGTATTCCCTTGGAAAGAGTCAAGACCTCTACCTCGGCATCACCTTGACGGAAACCTTTGACTGGGGTTTCCAGATCTCTGAATCAGCTCCCAGGCTATCCCAAGTAACAGGGGGTATTGGCAAAGTCCATAGAATCTCAGACTTCAAACCGGCAGCTCTGGTTATTGAAATATATCGACTCCAGGCTAGAACGACCTCAACGTATGGTGCTGAACTTTGGGGCTGTAAAGGTACATCTAATCTCCTGAGTGTGAAGCAGGGTTTTATGAGCAACATTTTGGGCTTGCCACTAAGTACCCCACTTATCCCTCTGCGACTTGATTTTGGGCTGGAATCAATAGAAGAGCTAGTAGCTGCATGGCCTATGCTCTACTGGTAGAGGCTTTGGTCAGTGCCTGAATTGGCTCCCTATAGAGAGGAATTTTTTGAGGTTTGGGCTCTTCTAAAAGGCAAGAATATCCCGTGGTTGTTTCACATCAGGGCTCTTAGTACTCGGATAGGTTTGTCCGAGCTTTGGGAAACCCCTGAGCTGTGTTGCCCGGGGATATCCAAATTGGAACTTCTAAGCCAGTTGAGGCAACAGAACTTACAAGTCTTACAGAGATCAGCTACCTTGGGAAGACTGTCTGTAGAGTTCCTCCTAGTGAAAATGGAATCACGATTAGAGCAATTCTTAGATGTAATTCAACCACCTCTTGCAAGGAAGCTTTACATCCAGTTAAGGCATGGCAGTCTGCCACTTAGGGCATTTACTGGTAAATGGGTAAAATCAGAAAATACAGCCTGTCTACATGTAATTATAAAAGTGAAGATGTCTGTCATGTTATGTTTTTTTGCCCTGCGTATGAAATTATAAGGAAATGCTGGCTGATTCCATTATGCAGAAACCTTGGGTTCAGACATTGTACTCAGGCTTGTAGGATTTTTACGTATGATACTCATCTCCCTATAGTCTCTGCCGTATCTCGTTTTTATTTGGCATTTGGCGTAGAAGGAAAAGCTTTGTATAATACCCGTGATTAACTATGAATTTTACATTTCCAAGTCCTTGATAACCACTTAGTTTAATCAATTTTTATGTCTAATATTGACTTGTCTATTATTTATTGTTTTAATGATCTGTGCTTTTTTTGTATGTTTTTTACTGCACTTTTATGGTCTCTTGATCGAAATAAAGTTATCAATGATGAAAAATTATCCCTAACAAAAGCTAGCCAGCGTATATCTAATACACCATCAAGATTAAGACAGTATGTGATAATATCTCTAGTAAATATTAGCTCCTCTGACAGCCAAATTTTGGTCCATAAAAGTAGGTGGTCAATGTTTATAGAATCTTCAACAAAGTCAAGCCCCACCTCATGATGACAGAAGATAGTAGGGGCACCTTTTGGAGCCATCAGCAGCCTTTTAATACATTTATTCTCCATAGTTTGCAGCTGGCTGCTGTTACGGTACCCTCAGACACCTGCATCATATGTTACCACTGGGACACATTTGGCCTTATAAATTGTAACAAGTTCGGTCACAGGTTTTTGCCCTAATTTAGAACAAACAATAAAGTCCTTCAACCAAACTACTAGCAATATGCATTCTTGATGTCACAAGTGAATCCCATTTCAGCTTGTAAGTAAAAATATTCCCTAGATAGTTAAACCTTTTCATTTTATCAATGCTCATTGAACCAACTTCATATTTTCTGGTTTTGGTTGTTTGAGGTCCACAGACCATGACGTAAGATTTCACAAAATTGACCTTTAAGTCAAGCGATAGCATAAATTCAGAGAATGCATCAAGAGATTTTTGAAGGTCATTTGCCCCTAGGGCCATCAGAACAGTGTTGTCTGCATACGAGAGGAGCGGAACTTGGATGCTCCCAATGCGTTGACAGTCAAGATTTTTCTGTACCAGGAATGCTTCTAGACCATTAGTCTAAATTATAAAAAGAAAAGGTGCTAGTATGCATCCCTGGCGGATACCCTCTGTTGATGCAATGGGCCTAGTTTTTCGCCATTGGCACCATATCTAATGCTTACAGATGTAGAGGTGTGCAGTCTACGGAGAAGAGAAACCAAAGGTTCCTCGATTTCCATTTTTCCCATCAGTGCCGACAACTTGTCCTGATTTACCATATCAGAGGCACTGGACAAGTCCATGAAGGCCAGATAGATACACATTCTGTGACCTGCATGTACTTGCCCATAGTCAGTGACAAGTTGAGACACTGTTCCGTGGTACCCAAGCCCCTCCTGAAGCCATACTGTGATCTTTCAATATTCCCTGAGTCTCTGGCCAATTTACTAATCTCGCAAGAACGACCCTACCCAATACTTTTGCGGTGGCATCAATTAAGAAAATAAGCCTATAGCAAGAGGGATCAGATCTGTTGCCTTTTTTGAACACATGGATAACTATAGCCTTGTTCCAGGATGCCGGGATAGGGCCAATCACCAGAGACTTAAAAACATTAGACAGTAATGGGGCCCACAGTTCAGGATTAGTTTTAAAAAGATCTAGTGGGACACCAACCGGTCCAGGTGCTTTCCTGCTGATACCTTCAGCTACGGCTTCCTCAATGTCAGCTACAGAGATTGATGCACTTAGATGATGTGCTGAAGTCAAATCTAAAGGCATGTCCTCACTGGGGTTCTCATGTATGCAGCCTTCAGGATAGAATATGGTTGCATAGTCGGATACCAAGGCATCTGCCACAATGAGGGAATCCATCCTGCCTGTCTTCTCACTGAACAGAGGGCGGTTTATGACTTCCCAGAAATTTTTCGAATCCTTGAGTCTGCTCGCTCTATCCAGGTCATCCCAGGCTATGCGCCTTAGTTCTTCTGTCCTCTTTTTTACTGAAACTTTGTAAACCTTCCTGCCAATTTTAATCTGAGCCCTATTTCGAGGATCTGCGTGTAATGCCAGTTTTAGCATTACGTGTGCTCTAGTGCATTCCGCGTTAAACTATCTTTTCTCGGGGGAAGGTCCACTAACTTAATTGTTCTAGTCAAATTTTTGGCTAGATTCATGCAGATCAATTGAAACTCCTGAATAATTTAAGCAAGTGAGAGGTCATTTGCTAAACACTTCAGAATAGAGTCATAATTTTATACTAAAGTTTTAATTTCTAACTCAGTAGGATTTAATTTCTTCCATCTGAGTGTTACCCCCTTATTAGGGTAGGGTTAAAAGAGACCTTAGGGCCCAGAACAGTACCCGGCTGAGTTACTATATTATTTGCAGTTATAAATGGGTTGTGATCAATTGCCATTACAATTAAGGGACCACCTCAAAATCATCAATAAGCTACAGAAAACTTTGTGATAATAACATAAAATCAATAGTGCTCTCCCTACCTGCACCCGCGTAAGTAGGTTCACTGTATTACATAGTTACTAACTAAATCATTAACAAGGCCTAAATCATTCGGCCAAAATGATAGAATTAAGAGCCTCACCCTGGTTAGTGTGATTAAAATGTGCCAAAGGCTGCCCCCCATACTTGACATTCCAGATGCATTGCCAGAGCTATATGGACAGATTGAATAATTCAAATCTCCCACCCAGAGGTACACAAGGGTTGCCACTTCTCTGAGAGTATGTTATTTTCTACCTGTAATGCCTCAATGACTTGAGAGATGCTATGATTAAAAATAATATAGTACCAATTAATCACTAATAACTTAGGTTGTACCAGGTTAGAAATCATGACTAACTGATACCAGGGGAAGATGCCGACAACTGTAATTTTTATAGTTTAAACTTTACTGAGATCAACATTGCCAGACCTCCTTTAGCCCTTCCTGATGGTGAGGGAATGGCATTAACTATTTGGAGCTATATCCATTCATTACAATTTCCTTTGTGTACCATGTCTCTTGGAGGCAAATAATATAAAAACCTGTAATAAGTGTTATCCAGGACTCGTCTGACAGTTTAGAGCCAAAGCCTGCAATATTCCATGAGATGAGTTTGAGAAGAAATGTTGGTATGCCACATTTATCCAATCGAGTGGCTTCATTATTCATAACTTGTGTGTCCATGTTAAAGGACCCAGGAGCCTCCGTAGACAAGGTCTCACTTAAGGATACATTTTGGTAGAGGGGTAAGTTCTCACAGTTGTCCCATTTGTTCATATTAAGAATTACATTGTTAGAGAGGGTTTCTGGTGGAACACCAGCAGGCCCTAACAACAGTTAAATTCAGTTGATCTCCAACCCCCTGATCTCTAAGGCAAGACCCTGCTGTGCTGTCACTGGAGCTACAGGAGTGTTAGAGCACCCAGTTACTGAATCAATTTTTAAAACCCCTGAGAGGACATCAAAACTATTTTGTTGAATAAATGAGGGTGGCTGCATAGGCATGTTCTCTCTAGGACCCATCCTATGTACAATTCCCCTTGTAATATGTCCGGCGTTTGTGTAGCGGTTGATAAAAAAAGCCCAATGGATAAGCCTCTATAGAGTCTGCATGTGGGCTTTGGAAATGCGTCCATACAAAATGTGCACACCAAGCATTATTGAAGTTAAGTACAACACAATCCCCGACCCCGCTTTTGGTCGTGTGGCCCAGCCAGCTCACTCGTCTGGCCATGATTATATTTTTAAGCCAGTTTATCTTTTTTGAAATTTTATTGGAACACCAATGGGCTGATTTATTTATGAGACTTTGACAAGTTTCTTCCATGACCTACTCACAAGCAGGGAACACTCTTCAAGAACAGGATATGTAGTGTATATTATGGAGGCAAATTCACTACACCTTTAGCACCCCTCCTGACCTTATGTTCTCGATCAGTCGTATTATTACCTATATTTACTTGAGACAGACCGGCCCTTGATGTCACAGGTGTCTGAGAGTGATTTATTTTCCCTTGCCCCAGTGTGATGTTATTCCCTGTGGCGTTCCTAGACAGGACTGGCTTAGGACTTTCCTGGGTTTCTCCACCATTATCCTCATTAATAGGTTGTGTGTCAAAGAGAGGGGCCTGTGCATTAATAGTAGGTATTGCCCTTATTTGGTTCCAGCCTGTTTGACAGGACACTGGTTGTAGTAGTATTAACATTAGCACCTCTCAGATAATTAATGTTTTCAGATTGGTTGGAGCCCAGGCTATCAACCAGACCTTTTAAAATACCAGCTAACTGTTTTACAATACTGGCTAATCTAGTCAAAATGGGACTTAGAGCCTCTCTTATAACTATACGAAATTTGTGACCATTGTCATCAATTTCATTGACTTCAGTAACTGGAACTTTTGATACATTTGCCCTCCCTCCTCTCAGCTGAGTTCTTGAGTTGTTGCCAATTGGGGTACTTTTCTTAGTAATCTTCCCTCTTGGCGAAATACTCCTCAATTTTTTATCAGGTCCTGCCCCATCGGCTCTTTTTCTCTTCCCTCCTTTGTCTACGCAAGACTCAGTATATCTCTCTGCGGAATAGTAAACAGGTCAGTTCCCTGGTTTAGGGCAGGTAGAACACTCTGTCTTGAGACATTTACAACAGGAAATAAAGGTAGTTGTGTCTTATTCCCTACGTCAATTCCCAGTATGGTAAACTTAGAGTCAATATGTTCGATAGGAACCACACAGGGAGCGAAGGAAAGTCCATGTGGTAACTATTTCAGTCTCCTTAGTTTGAGTCCCTACCGCTTTTTGTAAAAAAACATCCAATGATGTATCTATTGTTTTGGAATTATAGTGGGCTTCCGTTTCCCCATTGTTCAAGAAAACAAACGAGCAGTCAAACAATCAGTAAGTGGGTTAGCTTCTCTTCACTTCACTTAGGGCCAGATGTAGGTGTCAAAATACCGGTCAGAATCGGCCGAAAATACAGATTTTCGGCCGTTTCCGAGCGGTATTTTGACATTGGTATGTAGGGGCACTGAAAACATACAGATTTGGTAATTTTACCAATTCGGTAATTTTACCGAATCGGTAAAATTACCAAATCTGTATTTTCCTATGGAGGTAGCACTTCTAACAGTGCTACAGGGCCTTTAGAATTCGTTATTTACCATGTAATACAATTGCATGGTAAATCACGAATTCTTGTGTACATGCACATCTGTGCATGTACACCTGTGCCATGTGGCACACAGACATGCCCTAAGGGCGTGTATGTGTGCCACATGGCGCACAAGCCAGTTACAGGGGTGCAACAGGGTGTCAAAGTGACGCTCTGTCCCCCTTTGCAATTCGGTACTTTTACCAATTCGGTAAATACCAAATCGGTATTTGCTATTGAATCCTATGGGCTTCAAGGCCCATAGGATTCAATAGCAAATACCGATTCGGTATTTACGGAATCAGTAAATACCGAATCATACCGATTCGGTAAAAAATACCGAATTATTACCCACATCAGATTTACTGATTCTAAAATACCGAATCGGTAACATTCGGTATTTTAGAATCGGTAAATCTAAATTACCTACATTTAGCCCATGGTGTCTTCCGCTCGTGATTATATCTTGGTTAAATAGGTCCCTGGAGTAGATGTCAAAGCTAAGCACAAGGGGCCAAACGGAAAGGGGTCAAGGAGGTGGCCAAGTCCAGTCTTGATCAGGCTCGGACAGGCGCAGACGGGTCCGCCCTTGGCCCTGCGGGAGTCCCCTGTTGTTTTTAAGCACCTCCAGGTGCTGCAATTCACATTGGCGGCGAAGCAATGATGGGCAACAGAATCTCGACACGGCTCACGGTTCAGGGTGTAGGCGTCCCAAGGTGCAGGAGTCCCCTGTTGTTTTTAAGCACCTCCAGTTGCTGCAATTGCATTGGTGACCCTTTCTGCCACAAGTAATGCTGGTCAATGGAGTCTCTGCACGGCTCCTGGTGCAGGGTATAGCTGGTAATCACTTGTCATGGATCTCACAGAGTTCTGTCAGATGATTTTGGCATGCCTTTAATTCAACTCTACACCAGCTGCACCAAATAATCCAAGATAACTGATTAGGTCACAATATGCCCGTGGTTCATCTCTATCATTTTTGGAAGGAATGCCTTAACAGACTCCTTTCTCAGTTTTTCAGGGACAAGCCTAGGCTCAAGTGCCACACTCCACTAGAAACGCCGAGCTCCCAAGTCAAACCAGGATGCCTCCCTCGATCCGCACACCCTGTCTCAGCAGACCCAATCTCGGCCCCGTCCTGGCCCGTCCCGGCCAAGGGAAAACAAAACTCAGCACGAGGAGGATCCAGAGGATGCTGATCGTCAAAAACCAAATGTTGAAACGCTGAAACTCAGAGTGCCAGCATTAGCAACACAGCATTCAGGTGAGGAAACTCACCATTCTCCGTACTCCATTGCGGGGAAAACTTGGTCAATGGCGTCAAGTATCTGTGCAAGGTGACCCTGCAGCCGCAGGGCCCTGGATGTCTGAAGGAGCCTATCTGCAGGAGGTAGGCGAGATCGCAGGAACCAGACTTCAAGAGCGCAGGAGCAGGAACCCTTCTGCTGGCTCTGGGCCCCCGCAGCCAGGACCAGCATCAACAGCCGCGGCTGCTGCGGTTTGGGCCCACCTGCAGAAAACTTTCTCCAGGTATCCCTGCGGCGCAGGAAGGCGGCGAGATCCTCTGTGCTCCTTTTTGGTGCAGTGCCGTCAAGGGTTTCCCAGCTCTCCTGTGGTAGCTCTCTCCATGCGGAACAGCACTCTCTAGTGGGCAACCTTCACTAAATTGTGTATCAAATTAGATAGTTTGTTATGTCTCTACAGCAGCACTAATTACAATTACCATTCAACCCTCCCCGCAACCTAACCCCACCTCTGCAGCCCCTCCCAACCCCTACCCATCTGATCCTCTCCACACACCCTCCCACTATAACTCCCACTGATCTCTCCTGTCCACTTCTCTCCTCTCTCTTTTCCTTGCTCTTCTCTTTTCATATTTCTCTCACTCTACACCCATCTCCACAAAAACAAGGTACCTCACACACCTACCTCAGTAAACAATTTCACTCCCTCACCATACAAACATTAGCTATCCCCTACCTCAATTTCATAAGCAGATACACTTATACCTCCCCTCCACTACCATATAAAACTCATTATTATGGGATATTGTAATGTTTTCATATGGCTTAACGGTAGCACCTCGGGTTTTCTGTCTCTGTATTTTCTCAACTGTATCTTCCTGTTTGTACAAAATCATAATGAACATTTTCTGAAATAAAAAAAAATAAAGAGCCATGCCTCTCCAGTTATAGCTATTTCAATTGTGTTGACAGTTTTGAACGCATCCCAAAACTGTATGGCAAGATCTTATGGCGACCTTGAGTGCAGAGGTGTACAGTTTTCATTGATTGCATATAAGATTGTGGTACTGTTGGCTGGATCCCACAGTATTTGAGGGTTCAGGTGCCAACGGAGGGGTCCCTGAGGAGGGCAAGTCCCATCCTCTCATGAAAGTTCTAGGTGGGCTTGGTTATATATGGATATGACTGAAAGTGAACCCAAATCCAGTGTGTGGAGAAGTGATTGGTTGATGAAGACATAGTTTATAAGTGAGTAGGTGAAATGGGTAGTGGTAAAAAGGAGTAGATCAGGGTGTAAGCAATGCCAAACATCTAGGAGCCTCAATTTGTTGATCTATTTTTTAAGACGCGCAAACATCATTCCTGTTCACTGAAATGTGTTTATGTTCCTATCCACATGTGGGTCCCATGCCAGATTGAAGTCACTCCCCAGGATAATGTCCCTTTGGGTGTCGTGTAGTTTCTGTTTCAATAGAGTGTGTATACAAGAGTCTTGGGAGGCATTGGGGACGTATAGATTAACCATCATGAGAGATGTCTTTTCCCTTTGAATTTTCAATTTTAAACAGTGACCTTCAGCATTTCTGGTAACAGATAGAGGTTGCTGTCTAATGCGGGGCTTACAGAGAATGGCTGTGCCTTCAGTTTTATTAGGGGGAAAAGCTCAGTATTCTTGGGGGTATGTAGGGGGACTTATGCACGCGTTGCCTTTTTTAAGTAGATGCCTTTCCTGGAGAAAAATAATGTGAGGGTCATGTTGTAAACAGTATCTCCAGATCTGTCATTTGTTAGGTGAGTCCAAATCTTGTATGCTCAGTGAGTGGAGTTTGAAAATCTGTGGGGTATTTGTACTCATGGTTTGTCAGGGCTGAATTATCTTGTAATCGCACACGAGCAGAATGACGCCTGTTCCCAACTCTCCTCTCGCTACTTCTCTGCTACGACCTCATTACTAACCTTTGCAGGCAAGGGGGAAAGGGGAGTGGGAGAGAGAGAAGACACTGCCTGTATTCTTCTTTGGATTCTCTGCCTTTTCTTCTTCTTCTAAGGCTTATTCTAGTCTTTCTTTAAATCTTCTTTCTTCGTAATGGTGAGTTTGTATTTAACTGGTTCTTAAGGTAACTCAAAACATGAAGGCAATAACAATATCTTTTTTGCCAGTTACAAATAATGGTAATGACCTTTAACCATTTTTATTATATATTTTTATTATATACAACTTCTTAAAAGGTCTAACTTTAATATTTACACTCAAAGGCCTGATGCTTCTCACACGCTTTTGCCAATTCCAGAATCATTGGCTGAGCGTAGAATTTCAGTTCCTACGACAACGCTCAAGTCCTGACAATTCAATAATATCGGCACACTGCGCACCTGCCAGAACAAGAACTCTACTCTATAGACCTGCGCACTGACTCGAATGCAATAGTACCATGCGCAATACAAACAAAAGTGAAAACTACCCAAACGCTCTGACTTTAACCACTGTAACACATGCGCTCAGGTAAATAACTAAGAACGCTACTCTCGGAACGTGCGCACTGCACAGATCTCTGTAACACATGCGCACAAGAAAGAAACTTGAACCGCTATGTATTTGGACATGCGCTCACTATAGTTCACTAAGGAAGGTTTATAGGAACACTAACCTGTAGTACTCTCAACTATGGATTCCCGACATTGAAGAACCGTAGCTCCAAAGACGCCCCCTGACTAGCAAAGCACGGCGACTTCAAGGTAGGTCCTAACAGGGGAAAGCTCTCGGTGAAGTGCGCCACAGAATGTTTGAGCGCGCTTCACCTGAGCTTCTAAATTAACAGGCAAACATCTAGACGGCTAAACAACGGGTGTGCTGGCAGCCATCTTGGATGTCCAAAAGGGGGTGGTGATGGACCGAGCATCTGAATCAATCAAACACTCACACCAGTCAAAAGATCTGGGTTTAATCCATCACCGTTCTTTAGTCCACTCTGCCACCCCAGTTCAGACATGGCTATATGCAAATCAGTCTGACCCTGTGCCTCATTGGAACAGTCCAGCCCAAACTGCCAAGCCATGTCTTCCCTGGACCGTAAACAAGCTTCCGAGGACTGTTTTTTGGCATTCCAGCCGTCTTCAGCCCGGCTTGCTTGAATCCAGTGGCAAAGTGAGCAAGGGACTCATGTCTGAGCATACCCTGCCACACTTATGGTGGCCAAAAGCGGTACAAAAGAGGGTGGTGATGGACCGAGCATCTGAATCAATCAAACACTCACACCCAGTCAAAAGATCTGGGTTTAATCCAACACCGTTCTTTAGCCCACTCTGCCACCCCAGTTCAGACATGGCTGTATGCAAATCAGTCTGACCCTGTGCCTCATGGGAACAGTCCAGCCCGAACTGCCAAGCCATGTCTTCCCTGGACCAGAAACAAGCTTCCGAGGACCAGTTTCTGGCATTCCAGCCGTCTTCAGCCCGACTTGCTTGAATCCAGTGGCAAAGTGCTCTCCACATCACTGGAGTCAAGCTATCCAGGCTGAAGAAGGCTGATAGCCAGAAACCGGTCCTTGGATGCTTGATTCCGGTCTAGGAAAGACATGGCTTGGTAGTTCGGGCTGGACTGTTCCCATGAGGCACAGGGTCAAGGCTGATTTGCATATATAAACAGGAGGGGGGAGAGAGAGAGTCAGTGGATTCAGTCTCCCTAGTTATATGAATAAACAAATTAGAATCCACTCAAAGTGATAGTGATCCCTAAAGTGATGGGGAACACACAGTGTTGTTTAAATGCCCCTCACACACCAACAGGCCCCTTGGTGTCATGCTTCATCATCGGGGCCTTCGCACCCCTCTACGGGATGCGGCGTGCTGCGACTCGTGGATACGCAGGAGCACTTAGAAGTGAACTATGTGTGGGGGTGTGTGTCTTTTCCAAGATGTGAGTGAGGTGAGGTGAAAAAAAGAGTGAATAGTTAAAAAATACCTGGCACGTGGGAGGAAAAAATATTTTAATTAAATCCCCGGCTGGTATTGTTAAAAGAAGTGCAGGGCGTGGTTAGATAGATACGTATTAGGGTATCAAAACCACTGTTTAAAGTGTCAACATGTTTCGGAGGTCAAAGCCCCCTTCTTCAGGACAAGTGTTATGCACTTACCCTCCCCTTACTCACATGTAGAATGTAAAAGTGTATAAAAATTAATTACCACAATGTGTAATATTCCTAACTATGTTTTATGTTAGTGAATGCAGTTGCGCCCAATTGACGATAGAACCTGTGGAGAGAAATGCACAGATAAACACATTGATCTATAATATACAGACCAGTGGAGAAGAAAAAAGCTTCTCTGAATACAACAAGGTCAAACCAAAAATAATGGAACCCTGTTGAAAAAATAAAACACAAATGGACATAACACAGTACTTACAGACATATATACAAAACACAAAATTACTCTCTGCTCAGATGGAAAGAGAGCAAACAATGGGAAAGATAAGTCTTACTTAAAGTTCTCAACTATAAGACCTCATGAGCCTATGCGTATATTGGGGGATCCTTCCTTTCTGCTCAGAAATGACCTATAAAACATTAATATATGGGGTTCAGTGGAAAACACAATACTAAATGCACCAAAGTGATGAAACAACTGCTCCTCTCTATGACCAAAACTCACGGTTACTGCAATGGCTAATCGCCTGCCTTCCCTCAACGCGGCTCCGATGAAGTGAGCCTGGATCGCGTCAGGGCCTTTATATATACTCTCCCTGAGAGTAATTAGCGATAGTAAATTGATTAATGAGGTCCAGGGGATGCCCAAATACGGAGATCGTAATCTCCGAAGGTCCGGTTTTGCGCTCCCGGCTTCCACTACCTGGCGGGCATGCGCATAATAGCTCGTCTAATGCGCATGCGCGGACATTAGAGCGACCGCGCATGCGTGAGGCCAGAGCGCTATGCTTTCTATCAGAGATTAAAAACCTGGAAATACAGAGGCTGGTTATTACGTGCCTGGGTATAGCGCGTTTTGAATAATAAAACAATTGCGTCAGCTTAGGTATAGCGCATTGTGATAAAATAGATCTGTCGCATGTGAAGGCTAAAAGACACGTATTTTCAGTTGAATTATATAGGGAGCCAAAGAGTAAGTCTATAAATCATGGGGGACCCAAGGAAACACGGTCCCTATTAATAAGTAATTGATCTTATCAGTTTGCATAGAGAACTGGTGAGCATGACTTAATGGTAGCAATATGACCTAACAGAACCCCAATATCATGGTTATAAATGTGGCCCCAGATATACGTCAGCTGTCAAATGCATTGACCGGATAGAGTTTATCTTAGGAGGTTCCACGGAATGGAATCGTTAAGCCCAGTGGTGTCGGTTCCCAACCGGAACACCCACCGTTGTTCTTTTTCCAGAAGGCCTACCTCTGAGGGTAGTTGTTCTATTATTGTCCACTGTAGCTCATTTAAAAGTACTGCCCATACTGGTCCCATGTCTCTGCCAGAAGAGAGTGCCCTCATACTCGAAAAAGTTTTTTGTGAGGGCCAATGAGATGCATTCCAATACTACATTCCGTGGGGTGTGGTATTCCCAATTAGTAGAGTGCAGTACCTCCTCAATGATTTGTAAAGTCTCATCCTGTGGGAGGCTCGTATAGAGACTCTCCACATCTAGGCTGAGGAGCATCTGAGAGGTAGGATCAAAAGTCTGGTTATTTAACAGTTGGAGTACTGCTTTTGTATCCCTCAGATACGTATCTGTGGCTTGTACAATTGGTCTCAAAAAAGCATCCGCAAACTTGGACAATGGTTCCAAAATAGATGAGATGCCGGAGAATATGCATTTGACAGCTGATGTATATCTGGGGCCACATTTATAACCATGATATTGGGGTTCATATTGCTACCATTAAGTCATGCTCACCAGTTCTCTATGCAAACTGATAAGATCAATTACTTATTAATAGGGACCGTGTTTCCTGGGGTCCCCCATGATTTATAGACTTACTCTCTGGCTCCCTATAGAATTCAACTGAAAATACGTGTCTTTTAGCCTTCACATGCGACAGATCTATTTTATCACAATGCGCTATACCTAAGCTGACGCGATTGTTTTATTATTCAAAACGCGCTATACCCAGGCACGTAATAACCAGCCTCTGTATTTCCAGGTTTTTAATCTCTGATAGAAAGCATAGCGCTCTGGCCTCACGCATGCGCGGTCGCTCTAATGTCCGCGCATGCGCATTAGACAAGCTATTATGCGCATGCGCGCCAGGTAGTGGAAGCCGGGAGCGCAAAACCGGACCTTCGGAGATTACGATCTCCATATTTGGGCATCCCCCGGACCTCATTAATCAATTTACTATCGCTAATTACTCTCAGGGAGAGTATATATAAAGGCCCTGACGCGATCCAGGCTCACTTCATCGGAGCCGCGTTGAGGGAAGGCAGGCGATTAGCCATTGCAGTAACCGTCAGTTTTGGTCATAGAGAGGAGCAGTTGTTTCATCACTTTGGTGCATTTAGTATTGTGTTTTCCACTGAACCCCATATATTAATGTTTTATAGGTCATTTCTGAGCAGAAAGGAAGGATCCCCCAATATACGCATAGGCTCATGAGGTCTTATAGTTGAGACCTTTAAGTAAGACTTATCTTTCCCATTGTTTGCTCTCTTTCCATCTGAGCAGAGAGTAATTTTGTGTTTTGTATAGTTGTCTGTAAGTACTGTGTTATGTCCATTTGTGTTTTATTTTTTCAACAGGGTTCCATTATTTTTGGTTTGACCTTGTTGTATTCAGAGAAGCTTTTTTCTTCTCCACTGGTCTGTATATTATAGATCAATGTGTTTATCTGTGCATTTCTCTCCACAGGTTCTATCGCCAATTGGGCGCAACAGCATTCACTAACATAAAACATAGTTAGGAATATTACACATTGTGGTAATTAATTTTTTATACACTTTTACATTCTACATGTGAGTAAGGGGAGGGTAAGTGCATAACCCTTGTCCTGAAGAAGGGGGCTTTGACCCCCGAAACATGTTGACACTTTAAACAGTGGTTTTGATACCCTAATACGTATCTATCTAACCACGCCCTGCACTTCTTTTAATAATACCAGCGGGGATTTAATTAAAATATTTTTTCCTCCCACGTGCCAGGTATTTTTTAACTATTCACTCTTTTTTTCACCTCACCTCACTCACACCTTGGAAAAGACACACACCCCCACACATAGTTCACTTCTAAGTGCTCCTGCGTATCCGCGAGTCGCAGCACGCCGCATCCCGTAGAGGGGTGCGAAGGCCCCGATGATGAAGCATGACACCAAGGGGCCTGTTGGTGTGTGAGGGGCATTTAAACAACACTGTGTGTTCCCCATCACTTTAGGGATCACTATCACTTTGAGTGGATTCTAATTTGTTTATTGATTTGCATATAGCCATTGTCTGACCTAGGGTGGTGTGGAGTGCAAAAAAAAACGATGGATTTAGGCTCAGATCTTTGTACTGGGGTGAATGTGAGACATTGTTCTGCATTCTGTCCATCAACTATGTTTTTTGCAATTTTCACCCCGAGTGGGCTGGGTATGCTCAGACGTGAGTCCCAGGCTCTCCACATCACTGGAGTCAAGCTATCCAGGCTGAAGAAGGCTGATAGCCAGAAACCGGTCATTGGATGCTTGATTCCGGTCTAGGAAAGACATGGCTTGGTAGTTCGGGCTGGACTGTTCCCATGAGGCACAGGGTCAAGGCTGATTTGCATATAGCCATTGTCTGACCTAGGGTGGTGTGGGGTGCAAAGAAACAATGGATTTAGGCTCAGATCTTTGTACTGTGGTGAATGTAAGACATTGTTCTGAATTCTGTCCATCAACTGTGTTTTTTGCATCTTGGATGTCCAGCGTCACCAGCACACTTGCCAACTCCAGGCAAGATGAGCCCTAGGATTATTAGGATGTAGAAAGGGGGTAGATATAGTGGCCACAACAGGGCCACGAGGAGGAAACCTCCTGTGAGCCCTGACATGGTTAGAGTGACTATTTGTAGCATAAATATCTTAGACAGGGTTTCCAATGGTCTATGGATATCCTGACTATCCTCTCTAAGGTTAGGTTTGAAAAGAAAGGTGCAATCATATAAGGTGTACAATACATAAACATCAGACAGGCCAAATTGTGCAAACCAGAATACCTTATTCATCATCGAAGTGGGCTCTATCACTGATTCCAGCAAGAAATGTGACCGTCCCCACACTGTGGAAAAGAAAGATGGACTATACAAGTGAAAAGGGCCTTAGGCAGGCAGGATAGACAAAACTGCCTACGGAAACTGCTCATGTAGAGACATATGGTTTGTCTTTTTGGGCATGTCTCTTTGCAATCCGGCATGTGCCCCTGAGATGATGAGTCCTTTTCTGAATATTGGGACAAATTAATCACTGGAAATGTTCTTGTTTCCCATTTTTTTGGAAAAGGAGGATGAAGAGAAGTCTGCATTGATGTTTAATATTGTGCTCTTTCAAACCTGTAATTAGTCTGAAGTTTCTGAGTTTCCTGAGAGTGCCCATGGATAAATCTTGGAAGAGTTTGATGGTGACTCCTCAAAAAAAAAACAATTATTTCTCCCTGATAAGCGACATGATAGTGGGGGTTCAATTGTGGCCATGCTTTAAGATGCTCCTTGATCAAGGCGATGATGTCATTACCCGCTGCTATCTTGGGAATACCTTGGTTGTTTTGCCTGTTTTCAATTCTCCAAATCTTCTTGTTTTTTGCATGTCAACCTGCTGTTCTTTTAATGTTTGTACTGTATGCCATAGCATTTCTTTGTTCTCCATTTGTGCATCTGATTAGCATTTGAGGTAGTCAATGTGGTTTTCCAATTTGTTAACATTTTTACAGACTTCTTGAGAAATGCTTTAAAGTCTGCCTTGATCAAAACCAGTTTCAGATCAGATTTCAGTGAGGAAGTGTTCAATGTATTCCTAGGTGATCCACTAGAGTGTATGCCACTAGGCTGAGATGGATGCCTCCAATACTAATGGGTGGTTTGTTTTTTCAGGCCTCTTTTTGTGTCATGGGCTCTGGGCAAAGCTGCGGTCTCTTTTATAGTTGGATTAGGAATTCGGTCTTCCTCTTTGTCGGTGAGGATTGCTGCCACTATAAGGGATCTCAGCTGCACAGGGTAGATCCATGAGGAGATTGTCAGTTAATTTGCCTTATAGACCACATATGAGGGAGGGAGAGTGCCGTGGTCAAACGGTCCTCTGTTGCTGTTGGGGATTGATTTGGAGTGCATGAGTCATGGTGTTCATGTTGCGAGGTAGATGGGAGCCAAATGGTGATGATGTAGGGAGGTCAGAAGTTGTGCCCTCTCACGACTGGTGGCCAACTGGGTGCCACATTGAAGGCTTTGTTGGATGTTTTTCTGGTTCTCTCCCGAATCTGTTGATGGTCAATCTTACTTTGCGAGGAGAAGCCTGCTGAAAGGGAGTCATGTGGCCTGTAGTCCCTGAGGCAACGCAGTATCAGAATACAGATTTGTCCCAGCCCAGTGGGTGGTCAGCCAGTGGGCGGTTGATTCTCCGTCTTGGGGGCCGCCCCTCAGTTCACGGCCTGTGCCTAGAGTTCTTGGTGGTTCAGGTGCTGCAGTGTATTAAGGCAGCACGCCGCTGCCAAAATGGTGGTTGCACTCTCCTCCTCACAGAGTGGCTGCTGTCAGGACCCAATATTCACAGCTTAGTCCTAAGAGTTTGGCTGATGTGTTGACGATGATGCACTCGACTGCTCTTGAAAGTATTTGGGCTCCAAAGTGGTGTGCTTTTCTCCTTCAATGGGTTGAGATGGAGAGGAGCTGGAAGAGCCTGCCTCCTACTCTATGATTGACACAAACCCAAGCTATTACATTTTTAGCCACTTTAAAGAACCCAGATGACATTAATAGAGCTGTCCTATGCCAAGTTAAACACTTACGGATTTTAAGCATGAAGCAAATCTTTGAAAAGGGAAATGCTGCTTTAGCATGTGCACTAAGTAGAACTTTTGATTTGTGTTATTGCAGTGGCATGCCAGTGACATGGTTGTAAAAAATATGGTCCTAGGGGTAAAGGGTTTCATGTCACATTATATATACCTGGGGCCTTATTTATGAAGGTCTTGCGTCAGTTTTGCGCCGCCGGTGCGCCACTTTTTGTGACGCACCAGCGGTGTATAAAATGCGCCTTGTTGCACCATATTTAAAAAGTGACACATCTAGGTAGATGCATCACTTTTAACCCCTGCGCCACATTATACCTGCGTCAGGTATAATGTATGCAGAGGGGGCGTTCCCCCGCAAAAAGCCTCGTAATAGTGATGCAGTGAAATCTATGAGATTTCACTGCGTCACTTTTAGGACGCTGTTGCGTCAAAATCTTGCGCCTGCCTCACAGCAGGCGTAAGACTGACGCAAGCCCTTTCACATTGGGCTTTCCCCATGTGAAAGGACGCATTGCTGGAGTTGCGTCACTTTTGTGACACACTCCAGCAATGCGTCACTTGTGCGCTTACAGATACGTCAGAAATACTGACGCATCTGTAACTCCTTGCGACATGATGCGTCATACATTAAATATGACGCATCAGGAATGTCGCAAGGAGTGCGCAGTGAAAAGTGACGCATCGCTGTTTTCACGTAGCGATGCCTCACTTTTCATAAATGAGGCCCCTGAATCCAACCTTTGAAAAAGAAAAGGGTTGTTTAGCTTGTGCGCTAAAATGAACTTTTGAACTGTTAGTGCAGAGGCGTGAAATTTACGTGATTGGCATGTCACACATTTATCGATCTAGGGCTCACGAGTTTCATGTCACATATTAAACCATTATTCTAACATATACGTTCTGCTGCTTGACTTACATCAGTGTTTTGCTCCTTTGCAGTCCTGATGCCAAGTCTTCGGCACAAAAGTTATACACTGATCCACATGTGGTATTTATGCCAGTTACTCAGTTTTTGTTCATGTGTACCTTTGCCAAAAATAAAAGCTACGGTTAGACAACTATTCACCGGAGTGCATTAGAGAAGGTCAAAGCACATGTGTTTAGAATTCTTAACTGCACCAAGATTTAAAATGTGCCATCAAACGGCGGAGGAAAAGGAGAAGTTATGCAAAAAGATGCCCCTCCCTACACTCACCGCTAGAATACGCTTACAGAGCATTAACATGAGACATCAAAATAAGCACCGTAGCCTTAGATGATCAAGTTCATAAACTGCCAGAAATTAAAATGCCACTAGAGATTGCTGCACTCACTTGATTGCCGGAGAGACACACATTAACACAATCATTGAAAAAAAAATGTACTGAAATGTAGCAGAAGCCGGGCAGCACCTTATTAAAGTTAGAATAGACCACACAATGTTCCATGCTAATATAGTAGAGACAATTACTGTATTTTAATGTTGGGCTCTCAAGTGCAGCATTAATACAATTTACAGCACAAGCTGAGATCCTCCTTCTGACTTGAATTTCAGCAGAACATAAATATTTTATATTGATGATATAGAACAGTTCTTGTAAAGGCATTCTGGTCCATTGAGATGTTTGTATTATCAGTATAGACTAGATCTTGCTTTGCACACACTTGCTAACTGTGTTAATATCGAGGCTGTTTTTAAAGCGATCCTGTAATTAATAGAATGAAGGTCTCAAAATATGCTTTATTTTGAATCAGTTGGCTCCCTGTAGCACTTATTATTTGTGTGTCCGACACTTGAAGCTGAAACCTTCTATAAATGCAAATAGAATCAAGACTATTGCCCCAACCAAAACCGTTTGCCACTTTGATGTTGATGCTACGGTAACGGCACATATTTGGAGATTATGGGAAATAGGAGAAATATGTGCCAGGGGAGGCTAGTGACATTTGAAAGTGGTGAGGTGCAAATGTTTTTGATGAGTGTTGCGTCACGAGAATTTAAACGTGGGAACATCGCGCATTTTAAAGCAAATTTGATGAAGTATGTTGGTTATAAAGCAATTGTGATAGTGCAGACTTGAAATATTGAAACACTAAGAATACTCAGTATTTTACAGAATTAACATTTTTAGTTACTGATTGTAATAACAGATTACAAACAGCACGGCAGCAACTACAGAATATTTAAGACATCAGTGACAGCAAGTGAGATTAATACCAGACCTTAGGAGAACAAGAGAACCATAAAAAAAACGAGAGGGATCACTTGAAAGTTCTGTTCAGGTGGCTGCACCTAACGCCTTCTGTCCCCATGATGGAATAGCTCTGTCATGAGCCAGGGTGGGCGTTTGCTCATGATGGAACTGTTCCTTAATGATACCCACCCATGGGGAAAGTGTTGACACTACCCCCATGAGCAGACCATCAACTTCTCTCTAACAGGGATGGCAGTGGAAGAACTTCCGCTGCTACCCCTGACCCACCCTCATGGCAATACCATGATGTCAGTGCGCACAGCGCGTGCCAACAGCATCAGGAAGATCCCGGGGCGCTCGAAGCCATTTGCTTCCAGGCATCCACAGGAGGAGGGACGTGATCCAGCCATGGAGGGGTGTTTGTGTGCTGCGAGGCATCAGAGGAGAGGAAAGAGTTTTTCCTCTCCACTGATATCCCTTTGCAGGGCATTTCTGCTGCACGATCGCCCACAGTGTTGTGATCATGCAGCAGAAATAACCCCACTAGGAACCAGGGATGTCTTTTTTTAAATGGAAGCGACCCCTTGGGCAAGGGTTGCTTCCAAAGGGGCACAAAGTGAGTGGATGTTTTTTCTGCCCCCCCCCTCCCCCCCAGGCAGATTGCCCTTTTTTGGCCTTTCTGTCCCAAGGGGGGGCGGGGGGGGGGGGGGAGTAAACCACACTAGGCACCAGATAGTTCGTTTTTTGTGTTATGGAATGACCCCTTGGGCAAGGGTCACTACCAAGGGTGTGATATAAACTAGATGTTTCCAATGGGGTTAAATTATGTTTATGCATTTTCTGCCCTCCCTGGGGACCGGTCTGCCTGTTTTTTTGGGCTTTTCTGCCCCCAGGTGGGAGGGGTGGCCTCTATGTTTAATTTGTGATCTATTGAATCATACAAAGCATTTAGTGTGTAATGTTCAAATGCGTATGTTTTGTTTTGTGTATAATCATTTAAAAAATTCATCAAGAAATGATTCAACTGTGTATATGTTGTACAAATGAATATTTTGTATATATATATGTGTGTTTTGTAAAGATACAAATCGAGAAGGGAAAAAAAATTGAAATGAAGGATTTTCTCACTTTGTAAAATATAGAATGATAAGTATAAAATCATATGTTAATGTCCAAAGTCAATAAAAAGGACTATTGTGGCAATAAGAAAGAGTGTAATCTATGGTGTCAGAGGTATCCTTGTTTATAAACATATTAGTTATTGATTCTGGCCTCTGTCTTAAATTGAATCATTCCCCTGTGTTGTATACCTAGAAAACCCTACTGGGCACCAGGGATCTATTTCTTTGGCAAGGGGGCAAATTTCTGTCTGCTGTTTTCTGCCCCACCTGGGGACAGATCGGCCTGGCAGAAAACTCCACAAGATCCCTTGGGCAAGATCTCCCCTCATTTTTCTAGGCCCTATTTGAAGGCCCTTCTGGCAGATTGACCATTTAGGTAGTGACATGGTTGCAGTTTTGTTACTGGTGGTTCTACAGTTTGTGTAGTTGCATGTATTTGGTAAGAGAATTTTTTTGTACTATTTACTCTAAATGAGTTTTATTTCCCTGCATTAATGTGTTTTTCGCAACTGTTGTAATAGTAGTATGTTCGGATTCCGTGTTTTGAGTGTCAGATTATTTTTGCCTTTCTGCTCGTGTATTTTGTTGTCTTGTGAGTAATTTGTTTATTTTTTTCTTTCTAGTGGGAAATCATTGCTTTTTGCTGTGTCCCTGCAGAGTAGGTGCTGGCGAGTGTATCTAACTTTGGTAAGTGAGTAATATTGTGTTTGAGTTTATAGATCTTTGTGATAAAGCAACACTTTGTTTATTACTTATTTTTCACAGTGTTGGCTGTTGTTGACTTATTTGTGAAGTCTCCTTTCTTTGTAAGGATCATGGCTTGCTGCAGGATTACTGCTTAGCAGGTTGTTGGTATGCTTTTTTGAGTCTTCGTCTAACCATTGTTCAAAGACTGACTCTGCATCAGAGGTAGAGGAGGGAGTGGAAGATTCTGACAGTGAGTTTTCTGTCCACAATGAATCATCAGATGATGAAGCCACTCTTAGTGCAGATAAAGTGCCTGTCTTCAGGGAGGACATTGATGTGCCAATAGTGCATCAAGAGGCATCTGGGTTGTAGCCTTGGGCTGCAAGGCTTCCCATTGGACTAGCTGACTTCTAGGTTTCCGCAGGCATGCTTTAACTGGCATTGCCAGACTCTTCTGGTGTTGCAGGGTGTAGATTGGATACTGAAATTTGTTTTTATAAATTATTTTCAGCTGTTCATGGACGATGTATTTTTGGCAGAGATTGTTGAGCAGACTAATGTGTATGCTGAACAGTATTTGAGGGACAACAGTGCCAGCCTTAGGCCCCACTCTGTGGTTGTCTCCCACAAATCTGGAAGAGATTAAGAAGTTCTTGGGTTTAACATTTTTGATGGGCTTGCTAAGGAAGCCATCAATGTCTTCATATTGGTCTGCTAGTCCCTTGATGGTAACGGCTGTATTTCTGGCAATCATGAGTCATGATCTGTATTTGCTTCTGCTTTGGATGCTGCAATTCGTTGATATTAGTTTGCATTGCCACGAGATGACCATGATTGTGACCATCTTTTTAAGATTCGGCTTGTCTTTGATCACTTTGTAGATCGATTTCCTGAGATCTATGCTCTAGGGAAGGAAATAGCTGTGGATAAGTCTTTAGTCTTGTTCAAGGGCTGCTTTGTTTTTAGCCAGTACAATCCTAGCAAGAGGGCAGGCTATGGAATTAAGATGTATATGCTGTGTGACAGTAAGACTGGATATGTCTCTAATTTCAGGGTGTACACCAGTAGGGATTCCCGGATTGCCCCCCTGGTTGTCTGTCCACTTATGGAGCGAGTGAGAAAATTGTGTGGGTACTTGGCAGAGGACTTTTTAACAACGGTCACCATTTATATGTAGATAACTTCTACACTGGTGTGCAGTTGTTCAGGGAATTGGCCAAAGTGGACACTGTTGCTTGTGGCACAATCCGCTTTAACCGTATAGTTTTCCAAAAATAACTTGTTTGTCAAAAGCATCAGCAGGGACAGTGCAGTGCATTGGGTAATGAGGAAATTCTAGCTGTGAAGTCTGCAGGCAGGAGAGATGTCTACATGCAGACTATCATCCATGATGAAAGCACTTCACCTGTCACTGTTTGAGGTCAGGTTCCTGAAGTACGCAAACCTGCGTGCATTTTAGACTATAATAGGCACATCAGTGGTGTTGATAGAGTAGATCATAGTTGTAACCTTACCTTGCTCTTTGTAAGGTTTACATGTGTTATAAGAAGTGGGCTATCCATCTTTTCCACTTGGCACCCTTTAATACTTTTGTTGTATTTAAGGATTGTTGTCCTGAGCCAACGATTACTTTTGTTAAGTTTCAGGAGTCTGTGATTGGCATCCTTGTTGTAGTTAAACAGACAAGTGTTCCTAGAGTAGGAATGGTGGAGAATTTGGCTAGAATGAAAGTTTAAACATCATATAAGAGCGAGTTGCACACCCTGCTTAGACCACAAGTTTCTCTACATTTTTTATATCTTCCGCTTTTACTGTTGCGTGCTCAATGTCGTCATGCCCAACCCAAACAGCACGTGTGAAACTAAACAACAACATATATTGGGACACCTTTCTGCCCCTAACCATTGGCACAGCTATTTTCAAATTGCGATTGCAATGTTGTTTTTCTCCTCGTTTTCCTCTTTTCCGTTTTACAAGTCATTATTTTTCTTCATTAGTAATCCACACTTTCACTTGAAATAATTATACTCCTCATGCAAGGAAAACGCCATTTCCCATATTTCCAATCCTCCTGCTGGGCCATCCGAACCTCTCTTCAAGAACATGACTAGAGCCAAATTCATCCATAGCAGTTTTATTAAAATCCAATGCATTTCGGGCCTCTGGGGCCCTTCGTCAGGGAAAACTGAAAATAACAATTACACATGCTTTAATGTTACATCAGCCAATATATGTGAATAAATGCAAAACATCTCGCATTTAAAGTTGCCCTCTCTTCTTATTCTCAATGATTAGTAAAACTTAGAATGCATTCTTTTCACTCCCCCTAGTGGACCGTTACTGAGGGGCGAAAGGGGCACCCATGAGCGGGACAGAGACTCAAACCCAGTTTCGGTCTTTTTCAGGTACATGTAAACGTGTATCCTGGATTCCAGATTTAACGTTACAGAGTGAAGTTTACTTATATAGAAAACGATGAGTCCTTAGATGTGGGAGTAATGAGGTAAGGTCTCCTACCTCACGGAACATTTACGGATATGTTTTTTAGAATATACTGATATGAGAGATCTGTACAGACTTGAAATTATAAGTCACGGAGCTATTCTTTAAGGTTAGGTGTGACAGTATTTCCTTTTGTCAAACTATATATGGAGGTTATCAAATTATAGATTTCTGGATACATGACCTAAAATAAATAGTGTCATGGTTTTGTTATTAGCTTATAGATAATTTATTTTGACATATTGACCAAGATTGACTAGGTCGGTGTACCTCTATTCCAGGAATGTTCCATACTTGTCTCAAAGCTTGAGTTGTATGAATATAAGTCCAGGGAAGGACTGAATTACATTTAAGGTACATCTCTTTCATTATATATAATTGGTTTTTACGGTAGATGGGACTATTCCACACTTTGTTTACTTTAGCACGGTATATTGGGACTATTTTGCACTTTGCATATGTTAACACGTTTTTTATAGACTGTGGTGTATATGTATCATCACATTGGTGACTTCACAAATGACTTATACTAGTAGCTTGGTTGTCTCTCCAACTGAGTATTATTTTTTATTTTTATTCCTACTATTCTGGTGAAGGATACTGAATAAATTGGTGTTAGATGAATTTACTTATACAATGTTTTATTTCTGGGTTGCAGCCCTGATGAAGTCATTAGATGCATTTATATAGCATCTGACGAAACACGTGTTGGCTGTTTATGGATTGATCTGAAGGCTGTTTATGGATTGATCTGAAGAAACTTGTAAAAGACTGTAAAAAGATTGATTTGAAGAAGCTTGTGAAACGAATTATTTGAAGAAACGAACATTAAAGCGTATTGGAGAATCACAATATTTGATTTGTTCACTTCAATGGATATATTATCAAGAACAAAAGACATTACTTCTGCACTAGAGTGGAACTGTTCTTCTTACCTTTTTGCAGTGATTGCATTATTGTTTAATTTTGTAGAGCTCAGGGAGTAACTTGTGTGAGATTGTGACAAACTCTGGATTGCTCTCCAGGGTTTTCTGGGGATTGCTGGTAACCGGTCCCCATCTCTCTTGGAGTTCACTTTAACTACAGTTCAATTTGGCATAATTTACCCCATGCAGTGCGCCTGACTTACGACCTGGTCACCAATTCCCCATAAGTATCTTTGTGAGCCCACCTGCGTACTGGAGCTTGACCTATTTCCTAGTCATTTTTACTGCGTTCTGCCAACCAGGACAAATCAGGATAAGTGCTCTCATATTTCTTGGGTGTCTAAACATCATGTTCATATCCATCTCCATTACGAAATGGATATCTGTCATCTGTATGGTACTGTGAATTTCGATCGGAAAGTCTGTGTCGATCCTCCCTTCTCCTCAACTCGGGGGACTGATCCCTTTCATCTCTATATCTGCTGTTAACACGGTCATCTCTCCCCCTTTCTCTTTCCCCCTCTCGCCTTCTCTCTTTTTCACGTCGAGGGGAAACATCACGCTCATACCGTCGTTCATCACGACCACCAGAATCATCACGACGTCTGTCGTCTCCACTGTCATCAGAATATCCACGATCACAATCATTCTTTCGTACACACCGGGCACCCTCCTTTCAATACAAACCACGCTTGCTAAACATGTCCCACAAGCGATTATTAGGTTCACCATCAATGTCCTCCTTTTTCACACCATCATCCAACAGTGCAAGAAACATATCACGTCTAGAGACTTTATAATCTCCAGCAGTACGACCCTCAGGTCTGGCTGTCTCTCAGGTTTAAACCAGTCACCCAACTCACCAAGCTGACGGACAGATTCAAGCACCATAGACAAAGCATTCCCAGTTTGGTTGATTAACAAAGTCATTTTAACCTGATTATAAGCAACAGGGGAAGAACGGATATTGTGATTACGCACAGAAGATGTTAACAAACCATCCAACAATCTGTCAGATGTACTCAGAAAAATCGCAGTTTTCATCACCTCCTCTTTCAGCCGTTGCGCCGCATCGCGCAAGGTGTACCACGGCTTGTCATTCACAGGCCAATCAGATTCAGTAGGGTATTTGTGATTACAGCCATCAGTCGCTAACTGGAGCAGACTAATCTGGCCAGCACCATTAAAATTGCGAAAATGATCTTGTACAGTAGAATCGGAACTCAAAGAACAACATTTTAAGGCATCCCCTCCATCTAACATGATACCAGCAGCGCCTTATACATAAAGGCGCACCATCCACATAAGCAAGGCCTCACCAGGCTGTTGTTGAAATCGTTGCAAAATGTCACTAACTTCCTGTTGTGTAAAATCTTCCAAACTATCCATAGCAATACCATTTGGATTACCAGGAGCTTGTTGTAATTTTCGTTGAAAAAACCGGATGCGCAGAAACCTCCGGACGAGCATCCGAAGAAGCCAGATCCATAGATTTAGAGGAACAATCAGAATGAGAAACGTCATTACTATGAAAAGAGCGACTGCGATCGCCGAAATCATCAGATTTGTCACAAGAAGCAGATTTACAGTCACGTCCAGAGCGAGAAGACTCGCACTTGTCAGACTCCTCAGCTGAGGTACCAGAATCATTCGAGTCCCAGATATTACCGTCCCATTCATCAGGGTTCCAGTCCAGTCCGGCTTTCGCCACGACCAGATGCACCTTCCGTTTACAAACACGACCACGACGATTCTTATATTTGTATTTTGCAATTCGAACAGCAGCCCTTTCAGCTGTCATCTGATAAGTTTCAAGTTTGTCGGCAAGCAATTTATTTTGACATCGCAAAATAGTATGAGCATTTTGCACTTCAACAAACTTTTCTTCCATGTCAACATATTGTTTCTGCAATTTCAATATTTTCTCATGTACAATCCGGTACGCAGTTAAAACAATCCAACCTCTGCGTCCCAAAATAGGAAGCTCCTCACCCTTCACTACCGGCGCTTTCTGCAAACAATCAATCACATTGGCCGGCTCTGCCAGCTCCAAACAAGAACTCCAATTTTCACTCAAACCAGTAGAATCGGCCCACTCACGGGCCAAGGCCTCGTAAGGCGTTGATTCCCAGCCAGGAATTTCAACAGGCAATTTGAAAGTAGATTTCGATCTCCGTAAAAACATTTTGACAAACCGAAAAGATATATACAACTATAAACAAATAATATACAAAAGAAACCACGTACGAGCCGAGTGCAAACCAACAAAATAAAAACAATACAGCGCACACAGGCTTCGTAAACAGTTTGTGACGCCAGATGTAACGACCGGATTCTCAGACCAGATAGAATCAGCTCACCGGAGCACCACCAACCCAGCCAAAACGTAACCACCTCCCTCCTTAGGACCTATTTATAACAGGTATTTATGTCTCCTACCCAAGGATGGGGAATTAGCAATATACATGCCTAAGTCTTCTACAATACCACACTCACACCAAATAGTCTTGCGGTAACTCAGACCCAGACTATTCTACCCTAGGGCAGTTCTGATTATTTACCATTACACACTGACTACAACCAGTGCTCGCTCAAGCCACAATCCTGTGGGTACAGGCATCAGTATCCCCCCTGGTGCCCTCTCTATTTCCTTACAAGCCACAATCTTGTGGGTATAAACACCAGTATCCCCCCTGGTGCTCTCTTACTTACATTACAAGCCACAATCCTATGGGTATACACACCAGTGTCCCCCCAGGTGCTCTCTTTAACGCCGCATCACAACGACGATCACTTTCCTATGAATACCGTTAACTCTTCATGTTGGGGAATCTCTCGCTATTTACTAGAGGTACAATACTACGATATTATAGATCACACAATAATACCCAAATTATATGATGTACAACTTATTCTTTACTTCAAGGGCTCCTCTCTCCCTCATTATTCAGCTACCACTTACCTGATCGGGGGTTGCGTCCGTTCACAAAATAGTACCTGACTAGAAGAACAGGTTACCTTGGTTATACAAGAATAAGAGGCACTTGATGGTTCACTAAGAACTGGGGTACTTTATTTATCATAACAACAATAGCAATATAACACTATACTATAACATATAGCCTGTAAAGGAAAATGAAAGGTTAGAATGTGCACGCTAATAAGAAAGGGTCGACGTCACCTTATTAATATGAAGTCTGGACTCAGCAGTCATCTGGGTTCCCTTCTCGTCTGTGCCTTGGCTCGTCTTAGGGTCACACCTCTGCAGTCACGGATACACATCTGCACCGCTATGCTCTGTCTCCTTCGCTTCCCTCCAAGTCACTGGAACCTTCCTCTCATCACCTGCTTTCTCTTTGGCTGTTCTGCACTACTCCTCTCTCCTCTCAATCACGGACCATCTTCACTTCTCAGCTTCGATCATATAACTCAATTTCTGCCACTCTGGTATTCGTTCCCTCAACTAGCTGCTTCACTCTGTATGCTCTGATCTTAATGTCAAAGCTCGCCAGCTGCTCCAACTAAAATAACTTCAATCTTTCTAAGAGAGTATCAGCTTCTCGATCTTTCTGTGACTTCAAAATGGCGACTGTCTTCCCTGAAATAATTAAGGGCATTGATGCTAACGACTAGCTGCCGCCTACAGACTGACTGACTCACTGCCTCATGCTTTCACTAATATGGAAGCTTGTCCCTTCATAGAAAGTTAAGGCCAGTATCCTGCCGCCCACCAAATTATTGCACCTCCCCATACCAAGGACATGTTCTCAGCCGGCCGGCCTGATGTTATGTCTTCGGAATGGAGAAAAATACAGTCTTTCGATAAGGGCCAGCCTGAGCTGGTTCTCTCCAAGCGAACAACACCTCATAACTAAAACATTACATTTGACCTAGAAGCATCTCAAGCTGCCGGGGCAGAAAGAAAGATGGAGTCTCTCCCGTATGAGGCCTACAAGGCCCGAAATAAGCATAACTCCATGGAAGGTATACTAACACTCTTACAAAAGGACGGATTATCACTAATACTAATAAATCTATCCCCTAACATAAGTTTATAAGCCCTGATCTTTGGAAAAGGGTACGGAATAATATCAACACGCCTTGTGAATAGGCCCTATTTACGTTTCTAATCCTTCCACTAGAATGATAGTAGACTGAAGTCACCTCCAATCACCTTCCCTCAAAAGAGGGCCGAAAAAGTCGGTCAGAACACCATACCACCCTGGACTCCTCCGGGTGTCTAGTTTTCAGAAATGTGTGGGTTGGGTAGGTTTCTCTAGATGGCTGCTGAGCCAGGGTTAAAAACCCAGCTAACCCCCTTGCAAAACTGGGTTGTTTTGTGATAGGTAATTTTGATGTCTCCACAATATGTTTTGGGCCCTTGCCTGTCATGAGTACTTGGCCTACCCACACGAGTGAGGTACCATTGTTATCTGGAGTCCTGGGGGGATGCTGGGTGGTAGGAAATTTTTGTCAGCCTGGTGATGCCACAACATTCCCACACAGAAATATGAGAAAAATCGGATTTTTTAAATTTAAATTTGAGGTTTGCAAGGGATACTGGGCAACAGAACCTGGTGGGACTCAAAGAAGTCACCCCATCCTGTTTTGCCCTGGGTGTTTAGTTTCAAAATGATATAGGTTGGCTAGGTTTCCCTAGGTGCTGGCAGAGCAAGGGTTAAAAATCCCCAGCTAGGAACTTTGAAAAAAAGGGCCAGTTCTCACTGTAAAAATGTTGCTTACATGTTGCGTTTTGGTCTGTTTCCTTTCACGGGAACTAGTCCAGCCCACACAAGTGAGGTGCCATTTTTATTGGGAGACATTGGGGAATGTTGCGTGGGTGGAATTTTGGGATCCATGCAGATTCCAGAACTTTCTATCTCAGAAATGTGGGGGAAATGTTTTTTGTGACAAAGTTCGTGGTTTGCAAGGGATTCTGGGTAAAAGTACCTGGTGAGAGCCACACAAGTCATCGTCTCCTGGATTCCCCTGGGGTTCAAGTTTAAAAAAATGTAGAGGTAAAAAAGGGTCAATTTTTACTGTAAAAATGTGGTGTGTCTATGTTGCGTTTTGTCCTGTTTCCTGTCACGGGCACTAGGCCTAACTGTACAAGCGAGGTACTATTTTTATCGGAAGACTTTGGGAAAAGCGGGGTGGGTGGAATTTTGTGGATCCAAACATATTCCTGAACTTTTCATCATGGGAATGAGAGGAAAATGTTTTTTTTTTTTTACAACGTTTGAGGTTTACAAGTAATTGTGGGCAAAAGAAGCTGTTGAGAGCAACACAAGTTGCCACATCCTAAATTCCCCTGAGTGTTTAGTTTTTAGAAATGTATTGGTTTGCTAGCTTTCTCTATGTGCCAGCTGAACTAGGGTTCAGAATCCACAGCTAGGCACTTTGAAAAAAGGGTAACTTGCACAGTGAAATTGTGGTGTGTCCACATTTGTTCTGGCCTGTTTCCTGTCACGGGCACTAGGCCTACCCACACAAGTGAGGTACCATTTTTATCTGAAGACTTTGGGAAATGCTGGTGGGTGAAATGTTGTGGATCCGTGCAGATTCCAGAACTTTTTATCACAGAAGTTTGGGGAAAATGTGTTTTTTGTGACAACGTTTGAGGTTTGCAAGGGATTCTGGGGAACAGAACCTAGCGAGTGCCACACAAGTCACCCCATCCTGGATTTCCTTGGGTGTCTAGTTTTAAAAAATGTATAGGTTTCTAGGTTTTCCTATGTGCCAGCAGAGCTAGGGTTCAAAATGTGCAGCTAGGCACTTTGCAAAAAAGGTAACTTTTCACTGTAAAAATGTTTTGTGTCCACGTTGTGTTTTGGGCCATTTCCTGTTCCAGGCACTAGGCCTACCCACACAAGTGAGGTACAATTTTTATTAGAAGACTTTGGGGAATGTGGGGTGGGTGTAAAAACATGGTGTATCCATGTTGCGTTTTGACTTGTTTCCTGACACGGGCACTAAGCCTACCCAAACAAGTGAGGTATCATTTTTATTGGAAGACATTGGGGAATGCTTTGTGGGTGGAATTTTGCAGATCCACACATATTCCTGAACTTTCCATCACAGAAATATGAGGAAAATATGTTTTTGTTTACAAAGTTTTGGGTTTGCAAGGGATTCTGGGTAACAGAACCAGGTGAGAGCCACTCAAGTCACACCATCCTGGATTTCTATGGAAGTCTAGTTTTAAAAAATGTATAGGATTGCTAGCTTTTCCTAGGTTCCATCTGAGCTAGGGTTCAAAATACACAGCTAGGCACTTTTAAAATAAGGGTCAATTTTCAGTGTAAAAATGTGGTGTGTCCACGTTGCGTTTTGAACAATTCCCTGTCACTGACACTAGACCTACACACACAAGTAAGGTATAATTGTTATTGGAAGACTAGGGAAACACAGAATTCAGTGAATCATTCAGGCACCCACCATAGTTTTCACTTAAGCAAGCTAGCACTGTGTGTAAACACCCAAGCAGAGCTCTATTCTACACACATGAAATGAAATGAAATTTTATTTGTAGAGCGCATGGCTGCCCGAAAGCGTCCCAGCGCTTGCTTAGGGAACCCGTCCTGGTATTTCCCTGAGAGATAACCCATTACTGGGCATCCCCAAGGTGAAAGCCAGGCATCCCGCTGCGAGGGGCCGTTGTGGAGATTAAGCAAGCTATTGCCCAGAGTTACAGAGTGGGACTCCATGATTGGAATAGGCACCGAGGCGAGAATTGTCAGGTCCGAGGAAATTTGAGCCCAAGACCCGCCGAGGCAGGGAATTTAACCCTGGTCCGGACCAGACCTCTGCATCAGGGTCTGCCGCTCCAACCACTTGAGCCACACTTCTCCACATGGCAGAATAAAGCAGGTGCCTTAATTTCTAGATTATAATTATCACTCACTTATTCTAGTAAGATGCAAAAAAATATTTTTAAATTACAATGAATACAATTGTAAGTCTTTTACCCCTGCTTTTTATGTGTTTTTTAGCCAGACTTTGGGCTCAATGATTGTCTCCGGCTTCGAGTGCCAATCAGAGCCAGAACTCTTGATGTCTTTCTTTTCAGCGTTTCTCTAAGCCAAGACCTGTTCTGGCCCGTGGTCAAGGAGCTTCAGTACAGGCTTCTCTCCTCCCCCACTCTACGTGCCCAGTTCCATTACTGGCATGCTGCACATGAAAAGGGAGGAGGAGAGTAAGGAACAAAAATGGCCAATCACTGCATGGCTTTATAATAAAGCCATGCGGTAATTGGCCGTTTGTTCAAGCATGGGCCCAAATTCTTCGCCCCCACCCTGTATCAGTAGGAGTCGTAAAGGCCAGTAACAGTGCTAAACCAACCCAGGTGCTTCTCTGTTGTCGTTCTAAACATGGAAGCAGTGTCAGGATTGGCTTGGTCAGGGAAACCCGGCGCTCATCAGGAGTCCGGGGGACAGTGACTGTGACCCCCTACTCACTAATTGCAATGGGTTAGAGATGTGTAGAGACTCCAGGGTGCATGTCAGAATTAAGCATGGGCGAAAAATCCGTTCCGCACGCGGATTTTGCGGATTTTCGGTAAATTCGCAATCCGCGAACGCGCACGAATTTACCGAAAATCCGCAAATTCGCACGCAGCAAATTTGTTTTTCTTGGTGATACAATTTTGCGGCGTGCGGTGTAAGTTCGCAATTGCGAACATGTAGGTGTGGCGGGCAGCAACAATCTCGCACTCGCGAAATTAAAACATTTGCAATTCTGCACAAGAAATCCACTAGCAAGCAGCATAGACCTTCTGAAAATGATGATTTTTATCAGAATAACTCCTCAGGTTGACATTTGCCTGCCCTTTTTTGGATTTGAGGTCTTTTGACTTTCTTTGGATCACTTTTGGATTAGAAATAAACTTTCACAAGTAAGTTTGTTGGCATTACATTTGCTGTTCTGCAGAAAACGAGTTTTGCTAAACTGAAAGCACTCAGCAGCAGGTGCAAAAGTTCAAATTCATCTTTAGTAACCATTCCCTGTAGTGCTTCCTGACTGGGGCCCCTCCAGAGTTCAGTTGCTAGTTGCAACAATTGTATGACCCTGCTCTGACCCTCACAGGCGGATCATAGAATAGCTACAATTAGGCCACAAAGGTCCTGGGAAAAAAAATTGCACTGCAACAGGAAGCAAATTACAGATAAGGAAGCAGGTGCAGACTGGAATTTTAAAACAGTGACACATTAATAAATCAACCCCAAATTAATTCATGTCAGTTGAAGCAGGACAGGTGTGCTTGCTTTTTCCCCCTATAATCTACAGTGATGATGATGAACCAGAGGGTGGCATTGATGTACCAGAGGTTGGTATGGGTGAAACAGGGGGTAGCAGTGTTGAAACAGAGGGTGCTGTGAACCTGTGATGATGAACAAGACGTAGAAACAACATAGTCGCGACCGTTGCGTGCCGACAAGTAAGTTCGCAGTCGCAAACTGGTACAAAATCCTCGCGAACTGGCAGAAACCCTTGCAAACACACAAAAAAAAATCTGCACATTTGCGAGAATTCGCGGATTTTGCGGATTGCGAGTTCGCAAATTCGCAAAATTCGCAAACGCCAGATTCGCAAAATTTGCCCATGCCAGGTCAGGATGGTTGACAAAAGGCATTCAGCCAACCTGACATGCACACTTGTGAGTGCAGTGGTGGCTCCTACTTTAGTGCTCTGCTCAGTTGACTTCAGCGTTAAGCCCTATCCCTTCACGCCTCATAATCCATTCACCTGCTGCATCCATTCCTGGGATGGGGATGGCAAAAATTCTGTGGCGTGGCCTGAAACAAAAATATAAAATGTATGACATTTTTTATAAAGGGGCTAAGGGGGGCACTATAAGGGCTAGGGGGGGTAAAATAAATAGTGGGTCAACAATCCCATGCCCCAATAGAGGAACTCCTGCTGCAATGTACACACTAATTTCCTTATCATAATGCATGCATGTAACATTTTTAAAGCCGTCTGTAATTTCATATTGTTAGAAATGGGGACCTCTAGTTGGCAGAGGTAGGTACCTTTGTCCAAATAGGGACCCTTGCTTCTAGTCAGCATAAGGGGGATACATGCTTTAGCTAACCCCTGCTCACCCCCTTGGTAACTTGGAATAAGCAGACAGACTTATCCCAAAGGCAATGTGTAAAGTATTTGTACTGAAAACACACAGTAATACAGAGATAATCCCACAAATGGACAATA
Source organism: Lissotriton vulgaris (assembly GCF_964263255.1). Lineage (NCBI taxonomy): Eukaryota > Metazoa > Chordata > Amphibia > Caudata > Salamandridae > Lissotriton > Lissotriton vulgaris. The sequence continues at coordinate 1,229,509,940 of NC_141685.1, forward strand.
CACCAGTTTTGGAAAAATAAGGTATCTCATCTAAACTCAACAACACCAAAACAACAAAAAATCAAACAACATGTAATAAGAATATGACTTCAAAAAGCTTTCAAGCAACTGGGTCAATAGAAAACTATGGATGTGTGATTTATCACAAAGTACCTGTGGATGATTCAAAATTCACAAGGCCAAACATCCACAGAGATGGGAAGCGTCAAGAAATCAATCAATCAATCAATCAATCAATCAATCAATCAATCATTTGTAGAGCGCACTAATAACCTGTGAGGGCCTCAAGGCGCTGATCGGGGGTGGGGGTGCAGCTACTGCTCGAACAGCCAGGTCTTGAGAAGTCTCCTAAAGGTTATCAGGTCCTGGGTCAGTCGCAGCTGTGTGGGGAGGGTGTTCCATGTCTTGGCAGCGAGGTAAGAGAAGGATCTGCCGCCCGTAGAGGTCCTGTGGATTAGTGGGATGGTGGCGAGGGTGAGGTCGGCAGAGTGAAGCTGGTGGTTCAGGGTGTAGAAGGTGAGACGCTTGTTGAGGTATGCTTGCCCGGCGTTGTGTAGTGCTTTGTGGGAATGGGTGAGTAGCATGAAGGTGATCCTCTTCTTGACTGGGAGCCAGTGCAGGTCTTTCAGTTGGCAGTGATGTGGGTGTGGCGAGGAAGGTCAAGGATGAGGCGTGCAGAGGTGTTTTGTATGCGTTGGAGCTTTTTCTGGAGTTTGATCATGGTCCATGCATAGAGGGTGTTCCCGTAATACAGGATGCTGCTGACAAGGGCCTGAACAACCGTCCTTCTGGTTCCGGTGGGGGTCCATCTGTAGATCTTAGGGAGCATGCGGACGGTGTTGAAGCAGGAGGAGGAGATGGCGTTGACATGCGTTGACATGCTGGGTCATTTAGAACGATGAGTCAGAATGAACCCCTGGTTGCGTGCATGGTCGGTGGGTGTGGGTGCAGCTCCCAGGTCAGCCGGCCACCAAGAGTCGTCCCAGTCAGAGGGAGTGGAACCGAGGATGAGAACCTCTGTCTTGTTTGAGTTCATTTTCAGGCGGCTGGTCTGGATTCAGCTGGCGATGGCCTTCATTCCTTCGTGGTGGTTGGTTTTGGAGGAGGCAGGGTAGGACACGATGTTGAGGTTGTCTTAGCAGACGATGTTGGTGAGCGGTGTCATGTAGACGTTGAAAAGGGTTGGGTTGAGGGATGATCCTTGGGGCATGCCGCAGATGATCTTGGTGGCTTCAGAACGGAAAGGGGGGAGGTGGACCCTCTGAGTTCTGTGGGTGAGAGAGGAAGTTATCCAGTCCAGTGCTTTGTTGCATAATCCTGCGTCATGTAGGCGTGTGCGTAGGATGTGGTGGCAGATGGTGTCAAAGGCGGCGGGAGGTACAGGTAGGATGAGGGTCGCGGATCGCCATTGTCCAGTAGGGCCCTGATGTCGTCTGTGGCAGCAATGAGGGCGATTTTGGTACTGTGATTGCTGCGGAATCCAGATTGGGACGGGTCCAGGATGATGTTCTCCTCGAGGAAGTGAGTCAGTTGCCTGTTGGGGATCTTTTCAATCACTTTCACCCAGAATGGAGGAAGGTAGATGGGCCGGAAGTTCTTGAGGTCCTTTGGGTCCGCCGTTTGTTTCTTGAGTAGGGCTTTGATCTCGGCGTGCTTCCAGAAGTCTCGAAGGAGCTGTTGATGATCTTCCAAAGTTGGGGTGCGCTGATGCGGTTTGCTTTGTTGAAGATGTGGTGAGAGCAGGGGTTGGATGGTCAGCAAGATTGGATGGTGTTCATTGTCTTGATGGTGTTGTTGTCGTTGACATGGGTCCAGGAGAGCAGGTGGTTGGTGTGGCTGGGCGGCGGTGAGTCTGCAGTGTTGGCGGTTGCAGGGAGGATCTGGGTGTTGAAGCTGTCGTGGATGTCTGTGATCTTGCAGTGAAAGAAGGTGACTAGGGAGTCATTTAGGTTTTGCGACGGCGGCATGACGTTGAAGCTGGAGCTGGGTTTGGGTAGCTCTTTGATGATGTTGAAGAGCTCCTTGCTGCTGTGTGCATCCTTGTCGATGTGTTCCTTGAAGGAGGCCCTTTTGGTGGCTCGGATGAGTTGGTGGTCTCTCTGAAACAAAGAAATTTGTCAGTATCTGAGACCATAGGGAGGCAATACAACAGTTCTGCTGCACTTAGGAGAAGCGATGCGCCAGATAGGTCTGTAGGGGGAAGTAATACGGCAACTCCAAGATGGTTCTGGTCCGCCAATAATGCATCTGGAAAACTTGCCACACAGGTAGGATGAGTGGAAATCCAGGATGCATCGGTGATCAATGTGGTTTCTTCAGCTACGATCCATCAATGCGTCAGTTCTTGCAGCAGTGACAGGCTCTGCATCGGTTTTGGCAGTGGCAAAGCAATGTGCGGAGATTCTACTCGCACAGCTGTGCTTCAACAGAAAAAACTGCCACAAGAATTGCGATACAGTTATTTTATTAGTTCTTAGTTCAGATTTCTTCCAGCTCCGAACAGCAGTAACAACCTCCAGAGGCCCACAACTGGAACAGGCACCTCCTGGCAGGTCAGAACTCTCAGCAGCAGTGTTCAGGGGTGCTGGAGTTGCGGTTTTTGTGTCCCTGAGACTTAAGAACAGGAGACCAGAACACACAGGCCCTTGGAGATCTTCTTCAACCAGGTTCAAAGAAAATTTCCAGTCTTTGTCCTCTCCTTGGCAGAAACAGCAGCTGCAGGCCAACCCCACAAAGCTCACAGCAAAGGCGCCATACTCCTCCTCAGAGTTCTTCAGCTCTTCTCCTTGGCAAAGGATCCTCTTGAGTCCAGAAACAATTTACTAAAAGATGTGTTATTAAATTCTGAGTTCAAGAGCTTAAACTTTATTTCTCAATCTTTTCCCAATGGGAAGCTATACGTGTATGATGTTAAAAAGCGTGTCACATTCTATCCTCTGAAGCAAGATAGCTGTTCAATAGTGAAAAACACAATTGGCAGTGTTTCACTAACAGGACATGTCAAACACACCAGTACATGTCCTACCTTTTCACATACACTGCAAACTGCCCAGGGGGGACCTTGGCCTACCATAGGGGTGTCTTATCTGTAAGAAAAGGGAAGAATGGGACTGATAAGTGGGTGCACTTGCTAAGCGAACATGGCAGTTAACAACTGCGCACAGACACTGTAGTGGCAGGTCTGAGATATCTTTTCAGGGAACTCATGTGTGTGGCATAATCTGTGCTGCAGGCCCACTAGTAGCATTTGATTTACAGGCCCTGGCACACTTAGTGCACTTTACTAGGGGCTTATCAGTAAATCAAATGTGCCAATCTGGGAGAACCAATTGTAAACACAATTTACACAGGGAGCTCTTGCGCTTTGACACTGATGAGCAGTGGCAAAGTGCCCAAAGCATCTAAGCCAGCAAAAACGCAAACCAGCACAGCATCAAAAATACAGGATGTAGAGGCAAAAAATCTGGGGAAACCACGCCAAAGATGCCAAGTCTAACAAATTTTTTTTAGGAATCTGTGAACCGTGATGTATAATTATTTTACCCACGTAGATTTATCAAATATTCTCATAAAATGAATGCAGTATTGTAAATGGCTGAGTAGTAATTACTTTTACCTCAGACTATTGAGGAACAGGAACCTGAACCCTAAAGGCTAAAGAAACACACAGTAGTTAACGATAACACAAACTTCTTAGAAGAATTTGTCAGACTCACTTAGATGTTCATGAAGCCACTGATCTATGCTTGTTTCTTTTTCAGATAAATGATGAAAAACGATGATTTGCATTGGTATAATTTATAATCATATTGCAATTCATCAGCAATAATTTCTGTTCTCAGTTAATGTAGAGCCTCAATAAAGCAACAGACACTTTTTTCAGGGAAAATTAATGTTTATAAATGTAGCTTGACAACAACATAAAATTATTAAAGTGCAATGTGTCCCAAGTGAACAAAACCATCAAACATCAATATGCAGAATAGAAACAGAGACAAAATCAAACTTTGTATTTCAACAAAAACAACTCTTGATATATTCAAGTCCATAGGCCTGGAGATGCACAAATGAGTCCATTTTGGACCTTGTGTGTTGATATTTCCGTCAATGACTTTTCAATCCCTTCAATTATCGGTTCTCAACAGAACTGGGAGACTTTGGGTAACTGCTAATCCTAAACAAAATGGGATTTTTTTTGTTTTTAAAGGACACACCCAGTGAGAAAAACAAAAACAAAAAGTAGTCACTCAAGGGAATAGGACACTTCTGGCACAATTAATGAATGACAGCAACTGCTAGTACTCCATGGGAAAGGCATTGTTTAGAAGGAGAACATTTAAAAAAAGAAATACTTGCCTGCTGACTGGCTGACTGCCGCCTCTCTTCTGTCCTCTTCCTGGCTTCTGTTGGACAAGGAAGCAGGATAGACTCCCCTAAGCCAATGACAACGTTGCAATGTAGAGTTGCGATTGGTCTGAGTGCTGTGGTTCAGTGCTCAAATGGGGAATGAAAGCCTGGGCATGTACTCCACCCAGGCTACATTAAATGCACATGAATATTTGGCTGGCCCCACAGGGCTGTCCAAACATTCATGTGCACTTAGGAGAGTGTCACCATTCCTTCCCCTTGCGCAGCCTAATCCCGCCCCCACACTCCCCCAGCACAATAAAAAAAGAATAATAATATCTTGTTATCATCATTTTATTTTTCCTTTTTTGCCATGCTGTAAGGCAGTGGGGCGACGCTCCTTTGCCTTAGCAGAGGAGCCGCGCCTGAGGGTTGCTCTTAATATTGAGATATAATGTTTCCTTTGAATGACCTACAACGCAATCAGATTTGAGGGGTGAGATCAGCTGCAACATGCATGAAGCTGATAGCGACTTCCAGGCCCATCTCGTGGCTCCTCGCCTGGCAAACGTATTTCCTTTATTTGCTATAAGCTGTTGCCTCCTCAAAGATACAGCATATTGATCTGAAGTCTGATCTCTCATTGATTACAGTCACTTTTTCACTGATGCACTTGCCTGCATCTCCATTCCAGTGACAAAGACAGGTTAGTTAACAGCTTAGTACCAGGCATGTATAAAAATATCCCTGGAGCTACCATCAAATTGACATTTGAGAACAAGTGGCAGCTGGTCTTCCAGAACCTACTTACTACAAAGTGTGAAAGTAAGTTGACAACAAGAAGCAGGTTTTTTATAACTCTCTATTATTAGTTAAAATCTTTAAGAAAAAAATCTTTAAAAAATGTTGAATGTTCGCAACAAATAGAAATCCGGTCTAGTGAGTGGGTTCCTACCGAATGCAAACATACATTTCTAACTATAGGGTAGATACCTGTTTGCATGCGTTATCAGACGTTCACAAGTCATGGACTCAAAGAACATTTGGGGGCATATTAGCAAGAATATCATTAAAATTATCGCTGTTTTAGCAGCAGGAAACTGCCGCTAAAACGGCGCTAATGGGCTTGCTTATATGCGTTATAGAATTCCAATAGTAGCCCAGGTTAGATATCCTGCACATCTAACCTGGGCTTCTATTGGAATTCTATAACCCAGATTAGCAAGCCCAATATCACAGTATTAGCGGCAGTTTCCTGCCGCTAAAACAGCGATGATTTTACCGAGGGTCTTGCTAATATGCCCCTTTGTTTTGTGGCTTAAGATCACCTTCCTTGAGAAGGGTGGCTTTTTGGTTTCAGCAAAAGAGGGGTAAGTAAACTAAATACAACCATTTTTGCATTCAGACAACAACAGAAATTGTGGCATATTATACTAAGCTGCAATTATTGCATAACACAGAGGACAATAAATATAATATCAATACTAATAAAGATGATGATTGTATAAAAATAACATAGCACTAAGAATAACTAGTTAATTAGCTCTAACAAGCTTCCACTACGCCTTCAAATCTATATACTTTGTATTTCATGTACCAAAGGAGTCTGATATTGTTTATTTGCTTTGCATCCTTCTGTTAACATATTAACTGTGTGCAGTAATTTGCAAATATGGTTTCTCTTATTGTGGTCTTTAAGTAGCAATACAAAGGGAACATCTTAATTTTACTGATATCGACAATCAATATCCAGCAGACTTGTTTCTTGTTCATTGCCTTATAACCCACAGAAACTTTTTCTTTTACAAGTCTCTGTATTGATGTGTCATTGTAGAAATGTAAACACAGCATCATTACTCAGTAGAGAGGATGTAGGAGGAGCCTAGGCAGGGTGGGTAGGGCCAGAGAACAGGGAAATAGAGAACTGGTGGAGGAGGAACACATGGGTGGGTGGGGACCCACGGTCTAAGAAGGGGTCAAAGATAGTTTAGGAGCCTGGAGCAAGTCAGGGGATAGAGGAGGTATCAGAGCAGAGTGGGGCTAATTGTGGGCGCTCATGGTGTGGTTCCCTAGCCTAAAGATGAGGTGATTATAGAGGATGGGACTTATGGTGGGGAACCCCAACATCTTTTTGACTGCACCCCCTACACTCTCTGATTGGGGTGCAGTCAAATTTGAGGAGCAGTATTACAAGGGTGCATTATAAAGGGTGACTGGGACACAGAATTAGAATTACATGGAATCTTGGCAATTTTGGGGGGCTACCAATAGTTTTTATTGCTCTCTTCCTCCTTTATAGGTTGCACCCCAAAAGGATAGGGGCAACAGGGAGGTTAGGGGTAACAGGTTTGCAACAACTTTTATTACAGACCAAGCGGGGCACCATATAATCCTACTGCTGGTATGGTTTTGAAAGGTACAAGGAGCATGTGGTGGTATTTTTGCAGGCAGGGCTCCCCAAGATCATAACATGCCTCATGCAGCATGTTATAGGGCCTCTAAGAAATTTCTATTGAAAGCAGATAGTATAGAGACTCCTGCTATGAAATCTGAGAACACTAAGATTTGCTGGATAAAGAGGGGCAGTGGAGCAGACGAATGAGGCAGGGAAAGGGTACCTGTGGCAATTGGTTGGATAGGTCATAGAGAATAATCATGGCATGCAAATAGGCAGCAATGCATTAATTGGCAGTCTATGTTGAGAGTTTTGCATGCTCTTCAATTTCTTTGTCCTTCTTACATTGGCTATGATCCACAGAGGGAAGGTCAGGCCTTACGGTTATACAGAACATGTACTTATGGTTTAAAGACGTATAGTCTGGGTGTGCTGAGAGGTTCTGTACAGAGCGGTAAGCGCCTGTATACCAGAGAAATGTGCAACCAACTGGTCACTTGAGACTGAAGAGTAATAGAAGCAGCTGGGTTACTGACAGAATGTAAATGGAGGGCACGTAGGAAGGGTGTTTGTGGTCACTCAAAGGATTGAAACATGTTGGTGCACTACCAAAGCTGGGGTACCAGCATAGAGAATTTGAGGGGTAATGAGATGGTGGTATCAAGAGGTCAAAAAAGGTGTCAGAGGCACAGAGGTGTGGGCGTCCCGGTCCCACAGTGAGGGGTGGTCAAAAGTCCATGCTAAAGATTTCTTTCCAACCGTGACCAAATGTTGTGCAGCCTGGCTTCCTCTGTAACTTGTCCCCCAGTATTTTTTTTATCCTGCAGATGACTGGAGGAAGGTTTTCTTGGCCTCGTACCCCCAAAGGAGTGCTGGACATTTCTGGCCTAAAAATGCACTCCTAAATGGTGCACTACTGACATTTTGGGAAAACCTCACTAGCGATGCCTATTTATGCACCAAATATGGCAAATCGCTACACCTGCAAAGTATCTTATCACACTTGTCATGTTTAAGGTGGTGTAAGTGTTTTATTATTTGAGGAAAATATTCTTCTGTGCTTCCTCTCCCACCTGAGGAGTAGGAAGCTGCTGTTCTTCTCTAACATGTCCCTTTAAAGAGACAGATGACACACTCACCCAATCATTCAGGAAACACGTAGTCTTTGACACCTTCACCTTGCTGTTTATCTTCCAAACATTCCCCCTTCACCACAAATACAGGCCAGCAATTCCTTATTACTTATGTACTCGGTCATCCCAGTTCTCCACTCCGTAGGCCCTGCAATATGAATATGAACAAGAGGTATGTCAGCAAGTAGAAGAAACCCCTCTTTGAGCTCTTACATTCATACTGCTGCCCTCTAGTAACCCTACACTGCAACTGCAGCATAATAATGGAACTGAGAAGAGGAATTTCCTATGCAAATAATGTCCTCCTGTGGTTACTTTCTTCTGAGACGTTGCTAGCTTGCACTCTGATACCGCCTCCAACATATGGTCTTCAGTCAAATTTAAAAGCAGCCTACCTATCTTAAGCTAAGGTTTTTGCCACTCCAAGGCCCCACATGTGGAAGTCACCTTCATTTAGCAATGTCCCAAATTGCCTGCAGTCATCCTCTATATAGAACCTGGGTGTTCATGGGCACTCAAGGGCATCCTTCAAAGGAAGGAAGAGGGTGTTTAAATCTCCAGTGCCAGCCCAGCCCAGCGTCATGCTGTGCTGTGACACTCCATCCCTTCACCTGCTGCCTATTTCTGCCTCATTAAGAAAACAACCTGTATAGCTTCTTATTGTATCTAGTGAAGGGAGTTTCACTTGCCTAAAACTTTACCTATCATTTCATTAGCCAGAGCTCATATTTGACCTGTTTTCTTAGCCAGTCTCACCGGCACGAAACCTGATGGAGATTGCCCTTAGGGGCCACCCGGGTTACTTACAACCACCTGCTATGCCTTCCCAAGTAATGAAGAGTCAGTCAGACAGTAGAGAATACAAACAAACGTTTATTAGCAATACTCTGCAGAGGAGTCCAATCTGACCTGCACCCTAAGATGTTTGCCAAGGGACTGGCCCCCAAACAGTCTACAACATGTAATGATTCTTCCAAAAGCCTCCAACCGCGTCCACAGTGGAAAGTTACCAGCCTGGGCCGAACATGAACAAAGAGGGCATAGAAGGATGAGCTACCATCTGCCAGATGGGTATATGCTATCTGCAACTCAAGGTTACCATGCTGAACCTCAGCATCTCCTAACGTGAGAGCAGAGCTACACACTAAGATAGGTATGCGAGGGCAGAATGGCCTATTCATTAGTAAATCGAGAAACAGCCTTGAACAGAAGAAAAAATAATAACGAAATACAGTGTTCTGCTGAGGCAAGCAATACGAATAAAGAGGCCTAGTTCAGGCACAGTCTAAGCAGCCTAATACGGATTAAAAAGTACAAAATGGAGTCACTCTCACTAACTAAAGCCTACATATTATGGGGATAACTCAGTGGTTTGCAGAACGTGAATACAAATGGCGTCTATTTAGCCACACCCTACTAACCTAATATAGCATGAAACAACTGCATTGCAGGAGTGGGATTTTCAAACCTAACAGACCCTCCTTTTAGCATAGGTGGCTAAATATGTTATTGAGGCTATCCGGTTGGGTCTTTACAATTGGGGAGAAATAATATGCATAGTCACTCAAGTTACAAGGGAGAATAAAGCAACACACTTAGTATTAAAATCCACTTAGTATTCAAAAATGCCCTCATCAATGAGCATCATATCCTGGATATTCTGCATTATCATAGAAGAGACCTAGTTATCATGTCCAGACAATTTAGGGGTCGGGGTGAGCTTGCTCACACAATAAGTTCGACATGCTGGAAGGTAATTTATACATAGGCAACATGTAAAGATGATACCTGTGATTGATACTAGCACAAAATATATCTTCCAACCTCATGGTGTCAGCAGACCCCAGAGCCACCCTGTGAGGGACCATGAACCATGATCCTGATTGATATCTGAAGCAAGGTTGTATAGTTTCTGTATTGCAGAGAATATAGTAGGGGCGTTATCAGGAACATACACACAGCAGCTGCTGCTGATGGCACAGCAGGCTCCATCCCTATCAGCAAGAATGACGTCTAAAACTATCCAATTTTAAGAGCAACGATCCTCGTAGCCTGAATCTCAACTGTAATATTAGTCAGTATACCTGCAGTAGTATTAATAACTCCCTCAACTACTCTGGCAAGGTGAAAAATATTACAACTATTGAGCATAGGACCCCAGAATGGCAGAATACCCTCCATTATGTCAATAAATTACTGTAGCGTGGTATCTGTCTGATCAATATGGTCTGGATTGACAACTCTCTTAACTCGATGCAAATGAAGATCCCCATGCTGTAACCTATGATCCTTATGATGAGTAGATGGTGCAATGTAAACGGGAGGTAAGAGGAAAAAGACATAACACCAACCAGACCATCTCCTGGGAAGCCATGTATAAGCCTGTTCCCCCTTGATAAAGTATACATATTCTCAAAAACATGTGACAATCATCGCCAAAATCGGTCAACGCAATCTTTCATATTGCCGTGAAAATAACTCTGTGTTAACATCCTATTCACAACACGGCAGTAACATGTGATAGTCTCCCAATAACGCATCAAATGTCCGTGGTAAAATCACCAAGATGACAATAAAAATCTGAACCCAAACGTGAAAAAAAGTGCGATAGGCCCAACTGCGATAACTGCAGTTGTGATAAGCAGTGCCACGCCTGCAATCCCACAAGCCAGGTGGAAAAAATCACTGTAAAAGCAGCAACAAAAACACATACAACTGCAAAGCACCATGGAGGCAGCCGGAGCAAGTACAGAGGACAACCAGAACCCAACAACCCCGACTGTGGCTGGAGTTGGGGGACCGGACACTGCAAAACAGGACCTGAGCCAACAGCAACAGAGTGAGTAACGACCAGGTACTGGAGTGGCCGGGGGGAGATGGGCACAATGGCACACATGCACAAGTAAGTATAGCACATTTGCAGATAAGCCACACAACTCTGACCAAGAGACCAATATACGCAAGTCTGCAACATCTCAGCACTGTATGAGCACAGAAGTGAAAGGCACACTGCCTGAAAAGGATTAGGGCCAGCCAAATTAGAGCCAAAGGGGCAACTCACCCACAATGCAGCAGACACACCTAAGATGCAGAGCACCCCAACAATGACAACAATGTGGTACAAACTGCAACACTTTCACAACAGAACAGAGGACACAACTGCTGCCGCTTGTGTTTAGAACAGGGTCATACGCATTTGGCATAGCAGGAAACTGAGAATGACAATATACAATTACAACCTCACATCCCTGATGGTGTAGGAATGCCAAGTATCCCACTTCAAATAGGTGTCTCCTCATAAACAGTCACAATGTACATTGCTATGCAGTCTGATAGTAACATTGAACAATGTGTGCACATACATGTGAACACAATGTCAATCTGCATTTCCCCTTCACATTGCAGAAGGAGAATCAACACCTCCTGCAGAGTAGACACAACAACTCAGCACTGATGATGAAGAAGATGTCCCCAACATCTACACCGATGCATTCCAACAGTTCAGAGACAGCTCCGGCACCCCACCTCCAGGAGCAGGGCAGCCCAGCTGCATCCATGAGACCTCACCCCCTGCACAGACCACACAGCAGGAAGCACCCACCACCACGGCAGCCTCCCAGGACCTCTATGACCACCAACACATGGCCTTCCAACGCCATGTGTAAGGGTGCCAGAAGGAGCTGTCAGACCAGCTGCAGGTTGGGTACGACCTCACGGCAGCCAAACTAGATGCCATACATGGGTATCTAAGTCCCATCAGGGACCACTCACAGTCCCTAACGGGCACCCACTGTCTACTCCTTGCTATACAACAAGCCATGGCTGACATCACTGGAGTCATGACTCTGTGCCAAGATCAACTGTCTAGTCAGAGTGGCCCCAGCGATGTCAGCAAAGAGTTGTGCCACATGTGAATGATCATGGAGAACATGCAGCGAATGCAAGCCTCACAAATGGCTGCCACGGCTGCACACCAGCGAGATGTAGCTGTGATCTTCCATGCCCTGCAGATCCTCGTTATTACCACCACTAGGCCTGGCATGGATGGATGCTGGTGCTACCACTCCATTCACAATGTTTCCCCTCGGAGTGTCAGTGCCACACAGTGCGGCAGACATTCCACCTCCAGCCCCTGATGTGTCACTGCCACACAGTGATGCAGACAAAACACTACCACCTGCATTTGTGGCATCTGCCACATAAGAGGACGAAGCTGATGATAAATCTGGCTTTGTGGTAAGAATGAAGTGGTAGCATTCATCTCCACCATATGGCCAGGTTCAGCTTGGTTCTGCCCCCTACATCATGCCCTGGAAGAACACCTCCCACTGTCCCCCTATACACTGAGCGACACTCAACTTGGACCTCGACAGGGACTGCCATATTTGGTTTGGTTACCATTGACATAGCAATCACACTGCGGACTGTAGTCTTCCACTCCCTATGAACTTGACACCCCGAAAGGACTCTGGCTGGCCCTCCAGGGGCCAACAATGTAAAGTGAGGTTTGCATGGCCTTGTACTGGTCCAGCTTCAACACAAATATGAATTAAAAAATTCTAATTCACCCAGATGTGTCATGGCCATGATCAATCAAGAATGAAAGTATGGATGAATGTAGGGACAGAGAGTCCACAAAAAGGTACACCCAGGCTAATGCTATCAATACGCAGGTATGGCCGTGACCCAGATAGGCAATGAGACACACATTGTCATTCAAATCAACACTCATCACAGTTGAATACAAGTGAGGGTGTGTTTAGTTTATTAGCATATGCGTGTTAGTATGAGCAACATGCAGACCAATGCAGCAGTATGTCAGAATGAGGAACATTGCCAAGCGCCGCTGTACACTCCAGGAGAGTGCCTCAACTTTCACAGGTGTGTGTCAAGCCATGTTGTTGTCCGCTCATGTATTCAGAGTCCAGTCGAATGCAGCCATGTCCACTGTTGTCGTGGGATATGTGCCCAGATCTCCAAGATGCAACAAGGTGTCGGGACATGTGCAATGTGTTCCAATCTGTTGTGGCTGCAAGTACGTAGTTACTCGTCCATGAAAGCTATCGCAGCTTCGTAGGCTAATATTTCCAAAATTAGGTTGTTGTCGACTTCATCAAACAGGACGGCAAGTTCATCCATTAACAGCTCTGGACAGGTGTGCTGCGTCCACCCCCTTTCACTAACTTGCACTATAGCCCAATAGGTGAGCGGTTCAATGTGCTCACTGCACACAAGGATTTTTGTAATCTCGAAGGTCCAGCTGCCAGCATGTATGCCACGTATCAAGGATTCCCATAAACGGGTATCACAGTGACACTCATGGTCATGTGCTAACAGGGGGCGCACACACACATGTAAAAATCCAGTTCATCTACCGTCCTGTTGGATAGGCAGACATCCATGCCCCACTCTCATATGCATGACCGACAATACAAAATAGGCTGAACGCAGGTGACGTTGGAAAGGCGGGAGCTCAGCCGATAACTGATCCGCATCACTGCCAATGGCAATGCCCCCAGTAAATGCAGCATACGTGCACGGTACAGTTCCACGTGCCAGGAGTTGTGCATGTGTCTGGGATGTTCTGCCATTGCGTCAGTGGCTCCGGTTGAAGCACCACTGTTCTGACATGTGCCAGTTCTTTGGATGAAATGCCACAGCACAGATCAATGAGTTGTTTTAGTGTGCAATGGTTGTACACCTAGGATGGTGTGGGAGAAAGTGTGAAGGCCATTCCATGCAAGATAACTTCAAGCAAGGACTTCTGTCAGTGGGGTGTGTATATGTTGTTTCTTTGTCGGGCTGTGCGTAGTGTTGGAGTTGTCTTCAGCTGCTATGGTATCTGTCATTGGGTGCCAGGCACATGCAATTCTGAAGCCAGAGATGCAGATGTGGTCTTGCCTGATAGTTCAAACAAAGGAGCTTTCATCCCTAATGCTAGTTTGTCATCTGCATTCATTCTGATAATGTAATGTGTCTTGTTGGGGGTGGGGTTTGGGATGTGTGCGACTTTGGTATTCATGTTTGACACGTCATGCATGTGGCATATGAGCGGCATCACTGTGTGTTACATTGCCTCACAGCTGCTCCTCCCTTCTGCGAACCCATTTACCCTATGTGTGCTGCACGAGTGCATCACTTGCACTCCCACGGCACAGTATTGTCATACCTATCTGCGCATGTCCACAAGTCTGACAACGACACTGTGATGTTGGCCATTGAAGGTGGTGGGCCACGTGAGTGTAGGCCTATGGAAATGATAGGGAAAACACAGATGTAGAGGGCATGCCTATCTCAAATTGTGCTGCTAATGTGGCTAGGCATTTGGCTCATGTTGTGGGAATACAGATGCACACAACACTTGGCATGCATGATCCTGGACCCAGAGTGGTCTTGCGCTCATTCATTACTCTGTTCATGCGAGCCCACCCTCCGGGTAAATGCTACATTGCAACATTGTCGCTTACAGGGGGGACGGCTTAGCTACATGTCCAAGCACTTACCCACTGCTTGAGGTGACAAGGTTGCCTCCGCTGTCCACAGCACAATGTAATGTGGTAGTGCACGGACACACTTGGATAGGTAGTGGAACTAGCTATGAGAACATTTGCATGGCCCCTTTTATTACCAGGATCACATATACAGCGATGCCTGTGCTGGATGGGTGTGGGGTGATTGTGAGCCAGCCCTCAGGGAGTGGTTAGTGCTGGCAACAACTTAAACAGTGATCACTATTAAAGCGGAAACAGGAAACCCCAACATAACACAAACAAAAGCGTGACATCACAGAGTTAGCAGTGGCAAGTACAGAGGTCACTCAATATTCAATCAGAAGGGGCCAAAACTTGTGGTGCATTGAGGTAGGGGCACCAGAGCTGAGCATGCCAATGTGAAGAAATTGTCAATGATTGTGTCCCTTCGGGTTATTCCTGCTGCAGCTGCACCTGCCTCATCTTCATCATCATCGTCCCAGGTCTTCCACACTGCCTGAGGTGACAGTGTTGCATCCGCAGTATGTAACTTAATAATAAAGGGTCCATGGGTTGTGGTGCACAGAGTTAGTGGCCCCTGTTGCACTCATCAGGTGGGCATCCTGCGATGATGCGTCGTCCGTGAAGGTCAGGAATGGAGTGGATGTGTGTAAGCCCTGCTGACCACAGTGTAGGCCAAAGGCAGAGGTCTGCCCGGGCCCACAGGCTCATGGCGTTGACTTGTGGGGCACTGAGTTAGTGGCACCTGCAGCGCTCACGGGGTGCGAAGCCAGCGATGATGCGTCATCCGGGCGAGCCGCACTGGGAGCAATGTCTTTCACCTAATGAATTATCCCTCAATAAGCCCACGTGGCACACAGAGTTAGTGGCACCTGAAGTGCTCAGAGGGTGCGCAGCCTGCGATGATGCCTAGTCCGGGCGGGCCGCACTGGTAGCAATGTTTGTTGCCTCCTGGACTGCATCACCTGCAATTGCGACTCAATCTGAATTGTGAGCCTTGCTGACCACAGTGTAGGTCAAAGGCAGTAGTCAGCACAGACATACCTCCGTGGTGCTGTGCAGCTGAGTTTGCTGGGGGCCTGTGTTAAGGAGGCCGGCGGTGGCCTCGTGGCAGGGTGAGGGCCGCCACCCTGGCAGACATGTTGGCCTTCCCAGAAGTGAATCACACCCAGAGCCTCAGCCTATTTATTAACATTCCTATGCTGGACTGGCGTATGCTGGACCAGCCTACTCTGCTTACGCTTACGGGGGGATGACACAGCTACATGACCGATATCTTCTCCACTGCCTGGGGTAACATGGTTGTGTTCACTGTGCACAACACTACGAACACCAGCAGGTCTGTGCTCTGCATACTGGGGTCTGTCTAGCACATCATCACCACACTTGGCATTGTGTGCATTCTTATTCATGGGTGATTTGCCTACTTCATACATACTTGGTTCCCGCACGGGAACAGCTACTCTGCCTATCATTAGAATTAGTTGTCTGTCTCATCCGTGGCGATGTTTTTTACGGAAGCTATCACTGGTAAACTGGTGATATCTGCAGTTTGCGCCAGCTTTAGAATTAGAAGATAATTCTTTTGCCACTCTTTCTGCGCTAAAGTGCCAATAACTTGGTGATAAGTACTTGAGGCTATGCCCCTATGTCATCTAATTTAGGACTCCACGAGTTGGACTGCCGGTAAGATCTATAACAAGCCTCAGTTATCCATCCAACTAAATCACAGCATGCGATCCGGGAAGCTAAGGGGCTCAGCAGTTCCACCCAAGAAAAGGCAGCAGAAGGCGGTCCATGGGAAAGTCATAATGGCTCCTGATCAGATACTCGATCTGACAACAAATTCACAAACAAGCAACACAGCAAATACCCCCCACCCTAAAACCTCAGAAGCCAGACCTGCAGGTTTCGTAGGCCCCAAGCCTTTTTATCTGCAACCCAAAATTACATCCAAATTTGCCTTCCAGAAAGATGAGGCCTTCGCTGTTTTCTCCAGTAACATGAGCATCAAGGGCTTATCAATTCCCCTGAGTCCAACTGTGACTGTCAGTAAGGGGAGCACCAATGTGAACCTTCAACTTTGTAATTCGGTAAATCATCTAGCTACAAGCAACCTTGTAAAGCCTGCTGCGTATCACAGGGGCCTGCCTCATACTCTGTTGGGTAGTTTTGGGGCTTCACCACGAGCAGAGTATCCCATAATTGAGAACACTGCAGGGCTATTTCCGGAAATAAATACACTATTAGTCATACCTTCTGTCAGTCTAGACAGCAAGTCTATTCCCACTTTCTCACCAATAAGGAATATTATTCAGCCCTTACTCAATTCAACACAGGAAGGAGGCAAAATCTACCTCGGCTCCCTCAGTTTGGACGAAGAGGGAGAGGCGGAGGCCGTGGAAGTGAAGCATCCCAAAGCTTGGCAAGCTTGGAAACACCATTTAAGCCTTCCCATGAACCATCAGTGAACCCACCACAACTCAACTATGGCGCAAAGGAGCCAGTCCTGAATACTCCCCAAAAGCAGGGGCAGGGATGGATTTTTCTATCTCCTTATGATGAGGTCACCTTTGACCCGGAAAATGACCTCTTCTATATTCATTCTAAGGAGTAGGAAATTATGCTCCTATCCTATCGGAAAGATTCCCCCCATCACCCTGCTTCCCCACTGGTTTCAAATGAGGAAAAAGGAGGAATCTAAACTAGTTGTGGGTGGAATTTGCATAATCGTGTTACACAAATCTCTGCGAAACGGTAAAAAATCTCCACGAACAAGCAGAAATTCCGCAACCACGCGGAGTTGCTTGTTCGCGATGCTTTTTCCCTGTTCGCAACTGCTGTTTGTGTGCTCGGGGGGAAAAATCTTACAAACACGCATTTTGAGAACGCGAACAAGTAAAAAAGTTCGCGAAGTTGCGGAATGCAGAATTTTGGGCAATTTTGCGTTCTCCACGGAACTTGAAATTACCCAAATTCTGCGAATTCCGCAAGCGGAACGGAATTTACAGCCCAGGCCTGATCTAAACAAGAGTTGGTCTTGGCCACTGCGCTGAAATTCTTACAGAAGTCAGTTGACGCTATGACATTCCAAGATAATAAAATTGATGTACATATAAGCTTACAAAATACTTTGGCCGTATATGTTGCCAATATAGAGGACAAAATCACAAATTTAAATAATTTGATTAGAAGGGCCCAGGCGGCTCCTGGCCACCCGCTCCAAAGCTGCGGCTGCTCAGCGATAATAGGCACACTAAGTGCACTTCCGGAGGTGATGTCGAAGGTTTTGGTAGACCTAAAGGAACTTAATAATGCAAATTTCACCACCTCAAGGGAAAGAGTTAGTACCACGTGTGAAAACCAAATCAACAATGTGCAAGAGGCATCATATCCAGGGGTAATGGGAAGCCAGCCTACTGCCACACCACTGCCCATGGGCACATTGGACAGTTGTGGTGGTAGCAACACCCCACATGTGCCCCTAGTCCCCGATAACGAAGGGTCCACCTCCATACCCTTGCTAGATCAGGACAAGGAGAAAGTCAACCGTAAGCGGAAACAAGCTAAAAAGGACTGCAACAAGATCCACTGCAAAACACAAGTCTTGGTCCTTTACCCACACTTCAAACACCGCACACAAGCAGATTTGAATGGCACGAGGATTCAAACCGGGTACACGGGCCAGCGAAGCATGTGCTCAATCTATCTCCCATATCCAATGAGGCTAAAAAACAACAGTCAGTTTCTCTACTTTCTATTGTGAAGAAGGTTGGAGCAGTTGAGAAAGATCCTGCTGCCACAACAAGAAGGAGTCCAACTGGGGATTCAGTCAATACACAAGGAAAAGTCTTGGCTTCTATACCCCTGAGACTAGCAGAGGGGCCAAAGCAACCCCAGAAAATAGTTTCATCAGGCAGCCGTAACACACAGGATCCTGTCGCAGCCAGTGGGCTGCACTCCAGTTCTGGTACAGCCTCAAGAAGCCCAAGGAAACTTAGTGTGGTACTCTCTCTACCCTCTCCAACTGTAAACGTAGCTTCGGTCCCCAATACATCTGTGGGAAACCCTTTTATGTTCTATAGGAATGGGGCGGGCCATCCTCTGGGCTCCCCGGGTACTTTCCAGGCATGGCAAACCCCCTATGGAACCCAGTCAAATGTGCCATACCAATAGCAACTCAGGGAACAGTCCATCTGGAAATAAACCTGACGGCCACCTGAATACCAAGATAGCTCAAGCAACACCAGCATACACTTTATTCTAGCAAGAGTATAAGTCAAAGGGTAGCTTTGACATTTTACATCATGGGAATATCTTGAAGCTGATGCAAGCTATTGGCCTGATGAAAGAAGTTACATCACATGAGATACTGTCTACAGAGTTTATCACACCAGGTCTGGGTCAGTCAAACGAATCCCCCTAAGTCACCTGGTGATCTGTGGAGATAGCAAATAAACATTTGGGGCACATGGAAACTTTCAAGCAGTGAGGCATTTCTCTTACCCCTGGAAAGGAACTAGCATACCCACACATCCTTGACATTGTATTGGAAGTGGTGTGTTCAAGTGCACTACCAAGACTGGTTTATTCGGTCTTGAGGAGTGCCCTAAGCAAAACCCCCACCTCCAGACCAAAGAAACCAAGTGGTGGGCAGACTGCCCAAATGCAGGAGCGGCACCAGCCGACACTTGGTCATGGCTGTCAGGGTCATTAAATTTAACCAGACTGCTGCAATTACCAAAAAACGGCTACAATGATCACGGTGGCAGCCCACTAAAGATATGCTCTTGGAATATTAATGGCCAAGCAAATAAACTGGGGGACCAGGCCACAGTATCCTATTTAAGCTCCTTTGAAATTATCCTACTGCAAGAGTCATGGCTTTTGAAACCGCAGCATGTAGAAGGGTTCAAAATCCATCATATCCCTGCAATTAAATCAAAGTCCCCTGGCCTTTGCAGCGGTGGCTTAGCAATTTTTTATATGGCCACCAGTGCAATTCGTTTCAGGGACTTAGCAAGTAATACTCTGGATCTTCAGATAGTATGCACTTCACTCAGAACCCCCAGTGGCAATTTGAGGACTGTAATCTTGATGAATGTTTACATCCGTCCATATTCTGCTTCCAGGTCAGCACAAACAGACAAAATGACTTCCGCTGTAATAAATGTAACAACTGGAAACCCTAACGCAGACATCCTAGTTTCTGGAGACTTTAACATGTAGCTGATGTCCAACTCTCAACTGAATGAGGTAACGAAGGTGCGGGAATATGATTGGGCTATTCCACCACAGGACCGCCCCAGGTGGGGCAAAGTGCATCCAAAGAGACAAGCCCTCCAGGACTACTTGGAACATCTCGGTCTTAGAGCTCCTAACACCCGTTTCCATCCAGACAAGCCGTCCGGTCTCTCATTCTTTTCCAAAACCGGGGCTTCTCTGATTGACTACTCATTTGTCAGCCTCCCTCTACTGAATCAAGTCTCCTCTTTTGCCTTTGGTAACAAAATGGACAGAGATCATTGGCCCCAAGAGCTCTCCTTAAACATAAGGTTGCTGCAACATGATCAGGCAGTGGACCAAGGTCTTGAAACCTTCACCAGTAACCTAAAACGTATCAAGTGTTCAGCCAATAATCTTCAGCTCCTGGCGACAGAAGCAAAGCAAACAATTATGAGCATCCCAGGTTCAAGGGATGACCCAATCTCAAACTGGACTATGTTCACGAATAGCCTAGCAGTCAGGTCTGCAAAACTGATACAATGTGCACAAGTGATTGGGTCTAAGGCACTAACTCCTTCTGCAATAAGGGTCGCCAAACAAAGCATAAATCAGCTGTGGCAGAAACTGAAAACAATGCCAATAGATCCAACTGCCTTAACTAAACTAAGAGAGACAAGTAGACATCTGAAGGTGGCCAAACGAGAAGATCGAAGGTACTCCTGGAACATCTTCTGGCTAAATTACAGTTTTACGGGCAGTAATTCTGCGAGATTTGGACGCACCATAAACAGCCTTGAGGGCAGGGCCCCCAAAGTTGCTTCATCTAACATCCTAGAGTCAGAGTGGTACCTCTTCTTACATAATCATTTTAACAATCCCCAACAGCCTGATCAGAATCATAAACAGACCAAGGACATTTTGTTAGCTTACAGCTCTTGAGGCACAGCCGGGAGCAGGGACAGATAGCTATATTTTAAAACTGCACTTACTTCCCTTTTAAAATCGCCGTATCTGTACCACCCTCGCTACTCAGCAGATTGCATGCTGACGTAGGCAAGGATTCCCAGCTGCCACGACGGGATTGGCCTGCCTCCAGGACACGCCCACCACCGTAGCCACGCCCCCTTCGACTTTAAACGCGCGCTGATCTCGAGCGCAGCGTTTGTTAGCTTACAGCTCTTGAGGCACAGCCGGGAGCAGGGACAGATAGCTATATTTTAAAACTGCACTTACTTCCCTTTTAAAATCGCCGTATCTGTACCACCCTCGCTACTCAGCAGATTGCATGCTGACGTAGGCAAGGATTCCCAGCTGCCACGACGGGATTGGCCTGCCTCCAGGACACGCCCACCACCGTAGACACGCCCCCTTCGACCCTTCCCTCTGCTGCTACAAAGCATGTGCCCCCACCGGAAGCGCAGCGGACGAGCGCAGCGGGCGCGACGATTGCGCGCCGAAGGCGCGCCTAAGGCAAGCCCGTCTGCGCCCGTCCGCGACCATACGGGGCCAGGGGCCATAAACCCTGATCCCCACACTCTTCTGCTCAGGACCTTTTCCTCGGCGGCCCTTCGTAGCATAGGCAGTGGAGTCGGTGCTCACTGTACCCATATCTACGCCCCTACAGAGCTTCCTACTCAATGCCTATTCTGTAAACATTCCTTCCGCCACTCCTATACGTCTATTTTAGCACAAACATACCGCATGTTTGCCCTAAATTGCCGCTCCCTACCCAAACATAGCACGCAGATTGCTATGCTGCTAGAGGATCAAAAACCTGACGTACTTTTCCTGACGGAGACGTGGCTTACGGCGCACTCCGAGCCAGACGTAGTATCAGCTCTACCTACAGGGTATCATATTGTCCGGCTAGATAGAGCGGAAGGGAGAGGGGGAGGTCTGGCGATCGTATTGAAGACCCAGTACCAATGCCGTACCTCAACAGAAACCATTCCTGAGTGTGAGAGCATGGCATTCTGCATTGAGATGAATGCTAATAGCTCTTTCTCCGGCACCCTGATCTATCGCCCCCCAGAACAACCCAAAATGTTCCACAGATCTCTTCCAGAGATTATAGCAGAAAGAATTATGGCTTCGGCCAACCACACGGTCCTAGGGGACCTTAATTTCCATTTTAACTCCCCCTCAGACCAATTCGCTAAAGAAGTAACAGAGGACCTTGGAGCTCTTCAAATGTCCCAGCTGGTGTTAGCTCCAACTCACGAAAAGGGCAATTTGCTGGATCCCATATTCAGCAACTGCCCGGGTCTGACGGCCGACTTACCTATACCCATCCCATGGTCGGACCACTTTTTGGTCCCGTTCACTTGGACCACACAAAAAGTCCTCCAGTTACCACCCCAAGCCACTACGAGAAGAAATTGGAAAAAGCTCCCTTTGGATGCCTGGGTACACAATCTGGACGCTACTTGTCCACTACTCTGCCCAGACCCTAACGTGGCAAATAGTAATTTTGTAGACTGGATTACAAATTCATTGGATCCGATCCTCCCTCTTCGCAGATCTTCCTCAAAGAAAATACACAAATCTGCACCCTGGTTCTCCGACTCCCTGAGGGAACTAAAACGCCGTTGCAGGCAACAAGAGAGAGCCTGGCGACTAGATTTCCTTCCGGACAAAAAGGCCGCCTACAAAGAGGCGATTAAAGCTTACAAAAAAGGAATCAGGCTCGCCCAGGCAACCTACTATTCAGATAAAATTCTTGAAGCTAAATCTAAGCCGAAGGAAATATTTAGTATAATAAAGCTATGCACCAGCCCCAATACGGCAACCCCGTCTAATAAAACCCAGGACCAATGTAATGAGCTTGCAAACTTTTTTCATGATAAAGTTGTAAAAATCTACTCTACATTCCCATCAGTAGCTACAAACCGGGACGCGACTGCCTCACCTCTTCCTAGATCGCACCTTCATCCCGAGCAGCCCTCCCTTGAGCACTTCCCTCTTATGGATCTCGACACTTTGAACAAGGTGGCACGCCAAGTTAAATCAGGCTCCCCTTGTGACCCTGCCCCCCCAGATGTCCTGCTGCAGGCATCTAAAATCACCTTGCCAATAATGCTGGAACTTCTCAACTCGTCCATCTCTGCATGCGTAGTCCCCACGACATGGAAACAAGCCATGGTGCGGGCGCTGCTAAAAAAACCTAGCCTAGATCCCGATGATAATGCTAGCTACCGCCCCATCTCACTTCTCCCTTGGGTCAGCAAGGTTTTGGAGAAGTTTATAAACGTCCAACTCGTTCAGTTCCTAGAGAACCATTCTCTGCTACACACATCACAGACAGGCTTCAGACCGAAGCACGGTACTGAAACCGCCTTGCTAGCAGTCACAGAAGAATCTCGAAGGGTACTGGATCAGGGAGGATCAGTGGCAGTGATCCTCCTTGATCTAAGTGCCGCATTCGATACGGTCAGCCATAACACCTTGCTGAACCGTCTCCATGACATCGGAGTATCTGGCGACGCACTAAGGTGGTTTGAGTCTTTCCTGTCTGAGAGATCCTTTCGGATCTTTGATGGCGAGACAACGTCCTCTAGCAAAACCCTCAGCTGCGGAGTACCACAGGGCTCCTCCCTGAGCCATGTGCTGTTCAACGTATACATGAGGCCGCTGGCGGGTGTCGTCGAACCGTATGGCATCAAAATTGTGTCATACGCCGACGACACTCAACTAGTGGTCTCATTGACCGCTAGCAACAACAGGCAATGCCCGGCAGATCTGCTAAAATGCTTAGAGGATGTCAAGGGATGGATGACCTCCTCCTCCCTAAAACTGAATGGGGACAAGACGGAGCTAATGCTCCTAGGCCCTACCCCCCCAGTACCTTTCACCTCTCTATGGCCCTGTACTCTGGGTCCCCCCCCCATCCCCAAGGAAAGTGTGAAGAGCCTAGGAGTGTGGCTGGATAACAAACTCTCGTTTACCACCCAGGCCATGAAGTTGTCCGCCACATGCTTTGGCCTACTAAGAATTCTTAGAAAGATCCTTCCACTTCTACCGTTAGAAGCTAGAAAGGTGGCGGTACAAGGCCTCATTCAGTCTCGTCTGGACTCGAATAACGCCCTGTATGTTGGGGCTCCCGAAATGACCCTCCGGAAATTACAGATCGTGCAAAACTGTGCAGCACGCACTCTGCTACAGATTCCACGATCCCAGTCAGCTAGACCCGCTCTGAAGAGTCTCCACTGGCTGCCAGTGAGGCAGAGAGTAGCATTCAAGGCGTTATGCATGGCACATCACGCCTTTTGGAAAACAGGCCCACCCATTAACAACGACCTTGTTATCCCCTATCACCCAAACAGGAATCTTAGGTCGATGGAAGCCTTCCTTGCTGTTGTTCCCAGAGTGAAGAGAGCCAGGTCGGGTGGCAGGCTGTTCTCTCTAAACACTGCCAAACTCTGGAACGCCCTTCCCCTCTCACTCCGATCTAACCCAAATCTGCTTTCATTCCGAAAAAACTTGAAGACACTACTGTTTGCTAAATCTTTCGTGTCCTAATTCTTCCGTTCCTGGTAACTCCGCCTCAGCACAACTCAGCGCTTGGACGCCCCTGGGCAGCAATCGCGCTCAATAAATTTATTTTCATTTCATTTCACATTGAGGGCAACATGGTCCAGGAGGCTCAACTTACGTCCTACGACAAGTTAGATCTCAGGCACTCCTTCACAGTGACAATAATACTAAAGCAGATTGAAAAGGGCCACAAGGACGGGGCCCCCTGCCTAAGCAGCATTCCACCAGCCCTCATCAAGGAGGATGCAGGTTTTTGGGCCACTCAGTTAGCCCCGCTTTACCTTTCCATCTTAGAAAAATGCACCATCCCGGCTTCATGGCAAGGGTCGATCCTCGCTCCGATTTTCAAAGGCTGCAATAAAAATCTCTTTGGTGTTACCGCTTGGTTGCTGAGCTCCCTATGATCATGGGCTGGTGCAAGTTCAATTATTCCACCAAATCAGACTGGATTCATAAGTAACACCGGTACAACGGTCAATCTTATCACACTCTCTTTCTTGATTGACCAGGCGGAATCCAGTCATAGCCCCATATATATGGGGTTCATTGACTATAAATCGGCCTATGATAGGGACAACAGGAAGAAGCTGTGGCAGAAACTGTCTCTATTGAACATTTCAAACAGCCTACTTAGGGCTCTGCAGCTCCTGCACTATGTAATAAGGGTCAGGATTGAAAACGGGGACGGCTCATGACTATCACAACCAATACCAACAATGCAAGGCCTTAAGCAGGGGTGTGTCCTTGCTCCTACACTTTTCAATCTTCAATCTATTCCTGTCTGATCTTTCAGCAGTCCTTGTTCGAGTCAACTCACATCCACCCAAACAGGGCAGCCTCCGCCTATCCAATCTACTGTATGCCCATGACTTGGATATTCTTAGTCATAAGAAGAGAGGCTTACAACACCTTCTGAATGTGATTGCCAAATATTCTAACAGGAATAGACTACAGATATACAAAAAGAAAACCTACATACTTGCTGTCAGTTCATCTGGACCCAAAAATTGGGCATGGTTCCTAAATCAGGGAAGGATTGAAGCAACCAGATGCCACAAGTATCTGGGTGTCTTCTTTAAGAAAAATGACAGATACTCAAACCAGCTGGGAGAGCTAAAAAAGAAAATAATTGCGTTGTTTTACGAACTTAGCTCCCTTAAAAAAATTAAATGGTCCAACATTCACCCCAACCCTCCGAGTGGCCCAGGTAAAGGTCATCCCTACCCTTACTTATGGGTGCAAGGTTCTGATGGGCTTGATAGCGGGCAACTGGATAAATCAGTCGCAAAAATATATAGAACGATCTTCCAGCTACCCTCTTATATGTCACCGGCACAAAACAGGTTGGAATTTAGAATCTTCAGACAGTCATTGGGTCGTATGGTGGCTTTCTTAATAAGCTGCCATAATTTCAGGGCGGCTAAGGAAGGCAGGCTAGCCCACTATCTATGGACCCAGCTGAACACAAATCGATGGCCGGCGGGATACCACTACCTGTCCTGCGGCCTTAGCTCTCTTGGTCTGAGCAACGTGTGGGTCCTAAATGTAAGCCAAAACGAATTCAAGAGGCTAGCAAAACAACCTTGAATTAGGGATCATTAACCAAAAAGAGCACCAGTTTCTCAATACTAAATCGCCACGCATGCAGGTGATTTACACCTTACATAAAATACATAAAAGCATCACCACACCACCAGGACGTCCCATTGTTTCTGGATGTGGTTCGATTCTTGAGCCTCTGGGCAAATATGTAAACTTTTTTATCAAGGATTTCGTACCAGACACTCAATGCTATGTCAGAGACAGCAAGGCCATGGTAAACTTCATTGAAGAAACTCCCTTTAATGTAGGCCAGCAGTTGTTATGTACATTGGACGTTGAGTCCTTGTACACAAATATCCCTCAAACAGCTGCGTTACTGGTTATACGCGATATCCTTGATACCAGGCCCAGACCTCATCGGGTTCCCACAATTTTCATACTCCAACTGTTGGAGATCTGTTTGACAAAAAAAAAATTCTCCTTTGATCAGCAGTATTTCCAACAAATCAAAGGGACTTCCATGGGGGCTGTTTTTGCCCCCAATCTGGCTATACTATTCATGGATCAAATAGAGACTCATTCTATCCTAACACCTTCCAATCCCTTCTCATCAGATATCATTAGTTGGAAACGCTACATTGATGATATTTTCCTGATTTGGAATAATGATGAAGGCAATCTAAATCTATTTATCCAGTGGCTTAACAGTAACTGCTGCGGGCTCACGTTTACCAGTTCCATTGACACTGAATCTATCCCATTTTTGGACCTAAACATTTATCATCTTGAGGGTCAATTACACACAAAGTTACACCGCAAACCCACTGAGAGAAACACATTGTTATCCTACAATAGCAACCACCCTAGAGCCCTTTGGGATTCCTTGCCCTATTCGCAGTTCCTCCGTATTAGGCGCAATTGCTACACCAAGGAAGACTATTTCAGGGAGGCTGCTGTACTGTCTGATAAGTTAAAACATATGGGCTACCCCAACAGGCTAGTAAGAACAGCAGTCAAACATGCCTAGTATTGCCCTAGGGAGGCACTCCTTTGTCCGAAAGACAAAGAATCCAACACAAGACTAGCATATGTAACTACATTTTCACCTGCGTCCAATGACTTGAAGAAAAGTATACTTAGGCATTGGCCAACTCTTAGTGCAGGCAGTCTACATTATGATCGCCCGTTGTTTGCTTTAAAAAAAGTTCCAACCTGAAAGATCACTTGGTCCGAGCAGCGCTCCCAAATCCATCCATCCTGAGCACTATCAACTCTTTATGGACCCAAACACCATTAGTAGGACATGCTAAGTGTGGTTCGTGTAATGTATGTGAATTCACCATCGAAGGGAAGTCTTTTGTATTTGATAAAGTCAGTATTTCATGTTAAAGCTTCACTAATTGCAACAGTAATGATGTAATTTACCTAATTCAATGCCCATGCAAACTAATATACGTGGGTCAAACGAGACAAAAAGTCAAGACAAGGATCTGCCAACATCGCAGCCGTATTCGCTGTAAAACTCCAAACGCCCCATTGGTGGACCACTTCAATGACAAAGGACACACAGACAATGATTTGAAATGGACTGTCCTGAAATCTGTGAAGCTACCTCCGCGTGGAGGTGACATTGGACATTTGCTCAATAGAGAAAAACTCAGGATGATCCTACTCTTTGACAGTATACGTAGTGGGCTCAACCGCAATGAGGATTGGACCTCGCTTCTGTGAATACCAACCGTCCTATCTGCAATTCGATTAAGGGACCTTCCTTCTAATTCCTGAGAATATCGAAATTATGTTAAGTTTTATTTAATGTGTTGAACCTTGTAAATGTCACCTTCATTGTGTCACATCACCTGCATGCGCTTGTAACTCACTCCAAATGCTGCCTTTTTCACTATTTCAAGATGTTAGCCGGCTGTTCGGCTGCCCCACCTCACATGGCCGGTTCAATACGCTTAGTCCCATTCCATCATGGCCGCAGCGGTTTCTATTTCCTCTGCACCTGCCCACACTCAGACGTTCCACAGCGCTACTGAGCACCGGGACGTATCTCCGAATTCGATTGAGAACGGAAGGTAAGCCCCCGACAAGTTCCTAGGCTGGGTTGCCTTTGAAGAGGAATGCTACATATGTGTGTTTTCGTTATTTTCCCCGTAGGAGCCACATTGCAGCCCGCGTTAAATTTCCTTAAAACAAGCTTCGCCGCTCCATAGTAGGAGCCTCTAATTTTTATCCGCAGGTAAGCGGTTGCCCCCCTTAGTCGTTATAAAACGTAACTCCTACTGGCACCTAGCACGTGGTTAATCACCGTATTTTTCGGTCCCAGGTATAATTATACACTAACCGACGCAGAACCCTCTCCGGGAACGCGCCTCCCTGCAACCACCTTGCTCCACAATTGGAGCCGTTATTATCCTTCCATAGGTAAGCGGCCATCCTACTAGGTGCTCACCATTACGGCTATTACACGTTTATACGTGCCAATTATATTCGTATCACTTGGCCCTAGGTAACCTTTGGCTGCTATTGATACCAGATCGGGTGGTTACACCTCCAGCCTCTCCAACCTTGTTGCAGTATTACCTCATTAATCTGTTTTAATTCCCGAGCATAATCTATGAGGTTAGTCTATCAACCTAATTTTAAGTACCAAGCATCTGTCAACTTCTTAGCCCATGTCTTATATTGGTCCTTATCTCCTAGGTACCCGAACTAATTGCCACTTCCGCTCCACTGGGCTAAGGTTCCAGTACTACATGCCCCTACAGGGCCTGCTGAGCTCATGTAATTATTCCCATGTATATTAGGTTAAGTACCTAATTGTTGCATGTACAATATCTATGTAGACCCCCCCAGCTCTAACACCTAGCCCCACCAATTGTTGGTTGTTCACCAAACGGCTTATATCTTTCACTATTCTGATAAAAATCACCCAGAGCATGTTAGATGCACCTTGAACACCAATTGTTCACAGCATAGATTCCAAGCATGGCACGGCTTGCCTCCCACTGCGCCTTGTATGGCTGGCACAGGTTGTCTGACACCTGCTCACTTGAATGACCAATCGGCACTTTAGATAACTTGGCATGAGTTTGTGTGATAAATCTTGTGAGTAACACAGTTGTCTAATGAAATGTTATATGTCCCCTTCCTTCCTGTCAATATAGGCTGTTTTCATTCAGGCAAACAATGAATGTCCTGATGATGATCATTTAATGCTAGTAGGATCGAAACGCCGTCAACATGATATGTGGTGTAAAAAACAGTGTACTATTATGTGCCTAAATCCCTATGTTTCCCACATATGTGAAGCAAATGCAATTTAAAATTTTCTCTTTGCTCCCAATTCTTTTATGCCTGAAATACCCCTAGAATTTGTATTGTTTGATTGTATGTGTAGCACTGTGGATGCAGGATTGTGTCCCACTGTTTAATTGTTGGGTCGTCTAATTTAATATATTCATACATTGAATAAATTTCAAAGTCCGGCTGGACTTTTTTTCATTATAGTGCTTATTGTGGCCTATAATTATTGGTACGTTGATCTTTCTTGTCAAGGACCATTGTTTCTAGTTTAACTGATACCCCAGGTCCTTGCTTACCTAGTGGGTTCCCTTGTCCGTTAGTAAAAATTCATCCTTCTTCTGGCGACACACAGTCAACATATCCCAATCCAATCGCTTCGGCGGGATAAGGGAGTGCATGTAGATGATAATATGCCCCAGAAAAGCTAGGAGCTCGGCTTTCAGCATGTCGCTGGGCTTACGCTCCTTATCCCATGCCTTGATCTCATCCCATGTGCCACCCAACTTCAGTGCATGATTCTGCGAATTAAAAAGCCTCCATATATAGACTGGTACCAGCAGACTAAAGAACAACTGAATATCAGCTAATGTCATCCCTGTAGAGGATGCCGTCTCCATCAATTCTTTATAATATGCAGTAGGGTTTCTTCGAGGGTCCGGCAGCTGTCTCTTTAGGGATAGCACCTTGCTCCTCTTCCAAGGAGTATAGATTCACTGTTCCTGAAAAAGAGCATTGACATGTGGCCTAATTACAGTATCCATTGAGTTGCGAAGTTCTGGTATTTCAGGATGGTAAATGGGATGGACCTCCCTCATGGGGTGCTGTGTACCTGTCGTCAGAACTTTTTGGAGCAGTCTGCCTCGGTAACCCACTAATATCTTTACATTGCTAAAAACCTAATTGGGAGCCATACCTGTAGCATATACCCTGTCCCGTATGTCATAGATGGTCTGCTGTGCAACACCCTGAAAGCATTGTTCCCACAGTTCTATTAGCGTGACCGACATGTGCTTAAGAGCATGCTGCTGTATGTAGGGCTCATAATCTTTCATTACTCTCCACACATCTTCCACACTATAGATTGCATTCCGGGCCAACTGAGCTGCTTGATTTGCCACCATTTGCTTTTCCTCATCACTCACAGCAGAGCTCACCAACATTCTCCCAATGCGGTCTTGCGCTGCAATCCATTTCACTTCATGCATTATTTAGTATTTATTTATTTTATTTGTATAAGTTTGTAACGCGCTCAGCTACTCATGAGTGTCCCGGCGCGGGACCTAGCGGGGGTGGAGCTAAGTACTTACCCAAAGGCAACTCCCAGGCTGGTTTGGAATGCATGCAATTAACTATTGTGGTTGTAAGTCTGGCTCCTTTCATTTCCTCCAGAAACAAGCACAAAAACACTGCAACAGCAGCTCTGGGCCCCACAAGACTATAACTGGCATGGATTACCTCTTTAACAGGCCCTTTGAAACCGCCCTAGCTCTCTTTATCCTGTCCTCCCTGCCCCCATTGATAGCAGCTCCGAAGCCGGTAGCGGTCAGCCATGCCTTTTAGCGACAACAGCTCTAAATCATGTAAAAAGTTAAACACTACATAAGCACAACACCATGCTTCAGTTTCATTAAATCAACTCTTCAAATGCTACTTTAATATGCACAATGCTTGTGTTATTTCCTCCCCTCTAGGACCTGTGCTTGGCTGCTGGCTGAGGAGTTCTAAGTCTCTCCTTGCCGGCTTAGCGCTGAGGCCAAAATGTTCCCTTCTGGAAGCATTGTCCCCTGTAAATGTGCATTTGAATGTACTACATTAAATAAATGCAGAACAAGAACGCAGGGCCGGCACAAAGGTGGTGCAATCTCACTGGATACTGACTTCAGAGAGGCAATGTTTCCCAATTTATTTTGCTTTTAAAAGCATTCTCGGATACGTTCCTGGCCTTCAGCAATTTCCAGACAATAAAATGTCAAGATAACTCCGGTGATTAATGTTATTGCTGGAGTGTTTGAGTTGTCTGGAGGAAGACGTTTTGACTCATCGCCAGATAGCGCAGAGGGTTAATATGCCTGCTGCAAATAAAGTGTATCAAGAAGATCACAAAGTGCATAAAATGTAAAAAGGTCAGTAGGTTACAGCTTTTCTGTAACTATTAAAAAAAAAATGTATTGATAACTTTTTTTTCTTAACGCCATACATAGTTCAAAATAACACTTCAGCATACAGAGTACAACAGAGTGAGATCTGCTTGACAGTACATCACGTAGCATTCACATCACCTTCAATGACACTACTCCATATTATGCATTTATGTGCAATTACTCAACCGGACTTGCTGTAAGATAGTCCACCAGATATACCCAGTAGTCTCGAGGTTTAGAGCCAGTGGGCAGTTCTTCCTCATATGTTTTCAGGGTGTCTTTGCAGTGGCCATTGCTTTGTTTTGCGGTGTTGTTCTGCTGTTCCAATGCATCAAGACTCTCCGTTTAGCTATCAGGAGAGCGACCATACAAAATTTGCGTTTCATTGCACGTACATTCCTGAGTAGTCCCAGGAGACACGTTTGGATCGTACATTCAATAGGGACTCCTACCATTTTACTCAGTGTCTCCACAACCAGAGACCAATATGATCTAATGAGCGGACAACGCCAGGCTAGATGAATAAAGTCTGCATTGTCATCCCCACATCATTGACAGTGTGCATCTGTGCGGAGTCCATATTTATGCAAACGGGCCGGAGTATAATATGTCTGATGTAGATATTTGTAGTGCAGCAGGCACAGGTTGCCTTTTGGGGTGAGCATACCAGTTACAGTACAGCAGGTCTCCCAGTCTTCCTCCGTGAGGGGAGTGTCAAGCATGTTGTTCCAGCATTCCCATGCTTTGTGCGTGTTATCAGCTATATCACCCTGCAGCTGTGTGTACATTCGCGTCACCATATGTTTATATCTATACCCACGTTCCTTAACAGTTCAGTTCCAAATTTTTCCTGAGTGACAGAGAGATTTGGGTGAAACTGCAAAGGCATTGCTGGTGCGTATAAAGGTAACTTATGTGCCAACTTTCCCATCTGTCACCATGCTGCATTAGTAGTATCTTTGGTGTTTATTTGGTGAGTGCGCAGGGGGGCCCGTCGATGCGGCAATATAGCAGCTAATGGAATTGGGCGCGCATCTCCATCCTCAATCGCCATGAGCAGCAGGAATGGAACACGATGGTACCAGTAATGCACATATTGTGCCTGGGCGCACAGGTAGTATAGGAAAAGATCTGGTACCTTGAACCCCCCTTTAGAGAAGGGCAAGGAGAAGGCCCGCAGTTCTATGCGAGCTTTTTTACCAGCCCATATTAGCCAAGATATCACAGTGTTTAGGCGTTGAAATACAGCGTTTGGCGGAGTAATATGGATGTTGTTAAATAAGTATAAATGTTTTGGCAATACAACCATTTTGACAATGGCTAGTCTATCTGCAAGGGATAAAGAAAGCTGTATCCAGTGCCCAATCTTCTCCTCAAGCGTGCTGATTGCTACGCCATAGTACGAATAACTATTTCAGGATCTTGATGAAACCAAATACCAAGATACCTAACGGGGTCTGTCTGCCATTCCAAGGGAAATTCTGCTGGATGCGGGCATGTGTTGTCTGTTAACGGAATAATGGTTGATTTGACCCAGTTAATTTGAAGACCTGAGTGGTGACCGAATTTAATATATATTCACACAAAATAGGCGAGAGGTCTGTTTCAGGGTTCCGTATATATAGGACCATATCATCCGCATAGAGCGAGATCTTGATTGGTTGTTGCGGAAAATTTAAAGCAGCATATTTGTGGTTCTGCCGGACTTTACACGCAAGTGGTTCTAGGGCTATGGCAAAAAGCAACTTGGACAGTGGGCAGCCCTGCCGTGTACCCCTTGCAATTGTTATGGCGTCAGAGACATATTTATTGACCCGTATTCACGCTGTTGGTTTTGCATACAGTATGTTAATCCATTGTCGGAAAATCAGGGGGAATCCCATTCTTTGCAGTATGGTCTGAACATAGGTCCATTCAATCGAGTTGAAGGCCTTTGTTGCATCCAAAAAGATCGCAGCAGTCTTCACATCTGGAGACAGATAGTCTGATAATGCAAAAAGTGTTCTGGTGTTATGTGGAGTGGATTGATCGGGTATAAAACCCAATTGATTGGGTAGCACGATGTTGGGCATTAGGGGTTGGAGGCGCTTTGCAAGGAGTTTTGCCAATATTTTAGTGTCAGTATTTATCAAGGACAAGGGTCTATATGACTCACATTGCTCAGGGTCTTTACCAGGTTTCAGCAGGGCAATGAGTAAGGCTTCCCGCAGCGTAGGAGGTAATATCTGTCTCTCATGGGCGTTCCCATACATTTCTACCAGGTGGGGCACTAGCTGATCTATAAATGCCTTGTAAAATTCACTGGTAAAGCCATCTGGGCCTGGTGCCTTACCATTTGGGAGCGCTTTGACGATCTCAGTGACCTCTCCCACTGTAACCGGCAAAGAGAGGTATTCCCTTTGGGCATTGGATAACTAGGTCATTTCTACATCTTCTAGGTATGCCAGAATCTCAGGTAGCGTGGCTATATCACGCGACGCATATACTTCCCCGTATGTACCCATAAAGGCATGCAATATGCTCTGTGTGCCTTATTGAAGCGTACCACTGTCGTCTTTTATTGCCATAACTGTTTGGTGTGCATGTCCAGAGCATATTTTATGCGCCAAGAGTAAGACCCGACCTGGCCTACCTCCCTCGCCATCTGTGCGCGCCCTTTGCCGTTTGAAGATATAGTTCAGTTCATCATCTGCAAATTCTTGATACTCTGTCATATTTTTCCTAATGTCACTAAAAATGGCTGTGTTGCATGTTTGTTCGTATTCTCTCTCCAGCTCTTTTAGCATATTTTCTCGCCTGGACAGCTGTACACGAATTTGCTTCAAAGTTCCTGCATTAGGGCTAATACACACCCTTCATATGGTAGCCTTAAAGGCCTCTCATAATAAACTGGGATAATCAGTGGATTGTTGATTTAATGCAAAATATTCAGATATGGCCTGACTTATTGTATCTGTGTATGCAGAGTCGAGCAGCGCCTTGGCATCAAACCACCACATGTATGTTGGAACCGTGTACTGTGGGATTGTGATGGTTAAGTGCAGAGGGCAGTGGTCGGATAGTGTTTTAGGGAAGTTTCTTATATCTCGTGTCCATGATATAACCCCCTCTGTTCCCAGCCAGCAGTCAATTCGGTACCAACTATTATGGATCATAGAAGCGTGTGTGGCCTCCCTATGTTGTGGATGTCACATCCTCCAGGTATCCACCAGTTTAGATTCAGACATAATATCTTGAATCACAGTTACAGCCTTTTTGTGTGGTTCTCTGGACATGCCTGACCTATCCAGGTGCTCATTTAAGGAAAGATTAAAGTCTCCTCCCCACAGTAAAGTCATTTCAGGTAGACTATTTAGTATATGCCAGAGCGAGTTATAGAAACTTGGGTCATCCACATTTGAGTTTGAGTTTAAAAATTCTTATATAGCGCTCTTACACCAGCGGTTTCATGGCGCTGTAACTGGCAGATCTCCACAATAGACAAGGAAGGGAGGTCGGGTAACAGAGGATTAAATGAAAATTTTGCTGAAGAAGTAGGCTTTAAGTTTCTTTCGAAACTGGGAATATGGGGTTAAAGATCTGAGATCAAGGGGTAATGAGTTCCAAAGGGTAGGGGCAAGGGTCGCAAATTTTGAGCCCCCCCACTTTTTCCGGCGAAACCGGGGAACTATCAGGAGGGATTGAGAAGAAGATCGGAGCTCCCTAGTTGGCAAGTAGGGGATAATCTCTGAAGAAATAAATGCAGGGGCCGTACCCAATCGAGCCTGGTAAGTGATAGATGCAAGCTTGAATTGGATACGTTCCCGAACCGGAAGCCAATGTAAAAGTTTCAGAAGGGGGGTGACATGTGAGGATTTAGGAAGGTTAAAGACCAGCCGCGCCGCCTGGTTTTGGATCATCTGCAACCGCCTGAGACTATATGCAGGTATACCTGCATATAGGGCGTTGCCATAATCCAGGCGGGAGATGACCATCGCAAGGACGATCAACTTCAAGGCCTCAAAGGTGAAAAATCGAGAGACCTTGCGGATGGTACGAAGAGACAGAAAAGAAGAAGAAACCACAGAACTAACCTGGGAGTGAAGGGTAAGGTGAGAGTTGAGTTTGATACCCAGGGTTTTGACCGAAGTAGAGGGGACCGGAGAGGGACCAAGGGAAGGGGGCCAAAAAAAGTGAAGACCAGGGACTGGAGCAACCACCTGTCAACACCAACTCGGTCTTATCAGGGTTGAGTTTCAGGTGGTTGAAATCCATCCAGTCCCTGATGAAAATCATAGTAGACTGGAAATTAGAGATAGAGGCAGAAGAAGAGGACAGATTGAAGACATTTGGCCCATATGTGTTTATTATACCTATGCGCTGCCCACTAATATGCCCAGTTATGATAATATAGCGACCAAAATTATCCATTATGGTGTCATCTATGTGAAATCATGTCCCCTTCTTCACCATTAGGAGCACACCTCTAGAGTATGTGGAGTATGCAGAACTTATCACCGTTTCCGCCCATCTGCTCCCTACCATACATTTATGCACAGTGTCTAAATGAGACTTCTGTAACAGAACAATATATTTTTGGAGTCTATCCAGATATGCAAAAATCTGTCGTATTTTTTCGGGTTATTAAGTCCCCTGACGTTCCACGTTAAAAGATTAAGATGTGCTTTCTGTACTCTATCTATGGTTTTTGGTGTGAGATATATACATGGTTTGTTCAAGAATATTACGTGAATTGACATTGCTGACGTTGGCCATGGCTTGTATGAAGGTGTAGGCAGTGTTGTTAACACTCTGTATAGTGGCAATACACTTCAAACTCTGTAAGCTGTAAAAAAACATCCCCAAACTCAACACCTCCACCCCCCACCCACTTTGGCATTCCAATCACGCTAAAAACACACCCCATAGAACAATTTCAACATATCAGGAATCTCTGTTGGGGATCACCCTCATGGGGGGGTTCTGCCAAGTGCATGCGTCACTATCCAGTGGTCTGGATGGGGCCGGGTACTACGTGAGGAATCGGGTGTATATAGTAACATATGGAAAGCACTCAGATGAAAACAAAATATCAATCCACTGGCAACTCATAGTTAAATAAAGTACCGTCTAGCTACAGGACTATATGTGCCATACCTCGTTGTTCTGTCCTTACTTGTGTGCTCTTCGTGGCTCAGCTTTCTGCAGTCATTCCTAATACCCTATAACTAACAAAGCTGAAGATGACCACACAATATCTAGATTGCAATATCCCATCCACAGGCAGCCTGAGTGTCACTATCATAGTTAGGCACATAGGTACTGTTCAAGGGTGCAATATTATTTAAGGGAATGAGGGGCATTGGGGAAACACCCCATGTCTGACCACCCGTTGAAGGCAGCAAGCAGTACATCTTGTCCGTCCTGCTCAGATGAACAGATCCCCACCAACATGACAGGTTGTCCACCTTTTCAGAGGAAAGAATGACGTGCTCCAGTTTCCGGACCCAGTTTTGAGTTCCTCAGTCTGATAGCTAGTTACAAAGATCCTGAGGTAGGAGCAACAAAACAGTCATCTCTCGTGCCGATGTCAGTGTTCTTTGCAATAAGGATTTAGTCCAGCGATTCAGGTAGTTAATCTCGGTCAGATCCACCCATCACACTTCAGTTAGAATCTTGATCTGGGTCTGTACGATTGTGCACATTCTGCTTATTGCTCAGCTTTTTATTGAAATCCTGCGCAGCCTTTGGTGTTTGAAAAAAAATCACTTGGCATCATACTTTATCCGCAGTTTGGCAGGGGATAACATTGCATACTCAATACCCATCTCTTGGAGTTTATTTTTGGTTGGGTTGAATTCTTTACTCGCTGTCTGTACTGCCATGGTGAAGTCTGGGTAGAAGGATAGGCGATTTCCCTGATATTGTATTTGCTGTTTTTCACGAGCCATTCTCAAAATTACATTGCGGTCTCTGTAATTTAGGACCCTGGCTACAATGGGTCTTGGTGGCGCACCTGGCGGTGGTTTGGGTAGCAGTGTCCTGTGACCCCGCTCTATTATCAGTACCGTAGAGAAACTGCTGTCGCCAAACACCTCTCGCAACATGCCTTCTACATACGCTTCCATGTTTCCTGTATTTGTCTTTCAGGAACTCCTGCGATTCGTACATCACTGCGGCGCGATCTTGCCTCTAAATCCTCTGTCTTATTTTTGAGGGTCTCCAGGGCCTTCTCCATGCTGGTGCATTTCCGTGCCGTGCCATGGGATTCATCCTCCACCTCCGAGATGCAGCCTTCCACAGCATCCAGGCCTTCGTCCTGCTTGTCCAATTTAGTAGATATACTATCCACTCACTGAGTGAGGGAATCTAATTTTCCATTGATTGCCTGGAGGCTTTGTTGTATGACTTGCAGAGTGATTTCCACAGTTTTGTTCGCTGGCTGTTCCGTTTCTACTTCTGTCTCTGAGTATGCAGTCGCACCTTTAGTATTACGTTTTGCGTCAAAATTTAGCTTCGGCTGTTGCTTGTTTGCTTTTCCCATATTGGCGGCAAGTGTGCTGGATTATATAGTGCCAGTTAGTTTGTCTGCCTTCTTCTATCTAGCTTTAAAACTGGTGTGTAGTAGATGTGATCTTTTACCCCAGTGTGTATGCTTCTCATCTGTTGTTCAGTTGCAGAAGCACAAATCAGCCCGCTCCCACAGGTCTCAAAGGCGCTGATATGTGCAGTAGAGCTGGTGATGTCAGTTAGGTGATCAGTCTGCCATTGAACGTGCAAATGCTAGCTTTCCTTTCACAGGCGTCAGCAGGATTGTTCCTTCCCCATCACTATCATTTTACAATTATATATTTAAAGAAGCCAACCAGCAGGCATCGCCTTTATTTTCTTGAGCATTGAGCGCACTGACTCACAATGGTCTGGGCGCACCTTCCATCTTGTCTAACCAGGGGTAAACAAGCACAACAGGATCGCAGCAGTTACGGCGCTTTCCAGGTTAGTCACAGCAGTGGGCCGGTCGCGCATTACCGCAAAGAATATCGGTGCGCTGACCTCTCCCAGTGCAACTTGTTTTTTCCCCTGCACACTTCAGCAGAGTCCGCTTCTGGCCTCATGGTGCCGCATTACAACCTGCAGGTATTTTCTCCCCGCCCCGTGGCCGCCATTTCATGACTTCACTGTACACTTAATTTCATCGGTACGCACAGCTCCCCGGAGGCCTCTGCTCGCATTCCACCTCTGGCAAAAGCAATTATGAATGTCTCACCCGCTATAGGAATGCGGATGCTATCTTTTTCCTATCGCCGGGGAGCTGAGCCGCTGCATGCATCCGCTTCGCTTGTTCTACACATTGGGAGCCGCCATTTTGCTGTCACCACAGTGGCTCACCGCTTCACTGACAGTAATTTTTCAAATTTTGGACCTCTGCCTGTCTTTTAGCACCCTCCAGGCTCTAGCGGCCCCATTCAGCTGCTTATGCCTCTAGTTTTTACGTCGCATATCACCCATTATGTTACTTTAAAATGCCAGCAT
This sequence comes from Lissotriton vulgaris, assembly GCF_964263255.1. Classification (NCBI taxonomy): domain Eukaryota; kingdom Metazoa; phylum Chordata; class Amphibia; order Caudata; family Salamandridae; genus Lissotriton; species Lissotriton vulgaris. The sequence goes on from NC_141685.1 coordinate 1,229,548,572, forward strand.
GTTCCCCGACTGGCAGAGCTGCTTCAAGAAGCGGCCATATGACAGCGCACCTCTAGTGCCCCCTGCTTTTCTGTAACTAGCAGCTTATAAGTTAAAATTCGAACATAGAGCATTGAATTTATAACTGTCATCAAAGAACTGCATGCAAAGCAAAGTATAGATTAGAGCAGATATTAATGTTGCAAAAAGGGTTCATCTGGATAGAAATCAATTCTTTTTATTCAAGAGAACCCCCAAATAGGGTGATCTGTTTTCAATTCGGAGTTTGTGCTTCTGGGGCCCAAGCACTCTTTAGCAATGCTGCCTACCAATATCCATGACTTGTCACTCCTACACCCTGTAGTCCTCTGTCTTATGTAACATTTCCTTTATGCTAATTTATACACGTATGATTGATTGTCTCAGTGTAATTTGTATTTGATGCAAAGTGGTCTGACAACCTACACTGGTATGTGTGGCACATATAACTAATTAAATGCATCTGAACATTAGTGGTTATGTAGCCTTAAGGGACACTGTTAGAGGGTGGTGGGAGAATCTGCATATAGCCTTACCTCAAAATCACCTCAGCACCACCTCAGCATCAGCACAGCACCACCTCCTCGTCAGTGTACCAGCACCAACCCAGCATCAGAACAGCACCACCTCAGCACCAGTGCAACAAAACCTTACAATCAGCACTTTACCATCTCAGCTTTAGCACAGCACTATCTCAGCATTAGTTCACCACCGTCAATGCAGCCCTAACTCAGCAGCATCTCAGCACCAACGCAGCACCACTTCAGCATCAGCACATCACTACCTCAGCACAGCACCAACTCAACATCACTCAGCACCACCTGAGTGCCAGCTCAGCACCACCTCAGAACTAGTGAAGCACCACCACCTCAGCATAACTCAGCACCACCACAGCTTCACTCAGTACCACCTCAGTATCACTCAGCACCATGAAGGAAGTGACCCGATTCAGAGTCACCAGGGTCACTCACGACCACCTCTCAGCCTTCCATACCAAATCACGAGTCGGTTAGACCAATATATGTTTATTCAGGTACACTCAGAGTGGAGCCCATTCGGCCCAGTCTCTAGGAGTGCTGCAGAGGGACTGACATCAGTAAGCATAGAGATACATTATGTACATTTCAAAATCAATGAAGGCACACCAACAATGGAATTTTCCAAGCAGATGCAGCTAAACAATGAAGTCAGAGGATTAGTTTCGATTCTGAAGCCAGGCACACACTATATACGACTCAAGGACTCTCTGCCCATGCCCGCCACTAGACAAGTGGTAGAATACATCTATCTAAAGGGAAAGGTATGATCTAATAGGAACTGTGTATTAATTAGTGAAGTGAGTCCCAGCCTTGGGGAAATGAAACTCAACTGAGGCCTCTTCTCAGAAATGAGGGAGAATTATTTTTGATTATAACTCAAAATGGCGCCCACATCGAAAATGGTGCAGCGAATGCTAACCTACATAGAGCAATACGCAAACATGATTTTTTTCTCTTATAACAACAACCTCAGCATCAACACAGCACCACCTCCTCATCAGTATACCACCAACTCAGCATTAGCACAACACCATATCCACATCAGTGCACCGCCCCTCAGCAAAACACAATATCAGCATCACGTAGTACCAACTGAGCACCACCTCAACACCACCTGAGCACTAGGGCAGCAGCACCACCTCAGCATGACTCAGCTCAACCTCAGCATGACTCAGCACTACCTCAGCAACAGTGCAGCACCACTTAAGCATTAGCACAGCACCATCTCTGCAGCAGTGCACCACCACAAGCTCAGCACATATGCAGCCCCACCTCAGCAGCAACTAAGTACCAATGCAGCACAACTTCAACATCAGAGCAGCATCACCTCAGCAGGGCATCAACTCAATATCACCAGTGCAGCACCACCACCTTAGCATGAACCAGCACTTCAGCATCATTCAGCACCACCTCATCATCACCTCCTCATCATTTCACCACCAACTCAGCATCAGTACAGCACCACCTCAGCACCAGCCCAGAACAACAACATCAGTACAGCACCATGTCTGCATCCGTGCACCACCTCCAATGCAGCCCCACCTCAGCAGCAACTCAGCAACCATGCAGCACCACCTTAGAGCATTATCTCAACACAACACCAACTCAGCATCACTCAGCACCACCTCAGCACCACTGCAGCAGCACCACCTTTGCATGATTCAGCGCCACAGCATCACTCAGCAACAACTCAGCATCACTAAGCACCACCACAGGATCACTCAGCACCACCTGAGTAACACTCGGCATCACCTCCACACCAGCACATCACTACCTCAGCATCACTTAACACCACCTGAGTATCATTAAGCATTACCTGAGCATCTCATCTGCACCAGCCCACCACCACCTCATCAACACTTCAGCATTACTCAGTACCACCTCAGTGTGCTCTCGGAATCTGGTATCTGTTGATTCTCTCCTAGTGTCCGTTCACTGCTCATTTTGTAATTCAGGTACTATTTCACAATCTCCACCCTCCTATTATTTATGTCCCTCCATTCATAACAAAAAAGGCTATAACAAATAAGCATTACAACTGGCAGGAAGAGGTTGCCTGCATTGCAAGGATAAAAAACTAGAAGACATTTGTGTTAATTCTTTTTTTATTAGAGTCATTCAATTGAACATAATGTCTTCTTTAAACACCACTACAGAACACCCCACAACACAAAATACCATTCCACATACTTACACTCCATTACACACAGTCACACTCCACATTATTCCAATACACTCATAAACACATATTTACGTTCCACATAATACAACTGCACACACCGTACCACATAATTCCACTACACAAATCCACATCACACAGTTTCACACCACACAATACCACAACTAACAAGTCCAATCTAACCCACATTATTGGTACACACCACATATATCCACTCCAATCAATAACACATAGGTAAGAGACATTTGCATTTACAATGCCAATAGCTCCAATTGTTCCTTTTTTTAACAGACAGCTCTGATGCTTAGCTCCTACCAATTTATTATTTTCCATCACCAAAAACACAAAGCTATGCACACAGTTCCATGCCACACAATTCAGCTTGACACATTTCTAATACACACCATATAATTTAACACCAAACCACATATACAACGCAACAACACAATTACACAACACACCACATACATCCATTCCACACCACACAATTAACCATTGCGCCGCAATGCTGTACAGCACCACACATATTTAAACTGTACTACACACTTCACCACAACACACAATTCTACTCTACATAATGCCACTACACTGAATGCCACATAATGGCTAACCATATATTTCCACAACACAACATGCCCCATAATGCCACTACACAAATCTACTCAACACAACACGCCACACAATTACACAATTAGCTAATCCAATCCAACTCAAATAGTTCCACTACACACCACATCCATACACTCTATACCACATAAGTAAAATACATTGCCATTTACAATGCCAATAGATCCAAGTCAAACAAATGCGAGACCGGTTGCATTTCCAATGCGCGTTTTTCTGAGGGAATCTATCATCCTTCACATCATTTTTATCTTTAAAAAAGTAACATGTCTGTAATACTCTGAGTGTTAACCTAATGACAAATACACCAAATATGTTCTCCAGTACCATTTGTTGCACTGTTTGCTATAATTTTTACAAAATCAATCCACATTATGTTCAGCAATGTTGATATTTTTGAAGCAACATAAACATAAAGGGGTCACAATTTCTAGAGGTCCCTAAACTTAGTTTATCAAGGGGCAGTTGACATTACCCTTGGGCCCTGCTATTGCATCCCAAACCTATTGTAAGCTGTCAGAAGCCAGAGCCTTGATAAAGGGGTTATGGGGATGCCACAAAGAGACAACAGCGGCCGCTGCTCTGCTGACGCAGAGCAGCATCGCCCCACTGCTCTCTGAGCAGTTCAAAAACGAACATTAAAATGATAATAATGCAATGTTATTATCATTCATTTTATTGTTCTCTACAGGCTTAGGTGTGGGCCGGGCTGGCCAGAGCAGGGCAAGGAGTGGTGGGCATTCTGTAAGTGAGCAGGCCCAACAGTCATGCGCACTCAGCATGTTCTCCACTAGGCTGTAAAGCACAGCCTGTGGGAAGAACATGCACAAACCCCAGTCCCTGTCTGAGGGCTCCGAGTCCCTGTCTGGGTGCTGTACCATGGTGCTCAGAACAACCATGACATTGCTGTCCTGCTGGTGACAGCAGCGTCATGTTTGGCTAGGGGAGTCTGGTAGCCTGTGCAGTTGCTGCTTCATGGAAGGAGAACAGATGATGGAGGAGAGACAGTGCAGTTCCCAAGTAATTGATTTTGGTTTTATTCCGTTTCCCCACCCTGATCGTTAGCAGCTGCCACTGAGCATCTATATTGTGATGTAACCTATTCAGGATCTCCTGTGTCCTAAGATATCCTAGATCTAGTGGTCCTTAAGGACTACTAGATCAACAGGTAAGGAATCACTGTAATAAATCGCCTGTAAAACTAAGCACAAATAGAAAAAAATACAGTGAATATATAAAGAATGGAACATGTGGGACTACTGATGCAGTCAGTCGAGGCCCTAATTGTTACAGATGCTTTTAAATACATTTTTGGAAGCAAATTCATTCCTAATGCCAATCGCTGGAAGGGTTGAAATCTCAAGTGAATTATATCCATTTTAAATACCAAGCCAATTCCGGTTTAAGAACTAGTATGGCTCTTCTGTGAAGCTTTGCTGTTTTGGCTGACTACACAACATCTGCCATTTCTGCGTGGTCAACACATATGTTTTGCCTTTTGAGGAAGCCTATATTTTTGCTGGCGCTTGGACTCCGTGCACTTTAACCCCACTAACCAGCAGTAAAGTACCTGGACTCCCACTTTAAACATGGTTGAATTGGCATAATTAACTTATCTATAAGTTCATAGTATATGGTACAAAATTTACCCAGGCCTTGTAAGTTAAATGTCCCTAGTGAACCCGCCCTTACTGTCACAGGCAAAGGCACAAGCAGTGATCACCAATAGGACCGGGGGCCGGTACTCGCTGCCCCAGCCAACACTGCACTACATCAGCACGCAGCGTCATCAGTAACACCAGGAGGCGCCTGTAAATCCTGAAGTGGGCTCCTGCAGCGTGGGACACCCGTACCGTCACAGGCACAAGCAGATATCACCAGCGGGACCAGGGGCCAGGAATTGCTGCCCCAGCCAGCACATGCTACATAAGCTCGAAGCGTCATCAGTAGCGCCAGGCGGCACCTTTAAATCCTGAAGCGGGCTTCAACAGCGCGGGACGCCCGTAATATCACAGGCACAAGTAGCCATCATCAGAGGGACCATCGGCCAGGACTCGTTGCCCCAGCCAACACCGCACCACAGTGCAGCGTCATCAGTAGTGCAAGAAGGTGCCTTTAAATCCTGAAGCCGGCTCCCTCAGCACAGGACGTCCGTTCCATCACAGGCACAGGAACAAGCAGCCATCACCAGCTGGACAGGGGGCCAGGACTCGTTGCCCCAGCCAACACCCCTCTACATCAGCGAGCAGTGTCATCAGTAGCGTCAGGAGGCGACTTTAAATCCTGAAGCGGGCTCCTGCAGCACGGGACTCGCATTGGCAGATCCTGGGTGAAGCTCGGGACAAGGTCAGGCCTGTCCTTGCCCATCACTGACCGGAGGAGGCAAGGCTGGGCCACACCTCTAACATCTTCTGCCGGACATTGTATGTTACCTGTGGTTCTTCAAGACTCCTAATTGTAAGCGCTGACTCGTTTATAATTCTTTGTTTGAGCCTGAGAAGGGGAGTTCTGGGAGTGTTGTTTAGTGGCAGCAAGACTTTTTCAACCGCCCTGTGCCCGTAGTTTGTAGTTGGGGTGTGTGTAGACAAGCCTGTCGAACAAGCACATTATGGGGAAAAGGAAGTGTGCCACTAGGCTCATCACCTGATGCAACCAAGGGCACTATTGACTCCTTCTTAATAAAGGCAGTGGAAACAATCTCTAAAGAAATTTATAAAGCAAAGAGGAGGCTCTCACATGGCAGGGCTGGAATAGCAGCACAGACACCGGAGGGGAATGTGGCACTATTAGCTTAAAAAAATGCTGATAATGGAGTAGGAGACTCTTTGATCAAGGGGCAGGGGGAGGAAGTAGAAGAGACTGGGGACCCTAACCAGAGTACCAATACCAGTTTAGACAGCGTTGCGGCTGGCTACACAGAGTAGGGTCATGCTGCTTACTCCTCATTGTGTGGATCATAAAAATCCTTGGTAGAGTGATTTTAGGCAGACTTCAAACCTGGGCAGAGGAAAACGGGATAATTAGTGACTTGCAATATGGATTTCAGAAGGGAGTTGGAACAATTGAACAGGGTTTAACTCTATTTATTTTGCATCAAAAATATGTTAGGGTAAAGAGAGAACGCATATATTTTACATTTGTTGACTTAACGTCAGCTTTCGATTGCGTCTCCCATAGTAAACTTTGGGAAATTTTAGAAAAACTAGGGGTGGATGAAAACATTATTTGTTTCCTAAGAGAACTATATTCTGGTGCCACAGCAGTTGTCCGTTATGGGAAGGACGAAGAATGTACTAGATCATTTAGAATTGGCCGTGGTGTACGCCAGGGGTGCGTTGAGGCCCCCTTTGTATTCTTAATATATATTAATGATCTTGAGAAGATACTGCTGCAGGAGTGCAGGGATATGCCCATGATAGGTAAAAGGGCAATCCCTGCACTCCTGTATGCAGATGATGCAGTAATAATGGCATGAACGCCCATTGCCTTACAGGGTTTGATAACAACTTTTAATAATTTTATGTCAAACCCGGATCTTAAAATAAATTGCACAAAATCTTTCTCTACGAACTGTGGCACAAGAAGTAACAGCCAGAGAAAAATTATGTTTATCAATAATAGCCCCCTGGATTTCACCACAACTTTCCCTTATTTAGGTATCCTGTTTCATGAGTCGGGCACATGGACAAGTGCAATAAAAACGAGAAGCCTACTGTTCTCTAAAACAATAATGGCTTTAAAAAGTTTTAGTAAGAAAATGGGTAAAAAACCGATCAGGGAAATTCTAACATTTTTTAACGCAACTTGTATATCAGTTGCTCTCTATGGCTTAGGACGCCAAACAAACCCTATACAACTAGTGGAAAATATGTTCCTGAGACACATCTTAGCTGTACCTGAGAGTGTCTCAACTTTTATCTGCCACAGGGAACTAGTCCAGCCACATATTGGAGATATAGTTAAAATTCAGCCAGTATTACTCTGGCATAGGGTTTGGACTACAAATGAGTGTGTATTTAACCGTGCATTTCTGACGGACGTTTTAAAGTTAGAACATATGAATAGGATCAAATGGCTTGAGTACCTAAAATGCTTTCTTGCCGAAATAAATTGCCAAAACTATTTTGATGACCCTCTTTCAATGATAAATGTCCCAAGAAAGATACTGAAAAAACAATGCATGGAGTTCCTTGAAGAGAAAAGAGCTAAAGTAGAAGTAATGAAAAAGACTGTATTTCACATCGACACCGACTGATATTAACGCAGGACAGCCACAACCATATTTAACTCTGAATATGTCTAACTATGAACGATTTGTCCTGACACGTTTCAGGTTGAACATACTTTTTAGACTTTTGAGTTTCCCTGTTATGAACAGTTGGTCTCGCGAATTAGATATGTGCCCATGCGATGACTCTTCGACCCAATCAGATAATCATATTTTAATTTTTTGTAAATTTTATACATTGTCACGTAGAAATCTGATTATCCTGATTTTAAAGGAAATGAATGTAAATCGATGTCGCCCAGCATTTTTAGAATTGCAGAGATTAGATACAGTTTTAACTGTTGTAACCATATCTGAATTTTTTAAAAAAGTTTTTAAATTAAGAAAATCTATTTGTATTGACGAACTTTAATAGCTTGCTATGAACAAATCTGCCTTTCTATGATATATTATGTAAAGAGATGTCTTTGTAATGATTTTATGTTATGTACTTTTATGGTTATTGTCGAATAACCGAATAAAGTTATAAAAGAAAGAAAAAAGGTGCCCATCAGCCCCTAAGAGACAGCGGAAGGTACAGAGGAAAAGAGCTCCTAAGCCGCCCAGTGTAATTCTCAACAACAACTAATCTATAATGCTACTCTACCTGTAGAGACATGCATTGAGTCCCCAGAACCCCCCAGTGAGTATGGGTACAACAGGATGGGAGAACTGGGGGACAGGCCATGGGGATGACTAAGCCAGGTCAGCTGACCTACCCAAACAGGGAATCAAATTAAAGAGGCTACCGTGGGGCATATCAGCAGCATGGCAGGCAGACCAGCGGTGTCACCCAACTTGCCTAAAATACCCAAAACTTGCCAGTTAGAGATCTCACACCAGCAAGTTGTCCTTACACAGTAGTTCTAGTGGGGTTACCAGGATGAGATAGTACACAATATGAGTCTAGAGTCCAGTTGTTAAAGAAAGTAACCCACTGTTTAGGCACACATGCTGGATTTAACATCTCGGCCCAAAGACACAACCTGATGGCCAGAGGGGTGGCGTGGATTGGCAGGTCTAAGAAAATATTCCCTGGGGACAGCGTTATTATCATGCTTAGGTACCCGGCACTGGCCTAGAAGGTCTTGCTTTCATCCTCACTTATTGTAGAATTCAGGATTAAACCAGTACCACTGGGTTTTTTCTATAGACCCCCTTCTAAATTCTCATCTCCCCATTATGCGGGTATACAGGAAGCAGACCGTAGTAGGTGTGGGGGACCAGTGAACACAAGAAATGTATTTGCAACACCGGGGGATTTGAATGATATAGATTGACTCCACAGCAAGTAGCGATGGTAAGCGGGTTGAACACATTAAGGAACAAAGTAGGAGGGCAGTGACCAATGCTGGGGTCATTTGTGAAACCCTTCATGAGCATAAGGATCAAAAAGAAAGGAGGTCTCCCGGTTCAGATGGGGCTATTATTGACCTTCCCGGCTCCCAGGAGAGGCGAATCATGGGTTATTTAATATTAATTTCATGGAATATGGTAGGTTTGGCGAGTAAGTTTTGGGATGAGCAGTGGCTCCTTTACATCAGAAAATTCCATATAATCTCCATTCAGGAAACATGGGAGCCAGTAAACACCTTTTTTTTAGAAGGGTATAAAACCTTCTGTCCAGCACGAAGGTCTAGTGCAGGGAGTAATAGAGGGGGTTTAATTATGGTTGTAGACTTAAGGATCCAGGGGAGATGGAACCTCATGCCATGTGAGTTGGATGTAGTAGAGGGATTAATATTTGTCAGTAATGTTTATCGTTTGGCATTTATTAATCTTTGCAATGCACAGGCAAACTTGCAGGGACCAAAATGCCTGGACGAATTAAGCACCCGATTAGAAAAATTACAATTTGAATCCTGAACCCAGTCACACTCAATATTAGCTGGAGATTTTAATTGCAATTTGTGCCCCAATTTGAGGGTGACTGATTGCGACTGGCAGGCCTGTACACTAAAAAGGGGTCTCATATGGAACATACCCAGTCAGGAAGGGAGTTGAGTGTGCTTTTAAATACCTTAGGTCTAACACACACAATGAACCTAATTGTCCCCCACCCAGATATAACTGTGCCACCACCTATTAGGGCAGAGGCTGTGCATCATTTATTGACTTTATCTTTGTTTCGCACATAGTTAGGAGGTTCATTACCTGTTTTCATATTTTTCATAGTATATTCATTGATCATAATCCCGATATCACCAGGGATCGCATAGTCTAACGGGGGGACTGATCTCTGCAACTGATCAAGGCAGGCGGCTGAGTTGGGCGCAGGTTGATACTTTTGCTTTTAATAATTCCCTCTTTAATAGAAGCAAGCAGGAGATACAGAATTGTTTGGACCCAGAACTACAAGGTCGTGAACTAGTTCACACATTCACAACGATTGCGCAGTTAGTGGATAGCCTTTTAAAAGTACCAGAACATTCATGTGCTATGGTTGTGCCAAGATGGTTTGAAGGACACTGTTCTGAGGCCCTTAGAGCTCTGATGAGGGCCTTTAAACAATAAGTAGAGAAAGAAATCTGGGACAGGGAAAATACATGAAGCAAATAATGTCCCTAACACAGTCCCATTTCCTAGGGATGTACAAACAATCTTTACTTGAGGCTGGTGGTCAAAAAATTAACATAACACAATAGGAACAAATGATGCAACAATGTCAAGGAATTCACAATTAAAAAAATTAACAATAACTGTAGCAAGACAAAATATCGAATTCAAAATATAGAATTAGCAAAATATCGAAGTCAGAATATAGAATGGGCAAAATATTGAATGGACAGATTATAGTGGTGAAAAATATCGAATTGAAGGTAAGTCATTTTTACCCCTATGCTATCCAACGCTTTCCCTACTGTTGCACTCTCTGGAGTGGGAATAGTAATTTTTACCCCTACGCTAATCAACGCTTTCCCTACTGTTGCACTCACTGGAGTGGTAATAGTAAATGTAATATTTATTATTTCATTAAATTTAAATTACTTTTAAGACATTTTAAAAAAATCAATATTTTGACTTACTATATTTTTTAAACTATATTTTTGATTTGCTATTTTTGTACTTACCTGTTTGTAGATAGGAATTCGATATTTTTGCATTCTATATTTTTTCTTCAATATTTTGGTAATTCCATATTTGTGAATTCGATATTATGTCAGTGATCCTCCAATAACCAATCATAAGTTAAAAAAACAATTTATACCATACAATACATTTGTGTGCATGTTACATAAAACATTCCCAAAAAAATATTCGGAAAAACAGTTGTCGACGCAGCGTTTCAGTATTGTAATTAACACCTTCTTCAGGCCAGTTTTTCTTGATAATAGAAAACATACAATTAAAATCTATTTATATTAAAAAAACATTTTTGCACAGAAGACATTGAGAATAATGTACACAACAATCATTTTTTTTTTTTGGGGTCTGGACACCAGCTTGGTTAACTTTTTGCACGATCTCCATCTAAATTTGTTCGCCTCTGTCAGGGTAACAAGGGAAGGAAGATGTACGACGAAGTTTAGGTCAGGGAGAGGGGTCAGACAAGGCTGCATTCTGGCCCCTCTCCTTTTTACATTGTACATTAACTCCCTGGGGAAATCCCTGAACTCAGCTACTATGGACACGCCGCGTATGGGGGGGTCACCCATTCCGGTCCTTCTATACGCGGACGTTGCTGTCTTTATAGCTCGTACAGGTACGGGCCTGCAAAGACTTTTGGATCACTTTGGTGGTTTCATGGAAGCCCTGGACCTAAAGATTAACACAGCTAAATCCCACGTCATGGTTACAGGTTCATGAAAGAAAAACATGAAGCTCAGGTCTTTCAGTTGTAATAACTCCCCAATCTCGAGGGTACCTTTCTTTTGTTATTTAGGCGTCACCTTTGACGAAAAAGGTACTTGGGGTGCTCAACTGAAACTAAAGGAGAATGGAGTCAGTAGATCCACCGCAGCCCTCATGCATTTCTCTAAAAGACTTGGCTCGAGACCCATGGAGGCCATGACCCGCATCTATAGATCCAAATGTGTGGCTATTGCTTCTTAAGGGGCAGACATCTGGGGTTATGTTTCAGCCCCAGGAATTCAAATTGTAGAAAATAACTTCATTAGAGCCTTGTTGTCACTTCCGAAATCATCTCCCATATATTCCATCCATAACAAATTAGGTTTGGGATATGTTTCTGATCTCCTAAAAATTTCCCCACTGTTATGTTGGATTAAAACTTGGACAAATGAGGAGATCACATTGAATCACTGCATTCTCAAAGACTGTTTGGCTCTGGATAAAGCAGATAGCATACCCTGGCTGGCATATGTTAGAGCGGCATGTGCCAGGCTAGGGCGTCCGGACATGTACTCTTTACCGCAGAGCCTCAAGAAAGAGGATGTAAAGTGGATCAAGCAACATTTTCGAAATCTGCTGGAGACTGAGAGGGAAGCGGTTGAGCTCTGCAAGCCAATGGTAAGGTCATTATACCAACTTTCGTCGTCCATGGCTATGGAACCTTATCTCAAATATGTAACTAAACTATACCATCGTTTTCTATTAATAAGGTTCAGGTTCAACCAGATACATCTTGTGCTTGGCTCATATACAAAGTGGGGTACTCCAGAAAACACCCCACCCTGCACCTGTGACTGCTTTTCCACACAGGATACTCTCCATTTAGTCATGCTTTGTGAACATTACCTGGCGGCCCGCAAAAAATTCCTCTTCCTAATTTTGAAAGACTTAAAATTTGCCCAGGTACGGCCGGCCCTCCTATACCTACAGATGTTGAACTCGGTGCAGGTTACATATGGCGTAGCTTGTTTTTTGGTTGCAGCCGTCAGACAAAACAAAACAAAACCTCCTGCTATTAACCATCACCAAACCTGACACTTTCTGTAAAAACATGTTCGGGGGGATCGCCCAAAACTACTGGAAAGTGTATTCCCTATATCTACCTTCTTTTAATCTGTTTTTACCTTTAATTTTCTTTCCCTTTTATATATCTTTTAATCGATTTACTTATGATTTGCAAACATGTCTAAACTTGTTTAATTGTATTTTATTGTATTATGATCTATGTATTGCTTTTATGGTTTTAATTAACCGAATAAAGTTATTTGACTGACTGACTGACATTTACTTTTTTTCTTCCATTGTTGATTAAGCATTTTTCTGTTTAGGTCCATTGTTGATTAAACATTTTCATATTTTACATGACCACCAGCATGACCCACACGTAATTATCCAATCAGATATTGGTGATCCTCATAACAAAAATTATTATAAAACATAGTACCCTATCTCTGATGCAGAGAATTATACAACCAAATGATAAACCTACCTAGATACAGTAAATGTGATGATATCCTGCAATTAATCAACCACTTCTAGTGCAATGACATTGCTGTATTAAAAACTAGAGAGGGACTGATAGCCTTCTCAAGAGTTTCCACCTTTAATGTAAAAAGAGATAGTGAAAAAATATATATATTGGTTCTATTTACCAGTTGTCCTCTAATTATTTGTTAGATTGTCAAACAAATGATCAACCTACCTAGATAAGATGGATGTGATTATATCTTGCAATTTATCAACCACTTCTAGTAAGATGACATTGTTGTAATTAAAACAAGAGAGGTAAATGATGGCCTTCTCGAACATTTCCACCTTAAATAAGGAAAGAGATATGGGACAAATATGTGTAGAGTTTAACTAATCCATCCACTCCAATTAATCATTAGAGTGGCGTAATATATTAGCCTTTCAAATAATTATAAACACAAGAAGGACCTGCTGATGCAAGGTCTTCTCTGTATATATGTACACTGGAGCCACCGTCGAATTCATGCGGTTTAGGTTGAATTTTCTTCACCATTTACTGGCTGCACCTGCCGGGTATACAGCACATGCCTATATATTTCTTGTGTATCCACTCTTCAGTTGCTGAAGGACCTGCTTTGTCCCACCAAAATTCTGTCTGTGGACTTTTACATACAACACTGGAGGTGCACTTGAAAGGAAGGGAATTATGATGCTTAAGCAGTTTGTGTGTATCCATTGTCTGGTTTGCTGGAAAACTCTGGTTTTCACTATCAGAAATCTATCCTTGTGTTTCATAAGGGCACAATAGCTGCTTTAAAGTTGACTTTGGAGGTAGATGTGGGAGGACACTATGGTTATCAGAGTATACTCCCCATACACACAGCCCAAGTTGAGTGTGGCCAAGAACTTTCACCATCTTAAAAATGCATGAAGTGGGTAGGGTAGGCTCCAGGAAATTGCACCCCATTAGCTAAGATGTGCCAAGGAGTCATTTCTACCCACTAGCATACTAGCTTGTGCCTGGTATAAATGTGGCACCTACAAGCACCCACTTCAGAATACTCCTGCACCCGAGGATGATCAGAAGAGGCCTGCACCTGCTGTCTGTGACTTGAGAAGAGCCCTGAAGTACGGGGTCTGCTCTCTCTTGTACCCAGGAGAAAGACATAGACTCAAAGGATCATAAGGCTGACCTCCTGTTCAAGCTATAGTGATACAACAAGCTACTAGAGGGCTTTCCTGCAAATTGTTACCTGATCAGTGGCAAATGGACCCTGCTGTTGTCCTCTACAAACACCATGCAAGTCTCTAAGTGCCTCCTGAATGGCCCAGGGGGCTTTTATACATACAATACTTTGTGGGTTGGGGCTTAAAGCACAAAACACAGCAGGTAATATCTTTCACCAATATGAACCTTGTTGGTGTATCTAACCAGCACTCAGAGTGGTCAGTATTAAATGTCACCTTTGTACTGGTCTACCAAGTCCATTGACTATCATCGTCACTATGCTTCTTGGCACTATTTCTTCCTAAACATTTTAAAAATCATATCTCTGGTTACCCCTATTAGAGTTTTATCATCTAGATGTCATTTCATCTAGTGAATTTCACTCCATTTGTTCTAATTTGGTTTGGGATTTTTATTGTTTTACATTTTTGACTTTATTGTTTGGCCAAAAACCATTTGAAACTGAACACCCTCAAAACTGAATTCCTCTTACTTGCTCCCCCCAACCAATCGACTATCATCCTTGATTGGCTGAACCACCTAACAGCACTCAAATGTCAACCTCTCATTTTTGACTCAGCAAAATCACTGAGGAGTTACTCTGCACAGATATCTAAACATTCAGGAACACACCAGAGCCCCAACAAAAGGAGCACATTTTCAGCTGAACACCTTGGGAAGACTGAATCTCCTCCTGCCCGCAAATGACTTCAAATAGGCAGTCAAAGCTCTAGTAATCTCGAGACTGGAATATGGGAGTGTTGCTCTTTGCGGCCTTCCCAGCTCGACAAAGGCCCTTCTAAGAGCTTCAATCAACGCAGCTGCTAGATTCATCACAGGCTCCAAAAGAAACCGTAATGTCTCCCCTGACCTTAAAGCCCTCAACTAGCTTCCATTCAAGGCTAGAATTCATCTGAAAACTGCATGTATGACGCACGAGGCCTTACATTACAAAACTCAGAGTTATCTACCTCAGAAACCGGCGCTTTCTTGGGTTAACAGATCAGCCAGGAGCTCCAGTCATCTTCTACTGAAACCACAATGATTTGCCAAGGAGAAAACATAGATCCGGACCTTCTCAGGGATGGCACCCAGGATTTGGAATGACTTTCCCCCAGAAACTAGGCAGGATCCTTCCAATGCATCTTTCAAAAAAGAAGTGAAATCTATTCTCATGGCTAAATTTACTTGAACTATTTATGTAGTCTTGTATTATATCTGCTAGTTTGTATTAGTTTTAGTAGTATTAGTTACTATTTTGTATTTGACTCACCTATATATTTCTATGTTTGTTTCTGTTTCTTACATCTGCCCTGTAAAGAGCTATGATACCCACAAGGGTCTTGTTCGCACTATACGAAACCTTCAAAATAAAATAAATTTCTGTTTTGGTACTGCATAAACACTTTATACATTGCCCTAAATTAAGCCTATTTGATCTTTGCCATAATTCCTAGGTGATTGAGTGCAGTTTAATTTAGCTACTTTGAAGGTTCACCTTGACAAAAGTTGTGATTGTTCCTTGAGGTAGGTAGTCACTCTCCCTAAATATTAAAGCAGCTTCTTACAATAACTCATACTATCTTTCATTAGCTCAAGGAGCACTGATTGGATATTCTAAAAGCATTTTGAGTACAGATAATGTCTATGACCTTCTTGTCCAGTTGACTTACAGAAACAGAGTGACAATTTGGTAGTAAACGTGATAACACCCTATGGTCATTTTTTTCATTTCAAAAGTGCTTTATTCGAGTATTACTCATAAAAGCAGACATACAAACATATAATAAAAAGCGATTAAATTTACAGAGTCATTTAGACACAGCACATTACACAATTTAAAAAACTATAACACATCATAGATACAGGTGCAAAGTTCATTACTATTAAGAATACCAAGGAAATGATAATCACAATGACAGTAAAGAATCACAATCCCAAGGAAATGATAATGATAATCACAATGACAGTAAAAAACCCTCAAAAATTCATACCGTTAAAATTTCATACCGATGATACATTAAATGAGCGTTAACAGAGAATAGACACAAGTCTAGCAGTCTCTGATCAGCTGTATAAGATTTACAGAGAATAAACATTAGTCTAGCAGTCTCTGAACTATTAGTAAGCAGTTACAGAGAATAGACAGTTGTCTAGCAGTCTCTGATCAACTTGGCAGTGAGTAATTAGCTTACCAGCAATCTCTGCCTTATGACCCACGCCCACCCCAAGTACTTTGCGGTGGCAATTATGATCCAATTTACAGTAGTGGATTTTACAATACGCAGCGCTACCATGCTACTTTTTGTGCCTAAGTTCCTGCACATAGGAGCCAACCAAGCTCTCCTTGGGGCAGAATATACTGGGCAAGAAAACAAAAAATGACCAAGAGTTTCTTTTCCTACCCCGCACACTGGACAAATTGCTGCACCCCCTGATTTCCACTTAGATGTTAAATTACGGAGGGGGAGCGAACCTACCCTCAATTGGAAGAGCAGTTTTCTGTCCATGGGGTTCGTTATGTAATCCCAATACATTTCATAAATAGGGTACATCTTGAGTTCTAGGAAACTGGTGGTCATGGACCCACTGTTAGTACTGAGCATACTCCTATTAACAACATATTCCCAGAAAATGTTTTTTAAAATGGACTTAGTGGGAAATGAAGCCCCAGCTGGATCGGTCCATAAAGCATTCAGTCCTAAATCGAACAATGCATTCTTTAATGTTTTAAACCATCTGATTTTATTATAACGGTCAGCTTTAATAACATCTATGAACCCGTCCGCGTAGTGGGAGAGCTCTGCCGTAGTCCAGAGCCTACGCCAGTATAAAATCGGGCGTAATTTTGCCATTTCCGAAATTTCTCTCCTACCTAGCTCATAACGCAGGGGCAATAGCGGACTGCTCTGTGGGGTACCTGTCAATGACCTTAGGAATTTATTTTCTGATGTTTGGAGTTCATGGAGATTTTCATGCCCCCATAGCTCCGCACCGTACAAAGCAGACCCAATTGCTTTTGCCTCATATATTATCAAGGGAGGTTTGATAGGTTTAGTCAGTGATTTCCGATGTTCCTTGATAATAGAGCCAGCTAGTTGCTTGTGCCTTAATGTAGCAATATTAAGATGTTGCTGCCACTTATTGTCATTAGAGATAAGGATCCCCAAGTAGGTGAAGGATTTTACAACTTCCAGAATGCGTCCACTCATGGAAATGTTTGATTTAAAATTTCTGTGTGGATTAAAAACCATGAGTTTTGTTTTGGACGCATTCACCTCCAGTCCGTGATCTACGCAGAACTCATCAAATATTGCCAATGCTTTGTGCAGACCACTTGGGGTTTTGGATAAAATTAAGGTATCATCGGCGAACATTAAAATAGGGACTTTTTCACCTGCAAGAAAAGGAGCATCCACAGCCCGAGATTGCATGCGGGAAACAATACCATTGATAAAAAGGGTAAACAAAGTAGGGGCCATTGAGCATCCTTGCCGAACCCCGCGCTCAACGGGGAATTCGGCAGTGTCATTTCCATACCCACCCCATCGAATTTTGGCATAGTTGCCCTCATGCAATCGCATAATTAAAGTCAACAAGTCCCCTGGGACCCTTAGTCTCAAGCACTTCCCACAGTTTTGCCCTTGGTACCAGGTCGAAGGCAGCCCGCAGATCAACGAATGCTGCATACAGGCTGCCTCCGCCTAGCACCACGGTCCTCCACTGGATCAGTTGGAAACGAAAGACTTGATCCACAGTGCTGGTTGCCCTGCGAAATCCAGCCTGGAAGGGAGATAGAATGTTGTTATCATCGGCCCAATCGAGCAACCTATTAACGATTACTCGCCCCACTATTTTTTGAATAGTATCTATTAAACTAATAGGGCGATAATTACAGGGCTGAGCTCGATCTCTTTTCTTATATACCGGGATGATTACAGCACCCCGCCAGGTTACTGGGATATCTGCACCTCTGGTGATATAGTTTATTAGCAGATGGATGTATTTGCACCATCTTTCAGTATCATTCAAAAAAACATCTGCTGGAACCCCGTCGATACCGGGGGCGCGACCACTTCGAACAGTTTTAAGGGCAGTCACTATTTCGCTCTGCGTGAAAATGTCATCGTCTGCTAGTAAAACAGGCAGGCATCTACTGTCTACTGTCTGATCTCTGGAAGCGTACTGTTCACTAAAGAATTTAACCCAGGCATCCTGGGGGACATTGTTAGTACTAGCCTCTTCTAGCCTGTCATGTCCCCATTTGACTATATGCCAAAATAACCTAGAATGCTTTTGGTCGCTTGTACTTTTTAGCTTATTCCAGTGGGCTTCATCCCAATCTTTTTTCGCTTTAGCTATGCACTGCTTATATTACTTCCTGGCTGATCTAATGGCCTCCAGATTTTTATTCTTAATTGCATCTCCCAAGGAGATTCTTGCCACCCTACAGTCGTGATTGTACCATCTAGCGGCTCTATAGGCACAGATCCTCTTTTTATTTACCGGTTTCAAAAAGTGGCATTTGATTTCATTAAAGAGATCTTCATGGACCTTAGTAACAATGTTTTGGCTAGGAAGGTGCCCAGCCTCACCCTCAAGGGCCGTTATAGCCTTGTCGGTTGCCATACTTATTTTTTCTAAAACCAGCAGATCTGTTCTAACGCTAGTCCACCTCAGCCTGCGTAAGTCATTAGTTGGCACAATCAACGGGGGTAAGGAATCAGCACAAATACTAGGAGCAATAGCATCAGACAGCCACCATTTATGGAGAACACATAGAGGGTTATGATCACTCTCGGGCCTTTCCATAACAACCATATCAGTAACAGATGACCATAGGGGCATACTACATATAACGTAGTCAATGCGGCTCTCATATCTCCCATTATTAAAAGTCATGGCTGGTACTCTGTCTGACTTAGTACGACCATTCAAAGCCCTTAACCCATGTTCAAGGCACATAGCATTTAGACCTAGAATATCCTCGGTCCAGCGAGTTATTGGGGTTGTATCGAGTGCGGGATATCCCAGATCTTATCTTCCTCCGCACCTAAAAAAGCCTCACCAGTATCTAGTGGTTCAAAAGTGCGGTTTAGGTCACCTGCCAGTATAATGTTATTCCCAGAAGAGTGAATGTCTAGGAAATTATACAGAGACGATAGGACCACTGATTTTCCTGCGCTTCCACCTCTAGCGTATATATTATAAATGTCAAGGGAGGTGGATAAGTCCCTCGTAAGTCTAATGAGCTGAATGTCTTTTTGATTAAGCTCCAGATTTTTCACTACGATCTTCAGGGACTGGCGGACCCATATGGTGAGTCCCCCCATCGGTCGCCCTTTGGGGCCCTTAGTAGCCGGTACATGGAAATTCAAATACCCCAAAGCAAAAACGGGATCACAGGCCCATGTTTCTTGAAAAATACAAACATCATACTGGCTGACAAACCCAAACCATTCGCCACAGTCCATTTTGGAACAAAGCCCAGCAACATTCCAAGACAATAGGTTCCCGGTGGCATATACCGTATTTGATTCAGAACTGTGATCAGACCCTTTCAACATTGCATCATCATTAACATTGTCATTTACGTGACTCGTCTTGCGTACCTGTAAAACGACTATGCTCCCCTATTATACAAGCAACCGGAGGGATTTGCAACAGAGGCATGCATTTAATTGTTTGTCAATCACAAGCATCTAAGTTGGAGAGGGCAGAGAATCTGTTTTCCAGACCTAGACCCCACTCAACGGAGCCAAAATTCTTACTGCCCCTTTTGGTTACAACGTTCCATTTTGTCCCTAAGGTGCTTGAATTGGGGCCTCTGCCTTTCCGGGGGTAGAAGAAGTCTAGAGTCAGTGGAACAATAGAAGTAGATCGTTTCTGTGGAGGGAAGATATTAGGCAAGATGTTTGGTAAAACCTCAGGGTCAGAAAGATTGAGCACAACGCAATCTCCCTTGAACTTTTTTTCCCTGTTCCCAATCCACTCAACTCTTCTAGCGTTTACCAGTTCTTCAGCTAATTGCTGTTTGCCCCAAGGAGATATGGCCATGTTGTTAGTTAGCCATGATAAGGATTTATTTAGAAGTGATGATGTTGATTCTGCTTCACCAGGAGCTAGTGGGGGTACATTTGCTAGTACAAGAACTAGTGGCGAGGCTTCCACCACAAGCTCGAAGGACCCTTTCGAAGTATTAGGTTCACCATTAAGAGGGGTAGAGGGTACAGCACCAAAGGTGTTATCAGGTGGATTTATCAGTGGAGCCATTGGGAGGTTTGGCACAACAGCAGGAATCAGTCCGTTGAATTTGCTCGATTGAATTTCACTCACCAATGGCTGAATACTGGACATGATGACTTCTGGGAGTTCTCCCACCTCCCCCAAAGTTTTTCCAAGTAAACCTTCAAGTTTGCATACCTCGGCAGATAGTTTGTCAATTTTACTTATCAAAGGTTTAACTATCCCTTTGATTTTTGTGTCCATCAAGCTGCAAAATTTCTGAAATTGGGCGATAGAAAGGGTCACATAAGTTTCCCCAGTCAAATCATCCTCCTCCTCATCAAGTATTTTCCTTGGTGGCGGTGCAACTTTATTTTTAGCTGACCTTAATCCCCCCATTTTTGTATGGCTTTTCTTTTGCCCCCTGTAACCCTCGGTGCAGGAATAGGGACAGCAGTGGGGATGGTGGACTCACTATTTGTAGGGGTCACAGTCACTACTTCATTGTCACTGTTTTCTTCAGTGCTAGGTACTATGCCACTGGGCTGGATAGTAACTGTGTCCTGAGTAGAAGCATGTGCCACACCAGAGAGGCTGCTGTTTAACAGAGCAAAAGAATCCTCTGCCTCTTTGTCTGCAAGTGGAGATTGTGAAGATGAGTCTAAGCCCAAGCAAGACCTTCTAGCGCTATTTATTTTCGCCACAACTTGGACAAGGTAGTTCTCAATGGTGTTTGTAACTGGAGTTAACCTTCTTCCAGGCATTTATACAGATGGATTGAGAAATTGGTGCAGGATCGTGGCTCACAAGAAATAAAAGGTGTTTGTTTTACCTGGAGTTCGATGGATCAGGAACCAGGCCCAACCCAACCTTGGCCGACCTCGGACGGCCTCAGACGGCCCGCCCTTTGCCCGGGCTTCGCCCCAGGCGTCCCGCTCGCGTCCCGCGACGCGGGTCTCCTTCTCCCTTTATGCTGCCTGTGAGCGCTCACTGGCGCGTGTCGCGTCACCTCCAGGCGCCGCCGTGAGGCCTGCTGGGAGTTGTAGTCCCCCGGAGCGGCGGCGCGGATTCTAATGCCCAGGAATGACTCTCGGCGGTGGCGGCTTGGGCGTCAACTCAGGTAAGTTGCTTCTGGCCTGGAATGACTCTCATCAGTGTCGGCTGATAGGACTGCGCAGGTAGGTTCAGGTAAGTACCCCGATATGACTCTGGGCGGTGGCGGCAGGTACGTTAGTCTCCCCTATGGTCAATTTGCACAAGGATTTTTGACCATTCAATTTTTCGATGTATAATCCCTAGAACCAATCATTCGAGCAGATACCACACAAGCACTGTTTGTACTCTGGCTTGGGAAACATTCTCTGTCCTTCTGTAAAAAAAAACTGTTAAGAATTGTGAAAGCTACAGTTTTAAATATAAACGTAGGTGATGTGTAATTAACAGTTGCATATTTTAGCAATTTGCTAAGTACACAATTTGACATTGGTATTGATTGGTAGTGCTGGTAGCTGTCTGGGCAGTGCACCTCCTCATGTATTTATGGATACCGTCCCAGACCAAGACAGCGTGTGGTGATGTGGTTTAATAACTGTATTCTGGTCATTCACAGAACCAGCCATTTGCAAGGGATGATGAATTTGGAGACAGATGGCTGGAGGGTTTTACTGACATTATGCATCTTTTCAGTTATTCACTTACTCATTTTCCAATGTTCGGCGATAGTCTGAGGATTTTATTGGTGCCTATGCTTCATGTGTGAGCTGTGTTGGATGTGTAAGATGTTCCATTTGATGTGTTCTTTGTGTCTGTGAAGCATGTGTATCCTCTTCTAATATGATATTTGTATGTGCTAAATATATATCATTTATATGAAAAAACAAAGCTCAACATTTATAGTTAGGAAAACTTAATGTATTCTTTAAATACAAAAGAAAATCAAATACACAAACATTATGAATTCAAAAGTTAGAGTTATAAATTCAACTTATAATGTATGCACCACCTTCAAATTACTATAACTTTAAGTTATCTCTGTACAACACAAACGTAAGCTACATAAACATTAAGAAATCTAAAGTTATACTTATACCTTCATTTTATATTTTATGAACCACCTTCAAATTGCTATACCTCGTGCACTCTTCTACACTGTGATGTCAACTCGTTAGCCAGACTACATTACCTATAACTTTTACTGTTACAATGCACTGCTTATACCCTTTCTTAATAAATCATTTATACTATGGGAAATCATAGCATTCATAATAACACGTATGACATCTCAAATGACATCATTTATGTGAGAACACTGTGCATGGTAGAGGGACGTGTTAAAGTTAATGTAATATTGCTAGCGAGTGTGTATGGGGATGCACGATTTATAAATTGTACATTTAAGGTATGAATATAACAATAGAATATCTAACAGTTGTGTAGTTTAATTTGCTTTTGTATAGTAAGGATAAATGAAGTTGTCCTATCAATGATTAAGTTTAACCTTTGGTTTCTTCATTGAATACTATGTTTTTTTCATTTTTGTAAAAATGTTTTTGTGACATATCACCGAGTAAATACATTATCATTTTTCCTGTTTATACAGTGGCTTAGAGTTGTGTAGAGTGGCACACAGTAGAGTGCTGTAGACTAGAAAGATGTGGAGTAGAGTGGGGCAGAGTAGCATGAGGTAGAGTAGAATGAGGTAGAGTGAAGAGGGGTAGAGTAAAGTGGTATACAGTGAAGTGGGATAGAGTGTAATGGTGTACATTGTAATGGCATAGAGAGGACTGGCATATAATGTTGTGGAGTAGAGTGGATTGGCTTATAGTATTGTAGAGTGCAGTGGCATAGAGTGCAGTTTCAGTGAGAGCAGTGGCATAGATTGCAATGGTATATAATGGAGTGGTGTACAGTGGAAGAGCATAGAGCGGCATACAGTTGAATAGCGTAGAGTGGAGTGGTGGAGTGTGGCATGGAGTGTTGTAGAGGGATATAGCATGAAGTGGAGTGTTGTAGAGTGGAATGGCACAGAGATGAGTCATGTAGAGTTCAGTGATGTAGAATGGAGTGGCATAGAGTGAAGTGGACTAACGTAGAATGGAGTGGTGCACAGTGGCATACAGACAAGTGAAGTAAAGTGGAATAGCATAGACTGTAGTGCCATTCACTGGAGATTCTAACACTGGAGTGGCATGGCATAGAGTGGGGAAGAGTATAGTTGAGTCATGTAGAGAGGAAAACCGCAGAGTGGAGTAGCGTAGAGTGGCATTGAGTTGCTTGACAGAGTTGAGTAGCATAGAGTGGAATAACATAAAGTGGCATGGTGTACAGTCGAGTGGTGTAGCGTCTAGTAGCATGGAGTGGCATGCAGCAAAGTGGCATTTTGTGAAGTGGCGTAGTGTGGAGTGATGTAGAGTGGAGATGCATAGAGTGGAATACCTTCTAGTCAAGTGGAGTAAAGTGTAATAGCGTAGAGTGGAGTGGCATGTTGCACAGTAAAGTGGAGTGGCAAGTTGTACAGATGTATGTGGTGTAGTGTCTTAGAGTAGAGGGCATGAGTGGAGTAGAGTGAAATAGCATATAGTGGAATGGTATACAGTGGAATAATGTAGAGTGAAGTGGTGTATAGTGCATTGGAGTGGCGTAGGGTGTAATAGTGTACAGTGGTGTGGCGTACAACGTAGTGGCATACAGGTGAGTGGCATAGAGTTCAGTGTGATAGAGTCAAGTGACGCAGAGTGGAATGCTGGACAGTGAAATAGCATATAATGGAATAGCGTAGAGTGCTGTAGAGTTGAGTGGAGTGGTGTAGAGTGGCGTGGCGTAGAATGGATTAGAGTAGTGTGGAGTGGCGTACAAAAGCATGACGTTGGCTGGAGTAGAGAGAAATAGCATACATTGTAGTGGCATAGAGTGGAGTCGTGTTGAGTCAAATGATGTAGAGTGGACTGATGTACAGTGGAATAGGATAGAATGGAATAGAATAGAGTGATTTAGAGTTGAATGAAGTGGAATAGCATAGTGCGGAGTGGTGTACAGAAGCATAGTGTGGAGTAGAGCAGAGAGAAATATCGTACATTGGAGTAGCCTAGAGATGATTGGCATAGAGAGGACTAGTGTAGAGTGGAGTGGTGTAGATTCCAGTGGCAAAGAGTAGAGTGATGTACAGTGTAATAGCATAGGGTGGATTAATATAGAGTGGAATACCATAGTGTGCTGAAGAGCCGAGTGGAGTGGTGTAGAGTGGCATAGAGTGGAATATCATAGAGGGGAGTGGCATTCAGAAGTAAGGTGTGGGGTGGCGTAGAGTGGAATACCATACCTCATAGTGGCATAGAGGGGAGTGGCATAGAGAGGAGTTATGTAGAGTGTCATGGAGTAGAGTGGCGTGCTGCACAGTAGAACAGCTTTGAGTCAAGTGGCGTAGAGTGAAATGAACTAGAGTCAAGTGGCATTGAGTGGAATAGCATAGAGTTGAGTGACATAGAGTGGAGTGATGTACACTAGCATAAGCATAAAGTGGAAAGTTAAAAGTACCTGCATATGAACTATTTCTAAAAATCAATAAAATAACATTGTTCCTACCATTATAAGATTATTTCAATGTAAAGAACCATTAGTGATATAGCACATTACATGAATAGTTAGCACCTTTTCTCTAGCTTGCTATGACGCACTACAATAAAATGCTAAATGTTATCATTAATTTTCATAACAACTTTGTTAATCAAATTATTACATTAATTATTTGATTAATCTTGGTATTTCTACCTATCGAAGCACACTTTTATGCACTGGTACTTCACATTTTCTCTGTTTCAATGTTGTTTTATAAACGTGTGCAAAGTGCACATTAGAGCTTTTCTTGTCAAAATCAGGTTGTATGCCATTTAAGGGATGTACAGCTTGTATGCTGCATCAATTTAAATTAAATATCTTTGAACACTGATGCTCTTTTGCAGTTTCACACACAGGACAGGCAGCAGATGGTACTCATTCACAGTCGCCCACATCCACTCATTCAAATAATCACTGCAATCAGTCACAGACCTAATTGTACTGTTTCACACAAAGTCATCCCTCAACTGCCATGCCACTTTCACCATTCTAAGGAAAGAACTATTGTATTATAATGCTTGTTCTGTTTAACCGATTTCAAGTGAAATCAACAGATTCCTAATGTTCTACAATTATCAGAGTAAGACTTTTAGAGGAAAATAATTGACTAATCCAAAACATGGATAACATAGAAGATGGACTCTGTTGATATCTACTTCTCATGTATATTTTATTTTTGTGATCTTGGGATTGTTTGGTGTAATACTGCTTGACAAATAAAGCTACCTAAACAACCTAATATGCAGTGTTGTTGTTGTGTTTTTGGTTCAATTATATTGCCACTGTATTGCATCTGCAAGTCCGTGATTGGGCCAGTTTTTATGTATTTATGTTACCCATTTTAACCCCTTCTATGCTGATGACTGCCCCTGTCCGTCATGCACTGCGGTGGGCGTGTGCTGATGACGGCTGGGGGCCGTCATGAACCCGCCCACTTATTAAAAGCGCCGCACAGGCGCAGAATCGCGGCCACGCCCAAGGGGTTAAATACTTGTATAATGAGCACCTCTTTTTTGACAGGTCAGCTAAGTCTATTAGGAATATTTATGTAGAAGTAATGACATACAGCAAGTCACCTTGCTTAGCTGTGTGACAGGGAAAGGACACAAATATACTGTATTTAACACAATAGGACACATTCTAGCCTTTTACCAGAGCTAGTGCAAGATGTGCTGCCTAGCACCAACACAAGCACTCTTGCACCATGTTAGAAAGGGGCCTGCATTATAGGCGGATAAGCAGGAACCTTCCTGCACAAAAACATTCCCCTGAGGCAATTTCCTCTTTCTAGTTGTGCTGCAGAATGCACATATAGAAAGAGAAAGAAACGAGAAGAAATAAAGATATTTCTCGTTGTTATACCTCCCCTGGGATAGCATAGCATTTTGGCTCATTCCCAGGTGTACCAGTAATGGTACAATGAGAATGCATCACAATCCCAATGTATTGCGTGTAAACACCCACAAACTACCCAGGGACTGCTTCCTGGAGGCAGAGTAATGCTAAATAGTGATTTGTTTCTGCATTTCTTCACTCTGAATTTATCAAGTCACTCAGGGCCATGCAAGGTGGCCTTGTGTGGCTTGACAAATCGCATTTCATGGTTGCATCATGCATGCACAATGTTGCATGGTGGAGAAGCAATGCAATCCATACATAAATATGGCCCATTATTTGAAGTTACAGCTACTACAATAATAATAAGATAAACAATAAATGTTAAGAAACAAAAAGAACAGTGTATGTATGGACGTAATTTAGGGGTCGTCAGCTGTTCGAGCAGCTAGGGCCTACTTCGAGGCAGTGTAAACCCTGCTGCTGTACCTGTCAAGGACCTCTGGTGGGTGTGTGCTGTTGGGAGTGTGCTGTGTTTATTAATAACTATGCGTTTCAAAGTACGAGCTCCAGAGTTTCTTGTGTGCCTACCAGTTTCAGGCAACAATAACAACATCAAGATAAGTCTAGCGATTTATTTACCTGCTGGACAGAGATCAGAGTATTGTCTTGTGGCATTTTTGACTCGTCATAATGTTGTAATTTGACAGAGATTGGATTAAGCATTAGCAGAAGACATCTTAGTTCTGGCCATTATTTTGACATTTTGCGGACTCCATTTTGTATTTACGGCAGCCATCTTGTCTGCTGCATGCTGCCTCATGTCGACCATGTGCTTTGTCCTATCTTCCTGTTCTTGGCGCTTGAAATCTGTCCGGCAACAAGTTATATTTAGCATCCCCCACTTTTGCGCATGTCAAGTAGGGTCCACATCTGTTAGTGATTAGTTCTAGATAGGAATGTGTTTGTCGACCCCCAAACACTGTTAGCTCCTCCCACTGATCGATTGTGCCTCTCGATATTGCCTTATATGTACATAAACTGTGCTCTTGTGTTTGTACCGCCTTCTTTTCGAGCCCCTGTGCGGATATAAATAAACCATGCTTTCTTAGCTCGTGGTGCTACTTCTTGCAATACCGAAGGGTACTGTTTGACCCGTAGCACCACCTCATGAGGTGTAATAAATGTTACTTTTTCTTTTCCATATTCTGTGCCAACTTCTTCCTATTGGTCTGAGTACTTTGTGCAGAGAAGGGTGTACCCCTTGCACTAGCTTGTCTGGCTGAGGCCTGCTGCCACAATAAAATAGCACAAATGGCTAATATGTCTGCAGTAAAGAACATGCACAATGCAGATTACAGGCCTTTATTTTATGTGGATAGCTCATTGACTTGGCGCCTTTATCCCAAGGATCATTTGTGACTTGCAGTTCATACTTTACAATCCTATTATATCACAGAGACCCATGAACTGTCATCAAGGAGAGGCATGCAAACTGCATATAGTAGGTTCAAATGGTATGTGTTTTCCCCAGTCTTTCATTATCCTAATGTTGTTAACAAGGTTTTGTTTTAGCAGAAATGCATTCTTTGTTTGTGCTTTTAGAGATCAAACACTCCTATAGACCGATTTACACATGTATGACTCTTTCTCTCTATATAAATGTGTGTGTGATGGAAAGTGCTCAAACACCCTACACTAGTATGAGTAGTGCTATAACAACAAATTAAATGCATCTGAGAGAGGGGCTATGAAGTGATGAGGGGTACTGTTGGAGTATAGTAAAGAAGGAAACTGTGTAGAAGAAGGTCACACAGGGGCACCAAAAAATATTATCCTACTGAGGGCCAGCAGCTCTACAGCCGGTCCGGGTGTGATCCTTGGCTTGCCTCCTGCAAACCCCTAGCACTGTGCTTGCGAACATTGTCCTTTGAGGCAAGTCGATAACTTGCAAAACAATAATTTAATTCTGCAAGGGGTGAGGACCTCAGTAAAAAGCTGTGTTTACTGCAATCTTGAGAATGTGGACTGAGAAATAAAGAAATACAGAGGGACGAGAGGTAAAGGTAAACAGCTTTGAGGCAAAATGAAGGTAAAATAATTATAGGTAGAGGACACTAAAGAAAGAAGCGTGAGACATTATCTCATTAGGAGTAGGATACCGATCTGAGCACGAGCAGGAGAAGGCAGGGCGAGGAGTCAAGGCGAGTCAAGCCGAGGCGAGGAGGACGCCGTCTCACCTACCTTTCACCTTTCCGCGGCTGACTCCAGCTTCCAGCTTGTGGGTTTTCAGCAGCGGCGGCGACGGTGGTCTCACCCCGTGCACCCGGTACAGTGGTCATGGAAGGCAGCGGTAGGCAGCGGGTTGCCGCAAGCTCCCTGGTAACGGTCCCAGCAGCCTCTCACAGCGGCAGGAGCAGCGAGCATTCCAGAGCGACAGGAGCCGTGAGGGCTCCACAGCGACAGAAGCCGAAAAACCATCACACACTCCTGCAGCGGCAGGAGCCGCGAGCGTTCCACAGTGGCAGGAGCCACGAGGGCTCCATAGCGGCAGGAGCCGCGAACCACTACACCCTCCAGCAGCAGTAGGAGCTGCAAGCTGCAAGCCGCAAGACTCTCATAGCACAAGCACAGCAACAGAGGCGACAGGAGCAGCGTGAGGAGCCTCTGCAGAGGCAAGAATAATAAAGCTGCTAGCAGCCCTCGTCAGTGGCAGCGGCAGTGTCAGTGGCAGAAGAAAAAGGCTGAGTGGAACACCCCCACACTGGATGAAGCAGTGACAGCAAAATACAGCAAAAACACCAGCAACCTCCCTGCACAGGTTAAGGTAAGACACGCTGGTCCCCACGCTGGTGCACCAGAGGACCAGGACCAGGAGCCCTCGGAAAGTAGCAGTAATACGCCAGCAGCCCAGTATCCCTGAACTAAAAAAAACAACAACAAAAACAACAAAAAAAACACTTTTTGCGCAAGTGTACGCAAAAGATCACCATGAGAACAGGGAAAATAAGGTGGGCACCAGGCATCCAGCACTTGAAACCTAAAAAAGAGGGAGAGGAGGGAGAGGACTTAACAGAGGACAAACCAGAATTGGAAAAGATCAGTAAGTCAAGAGAAAGGGAGCAGGAACAGTTTTTGCAATTAGACTACAAACAGGAAAAAGACACGGGGGCAAAACAGAAAAGGATAAAACACTATTAAACAACCACACCCCGATCAGGGAAATCAGTTCCCCTATTAAAACCAACATCAAAAGCAGCAAAACGGGCTCTCATTACCGATTTTTTAAAAGTATGTCGCAGCTTTTCCCCAGGGAAGCAAAAGATGCATAAGGAAGCCAATGAATCAAAGGAGGCTAAGGAGGCAAAAGAAGCCAAGGAGTACACATATAAGGGGGGCAGCGCAGACAATGAGATACATAAGGACAATGTTAGTAGGTCAATAAGTAATGAGGACACAGAACATAAGGCCCTTAAGCTGTCTGTATCAGAGGATGCAAGTTGTACTAATTTAATTAAGAGTCCATTATTCGCTCATCATGGGCTCCACCAACAGGCCATTCAGGCTGTAGTCCATAACGAAAAGGGATTTAAACGGGAGTCAGCACTTACACCCAAACAATGGACGTACCATGCCCAAACAAATCAACTAAGGCAGCAAAACCAAAAACTTTAAATAGCCCAACAATCCGCTCGGCAGCGTTGTGAAGAACAGAGTCAGGAGGATAACCTGGTGCTCGAGCAGGACAGCTTTGACAGCTAGCAGGCAATGCTAAACATACCTGTAGGCCCACAACCGGATTTACCACTTGTCCAGATCACGGGCCAAATAACCAATGTACAGGAACAACGTGCCACAAATCTGAAACTATCGATCAAGCAATTCCAAATAGCACAGCACTTGACGCAGACGTCATGTCAAAGCAAGACAAACGGATCACCTCTCAGAACCTCCCACGAGACTGAACCGTTCAACCTAGTCAGCCACCCAGAACCCGAAAAATCACCCTCACCAGGACGGTGCATTAAGAAACAAGAGGGACAATACCTCAAGGAACAACAAGAAAACCTATCAACTGGACCATTTTGGGATCAGTTATTAGGCACCATGAAGATGATTGGTTCAGCTGCAACTTATCACGCTGATAAGCTGGATACTCAAGTTGAGCTATTAAACGCACTAGCCTTATACGTGCAGGGAATAGATCAAAAACTACATGACTTAAATGCCATGATAACAAAGGTACAACAAGCACGGGACATCACTTATTAAACGTGTCATTGCCACCAAATAATCGACAAGCTTGCAACCGTCCCGACTATAATGTCAGAGTTGCTGGGCGTAGTAAGAGACACAAAATTAAACTCCACAACTTCAACGGAAGGAGAGCTCAAGGAGGTAGACGGAACCAAGAAGGATACCCTTACCACCAACATTAAACCATTAAAAGTGGAAAATAACCTGCCAGTCATTGAGAAAGACTGGGAACGAACAGAGGAACATCCGCATTTAGAAAGCTGAACACCATTCCCGAATCAAAGCATTCCGTCGAAGGCACCAATACAAAGCAAGGAACAAGAAAGCTTTGCAAAGCCTCTTTCAAAACGGGAACGCAAACGCTTGAGGAAAGCAAGGAAAAGTAAAACAAACATAGTCACCCCACAAGCTTTGCCGACACCAACCCAGAAAAGACCGGATAAAAATAAAGAAAGTAGCAGTGACACACTCAGCATGACGAATTATAAAATCTCGGGATTAAAAGAAACCGCAGCCACAAGAAATCACGACGGTAGAAACAAAACAAAAAATGGAAATTTGTCAACTAATAAAATGACATATTTAAGTCGTCGGCTGAAAAGGAAAAGGACAAAGCCAAAAACAAAGAAATCGTAAAATCAGATACAATGCAAACCTCTAAGAACCCAAATATAAAGGAAAAAGAAACCACTATGCAGAATATAGCAACAAGTGGGAAAGGAGAATCACGAACAAGAAATTATAATAATGAAACTCCAAGCAATCCAGAGTTCCATAGCACTATAGAGCCTATTGAAAAGATACAACAAGACCAAGTCAAATCAGTACAGCTCGGTAAAATACATCGACAAGACCCAACAGAACTACTAACAGGGAACCCGATCGATTATAACGAAAACAATTGCTTACGGCTTAAAGTCAGATAGAATTGATTCCACATTATAAATCGAGAGGAACTCATGACATATTAAATCAAAGTACAATTATAAAGCTACTCAAATCCTTACCAGCTCTGAGCCATATAACATCCAGTGACCTGGAAAGAATTGAATTCAAATCTACTCCTAACCAAATAGGAGTCGAAAAAACAATAGCCACCTGGAAAAACTATTCAGTCACTGAACAGATCTTGAAGCACAAGGAGCTATTCGCAGAAGGGGTATAGAACTAAAAGAGGTGGAACCTCCCCGTTACCCGAGTCCCCTACAACACCCCCACCGCATAGAGGGTATCTTAAAAGGAGCAAAAGGCCCAGAGACCCATGATAAAATAAAGTATGACGTCAGATTCACAAGACAAATCACAATTACAATTTCACATCCAGACAAAATTAAAAAAGAGGTCAACCAACACTGGAGAACGCCAATTACACAACAAGGAGCTGCATGAAGAAAATCTCAATAAAAATCATAAACAGCGCAGGATATCAACATCTGTTCCTGGAATGTGAATGGCCTAGCCTCTAAAATAGGGGAAATTGACTTTGCTGACTTCATTCTACAGTACGATATACTGCTGTTGCAAGAAACCTGGCAGACAACACATACCCCGATTGTAGGCTATAAAGAACATTTAAATCTAGCTAAAAAGGAGTCAGCACACGGAAGAGCCAAGGGTGGTTTATCAATATACATTGCCACAGACATCCGATAGGAAGAAGAAAACATTGACCTCGACTCGAGCTGGATGCAAAGCATTAAATTCGTGGTCAACATCACTTGTACATTGATAATAATGAATATCTACATCCACCCAGCCCACAAGCATAAGGGGAGACATATCCAGCAATTGGCCACCACTATTAAAACTTTAAAAGCAATACACCCAGAAGCCAACATAATATTGTGTGGAGACTTTAAAATGAACTTGATGCAAGCCCAAGAGAAAAACCTACCAAATGGAATAACCGTCAGGAGCGATAATACAACTAAACGTGACACATCGGGCAAGAAATGCGCTGCATTGCTAGACAAACAAGCATTATACATGTTAAATGGTCGAGGCCCACAAGATAGCCCGGCAGCTTTCACAAGAGTGACGGCAAAATCAGGAGCAACCATTGACTTCACCTGAGCTGATCCAGATTTATTCCCCAGCATTACAAATTTTCAAATAATAGACAGAGTAGAAAGTGACCACTATCCCCAATCTTGTACATTAATTGACTTTAGGAAAAAGTCTCAACCATCAAGAGACCTGACGCATTTTACTCAATTGTACAATTTAAATCGGTTAATATGGAATGAAAATACTGTAGATAAAATCATGGAGTCCTACACAGTTTTGCTGACCACTACAGGTGCAAAACCATTGGGGATAGAGGCTTGGGAGTCCTTAATTAACAGCTTGAACAGAAAGTTTACACACAGCTCCAAAAACCAAAAAGCGGCCCAGATCAGCGTGTCAGAATGGTATACTAAAGCGCTAAGGACAACAAAACAAAAAATTAAACAAAGCATTGAGACAAATGCAACCTCATGGTCAACAACCTTTCCGGGAGGTCCTGACAATAATTAAACAAATGAAAATTGACCTAAAAAAAGAGACTCGGGACACTAAACGTATATATAATGAGCAGTTCTGGACAAAAATGCTCTATGGAGGTCGACAACAAAACTCTAAGCAGTTCTCGGCCCAAATTAATGTTTTATCCAAAGGAAAAAAATCGGCATTTCAACTCTGATATAACCGAGCATGTATGGCGAGCACACATAGAAGCTACATATTATCCACAGACATCCCCCAGAGCTACCACTGAAAACAAAATACGGAAGGTGATACAACCAAACCACGGTACCCTCAGCGAGATTTCAACAAGAGAGCAGAGGAAGACAGAGACATTGAAACCAACCTCGCAGGCGCTAAACCACACGACCAGCAAGCTGTACCTGAAACATCATTCACATAATTCACAAGAAAAACATATGGAAGGAAAATTGCAGCAAGACCACCCAGAAACCCCAGGGTCAGATCAATTAGTTGTCTATAGCCAGATCACACAAAAACAAGTAATGAATATTATAAAAAAACAGAGATCATATGGACCCAATGGTCTGCCGAATGCCCTATTAAAAAAAGACTTACCATTTTGGTCCAAACATCTAGCCATACTGTTTGACAACATTTTGGAATCCCATACCATCCCCGATTCCTGGCGAGGAAGCATATTGCATCCAATATTTAAATCAGAGGCTCGCGTAAATCCCTTAAACTACAGGTTAATAGCCCTCATAGATGTCGAGGCAAAAATTTACGCTGCAAACCTGCTTAAGGATCTAGAAGACTGGGTAGATAATATCAAACTGATACCCAACACACAGACAGGCTTCCTAGCCGTAATGGGCACTTTAGAAAACATATCCGCCGTCACACTCCTGGCTAACCAATCTATCACAAATTCTAAAATATTGTATGCGTGTTTTGTGGATCTCACGGCGGCCTTTGATAAGGTCCCTAGACAAGCCTTGTGGGCAAAAATGGAATCCTGGGGTGCACCCACAAACCTATTGAATGCAATAATCAAACTTTATTCAAAACCATGGGTTCAAATAAAAATGGGAGAAGTCTAACAAACAAAATCATTACCACCAATGGCCTAAAACAGTGTGCGTTTTGACCCCCTGTCTATTGAATATATATACAGCTGATCTAGACTATCACCTACGTTCAACTTTAGGTGATCCTCCAAAACTGGGGAACAGCAAGTTTGCAATATGCAGATGATATTGTGCTGCTATCCCAAACGCCTCGTGGTCTACAACGACTGATAAATAAATTGGTAGAATACACAGACCTAAACCAACTACAGATAAACTTTAAAAAAACAAAGGTCATGTGTTTTTCCAGTCCCAGAAAAAAATACCAAAATTCACTTGGACGATCAACGGCAACAGCTTGGACCGCGAGGGGACATACAAGTATTTGGGATTAACTTTGGATAGCCATCTTAATTACAAGCAATATCAAGAACACCGGAAAACAAAAGCTAAACAACTATTATTTGCATTTAAAACCTTGCAAAAAAAACTTTGTGACAGTTCCACTACCCACTTATTAAAGGTCGTGGCATCAAAAATTTTACCTGCAATCACACATGGTTCCGAACTCTTAAATGCAAAGGATGCAACATCCTTGAATATCGCCCAAACCAGCCTCTTCAAAAAATCGTTTAACATCCCGCGCCATATCTCTCAAGACCGGATCAGACTTGAATTTGGGCTAAATAATCAGATCATGGCAAGAAAGGGAGCACTGGTTGAATACTATTGGGGAATGCGGGCAGCAGAGGACGACTCCCTGGTATATTATTGTTGGCTGAAGGTCGAAAAGCAATCAAAACTGACTAATTTGGTTTATTAGTTCTTAAAAAATAAATTGAGGCTTTAAAGCTAGAGGAAGTATAGCATACTACACCGTCCTACCCGGAGTTGAAACAACTGGTCAACAAAACAGTTAACCAAATTCATTTCATCATTATCATCTTTATTTCGACATTATTGTCATAAAAGAGTTCACAATGAATCAATAATTACAGTCTAAAACAATAGACGAAAAACCATTAAAAAATCAATAATTTAATCATAAGGAGTTAGATCATCAGCGTAAAAAGCATAACCTTGTACATGATTAAAAAGGTAATCGATTAAAATCCCTGAACCTCTAGGGCTAGATAAAAAAGGAACATCCAAATGTTCGACCCAAATATCACTAAATCCTATTTCCAGTGACATTCTCAGCTTTCCTTCTAATGTTCCACATGGCTGCTAAAAATTTAGATACTGCAAAAACAATAAGAGGAGAGAGATCAGTTTTGAGTATTCTAAAAACTTGGAAGCAGCGCCTAATCCCCGAGCTTTTACAAATAGCAATAATCCACTTCTTTCTGGGTAACTGATAAGCAGGGCAAAAAAACACAATGTGTAATTTGTTTTCGAGCTCAGATGTACAAGCAGGGCAATTTTTCAAAGTAGGTACACACCATTTACTCGTAAATGCTCTAATCGGTAACCAAATGTCTCATGACCAGGATAAAGCTGCGTTGTCCACGAAAACAAATGCATGGATGGTGCTGCCGACATATAAAAAGCTAAAGCCCCAACCATATCTTTTGGAAAACTTTGCAAACCGAATGAAACAGCAATTAATTTTACTGAGACTGGGAGTGTACCCAACTAAAGATTTAACTCCAAAATGGAAACGCACTTGGCATTCAACGGACTGCCGCCTTTGCGGACAAGGCAACTAATCAGTGCTCCACTTACTTTGTATTTGTCCGGCACAATCATCCAAACGGAAAAAAACTGCTGCGGCCGTTACTGAAAAAAGAGCAGATAAGGACCTGCAGATCCGCAGTAATAAAATGTTTAGGAGGGTCAACAGTGCAATTGGCATGTAAATCATTAAAGTTTTTAAGTCTAGCTGCAAAAGCGCTAGAAAAGAAAGACACGGAACTTGATCTAGAAAATGCCTAGACATTCACCTTGAAGCCAATATAAGAATAAGAATCAGATTCCTCAAGCTAGAATAACTACTATAAGACTAAAAGGCACTAATTGCACTATTTTCTTTTGTTTTAATTATCAAAAATGTTTTAAATGGAAAGTTATAAATCAACTTGTAATTATTCATGAATTTTAAGTCACAAGTTTGTACTTTTTTTACCGGTTAACTCGCTCTTTTTCTGATTTAAACCAAATCAAATAAAGTAGTTTACTCTCTCGCGTGAGACATTGAGAACCAAAAACAGGGGTGTGCGAGGAGACAGGGGTGTTAAAGGGACATCAGATAGAAGCAACAGTTGTGTGAGCTCTGTAAAGGTGTGAAAGAAACTAAGACAGATAAGAGCAATCGGTGATAAAAACATAGGTGACAAAGAGACAGCAGAGTGTCAGTGAAAGTGGAAGACCAGAGAGAGAGAATTACAGTATGAGCTGTGAAAGCAATAGCTAAGAGTGACAGAAAAGGGGAATAGGCAGGTGTGATAATATTCAATCAATCAATCAAGGACATTTATAGAGCGCACTACTTACCCGGAGGGTCTCAAGGCGCTTGGGGGAGGGGGGGTGCTGCTACTGCTCGAACAGCCAGGTCTTGAGCTTCTTCCTGAAGGAGAGGTGGTCTTGGGTCAGGCGCAGGTCGGGAGGGAGGGAGTTCCAGGTCTTGGCGGCCAGGTAGGAGAAGGACCTTCCTCCTGTTGTCGTTCTTCGGATGCGGGGGACGGCGGCGAGGGCGTGACTGGCTGATCGGAGATGGCGTTTGGGAGCGTAGAAGTTGATGCGGTTGTTGAGGTAGCTCGGGCCTTGATCGTGTAGGGCTTTGTGTGCGTGGGTGAGGAGCCGGAAGGTGATTTTTTTGTTGACGGGGAGTCAATGCAGGTCTCTCATATGTCCGGAGATGTGGCTGTGTCGTGGGATGTCGAGGATGAGTCTGGCTGAGGTGTTCTGAATCCGCTGGAGTCTCTTCTGGAGCTTGGCGGTGGTTCCGGCGTAGAGGGCATTGCCGTAGTCCAGTCGGCTGGTGACGAGGGCCTGGGTGACCGTCTTCCTGGTCTCGGTGGGGATCCACCGGAAGATCTTCCGTAGCATGCGCAGGATGTTGAAGCCCGACGAGGAGACGGCGTTGACTTGTCTGGTCATGGAGAGGGAGGAGTCCAGGATGAAGCCCAGGTTGCGTGTGTGGTCTGTCGGTTTGGGTGCGGTGCCCAGGGCGGGGGGCCACCAGGAGTCGTCCCAGGCGGAGGGCGAGGAGCCCAGGATGAGGACTTCCGTCTTGTCTGAGTTCAGTTTAAGGCGGCTGGTCGTCATCCACTCGGCTACATCTTTCATCCCTTCGTGAAGGTTGGCTCTGGCGGCGGCGGGGTCGTTGGTCAGGGAGAGGATCAGCTGGGTGTCGTCAGTGTAGGAGATGATGTTGAGGTTGTGTTGGCGTGCGATGGCTGCGAGGGGGCTCATGTAGATAATATTGAACAGAAACAGCTAGTGATAGTGGCAGAAGAAGGTAAGTGAGAACTTACTGGAAAGATACAGTTCTGAAATAGGTAAGACAAGAAATTAAGGCAGCTTAGAAAGATCGGGCAGACAGGTGCGAGAGATGAGAGAATAAAGCGAAAGAGTCTGTTCAGCCAGAGGGTATGGGAGACAGTTCCGAGAGAGGTGATAGATACAATGATATGAAAGACAGCTCAGAAAAGAAAGACAGATGTGAGAGAGAGGGCAATATAGAGAAAGGGTAGAAAGGCAACTCAAAGAGTTGGCGTGGTGGACAGGTGAAAAAATGAGAGCCAAAAGAAGAGAGACTATTGAGAGAGTTGTGACAAACAGTGGCAGCTGCTAAGGAATGGGAGCGGGAGGCAGCGGAGGGGGGTTTGAAAAAAAAAACAATAAAAGAAAAGACAACTTACCTTCAGCACACCTCCTCTCTTACGTTCTCCCTCGGCTTCTGGCTCCCGGAATCACCCAGGCTCTCAGGCTCACTTGACTAATCACAAGGCTGCCTTACAGCAGGGTTGTGATTGGTCTGAATGCTGTGATTCGTTTCTCAAAGAGGGGCTAGGGTCCGGGTATGTTCTCCACCCAGGATTTAATGCATGTAATACAGTATGGGTGGAGAACATGCCAAGTGCACATGATGGTTTAGGCAGCCCAAGAGTGCCCAACACTCCTCCCATTGCTGCCTATGATGACAGCCTAGCCCCAGAACGCTGTAAAACTGCCACATTACGGAAAAATAAAATGATCATAACATAGACTTATTATCACATTGTGTTCCTTTTTCCACTGCGATACCGAGGTTATACAGTTTAGAGAGAGACACATGCAGAGAGGTTAGAAAAAACTGCGGAGGGAGCAGGAAGGCGAAGGGATATGTAGATGAAATTGGGATGGAGGCAGGTGAGAAAGACACATATGGGAGATGAAGATGTGGGATAAAGGTAAAAAAGAGAGAACAAGGGAGAACTTCAAGCGAGAGAGAGGAAGAAATGTATTATAAGGAGAACAGTGAGAAAGACACATTTAAGACAGGAGCAGAAAGAAAAAGTCAACAGATGAGAAACACACCTGACAGACAGATAATAAAAAAAAGTTAGGTGGTTCCCAAGCAGCTATGGGAAGGGTGACAGCTGGTTAAAGGTCATGACATTGCTTCCTGTGATTTCATTGGGGTCAAAACACATGTGATGTCACTTCCACTACCTCTGGCATTTCGTGAATCAACGTCTTCTGAGTGTACACCAGTTCTTGATTTGAAAAAGCTGCGTGGGCCCATAGTTGTTTTAGGAGCTTGCCTACACTGAATGTTACTCAGTACCAAACCTGCCTTGTTTTGCTTCAACCCGATGCTTCCGTCTTCACCTCCTCTATAGTGTCCTCGTGATTCAAATATTGCAGACTCTTTTCAGCCACACATTTTCCATTTGTCTCTGTTTTCATATCTTCCTCTTTCTTTCCCCCTTTGCTGTTTCTTTCTCTCTTGCTCTAGGTCAAAACGGGAAGATGAAAAAAGACCCCAATTACCTGCATAAACTAAGAACTGCTGCGAAAAAAATAAAATAATTGACTCCTGTACAATGAACCACAATGTCATCACTAATGGGCAGATACAAATAAAGAAATACGTTACAAGTATGAACATCACTGTAATATTGAGGTTACGAAAATTAGGATTAAGATATGGCACTTATCCCACACTTTTAAAAGCATTTTTTAATTATTGCTTCACAACTATAAAATAACTTAAGCGCAGAGCAGCAGAAATATTTTCAAAGATAAAACTATTATGAAGAATTGCAGGTGCTGAAGGTGGTGTATTGTATTGCTAAATTAATGCTAGCTAAAGCTTTATCAATGGTCCTATACTGATGATCATTGATAGTGCTTTTCACCAACATATCTTACTGTGATATAGCCAGTGCTGGCACTTCTATGAAGCATACTAGGTCAAAAGCCCTAACATACCTCTCCGAAGTGATGCCAAATTAGTAGAGTCGCAAAAACAGCTATTTTTGTCAGGGGCCTAGGAGGACTCCAAAATTGAAATGCATTTTAGCTTGGAGTGCAGAAATTCATTTTACTTTACTTCGGTATTCCAAAACAGGGTACTAAATGATTAGCATAATATACTTAATTACATTTTCCAACAAAGGGCCTGATTAGTAATGATTTTCCTATTAATGTGTATGACTAACTCATTACTTAATCCTAAATTTCCAGGAATAAGTCACACCTGCTTGTGGCCAAACATTTTGACAGTCAGCTCTATTTAAGGAGAAAATGCACACTCTATTTAAAGTCTCTTTAATGACTGAGGTGAATATTTATCAAGGTTTTGTGTCACTCATGCACCATGCAGGGGGACGCAAGGGTGAAGCTAAGGGTCACCTTGCATGGCCCTTAGTGGCTTGGTAAATCTACAGTAAAGTAAGACAGAGCAAATTATTACTTACTTTACTTTGCTGCAAAGAGGCATTCCAT
Source organism: Lissotriton vulgaris (assembly GCF_964263255.1). NCBI lineage: Eukaryota > Metazoa > Chordata > Amphibia > Caudata > Salamandridae > Lissotriton > Lissotriton vulgaris. The sequence continues at coordinate 1,229,588,650 of NC_141685.1, forward strand.
GGGTGTTCCCACGCATACACCCATGGATTCTGATACATTCCCAGATTTACCAACATTAGTAGACCTGAGAATAAATGACAATTGAACGCCTCACCACCATCGGCACCACGAGGAGCAATATCATTATTTTCCCTCATTGTTTTCTGCAGCACATTTAGAAAGAGGAAAATAGCTCTGAAGATTGTTTTTGTGCAAGAAAGTGTACATACCTTTCTGCACAAAAACAATGATGGAAGGCTGTCTGCATTGGCGCTCGGTAGCCAAAAGTGTACCAGAGCTAGGAAAGGACATGAATGCGCCATATAATGGTAATTACAGAGAATTCCCGCCCTTTCCCTTTCACGAAGCGCAGGGGTTGAAAGAATGCAGCAAAACCACTGGGGTGGCGGAGTGAGCTAAAGAATGATGATGGATTCAACTCAGATCAGTTGACTGGGGGTGGGTGCTTGCAATGTTCAACACTCCGTTCATCATCCCCTTTGGTTTTGCTTTGTTCGCTCTAAGTTGGCAGGGTATGCCCAGACATGGGTCCCTTGCTCACTTTGCCACTGGATTCAAGCTAGCCTGGCAGATGACTGCTGATTCGCCAGAATCCGGTCCCAGGATGCTTGTTTCTGGTCCAAGGAAGGCATTGCTTCGCAGTTCCGGCTGGACTGTTCCCATGAGGTACAGGGTCAGACTGATTTGCATATGGCCATGTCTGAACTGGGGTGGCAGAGTAAGCTAAAGGATGATGATGGATTAAACCCAGATCAGTTGACCGGAGGTGAGTGCTTGCAATGTTTAACACTCCGTCCACCATTCTCTTTGGTTTTGGGTTTGAAAGAATGGCAAATCTGCCCCTATATATCTAAAATTTAGACTGACAAAGTTGTCAGGTTTTACAAGGGAAAGCTACACAGTCTGTTTGCATAATAACAGTTGCTAAGATTTCTAAGAATGAACTGGAAGGTTTATTTTATGCTTAAGAATGTTGCAATAATACTTTCATTGATTTTCGTCATGTAATCACCAGCGGTTAATAAAGAACGTCCATTAATTTTAGGCATCTGATTGCTTAACAGCTATCCATGATTGCAGCATTTTACATGGTAATTTGTACAAACTAGCATATCTCTAGTACCAAGAATCATGACTATAAAACATATTTCCCACTGCTCTGGGACCGATTCTTAAATTTTGCATTATGTTTGCAAGCCATGCATTTCGTGCAATACAACCCCCATCTGGCGGTTGTAAAAGGCACCTTTGTTGTTCACATAAACACATTAAATACATTTTACATACTTAATGTGAAAAGAATCAAAGAAGAGAGCTGAGATTCTGAGCAGTTCATTTGTTAAATGAATGAATGAATCTCAATCAATAACGTTCTTAAAGGCTGCACTCTGCCTTGTAATGACAATGACTTCTTTACACATACGTAGTAACTCGTGATGGGGAACTGTTGTTCCCCAAAGGACAAATGCAGCCGATATTAGGGATTTTGGGATGTAGCACTACCCAGGATTCTCCCAGATGGAATCGGGAATTAAGGGCCAGATGTAGGAGCCCTAATACCGGTCGGAAACGGCCGATTTTGGCCGTTTCCGACCGGTATTAGGGTTTTCAGATGTAGGGCATGCATTTACAGAATCGGTATTTTACCGATTCTGTATTTACCGATTCGGTAAAATTACCGAATCGGTAAATACAGACTCGGTAAAATACCAATTCTGTAAATGCAGATGTAGCTGGCAGATGTCAGAGTGCCACAGGGCTTTAAGAATCGGTATTTTACCACCCAATCCAATTGGGTGGTAAAATACCGAATCCAGGTGTGCATGCACATCTGTGCATGCACACCTGTGCCATGTGACACACAGACATGCCCATAGGGCATGTATGTGTGCCACATGGCACACAAGCCTGTAATTGGGGTGCTAGAGGGTGTCAAAGGGACACCCCCTGCACCCTTGCAAGAATAGGTAATTACCGAATCAGTAAATACCGATTCGGTATTCCACATTGATTCCTATAGGCTTCAAGGCCCATAGGAATCAATGGGGGATACCGATTCGGTATTTACAGAATCGGTAAATACCGAATCTTACAGATTCGGTATTTACCGAATCAGAATTACCTACATTTCCCCCCCTCTAATTTACCACTTCTTAAATACCGAATCGGTATGATTCGGTATTTTAGAAGTGGTAAATTAGATTTACCTACATTGGGCCCTAAATGGGTAAATATGAATTACTGTACCTATTCCCGCATGTTATACCCCAAGACCAACCAGGTATCCATGTGCAATTGCCACTAGAATGAAAATTCTGAGGTATTACTGCACGCAGTATTACCGCATGTGGCATTTACTACATTTCTTAAACGTTTCTGTTAGCCTGGGAACTCCAGTTACCCTTCAAAGCAGCAATTCCCCTCAATTTAGAATGAGTGTCTGAAAGATTTCTTAATTTGCATCTAAGTAGGTTCTGAATACTATGAATATACATACACTTTTTGAGAAATGTGGTACACAAAAAGGGGAAATGGCATTTACATCAAGGAGGGAACCACAGGATCTGTTACCTCGCAAGCGTTACCACACTTTGGCGCTCTAGATTTAGAGTAGATGGGTGTGGGGTGGGAGGTGTTGGAGACTTTGAGCGACTTCCTCCAGTGAATTCCTGACAATGTAAGGAACAGGAAGTATGGAGATCCGGCTTGGTGAGTATGGCCGGGTTTTATGGCTCAGGGCGGGCGGATTTTGGCAGTTATTTATTGTAGGGGCTGGTTTTAGGGCTCAGGGTGGCTACTGGGGTGTTCTTAGGGATGTGGCCGCGAACGTTTTTAGGGCTGGGGGCCAGTTTCAGGGCAGTAGGGCAGTAGGCTAGGTTTTTTTTAGGGGGGGCTGTTGTTTTCAGGGCTGGGGAAAGGTTTTAGGTCAGGGGGCTGGGGTATATTCTTTACCACGCATATGCCTTTACCAATCATGCAATGAAATTCGTTGTAAAGGCATGCATGGTAACGGCCTGCACAGCAAAGACTCAGTCTTGGTAGAGGCTGTGTCGTTAAGGCATGCAATATAATTGCATGAGTTTTTCTATCATACAACCCACAGGAATAGAGTGTTGAGGAAAGCCTTTGAGCTGTTATGTTATTAGGGATGTCTATCAATCACTACTTGGTTTGATACTCATCAGGCAAACCAAATTATCAGCTTGAGATAGGAAAAGGGACAAGTTTTGGTTCACAAATCTCTCTCATATTACTTGTAGAGAATGTGTGCTGGCGTTTAACAAAAACCTGCCAGAGACCGTTGGGCATTTTGATGTATTGTTAAAAGTTACATGTACCATTTCTCCTCAAGTGAGCACACAAATGAAATCCACCCGATTATTTTTAAAGCTTACTTTAAAAACAATTTTTGGGCAGAATAAATGTAAAAGTAGTATTGCAGATCTGAGGCAAACAGAAGTGGGTATGAATACACACAATGTGAAAACTGTAAAGGCAAGCAGGATGCCTACATGTCCCGTCCTAGTTCCTAAACATATTAGCATCAACAGTCTTTCAATCTAAGAGGTTTGGTATTTCGATGTTGTTGTCGCATGTACATATTTGAGGATCACACATTTTCCAGTGCTCTGCCTGTTGTTGGATTAGATTCGTAAAATGCATCCGTGGTGCTATGTTTAGCGGATTAGCTCATTGTTTTGGAACCTGATCTGCTGCACATCAAGGATTTACAGTGGCTCAGCAGGCTGTGCTGTCGCTGGGGCTGGTGAGCGCTGAGAGTAGCGCCGCACTCGCTTGACCAGAGTGCTCTTGTTTGCCACATCTCCGCTGCGGGACTGCGAGGCTTTCGTATCAGCTGTTGTCTCTTCCCGCAGCGGCTCCGCCCCCTTATGAGTAGAAATCCTCATAAGCAGCCAAGGCCTTTCGCGAAGCGGAACGCGAGCGGGACGAGACCCGGACGAAGCCCGGCCAAAGGGCGGTCCCTCTGAGTCCCTCAGAGGCCGAGGAAGGCTGGAGCTGGGCCTATCCCCTAAACCTTGTGATTTCGTTAAATATTTGTGAGGGCAGTTATATTTTATTTAATTTGCTGAAATCCTTTTTGAGGTGCTATTGTATTTAAGAGTTCTAAAGCTTTTACTTTAATAATGACTGCAAAGAAACTAAGGTCGGGGAGAATTCTAATGGGCAGAGTATGTACTAAAACTAAATCTAACCCTCTTAAAAATAAGAGTAGTCTCTCAAATCTCTTAAAGGGAAACTGTCAACTATTCAGTTTGTGGGAACGGGGTTCGAATAAAGCGGCACGGGCAACTCCGCCCCTGGCTGATAAGGCTGAAAACAGCCAGGATAGGATAGATACACAACACGCAAAGGTCCTTTATGTACCTGAGAGATCATCTGAGTCTAATACAAATGAAGAGGTTAAACTTTATACAAATGATGTAGCCGTCATTGCTTCATTGCCCTCAAATTCTTCCTGTACTCCTGTGAATAATCCTAATATTAACTGTGTGCAGGCCTTAGTATATGACACCCCCTCCAATCCCCTTGTGCATTCTCCCAATCCTGCCCCTAGTGGGTCTAATCAAAAATTAAGCTTATCTTCTCAGAGAGAAGATGAGATTAATAAATCCATACCCTCTGAAACAGACTTGGAGCTTTATAAACGTTATGTTTCCAATGAGCCTAGTAGGCTGTCCACTTTGGCAAAGACTCCGGCAACATTCGTTCCTTCTGGTCTTCAACTTTACAGCAGTACACCTTCTAACAAATCTATTGCCAATAGTACTTCAATGAGTCCCGTTTTAAATTTAACAGGCCTTGACGACTCCAACCCTGTTAGTTCTGATAAACCTATTTCCGAGTCTTTGATTTCATTAGAATGCTTGTTGTCATCTATTTTATCTTTATTGGAGAAATTTGTAGGGGGCTCGGATTGTGTCTTGGAAACGGTAACTCAAATTTTAAAAGTACTATTAAATAATCGCAAGGAGAAGGTTCCTCTTTCCAATTCTGACGTCTGTTCACCGGAAGACAAAGGGCTGAATAATACATTCTTAGAAAGTGTACCTGTCCCCTCGGAGGTTTCCCAAATGCCTATAGTTGATAAAAAGCTGATCTCCCCTATACATACCCTTGCTTCCAATTGTGTAGTGGAGCATGATTGCTCTATAGTTGAAGTCCCGTCCACTCAGAGCGCAAAACAGGAAAAGGAATGTTTTGCAATTTTCAATCAACAGAAGGTCAAGGAAAATAGAGCAGTTTTGGGAACGACTGTTAGTGGGGGAAAAGAAAAAATGGGGAAATTAAATAAGAAGGGAAGAAACAAAAGGAAGTTAATTCGTAGGATTGAAAAAAATAGGCGGAGGAAAATCTTCTTTGAAATCCAGCAGGAAACCTCTATCAAAGATGATGTGGTTGAGGAGCCTCCAAGCGGTGTCAAAGATATGGCATTGGTCTCAAAAGTATCTCATGACCGTCCCCAGTCTTCACCCCTAGAACCCACTATTATTATTTTCAACAAAAAAATGTCATCCCCGCCCAAAATGCCTCTTAATCCTTCCTCTAACTCTGTCCCCACGGGTTCTAATGTTACAAAGGATGGATGCCAAGTTGTTAAGAGTAAAAGTGAGTTACTTAGGCCAGGTCAGTTAGGGGCAGTTACTGATAAGTCCATGGACATGGGTTTGTCAGTTCTTAACCCCTTGGCTAGGCCATTTTCCGGCTTTAAGGTCGATGTAGAGGATACAAGCAGAACGACAAGCAGAACCTCCGTATTTAGAAAAGAGGAAAATATAAATACATTTATCCTCGAGTTTTCCCCCTTGTTCAAGGCTGATTGCATTTTGAATAGAGCTGCTCTCCTTAAATGTTTCCATGAGTCCGAAAAATTGGAATTAATCCAATCTTCGGATATAGATCTGATTTATATTTGTAAAACGGATGGCAGATTTCTACCGAGGGCTAAATTTCATTCCAAACTCATTGTAAATTTAATTCTTCAGTGTTCTGAGAGATTTCAGAGTAAGGGGATTGATGTCATTCCTTTTTGGGGAAATGCCTTAAAGGATGGATTATCGATCTCCCCAAGGGGATTATGCTCTTCCACCTCTCTTTTTCCATCAGCTCTGGGTAGGAAAGAACGTTTTGATGCTTACAGCGACATAAAAATCTTCCTCTCTACGGATATCCGCTGTGTATCCGAAATCAATCCTCCTCTTCTTTCTGTGCATAACAGAAATGAAGACGAGAATGGAATTGGCTGCCTGGTGTTCTTGCGAAGAAACCCATTATGAATCAGGAAAGGCGATCTGATCTTTAGCAATAATTTAAAAACCCTGTCTTGGAATGTAGCTGGGGTAAAGAACAACTCTGAAAAAATTGAGTTCCTCCTATCTTCAGGGGCCAGTGTGATCTGTCTCCAAGAGACATGGCGCACTGAAAATCTTATGTTGGGAAGTGACTACATTATCTTGAAGGATAAAGCCTCTGCTTCCATAAGAGGCCACGCAAGAGGGGGTATTGCCTGTTGCTTAACAAATCAGATAAAATGGAACTTTTCACATTTTTTGGATCCCAGTAACCTGTTTCAGGCTGTTACTTTAATTTGCCTTGATAATGTGGAAATTCCGTCCCCACTGGTTTTGATTAATGTGTATATTCCTCCTGATGAGTATTTCAATCCAATTTTGAAGAAAGTTTTTTCCTATGCTAAGAAAGTGCGTGAGAATACCCCATCTGCCCATATAATCTTGGTTGGAGATTTCAATTGCAAGGTTTCTAATTCAAGTTTGTCTTTATTTAGATATAAATATAGGGAAGAATCCTTGCACATTCCCCAATCTGTCTGGCCCGGGAATATTAAAACTAATAAAAGAGGGAAAATTCTTTTGGAGGAGGTACTCGAGCTGGATGGGATTGTGGTTAATGGACGTCTTCTGTCTGATTCCCCGGCAAATTTCACTCATGAATCATACCAGGGAGAATCTATATTAGATTATGTTATAGCTGATAATTCTTCTTTTGTCTTATTGAATGATCTGGTAATCTCTAAAACATGTTTCAGTGACCATTCCACTTTGGTCATCTCTTTAAACATTCTCCCCCCCTTGGCTGACCGTTGGTCGCTAAATAAGGATTTGGTCAGTTTTAGCAGCACATCAGGGAGATGTCATTGGGATAGAAAGGCTCTTAGTGGACTGGAGAGCATCCTTGATGAAGCAATCTCCGTTTTGGTCAATTGGGAGGGGGCTGTAACTGTACATTTTTCAGATCTATTGATGAAAGTGACCTCTTTAGCTAGATATCCCAAAAGAGATAGGCCCCCAATCCCTCCTTCTAGTTCCCTTTGTTTGTTAAACAAAGAAATAAACAAATTGGTAAGAGATCAATATTTGAATATTCTTCCAGAAAGAGCTCGATATATAGCCCTGTTGAAAAGAAGAAGGAAAAGGTTGAAACTCAGATTACGCAAAGATAGAGAGGACCAATTTTGGATACAATTGAGGGAGGCAGCCTTTCATGGCCGAGCGAGAACATTTTGGTCCATAATAGGTAGGGGCTGTGGCGCAAGGATGATGCCCACTCCCATCTCCATTGAGGAATGTGCCTGGGTTGATCATATAAAAAATCTTTATGCAAGTAATGGCGTTTCTGTTCCCGTTGGAAGTTTCAAGGCGGCTTTCTCGACCGTAGAGGAATCTCCATCTGAAAACTCTATAGAACAGGCAATAATGGAAATGCGCGCTTCTGGAGCTATGGGCCCAGACGAGCTGCCTATTTCTGTTATAAAGCAGAGCAGTTTAAAATGGAGTAATATTCTTTATCCCTTATTTGCATACTGCTTTTTAAGCAGGTCAGTCCTTCCTTTATGGAAAGGGAGTATCTTGATCCCCCTTTTTAAGAAGGGCGATCGACTTTCTCCCCAAAATTATCGCCAGATTGCTCTCCTGGACGCCGTTGGCAAAGTCTTTGCTAAATGCCTGCTAAGACTATTGAATGAATGGGTGGATCAATGCGGCTTATTACCTCTTGAGCAAACGGGCTTCCGTAAAGGCCATGGTACCCTGGATAACCTAACAGCTCTTCAGGTGATTATGGATAAATATATCACGGTCCGGGGGGGAAAAGTATATGCAGCCTTCATAGACTTCTCCACAGCATTCGATAAAGTTGACCGCCCTCTGCTGTGGAGGAAACTATCAGCCTTAGGCATGCCACCTATACTGTTGGATTTAATACAGGATCTCCATACAGATACATGGTGCCGTATAATGATGGGAGGGGAAAGAGGTTTGTCGCATCCCATCCCTTCTGCCAATGGTCTTAAACAAGGATGCCTTCTGGCCCCCTTATTATTTTCCCTCTATGTGTATGATCTCCCTCAAGCTTTGTCTCGGAGTAGTGGTATTGCCCCTGTTTTGGGAGATAAAGCCATAGCATGTTTAATGTATGCCGACGATATTTTGCTATTAGATCTGACTCCGAAAGGCTTACAAAATCGTCTGCATGCATTACAGGTGTTTTCAAAGCAAGGTTATGTGTTTGACTGGTAAGAAAAGATATTCTCATGGGAATTTCACGTGGTCAATAGGCGGCCAAAAGTTAGAAACTGTAAAATCCTATATGTTTTTAGGGAAAATAATATGCGGTAACATGAGCAACAAGGCTCATATTGAGAATAACAGGCGTAAGGCTCTGATGCAGGGTAAGGGCCTAAATGCACTCTATAAAGCCACAGGAAAACTGCATTTTCCCTATTTGCTTGAAGCTTTTCGTGCAAAAATTCCTGCTTCCCTGCTTTATGGCACTGAACTTATCGAAGTGAGTAGTTGGGGTTTTCTTCACTCTGTTGAAGGTAAACTCCTGCGTCAACTAACCTCTGTTAATACCGCCTGCCCTGTAGCCTCTCTTAGGCTTGAGTATGGCATGAGAAGTAGTTGGGTCCAGGGGCTAGCCGGAATTGTGAGATGGATCTTTCATCTAGCTAAATGTGATCCATCCTCATTAAGACATCTTATCCAAAAGGAATTATTAGGTCCTTTAAAGGAGTTTTCACCAATTGTAAAAAACTTCAGAAAGGCGGTCATGGTATTGCAATTGGAGGAATCTACCCTTTTTCCTCTTTCCCTTTATCAGTTAAAAGCTTCCTTAAAATTTGCAACATGGAAGCCAAGCTTCTCGTTGGATAGAGATCAGATAAGGACAAAGAAAGGCGATTTGCCCGTTATTAATTCCCTTAGTCTTAAAACTATGCAACTCTACACTACCTGGAATCTCCCACACGGCATTCGCCGTTTTTGGTTCTTATTAAGGCAAGATATGTTACCACTGAATAATCTTTTAGCTAAGTGGAATGGTTCCTCTAACAAATGTACCTTGTGCAATGTTTCGATCCAAGATCTCACCCATGTCTTATTTATATGTCCGGCTTTGAAAAAATCCCGCCGCAAATGGGTGAGACCAATTTGTTTAGAACTCGGAATCTTATCTGCTGGTGCCTTTTCTGATGCCATTCTTTCGCCCCCTAATGAAATATTTTGTTCTAGAATCTTCAACTTTTTTAAATACTTTTTAGATTTGTATTAATCATGTGTGTAAAGTTTCTCTTTTTGTATAATATTGGAGTGTTATTGTGTATGTAAATTTTATGTGGACCTCTCACGAGTTCCAAAACATAAATAAATAAACTTAAACTTGTACCTGATGGTGTGGTGTACGTGGTTTACACCAAGGACATCTGTGACCTGAACATCAAAAAACTTTAAATTTACAAAGTCACACTTACTGAATTTGTGAACGTAAATTCTGAATTGTCAGTGCACACAAATTCATTGTGATTTGAAATGAGCATTGCTCATTGCAATAATTTAAAGGGAAACAGGCAGCCAAGGGACCTCCCTCCCTTCTCTTGTGATTTGCAAGAGGAGGTCTAAATATTTTGCGGTGATCTTTGCAGTCTACCAAAACTTAACAGCTTGTCATCTCTCTGTGCAGTTGGCTGATCTTGTGAAGTACAGGGAGTAGCACCATGGACCACTGCACACACTCCCTGATGCTGCATTCACAATGCGTCACGTCTCATTTAAATTTTGACCCAAGTCCCTTTAAGGAACAGCAGCAAAAAATACAGCAATTTTGCCATTGCTCGGATGGAGTTCTACTGTACCAGGTTTTTGTTGTTTCGGCTATTGGCCCATAAACATTGTCATAAAAAAGGTGGAAAAGAAGAGCATACAAATCAATATAAAGTCACAGTAAAACATAACGACTGTCTCAAAGGTAAAATGAAACAAAGTATTCCGCTTGCAAAAAATATTTAAACAGAGTTAAAAAAAGAAAAGTGGAAAACAAGGAGAAACACAAATTTTATATATTTACTTTTCCTCCATGCCTGCATTCAAAATTATGTTACGGCAAAGGTAATTGACGGTAAGTATGTGCTATTCTAAAAGCTAATACATGAACTCTCACCCCAAGATTCCTAAAAACAGGTAAAATCCATTGTTTCCTACTATTATTCTGCAGACGGGATAAAATAGAAAGGCTCCAATTGAGACTCCTCTGAGTTGTTACAATAGCAAGTTTTTTTCAATGATTTTTGCCAAATAACCATCTGACTAAAGGGTAGGAGTAAGCTCCCAAATAAAAATTTTATTACCATTTTCTCTGCGTGTACAGGTCGTAATTCATCATTATAAGGCTTAAATGTTGGTACAGACATATGATCAAGAAAAAAGGGCAGGAGGCCTACATTTCGCAAGCTCTCCTACCATCCTAACAGTTAAACTCAACACTATGGACACATTTGGAGTGCTTCTCTCTCATTTGAATACTAATTTAAAGACATTTCTTTGGATCCCTCTAACATGTTCACATTCACACAGCCCCATAGTTTGGCTGCGGTACAAGGCTCCGTACAAGGCAGCCTTTTGCACCTATGGGTTTATACATTTCAGCTGGAGGGGACATTTTTGGGGAGTCAAGAAAACTGAAAAAAGACCGAGGTCCATGTTTTTTAAGTATCCTGATTTTTCAATATGGTGCCACCATTTATCTGGCATGCATATGCCCAGATAATAAAATTCAAGAATTGCGCTGTAACATGCATGCCTCGATCCCAGTCTCCCCTTTATCTCTCAGGGAGCCGCAATCCAATTTCTGCCTTATTTATTAAGTTGAGGTCGGTAGGGTGCTACTTTTTGCGAAAATACTCTCAGTGGCAATAAGGCTCAAAGGGCCAGATGTATCAAAGGGTTTTTGCCCATTCTGTGTCTATGGGGAAATGTGTTGATACATATGGCCCTAAACATCTTTTACACCAGTGGTTCTGTTTTTCCCCGGAGTTTTATATAGTGCAAACTTGACCAGAAAGTATCAGAGCACTTTACATGAGCACTAGTTGTGCTACACAAGGAGCTTTCATATTTTTGTTAGGCACAAATAGAATAAGTGATTTGCCCAGAATCACAGGATTTTGAGCGTTCCTGCCGAGACTCGCACCTAGCTCCCCAGATTTGAGATCCACCGCCCTAACCATTTAGGTCACATCTTCTTAACCTGTTGATTTATCTGGAACCCCTCCCTAACACTACTGAAAGCCAAGGACCTGAGGCTAATCACCTGTATGATGTGGGGGTCAAATCTATACACATAAATAGAGGAAGAAGCATTCAACAAACAAATACATACATTATGAAACATTTTATTTTACTATCAAACAATGCTCCGATAAAGAAATGTTAATTGTATTGGGAAGGTTTGAGGTTTTCAAAATGTAATGTAATTTTTGAAAGTCAAAGCAATATCCAAGACTGTAGCTTGCTACTTTTGCACCCAATGTATGCTCTCTTTAAGTTAGTGCATACCAGTATTTTCATTGAGGCAATCAATTTTCCATATTAGTTTCAGTTTGCTGTATTTTTGCGTTCTTGTGCATAAAGCCATGGATACCAATTAATGGTGTAGCCTCTAATTTCAACTTGCTTTATTGAGTATAAATGCATGTGAACATTAGACAGCACAAAAGAGGGAGATTGAGCATTCCTTCATCACTATTTCTGAATTGTGTTGTCTGCATTTCTTGCAGTAATCCAGAGATATTTTTGCTATGTTAACTTTAGATACCACGAATGCAAAAAAACAAGAGTTCGATTCTGTGCTGAGTCAGTGCAGCTCTCATGATAATGCCCTGATTTGTTCCTTTAGGGGGCGCCTGTGGTCAGTGGAAGCTTCTAGTCACTAAGAGACTCCCAGGTAAAGGACACGTCACTCCAACAGGAAGCATATGCAAATCTTCTCTCAGAAGAACATCTAACACTTTGCCTCAAACTCTCTTTAAATAAGCTAATTTTATCCTGAGGCGGCTGCTGGTTTAAAATGTATGGGCATATACACATTCAAACATGCTGGGGCTTATTTATGCAGGTGCATCACTCTTAATATGGGAAAAAGTGAGATACTGGCGGCTCAAGGGGCTTGCAAATAAGCCCCTTGATACATCCAGAGTGCTGCGCCAGCCCTTCCCCTTTGGGTTCGTGCTTTTCTAGGCAGATCATGTTTTTACACCAGGTGATGCATGGAATGAAAAGTCTATCCACTTTCCGTCCTCCGGGATGGCCACTCCACCCCTTGCCTTGTTGAAATTTCGACACAAAAAAAAGAAAGAACTCCCATCAACTACAGCTACAGGAGAGGTACTAATATCCTTATTTCTTACACATTTGTGACAAAAATGATTGTTAATTACAAGTCTGTGATGATGGGCCCACAGCTGGGATGGGTAATACAAAATTGTTACTGTACCTTTTACAAATGCTCATTGTGTACAAACAAGATCCTCTTCTGACAGGGTCATCAATCATGCTTTGGTGGGGGAGTAATTCAACTTTTTGTATTGGACACTCTTATTCTACATTAAGGAGGCTGCTGGTGATGTTGACTTTATTTACTTTTGTACAGCTGTAGCCCATGCAGGTAAGAGCGGTGGGGCCGGGTTGGGTATTTGACAAACGGCAATATGGGAAATTTAAATAAATAATTAATTTCCTCTCATCGTCGTCTGTCGAAATACCGCCCACTGCTCTTAACTGCACGGGCCGCTGCTGCTTTTGTATGGGAACGAAAAAGGTGTTTTCATGTTCAGGACTGCTTTGAATGTGGCCTGACTTGTTAGGTTTGAAATTCCCATTCTTGAAATGCACTTGTTTCATGCTATATTAGGTTAGCAGTGTGTGGCTAAATAGACGCCATTTGTATTCACGTTATGCAAGCCACTGATTATCCCCGTAATGTGCAGCCTTCAGTTAGCAAGTGTGACTACATGTTGTATTTCGTAATCTCTATTAGGCTGCATAGGCTGTGCCCGAACTAGGCCTCATTATTTAGCATTGCTTGCCTCAGCAGAACACTGTACTTCATTATTATTTTCTCTACTGTTCAAGGCTGCTTCCAGACTTATTAATGAATAGGCAATTCTGCCCTTGCTTACGTATCCGAGTGTGTAGTTCTGCTCCTACGTTAGGAGACGCTGAGGCTCAGCATGATAACCTTGAGTTGCCAATAGCATGTTCCTGTCACGATTCGCCTCCTGTGCTTTCATACCCACCACCAGGGGGCCGCATAGTGGGACTTTCCAGTCTTTTTATAAGCTTCCAGACCCTCCCCTGTATGCATATCCTGACTTCCAGCCATTTGGACACTTATTGGAAACTGACATCCATTCCCAATTTATGCCGGGTTTTATGAAAGCCAGCCTGCTTATACTGGAAGCCAGCCAACTCATGCCTGAAACTCCATTACCCAGAATTCCCTGCTCACTGCTTTGTCTCCACCCCTGCAGGCCAAGGATGGGTGGAGGAATTCAGCTCACCCGTGGCTGGCTGCTGCTAGCCTGCTCACACCTGATGCATATGATTACTGTGAGCTCTTTTAAGCCCCAGCTCCCTTCAGCCCAAGGTGGGTCATTGTAGCTGTATACCGGTGAGACCAATCCTTGTTCCAGTGTTTCCTGAGCTTTTGCTATTCTTGTTTCCAGTGTTTCCTAAGCTTTAGTTATGCCTTGTTCCTGACCTGCTGTTTTCCTTGTTCCGGAATTAGCACTGCTTGCAGTGCTACCTTGACCCCTGAGCCTTAGTATTCCTTGTTCCTGAACTGCAGCAGTTTCCCTTCTCCTGACCTTGTTTTCCGAGTTCCTGAGCTATAGCTATTCCTTGTACCTAAATTAGCACTGCCTGCAGTGCTCTTGTTTCCTGAGTTCCTGAGCTATAGTTATTCTGTGTTCCTGTTCCTGGGCTTCAGCTATTTTCTTGTTCCTGGTTTGCACTGCTTGCAGTGCTCTCTTGACTCCTTGTTTCCTGAGCTGTAGCTATGCCCTGTTTCCTTGAACCAGTACTGCCTGCAGTGCTACCTTGACCCCTGAGCTCCAGTAATTTCCCTGTTGCTGAACCAGCACTGCCTGCAGTGCTACCGTGACTCCTTAGCTATAGTAATTCCCTGTTCCTGAACCAGCACTGCCTGTAGTGCTATCTTGTCTCCTGAGCTAAAGTAATTTCCCTGTTTCCTGAACTAGCACTACCTGAAGTGCTACCTTGACCCCTGAAGCTTTGGTAATTCTCTGTTCCTGAACCGGCACTGTCTGCAGTGCTGCCTTGAATCCTGCGCCTTAGCTCACTTCTTGTTCCTGCCCCAGCACTGCCTTCTATGCTACTTTGTTTTCTTGATTCCTTAACTTGCACTATTCTAGTATACCCTTGTAGCCTCCCGTTCTGTAGGCCATTTTCCAGTCCCTGCCCTTCTTCCCATTTCCTTGGTTCCAGTTCTAGTTTGCTGTCTTTCTATTCTGATGTCTTACTTCTGTTGCCTTGTATGTGTGTTACCAGCTTTCTGCCAAGTGTGCCCTGTCATTTCCTTCCTTTCCTGTTAAGCACTCCTCCGTGCTAGCTCCTTGTCTATTGTGCTTGTGTTTAGTTCTACCCCCTTGCTGTTACTGCCTTGCGTGTACCTGTTTGATCGCCTGGGTCTGTGGGCACAGCTGACTACCTAGGTGGTGTTTCTTGTTCACTGTGAGTATTGTCTTTGAGTTGCATTTATAACATCACCATAGGTATAAGCTTCACAGACCCTGCCTTTGCATGCATATCCTGTATGTGGGTATTTGCAGTCTGAATGCTAAATTGCCTCGTGAGTTTCCTTTCTTTCTGAGCCTTAGCCATCTTGTTCCTTCGTGCAGGCTTCCCCTTTGGATCTCTTATCTCCTCTGAATTCTTGTATGATCCTAGGCAGCGCTGTACTCCTCTTTCTTTGTACGTTTTTCTACCGAGTTCCCAGTCCTTGCCCAAGTCCCTGACTGTGTTCCCACATAGTCCCGGACAGTCCCTGACAGTTCCCATCTGGCAGGTGGTGACTCATCTCTCTGTGCCCTCTTTGTCATGTTCGGCCCAGGCCGGTAACTTTCTACTGTGGGTGTGGTTGGAGGCTCTTGGGAAGATGCATTATGTGTTGTATACAATTGGACTCCTCTGCAGAGTATTCTTAATAAATGTATGTTTGTATTCTCAATTGTCTGACCGACTCTTCATTCCTGGGAAGGCATAGCATGTGGTTGTGTTTAACCCGGCTGGCCCCTAAGGGGCACTTCCTTCAGACTGACAGAGTTTTTTTCTTTTTTTATAGCATTCTTTCCTCCTGATTTTGTTTAAATGTGAAATACTTTTGTACACAGTATCTGGCCAACAATATTCAAAGAAAAAAATGAGATACATTGAGACTCATTGTTTCGTGTGTACTTTTATATTTCGGGTGATTCTTGCAACTAAGAAACATCACACCTGATACTTGTATTCAACGTTAAATGTATAATACCTTACACATAAACCTACACAAACACACACAAGTTTTTGGTTGAGGAAAGATGAATAGGGCCATTAGTTCTGAACAAACTGCATATAAGGTACCTTTTACAGGCAGTATAGTTACCATTCTTTCTTTTAAGCTTTATTTTGTCATATATGCCTTAAAAGTTTTCACATAGACATTTAAAAGAAAGGGGAATCATCTTAAAAGTACATTCTTTCAAGGAGGTAATATAAAGTTCATATTAATCGAAATTGTACTATAAAAACATTCAAAGTTCCACAGAAATTAAATGTCCGTACATAATAAAAAGTTCATATATACAAAAGGGTAAAACTACCAAAGATTACATTTATGATATTTGCACAGTAAAACCTCTGTACTTAATAACCGGTATATGAAAGTCAGCTTATCTACTATATGCAGTCAAATGCTCGGCAATCATCTCTAAAATATATTACGTCTGGACCATTTGTAATCATGTATCCATTTCCAATAATGCTTAATGACAGATGCCAATTAGATGCTGATGGCCGACCCACTTCGTTCTGAGCTTCTTTCTTGCACTTTTTGCCTGATGCCCCACGTGTGGCCAAGGAACTTGGCAACTGCACAGACAAAGACAGATCTAGTGTCTGATTTTAGAATTCGCAAGGCATCTAGTAGTTCTGTGTGCCCATTTGCTGGGAAATTACTTTGATCCATTTTGATATGGGACGCGCGTAAGATTGACAGTTAAGCAACACGTGGGCAACAGACTCCATGGGAGCCTTGCATCCTGGGCAGTTACTTGGGCTTGGGATTTTAGTGTGCCACTTGGCTAATAGCTCCTTCATGTGAAGAGTGCCAAGCCTGAATTGGATGTAGAGCATTCTGTCATGGGGTAAGGTTCCAAGAAACTGACCTGTTTATGAAGTAGGAATTCTGTAGTGAAATTCCCCTGGTCAGTCCTACTGGAGTCTAGTTGTGTGACCCATTCCCAGTAATGCCTCTTTACTGTATCTTTTTGGAGCAGGGGTGAATCAGTTTTTTCCCAAGCTTCCCGAAGCCCTATATCAAACTCAAGCCTCGTATGTTACTTAGCTACCCGACCTTGTTGGTAGAATCTAGGCGAATAACCTCTGCCAGGGCTTCGGCATAAGGCAGTAGCTCCGGGGTCCTCTAAATTCCTGCCCAAAATAACAGGGGATGGAGCTTAGCAATGTCACTAATGGGACGTTGAACCATATCTAGTATTAGAGGATAGAGCGGTGTGCTTTGGGGCAGCATCACTAGATTCCTCAGATATGCATGCTCTCATCTAGTAAGCTCAGTTATCTTGTCGAAGCTCCACAACGCAGACCTATACAGAGCAGAGCTGAGAGCTTTTAGGTCATAGATCTGTAGGACAGCGCCAACTGATCTACTATAAGAGGAACAGTGGGGCATATTATCAAGGGGGTTTATCTCCGCTTTTTTGGCTTTAAAAGCCAAGAAAGCGGAGATAAAATTATCTCCCTATTACCAAGCTGTTGCTAACACCAGTTAGTGACAGCTAATAGGAGATAGCGACCATCTTGGGCCCCGCTTTGCATGTCAGTGATATTTATCACTAATGACATGCAAAGTCGGCGTGCCAAGATGTTAGCGACTGGAAACAGTCCCTAACATCGCTATCTCCTATTACCAACTTTTGGAGATATTCGCGCTAAGCGCGAATATCTCCAAAAGCTAACACCTGCCCTGAGCAGTTCTTAGCCATGTTATCCAATGGGAGGTGGATAACATGGCTAAGAGCATTTGCTCTATAATGCATGAATATCGCTGACTTTTCAGCGATATTCATGCATTTCGGCCGTTTTTTATCGTATTTGCGATAAACCTTGCTAATAGCAAGGTTTATCTGCGATAAAAATCGCCGATGTGCGGCGATAATTTTTGTCTCTAAACAAGTTAGAGACAAAAATTATCGCTAGTTGTTGGTAATATGCCCCAAAGTTCTTTCTCTAGTGCCCCGTTACAAGCTCGTGGTGCATTACCATCTTCGTTATATGGGATTTCCAGGTCCTTTTTTCCGAAAGTTTGACACCTAAGTAATTGAAGGTGCTCACTCTTTCCAGGGGAGTCTCTCCTAAAGTTGCCTTACCTTTATATAATTTATGATGCCTGTGTTTTTGACACTAGCAGGGTGTCATCTGCAAATAAAAGGGTCACTATCTTTTCCCCCCTCTAAGGATGGAGCCCTGGCAGACTTTTGTGATAGAAAACTTACCACTTCTTTCATATAAAGGGAAAAGAGAGTAGGTGCCAGACGCAACCCTGGTGGACTCCCCTACTAACCATGAAGCGATCTGTAAGTTGCCCCTGTGTGCCCCATCTTATCCGGGCTCAGGTATTCATGTAATTGGATGACCAAATTCAGGATTGGGGAGGGAATTCCCTTATCTTTGAGCACTTCCCATAGTTTCTGTCTGGGGACTAGATCAAAGACAGTTTTCAAGTCAATAAAGGCTAAATACAAACTGCCCTTGCCAATAGCTATGACTTTCCAATAAAGAAGCAAAATTCCTGATCAATAGCCCCTGTCTTTTCTGTAAAGCCTGCTTGATATCATGATAAAATAGAATTTTTATCAGTACATATTTGGATATTTTTTTTTAAAGAGATCTGCCAAAAACGTTTTCAGCACATCTATCAGCCTAATAGGCCTATAATTACAGGGATGACCTCTGTCCCTTTTTGTGTATATTGGAACCCCCTCTGCCCCCTGCCAGGACCCTGGGACTGGAGCGCCATTAGCTATGGCATTTGAAAGAAGTAATATATAGCGAGCCAAAGTTAAATTAAATTAAATGAAATTAAATTAAATTAAAGTTCAGAATGTCGGATAATAAAAGGTCTCTCGGGATACCATCTGGCCCTGGGGCATTAGCCTGAACTATTAGTCCAATTGAAGCCTCAATCTCACTCAGAGAGAAGAGATCTTCACCCAAAGACTGGAGAGGACAAAAAAGTACCACATAGATGGCGAGCATCAGCAACTGAGTAAAGCTTTTAAAATGATCATGCTAAGCTTGAGATGCAATATGGTTTGGAAGAGGAAGGGCTCCTATTTTGTTACCCCAGACAAATAAGGACCAGAATATTTTAGAATCTTTGACAGCACAAGCTTCCTTAAGTAGCTGCCAATGAGATTCAGCCCACTCCTTCTTCGCATATTGGAGGGCTGCCTTATAACTCCGTCTGTAGTCTTTAATTTGGCCACTATCTTTAGATTTTATAGCCAAGGCTAAATTTGATAGCTGAATTTTACATTCCTTATCGTACTATGATACTGGGCCCCCTTTTGATTTTCTTGCCCTTATCTTGTGCCCTGGTACGTGAAATAAGAGCCTATCTGCTCAAGGAAGCGAGAGTGAACACTGTTTACTATAGTTAGACCCAACAGCTGGGATCATAAAATACCCTACAGGGTTTTTAACCTTGTAGATAGAGGTGAAGAGAATAAAAACTAACTACCACAACACAAAATGAAACACATGGTCTAAGTGCCAAATAAGCACATGTGAATCGATCCATATTTAAGGCAGGACCTGACTGAGCGAGCCTAAAAAGATAACGTCAGATTTGTGTCTGACAAGAGCAGTGCTCATTGAAGAAACATGACACTAGGGCATAGTGAGTGAGGGCAGTTGTTCCTTTTCAAGTAAAAAGTACCCATGACATTATGAGATACCAACAATCCTCTGAGTTCTTTAGTATTGCTTGTAAATGTATGAAGGTCTGTAGTACTCTTGTGTTTTTGAACAAAGGAAGTTTGTAATGATTAATTTACCTGTACCCTGATTCACTGATCCATAATGAGACATTAGCAGTGATTAACACCCACCATTTTCATGGAAATGCTGTTTTTTTCGATAGGTGAGTGCTAGCCAACAAGCATCCAGAGTCAATGCAAGCGGGCCTAAATAGTCTATCGAGTGCATTAAGAAAATTCTAGACTTCTAGCAAGGCTACTCTGAAATCTTCTGCAGCCCTTAACAGAACTCTGAACTCCCTTTGCAAAGTCTGCTTCTTTTGTATGTCTTACCTTCATTTTGAATATTTATAAGGAAATTTACATTTTTATTTGTAACCCCCAAAATATTCCAATACTTAATTCACCGAATTCTTCAATCAAGGAACTAGGCATGAATAAGGTGGAGAAAAATGTCCTAAGAAGTCCCATTTGGTTTCTAGCTGGTCAACTTTTCCATCTGGCTTGTAACTATACTTAGGGCCTGATGTAGCAATTTGCAGAAAGGTTACTCTTTCACATGGGCAATAGAGTACCCATCCCACCAACCTGAAGGTCCAGCCTCCTCCATTAGTGTGGTGCACACCTTCAGTGTATAGACAAGTGAGACTAGTCTGTTTCTACTGACTATACAGTCCTCCAACCAGAGTAAGGGCCGCCAGAGGTTTTGCCATATGTCCGCCCTCTGTAGGTACATTGGGCAGACACATGGCCGGTTTCACTGCCCTTCACCGCCATGTAAAACGTGGCAGTAAGGGGCAGGGAAAACTTTAATATGACACCCACACTATGGGAGCATTCTCCCGTGGTGAGGAAAGCATTGCTTTTTTATTTTCAAAAAGAAAATCCTGCTTTTTGATTTTCATTTTGAACATAAAGTTGTACATCTGATATTTTTTATTTATTTATTTTATTTAATGAGATTTATAATAGTGCAAACATTACCCGAAGGTGTCAGAGCGCTTTACAAAAGAGCCAGTTGCGTTACATAAGGACTTAGGATTACATGAGTTACATAATAGATACAAATGTACAAGTTGTAAAGTCACTCACGGAAGAGATACAAACAGAAAAAATTGCAAATGTATAAATTATAAACTCTAAAATCACATAGGAATGTTATTAAGTACAAAGGTCTACTACATAAACTAGTGGTTAGAGTTATATATATATATATATTACGCTCCAACTCCTCCTCGTGTATGAAGAAGACAAACAGCACTCGAGGGTTACTTTCTAGCATGCAGGTTTATTTGTCAAAGGCACTCTCCACAAACGCGTTTCGGCGTGCTGCCTTCGTCAGTGTGGTAACAACTGTTTACATTTTTAGTTGTTTACATTTGTAGATGGATTAAATAAGACATTTTCGCTTTCTTGCTATAACCATGGATATAGACAGAGGACAACCCCACTATAGTCACTGTAGGCCCCATCTTGGAATGTCAGTATGTACAACCTAGAGATGATTACAGGTTATGCAATAAAGCCCATGGATGGGCAAATCCATACAGGAAGTGGGTATACACAAAAATTATAATGTTTATGATATAAACAGAATAAAATAAAGCCGTGGATCAGCTAAGGTCCTCTATCTAATTTGTCAGGTAATAGTCCACCTATTTCTGCAGGCATATAGCATCTTATGCTACCAAATAAATCGCAAAAATGTCTAAGTATTTTGATCTTTCCTTATCTGTTCCTCCTCGGAATTACTTTTGGCTTTGATTTCTGTAATCTGAGTATGTTCCTCTATTCCTGACTCATCCTCACTATCACTCTGTCTAAATAAGTCTGGCTTCTGGTTCTCACAACATCTGCAGGAATGTCAATCACTGGAATCCATTCATCCTGACTGGTGCTCAGTTGTTCATCATCAACTACTTCGGAATCACTTTCTCGAGAACCCTCAGCCGCACAATCTTCAGCTTCAGTTTCGTCAGGTTTAGCCACTCTTTTTGTATAGCTCGCGTGGATCCAATTCGGAACTCCTTTACAGTTCACTGCTGTAGTGGTAACCAATATTACTTGTGTTGGTTTTCCCCACCTCGGAGCTAGGCAAGATTCTCGTGTATGTTCTTTAATTACAACCCAGTCACCTGGAATCAGATCGTGTGCTGGGGTTATTTGCCTGGTGACAGCGTCTTCTCCAACCTGGTGAGAAATAGAACGCACTTGGTCAGCCAGTTCTTTGCAGTACTCTAGTACTAAATCATCAGATATATTTATCAACTTTTGTCCTGGCACCCACGCCTGCCTCATTGCTCTTCCCATGAGAATTTCATGAGGACTCAAGCCTGTTTTTCTGTCTGGGATGCTTCTGAGCCCCATCAGAACAAGAGGTAAAGCATCAGGCCATTCCAAACGGGTTAATTCATACATTTTTCCCAATCTTGATTTGATTGTGCCATTCAGTTGTTCTACCACTTCAGAAGCCTCTGGGCGTTATGCACAGTGCAGCTTTTGCTCAATTTTAAAGGCTTCACAGATTAGACCAATTATCTCATTATTGAAATGTCTTCCTCGGTCTGATTCAATCGTTACTGGAAAACCGAAACGTGGTATGAGCTCTCTAAGTAGTAATTTTGCTACTGTGATGCTATCATTCCTACGTGTAGGGTAAGCTCCCACCCATTTTGAAAATAGGCAGACAATAACAAGAACGTACTTCATTCCTCTGCAAGGGGGTAACTGAATGAAATCAATCTGAAGTCGAATAAAAGGACCTTATGCCTTTCCAATCTTTCCTGACAATACCACAGTTCTTTTTCCAGGATTCATTTGTTGGCATACCAAACACCTTTGGCAAAGACTCTCTGCAACGTTCCTGAACATTGCATTGAACTAAGTTTGTCTGAATAGCCTTATCATAGCGTCTCATCCTAGATGAGAATCACCATGATACATCCTATCCATAGGAGCAAGCATACAGTTTGGCAACACAGGCCTCCCATCAAGGTAAACAATGACACCATCTCCAGCCCTTCTCTGACATCCTATTTTTGCCCACTCTTCCTTTTCTTCCTGTTCTGCATCATTTTGCAAATCTTTCGCTTCCTCCCACGTTTTCACTCTCTAAAGCAACATAAGTTGGCAGCTGTTTCTGTTTGGTTAAATGTTCGTATTTATTGTCATCTTATTTTTGGCAGTGGAGAAGCGTGGCTCACTGGTTAGAGGAGGCAGACCCTGATGCAGAGGTCAGACCTGGGAACAGGGTTCAATTCCCGACGCGGCAGGGTCTTGAGCTCAAAAATGTCCACGGACTCGATAATTCTCTTCTCGGTGCCTACTCGAATCATGGGATACACACTCTGCAACTCTGGGCAATAGCTTGCTTAATCTTCACTACGGCCCACCGCGATGGGATGCCTGGTCTTCACCTTGGGGATGCCCAGTAGGGGTTATCTTGCAGGGAAAAGCCAGGACGGGTTCCCAAAGCAAGCGCTAAGAGACCTGTCAGTGATTTGGCGCCATATTGACAGAGGCCCATGTCAATCTGGCCCTGTCTGAACACTTAGCCCGGTCCAATGCCCTCGATCCCACACAGAATGGATTCCGTGCTGGCCACAGCACGGAGACTGCCCTTCTGGTGATGGTGGAACATCTCCGTGCAAGGCTGGATGCTGGACAGACGTCGGCGCTGATCTTGTTAGATCTCAGCGCCGCATTCGATACTGTGTCGCACAGCATCCTCCTTGGGCGGCTCGAGGCGATTGGTATCGGTGGCCAGGCGCTACAATGGTTCCGCTCCTTCCTAGACAACCGCTCCTTCTGTGTTGCCATCCCTCCCTTCAAGTCCGGGTTCCAGCCTCTGGCCATGGGGGTTCCGCAGGGATCCTCGCTGAGTCCCACGTTGTTCAATCTCTACGTGAGACCGCTGGCTGATGTCGCTAGGCAGTGGGGCCTAACCATGGTCTCATATGCCGACGACACACAGCTGGCGGTTACTCTCAGCGGGGATGCGGAACAGGATGCCCCCAGGTTTCAGTCCGGCCTGAAGGCGGTGGCCAGCTGGTTGACAGGTAACTGTCTCCAGCTTAATGCCACAAAAACAGAGGTGATGGTTGTCGGGAAGGGAGTGGAGCTTTGGGGCGATCAGTGGTGGCCCTCGGAGCTTGGCCCCACTCCGACCCCAGTGTCGGAGGTGAAGAATCTCGGGGTCTGGCTAGATGCTGGTCTCACTTTCATAGGGCACACCAAAAAAATCGCAGCCTGTTGCTTCGGTCTCCTAAGAGGGCTTAGGCCGGTGCTTAAGTTTTTCGACGCCCCGACCAGACAGCTTGTGGTCCAGGCAACTATCATCTCACGCCTGGACTACGCCAGCTCTTTGCTGGCGGGGGCTAACCAGGCCGAGCTAACTCGTCTGCAGCGGGTGCAGAACGCCGCGGCGAGAGCTATTGTTGGACTTCCTAAGTTCTCCCCGGTGTCTCATGTCATCCGCTCCCTGCACTGGCTCCCGGTCAGGAAGCGTATTCTCTTCAAGGTCCTGTGTTTGACCTTCAAAATCCTTAGAGGCATAGGCCCTGAGATCTTGGCCAACGCTATCTCCTTTTATGTCCCTACCCGCAACCTTCGATCGCAAGGTCAGGCCCTTGCTGTTGTCCCCAGATTTAGGCTCAGCAGGATGGGTGGCCGTTCCTTCAGGGTGAGAGCTGCTTTAATCTGGAACACCCTCCCTGTTGAAATTCGGCAGATAGAGGACTTGCTGTCGTTTCGTAGAGCCATAAAAACTTTTCTATTTTAGCCCCCTTGGTTCAGCACTTTTTTGTTGCTTTCGCCTTGTTGTGTTATGTCTGCTCCGTGTCTCTGCGCCAGGATGCTCCTTTGCTGGAGTCGCTGCGCGCATAATAAATTGTTATAACATAACATAACATAACATAACATATAAATCGAAATTAACATAACATAACAATATTGAGCTAGTTAGTCAGCATATCGATTACCTGCTGTAACTTTGTCGCTGCCAGATTGGTGAGCAGCACACTTGACCACATCTACAGTTTCTGGTAATTGGATTGCTTTTAGGAAATCTTTCACAAAATTTCCATTTTTAAACGGAGTACCTGATGAAGTCAGAAACTCTCTTTGCATCCAGAGTTGGCCAAAATCATGCACAACTCCATAGCCATATTGGCAATCAGTAAAAATAGTCACTTTCAGATTTTTCCCAAATTTACAAACTTTCGTCAATGCAATTAGTTCAGCTATCTGTGCAGATTTTACTCCTGGTAAATATGATGCTTCAACTGGACCCAATATAGTGCAAACTGCATAAGCAGCACTCAAACCTCCTTCCTCATGTTGCATACATGAACCATCTACAGATTGTTCATGTTCTGAATTTATTAGTGGCATTTTTCTTATGTCTGGGTGTGGTTTAGTACAGTATTCTGTAAGATCAATGCAAATATGTTCGATTTCACTTTTGATTTCTGCAAAGTGCGATTCAGGCAACAATGTTGCTGGGTTCAGAATATTACACCTAACAATTGTCACATTTTTTGCACCTACAAGAATTTGTTCATACTTAGTCAGTCGACTAGGTACTGAGTTTTAGTCCTAGTCAGTTAAATCCCAACTGCATGTGGGGCATACACTGTTACTGGATGTCCCATGATAATGGACTCACTTCGCTCTAAAACTCGTGCACAAGTTGCTGCTACTGCTTTCAGACATCCTGGTAATGCTGCTGCCACTGGATCCAGAGTAGAAGGAAAATATGCAACAGGTCGTCTCATTAGACCATGAGTCTGAGTCCGATCTGAAAGTGCACAATTGTCTTGTGTGTCACAAAACAATGCAAAATCCTTTGTATAGTCAGGCATCCCTAATGCTGGAGCTGAACACAGAAAATCTCGTAACTTTAGAAAAGATGACATGCTTTCATCATCCCATTCTACTGAGTCTTTTGCTTTTTTCTTTGTCATTTGTTTCAATGGTTTTGCTAGGACTGCAAATCCCACAATCGATTGACTGCTATAGCCTACAACTCCAAGAAATATTCTGATTTCATTTTGTGTTTGAGGTAGATTCATGTTTTGAATTATTCTGATTCTTTCAGTGGTAACCCTTCTGATACCTCTCTCTATCTGGTGCCCCAGATATTTCACTGATGTAGTACAATACTGCAATTTCTCAGGTGATACTTTGTGTCCACCTCTACCTAAATGATTCAATAGAGCAATTGTATCAGTAACACAGTCTTTTCGATTCTTAGATGCCACCAACAGGTGCTCTATATATTGCAAAACACACACGAGGATGGACGAAATGTTGCGCAATGGCAAAACAGTCACCCCCAGTCACAGATCTGGGTTTAATCCATCATTATTTTGCTCACCAAGCCACCCCAGTTCAGACATGGCCATATGCAAATCAGTTTTGACCCTTTGCCTCATGGGAACAGTCCAGCCTGAACTGCCAAGCCATGTCTTTCCTGGACCCGAATCAAGCATTCTAGGACTGGTTTCTGGCTATCAGCCGCCTTCAGCCAGGCTAGTTTGACTCCAGTGGCCTAGTGAGCACGGGACCCGCATCTGGGCAACACTTCCAACATAGGGTGAACAGCAAAACACACATGATGATGGATGAAATGTTGCACAATGGCAAAACATTCACCCCCAGTCATAGATCTGGGTTTAATCCATCGTTATTTGCTCACCAAGGCACCCCAGTTCAGACATCTCCATATGCAAATCAGTCTTGACCCTGTGCCTCATGGGAACAGTCCAGCCCGAACTGCCAAGCCATGTCCTTCCTGGACCAGAATCAAGCATCCTAGGACCGGATTCTGACTATCAGTCTTCTTCAGCCAGGATAGCTTGACTCCATTGGCCTAGTGAGCACGGGACCCACGTCTGGCAAACCCTTCCCACATAGGGTGAACAGCAAAACACACACGATGATGGACGGAATGTTGCACAATGGCAAACATTCACCCCCAGTCACAGATCTGGGTTTAATCCATCGTTATTTTGCTCACCAAGCCACCCCAGTTCAGATATGGCTATATGCAAATCAGTCTTTACCCTGTGCCTCATGGGAACAGTCCAGCCCGAACTTCCAAGCCATGTCTTTCCTGGACCGGAATCAAGCATCCTAGGACCGGTTTCTGGCTGTGAGCCGTCTTCAGCCAGGATAGCTTGACTCCAGTGGCCTAGTGAGCACGGGACCCACGTCTGGGCATACCCTACCCACATAGGGTGAACAGCAAAACACACAAAATGATGGACGGAATGTTGCACAATGGCAAAACATTCACCCCCAGTCACAGATCAGGTAGACTTCTACTTGCTACTGCACGCTCGCGTAAGCTGCTGCTACCTGCTGATTTTATTATTTTAAAATTCACTTGCACTTGCACCTGCACCATCGCGCTGCTCGATTTTAGGACGCAGGCGCTTCTCGAGTATTGTGGACATCTTTGGGGGCCATAATTACTATTTAGCTCTTACCTGCACTATAATCCTCTTGCCACCCGCATTTTGCGGGACTAAGGGCTTGTTGGAACTGCATTGGGGTGTTTTGGCCGCCATCTTGGGTGTGGGTAGCCAGGAGGTGCCGATTAACAGGTGCCATCTTGGGTGAGGGGCCAGAGGTTTGCCTCACAGGACTCCCACGCTCAACTGCTATAAAAGGTGTGCCTTCCTCAAGCGCGCAGCGCAGGCGTGCGGCGGGAGTGCCGTAGTCGCACCTGAGGTGTGCCAGAGGTAAGCCCGTTTGCGCCCGTTCGCGCACAGATCGCGACTAGCGCGAGCTATGCTGCCTCTCCGGCCCAACCTCGTCTAACCTACTTCAGAGCTGAGCTAATTCAGCTTGGTCAACATCTCCCGGTAAGTAATCTGCCGGGTTCTACCATCAACAACTCCGGGGTGCTGTCCTGTGGTCTGCTCAATGTTCGGTCGCTCTGTAAGCATCATGTTGAAATCGCACTCCTAATTGACTCATATGGGTTGGATGTGCTCTTTCTTACAGAGACGTGGACTCGAGCAGACAGTGAGGTAGAACTCGGATTGGCCTGCCCTTTGGGATATAAAATCAGGCATAACCCTTGTTTGGGGAGTAGAGGTGGAGGTATAGGGCTTATCTTTAGAGACACTTTGGCCTTCTCTCAGTTTGAGGTAAAGGTGGTCCAAGGATTTAACCTTCTGGGCTTCTCTCTTAAAGGACATAAAGGAGTTTTGCAATCTGGATTGTTATGCCATAGGCCACCTGGTAATGCATTGTCCAAGCTACCAGAATTGATTGACTTAATCTATGATATTTCTAATACTCATGCCAGATTAATTATTTTGGGGGATTTTAATTTGTGGCCTAACGGGCCTTCGGATACAGCCTATAGAGAATTGTGTCAGGCCTGCAGCAACCTTTAGTTGCAGCAGCTTGTACCTTCTCAGACTCACCTGAAGGGCCATGCCCTAGACCTGTTTTTTGCGGAAACCCCTCAGGTTTTGATCAGAGATATAGTTACCCAATGCTGGACGGATCACGGTCTAGTCCATTTCTCCCTATACCTCCCCGCCGGCTCCTTGAGAGAGAGCGGTTCGGGGCCTACCAAAGTCAGTAGGCAATGGTCCAAACTCCTGAACAACACTGGTCCACCTACTCTGCTACCTGGAGGTTTTATTTTGGAGGGGAATGTGGAGGCGAGTTATTCCAGTCTGTGTCAGCAAATTACCAACTCGCTGGACAAGCTGGTTCCCCTATGGAAATCAAGAGATAGACATAGGCCTGCCATGCCATGGTATTCTAATGACCTTCTCCAATTGAAACTGCAGTGCAAACAGGCAGAAAGGGCATGGAGGAAGCATTACTTTGAGTCTGCTAGATCCCTCTTCAAACAAGCACTGCTGGACTATAAAGCCCAGATTAAGTGCGCTAAAGCTAAATATCTAGAGGATATGCTGCTGCAGGCATCCAACAAATCGCAGACTCTGTTTAAAATAGTTAATGACCTTTCCAGGCCAACTTGTGCGGCAAACAATATCCCGGCCTCACAGTCCCTATGTGATACTCTGGCAGCTGCCTTTGAGGATAAAATTGCCACTATCCTGAGTGGACTTTAAAACTCAGGCACTCCCTGTCCCCAGTCATTAGCTGCCCCTGTATCTACTCGTATTTTAGGTAAGTCAGAAGAACCAACAGGTCATCCACGGCTGGAGCGTTTTACTCTTCCCCCGTTCGATGATTTCTGCTCTCTAGCAAATGGTGTGCCCTCGGGCTCTCCCCTTGACCCACTACCCCATAAATTCTGGAAGCTTTTTCAGGAGGAACTCTTTCGCCCCCCTCTATTCCATCTGTCATCAGTCTTTTAGCACTGCCACGGTTCCGGAGAGTTGGAAGCTGGCAGTGGTCTCCCCCCTCTTGAAGAAATCCACACTCGATCCCACCTGTCTGGCAAATTATCGGCCAATCTCGTTGCTTCCCTTCCCGGTCAAGATCATGGAGAAACTCGTGACCTAGTCTCTGTCCAACTTTCTGGAAAGTAACACCTGTTTGGATGTGGCCCAGTTCAGCTTATGGCTGGCTCATGGTACGGAGTCGGCGCTGGTGGTCGTGCTGGATGCTCTTCGCAAAATGGGTCGACAATGGCCAGGCAGCCTTCTAAATGCTGCTCGACATGTCGGCCGCGTTCGATACGGTCAGCCACTCCACTCTCATCAGCAGGCTGGAGGAGAGTGGGGTAGCGGGATTGGCACAGGATTGGCTAATCTCATGTCTCCAGAATAGACACCAGGTGGTGGCTTTACCGCCTTTCAGGTCAGGTATCAGGAAAGTAGGGCAGGGTGTACCCCAAGGGTCAGCGATTAGTCCTATTTTATTTAATTTGTATCTTCATCCCCTGATTAGTTTGATAAAGTCCTTCGGTATCTCTGTGATTAACCTTGAAGGAGAAGATGCTGTGTCCAAGGAGACTTTCCATCGATGTATGACTGCCACTGCAGACTGGTTGAGAAACAATTCTCTCCAGTTTAATGGCTCAAAGACCGAGGTACTGTATTGTTCATCTGACCATACCCGGCGTCCTTTACCGGCAGATTTCTGGCCTTCATACTCCTTGGGCACAGTGGTGGCGGCGGACTCTGCTCGCAACCTTGGAGTTATGTTTGGCCCTAATTTACAGCTCGATGGTTTTGTTAACAAAACCATTTCTACTTGCATAATGCTACTCCGCACTCTGCAAAAAATTCTTCCCCTGCTTCCGGCTCAGGCCAGGCCAGAAGTGGTGCGTGGTATTATCCTTAGTAGGATTGATTACTGTAACGCACTGCTTCTGGGGGCACCGAGCACTTTGATTAGCAAGCTGCAGCGTATTCAAAACATGGCAGCGAAGCTTGCTCTTTCCAGGCCGCGCTCAGCTTCCTCCTCCCTCGCGCTAAAAGACCTTCACTGGTTACCAGTTCATCAGCGAATCTGCTTTAAAGCATCCTGCCTGGTCT
Organism: Lissotriton vulgaris; assembly: GCF_964263255.1. Lineage (NCBI taxonomy): Eukaryota > Metazoa > Chordata > Amphibia > Caudata > Salamandridae > Lissotriton > Lissotriton vulgaris. Next base: position 1,229,618,713 of record NC_141685.1, read on the forward strand.
TTAAGGCTTTGCACGATCAAGGACCAGTCATGCTGCAGAAACTTTTTTCATGGTACCATGCAGCAAGACCATTACGCTCCTCCTCGGCATGTCTGGTGGTGGTTCCGAGAATCCAGAGGATACGGATGGGAGGCCGCTCCTTTGGATACGCAGTCGCCAAACTCTGGAACTCCCTCCCCCTGTCTTTGAGGAGTCTAAGGGTATTTCCATCTTTTAAGAGGGGCTTAAAAACCTACCTCTTCCCTAGGACAGTGTAACGGTGTGATTGTGTATCTGGTTCAGTAGAGTCATAGCGCCAGGATACCCTTTGGGTGACAGTTTGCGCTATACAAATGTGCAATACATACATACATACAGATCTGGGTTTAATCCATCATTATTTTGCTCACCAAGCCCCCCCAGTTCAGACATGGCCATATGCAAATCAGTCTTGACCCTGTGCCTCATGGGAACAGTCCAACCTGAACTGCTCACTACGTCACTGGAGTCAAGCTATCCTGGCTGAAGACGGCTGATAGCCAGAATCTGGTCCTAGGATGCTTGATTCCGGTCCAGGGAAGACATGGCTTGGCAGTTCGGGCTGGACTGTTCCCATGAGGCACAGGGCCAAGACTGATTTGCAAATTGCCATGTCTAAACTGGGTGGCTTGGTGAGCAAATTAACAATGGATAAAACCCAGATCTGTGACTGGGGGTGAATGTTTTACCAATGTGCAACATTCTGTCCATCATCTTGTGTGTTTTGCATCTATATATTGCACCAGGACTGATTGTCCGGGCAATATCAGAGATTCAAGACATTTTTTCAAGATCTGATTAAAGATCAATGGACTTTCTGTGTACCCCTGAGGGACATGATTCCAAACATAGATATGGTCATCGAATTTGAATGAAAAAAGATATTTACTATCTGGGTGTAATGGTATGGAGAAAAATGCATGGCAAAGGTCTATTACGGTGAACCAGCCTGCTGCCCTTGGTATTTGATACAGAATCACAGCAGGGTTTGGCACAACTGGACAACATGGGACGACAATTTTATTAATTTTGACGAGGTCCTGTATGACCCTGTATTTTAGCTCGGCTTCTTGATGCCAATTATGGGTGAATTACATGGACTGCTTGTTATATCCTGCAAAATTCCTGCTTCCACTAGACGTTTTTTTTCTAGTGCCACCCCTGCTTTTATTTCTGGGCTCATTTTGTACTGTCGAATATTTGGATAAACTGCACCTCTTTTATTGTCACTTTTACTGGATCAACATTTGCCATTAATCCTACATCTTTTCCTGTAAAATCCCAAACTCTAGGATCTACCTTATGTTGTAATTCTTTTGGCAAGTCTTATACGGTAAACTTTTGTTTTTCAGTTTCTTGTTACGCTACATAATTTTTTATATTCCATCTTCATCTGGCGTTTGAATTTCAATACCATTTGGTGTACAAAAGATAGTGCAATTCATTTTGCATAACAAATCCCTGCCTAACAGATTTACAGGACTGGAGTCACATACAACAAATGTATGCATTTCTTTAAAATTGCCTATTTTGACTTCCATTGGTTCTGTAACTGGGCTACTAATTTGTTTATTAGAAATGCCCACTACTTGGATCGCTTCTCCTGAGAGGGGTAGGTTTGGAAAGTCTGCTGTTCTCACAGTAGAACGTGTAGCGCCAGTATCCAACAAAAAGGTAACATCATTTCCTTCAACCTTTCCTTCAATGTATGGACCTGACTGATCTACCTGCAAGGATGCGCCAAGAACACACTCCTCCCCCTCCGCCCTCAGGGCCCGTCAGAAACTGTCTTCATCAAAGTATGAGTCACTCAAAAGAAATCGGGGAGTCACTGTGTCCCTTTTACCACTTCCTTCCCATCTTGTGGTATCTACACTGTATGCTGGTTGACTCCCAGGTTTGGGATAGGCGCAAATGGTAACTGATTTTGTATTACCTGTTTTTGCTGGTTTTTCGATACCTCATTCTGCATCTGTGGATTCAAATTATTATTATTATTATCTAGCACAGCCTTACACTCGTTCTTCCAATGCCCCAAATTGCCGCACCCATTACAAGGAAATTTGTTTTTAGCTTCTTCTCGATTCAATTTTCCTCTAGGTTTATTAACATTTCCATCTCCTTGGGTCTGAATATTTTTCAATTAAAGTTCTTGTTGCTCTGATAATTTTACCTGTGCCCACATTACTTTTTCTTCTAAATTCTTTCATTTATTGTCCAATTCATCTTCACAATATTTTGCATATTTCAGTATTTCATCTACAGGTTTGGCCTGCCAACAGATTTTATGATCTTGAATCCATTGCGAAATTTCTGGTTTTAGCCCAGACACAAACCGATAGATAAAATGCGTCATATCTTCGGTGTCAATATTTTCTAAACCACTATACTGTTTGAAAACTTGTAAAAGTCGTTCATAATATGCATGTACAGATTCAGCTTTATTCTGGGTAGTTTTGTCTATTCTAGTCCAGTCTGTCTCTTTTGGAGGTACTTTCCCTTTCAAGTACAGTAAAACCTGATTATATTTCCTCATCACCTCATCTGATGGTGCTCCTGTTTTTGGGTCTCTAGGATACTCATCATTTGGCCAGTTTACGGCAATTTTGCATTCTGTCCATAAATCGACAGGAACATCAATGTCGAATAACCCATCTAGATCTTTTAATAACACTTTTGAAACCTTTACAAATCTTTCGACCTGTCTGTACCATTCTACAGGTTTCTCTCTGAGTTTTGGGAATTCATTTGTAAAAGACAATATATCTTGTCGGGACCATGGAACATGCACATAACCTCCACCTGGTACTTCTATCATTGGACACAACCTTTCCACTTTCTCTGTTTCTTTCAACATGTATTCTGATACAGTGCTTTTCCCTTGAGCTTCTTTCTTTTTCTTTAACCAACTAGCTTTCCATCAGTCTATTTCACCCCATTTTTGCAACAATGGTAACAGTTCCTTTATTTGTAATTTACGACCTGACACATTCATATTTTCTAAATCTTTATCAGAAAATTCAGCTTGATATGGTTTCTGTAAAACTTTTGATTTACCAATGTCAATTCCCATCTCACTTGCTAAACTCGTTAATTTTTCATGAAATGTTTTTGTATTTCGGGTGATACTTCGACATATAAACAACAATTCATCTTCATTTAATGCATTCAAACGATCTAATCCCACATTTCCAGCTAACATTTCTTCTAATTCAACTCTTAATTTAAAAATATACAATGTCTTTGACTGTGATTTTGGTTTCTCAATTTCTCTGGACCATCTTTCAATTTCCTCTGGAGTAACTACAGTGCACTTCTTGTACCTAAAGAGGTTTTTATTTGCACTTCTCTAGTATTTACAGGTGTAGTTTTCATAGCTGAGCTACGTATTGGTTCTCTTATAGGTAAATCCATCAAAGAAATTTCCGACCCACATTCACTTGCTTGGTCATCCACTATTAATGTTGCTTTCCTTAGCTGAACTACAGGTGTAGTTAGAGCAGGAGGTCTAGGTCTAGTCTGTTTTTCTCCATATAAAGGAACAACTGGACCTATAGTCACTGGAATTGTTAAGGCTTCAGGACTGATATTTAACTGTGTAATTTTCTGAATTAACTCGTTCCTTTGCTTAATTATTGCTTCTCGTCCTTTTCCTGTAGCACTTTTTCTAATGATGCCTCATGTAACACTTGTGGAACTAAAGGTGGCTTTAAGAACAGAGCACTAGGATTTGTCTGATTCTGCTCTTCATAATAAGGAGGCAGATTTTTCATTAATAAATCATCCAAGTAATCATCTTCCGGATCAGCACCTGCCATTAAATTATTCGTTTTCTCAGTACTTTTACTCCCTGTTTGTTCTTCTAATGCTCGGACAGGATATAATCCTTCCACTAGCATAGGCTGTCTCCATTGTTTCATCTGCTTATGTCTTGTCTCGTTAGGAATCTTAGGATAAAATGTACTTTTATCACTTCTGGATCTGTCTTGCTCAAAAGCCTCTGTTTCCCATTCCTCAAATGCCTCATATTGGGTTAACCTAGGTCTAAGATCTAATTCATTCATGCGTGCTCTTAAATTGTACAAAACTCTACCATTAAAGGTACCATTTTCTGGAAATGCCAAAATTCCATTATCTTTTGTGTATTTTATCCAGTTTTCTAACCATATACAAGTATGGTAGCCCCTTTCAACCATCATGTATTATACGGGCGTATTTGGTGGTGGAATTATAATCCCTTCTCTGGTGTTTATTGGCTTATCCTTCTTAAAGAAATTTCTTGACAAATGATATTTTTCTTTTATCTCCGTACATGATATAAGGTCTCCCTCTTATCATCTGTTCTTTAGCAAAACCTATATATCTTTTATCTGGTTCATTTCCTATGAATCCTGGATCTAAATGCCACATATATTTATGCCGCTTTCTACGTGATGACACTTAGTTTGTTTACCAAAAATCTCCAATCCCAAAACGTTTCTTATTTTCAATGACCAATCAATGATTAGAATCCAAAACCAAATTCAACCAATGGTTGCGCTGCTTTTCCCGTGAGACGAGTTCTCACGCTCCTGTACTCTCCCCTCAATTACAAAATGACCTCAGCTACACAGCCGCTGTATTAACCAATAACAGCGCGGCTCTAAGTGACATCAGCGCAGCTCCGCAACTGACTCCCTACTTTGCAAGGTAATACGAAAGTTTACTTCGATTAACTTTTAAATGCTCCTTTTATTAATTAACAATGTAAAAACATTCGCCACTGTGTCCGAGTAAGTATTTCAAAGGAAAGAACAATTTATTTTCACTGCTAGTAACTCCATTTTGTTTACTCTTCACACACTACAAGTAGATCTCTTCCGTCTACCTTTCACACAAGCATCGGAGAACCTGTTACTCCCTCGGGCTTACCCTTTCTAGGTTATGCAAGGCCAAAGTTTCACCAACGAACCCCTTTGCTGTCAATCAAGCTCAAAAGAACCTGCTACTCCTCCAGTGTGACCCTTTCTAGGTGGTATCACACCAAAGTTTTACTAGCGAACTCTTTGCTATCTATTATTCACACATTTACACTGAAACAAAAACCTAAAACAGTGCTTCCGGTTTTGCCTAACTATGCACTTACTTCCTCGAACCAGTGACCTCACTAAAGATTGGCTTTCATTTACCACCTGTTATTCTGCCCCCGGGGTTTCCAGACAAAACATGAAACCGATACGAACAATTTTGGTTAATGCATAAAATCAATAAATCAATAACTAATAATCAATCAATAACTAATAATCAATCAATAATCAATATTTACTAACTACCTATCTACATAAATCCCTAACCATCCTCTGCTACCAAAATAAGTGATAGAGCGCGGGCTCACCTGCTCAACATAATCACTTGTATCAGGGTTTTTAGATTCAAGGAGAAATTGGGCGCTCTGCTATATATTTAGCGCTAAAGTGTTAATGAGTGATTATTGAATAGTGGTGCAATTGGGCGAGGGGATAAGCCCTATAACCCCCCAAATTTGTATGTTGCAGAAATAACACATGAGAAATGAAAAGCATAATGCCCACTGCACACAACAAAAAGAATACAGCAAACCTGTGTCGTGGTAGACACTTCAGCATTCAGATCATAGCTGTCAGACAAGAACCACAATGTCTTTCGAAGTATACAGTCTTCATTTAATTCACTTGAAAAGCAAGCCGACACGTGTTTCGTCGCAAAGGAATGTCAATTTCGCGACTCCTCAGGGCTGTGTGATTTAGTAAACAAGATCATGATCTTAGCCGGTGATACTTCCGACCCGGCCGGGCTCGGGACCAGGGCTGGTGTCTGTGTACTGTAATTGGGACACTCTTGTTAAGTGAAGAAACCCGGGTGGGAGTTTCCTGGGATCGCAATCTGTGTAGGCAGGATCAGTGCAGGGGTCCCGGTGTGCCCTCTGTGTAAGATCAAAGCCGTCAGTGAGCTTGTGGTAGCCGAAGTGCCGCAATTAGATCTTTGGTTCAGTGAGTTAGTGGTGCGAGCCGTCTTGCGGGTAGCTGTGTTCCACAAGACCTAGCTCTTCGAGCTGTAGAAGCACCCCCCCTCTCTTCAAGGCCTTGGGACCCTCTTGGGTAAGTAGCGCGCTCTACAGGTACTTGATTGATTGTATACATTAAGCAGATAAACCTACACTCAATCAATTGGGACATTTTTATCATTTGGATTTTCATACCATTTATCTTACCAATCCAAGACACCGATACCTATAGTCCTTAAGGATCAAGGGAGTTCGAGAGAAAATAGATAGCAATAATAACATTTAGCATTTCATGAATAACCACAAACTTGGGGAACGTTTTTAAATCTTTATTTAAGTAATTTTTTGAAAGTTATAAACATGAACTCAAATTAATTTTTTACTCTATTTTAGAATAATGCAGATTTAAAATAAACATTGCATGTGATTCGGAGAGAAAATTGTCGTAAAGCATTTAAACAGAGGGTGGGTAAGAGAAAGAGAAAACAGTACAATGACAAACCCACACTTTATAGTTACCTAGAACGGTGTGATGAACAACCCAGGTCACGAGCTGAGTCAAAGAAATACGAATCCCAAAGTTCAGGTGCCAGCAGGAAAGAACAGGTGCAAGCCAGAATCAGAACCAGGACAGGATACGGGCCAAATTGGATCAGAACAGGACCACCACAGGATAAGACTTGCACCACAGCTAAAGTTCAAAACGCCAGCGTTGTAAATCCTCTCTGCAGCTAACAGTCGTACCCAGATTGGGTCATCGATTTCCTTCCCATAACCCCAATTGGGTTATCGAATCTTCTGACAGAGTGCTCCGTCAGCAACTCTGCTCTCAATCACCTATTGAGTGTGTTGGGTCAGTGACAGGTCAGCTATTTGGACAAGTCAGGCAATCGAGCTAGCTAAGCCTACCCTAGTTATACTATTTTTCAGGTCAGTGTACCACCCCCAAATTTTGCAGATGTGTGAATCCCACAATGTTATTGGACAAGAACGAGGAGTAGCCATCACACCATAATTTACTTGAGGCAACTTGTCAATCATGTATTCAAGTTGTTCCCTCCCATAACTTTATCTACCCATGTTCTTTTATTCCGCCAGGTAGTGAAATGTATGGATAATCATAATAAACATTTTATCGATTCAGCTTCCTCTAGCAGGCCAGGAGTTCACTCTTCTCCGCCTTCCATGTCCGTCTTGGCTTAGAGTCAAGGCTACAGCTTCTGTGGCTTCAAGACTTGTGGCACAGGCGCAGTTTCTCCAAAGATGGAGTTCAGCAAAGCATTTAGGCCCGTAATTTTGTAACATGTAAAAACAGAAATTAAACAGTTTTAGAGACACAAAATAAATGAATGCACTGTATACCACTTCTTTCTACTCTATTCCCAATATTTGATTTTAACTATTGCATTAGATGTTAAGTGAAAACAAACAGCTTAGCAAAGCAGTTATACAAGCTTCTTGCATGTTGGGACACATAACAGCCATCTTAGTTCTATTGTGCAGAAGCAGAAGTTTTCCCACCAAGCATATCACCTGGGCATGACAGTCGCATGCGTAGTAGAAAATCCCATGTAGCAGCAGACATTTTAGTGCAAGCAGATTAAAGTTAGTAGAAGCACATTGGCAAGCTTCCCCTAGATGCCTAATATGTTGTGTAATGCAATATTAATAAGACAAAACATATTAGTTAGTACATTAATGGTATTTTCGAGATCGTTGAGTACAAGCAAGTCACGTTACGTGTGAAACCTTGCTCCAGCAAGACTTCATATGCCATAACCTAGATGATGGTGCCTCAACGGAGACCTTGGAGTGCTCATCCAGCAAAACAAGGACTGGTGAGGTGAGATGGTATTGGAGCAATACACATGAGAGTCCTCTGCTGCGGGAACAATATTTTATCCTGTCGAAAATAAAGTGAAGAATTCCACCAGTAAGCAAGGGGACCACAGAGGGCCCTCCCTGACACCAGTGGTGACACTCTGGCCTTGGAGGAGAGAAAGAGCAAAGAGGAATGACGGTGAATGCTTGAGATTGGCATCAAGACAGTCACCTCAATGGTGAGGTACAGTGGGGTACAAAGTATAAATTTGTATTTTATTCTGAGCTTCGCAGAGAAGGGGTTGTTTTTCGTGAATTGGAAAATGTAAACAGCTAAGAAATGGTGTGAGCTGGTCTGTAAATATGGCAATAACAGCAAGGCAACACCTAAAGAGAGCTCACTCAAACCAGACACTGGCTGATGGCAACTGACCCCACGTCCCTTTCTACATCCTATGTTTTGTGTGGTGTGCTGTTAGTTGTGTCTTGTGTGCTGGGTGTTGTGTGTTTGCCTTACAGGAGATCTGGGGGACATGATAATGCCCCGGTTACTTACCGGTAATCTTCATTACTCCGAGTATAGTCTTCCTCGCCACATGACAAATAAAGTGAGCTTCAGCTCCACACCAGAACCCTCTAAACCAAAAGTTACTGTCCCATGCCTCCCATCCCTTCCCAATCTCTTCCTATCACCCCTGACCTCTATAAGAGGAGGGCTCGCCCAACCCTCAGCCTGATAACCACCAAGCACAAACATGAAGCAGACAGCAACACAGGGAGGTAGGGATGGGAACTCATGCGGCGATGAAGACTATACTCGGAGTAATGAAGATTATAGGTAAGTAACCTGGGCACTATCTGCTCATAAGTCTTCCTTGTCACATGATATTATATGAAGTGAGCACATACCAAAGTCAAGCGGCTTCATGGAAACTCACATGAAACCAATGGACCAGAAGGGGACGCCAAAGGAGCATGGCAAACCCAACAACCACAGATGAGTGGAAGAAATCACCCAAGAGAAAGGCAACCATGAGCAGAAGAACTAGCCCGTGACAGAGACCCCAGTAGGGCTGAAAACCAGAACCCCCGAGACCCAAAGGGCTGCCACAACAGGAAGAGGCAGGCAGGCCAAAAAATACCAAGACTGCCAGATAGACAGTCAAAGCAAGAGGGAAGCAGAAGCCCCAGAATCCAGAACTGAAGGAACAGAGGGCAACACCACCACAGAGACAACAGGATGCTATAGCAGCCACCAGATGCAGTCCAACCCAAACACAGCAACCCCGCATGTCTGACCACCAACACTGAGAGAGCAGAAACTACCCCAAATCCAATGACCAGGGGGACAGAAGGAAACCAAAATCCCACCAGGCCCAGCAGACAACCGAGGGAACCAAGGGCAGAAGCTGAGGAACCCGACACCACCAAAAGCAGACCGGCAGGAGTCCTAAGAACGGAGAAGAGTACACAAAGGAACCCAGCACCCCCACCGACCTACAGAAATGAAGGCAGGCCACAGACCCCAGCGGGCCAAACGACCCACCGGAAGGCAACAAAAGAGCCCAGGCAGGCCAGGAACCAGCCCCCGGAAGCCACAGGAACAACCCCGAAGCAACCCGGCAACCAACTTAACCAATGCGGCAAACAGCAGAAAGCCTGCAAGGCCAGCCAAGGAACCCGAAAATCAGAGAGGACCAGGCCCAAGGCCAAGCCACCAGAAGGGAAAGCGAAGGACCAACACCGGGCCACCAAGCACAAGGATGCAGACAGGACCCGGCAAAAAGGAGAACACAGCACGAAAGAGCGCAACATCCCTGCGGAGAGGACAAGCAAACTGACCCCGCACGAACCACTCGCAGTACACGAGCCGCTGAAGCGAGTACCCAAGCGGCCACCCAGCCAGCCGCTAACCAGGGGCAGCCCTGCAGAATAACTGAGATCCAACAAGAAAAGGAGCGTACAGGCAGTGAAGGCCACAGATAGAAACACATCAAAGGCCAGAAGGACAGAAGAGCTGGGTCGAACGCGCCCAAAGCCATGCTAACACCACCAGGGAGCAACCCAGAGCCAGCAGACACCAGTACCCTAGAGCCAGGGACAAATAAGAAGAGGACACAAAATCTCATAGGAAGCAGAGGGCCCTGCAAAGGGGAAGGAAGAAACGGGAAAACCCAGCACCCCCAGACATCCAACACCCACAGCTGTGGAAACCAAGGAAGAGGTACCCAGGAAAGCACCACCGACAGGCCAAACACCCCGCCCAGGCCAAACAAGCCCAGAACCCGCGTAAGAACAGGGAACAGAGGAAAGCAACAAGCCAGAAGCCCGGATGAGGAAGCACAAGAGCCACCACCGGGGATCCAACCAAAGCCTGCAACAAAAGAATCCGCCACCCATCGGAAGACTGAAGCCACGGGAGAAAGAAAACCTGGCACCATGGAAAACAACAGGTAGAACACCCCTGGGAGAGAACCTGTCACAAGCGACAACCCCTGGACTCCATCCAATGACCAAAGGGAGCAAACCCAGCAACCCTCCCGGCTGATTGAGGCAGGTAAAAAACTGCCCAGACCAGAAACCAGTGGCCCCTGCATGGCTGGGGTAAAAACCCCAGACAGGCCAAAGGAATGGCCGACAGAAAACCACCAGCAGGAGGACCAATTGACCCCTCACCGACCGTGAACCCAAGGACCCGCTCCAGCGCCACAGATCAGAAAACAGCACAATCACCCAGGAAAGGAACATCAGAAAAGGAAAACCGCAGGCTGCACCTGCAGACAGGGTGGAAAAAGAGCCTCATGCCTGACCTGTGACCAAGAGGAAAGGGAAGAGAATGGATACCACAAAACCAGACCGGACCAAACCTTTGGAGCACAACCACAGGCACAACGGAACCGAGGGCGGGACAAGAGAAAGTATGCCGACGGGAACACAGGAACACGAGTGTGAACCAGGATGGCCTAGTAGCACTCGAGACTCACTGGAAGTAGGCATGAGCGGATTTTGCGGATTGGCAATCCGCGAATTTGAGGATTTGCGAATTTGCGGATTGCCAAAATCCGCAAAATCCGCGCGGATTTTTTTTTTTATATTCGCACGGGTTTCTGCAAGTTTGCGAGGGTTTTGTACAATTTCGCAAATTGCGAAATTGTACAAAACGCGTGCGAACTTGCAGCAACCCGTGTGAACACAATTATATGAAGAGAAAGAAGCTCCTGGTCACAGGAACAGCACGGGGATTGCGCTCATGAAAGTCAAGGATGCAAAGGCCTCTACCCAGCATCACAGCTGATTTTCCACAGTAGATTTGGGAAGAGGCACACCTGTCCAGCCTCGAAGACGCTCATGATTGTTTTTGGGCTAATGAATGAGTCATTGATTTTGAGCATCAACTAGTTCGAGCGACCATGCAAAGGCCGCCCTCTACCCAGCATCACAGCTGATTTTCCACGGTAGATTTGGGAAGAGGCACACCTGTCCAGCCTCGAAGACGCTCATGATTGTTTTTGGGCTAATGAATGAGTCACTGAATTTGAGCATCAACTAGTTCGAGTGACCATGTGTGTGTTACTATGCAATCGCCCTGAAGGGCGCAGGGGTCCCTTGAGTGACCTGTGTAAGGCTGTAACTATTTTACAATGGCGCCAGCAAGCTGCCAGCGCCGTTGTAAAATTGTTACAAAGTTAGCTTGCACAGGAAGCACCTGCTTCGTTATATCTAGTGGTTCCTGTGCAAGCTAACTTTGTAACTATTTTACAACGGCGCTGGCAGCTTGCTGGCGCCATTGTAAAATAGTTGCATGAGTGGGGGTTCAACTTTTGAACCCGTTACGTTTGCGGATTTTTTTTTGCGGATTTTGTGGGAAATCTGCAAAATTCGCGGATTGCGGATTTCCCAAAAATCCGCGAGCGTAACGGATTTCCCGCTCATGCTTAACTGGAAGGGACATGCCCCGAGAGAAGGACAATGCAAGCACCACCCGCCGACAAGGCGTAACAAAACCCAACACACCCCGTGATGGACCCGACCCCAAACTAAAGCCAGGGGGGCAGTGAAAAACCAAGGAGGACCACCAGCAACCGGAAGAGCCCCAAGAACCCATCCTGAACAGGACCCGCCTAAGAGGGACCTGGGGCACTGCAAAGAGCGATCACGAGGTGGCGCGGCAGCAGGCAGAACCCACAGAACTGCAACACAGACCACTCAGAACATAGGGAGAGGCAACAGAGGGTCCCCAACAGATCCCCAAAGGCCAGGAGCAGAGGAGAAGAATGGCATGTACAAGAAGCTCAGCAGGCGCCCGCAGAACCAAAAAGCAGGAAGAGAAAAAAGGGGTTCCACAGCGCGTCCGCGGACATCAGAGGGCAAGCTCTCCAGGGGCAGCAGCCGAAGCAAAAGCCCACTCAGAGACCATGGAAGCAGCCCAGAGAAGGACTGACAGGTGCCAAAACCAGCCCGCCACCAACAGACACGCAGCAACCAACTACTGCCCGAATCCCCAGGCGGATGCGCAACCAGGGATCAACCACACCAGATCCCACACCCCAAAGGAGAGCAGGCAGGAAGTGAAGTGAAGTGAAGTGAAAAAATACTTATATAGCGCGCTACCACTCCAGGGAGTATCTTGGCGCTTAGATTCCTGAAAGGACAGAAGAGATGTAATAAAGGTGGATGAGAGATACACCTGGCTACGTCGCATATCCTAAGAGCCTCATACATTCAGGGTTGGCCAGTGAGTAAATCCAAGTCTTTAGCAGCTTTCTGAACTTGGGTTCAGTAGTGGCTTGACGTAGACAGGGAGGTGCCTTATTCCAGGCTTTCGCTTCAATGACCGCCATGGATTTGCCTCCTCTTGTTACCATTTTGAACCTGGGAACATGCAGCAGGTTCGCCTTGGAGGACCTAAGGGCTCGGAGTGGTTGATAATGTCTAAAGTATTTACGCAAATAGAGTGGGCCATGATGGTAGAAGGCTCTGTGAGTGATGATGAGCACTTTAAACAGTATGCGCTTGTGTATGGGAAGCCAATGTAGTGTGTTCAAAGCTGCGGAGGCTGAGGATTTCCTAGGTAGTCTGAGGACCAGTCTGGCAGCTGCGTGTTGGACCATTTGAAGCTTATGCAGGGCAGATTTATTGAGTCCTGCATAGAGGCTGTTGCAGTAGTCCAACCTGGAATTTATGAGGGCTACAGCTACCGTGCGTCTGGCACTCAGGGGGAGGAAATCAAAGAACTTTCTCAGGCTTCTGATGATACCGAAGCATGTACCTGCTACTTCCTTAGCCTGCTGATTGAAAGTAAGGGCACTGTTAAATTTTATTTCAAGATTTCGGGCAGCCATGATAGTATTGGGGGGGGGGTTCTGCTTTTTCGGGCCACCAGTCTTGGGGCGTAAAGAAGTTGTTGGGGCCGAAAGGGATGATCTCAGTCTTGGAAGAGTTACATTTTAGGTGGTTAAGAGACATCCACTTGAAGGTTGCTGACAGGCAGTCTTTAAGTACTTGCTCTGCGTTGGTATGATTTTTATCGAGAGTCAGAACAAGTTGAGTGTCGTCAGCATAGGCGACAGTACTAATGTTAAAGGATGTTATTAGTTTAAGTAAGGGAACCATATACAGGTTAAACAGGGTAGGGCTTAACCTAGAGCCCTGAGGAACTCCTGTTTTTATCAGTTTTTCTTCTGAGGAGTGATCGCCCAGCCTGACAATCTGACGCCTATTGGCAAGGTAGTTTTTAAACCATTCGAACATGGTTCCTGCTATGCCAGCATTGGTAAGGCAATGTAAAAGGATAGCATGGGATATCGTGTCGAAAGCCGCAGAGAGATCTAAAAGGATCAGGACAGCCAATTTGCCCTGATCCAAAGCAGCACGTATGGTTTCAGTAGATGATAAAAGCGCCGATTCAGTAGAATGGTGAGTCCTGAAACCTGCTTGACATGGGTGGAGAATGTCATTGTTTTCAAGGAATGCCATCAGTTGTTTGTTGGCAAAAGTTTCTGTGATTTTGCAGATGGCAGGAAGTAAAGAAATGGGGCGTAAATTAGATAAGATGGTGGGGTCCTGTAATGACTTTTTCTGTAAGGGTTTTACTGTCGCTACCTTCCACTGGGCCGGGATCTCTCCTGATTGTAAAGAAGAGTTGATGATAGCATTAATATAGGGATTAACCTCCTGTACAATAGATTTAAGAAAAGTAGGGGGACAGGGGTCGGAAGGGGAACCTGATTTAAGTGCAGAGATTCCCTGTAAAGAATCTTCAAGACTAATATGATTACATTTTTCCCATCTGGGAAGTTGGGAGTTAGACACCGTCTCAATGTCAGATTCTACTATTAGAGGATGAGGAAAATCCTTAATGAGCGTGTCAACTTTTTGTGTGAAATAGTTAGCTATGTTGTCACATAAGGTTTGGGACTGAGGAATGTCATGGGTTGATATTTTAGGTTTCGTAAAGGTGTTAACAATTTTAAAAATTTCTTTTTGTTTGTTGTTGGCTGCTTCAATTTGAGAAGTAAAATAGTTCGTTTTCGCAGCTTTAATGGAGATGTGGTACGCTTTCCTAGCTGTTTTGTAGATGGTTTTGGAGTCAATACCATAATTTCGTCTCCATTTACGTTCTAGTTTTTTGACTACAGCCAGTTGATCTTTTAAGGTATCTGAAAACCAAGGAGCAGATTTTTTGCGATTTACTGGGGGAAATTTTGTTTTTTGTAGATGACTAAGTTTGCTGCCGATCTCTGTCATCCAACCTACAGAGTTTTGTTTGGTAATCTATGAGGGTATTACCTGACAAAGAGGGTTTTGCTATCTTTAGCCCAGCTAATGAGATCAGGGTGGCTCATAATTTTGCCCCAATTGGGTGAGGGAGTCCCTTTATTAGTTGTTTTCTTGGACAGTGTTTGACTTCTTAAAAATGTGATGTCGAATTCAATAAAATAATGATCCGTCCAGGTCAAAGGTAAGGGATTTTTTACCACCAGTGTATCCAGATTGGAACTAATACAATCAAGGGAGTGTCCAGCTTTATGGGTAGCTCCAGAGGTCTTAAGTGTCAGTCCTAGAATTTGCAGAGTTTCTTTAAAACAGGAAACATTATTATCAGTAGGGTTATCTAAGTGAAGATTGAGATCGCCCAATAGAGTGAAATCGGCGCATCTGACAGTCATATCACTCAGAACCTCCCCTACACTGGTGAGAAACTGCTGGGGATTTTGCGGGGGATGGTAGAGCAGTGCTCCTGAAAAAGTGAAAGTATCATGTAATTGGATGCTAAAAAACATACTTTCAGCTTCTACAATGTCAGGAAGTTCTCTGATGGTGCATTTGAGGGCATCTCTATAGATGATTGCTAAACCGCCACCGCGCTGTTTCGCGCGATCTTGAAAGGAACCTACGAATGGAAGGACCACAGGCCCAAAGCCCGGAAGGGAAAAAATGTACCGGGACAAACACAGGAAACAAAACAAAGTCATGGTCTGTGACACACCCCAAAACACTGGTAAAACACCAGGGCACAAACACACAACACAGAAGGGCAAATGGGCGAATACCACAAGTCCACCAGGATGCCTGCAGAGCCAAGACAAAAATGGCAAAACAGATAGCACTCTTTGAAGTGTGCATCATCACCCAATGGAACCTTCTCTACCCCAGAACAGAGAAAGCACCTGGAAGGGCCCAACGCATAGACAAGCAGCGCCCACAAAAGCGAACATACAGCACCTTGATGCTGCTGCAAAGAACATCACCAATCTGCACCACAATAGTCAACAGAAATTACCAGCAGGCAATAAACACAAAGAAACTTTGCAAGAAACGCATTGGACCAATCCTCAGCAAGCACACCCCCAATGCAAGCTGCAAAGCAAAAGTAGACATACCGCTGTACCTGGAAGCTGAAGCCCCTACCAGGAAGTCTGAAAACATACACACACTGAGAATGTTGTACCCGCTGCACACCACTTGTTCACTAGGACCCAAAAAACCACAATGTGGCAGAGTCAGACACGCGACAGCAGCAGAAGAGCCACGTGCCACCATCACCACAAGCCCACTACCACAGACAGCAGTAAACGAGAGGAAGAGCTCCACCGCAGGAGGACAACGAGGTGTACAAACGGAAAACAAGGAAACCAACGTCGAAAAAGTAGACAGTACAACCACACAGTACTGAATAGAACCAGAAAGAATGCCACCAAGGACTGGCGCCACAAAAATGACACAGTCAAGTCACCTGCTGCACGCCGGTGGCCAGACGAGCGGGTGTGTAGGCAATGAACCAGCCACAACTGAGGAACGAGAGCTGTGCGGCGGCCCATATGAGCCCAGCCCCTCCCACAGCTGGGAGAGAAACGCGGTGTCCAGTGGTAGGACAAACATTGGACCCTCGCCCCGTAGAAGACCAGTGCAGGATATCTGCACCGCATGGGAAATCAGCAGAAGGAACAAGCCTGCACCAGGGACTGCACCCACCCCGGCGTCAAGCAGGTAAGCCCCAAGCGCATGGAACAAACTGGCTGATTATAATTACTTCTTTTAAGAAAAAAGAAGAGAAGCCCCGCTGCTGAGTGCCCAACGCCAGCCCCTCTAGACCGAAAGCGCCGATCGCAGCGAGGCCCCTGCGGGTCACGACCCACAAGCCTGGGGTAGAAAACATGTACTCAAACAAACGGGGGTACAGCAGCAAGGACGGCCTGCCAGGCCCCCGTGATCAATACACACGCAGAAAACCCGACTGCCACAAGGTGCACCCCGTCCTCTCCACTGAAGGAACTGGAGAACTGGGGAAAACCGCCCCAGGCCATAACTCCCTGACAGGAGGCCCGGGCACAGGCAATGTCCCAAAAACATTGCAAACAGGGAAGGGGATCAGAAGGGGTCGTAAGTCAGAGCCCGGGACCACCCCAGCAGCCCCCTGTAAACCCCTGGCTCGCTAAGGCAGAGCCTACCCGGCCCAACAGGATACCGGGGGAAGGAAGGGGGGATGGTCCTAGATCCCAAGGATCCGCTAGAGCAGGACCACGAACCACGGACCCATGTTCCAGCTGCAGCAGAAACCACCTGCCTGAAACCAAAAAAACAGGCTGAGTGTTAGGCTGGCCCTCCTCTTATACAGGTCAGGGATGATAGGGACGGCCATGTTGTGAAGGGATGGGAGGCACAGGAGGCTAACTTTTGCTTTGGAGGGTTCTGGTGGTGAGCTGAAGCTCAATTGTTAACCATGTATCAAGGAAGACTTACAAGGAGTTAATGTGTCTGTGGCTAGAAGTAAATTTGGATGTATGTCACTAACAGGCACACTGTTACAACGCGTACCATTACAACGCGGTTGTAACAACACAAGTCGTTACAGTGACTTGGGTTGGGGGGGGCGCAAATTTAAAAAATATAATTTACTATTCCAACACCAGTCGCCGTGGATAGTAGGGAAGGTGTTGGGATAGTAAATTAAATGATTTATTATCCTTGAGCGCCACCCAGCGCAATTCGTTGTAACAACTTTCGTTGTTATAACCGCGTGGTAATGGTACTTCGTTGTAACGCGCGCGTTGTAAACGTTGTATACCAGTAAATTCACCTGAAGCAAGGAATATGTCCATTTTGCTCGCAAATAAAAAAATGTTCGATGTGGCCAGTTGAATCCGAATTTTACAAAGCCAGATTTTAAAATATGCTATCGCGTGGCACTGATAAGAATGAAATAATCCTTCATTGTGTAAAACGGACTGTGCTCAGTGGCGTGCGAGCTGGCCTGATTAATACTAAGCTTAGGAATTGGCTATGCTCCTCATTGTTCACAATAGCAATGGATAGAACAGAGGCTTTCATGGGCCAGTAGTTTCACCTCGGTATTCAGCTTTGTAATTGGCTGACATGAGGTCACATCACAATGAAAGTGGCATACTATGCATAAAGCATTGGGAGCGCCTGTGGTGTGAAGAAACCTTAGGGGGATCCCCTACAAGGTGAGGGGACCCCTCGTGACACCCATACACTCGAACTGACAAGCTGACTGGGCTCCCTTTATGTATAGAAGACTGCCCCCTCCTCTGCACCACAGGGGCTACAGGATGTCCATTACTCCCTTGGGTAGCGAATGCAGTGGTTCTTGGACGTGCTGACTTTTACACTGATCCTCCCGGCCTTCACACACATTGACAGTGTATCTTTTGTGAATGGTTACTGTCTGTCTTTGGAGGTTGGTAACCATTCCATGATGTTTGACTGCATCAGTGGTCACAAAGAAGTTGTGCATAACCGTGCGAGTCACAAGAAGGAAGGCATCTCAACTCATTCCAACTCGTTACAATGCATGTTTTTGCGACTGGCAATCTGAGAATTCCAATCGACATTCGGGGTCTGCAAATGTATGGTTTACATTGTTAAAGCCGAGTTTGCTAGGGTAGCAAATCTTTAATAAACATGTATCAGGTGTGGGATGGCATCATACAGAATTTGAAACATTTTTTATTTTTCTAAATGCATTTGAATAGATTTGCGGTTCATGTGTTTAAACCTACGATGTGGGACAAACTGAGCAGAATTCTGCATGGGGCAGTTACACTTTAGGCCTCAAAGTATCAATAAATGAATGTCATGTAGTTAATGCTTTGCTGGGAAATAGACAGGGTAGCTGGCACTTTCCATTAATCACTTTCATTATCATCTATTCTAGTTTATTTTAATTCATAAAATCAGACCTTAAAAACGAATATCAAACCCCGTACAATTATTTCGGAAATTTGCTGTAAGAAATGATGGGGCATATTATCAAGGGGGTTTATCTCCGCTTTTTTGGCTTTAAAAGCCAAGAAAGCAGAGATAAAATTATCTCCCTATTACTTAGCTGTGGCTAACACCAGTTAGTGACAGCTAGTAGGAGATAGCGACCATCTTGGGCCCCGCTTTGCATGTCAGTGATATTTATCACGGTAGGGTGTTAAAATATCGATAACAAAAATATAGCTGACATAAATATCGTTGCAAAAATATCGTTTACAAAAATATCGCCACCCTATACTTAAACAGGTAAGTACATAAATATCGACTCCAAAATATCGTTGTAATTAATATAGATGTAAAAAATATCGACTTTTTAAAATAATTAAAATTACATTAAATAATAAATAAATATAAGTACTATTAACAAAATACATTACATTACTTTTATTTTTTAACTATTTCAAACAAATTTACTACACTTTTTAATTATAAACTTAATAAATGTGGACATATAAATTAATTTTACACATTACTTTATATAACAACAATAATACATATATATAATTAAAATACCCCTTTACCCAAAAACCCAAAACTGACCCTGAACCCTAAAAATACCCCTTTACCCAAAAACATTTTCACTAAAAAAATCCTGTACACACACCTAAAATTAATTAAAAAATTAACATAATTAATGACATAATTAATATTCAATTAACTAATTAAAATTAATTAACTATTATTTATTACACTATTTATATTTATTTAAAACATTAATTAATCTATTATTTCATTATATTTAAAAACCCCTTTACCCAAAAACTGAAAACTGACCCTGAACCCAAAAAATACCCCTTTACCCAAAAACTAAAAACTGACCATGAACCCTAAAAATACCCCTTTACCCAAAAACTTAAAACTGACCCTGAACCCTAAAAATACCCCTTTACCCAAAAACTGAAAACTGACCCTGAACCCTAAAAATACCCCTTTACCCAAAAACTGAAAACTGACCCTGAACCCTAAAAATACCCCTTTACCCAAAAACTGAAAACTGACCCTGAACCCTAAAAATACCCCTTTACCCAAAAACTGAAAACTGACCCTGAACCCTAAAAATACCCCTTTACCCAAAAACTGAAAACTGACCCTGAACCCTAAAAATACCCCTTTACCCAAAAACTGAAAACTGACCCTGAACCCTAAAAATACCCCTTTACCCAAAAACTGAAAACTGACCCTGAACCCTAAAAATACCCCTTTACCCAAAAACATTTTCACTAAAAAAATCCTGTACACACACCTAAAAATAATTAAAAAATTAACACAATTAATTACATAATTATTATTCAATTAACTAATTGAAATTAATTAACTATTATTTATTACACTATTTATATTCATTTAAAACATTAATTAATGTATTATTTCATTATATTTAAATTACTTCCCACCCTACTCCCCTATAAACCCACAACCCGCTACGGAACTATTAATACTAAATTCAACTGAAAATACATTATTAAATAATAATATACTACTAAAAATAGTACTTTGACTAAAAATAATCATTAAAAACACTACATTACTTATAATTATTTAAAAAACGATATTATTGTAAACTATGTTTTTGTAAACGATATTTATTACAACTATATTAATGTTAACGATATTACTTACCTGTCTGTCGATATTTTGGTCAGACGATATTTTTGTCATCGATATTTCTTCCTGTAGATATTTTTGCGGCGATATTTATGTTAGGCGATATTTTTGCGGCGATATTCCTGCTCTGTACCATTTATCACTAATGAGATGCAAAGTGGGCGTGCCAAGATGTTAGCGACTGGAAACAGTCGCTAACATCGCTATCTCCTATTACCAACTTTTGGAGATATTCGCGCTAAGCGCGAATATCTCCAAAAGCTAACACCTGCCCTGAGCAGTTCTTAGCCATGTTATCCATGGCAGGTGGATAACATGGCTAAGAGCATTAGCTCGGTAATGCATGAATATCGCTGACCTTTCAGCGATATTCATGCATTGCGGCGATTTTTATCGCATTTGCGATAAACCTTGGTAATACCAAGGTTTATTTGCGGTAAAAATCGCCGCAGCTCAGCGGTAAATATTTCCGCTAACCAAGCAATAGCGATAATTATCGCTATTGCTTGATAATGTGCCCCTGGGTTATTGGTTGAGGGGGTGGAAGCATCATACAGGTAACAACTACAAGCTTGTCAGAGTGAACTGCAAACGTCACTAAATTAGTCTGTGCGTTACCCGCTAGTGACATGCCACTAAAGCAGTTAGGCTTAACGTAGAGGCAAATTTGTATTAATACTGCACACAAAGAGTAAAAAGTGAAAACACAAGAAAATTCTCAACATATTTTGGAACACTAGAGCAAATTTTAATATGTATTTATTTACCTATTTATTTATTTATTTATTTCATTTAAAGAGTTTTATATAGCGCTGGCTAGACCCAAGGGTATCAGAGTGCTTTACATAAGGTTCCACATAGTTGCAAACATACATCAGTTACAAGTTACCAAGGATACCAGTAAAAAACTTTTAAGGATCATGGAAGAAAAGGAAAATGTAGTGAGGAAGGGAAAGGGGTTATGGTATAGATAAGATGGAGAGATAAAGGGTAGGTCTGCCTAAGGTCTGGCTGGTTAGGTGACAGCCGGGAGGGAATCCGCAGCCCATCTCCTCTTCAGCTATCAGGAAGCTCCACCGGGAATCAGTCAGATAGCTAGGTCTCACCAGAAAACATAGAAGAAGAGAAGAAAGGGCCGTAGAGGAGAAAGGGAGTAGGGTGAATGGGAAGGAGGGGGATATGACAGAGAGACAAAGAAAAGTCTACCCAAAGTCCAGCTGGGTAGGTGACGGCCAAGGGGGAATCCATAGCTCATCTCCTCTTCAGCTAACAGGTAGCTCCAACTGGCCTCTGTCAGATAGCAGGGTCTCCATGTTCGAGGGAAAGTTAAAAGAGTACATGTCCTGGAGGGAGAGCAGGATCAAGGTCGAGGTGAGGGATGTGATTAAGTTCAGGTTGATGACCAGTTCGATTGCCCAGGAGTAGTCAAGCATTGTGGAGTGACCAACTGAGGCGGCCATCTTGAGGTCAGGCAAGGGGGTTAATCTATGCAGTAATGCGGCGGGCGGACAGGGCAAGTGTCCGCATGTCTTCAGAGGGGGTGAATGATGGAGAGAAAACCAGTCAGTGGGAGAGGTAACAGCCATTACAGGTCAGGGGAGATACCTCTAGAGTCATTCTCCTATAATCAGAGAGCAAATCTGGGTCATCCCTATAGGTCAATGTGTGACCCCCTCCAGCGGCAACCGTCGGTTCAATGGACATCAATAGCCGACCTGCAATTTTAAAGTCTGAAAAACACAAAGCACCACTAGGGGTCATATGGTTGGATACAGGTAACAGGTTTGTTGCACTGAAGAGTTATCTTTCAAGTCTGGAGCGTAGAGTTCTGTTTTTGTTGGAGAAGGTTACAAGGTTCATATCAGGTATTTTTAAGAACCGGTTGGGCATCACAAATTGTTGGTGCAACCATGGTAAACTGACTTGTCCAGCTTTAGCAGTTTGATTAACCTATGTGTGCAAACCCAGTATTGGAGTTGTCTTTAGAAAGAGTGTAACACAACTACTGTTATGGGACTTTCAATGCAATAAATTCTGAATATGCCAATACCAAATTTGAAGTTGGTCGAGATCAAGCATTTGAAAGAAGACATTCTGCCCTATCCCTTAGGAGTCTCCATTATATTTTTCATCCTGATGATGCTTAAGTTGAGGGGTCCAAATTTGGAAGGACGCTATAAAAAAAAATAACAATTGGTCCCTGGGTCCCCAAAAAATCTCTGGAGCCAAATCCTATAACTATTTGGGCACATGGTTTTCTGCAAATGGCGCATCAACAACATTTAAGCATCACTTAAAGAACAAGGCAGTGTTAATAACCACAAGACTGTGTCAACTTCATGCAGCCCTTGAAAGCCCTTCTTCAGCACCAATTATAAAGGTACTCAGGGCAGTATTACCATCTGCAATTACCTATGCCAGTGAGGCCTTTCCAGGGCAACTCACCAATGCCATCAAAAAATTACATCTAAAATATACAAAAGAGTGTTTAAATTGCCCAGTTGAACCAGGGGATCCTTGATGAGACTTGAATTTGGCCTGGAGGGCCTCATATGGTCAAGTATGGGGTCTTTTATGAAGATGCATCACAGCAACACCAGGTACCCTGAAATATATTTTGCAAAATATCTTCAAACAAAAAATCAATCCATGGTCTACTTACTTAAGGATATCAGCAGAAACCCTATAAATCGACTTGACCACTTTAAAGATTTTTTCACTAACGTTCGCTGCTATAAAAAGGATAATGAGAAAACAGACTAGATCACTTTCCAAGACTATGGATCTGCAAAAAACTAATACAACTCCACCACTAAGGGCCCAGGCAGCTTCATACAACAGTGAAAGTCAAGTTGGACTTAGGGCACAACCTTATCTCAATTGCACTACAGGGAAAGCCTGTCTGACTAAAATCTTGGCAGTAAGGATGCTGGCACTACAAATCAAAGATTTTAATCCCAATTGACCGCTGCTGTCTAAAGTAGTCAAGTGTAGACTCTGCGGCTACAAATCAGAATCTTTTCTACATTTACTGTGCAGCTGTCCGATCTTGCTTGACTACCATCGAATCTTACTGAAGCCACTCTTTTTAATTCAAGGCATAAGAACATGCAACCAAGCAATGAACTGGATTTTTAGTACAATGGTCCCCCTCGAACTGGCAAGAATAGGCACATTATTTAAAGCAGCGCAGGGCTTCCTAAAAAAGAGTTATCTTATGCCATAATTGCGTCTTCTCTTAGCTGAATTTTTTTTATTCATTTTATGGAAAGTTTTTTTAATTTACTTTTATTCATTATCTTCATAATATATATGTGAAAGGGAAGATTGTAGAGTGAAAGCCTGTACACCAAGTGCCTCCCTCCTTTGGGCACAAAAGGCCATTTACATTATACGATTTTGACATGTAACTAGCATTTTATTTTGCTGCTGCACAATTATGTTTCTTTTTTTAAATCTTTTCTATTGTCATGGTTTTAAGTAATATACACAATAAACTTTGTATTAATGGACTGTGCTTTTAAGAATGTTGATGGTGGATGTCAAAACTTGTTTCACCGGTGTGTACTTCAAAACATTATATTGTCTCTATCAGCAACACGGATATATGTTGTACATAATACAACTGCACTTTTCATTCACCTAACATCACTTTCAGTGTGCCGTCACTCTTCAGGAGCACCCTGTATAAGTATCATATCATACTATGGGAATAAATTAATATATTTGTTAAATGAGATATGTACAAATGAATGCACTAAACGCATAACTGAAACTTACT
This sequence comes from Lissotriton vulgaris, assembly GCF_964263255.1. Taxonomy (NCBI): domain Eukaryota; kingdom Metazoa; phylum Chordata; class Amphibia; order Caudata; family Salamandridae; genus Lissotriton; species Lissotriton vulgaris. The sequence continues at coordinate 1,229,642,745 of NC_141685.1, forward strand.
CATTTGAAAGGTTTTTCTTCTTTCCTTAAAGTAACACTATTGCCATGGTAGTTAAGGACTACATTACCCCCATAGGGACCACTTTATTGTTTAATAATTGTCCGGCTCAGGTCCCTGGATTACTGGGTTGCCCCTTTTTCTATTTTAAATATTCCAGCTATTTTCAGGCAATTATAAAAAGGTCAAGATAACTCTGGGGATTAATGGAGCTGCTGGAGAGAGATGAGAGTGCTGATCTAGTGGAATGTTTGACTCAAAGTAGCTTAAAGGGTTAATGTGCCTGCTGCAAGGCATGCATAACGTGCAGATCACAGAAGTGCATATAATGTAAATAGTTCAGTGGGTTACCACATTTGTCACAAATATATGTTTGTTACTTGCATTTTATAGGATAGAATGCCAGCATAGGACTGTGAGTTATTGTTAGAAATCTGGGTCTCTAGTTGGCAATGGCTTGAACCTTTGTTTAAGTATGGACCCTTCTTCCTAGTCAGGGTAAGGAAGCTACACTGCTAAAATAACCCCTGCGTACCCCCTATGTAGCTTAGCGCGAGCACACAGGCTTTTCTCAGAGGCAGTGTATAAAGTATTTGTACACACATACAGTAATACAGTGAAAACACTACAGATGGACACCACACCAGTTTAGAAAAAAATAAGTAATCTTTAGCTAAACCAAACAAGACTAGAACAACAACAATACAACATACAGTTATCAAGATATGACTTTTAAAAAGCAAAAACCGTTCTGTCCATAGCAAACTATAGATGCGATAATTTCCACACAAAGTACCTTGGATGCTTCAAAATCAGAAACAAAAACAGCCGCAGGGAAGGTTATGCGTCTGTTCCTTCCTTTCAGGGAGTGTGATGCATTGGTTCCTTGCTCCAGGGTAGGTAGTTTTTTGGTTCCTTTAGTTGCATCTCTTTTCTAGCTCCTAGCAGCAGGACGGACCTCCAGAGCCCAACACAAGAAAAGGCACCTCATGGTAGGGCAGAACTCCTAGCAAGGAAGTTCAGGAGAGCTGATGGTGAAGTTTTTGTGTCCCCGAGACTTCAGAACAGGAGGCAAGCTCTACTTCAAGCACTTGGAGAACGTCTTCAAGCAGGACACACACACAGTTCCTCTACTTGGCAGAAATAGCCACTGCAGGCCAACTCCAGGTAGCAGACAGCAAAGGGGCAGTACTTCTTCAGTTTGCCCAGCTCTTCTCCTTGGCGGAAGTTCCTCTTAAGTCCAGAAGTATTCTAAAGTTTTGGGGTCTGGGCCCCAATATTTATACTCAGTTTCTCTTGTGGCAGAGAGGTCTGTGCTGAGTTAAAAACAGTTCTGTCCTCTCTAGTCCAGCTCCCTCGCAGGAGGTGGAGATTGAAATGTGTAGGCAGACCACGTCCATTCATGTTCAAGGAAATCTCATGCCCCTACTCTAAATGCAACCCAAGTCTGTTCAGCCCAGCCCTGAATCATCCAGGAAAGTAAGACACTCTTCAACCCCCCAGTAGTTGTCTACAGTGAATGCACATCCCCAGCCCCTATCACTACAAAGCCAGACAGTCAATCCACAACCCAGCAGAGGCACATAGGATGGCTAAGAAAGAAAATACCCAATTTCTAAAAGTGGTATTTTCAGACACACAATATAAAAATCATTTTTACTAAAAGATGCATTTTTATATTCTAAGTTCAGGCATACTAAACTCCATCTTTCTACCTTGTCCCAATATAAGATGTTATAAATAAACTCCCATTCTGTCCTATGGGACAGATAGCTTTTCCATAGTAAAAACTGAAATACGCTGTATTTCACTAGCAGGACATGTCACAAACATCAGTACATGGCCTACCTTTCACATAAACTGCACTCTGCTTCCAGGGGTACTTTGTGCCTGCCTTATGGGTGCCCACATGTAAGAAAAGTAAAGATTAGGGCCTGGCAAGTATGTGCACTTGCCATGTCAACATGGCAGTAGAGACTGCGTGCAGACACTGCAGTGGCAAGTCTGTGGCCCATTTGAACAGCTGCTTGGTTGGGTCGCACAATCAGTGCTGCAGGCCCCCTAGCAGCATTTGACTTACCAGCCCTGAACACACACAGTGCACTGTACTAGGGACTTTGTAGAAAGTCAAACAAGCCAGTCATGGAAAAATCAATCCATATTCACAATTTACAGAGGGAGCTCTTGCACTTTGGCACTGATCAGCAGTGGCAAAGTGCCCAAAGCACCTAGACCAGCAAAAACAAACTCCAACACACAGCAAAAAAACAGGAGGGGGAGGTAAAAAGACAGAGGAAAACCACACCAAGGATGCTAGGCCTAACAGTTATTAACTTCAAGATATAGGTTAGAGTACTGTGATTTTCTCCCAGTCTTTCATTATCCTAATGTTTCGGAAAAAGGATTAACTGGGTAGAAACCAATTCTTATTAGTAGAGACCACCCCCAACCATTGTGGCACATTTTATTTTCTGAGTTTGTACTGCTCCAGATCAAGCACTCTTAAAATGTACTGCCTACAAGTTGAATGACAAGTGATTCCTACAGCGTGCAGTCCTCTATGTTATGTAACAGTTCCCATAGACTGATTTACACACAAACGATTTATTGTCACTGTGTAATATGTGTGATGTAAAGTGCTCTGACACCCTACTCTGCTAAGAATGGTTCTAATAAACAAAAGATATGCACCTGCGACAAAGTGGTTATTGAGGATTGAGGGGCACTCATTGGGAGCGACCACAAACGTTGTTGCACTGGGCACCAGCAGTGCTAAAGCCGGTGCTGGTGGTCCTGATGGATGTGGAGGTTTTGTCCATATCTTCAAAGCTTAGAGATAAAAGTCCAGTTTTTTTTCTGTTTTACACTCCAGTCTGATGGCCTCCCAGGGGAGCGTGTACTAAGACCCACCAGAGATGGTGAGTTTAATTGCAAGATAAGCCGAGCTGCTGGTAGTGATAGGTTTGTAAATGACGCTGCTGGTTTTATAAGATTTTGTGGTCTGGCAAGAGGCGACAATGGAGTCCATCAGGAGGGATGATATGCGGTCATATATCTTCAAAACCTGGATGAGACGTGCTGCAGCATTTATGATATTATAAGCAGGGCCGTCTTAACAGCATTTTAGGCCCCCGATAAAGAGGTGCACTGGGCCCTGCCTACACAACCACTCACAGGAATAAAATTGTTTAACAGAAAATGAGTGTGAAAATCTGGTCTGCATGGGGCCCCTATGCTTGTGGGGCCCCTGGCAACTGCCCAGCGTGCCCATGTGTTAAAACAGCACTGGTCCTATGGAAGTCTAGTATGGAGTCTGAGAATCCATGGAGCAGGGTGTTACCATCAACCAGATGCAAGAGTGCAAAAGCTTGAACAGCAGTTCTAAAGTCGCTTCTGAAAGAAAAAGATTCACTTTCTTCAGAGGAGGAAGCAGGTACCAGACCAACTTTGTTTTTTTATCAGTGCATTCCTTGAGGGTGAGGTTGGTGTCCAGGGTTCTAAGGATCTGAAAAGAAATGGACACAGATGAGAAAAAGGAGCTGGAGGAGCAGAGCAGTAATTCACGGATTTCCTCCTCATCTCCAACATGGAAGAAAATCTGCATATCAATGAATAGCTGAAAGCAATCAACACTCTCAACGGTAACGTCACCTTGGCAACTCTGTAAAATCACTTGGAATCACCCTTGATCACAAGCTAACCATGACTAACCACATCAAGAACTACGCAAAAAGTGCCTTCCTCAACCTGAAGCTTCTCAACAAAGTAAAACCCCACATACCATCCTGGGACCTCAGACAAGCCACCCAATCAATTGTGTTGTCCAGACTCGACTACGGGAACGCAATCCTCTCCGGGACAGCTCTCTCTCACCTAGCGCCACTCAAAACAACCCTCAATCCAGCTGCCAGAATGGTCACCGGAGTCAAAAAATACGACCACATTTCTCCCACTCTCAGAGAACTAAAATGCCTCCCAGTTGAATTGCGTGCCAGCTTCATAACTGCATGCCTCACGCACAAAGCCCTGCACACAGGGAAACCAGAATACCTAGCCTCCATACTTAAGAAAGCCGGCCAGTCTTGAAGTCTCAGGAGTTTCAACTCCCTCCTACTCATCCCCTTGAAAACGTGCAAATAGAAAACTGCAGCCCGCTCCTTTGCAAGAAACACACCAAAAATATGGAACACCATCCCTGTGCCCATCTGAACTACCCCCTCCTTTGCAAAATTCAAAAGTCTCCTAATAGTCCTCTACCTCAACGGGGCCTTCCCAAACTGAAATCTGTGACTCTCAAGCCCCCAGACATCAGACATCTATGAATACACATCCACTACCTACGTCACCCCCTCTCTCCATCCCGTTCGGCTTGCTCCATCGCCGCTCAGGGAAATCTCGCAGACCTACTCTTTGTCCATGTATCTAACTTCCTCTAACTGTCTCAACCTCAACGGTGCACCAAAGACCCCCAGAACTCCCGACCTCAAGGACGCGCCTTGGACGCTCATCACAATTGTAATCTTTTGAAAACTTATGAACAAGCTTATCCTCCACTCAAAACAATCCATGTATCAAGACTACCTCTAACCCTCTCTACCTCAACGGCGCACCTTGGACCCTTAGACCTCTCTACCTCAATGGCGCACCTCGGACGCTCATCACAATTGCTTTTTTTTTCCGTGAACACTTATGAACACATTTACCCTCCTCCCAAACTGTGTATGTTTATGTTTTCTTCCCCTCCTGTTGTAAAGCGCTCCGATACCTCCGGGTCTGGTCAGTGCTATATAAAAAATAAAAAATTAAATAAATGTGCACGCTTTCTAACCCACACATGGCATATATATACCAATAAGCATTGTTTGGAATGTTTTCTGTAGTAGACATACATATACGCATGGCAGGCATAATATTTCACTTTGCTCAAATGAGTTAAGTATGTACTATTACATAATCCTTAGACAAAAGAGAGAGTTTTCCCAAACAAACCCAGAAAGGACTGGGAAATATAGCAACAACAAAAAAAGGGGGATTGGTTCCTTTCTGTGGTTCCTGAATCAAAGCACGAGATACTTAATACAATAAGACACCAAAAACTTTTCTGACCTCAATGATGTATATCCTAACATGTCCCATAATTATTACAAAAACATATTATTCTTAAAAATCATATTTATTAAAAGCTTAAGATAGCAGCATGGTATAGGTAACACTTTTACATATAAAAATCACAATCACATTGCATTAAAGTTCAACACATTTACATGTAAACAATGATTAAAAGTAGCCAAATTGTCGACGCGTTTCGGTGTTTAAGGTAGATGATACACCTTCCTCAGGACTACAGTAAAATTCTTCAATCTAGAAAGTATATGGAACAATCAATTAGTGTACATTCATAGAGGATTTTCATTTACAGAAAGTTTTTTAAAAATTTTTTATGGTGTCTAAAATGCAAATGGGAGAATTCTTACACAATACGCAGTGTTCAATTTGCAGTGACAGCATAAATCCTGGGGATAGATTAATCTTATCCACTGTTATGATTCTGTTTCTTTCCTTTGAATGACCTGTGTGCACACAATGATGTTTCGGTGTACAGTTAATTTATTAATTTAAAACACCGAGCTACCAGCAAGCCCCTTATGAAACTAGATAGATGCATGCTTACTCTGTACTTTACAGTAGGAGCGTTGGATTTCCTTCTTTATATCAATTTAGAAGACTTTGGGTATTCATAAGATAGGGCGTCCTTCCATTCCTCACCCTTGCTTTAGTCTGATGGAAACGGAGTGCTTCTTTTTTGTATTTGAAGCAGGTTCCTTTTGTCTAAATGAACAATAAATGTAGAGAACAGATATTACTCATTACTGTCTTCCATTTTGTATAGGTAAAACTATTAATTAATTAATCACGATGCGCTAAGTTGCATCGAAGAAAAATACAAATATTTATTGTAATAAAGCATGTATAAAACTACATGGTAAAATACAGGCTTATTTTCCTTGGAACAAAGGATGTTAAAAAATGTTCCAAATCAACTTAAGGTTTAGTTGGTGATCCAAGTTAACACGGTTGCACTTGGGTACAAAGTATTCCGGCTCGAAATGCATTAAAACACAAAGGGGGCTCTGCCGAGTCGATTTTAGCCTCACGTCTCAGACTAACATTAGAGAGCAGCGCGCCCGGTCTTCCCCTGTTTCTTACCTCCGTAGTCGGAGCCACACGCCGCCTCCCTGGTAACCCGGTCTCCAGCGTCAGTTAGTGAGCTGGATGAGACGGGTCTTTTTATCTGATATGGCGGTGTTGTTTAATTAGCTAATTTGCTACACCTGTGCCGGTAATTTAGATGAGCACGTTTTGTCTGCCATTTTGGTAGTTTTTCCTCGTGCGTGGTAGTGCCTACAAGTGAGGATGAACTAGTCACGAAGGGAGACTATTTCCAAAGCGAGATTGAAATTTATTTATACGAAACATTTAATTTTAAAAGGTTTACATGACAATGATTAATCGGGAGTTTGCAACACACAATGATATTTTGTGTAGCGTCCCCGCCCCGACTTTTATGGATTTGTATCGGGGCATGTTATTATTCTAAAACCGATGAATTGGACCGCCATTTTAGTAGATTTTTGGGCATTTCTTCGTGATTATGTATTTAATGGGGCTTATGTTTCCTCTGATGTAGCGCCACGCTTCAAATTCATATTATAGTATAATGGTACACTCGAGTACAACCAGAAATGGATGATATTATTATTGGTTAATTTTACATAATAATACAGAGTGTTTGGTCCATATCAGATGCAAATAATTATACCTAAGGGTTGCTTCTGTATGAAACACGGAGCATGTGGACCTTATAATGTAAAAGGCTACAGTTTGTTATGGCCAATATATTGGGTAATAATTAATGGATTGAAGAAAAATGGATGGATAAGGAAAATGCTCCGGGTTGTCATCACAAGTCGTCCTTTTACATTCTCATTTAACCACAGATATGATCATTTTTATTTATGTTGATCATTATTCACTTCAAAAACACAAGTTTGACTTTCTAGCCTCGGAAAAAACAATAATGGATTAAACTGAGATCTGTGACTGGGGGTGAATGTTTTGCCATTGTTCAACATTCCGTCCATCATCTTGTATATTTTGCTGTTCACCCTATGTGGGAAGGGATTGCCCAGATGTGGGTCTCGTGCTCACTACGCCACTGGAGTCAAGCTATCCTGGCTGATGAAGGCTGAAATCCAGAAAAAAGGTCCTGTCCTAGGATGCTTGATTCCGGTCCAGTGAACACATGGCTTGGCAGTTCGGGCTGGACTGTTCCCATGAGGCACAGGGTCAAGACTGATTTGCATAGGGCCATGTCTGAACTGGGGTGGCTTGGTGAGCAAAATAACAATGTATAAAACCCAGATCTGTGACTGAGGGTGAATGTGTTCCCATTGGTCAACATTCCGTCCATAATCTTGTGTGTGTTGCTGTTCACCCTATGTGGGAAGGGTATGCCCATATGTGGGTCCCTTGCTCACTACACCACTGGAGCCAAGCGATCCTGTCTGATGAAGGCTGATAGCCAGAAACCGGTCCTAGATTGCTTGATTCTGGTCCAGAGAAGACATGGCTTGGACGTTCTGGCTGGAATGTTCCCATGAGGCACAGGGTCAAGACTGATTTGCATATGGCCATGTCTGAACTGGGATGGCTTGGTGAGCAAAATAATGATGGATTAAACCCAGATATGTGACTGGGGATGAATGTTTTGCCATTGTGCATCATTCAGTCCATTATCTTGTGTGTTTTGCTGTTCACCCTATGTGGGAAGGGTTTGTCCAGACATGGGTCCCGTGCTCACTACGCCACTGGAATCAAGCAATCCTGGTTGATGAAGGCTGATAGCTAGAAACCGGTCCTAGGATACTTGATTCTGGCCCAGGAAAGACATGGCTTGGCAGTTCGGGCTGGACTGTTCCCATGAGGCACAGGGTCAAGACTGATTTGCATACGGTAATGTCTGAACTGGGGTGGCTTGGTGAGCAAAATAACAATGGATTAAACCCAGATCTGTGACTAGGGGTGAATGTTTTGCCATTGTGCAACATTCCGTCCATCAACTTGTGTGTTTTGCTGTTCTTCCTATGTGGGAAGGGTATGCCCAGACGTAGGTCCCGTGCTCACTACGCCACTGGAGTCACTCTATCCTGGCTGATGAAGGCTGATAGCCAGAAACAGGTCCTAGTGTGCTTGATTCCGGTACAGGAAAAACATGGCTTGTCAGTTAAGGCTGGACTGTTCCCATGAGGCACAGAGTCAAGACTGATTTGCATTTGGCCATGTCTGAACTGGAGTGGCTTGGTGAGCAAAATAACAATGGATTAAACCCAGATCTGTGACTGGGGGTGAATGTTTTGCCATTGTGCAACATTCCATGCTTCATCTTGTGTGTTTTGCTGTTCACCCTACGTGGGAAGGGTATGCCTATACGTGGGTCCTGTGCTCACTTCGCCACTGGACTTAAGCTATCCTGGCTGATGAAGGCTGAAAAACCGGTCCTAGGATGCTTGATTCTCGTCCAGGGAAGACATGGCTTGGCAGTTTGGGCTGGACTGTTCCCCTGAGGCACAGGGTCAAGACTGATTTGCATTTGGCCATGTCTGAATTGGGGTGGCTTGGTGATCAAAATAACGATGGATTAAACCAGATCTGTGACTGGGGTATGAATGTTTTGCCATTGTGCAACATTCTGTCCATCATCTTGTGTGTTTTGCTGTTCACCCTATGTGGGAAGGGTATGCCCAGACGTGGGTCCCTTGCTTAACTCCACCACTGGAGTCAAGTTATCCTGGCTGATGAAGGCTGATAGCCAGAAACTGGTCCTAGGATGCTTGATTCCGATACAGGGAAGACAAGGCTTGGCAGTTCGGGCTGGACTGTTCCCATGAGGCACAGGGTCAAGACTGAAATGCATATGGCCATGTCTGAACTGGGGTGGTTAGGTAAGCAAAATAACGAAGGATTAAAACCATATCTGTGAGTGGGGGTGAATTTTTGCCATTGTGTAACATTCCGTCCATCCTCTTGTGTGTTTTGCTGTTCACCCTATGTGGGAAGGGTATGCCCAGACGTGGGTCCCGTGCTCACTACGCCTCTTTAGTCAAGGTATCCATGCCGATGAAGGCTGATAGCCAGAAACCGGTCCTAGGATGCTTGATTCCGGTCAAGGGAAGACATGGCTTGGCAGTTTGGGCTGGACTGTTACCATGAGGCACAGGGTCAAGACTGATTTACATATGGCCATGTCTGAACTGGGGTGACTTGGTGAGCAAAATAACGATGGATTAAACCCCGATCTTAGACTGGGGGTGAATGTTTTGCCATTGTGTAACATTCCATCCATCATCTTGTGTGTTTTGCTGTTCACCCTATGTTTGAAGGTGATGCCCAGACGTAGGTCCCGTGCTCACTACGCCACTGGAGTCAAGCTATCCTGGCTGATGAAGATTGTTAGCTAGAAACCGGACCTAGGAGACTTGATTCCGGCCCAGGGAAGACATGGCTTGGCAGTTCGGGCTGGACTGTTCCCATGAGGCACAAGGTCAAGACTGATTTGCATATGGCCATGTCTGGACTGGGACGACTTGGTGAGCAAAATAACGATGGATTAAACCCAGATCTGTGACTGGGGTATGAATGTTTTGCCATTGTGCAACATTCTGTCCATCATCTTGTGTGTTTTGCTGTTCACCCTATGTAGGAAGGGTATGCCCAGACGTGGGTCCCGTGCTCACTACGCCTCTTTGGTCAAGCTATCCTGGCTGATGAAGGCTGATAGCCAGAAACCGGTACTAGGATGCTTGATTCCGGTCTAGGGAAGACATGTCTTGGCATTTCGGGCTGGACTGTTCCCATGAGTCACAGGGTGAAGACTGATTTGCGTATGGCCATGTCTGAACTGGGGTGGCTTGGTGAGCAAAATAAAGAAGGATTAAACCCATATCTGTGAGCGGGGGTGAATATTTTGCCATTGTGCAACATTCTGTCCATCATCTTGTGTGTTTTGCTGTTCACCCTATGTGGAAAGGGTATGCCCAGACGTGGCTCCCGTGCTCACTACGCCACTGAAGCCAAGCTATTGTGGCTGCTGAAGGCTGACAGCCAGAAATCGGTAGTAGGATGCTTGATTCCGGTCCAGGGAAAACATGGCTTGGCAGTTCGGGCTAGACTGTTCCAATGAGGCACAGGGTCAAGACTGATTTGCATATGGCCATGTCCGAACTGGGGTGGCTTGGTGAGCAAAATACTGATGGATTAAACCCAGATCTGTGACTTGGGGTGAAGGTTTTGCCATTGTGCAACATTCCGTCCATCATCTTGTGTATTTTGCTGTTCACCCTATGTGGGAAGGGTATGCCCAGACGTGGGTCCCGTGCTCACTACGCCACTGGAGTCAAGCTATCCTGGCTGCTGAAGGCTGATAGCCAGAAATCGGTCCTAGGATGCTTGATTCCGGTCCAGGGAAGACATGGCTTGGCAGTTCGGGCTGGACTGTTCCCATGAGGCACAGGGTCAATACTGATTTGCATTTGGCCATGTCCGAACTGGGGTGGTTAGGTGAGCAAAATACTGATGGATTAAACTCAGATCTGTAACTGGGGGTGAAGGTTTTGCCATTGTGCAACATTCCGTCCATCATCTTGTGTGTTTTGCTCTTCACCCTATGTGGGAAGGGTATGCCCAGACGTGGGTCCCATGCTCACTACGCCACTGGAGTCAAAATATCCTGGCTGATGAAGGCTGATAGCCAGAAACCGGTCCTAGGATGCTTGATTCCAGTCCAGGGAAGACATGGCTTGGCAGTTCAGGCTGGACTGTTCCCATGAGGCACAGGGTCAAGACTGATTTGCATATGGCCATGTCTGAACTGGGGTGGCTTGGTGAGCAAAATAACGATGGATTAAACCCATATCTGTGACTGGGGGTGAATGTTTTGCCATTGTGCAACATTCCATCCATCATCTTGTGTGTTTGTCTGTTCGCCCTATAAGGGAAGGGTATGCCCAGACGTGGGTCCCGTGCTCACTACGCCACTGGAGTCAAGCTATTCTGGCTGATGAAAGCTGATAGCCAGAAACCTGTCCTAGGATGCTTGATTCCGGTCCAGGGAAGACATGGCTTGGCATTTAGGCCTGGACTGTTCCCATGAGGCACAGGGTCAAGACTGATTTGCATATGGCCATGTCTGAACTGGGGTGGCTTGGTGAGCAAAATAACGGTGGATTAAACCCAGATCTGTGACTGGGGGTGAATGTTTTGCCATTGTGCAACATTCTGTCCATCATCTTGTGTGTTTTGCTGTTCACCCTATGTGGGAAGGGTATGCCCAGACGTGGGTCCCTTGTTTAACTCCGCCACTGGAGTCAAGTTATCCTGGCTGATGAAGGCTGATAGCCAGAAACTGGTCCTAGGATGCTTGATTCCGATACAGGGAAGACAAGGCTTGGCAGTTCAGGCTGGACTGTTCCCATGAGGCACAGGGTCAAGACTGAAATGCATATGGCCATGTCTGAACTGGGGTGGTTAGGTGAGCAAAATAACGAAGGATTAAAACCATATCTGTGAGTGGGGGTGAATTTTTGCCATTGTGTAACATTCCGTCCATCCTTTTGTGTGTTTTGCTGTTCACCCTATGTGGGAAGGGTATGCCCAGACGTGGGTCCCGTGCTCACTACGCCTCTTTAGTCAAGGTATCCAGGCCGATGAAGGCTGATAGCCAGAAACCGGTCCTAGGATGCTTGATTCCGGTCAAGGGAAGACATGGCTTGGCAGTTTGGGCTGGACTGTTACCATGAGGCACAGGGTCAAGACTGATTTACATATGGCCATGTCTGAACTGGGGTGACATGGTGAGCAAAATAACGATGGATTAAACCCCGATCTTAGACTGGGGGTGAATGTTTTGCCATTGTGTAACATTCCATCCATCATCTTGTGTGTTTTGCTGTTCACCCTATGTGTGAAGGTGATGCCCAGACGTGGGTCCCGTGCTCACTACGCCACTGGAGTCAAGCTATCCTGGCTGATGAAGACTGATAGCTAGAAACCGGACCTAGGATACTTGATTCCGGCCCAGGGAAGACATGGCTTGGCAGTTCGGGCTGGACTGTTCCCATGAGGCACAAGGTCAAGACTGATTTGCATATGGCCATGTCTGAATTGGGATGGCTTGTTGAGCAAAATAACGATGGATTAAACCCAGATCTGTGACTGGGGTATGAATGTTTTGCCATTGTGCAACATTCTGTCCATCATCTTGTGTGTTTTGCTGTTCACCCTATGTAGGAAGGGTATGCCCAGACGTGGGTCCCGTGCTCACTACGCCTCTTTGGTCAAGCTATCCTGGCTGATGAAGGCTGATAGCAAGAAACCGGTAATAGGATGCTTGATTCCGGTCTAGGGAAGACATGTCTTGGCATTTTGGGCTGGACTGTTCCCATGAGTCACAGGGTGAAGACTGATTTGCGTATGGCCATGTCTGAACTGGGGTGGCTTGGTGAGCAAAATAAAGAAGGATTAAACCCATATCTGTGAGTGGGGGTGAATGTTTTGCCATTGTGCAACATTCTGTCCATCATCTTGTGTGTATTGCTGTTCACCCTATGTGGGAAGGGTATGCCCAGACATGGCTCCCGTGCTCACTACGCCACTGAAGCCAAGCTATTGTGGCTGCTGAAGGCTGACAGCTAGAAATCGGTAGTAGGATGCTTGATTCCGGTCCAGGGAAAACATGGCTTGGCAGTTCGGGCTAGACTGTTCCAATGAGGCACAGGGTCAAGACTGATTTGCATATGGCCATGTCCGAACTGGGGTGGCTTGGTGAGCAAAATACTGATGGATTAAACCCAGATCTGTGACTGGGGGTGAAGGTTTTGCCATTGTGCAACATTCCGTCCATCATCTTGTGTATTTTGCTGTTCACCCTATGTGGGAAGGGTATGCCCAGACGTGGGTCCCGTGCTCACTACGCCACTGGAGTCAAGCTATCCTGGCTGCTGAAGGCTGATAGCCAGAAATCGGTCCTAGGATGCTTGATTCCGGTCAAGGGAAGACATGGCTTGGCAGTTCGGGCTGGACTGTTCCCATGAGGCACAGGGTCAATACTGATTTGCATTTGGCCATATCCGAACTGGGGTGGTTAGGTGAGCAAAATACTGATGGATTAAACTCAGATCTGTAACTGGGGGTGAAGGTTTTGCCATTGTGCAACATTCCGTCCATCATCTTGTGTGTTTTGCTCTTCACGCTATGTGGGAAGGGTATGCCCAGACGTGGGTCCCATGCTCACTACGCCACTGGAGTCAAAATATCCTGGCTGATGAAGGCTGATAGCCAGAAACCGGTCCTAGGATGCTTGATTCCAGTCCAGGGAAGACATGGCTTGGCAGTTCAGGCTGGACTGTTCCCATGAGGCACAGGGTCAAGACTGATTAAATATGGCCATGTCTGAACTGGGGTGGCTTGGTGAGCAAAATAACAATGGATTAAACCCATATCTGTGACTGGGGGTGAATGTTTTGCCATTGTGCAACATTCCATCCATCATCTTGTGTGTTTGTCTGTTCGCCCTATAAGGGAAGGGTATGCCCAGACGTGGGTCCCGTGCTCACTACGCCACTGGAGTCAAGCTATTCTGGCTGATGAAAGCTGATAGCCAGAAACCTGTCCTAGGATGCTTGATTCCGGTCCAGGGAAGACATGGCTTGGCATTTAGGCCTGGACTGTTCCCATGAGGCACAGGGTCAAGACTGATTTGCATATGGCCATGTCTGAACTGGGGTGGCTTGGTGAGCAAAATAACGGTGGATTAAACCCAGATCTGTGACTGGGGGTGAATGTTTTGCCATTGTGCAACATTCTGTCCATCATCTTGTGTGTTTTGCTGTTCACCCTATGTGGGAAGGGTATGCCCAGACGTGGGTCCCTTGCTTAACTCCGCCACTGGAGTCAAGTTATCCTGGCTGATGAAGGCTGATAGCCAGAAACTGGTCCTAGGATGCTTGATTCCGATACAGGGAAGACAAGGCTTGGCAGTTCGGTCTGGACTGTTCCCATGAGGCACAGGGTCAAGACTGAAATGCATATGACCATGTCTGAACTGGGGTGGTTAGGTGAGCAAAATAACGAAGGATTAAAACCATATCTGTGAGTGGGGGTGAATTTTTGCCATTGTGTAACATTCCGTCCATCCTCTTGTGTGTTTTGCTGTTCACCCTATGTGGGAAGGGTATGCCCAGACGTGGGTCCCGTGCTCACTACGCCTCTTTAGTCAAGGTATCCAGGCCGATGAAGGCTGATAGCCAGAAACCGGTCCTAGGATGCTTGATTCCGGTCAAGGGAAGACATGGCTTGGCAGTTTGGGCTGGACTGTTACCATGAGGCACAGGGTCAAGACTGATTTACATATGGCCATGTCTGAACTGGGGTGACTTGGTGAGCAAAATAACGATGGATTAAACCCCGATCTTAGACTGGGGGTGAATGTTTTGCCATTGTGTAACATTCCATCCATCATCTTATGTGTTTTGCTGTTCACCCTATGTGTGAAGGTGATGCCCAGACGTGGGTCCCGTGCTCACTACGCCACTGGAGTCAAGCTATCCTGGCTGATGAAGACTGATAGCTAGAAACCGGACCTAGGATACTTGATTCCGGCCCAGGGAAGACATGGCTTGGCAGTTCGGGCTGGACTGTTCCCATGAGGCACAAGGTGAAGACTGATTTGCATATGGCCATGTCTGAACTGGGATGGCTTGTTGAGCAAAATAACGATGGATTAAACCCAGATCTGTGACTGGGGTATGAATGTTTTGCCATTGTGCAACATTCTGTCCATCATCTTGTGTGTTTTGCTGTTCACCCTATGTAGGAAGGGTATGCCCAGACGTGGGTCCCGTGCTCACTACGCCTCTTTGGTCAAGCTATCCTGGCTGATGAAGGCTGATAGCAAGAAACCGGTAATAGGATGCTTGATTCCGGTCTAGGGAAGACATGTCTTGGCATTTTGGGCTGGACTGTTCCCATGAGTCACAGGGTGAAGACTGATTTGCGTATGGCCATGTCTGAACTGGGGTGGCTTGGTGAGCAAAATAAAGAAGGATTAAACCCATATCTGTGAGTGGGGGTGAATGTTTTGCCATTGTGCAACATTCTGTCCATCATCTTGTGTGTATTGCTGTTCACCCTATGTGGGAAGGGTATGCCCAGACATGGCTCCCGTGCTCACTACGCCACTGAAGCCAAGCTATTGTGGCTGCTGAAGGCTGACAGCTAGAAATCGGTAGTAGGATGCTTGATTCCGGTCCAGGGAAAACATGGCTTGGCAGTTCGGGCTAGACTGTTCCAATGAGGCACAGGGTCAAGACTGATTTGCATATGGCCATGTCCGAACTGGGGTGGCTTGGTGAGCAAAATACTGATGGATTAAACCCAGATCTGTGACTGGGGGTGAAGGTTTTGCCATTGTGCAACATTCCGTCCATCATCTTGTGTATTTTGCTGTTCACCCTATGTGGGAAGGGTATGCCCAGACGTGGGTCCCGTGCTCACTACGCCACTGGAGTCAAGCTATCCTGGCTGCTGAAGGCTGATAGCCAGAAATCGGTCCTAGGATGCTTGATTCCGGTCCAGGGAAGACATGGCTTGGCAGTTCGGGCTGGACTGTTCCCATGAGGCACAGGGTCAATACTGATTTGCATTTGGCCATATCCGAACTGGGGTGGTTAGGTGAGCAAAATACTGATGGATTAAACTCAGATCTGTAACTGGGGGTGAAGGTTTTGCCATTGTGCAACATTCCGTCCATCATCTTGTGTGTTTTGCTCTTCACGCTATGTGGGAAGGGTATGCCCAGACGTGGGTCCCATGCTCACTACGCCACTGGAGTCAAAATATCCTGGCTGATGAAGGCTGATAGCCAGAAACCGGTCCTAGGATGCTTGATTCCAGTCCAGGGAAGACATGGCTTGGCAGTTCAGGCTGGACTGTTCCCATGAGGCACAGGGTCAAGACTGATTAAATATGGCCATGTCTGAACTGGGGTGGCTTGGTGAGCAAAATAACAATGGATTAAACCCATATCTGTGACTGGGGGTGAATGTTTTGCCATTGTGCAACATTCCATCCATCATCTTGTGTGTTTGTCTGTTCGCCCTATAAGGGAAGGGTATGCCCAGACGTGGGTCCCGTGCTCACTACGCCACTGGAGTCAAGCTATTCTGGCTGATGAAAGCTGATAGCCAGAAACCTGTCCTAGGATGCTTGATTCCGGTCCAGGGAAGACATGGCTTGGCATTTAGGCCTGGACTGTTCCCATGAGGCACAGGGTCAAGACTGATTTGCATATGGCCATGTCTGAACTGGGGTGGCTTGGTGAGCAAAATAACGGTGGATTAAACCCAGATCTGTGACTGGGGGTGAATGTTTTGCCATTGTGCAACATTCTGTCCATCATCTTGTGTGTTTTGCTGTTCACCCTATGTGGGAAGGGTATGCCCAGACGTGGGTCCCTTGCTTAACTCCGCCACTGGAGTCAAGTTATCCTGGCTGATGAAGGCTGATAGCCAGAAACTGGTCCTAGGATGCTTGATTCCGATACAGGGAAGACAAGGCTTGGCAGTTCGGTCTGGACTGTTCCCATGAGGCACAGGGTCAAGACTGAAATGCATATGGCCATGTCTGAACTGGGGTGGTTAGGTGAGCAAAATAACGAAGGATTAAAACCATATCTGTGAGTGGGGGTGAATTTTTGCCATTGTGTAACATTCCGTCCATCCTCTTGTGTGTTTTGCTGTTCACCCTATGTGGGAAGGGTATGCCCAGACGTGGGTCCCGTGCTCACTACGCCTCTTTAGTCAAGGTATCCAGGCCGATGAAGGCTGATAGCCAGAAACCGGTCCTAGGATGCTTGATTCCGGTCAAGGGAAGACATGGCTTGGCAGTTTGGGCTGGACTGTTACCATGAGGCACAGGGTCAAGACTGATTTACATATGGCCATGTCTGAACTGGGGTGACTTGGTGAGCAAAATAACGATGGATTAAACCCCGATCTTAGACTGGGGGTGAATGTTTTGCCATTGTGTAACATTCCATCCATCATCTTATGTGTTTTGCTGTTCACCCTATGTGTGAAGGTGATGCCCAGACGTGGGTCCCGTGCTCACTACGCCACTGGAGTCAAGCTATCCTGGCTGATGAAGACTGATAGCTAGAAACCGGACCTAGGATACTTGATTCCGGCCCAGGGAAGACATGGCTTGGCAGTTCGGGCTGGACTGTTCCCGTGAGGCACAAGGTCAAGACTGATTTGCATATGGCCATGTCTGAACTGGGATGGCTTGGTGAGCAAAATAACGATGGATTAAACCCAGATCTGTGACTGGGGTATGAATGTTTTGCCATTGTGCAACATTCTGTCCATCATCTTGTGTGTTTTGCTGTTCACCCTATGTAGGAAGGGTATGCCCAGACGTGGGTCCCGTGCTCACTACGCCTCTTTGGTCAAGCTATCCTGGCTGATGAAGGCTGATAGCCAGAAACCGGTACTAGGATGCTTGATTCCGGTCTAGGGAAGATATATCTTGGCATTTCGGGCTGGACTGTTCCCATGAGTCACAGGGTGAAGACTGATTTGCGTATGGCCATGTCTGAACTGGGGTGGCTTGGTGAGCAAAATAAAGAAGGATTAAACCCATATCTGTGAGTGGGGGTGAATGTTTTGCCATTGTGCAACATTCTGTCCATCATCTTGTGTGTATTGCTGTTCACCCTATGTGGGAAGGGTATGCCCAGACATGGCTCCCGTGCTCACTACGCCACTGAAGCCAAGCTATTGTGGCTGCTGAAGGCTGACAGCCAGAAATCGGTAGTAGGATGCTTGATTCCGGTCCAGGGAAAACATGGCTTGGCAGTTCGGGCTAGACTGTTCCAATGTGGCACAGGGTCAAGACTGATTTGCATATGGCCATGTCCGAACTGGGGTGGCTTGGTGAGCAAAATACTGATGGATTAAACCCAGATTTGTGACTGGGGGTGAAGGTTTTGCCATTGTGCAACATTCCGTCCATCATCTTGTGTATTTTGCTGTTCACCCTATGTGCGAAGGGTATGCCCAGACGTGGGTACCATGCTCACTACGCCACTGGAGTCAAAATATCCTGGCTGATGAAGGCTGATAGCCAGAAACTGGTCCTAGGATGCTTGATTCCAGTCCAGGGAAGACATGGCTTGGCAGTTCAGGCTGGACTGTTCCCATGAGGCACAGGGTCAAGACTGATTAAATATGGCCATGTCTGAACTGGGGTGGCTTGGTGAGCAAAATAACGATGGATTAAACCCATATCTGTGACTGGGGGTGAATGTTTTGCCATTGTGCAACATTCCATCCATCATCTTGTGTGTTTGTCTGTTCGCCCTATAAGGGAAGGGTATGCCCAGACGTGGCTCCCGTGCTCACTACGCCACTGAAGCCAAGCTATTGTGGCTGCTGAAGGCTGACAGCTAGAAATCGGTAGTAGGATGCTTGATTCCGGTCCAGGGAAAACATGGCTTGGCAGTTCGGGCTAGACTGTTCCAATGAGGCACAGGGTCAAGACTGATTTGCATATGGCCATGTCCGAACTGGGGTGGCTTGGTGAGCAAAATACTGATGGATTAAACCCAGATCTGTGACTGGGGGTGAAGGTTTTGCCATTGTGCAACATTCCGTCCACATAAGTAGCCCTAAAAAGAGACCTCAGGCCTGCCACTACAGTGCCTGTGCGCAGTTTGTTAACTGCCTTGTTGTCCTGACAAGTGCACCCATTTGCCAGGCCTTATCCTTCCCTTTTTTATGCACTACAGATACCCCTACAGTAGGTCCAAGGTACCCTGTGGGTAAGGTGCAGTGTACATGAAAGGTAGGACATGAACTGAGGTGTGTACCATGTCCTGACAATGAAATACTGCCAATTTCGTTTTTCACTGTTGCAAGGCCATCTTTCCCATTGGACACAATAGGGAATACTGTGTAACATGTTTCCAGCATATCTTCTCATTGGCATAAGATGGAGAGATGGAGTTTAGTGGGCCTGAACTCAGAATTCAATAACACATTTTTTGTGAAGATGGTTTTTAAATTGTGTTTTTAGAAACCATGTTTTTAGAAGTGGCTGGTTTCTTGTCCTAACCATCCTGTGTGCCTGCCTCTGCCTGGTTGTTTATTGACTGTCTGGGTTTGGATGTGAGAGGGTCTAGGGAGGTGTCCTGACACCAGGGAGAAGTAGGTGAGACAGCAACAGGCTGGCCTGCATTTGGTGTGGTGGGAGTAGTAGCCCCCTGGATGTGAAGAGGGCTGTGCTGCTGCTACAAGAGGATTGCTCCACCTCCTGCAGAGTGTTCGAGGCCCAGACCCTCACTATCAAAGGAAGAGGGTGTGCACTGGCAAGAAGACACCAAGTACTTGTTTGGACCTGGCTCAGAGCCCCCTGAACACAAAGACTTCAAGGGCAATTAGGGGTATAAATGTAGAGCTGAAACCCATGAACTCAAGACTGAAAAAGGATTGAACCTACTTTGTGATCAAGAGGAACCTCTGTCAAAGAAGAACAGCTGAAGAGACTGAAAAGAGGGACTGCCCTTGCTGTGTGTTCTGGAGCTGGCCGGCAGTTTGCTGATTTGACTAAGGAGAGGACAAGGGACTTTGCCGTGTGCTGTGTCCGGGGCCGGACTGTGAACCAAAACCGGCCCTGGCAAATGGCTAGGCAGGCCCCCCTGTGGTCCATGGTGGGATACGGCCAAGCTGTTTGTGTTTGTTAGGGCCGGTTTAAGGCGATTTTATTATAGGGGGCCAAAATTGCCAGCCCCCTTTAACAAAACCGGCCCCCACCCTGGCGTCCCACTGGGGAAATACCTGTTGCCCGCTACGGCCAGTCTGGCCCTGGCGTAGTCCCCTGCTTGAAAGGACTTTGCTGTATGCTGTGTTCGGAAGTAACTTGTCTCCAAGGGCCCAAGGAGAGCTGGTCCCATGTTGTGGAAACTCAGAAACATCAAAGTTTCCAATCGTGTCTCAGCAACGTTTGGTGCATGATGCTTTTGGCATACCTGAGACTGCTGTGTGGTCTGTGGTACTGTTTACTAGGTGCCCCGTGACTGCATTGCCCCCGCAGCCTGAAACCTTGTCCATGCTGCTGCATTGCTGTTTGTGGCCCGTAGCCCTCATCATAACTGAGGCTGTGAGTTAGGAGCGCCATCGCCGGCCCGAGCCGCAACGTGCTAAAGGATTTCTTGAAGATTAGGAAGCTGCAAGGTGAAAGGGATATTGATCATTGTTCGCCAAGAGGAATCTGCCCCAAAACCATCAACGAAGGCTACAGGGTCAACTAGCAACAGAGCTGCAACGTCATTGGGACCGCCCAGCAGGACGTCCGACAAGCGGGGAGAAAGAGAGTAGGGCAGCGCACCCCCCATTTAAGGCTCAGACTCCTGTCGGGAGCCGCAAGTGTATGTGGCCTGGGGAGGCATGCAGGAGAAGAACAGGAGTGCTCCAAATCTATCTCCTGCTGCACTGCGTTAGACAAGCTAGGTCCCCGAGCGGTCCGTTCCTGTCCAGCAGTACCGGGCCGCCCCTTTAAGTTTACGACTGTTGTCTCTGTGTTTGGGGCCTGGTGGTGCCCAAGCTGACCGCGTTAATTTGCTGATAGCATTATTTCTTGCATTACGAACTGCATTATTGCCTCCACTAAGAACTGCATTATTCTTACACTAAGAACTTCATTATTCTTGCATTACGAACTGCATTATTCCTGCGTTACAAACTGCATTAGTACTTGCATTAAGGACTGTCTTATTTCTACATTACGAACTGCATTACGAACTGCATAGCATTGCATTAGGACTGCATTAGATCATCGTGAACTGCTCATTAATACCGCAAGAACCTACAAGTGATTGTTGGCTTAACAACTGGCAAAGTGAAATTTTACAAAAACGCATAGGTTGCATTTCTATCGTTTGCTCTCATCGTATTTCTTTTGATAAAGATACCACTATTCTTATGAAATCAGTGTGGTGTCCATTTGTGGTGTTATCACTGTGTTACTGGGAGTGTAGTTGCAAATACTTTCCACATTGCCTTGGAGATAAGCCTGGCTGCTTGTGCCAAGCTACCGGGGGGTGAGCAGGGGTTATCTAAGAGTGTGTTCCCCCTTTCCCTGACTGGAAGCAGGGGTCCCTATTTGGACTAAGGTACCTACCTCTGCCAACTAGAGACCCCCAGTTCTAACAGAAGGGATGACAAGAGAGGACACTGCTGATGAAGTTATGTTATGTTATGTTATGTTATGTTATACAGGGGATTTATATAGCGTGCGGCTACTCGAAAGAGTGTCCCGACGCTTTGAATTGCACACTAATCTCATAACACAACAGGGAAAGTAAATAAAGACAGAGAAAAAAAGGAAACCTAATAGGGCCCGAAACTAAGAGGTGAAAAGCCAGGTTTTAAGCCCCTTCCTAAAGGCCAACAGGTTAGGAGTGCTGCGCAGGGACACAGGCAGTTTATTCCACAACTGAGGCGCTAGTAATTTAAAAGAGCGGCCACCGATGCGAGCTCTCTTCACGCGGGGAACCGCAGCAAGAGACAAGGCTTCAGACCTAAGCGACCTGGCAGGAAGGTAAAAGGTCAGCCTTTTCTGAAGATATTTTGCTCCGGAGGCGTGCAAGGCTTTGTGTGCCAGGGTAAGAGTCTTAAAAATAATCCGCTTCCGGACAGGCAGCCAGTGCAAAGCCTCCAGGAGACCCGAGGCTCTGGCACGGCGAGATAGTCCAAAGATGGCACGTGCTGCCGAATTCTGGACAACCTGTAACCGTTGGAGCAGGTATTCTGGCAGGCCGAGATAGAGGACGTTGGAATAGTCAATTCTCGAGCCTATAATCGCCTGCACCGTGATCTTCCTGTGTTCCTCCGATAACAGGGGAAGGAACTTGCGAAGCATCCGGAGTAGGCCAAAGCAGGTGCCAGTGAGACCGATTACCTGCAAGCGTAGTGTGAGGCCATTGTCGATCTTAATCCCAAGGTTTTTAGCCACCTGGGACGAACTTGCTGGTGGAAACATGTTCTCGGGCCACCACACTTTCCAGTCCGGGTCCGAACTGCACCCAAAAAAGAGGACCTCGGATTTATCCGAGTTGCACTTGAGGCTGTTATGATGGAACCACTGAAACACAGCCTCAAGGCAACCCTGGATCCTACCTCCATCGAAGTCCGCACCCCTCTCACAGGTGAAGAGGAGCTGGGTGTCATCGGCGTAGGAAACGATCTGGGCCCCGAAGGACTCCGCCAGTGCCGCCAGAGGGGTCATGAAGATGTTAAATAGAGTTGGGCTCAGAACAGAGCCCTGAGGAACTCCGACACCCAATGGCGACATCTCGGTGGAGCAAGCAGAAGCCCAGACCGTTTGTCGACGGCCTGCCAGGAAAGATTGAAACCACTGGAGCACCGTCCCTCGAAGACCAATCTCTGAGAGTCTAGCAAGCAGACCCTCATGAGGGACGGTGTCAAAGGCCGCCGACAGATCTAACATCACCAGCATCGCTCTCCCGCCCGAATCCAGCACCTCCTTTATCGCCTCCGAGACTTCCAGGAGAGCTGTTTCGGTGCTAAGATTGGCGCGGAAACCCGACTGGGTAGGGTGCAGTTGGTCGTGGGACTCCAGATAATCGGCAAGCACCTTATGCACGTGCTTTTCAATGACCTTCGCAAAAGCCGGCAGGAGCGAAATAGGTCTATAATTCGCTAACACCTCCACATCCAGACCAGGCTTTTTAAGCAGGGGAATAATCATTGCCTGCTTCCAGGACTGGGGAACCACACCCTGTGCAAGAGAACAGTTCAACAGGGGGTTCACGAGTGGATTAATGACAGCTGCCATTTTAGCCAGAAATTTTGCGGGGCAGGCATCCCGAGGGGAACCTGACTTAAGCCCAGCCATCAGGTCAAATGAAGCGGTCAGCGAGAGAGGAGGGAAAGCTGCCAAGGCCACACCTGCGTTAGGTCGGGTAACAGCGGCATTCGCCGCCCGACCTGGCATCTCAGGCTCCAGCACAAGGAAGGAGTCCTGGATCCGCTGGATCTTAGAGGTGAAAAAGTCCGCAATCGCCCTGACCCAAGGCGCAGGAGGGGGGGTCTGGGTAGGTGCTGCGCGAGAAGTTGTAAACTCCCGCACAATGGCGAAAAGCTCCTTACAGGAATTGGAGGCCGCTTCAATTTTTCTCGCGAAATAAGCCTTCTTCTCCGCGAGGATGTTCCGATGGTAAGCTTTCGCCAAAGACCTGTAGGCGAGTTTCGCCGTCGCGTCGTATTTCACGCGCCATGCTCTTTCCGCTACCTTGCATTGCCGACGTGAAGCCGCCAATGCTTCCGTAAACCAAGGGGCAGATGCACCTTTTTCGGGTTTGCGGAGGGGTCTCAGAGGAGCAAGATCATTAAGTCTCTCTGAGAGCCAGGCCTGCAATCGCTCCTGCTCCTTTTCTTGACAAATACCTGGTGACCCTTCTGTAGGGAAGTAGCTCTTCCTTAGACAGAGAGTGATCATCTTTCTGTGTATCCCTTCTCTCCTTCTCAATTAATTGTTCCTGAGGATCACGGGCAATGTAGCAAACACTGATATCACTATTGTGGGAACTGTGTTGTGCCTGTGTTGTCTTACTTGTGGTGTTGGCCTGTGTTTGGTTGGTTGGTGGGCCGATTAATGACACCCATGGTTGGGTGTAGTGCAGATGTACTTATTGGACACCCTTTCATTGGTCAGTGTTTGTAAGTCTTTCAAATATCAGTTTTTTCAGCATTTGGTTTATTTGCATGTATTTTTCAGTATTATTATGTGTCTTTGTCTGGCATTTCTGTTGTATTTATTCTTATGACTTGCTACGTTTTTGCTGTCATTGAGAATACATATTGTTTTTTTGTATTACCGTCTCTATTATAATATCAGTATATTGGCCTTCATGTGGGGATGTTGTTATGGTAACTCTGGCTGTGCATAGCCTGTCATAAACGCATCTTTTATTTCACTTCATCTTCCTTTCTTTTATCATTATTGGCCTTATTCCTTGCTTGCACTGGCTTTGTATAATTCCATTTTAGTTACTGTGAGTGGCATGTGTATTGGCATGTATTTTCTGTAACTTACTTCAATGTTTTAGGTGCAATACTGAGCCTGCTTAGCTTGTGGAAATACTTGAGTAGTGGTGGGTATTTCTTTTTTAATAATGTGCCTTTGTGCAGACTAACTTACACTTTTGTAGATGTATCAGTGGGTTTGCATTGCACACTCTGGTCCTCTTTCATGCAGCCCTTGCCACACTCACTTTTAAGGAGATAGCCCCTATTTTGGGGGCCATTCCGCTGTAGGAACCCATACGTATATATGGATAGTACTACTTTCACGGTTTCATAGTCCTCTCATGTGGGAGGCAATTATGCCAGCGGATGTCAGGATATAAGATGTGTGTATCCGCGATTAAGGTTTTGTGAATTCAGTAATTTCTGATAAACATATGCTGTTGATATATTTCACACTGTCATCAATCAGCTTGTGCATTTGGCCCTAGTTTTTGGGGCTCCTCTATGGCCAAATGTATGTCCTGTGGTGACATGTACTGAAGTGGTGCACTGCTCAAAGATTTATTGCAATTAATTTTTCAATGACAGAATGATTAAACATTGGCTAGATAGCATGCTTCATTGAGCAATTTTTTTTTTATTTATTCATAGCTGCCAAGTTCCTACACAGCCAGTCCTGGCTATTTAGCAAAAATCAGTTTACATTTTAGGCCGTAAAGTTTTTCATTTAATATTATAACCATGAGATGATAAATCCCCACATGTAAAGTGTGTTCTCTAAATGGCCTTTACTGATTGCAGCTGTCCCATATAGCAAGGGCCACTTGGCAGCTGTGATTACTCTGACCTTTCTTCCAGCTTTCCTTTTCTGAGGTAAAAGTTAATCCTGGCTAAGAGGCGATTACAACTGTTCGACCTGCTACTAGTCAGAGACATCTACCTTGCTTCTTTATAAGGCCTAATGTTTGATGCTACAGTCTAATTTTGTGCAAAGGTGTGAATCTTTCATTTACAACTTTATAACTTTTATTTTTTTTAAACTGCGCCATGGTGGCTTTTCACAACTCCTGCGAGGTCAAAAAGACATTTTGTTTGAATAGAAAGGGAGGATAGTTTCATTAGCACTTTGCAGCTGCGGAAATGTTTTTTGCAGCCTCGAGGAGCTGATTGGAGCAAAGGGGATTGCTGCCAATTGGCAGACACTGCCTATCCTTGCGCTTAACCCCCTACTGCATTCCAGCCAAAACCCTACCCATGCTGACCACATCATTATCCTGGAACTGTGCTGCACACAACCCGGGTCATAAAGTATCCAGTAGACCTGTGCGAAATATGAGTCATTTGCTTTTGCGTTGCAATGCAAAAATTCACAGAAAATCAACAAAACATAATAAAATACGTGAAATGCAAAACAAGCGTTAAGCGCTATATTTTATATAAAGAGCACCAAAAAACAAGTGCCACAAGCAATAGTTTTTCGCGTTCTGGTCTTTCACATATTTCCCATGCTCCTGCTCTAAATATTTGCTGCAAACTGATAAGTAAAGCAGCACTTAGTAGGTAGAAAAAGCATTTGTTTTTCTGTGTGTATACAGAACTTCTGTTCTATCCACTCAAATGTTCCTAGGTAGACAATGTGCCGCTTTTGTGTCAATTCAACTCTTGTTTCAAGGTTTTCTCTGTAAGAAGCCCTCTATGATTGTTAAACCTTTTTGCGGTATGCCTTTTTCTATACAATTTGATCATTTTTGTTGAGCAGCAGCTGCACAATACGAAAGTACATTTTATTTCCATAGCCTGATGCTACGAAAAGGTGGGTATAACATGGCCTCCAATGTTTTGTCATATGAGTGAATAGTACAATCTGTTGTTCCTGTGCCGTTTTCTCCTTACAGAAATAACATTTTTCTGTTAGTGTACTGTATTTTTGCTTTTTGGATTGATATTTCTCTACATTTTTGCACAATGGTACAGACCCATTCAACCTTAAATTGCCAGTGCGCTTCAGAAGGGATTATGACTCAAATTCCTATTATGAACGTTGCTATTGTTCTCTGCTAGAGTTCAGATGCCCACAATTGTGCGTAACTGACCTCCTTCTTCTGTTATGATAACTGGTGCTTTTATTGCACCCATATGTTGGACGCAGTACCGTGGCTCTGTTGCATGGTCTGGGATTGATCCTTATATAGTGTCAAATAATTTGTGTGAGGGTTTTACCTCAATAAACACAGGCAAAATGCAAAATCTTCCTGCTATCACTATAGCAATGTTGGTGATTCATCCAAAATACATATATAGTTGTCCCACAGTTTAAAAAACATTAAACATATCATTTATATTTATTTTATTTTTATCAAAAATATAGTAAAGTAAAAAACAGCAATGTTAAAAATGATTATTTACTATTCGCAAACATTTGTCAGTAATACATTTATACAGAAATACAAAAAGTAAACATGGGCCCATTTGGTTATGGAGCAAAACTAGATAAGGAACCAAAACAAACCATACACAAAACCAAATCTCACAAGACAGAAATAAATCAAACACATGAACAATACACAATACAGTGGTACAATAAGATAGTAATGCAAAAAAGACAATACACAGGGACAAAACACTGACGCGCGTTTCGGAGCACTAAAGCACATACATAGTTCCTTCTTCAGGGCGTAAACTTTTTAATTCTTTCAATATTGTAGGGCCATCTGTATGCAGTGAAGCGACCCCCGAATATGTGGTATGGGGGCTCACAAAGTACAAGAGACACATTTTCAGGGAGCAACAGCTTGAAAGAAGAATATATCTTCCTGCTCTTGTTATCACTGAATATCCATGACACGTGGTCAAATACCCATCATAAGTAAATATAGGCCAAAGAAATCTGAAAGGGGGGTTCAGAGGTGATATGCCGATAAACACCTCTAATCTCGCGGTGCTAGAAAGCGTCCAGCGATCAGATACATAGACGTGAATAATAGAGACACGGTATGAGGAACTCCCAGTTTGGTATCTTGTTGATAAATGTTGCCCTCCAGGCAATCTGTCTCTAAAGAATGAATTGGAAATCACAGTTACGTGAGGACGCACCCTTTCCTGGCCGATCAAGACAATACCTCAATAAAAACATACAATATTGTAAAATAAATAAACTGCTAAGCGCAGGATACATAGTGCGAAATCTGTAGAATAAATAAAAGAATAAAAACACTATATACATACATAATAAAAGGAAAATGCTATAAATATTATAAGAGCGCCATTAAAAAGGAATAAAAACATCTACCTTGTAAATTCATAAATTCAGATCATAAAACAGGTCAGGAACTAGCAAAATTATCAAGCCGTTCATTGTGCTGCTCGGTAGTAATCTAGGGTACCAACCCTACCCGATTCTTTTTTTGATGGTATAATCTTTATTGTTTCAGTTAATAAAAACCATACAATATCGAAAGAACTTATATTCTCTTAAAAAAAAAAGAATTTGGCAAAAGATTTCAAGAGGATTATATAAAAGTGATTTTATACAAAAATATACAGTGTTAATGACTTTTTAAGCTAAAACAAAACATAAAATCCTATTAAAACCGGCATACCTAAACCAATTTCTAATTACCATAAAGCAGGACTTCCGTTGCTGCTTATTGTAGTCCCAATATTATAGTCAATAATACAGTCCCTACTACCAGTTCATATTTGTTCTTTGCCAATGGACTTAATGTTTTTTTTTTGGTTTTTTTAATACTTGCCAAACACTACCCCATCAATGGCATGGTGGTTTTGTTGACATTTTTCATTATTATCTGGTCGTA
The DNA here is from genome assembly GCF_964263255.1 of Lissotriton vulgaris. Lineage (NCBI taxonomy): Eukaryota > Metazoa > Chordata > Amphibia > Caudata > Salamandridae > Lissotriton > Lissotriton vulgaris. Next base: position 1,229,670,718 of record NC_141685.1, read on the forward strand.
TTGTGTACAAAATGTCATCATCTTACAATTTAGATTGGAATTTGTTGCGTCCAATCCCTTGATTATTGCAGTTCTACAAGACCAAATGCCTCTCTCATTACATACCTTTTTAAAAAACTGCACCCAAATAAACCTTAAGCCAGGACATATACAAATAAGATGAATGAGGTCTTGCTTCTCGGTGCCACATAGTGTGCATGATGTAGGCCCATTGTATCTCCATTTGTGCTGATCCGTTAAACTTGGTAATAACCCAAACCTTGTGGCCATGAGTTTCCGTTTTAGATAGTATGAATATGTTGTACTCAAATATTCAGCCGGATGTAATTGTGTATAGGACTGTATTACCATCCAAGCATGAGACCTCCTTGCAAATGTATTTGTATCCTCTATTAATGTTTGTATTTTCTCCATTTTGTTTACCACTTTAGGAAAAATGGGAAAAGAGGGGTACTGTGCCCAAAGCTCTTTAGACTTTGTTTCTTCCATGGCCAATTTAAAAAACTTCCCCGGGAAGGGTGACGGAACAGAGTGGTGTGTGTGCTAGTAAGAGGGGGGAATCCCCTAGTTGGAACTAAAACCCTCACACACCCAGCAAGATAGGTGTCATGCTTCATCATATGGGTTCTGCTCCTCGTTAGACTGGCGCTGCAATGTCTGATGGGCTCCCGAAACCGGGGCTCTTTATCGGAGATCTTTTGTTCCGGCCATATATACCCCTTCTACCCTCAGGGACCTCCACAATTCTACCCAATTAACCCACCTTTTTTAGGCAGAGGCTGGGGCAGAGGAAGAGGGTGAAAGCGAGGAGGGCAAAAAACTGTCCAATGGCAAGATCAACCAACTGCACAGACAGTGGTGGAGACCAGGAGCACAACCAGAGGCAGGAGAGTCTGATTGTGAATCTGTCCAGTAGAACATTGAATACACTGGAGACAGAAATCCTTGAGAAGGGACTAGGCTTCGTGCCCACTCCAACACCGGACAGCTTCACTGAAATGTGTGAAGTAAAACAACTTTTCAGGAAGGTACGCCTACGATCCTTCTTTGCGGATAAACCTGACCAAGACAAAACTGACACGGGGTTACGTAAACCCTCCACCTTTACCCCATCAGATTCAATGGTTCCCCCTGAGATACTAGCTTTCGAGAAGGCAGTGCATAGGAGTTTGGACAACAAACCAACTACCACCTCTTACAAAAATCTTAGCACTGCCGAGAAACAAGCTGTCCTAGCACTGGGTAATGACACCAGCATAGTAATCAAACAGGCAGACAAAGGTGGGGCTACTGTTATCCAGAACAGTACTGACTATGACATCGAATGCAAACGTCAACTTTCTAACATCACCTACTACAGACCACTCACTACAGACCCCACAAAACGACTCAGTACTACAATTACAAGTCTTGTTTTAGAGGGTGAGACGAATGAGTGGATCTCAAAAAACGAAGCAGCATTTTTAGTCACCACAGACCCGGTTATCCCATACTTTTACACCTTCCCGAAAATCCACAAAGGGGTATCACCAGTCCCTGGGAGGCCGATTGTCTCCGGCATTGGCTCACTGCTTAAGCCATTGTCGAAATTCTGTGACTCTTTTCTTCAACCAGTGGTGAGAAAAATTCCATCTTTCTTACAAGACACCAGAGATGTCCTCCGCCTCATCAAATCCATTGAGGGGAGGGAAGACGTTGACCTCCTCCTCACTATGGATGTTGAGGCTCTGTATACTAACATCCCCCAGCAAGCCACACTGGAGGCAGTGGAATCCACCCTGCTCTTGGAGGAGTGGTCTTCTCCAACCCCTGTTTCGTTCATCATGGCATGTGCTTCCCTGGCATTGACAGAAAAATTCTTTCAATATGGATCCCAACTATACCATCAGATCCAGGGGACTTTCATGGGTTCGACTTTTGCTCCAAGACTGGCATGTATTTACATGGCAACTTTTGAGGAAAGCATCATCAGATCTGCATTCAACCCTTACCTCGACGATATCACTCTGTGGCGCAGGTATATTGACGACATCCTCATTCTCTGGAAGGGTGATCGTACAACTTGTGAGGCTTTCTGTGCCTGGGTAAATCTTCAAAACCCATATCTCAAATTCACTGGTACCATCTCCGCAACCACCACCCCCTTCTTGGATCTCTGCATTAATCTTAATCCCACTGGTCTCAGTACAACTCTCTATCGCAAAAGTACTGATAGAAACAGCCTCTTATTGTACCGAAGCCACCATCCACGAGCCCTGAGTGACAATCTCCCCTTTGGGCAATTCCTCAGGGTCAGGAGGAACTGCACAGAAAAGCAGATTTCCAAAGGGAAGCAACACTCCTCCAACACAAACTGCAGGACAGAGGTTATCCTACCAGACTACTGAACCAGTCGCGTAAAAGAGCACTGAATAACCCAAGAGAGAGCTTACTGTAACAACAACACAAGTCCAAAGATGACCAGATAACTTGTGTCACCTGCTTCACTCCAAACTCATCATTTCTGAAGAAAACCATAAACAAACACTGGCCCATAGTGAACTCTGGTGGATTAGAGATCCCAAACCCCAGATTCGCTTTCAAAAGAACTGCTAACCTAAAAGATGCCCTAATACACACACACCCTAGGAAAAACACCACTGATAACCAGAGAAAGCTGTGGAACCTTCCCCCAGTGGTAGGACACTTCCCTTGTGGCGGTTGTGCGGTATGCCCTCAGACATCCCAATGTAAAGAGGTTAGAATCTCAGAAACTTTTGTTTCGCAAGCACACAAACTGTAACAGCACAAGATGTATCTACATGATCACCTGCCCCTGTGGGAAAAACTACATAGGGATGACTATGAGGCACATTAAAGTGAGGATTATGGAGCACAAAAGCAACATCAGGTGCTCCAAAACACATACGAAACTGTACGAACATTACTTGCAAAACAACCACCCTGCAGACAGTCTCACATGGCTGGTCCTGGAATCCCACCCAGCCATTTCCAAACAAGCTCTGTTCAGGATTGAGCAGAGATGGGTCCACCGTCTCCAACTGGACCTAGTTGGGTTAAACGATTCTGTTCCATGGGCTTCCTTAGGAGTGTAATCCTATTGTCCCTGCAATCAAGCTAACTGTTTTTTTCCCCCTTCACACTAATTTTTCTATAAAAAAATCCCCCGTTGCACCCCAAATTGTGCACATTTCCTGCACCAATACATACTGGCAGAGAATCACCTGGGCGATTTTTTATATATCCCCGTAGGGAATTTGTCATCCACTGAAGTCCCTCCCTTGTTTAACCCATACCCTCCGATTCCTCCCTTCAAAGATGGCCGCCGCTGTTTCCAGACTGCCTAAAGACTAGGTTCCCCTTGCTGCAGCACATGCACGGTTACGGGAGGGGGCGGGACCTCAGCGGCGATGTGCGGATGATCGCGCAAAAGCCGGATACATAAACAATGGCTCCCAGAGGTGTCCGTTACCAGCTGCTCTGCGTCTTGTTTCGGACGCCGCTCGTGGGGTAGGTGCATCGGCTAGGACCGGATGCCACCGAAGGTGAGACTCACTCCCTATGTTGCCCTCCGTCCACCACCCTTACATTAGTGAGTTTTGACGGCTATATCTCTCGGATTCGCGAGAGTTTAGGTCTCTGGATAATTTGTTGCTACCATGCCGCGGTACAGTTTGCAAGTCTGTTTGGCTTCTGGGTGGGTGCGCTTTGCGTGGCTGCCTCGCTGCTCCAAGCTGTGTTTCCCTGATGGATTTATCTGGGGCACGGTACGGGCGTGGCGGGCGCCTGGTTCAGCGCACATGAACCACTAATGCTTCAACAGCAGACCTGCCCTTGCTGAGCTAGGGAGCGGGGGTTATACCGGTTTACTCCGCTACTCGGAATACGAGGTAGACTGCCAACCTCATTGTGTCTACCCTTGATGGTGTGGAGTCCTTGTGCCCCTGTGCTACCAATGGTCTACAAAATCTTAATAATAAATCGCCAGATGATTGTACAATGGTTCCCCCCTACTAGGTACCATACCTTTTCAGCCGGTCCCACGGGATCAGACTGCGAGGTACCTCAGGGAATCTTCTGGGGTAAGCCTTCTTAACCAGCCCTCTTCCTTACACGCAGCACCTTTTGTCTTCATCGTTTTCACCGTTGCATGTTGTGGCATAAACTAGTTGGTCATGTGAATCAAACACCAACTTGTTATGATGTATATGCTCGGTTTTTAATCGTTCACTACGGTTTTTGTGTGTGTGTGTGCTTGCACTACTGTTGAGTAAATCCTTCTCAATTTGAAAACTTCACTGACGCTGTTATTTCGTGAATTGTTTTAATTTTTCACCTTTACAGGTTACAATACTGCAGCAGGACCAATCGGCCTGTACTCCGGTATTACCGACCATAGAAGGTTGTATTCCACATTGCAAGTTTTTATCCTTCACCATTATAAATTTTCACTGTGTGGTACTATCTATTGAGGTCCTGAAGAATTGCCATCAGGCAAGAAACATGTCGACCATACTTGAGGGTAGTAGTTAATATTGCTCGGATAGTTCCAGGGCATTTTACCTCCCCTCTCACCCCTTTTAACCAAGGGAGTCTACCACAAGAATAAATTAGGTTGTGGACTGACTCACCTTTTTTAGCTTCACTTTCACGTCACGACCACACTCCCCACGCCCTCTCACACGCATGCACCATATGGCCGGAACAAAAGATCTCCGATAAAGAGCCCCGGTTTCGGGAGCCCGTCAGACATTGCAGCGCCAGTCTGACGAGGAGCAGAACCCATATGATGAAGCATTACACCTAGCTTGTGGGGTGTGTGAGGGTTTTAGTTCCAACGAGGGGATTCCCCCCCTCTTACTAGCACACACACCACTCTGTTCCGTCACTCTTCCCGGGGAACTTTGTACCCACTTTGTGCTACTAGTTTCTGGACCAGTACACTGGACCCCGTGAAATATTGTCCTACTCCAGTCCCTCCTTTGTCTAAACAATTTAAAAAACTTGCCATAAATGGAGTGCTGATCTTCTTTCTGGGCTCGCGACAGGGCATTATGTAAAACGTTGGCTCGACTCAACCAGATTTTATACTAGCTCTTGACATATGCATAGTTTCTCTCAATCCCTTGAAGGATAAGGCCAAATTCCAACCTCACCTTTGCTGGTGACGTATTCTGAGGTAACTGAAGGTCCCTTTTATGTGCTCTTACTTGAATCTTATCCAACAGTTCAGCATCTGTTCCGTATAGAACGATGCTTGCGTACTCCACTGTCTGCATCAATTTGGCAGCCATTACGTCTAATAAAGGCTTTAAAGATGGACCCTTTAGCTTTTTGGAGAGGGCACAAAATGTGATTATTAGACCATTCCCTTTTGCTTCCAAATATTGTTTAGGTTTTTGGAAATTTAAATGATCATCAATGTACAGACCTAGATATTTGCACTTATTACCTTCCCCTAATGTTATTTATCCCAGCCTCACAGGGAATTTGCGTCCTGCCCGCTTTGCAATAGTCATCGTCTTTCTTTTCTTTATGTTGATTTCCAAGGCGTTGACCTTTGCAAATGTCGCTAGCTCGTTTATTTAACTTTGTAAGCCAACTCGTGTCCGGCTGAGTAGGACTATATCATCAGCATAACAAAGATGTGTTATCGGCAATGGACCTAGACGAGGTGGATGAGAATTTGTCTCATTTAATTTTATAGAGAGATCCGCCAGAAAAAAATTAAATAAATGGGGGGCTAGTACACAACCTTGCTTTAACCCTATTACCGTGTGGATTACCCTTGAAATTCTTGTACTGTTTGCAATTTTTATTCGTATCCATGTTCCAGTATACAATTGAATAATGGCACGCAATAGTACTTCTGGGAGACCCATTTTCTTCCATTTACACCACAATAGTCCTCACTCTATCCTGTCAAATGCTGCTTTAAAATCAATAAAGCAGAGCTGTCATTTTCAATTCAAACGTTTACACCTTTCTGCAATCTTGGTCAATGCAAGTATGTTAGTTGTTGTACCGAACCCCTTGCGAAATCCGGTTTGATTCACAGGAATCATCTTATTTTTAGTAGACCATTCTACTAGGTCCTCCAACATTAATGAAGCATAATATTTTGCTTCCACATCCATTAGAGCCATGAGCCTAAAATCTGCAGGATCCGATCTGTCTCCGCCCTTGAATATTAGGTTGATTATTGCAGCTTTCCCACTTATCAGCTGACTATTTGATAATTTTGCCTCCAAAAACAGTCCTGACAACGGGCTCACCCAGTATTTGTAGTCACCTGAGGAGATGGCCTGCTGTATTCCATTAGGCCCCGGTCCCCCGTCCCTTCGACCTGATTTTATTATTTTCATTATCCTATCAGCTACCTGGCGATCCGGCATTATTTGGGAGCCCTTCATTTTGTCCTTTTCCTTAGGTATATCTGGAGAGTTAGACTCCAAACCAATATAACTATTTTTATTTTCACCATCTGCATCTTTCTTAAAAGTACTTCTCAAGTAGTTCACCCAGTCCGACTCTGTGACACAAGCGCCATTTATGGTTTGTGAAGGCTCCCTGATGCTTATTAAAATTAGTTATTATTTTCACATGCTGATATGAATGGTCACTTTGTGTTGTAAACTTAATCATGAATTTCCTCACTTGGTTCAGTAAGGGTAAAGACAGAATTGGGAATTCTATTATTGACTGAGCATTTGTGCCATGATATGTCCAAGATGGAGGCCTATCATCTTACGTTCTTCCATTTAATATTCTTAGACCTAGATGTTCCAGGGCCATAACTGTTTTTTGCCTGATTAAATCATTGCGTTTTGCCATTGAAGGTGTTTGTACTGGTACCGACCAGAAAGCATTTTGCGCAGTTATTAACTCTTCTTCCTCCGGGGTGAAAATAAGGTTGGTATTGAAATCCCCTGTTATTATGATTTCCCACTCCGGGTTCGTCAGTGTGTATTCTGTAATTATCAAGAATAGTTTACCCAACTGCTGTTGTTTTTTCCTACATTTGGATGAAAATAGACATTTATTAATAATCTTGTTGTTAAATCATGTGTTGAGAAATTGTCTAATTTGATAACCTGTATGTCTGGAGTAGTTGTATTAAGTTACTCCGAACCTATGGCAATTGCTGTTGAAATATAGACAGCTAGGCCTCCCTTTGCTTTCCCATAGAGATTTGATCATACAGAGATGACGTAATGAAGTTTGTAATTAGCTACTTCCTGGGGTATTAACAACCAGGTCTCTTGTAATGCAACACTATCATATTTACTCTAATATATTGATGCAACATCCTCCTCAATTTCACTTTTAGCCCCTGCTATATTCCAAGAAAGAAGCTTTAAACAATCGAAACGCGGACTGTTATTTTGATTGACAAGTCATTCCCTTGTCAGAACATTGAGTGTCACTGCTAACTATCCCCATTGCATTGGACCCTGTCCCCGCGTTTGTGTAATAGTACCATTACTGATGACATCCTTTTTACCTCTAGCATTTTGTAGTAATGAAAACACCTAGCTTTTTTTACACTCCAGTTAACGACACTTCATGAGCTTCATCAACGGTGATAGGTAAAAAGGTCTTAAGGGTTTGACCAATAAGATAACCCATGCTTCGAACTGATGTCTGGCGTTCACTATTTCCTCATTTCTCCACTTCGCAAGTGTTCTTTCCATCTGTTTCTTTTCAGTATATGTTCTTTCAATCTGGTTCTTTTCTTCTTGCGGAATAAATGTAAAGGACAATAGGTCACATTGAGACAAGTTTTTTAGAGCCGGAATTTCCACCAGTAACCACATTATATTTCCTCTATTGAGAATATCTTTCTGTCCTTGTGAAATGTATTTGGGTGTTAGGATAATCTGCTTGCTCCAACTGTCCTCTTGATTTGTCTCTGTATATGATGACATATGGTTTGTTCTATGTTGTGGTGCTGTTGTTACCATTCTAGAACTTGCCACTGCTTCAATTGTATTTTGTATATTAACTTTTATTTGCACATGTTCTTTTATTTCGTCTTCCATTTGTATGTTCATTTGTGGAACTTCATGTGAAACCTTTAAATCCTGAGGATCATTGTTTATTACAGACTGTGTAGATCTTATATCTTGGGAGGTAGGCGAGCCATTAGTTTGTTCTGTCCCATCCTTATTATTTGATCGCGTTTGGCCTCTAGAAATGTTTAATTCCGGACTTAACTCTTGTCGGAATTCCTGTCCCTTTGATTTTTTTCTGCTTGTATTACTCTTGGATCTTTTTTTACAGTTGCTGTCACGTTTTTGCATGGAATATCTGTATACTTTATTTGTTTTGTTAGCTTCTTCTTTTTAATTATTGTCGTTTTTTTGTTTAATATTTCCGGATTCATTTTACTTGAAATCAATGAATCCTCTAAATTTGTAGTATGACTCGTTGAACTGCACAAGGGGAGTGGCTCGTTGATTAAGTCATTCCCATCTTCCATTTCCAGGTTTGTAGATTTATTTGTTTGTACTAGTTGTTTTTTATTGAAAACGTGGAACAATCTTTTTTCGCCTTTATTGCTTTTCCTGGGTTTCCTTGCCCGTTTATTTTGCCTCTTGTTTGATTTACTTAGCTTTGAAGCCTCTTGGACGAGTATCATTCATTTTTGTTGTTTTAAGTGTTTCGTATTATTGTTTTTAACTTCTAGATCCCCCTCGGGGAGCTTAAGTGCTTCATCTGATTCCCATGATTTTGATTGCGCATAGATTAAAGCTTGCTGGATATCTTTAGTGGATTCCTCTTTATGGATTACATTTTTGGGCTGCTCCAGGTCATTAGTTTGTCTTGCTATTAAGATACTTTGTAAAATTGCTGGTACTGTGCTCAATTTGTTGATTATTAGTCCGCAAGCACACTCGCTGAACATTGCTGCCTTTGCACATTTTCCAGCAGTTATTAGATTTGTAAGATTTTCCAATTTAAAATTTATTCCAGCGATGTAGGTGGCTATTATTTTCATTAAATCAATCTGAATGTCTAATTTGTCCGACTGCATGTTAAACGTGATTATTGCTGTTTCTTGCATTTTTAGCAGCAAGGCAGACACAGCTGTGTAGTCCTCTTTCTTGCTATCTCCCTTTTTATGGGGCCGTCCTCCCGAACTTCTTGTATTGATATTTCATTCTCCTTTATTTTTTCGGTTGTTTCTGTCACTATTTTACTTGTTTGCTTTACACTATAACACAGCTCTGTTGATGCCTTCATTTCTTTAAAGGCATTTTCCTCTTGTTTTCTCTCTGTCCCTTGGGCAAGCTGCTCCAGAGTACTAGGTATATCTATTATCGGCTGACTATGTTCGTGTATTATAGTGCTCTTTGAATTTTCCATCCGCTTGTTTGATAAGTTTATGTTTTTTACCTCCAATGCTTGAATGAGATCCCAATTTTCTGAAAACGATAAGTAGTGAAGCCATGATTTGTTATGCTCTTACTGTGGGCCATGAGTAATATTTGAGACAATATTTAAGACGTCGCAATTATCTTCCTCCTCTTTTTGCAAGGCACTAGAAGATCCCTCTCTTACTATACATTTTGGGGTTGAATGTGAGCGATCTGGGGCATGTATTTGTGCTTGAGCTGTTATCTGATTAATGCTTGACTGGTCTTTTTCCATATCCTGTGAAGGTTTCATATTGGGATCCTGAAGTTTATATGCTACCGTCTTTTGTGGCATCAATGGATTCGGTAATCCCACTGTTTCACCTGTCTCTGAATAAAGTGCTGCAGTTGGATCCTTTAGGAACCTACATTTTTTACTAGTCAAACCTTTACCAAAAATTGAATATGTTGGTGAAATTAGTGTACTTGTTGATGCTTGTCTGCTTTTGTCTGGGGAATCCAATACCTCCTTGATTTTCTTAGTATTTTTTTCCCCGTTTTTTCCACCACTTGTTTACGGGTTCTACCTCACCTCATATTAGTAAATAACTGGTTTCCCTTTCATTTTTGTTTTTGTTTGCTTAACTCCGTTATTTCTTCCTTACTGCCAGTTACTCTTGCACCCTTAGTTGATGAGAGGAGTTAGGCAAAAATCTTTCTGGAGGCCGCCTACAGTAACTTGCTTAATATACAACTACCAGGTAAATCACATATAATCTAGATCACTACAACTATGAAAACCCCACTGTGAGGGAGCAAAGGGAGCTAAAGAAAGGCAAAAAGTCAATAAAGCCGCAGTGCTCAGTATGTGATGCTCTGTGGTGAGGTACAATACGTTGCTCGATACTCAGGGCTTCGTACTCAGTGACCTTGCACCTCACTCTTTCGCTCACTCGCACACTACAACTGAGAAACTGAGTGCAACTGTTGGCGTGAAAACGTGGCACTGGATCAGTCACAAAATCAGCTATCAAACTCAACTGACCAAAACCACCTGCTTTACCCCCGCCCCAAACACAGAAGAAAAAGCAGTCTCTAGTATGTCTCACCGCAGGCTTGATTGCTTTGCAGCTTTTATAACTCCTGTAATGACTCCCAGATCCTGCGTCTAACGCTGGTTCTGTTCCTTGTTGGGGACCGTTGATAAATCCAGACTCCTCACCACTCCACCTTACTCAGAAGCTCTGGAGCTGGTTATCCGTACCTTGCCTTATGAGTCCTCTGGCCCCCTAGCTCCTCAAGGGGCCACTGGCTGGATTAAGATAATGTGCTAACAGTCCCCTTGCCCTCCTATCGCCCCCCACCAAGCACCTACCAAGGCAAGGCAAGGGCAAAGCCAGGGAGTGTGCTGCCCACCAGGGACCACAAAGGGCAAAGGGCAGTGCCGTGGCCTCAAGATAATCCTTTGTGACTCCTGCTACTTAGTTTCTTGGTTTCCCTAGTTGTTGTGTGATGCGCGTGCGATAACCAAAATGATGACCAAAATGCGGTTGCGGCTGAAGGGTTGGTAATTAGTCCGTTACCGCGCCGCCCTGTTTCTGCACCTCGCCACCTCACCCTGCCCTGCCCCTCTACGGGGGTACGGTAAACCTTGGGACCCCTACCGGGAGAGACAGTAAGCAGCGATGGAAGCAGTGATGGCAATGGCGATGGCGGCAGTGGCTCGTACCTGCACTCGCGGTTGCGGCTTCAGTCCACAAGCGGGCAGGAAAACCCAGACTGGACTCCGTGAGACGATTTCCTCCTGTCAGGGAGATGTAATTACCAAATTCCTATTTCTACTTTTCACACTTACGTTTATTTAAGTTTAGAACATTTCCAAATATGAATTACACAAAATCCTGATAATTCTAGTTATAAGTGTGGAGAAGATCAACCTAAATTTTCTGTTTATGCTGAAAAAAATCTTTTAGATGTAACTAATTGAGGAAAATACTTTACCCACCTTCTCTATAAATGTTGTGTTATTTTCAGTTTGTAAGATAAACTCTGACAAGTCAAAAATTATTCCATTAAACAACTATTGTCCAAAAAAAAGTTTGACTCATTTGAATTTACTTGAAATTCAACTAAAATAAGCTACTCAATGTATTTGATTTATTACACATATTACAAAAACAATCAAAATTATTATGAATTACATTTTACATAAATTAGATAAATTAAATTCCATTATAGTTGCTTTGATGCTTTTCTTGGTGGAGATGATTAGAATCAAATAAATGGTGTCATATTTGCTTAAGTTGCAGAAAAACTATAAAAGCCCTTCCCTCATTGAGGTTGGAATAATAGATTGGTGCTGTATATGATTCCTCCTGGATAGTGAATAGATTGGTTCTGTCAGTTTAAAATGCATCCCCAAACCAATATAACATGTTTCTGTCTATATAACTATCAAGATGTAGGACCTCTATGATCATTTTTAGCAAATCTCAAGATTTTGCTTTGTCTGATTTTAATCAACAACCTATTTGAAGCATTATCAAAGTAGTCAGCTTCCACAGAAACCTGACTGGGTGTAAAATAAACTGTAGTTGTCTAGAATAGGACTGATAGTTATCTTACTACAAATTTGTAACAGAAAGAACACATCAGGCACCGTATTACAGTAAAAGCCCTATAGAGTCAGCACACACTTTCTATAGGGCACTCCGGTATTATGCCAGGACCCGCACATGCTTTTGCAGCCCCTTCTATAATATAGATCAATCTGGCACAATCATCAGGGAAAGGGGAAATGACAACATTTTTCCATATGGCTGAGATACCCGCCACACCCTCTCAACACAATCCCCAAAGGAGGGAAACCGGAAACAGTTCTTGAAGTTTTTGGAAGAGGGAGGGAGTGACCCTCCCGGCCGTATTTATTAAAACAAAATTAAAACATTAAATCAACAGTTTCATATTAATGTACAATTTCATTACCACATTGCGATGTTTGGCTAACCTTAACAGATTCTCTAATACAGAGGTTCTCCTAGCCGAACTAACATCCTACAAACATTTACTTGAAATTTTGAAATTGTACATCCTAACGTTTAAGGGCCAACGGCAAGGTCGTAACCGGTGTCAAGATCCCTAACCAGAAATACCCCCCCCCACTTGTGAGGGGCGACAGCACTGAGGCGTACCTCAAGTGCAACTACCAATTTCCCTTGACTTGACGGGGGCACCAATAAAACTCGACGCCACTTAAAGGTCGTTCGAGGACTCGTGTGAGGTATCTAGAAGGTAGCGTAGACCCCCCCCCAAACCCCGCACAACTTACCACATCTGCCGTCGCAGACGTCACTGGCCCGGGAAATTCCCCAGGAGGGGGCTGTAACCCCTCCTACACAGGAAGGGGCCTTGACCGCCTTTCCTTTTCTTTCGGCGACCCATCCTTAGAAGGGACCGCCTCCCCGTTGAGGGGCCAATGGCCACCTCTCCCGAGCGCTCCCATCCGTGTTGGGTGACGCCCACTCATAGGGATCTTTCAATTAGTGCTCACCGATCATGACCTTACCGCCCGACCAAAATAAATACGACAATGCTAACTAACCTACTAAACTAAAAATACATTGGCTACTACGACCGTATTAAAAGCATGCTTATAAATGAACACTAAAGCCGAATTTCTTTAATCACAAAACATAAATGAAATAGACCATTCTTTATTACACACTCAAAATCAACACGATAATACCACAACCTGAAAACGAAATTAGAATTATCCATCAAGTTTTATTCAACAACTGGCTGTCTTCAGGGGCTGGTGGGTGGGTCAAAATTGGCTCTTCGTTCCGTCTCGAGCTCACGTGCAGCGAGGAGGTGCAGCTTCAGAGCACAGGAACAAGAGGATGCCTTCTGGTCTTGCGTCCCCTTTTATCCGTCTTCAGGGCGGGCGTAAACCCGCCCCTGCCTGCCCCGAGGGTGTGGCCAGCCGCGTCAGTGTCTAGGCCAGCCCACTCTAGGGAGGGAAAAAGCGCGCCCCGGCTACGCCGCTTCGGGCATACCAGCCGAGACTCGCTTCCCGCCCAAGATGGCTTCCCGGGGGGATCGTGGTACTCTGCCATACGTTCGGGGGGACCGAGTGGTCGCCCCTTTCCATATGGCTGAGATACCCACCACCCCCTCTCAACACAATCCCCAAAGGAGGGAAACCGGAAACAGTTCTTGAAGTTTTTGGAAGAGGGAGGGAGTGACCCTCCCGGCCGTATTTATTAAAACAAAATTAAAACATTAAATCAACAGTTTCATATTAATGTACAATTTCATTACCACATTGCGATGTTTGGCTAACCTTAACAGATTCTCTAATACAGAGGTTCTCCTAGCCGAACTAACATCCTACAAACATTTACTTGAAATTTTGAAATTGTACATCCTAACGTTTAAGGGCCAACGGCAAGGTCGTAACCGGTGTCAAGATCCCTAACCAGAAATACCCCCCCCACTTGTGAGGGGCGACAGCACTGAGGCGTACCTCAAGTGCAACTACCAATTTCCCTTGACTTGACGGGGGCACCAATAAAACTCGACGCCACTTAAAGGTCGTTCGAGGACTCGTGTGAGGTATCTAGAAGGTAGCGTAGACCCCCCCCCAAACCCCGCACAACTTACCACATCTGCCGTCGCAGACGTCACTGGCCCCGGGAAATTCCCCAGGAGGGGGCTGTAACCCCTCCTACACAGGAAGGGGCCTTGACCGCCTTTCCTTTTCTTTCGGCGACCCATCCTTAGAAGGGACCGCCTCCCCGTTGAGGGGCCAATGGCCACCTCTCCCGAGCGCTCCCATCCGTGTTGGGTGACGCCCACTCATAGGGATCTTTCAATTAGTGCTCACCGATCATGACCTTACCGCCCGACCAAAATAAATACGACAATGCTAACTAACCTACTAAACTAAAAATACATTGGCTACTACGACCGTATTAAAAGCATGCTTATAAATGAACACTAAAGCCGAATTTCTTTAATCACAAAACATAAATGAAATAGACCATTCTTTATTACACACTCAAAATCAACACGATAATACCACAACCTGAAAACGAAATTAGAATTATCCATCAAGTTTTATTCAACAACTGGCTGTCTTCAGGGGCTGGTGGGTGGGTCAAAATTGGCTCTTCGTTCCGTCTCGAGCTCACGTGCAGCGAGGAGGTGCAGCTTCAGAGCACAGGAACAAGAGGATGCCTTCTGGTCTTGCGTCCCCTTTTATCCGTCTTCAGGGCGGGCGTAAACCCGCCCCTGCCTGCCCCGAGGGTGTGGCCAGCCGCGTCAGTGTCTAGGCCAGCCCACTCTAGGGCGGGAAAAAGCGCGCCCCGGCTACGCCGCTTCGGGCATACCAGCCGAGACTCGCTTCCCGCCCAAGATGGCTTCCCGGGGGGATCGTGGTACTCTGCCATACGTTCGGGGGGACCGAGTGGTCGCCCCTTTCCATATGGCTGAGATACCCGCCACCCCCTCTCAACACAATCACCAAAGGAGGGAAACCGGAAACAGTTCTTGAAGTTTTTGGAAGAGGGAGGGAGTGACCCTCCCGGCCGTATTTATTAAAACAAAATTAAAACATTAAATCAACAGTTTCATATTAATGTACAATTTCATTACCACATTGCGATGTTTGGCTAACCTTAACAGATTCTCTAATACAGAGGTTCTCCTAGCCGAACTAACATCCTACAAACATTTACTTGAAATTTTGAAATTGTACATCCTAACGTTTAAGGGCCAACGGCAAGGTCGTAACCGGTGTCAAGATCCCTAACCAGAAATACCCCCCCCACTTGTGAGGGGCGACAGCACTGAGGCGTACCTCAAGTGCAACTACCAATTTCCCTTGACTTGACGGGGGCACCAATAAAACTCGACGCCACTTAAAGGTCGTTCGAGGACTCGTGTGAGGTATCTAGAAGGTAGCGTAGACCCCCCCCCAAACCCCGCACAACTTACCACATCTGCCGTCGCAGACGTCACTGGCCCCGGGAAATTCCCCAGGAGGGGGCTGTAACCCCTCCTACACAGGAAGGGGCCTTGACCGCCTTTCCTTTTCTTTCGGCGACCCATCCTTAGAAGGGACCGCCTCCCCGTTGAGGGGCCAATGGCCACCTCTCCCGAGCGCTCCCATCCGTGTTGGGTGACGCCCACTCATAGGGATCTTCCAATTAGTGCTCACCGATCATGACCTTACCGCCACAGGCCGGATAGTTGACCGGCTATCCGGACCCCCCACAAAGCTCCTACCTAAAGGTCATGTTTTAACGTTTTTAACCATGCTAAGAAGTCCCCTATGAGTAACTCATTCCCCACCCGAGACAAATGCACACCATCCCCCAAATACATACTGTCATCATTAATACAGCCATGTGAAATAGAATGCAATGTCCTGGAACGGAACAACCTACTCACTTTGTTATTAAGCTTTCTCACAGAGTGATTCAAAGCAGGAACAGAAATAGCCCCTCGCCACACCTTTCGTGGGATCATATGGGACCACGCAATTGTGCACCCCGGAACTCTCCTCGCCAACCAACTTACAGTGGAAAGCATTGCCTCCAGGAGAAGTCGTCTACCGGTGGTGACCAAATCATTGCCCCCTAGATGTACTATGACTATAGACGGCGGTGACCTCGTCCGCCCTAACAAACCCTCGAAAAAATGCTTGAAACTGGTCAATACAGAGACCGCCTCTTCCGTAGAAGGACACACTGTACCCGTATTCCCCAGCTACGTGAATCATGTCACCTGCTTTGAATACGTCCGCGGCACGCCTCACGTATGAGTGGCCCACGACCCACACCTCCTTTTTCACAGCCGGTGATGTCTGACCGCTGGCCCGGTGTTGGGTCGACTGCATAGTCCGCCCCGCCTCGTAGGCTTGCGCAACTGAAACCAAACAAAAACAAGAAGCGTGAGTACATCATTACAGCTTCACAACATGTGCAACCGCACATATCTTTTATAACAATTGGAGGACCAACGCCCCACACGTTTCACTTGTTCAACATTAAGACCCCTGGCTGTAGCTTCTGTAGCAGCCCCTATCCGAAAGGAATGGGTCCCAAACTCGCCCGGGTTCAAGCCCGCAGCGGCAATTGACATCGCAAGCACCCGCTGAAACTGAAATTTCGTCAGTGGGGTGGCGTCCGCGTGTCTCAACAAAGTCCCCCCCCCATGATGCCACCCTTCATGCTAGGTAGTCTTCTAAACACTTTACCGGACACATGGAGGACCCGGGAATCCTGCGTATGATTATGCAATCACCCATCCCACCTTGATCGGTCTTGGACCTGACAAAGGAGACAGTCATTGTCTCTCCTCTGATCTGAACGTGTTCCTGGCACAAACCCCCTGTCACATCCTGTTTGTTCCTTGCCACCAGTTCGCTTACCCGCATCGCCCCATGAAATGCCAGCGTAAAAGCGGCTCGGAACAACACCGTCTCAAACTGAGATGAACATGTGGCAGGGAGTGCGGCCAACAACTGGGCCAACCTATCCAAACCTATCGGGCGCCTCTCATCTACTCTGCGACCCTCAAGGCGTTGCCACCCACGTAGCGCTTTCTGTACAACGAAAGATGCTGTCGGGTCCTGGATACCATGAGCCCTGGCAACAAAGGAAATGGCAGCACGATGCCTCTGGGCCGTAGCCACCGATTTCCCAGCCCTACGTAAGGACATCAGAAAATTCACTACCCATTCCTCGTGGCCCCAAAGCCCCTCTCTATCAGTCCCCAAAAAGGCCAAATAGGACCGAAACGCCCCTTCATATGCCTTCCTCGTTCTTGGTGCTAGACTCTCTCCCACGAGGTGACGAAGTTCGGGGCACCGAGAGACCAGAGAGCTTCGGGAAAGGGTGCCGGTTCTGGGTCCGCTGTGGGAAGGAAACCCGAGAAAGCCTGCATATGAAAACGAGACAGTGCATCAGCCGCCTGATTCATTACCCCCGGGACATGTTTTGCTCTGAATAGCACATTCAGTTGCATACACAGTAAAACAATTTCTTTGAGCAGTCTTAAAATCAGTTTACATCGTGCTGCCTGGCTATTGATGCACTCGACCACGGTCATATTGTCAGACCAGAATACCACAGAGTGATCTTTGAACCCTTCGGGCCAGGTTCTCAGGGCCACCAAAATGGGGAAAAGTTCCAGGAAAGCAATATTATTTGTCAGTCCATTGTCATGCCACCATGCCGGCCACCTTTGTGCCGACCATTTTGTGCCGAAGATGGCACCAAAACCTATGCTACCTGCCGAATCTGTCCATAGCCCCAGCTCTTCAGAGGACACGGCCGGTTTGCTCCAGATGACTCGACCATTAAAATCCGCCAGAAATGCTAACCAAATGCGCATGTCCTGGCAGACCTCAGCCGATAGTCTCGTGCGATGATGACCCTCCTTTAGGCCGACCATAGCTTGGGCAATTGAACGGGAAAAGGGGCGGGCCATCGGTATAACCCTCAGGGCAAAATTCAACTGTCCCACCAACTGCTGTAATTGATGCAGCGTAACTTTAGATCCATTTATACACATTTGCAGGGCTGCCCTGAACTTCCACACTTTGTCAGCTGGTAAACGAAAACAACCCTCACTAGAGTCTAACTCGATCCCCAGAAACTCGAGGTAAGTCGCAGGACCCACCGTCTTACCTGGTGCCAATGGCACACCAAACTGCTTCATTAACACACAAAATTCGGCCAAGGCCTGGCCACATTCGAGATCCCCGGCTGCCCCAAGGAACAGAAAATCATCAAGGTAATGCATTACATGTTGGAAACCCGTCTTCTTTGTGAAGACCCATTGTAGAAAACTACTGAATTTCTCGAAATAGGCACAAGATATAGAGCACCCCATCGGCATACACCTATCCATGTAATAATGACCCTGAAACATGAAACCCAGGAGACGCTGGTCGTCTGGGTGTACCGGGAGCAATCGGAACGCTGACTCGATATCTGACTTCGCCATCAGCGCCCCGGGCCCCAGGCGATTCAAAATGGCTACGGCCTCATCGAAGGATGCGTACCGCACCGAACACACTTCCGGGTCTATTGCATCGTTTACAGAAAGCCCACGTGGAGCTGATAAATTATGAATCAGTCGGAACTCACCCGGGTCCTTCTTGGGGACCACCCCTAAAGGAGAACAAACAAAACTCTGCACCGGGGGTACACTAAACGGGCCGGCGACCCGACCTCGAGTAACCTCTTTCCAGATCTTATCCTGTACCACGGTCGTATGCTGCAGGACCGAAAGTTGATTTTTACACTTCTCCACACCCTGAAAGTCCCCTACTGGGATGCGGAAACCATACGAAAACCCGTTCCGCAGCACCCCAGCAGAAGTACGATCCGGGTATTCACTGAGCCAGGGAATCATCGCCAAGGTATCAATCGGGGTAGGTAAAGGCGCCCCTCGGACTATGTCAGACCTGTTTGGCGCCTCCTCTACCCCCGTTATCACCCGTTTTGGCTCTGCACGTGGACTCAGGATGGGACGACCCGCACCCACTACATTCGTGTTTAAATTTACACGATCCCTGGGGCCTAGTACATTTACCTCTGTTAAAATTCCAGCAGAACCCCCTTTTCCCTGTATTGCCGGCAGGTCTCGCGTAATCGTCGGTACCCGTACCTGATCGAAAGGGCGTCCCCGCATATTGGCGGGAGGATTCGCCAACATTACTCCCTACCAATGGCATTTTCAACATACCTGTCTCCTTCATTTTATCCCATGTCAAAGAATCATAACAATCCCAGGTTAAGCTTTTATTATGCTCTTTAGCCTTTCTAAAAAGATTATCGTAGCAGAACCACTGGTTACCCTGGTGTGACGTCGAGTACCCCATGATTCGCGACTGATAGGTCGGCAACTCGGAAAGCAACTCGGGCCTACGTTCCCCCAAGATCGACGTAAAAATCCCCCATGCTTTGCCCCAATTGCCAATATTCTCATTCACTTTAAAGGCGGCCATTTTTGCGCGCCAAACACTCGGATGCATGAGGTCTTTCTGGCCCTTAACATGCTCCACCTCATAATGATCAACAAGCAACGAGAAGATGTTCACATATTCCCCCGCCCAAATTTTCTCTTTAATTGCCAAAGGCACATGTTGACCCAACCTTTCTCTACGAGAGGGTGCTGACTCATCCCTCGCAATCGGCAATGGCCGCTTACCTGCACCGGACGCTGCCTCTGCGGTCGTAATCGTCCCTTGTGGCTTGTCAACTACTGCAGCCGGCGCGGACACCTTGGCTGCATCCCGTTTCTCGCGCAATTGCTTCATCAGCGCCTGCGCGTCGACAGCCGTGGCGCCCTCACTACTTTCGCCCAACCACGCTGCAAGTTGTGCTGCCAGCTCGGGCGGCATATCTTCATTGGACACCGGGGTGACCACCACGGGAATCGGATTCCCCTCCACGGGTACTGGGGTTGGCGCTTCGAGCGGGGTACAGGGAACCGGGACGTCTCCCCCAGCTGGTCCCCTCCTTGGCCTCTTGGCTCTCCCTCCTGGGGCTGCTCCAGCCGCAGGACGTTCCGGCCCCCCTTCCCCCTCTCTCTCCGCCACCCGCTTCTTCAGCTCGGTCATCTCCTTCATGAGGACCCGAAGCATCTGTTCAGTCGTCATTCTCTTTCCGCCTTTCTTGGGCATTTCTCCGACAGAGAGGTCTGTAAGACAAAAGAAAGATAACAACGCTCAAAATTGGCTCTTCGTTCCGTCTCGAGCTCACGTGCAGCGAGGAGGTGCAGCTTCAGAGCACAGGAACAAGAGGATGCCTTCTGGTCTTGCGTCCCCTTTTATCCGTCTTCAGGGCGGGCGTAAACCCGCCCCTGCCTGCCCCGAGGGCGTGGCCAGCCGCGTCAGTGTCTAGGCCAGCCCACTCTAGGGCGGGAAAAAGCGCACCCCGGCTACGCTGCTTCGGGCATACCAGCCGAGACTCGCTTCCCGCCCAAGATGGCTTCCCGGGGGGATCGTGGTACTCTGCCATACGTTCGGGGGGACCGAGTGGTCGCCCCTTTCCACTACATCTACACTGTATCACAGCTGAGGACGCCAAAGAAAAGAGGACCTCAGCATGTGAATATAGAGGTAGAGCTTTATCATCCTACCCAACCTTGGAAGGAGGTGAAAGAGGTTTCAATCCAAAAGATAAACCAGACACCTCACTGCAGGTAGGTGCACCCACTCACTGCACACTCCTGCAGACGGATCTTTCCCCCCATTTTTAAACAGTCAGTGCCCTGTACACCCAGTTAGAGGTGCAATGTGGGCCGACCAGTGTAGTGCGCTCTACATGTAATAGGAGCCTTCTAGTAAATCAGCTAAGTACAAGGAGAAAAAAGTGGAGCAGGGACGTTGCCTTGTTTCAGAACATAACGTGCATCTATTTGCAAATGTCATGTCATGTCAAAGGTTCTTATATAGCGCCTTTTCACCAAAAGGTCTCAAGGCGCTTGCTTTGGGAACCCGTCCTGGCTTTTCCCTGTGAGATAACCCCTACAGGGCATCCCCAAGGTGAAAGCCAGGCATCCCACCGCGGTGAGGCCGTAGTGGAAATTTAGCAAGCTATTGCCCAGAGTTGCAGAGTGTGAACCCATGATTCGGGTAGGCACCGAAGTGAGAATTATCGAGTCCGTGGACACTTTGGCTCAGACCATGCCGCATTGGGGATTGAACCATGGTCCCGGGCCTGACCTCTGCTTCAGGGTCTGCCTCCTCTAACCAGTGAGCCACACTTCTCCACTTTCCAAAGAAAGTATGTAGTCAATAATGAGTTGTATTTTTACTCAAGTTTCCTGAGCTGTAAGAGTGGAGCCATCATTTCTCACAATTGATGTTTTGACTATAATGCAACTCTATCACCTTGTTGAATGCTTATGAAATGTCAATAAAAGAAGTATAAATTGCCTGATGTTTCTGCTTAACATATTTTTCTGTGATAATTTGGAGGGAGAAACAACTATCATTTGTGGTAAATTTTGCTCCAAGACTGGTCTGTTTAATTGAAATATCATTCTTAACACTTTCCACCATCAGCTTTCAGATTTTTAAAAACATATACTACTCTGTTCTCTTTGCACACCTAACAATGTACAAGTGTCCCAACTCTGATCAAGACCCATATTTACTCCAGCTTGCAACATCTCATCATTGTAAATGCACATAAGTGAACGGCTTACTGGCTGAGAGGGATAAGGGGCAGTCAAACCTAAGCTGCAGGGGTGACTCTCCACAATGCAGTGCACAGACACATAAATCTAAGGGGAAGCAACAGTTACAACGCAACTTTTACAACGCATTCTGTTACAACGCACACCATTACAATGCAGGATCCTTTACAACGAATGCCTTTACAACGCATGACATTACATAGCAGATGCTTTTACAACGCATGCCATTACAACGTAAGTATTGGTAAGTATGTCATTTTATTTAATCATTTATTTTTAAATTTAAATTAAATACATTTATTAAAGTAATAGTATATATTTAGTTTTGGTTATGGGGTACAGGGGTATTTTTAGGGTTCAGGGCTGGGTTTGGGTTATGGGAAACAGGGGTATTTTTAGGGTTCAGGGCTGGGTTTGGGTTATGGGGTACAGGGGTATTTTTAGGGTTCAGGGCTGGGTTTGGGTTATGGGGTACAGGGGTATTTTTAGGGTTCAGGGCTGGGTTTGGGATATGGGGTACAGGGATATTTTTAGGGTTCAGGGCTGGGTTTGGGTTTTACACTAACTGGATTTTAAATATTATTTTTATACACCTACACTATTTAAAAAAAATATTTTAATATATTTTCAAATATATTAATATAAATATATTAATAAAAAATGTATTTAATAAATTAAATTAAGTCAATATTTATTCATTACATTTGTTAAAAAATAATATACTTACCTAGACTTACATTGTAATGGCATTCGTTGTAATAGCATCTGCTATGTAATGTCATGCGTTGTAAAGGCTTCCGTTGTAAAGGATCCTGCGTTGTAAAAATTGCGTTGTAATGGTGTGCGTTGTAAAAGTTTGCGATGTAACGTCATACATCCGCTGCTTGTGTATAGAAATGGGCGATTCACATTTGGCATAGCTTTAAAATGTGAGATGATAATGTACAACTACAACATCACACCTGTGATGTTGTACAAATTTTCACTATCTGGCATCTAATAGGAATCTCCTCTTAAACAGTCATAATGGATATTGTCATGCAGTCTGCCAGTAAACTCATCCAATGCAGGACCATACTTGAAACACACATTTAACGGCATCTCCCCTTTACATTGCAGAGGTCGAAGCATTACCTCCTGTACAGCAGCCTGTCCCACTCTTCAGTGATGAAGATGAGGAGTTTTCCACCATCAACCAGGACACCCTCCAACAGCTGCTAGACTCATTTAGCACACCACCTCTGGAATCAGGGCCATCCAGCTGTGTCGTGGAAAGTCAACCCCCTGCACAAATCACCCACCAGCAAGCACCTACCTCCACAGCTGTCTCTCAGGACCTTGAGGACCCACTTCTGGCATTTCAATGCCGTACTGTAGAGGTCTAGCAGGAGATGGCTGATCTGATGCAGGTGGGTTTTGCCAGCCTGGCGGCCAAACTCATTACCGTACATGGGTGTCTGAGTCCCATTCGGGACCACCTACAGAACATCACAGACACCCACAATCAACTCCATGGCTGACATCGCTGGAGTCATGACTCAGAGATAAGAACAAATGTCCAGTTAGAGTGGCTCCATCGATGTCAGCCAGGAGTTGGCCCGCATGCGAATGATAATGGAATACATGGAGCGGATGCAAGCAAAACAAATGGCTGCCACGGCTGAAAACCAACGAGACGTAGCTGGAATCTTCCATTACCTGCAGCTGATCAACCCTGCATTGCTGCATCAAGATTTGGCACTGATGAATGCTGCTGCTGCTTCTACATCCCCATCTCCTCCCCCTGATGTGTCAGTGCCTCACAGTGATGCAGCCAATCTACCACCACGCACATGTGAGGCACATGACACAACCGAGGATGAAGATGTGGATGAATCAGCATTCTTACAAAGAAGAAAGCGGTAGCATTCATCTATGCCAAATGGCCTGTTTCTCCATGGATCTGGGCTCAGCATTATGCCCCGGAACATCAGCTTCCACTGTCCCCCGATACACTTTGACACTCACCTTGGACCTCGACATGGACAGCCATATTTTGTCTTGTACCCATTGACACTGCAATCAGCCTGCTGACTGAACTGTGTCCCTTCCTTTTTTACATGTTGCCCCAAAAGGACTCTGTCTGGCCCTCCATTGGGCATCTATGGAATGTAGGGATTGTATGGCCAAGTACTGTACCAGTCTTCACCAATGTCAATGGACATGTACATAAAAATATTTGAATCACCCACATGTGTGTTGTCTACGGCCAATCAAGTATAGAAGTCTCTAAAAATGTACGCCAATAAATCCACCAAAAAGTACACTGACCCAGATATGCAGTGAGGTGACCGGGTATGTGTGAACTAGCCATGCTCTCATTGATCCAATATAACATTCTAGCAATATCCCAATTTAGAGCTGCGTACATTAAGGAAATAGGCAAGTTCATACCACAAGTAGTGTCCCCCTTTACTATTGCTACTAGTTCTCACTTGGCATAGCCACTCACACTCTACGGGGTGGACAAAGCCTGTTGTGATGGATCGCATTGCATGTAATATCCCAAGATGGTGCACACTATATTCACATTGATGAGGAATCATAAGGGCACATGTCTACTAGCCGCTATTTGAACCACAATGTCGGACTCAGTGAAGTTGAGTTGGCAATAGGGACTCCCCCTAAACTGCAAGTCCCCAGTCAGCCCCTTCCTGTGGACGAACAATGCATTCAAAATTAGAAACCCTCTCATGCTGTGACCACT
Source organism: Lissotriton vulgaris (assembly GCF_964263255.1). Lineage (NCBI taxonomy): Eukaryota > Metazoa > Chordata > Amphibia > Caudata > Salamandridae > Lissotriton > Lissotriton vulgaris. The sequence goes on from NC_141685.1 coordinate 1,229,695,042, forward strand.
GTGAGCGGATAGGGCAATGTGTCTAGGGATGTGTGGTGCACTGCACCTAGCATATAGTCAGATGCAGTACCACCATTTAAAGGGTGGCATCACTATGAGCCAATGCCAACAGTAACAGCTGGGAGAAGTGGCTATGACACTGGCACTACAGGAAGCAATGCTATACTTCCCCTCTTGTGTGAAGCACAACTGTGTGCCTCAATAAAAAACGTTATCTGAGACAAAATCCTAACTTTCCAAATTTCAGTATTCACAAAAAGCATTTAGAAGTAGTGAAGTCAGTATTCTTAACTTTTTACTATTCCTAAATTCCATTTGTGAATGCCAAAAGTTGTAATGTTAGGAATTGCGCTCATATTACTTTTGAGAATCAGGCCCACAGTTCTGCCACATGCCGTTTAAAATTGACCCGCTAAATGACAACATCCTGCATGGTCAGGAAGTTGAGCCCCCATGCACAGGAACATACAATTCCAATGATGCTGACACACTTGCACTACACAGCAAGTGTGCCAAGGTCTGTGCATTGTAGATGGATTCATGACCAGGCTCATATGATATGCTGGCGGTTGACGGAATCTGTGGCACCTGGCGCATACATCCATCTCCATCATGGATAACAGTTGCAAAATCAATGTCCGTTCAAGGCCATGTCCCTAAGATGTGTTGTAAATGGGCAACAATGTGTTGTTCAACTCCGTGAGTCAAACTTAAGATGTAAAACTTCACTAAAGAGTGCCCCTCGACTAGGCCGTAAATCCGACTTGCCACCCTGTTATCCATGCAAGTTTACTGTGCTCATATCAAATGTATCCTGACACAATTCATCCTGCTAATTAACATGTCATGGCCACACTTACAAGTTCAACGGATTGTCCAGTGATAGTATGAGTTGTAACAAGGTAAAAAGCCACACTCCACCACATCACACCTGACATAAGTGCAACCAGAATACTAAAGTATTACCCATTTATTATAAAAGTACAAAAATAAACTAACACTAATCACTACTACTACTAATCTGATTTACACTAACTGAATTAACCTAAACTATCTACCATAACTAATCCTAAACACGCAATGACACATCTAATAAATCAACCCCCCACCCACCCTTAAGGCACATCATGAGACTGGACAAAGACATCTAAGCTATGCATAAACTAAACAGTTATCCTACAAAAATATATATTTTTTGGGTATTTATTTTTATTTTTTAACAACAAAGACATCAACCCCCCCCCAAAGAAAAAGGACACTTATCCCCAAATACTAATGAATAATAAATATCTAAATCTACCTTAAAATCTAACATTAACTATACCTACACTACAACTAAACTACCTAACACTTCAAATACTTACCTACACTAACTAATAACAATATAAAACATTGGGGGAAGGTAGAAGAGGGGGATGTGGCGTAATATATCCTTCATTATGGAAGCCCCAGGACTTTCCTAATGTCCTGAAGGAGCCTGGTATATTCCGCCATGCTCCGCCATTTCCCTCCGTATCTCAGCCAGCAAAACATTGTTGTCCAATGTTGTTCTCCGGTCCCGTACAGTGAATGGCGCACCACCTGGATCTGCTGGGGCAGAAGGCATTGTCCCTTGGGTGTGTGGTGTGGAAGGGGGATGGGTTACTGCCTGTCACCAGAAGTGCCAGGATGGCCTCTGTGCCACTCTGTCTCCTATGTGTTACAACCTCGGGCACCGACTTCCAACTCCCAGCTACCCGGTCTTCCTGGTACCTCAGTGCCATGTTATGGTACCCCTTTGCAACCTTTCTGATGTGGAGGTACAGGTCCTTCCTCACATGCAAGGCGTGGGTGCCATGTCTGTAAAATAACAGCGATGACAAAATGTTAGTCCTGTTGACTATGTTGATTTTCTCCATTTAACTCAGAAACACAATGTCAGTGAAACATGGGAGCCTACACTCTAATGTAACATTGTGAATCAGAGAGTGACGTGGACAATGAAATATTGAATCCAGGATTAGTGACTACATGCTGGGGAGACTGACATGACAGTGCATGGCACGGGACATGTACTGTCACAACCAAAGGAGACTGTCAGTGTCAAATGATGGTGCTATGACATACCCTGACTGAGGGTGACATGTACAAGGATTCATCGGAGGGAGGCAATAGCCCTCCAGGTGTAGCTGTAACACAGTGCTGCATCATATGTACAATGATCATGTGCTTTGTCACCCAGCGACGGCGTGAAGTTCATCATTTCAGTGCAAATACAGGTACAGGATGATGCTGCTTAACTGCCACTCAATGAAAAAAAAAACAAGCTAGAAATCCACGAGCTTTTAGTGGACCACAAGCTTGATGTACTCTTTTTAACGGAGACATGGCTGGACGAGGAGTCATCGCCAGAAATCCTTGAGGCTATTCCTTTAGGATACTGTCTACTTAGAGTTGACAGGGGGCGCCAGAGAAGAGGAGGGCTGGCGCTGAATCATAAAAGTGAGCTGATATGCACTCTAGATCAAGTCAAACTGTTGAATAGTGAGGCAGGATTTTTCACGATAAAAATTTCCCCTAAAAATATTATTAATGGCTTTCTGATCTATCGTCCCCCGGGCGGAACTGTGCAGTTTTGTGACAACTTGGCAGAATTGGCCACCCAGCCGGCGCTGCGCTACATGAAGCTCCTCATCTTGGGGGACTTAAATCTTCACTTTGAGGATGCCGATTGTAGGGAGGCGCAGGCAGTTGTGGAAACACTGAAATTCCTGATGCTGAAACTGCAGTTACTTGCACCCACACATCAACTGGGTCACCTCCTTCATTCTATTTTTGCAAAATGGGAAGGAATGAAGGTCTCTTCCCCGATTAGAATCCCGTGGTCAGATCATTGTTTGATTCCGTTTGAGGTGGAAGGCGGCCATCGGAAATTGGAGGGAGGAAAGCCAATGCCACAAAAGTGAAGGGATTGGAAAAAGTTCAGTCAGGAAGCATATAGGCTTGCCCTGCTGAACGAGCTGCCCCCTCGGAGCGACACCTTGCAGGAGGCGTGGAAAGGGTATGAAGAATGGATGTCGAATGCCTTAGATACAGATGCGCCGTGGACAAATAAGCCCCCCATTAGGAGGACTAAAATGGCCCCGTGGTTTAGTAAAGAGATTATGGAGAATAAAGCTAAATGTAAAAATTTAGAGCGTAACTGGTGAAAAAATTACAACTCAAGGTGTAAACTGCACTATAAGATCGAATTGAGAAAATATCACAAACTGGTTAGAGCAGCAAAGGGAGCGTTCCTTAAAGAAAGAATAGAAATGGCAGATAATCCAACTAAATAACTATTTGCCATATATAAAGAACTTACAGTCCCCACAAGATTAATGGCGCAAGACACCTGCTCTAATGAACTGTGCGAGTCAATAGCGGACCACTTTGTTGACAAAGTGGAAAAAATCTACACCTCTTTCATGGGTGGAACGGATGTGTTGCAAAACCAGGCTGTAAAGGGAAAGAGCCTGGCCATTAACTCTCATCTTATGTGTTTTAAAGTACCGAATAGGAAGGCAATGTTGAGCATTGCTAATAGTATTCAGTCAGGATCCCCTAGCGATGCAGCCCCGCCAAGTGTTTTAAGGGTGTCCTTGAGAGCATAATAGATCACATCAGTCACATGGCAACCCTGTCTTTTCAGGACTGCCATGTGCTAGATGTATGGAAAAGGGCTCAGGTGATTCCTTTGAAAAAGAAGCCCAACCTGCATATCTCCTAGTTACAGAACCTACGTCCCATCTCTCTTCTCCCATTCTGTATGAAAGTGGTGGAGAAAATAGTTAATGCTCAGCTTATGGAATATCTTGAACAGGGGCACCTTTTACACCCCACTCAGTCGGGGTTTAGAGCTAGTCATTCCCTGAATTAGCTGTCCTCTTCTCCATTGAACTTTTGAGACAAATAGCGGATGAGGGGCAGACAGCAGCGTTGGTATTATTAGATCTAAGTGCGGCATTTGACACTGTATCGCACACCACGCTGCTATCTCTCAGAAATGGGAGTGGAAGGATCGTCCCTCGAATGGATAAGATCTTTTCTCGAGAATAGAAGTTTTCAAGTTCATTGTCCCCCATTCAAATCCTCCCCCGGGGGTTGAGGCATGGGGTCCCACAGGGCTCCAGCTTGAGCCCGACATTATTTAATCTCTATATGGAACTCCTGGCTCATATTGTGGAATCATTTGGAGTAGACCTCGTCACATATGCCAATGATACTCAATTAATGATCACACTTACCCAGGGACAGAATGAAGCTGCAATCAATTTTTCCACCTGCCTCACGGCGGTAGCAATTTGGATGAACGAGAACTGTCTGCGCCTAAATGGTGACAAGACCGAGCTGTTGGTAATTGGAAAAACTCCATCCATTTGGTCGCCTGCGTGGTGGCCATCCGAACTAGGTCCGACACCTTTTCCTTCGGAGACTGTGAAGAACTTAGGTCTCCTTTAAACAACATGTTGGCAAGGTGACAGGAAGATGCTATGGTATCCTTAAAACATTACGGAAAGTGTTAAATCTCCTGCCTATCAGTGCCAGGAAAACTCAAATTCACGCTTCAGTCACGCCCCATCTTGACTATGGCAATTCCATGCTCATAGTCCTAAGTAAGAAAGGGCTTCATCAGCTGCAGTGTGTTCAAAATGCTGCTGCATGCCTGGTGCTGAACCTGCCTCGCAGAGCATCAGGGAAACAGGCCCTGTCAATGCTCCATTGGCTCCCCATCAAAGAACGCTTTAGGTTCAAAGTGTTGTGCATCACACATCGCATTGCCCAAGGGAAAGGCCCAGCGTATTTGCAAAAGCTTCTAACCATTCATTGTCCCAGACGTAATTTGAGATCACTGGCAACTATGCTGTTCAGGGTGCCTCACATCCGTAGGGCTAGAATGGGAGGCCGCTCATTCAGGTACCTGGCGGGTAAATACTGGAATGAGCTTCCCATTGAACTTCGTATGGAACTATCAGAAATGAGATTCCGCCTTAAACTTAAAACCTACCTTTTTCCACATACTTAATTATCTTCAGCTAGAATGTGCATTGTTTCTTAGCCTTGTGTTAACAGCTACTTAGGGGGTTGACAGCAAACATAGCGCGGGGACACACTGTGCTGAGTGTAACCAGGCGCTTTAGAAATGGTTTTATTATAATTATTATTATTATTATTATTCTTCCACAAGATTGCAAGGTGTCTGTGGCAGGGGAGACTTGTTAATGTGTAGGAAGGTTACCCTACCTGCACATGAGCAATCCTGGACTAGCCCTACTCACACTTTCATCTGTGCTGCATAATGCAGCATACTTGGAAACACTTTAGGTGGCTGAACACTGACTTGTACATGAGGTGCGGGCCCTCTCTCCACCACAAATTCACAATAGCTGACGCATTACTCGCGAGAGGGGGAAACATCTTTTCCTCAGATTTGTCAATTATACATGCCTTAGATCCGCTTTTATCACTCCATTGACAATTTAACTACACAGGCCTTTACAATGTAAACCGGTCAAATGCATTCCCCATAGTAACAGCCCCCTAGAGTCATAATGGTTATTGTGTTGTAATGGGTAATGCGTTTTAACAAATAGCGTTGCAGAGCCCTGCATTTTAAAATATATGGTACAGCAATAAATGGAGAGCAAAAGCATGCAAGGTAAATGCATGCAGAGTAATGTCACAAATTTGGACAGAGGGGCTTGTACACTTGAGCCTGAGTCTACCAGGGAATGACCCCAAAGAGACAGCTTGACAAGACCATAGGGGTGGTCACCATGGCTATTGGTCAACGACACGGCCCTTGGCACTCCATTAGTGTTCTGCTGCCGCATTGCAGGCTCATGGATCTGTGCTGCTCCAAAAAGTTTGACTTCAGCATTGTTGGCTATTGACAACAAGCAACAGACACCAGCAGGCTCGCTTGATGCAAGCTCTCTACTTTCCGCACTAAAAGTTAGGGCGCACATAACTACAGCTACTTTCAGGGCTCAAGTCCTAAAAAAAGAAGTGGGGGGACACTCCAGGTTAAGTGGTGTCCCCGGAAGTGACGTCACGACAGGAAGTGATGTCACGAAAGGTAGTCCCCTTTTATTACAGGAAGTTGCGACGAGCAATAGCAAACCAGGCTATTTAAAAGAGAGCCAAATGACCTGACATTACCGCACCATGCGGATTTTGGTGTAGTAAGCAACAAAATCTACATGATGTCTCCAGATAAATACATACTCATTGTACCATTATTTATCAGGTGCGATCAACACTTCACCTAATACCGGGACACGTAATGATGGCCTAGTATTTAATGATAGCTACCTCATAAACCTTGCAGATAGGAACCATGTTCTTAAAACTCTTACAATCAAAAATGCCTCATAGAACAGAGGGGACCGGCAGCCCAGAGCACTAGAGATGTCTCTATAAGGCCAAAAATAACCCAGGACAAAGTGGGAGGGGCACTGGAAAGGGGCAAAGAGGTGAGTCTAGAAAAGGCCTCTTTAGCTCACGCAGAAGTCGTGACCTTAACCGGAAGGAGTGGTGGGGCCCACACAGAGACTCTAGAGACCGGGGTAAAGTTCACTTTCCTAAACCAGAAAGGCAGTTGTCAGAAAGGTGTCAGTGTTTGGGGATGACACAATAGCCTTGAAGCAACAGGACTGAAAGTTTGAAACTCTGACTTCAAGAAAGCCGAGTATTCACGAACTGCGAGCAAGCACGAGCACCGAGAGCTTAGTGCAGAGCTGATCTGTCGAGTAAAGAGCACGAAGAGGTACGTGGGTCTAATGTTGGACAGCCTGCAGCCTTTTTTTCCTGGCATGAGAAATCCTTCCTGTCCAGAGATGGGGACAGTCCGAGAAGCGCTGCTGGCTGAATCCCTGTACTTGGGAGATGACGGGGCAGCCGTGCGGGCACGTAAAGGCGCCATCATTGAAAGTCCAGCTTTGGGGCAGGGGGATGGCGTCCACCCGGTAAAATAAGTGGAGGGACGCCGTCCACCCGCATGGTACCCCGAATCGAGCCCTGGCTACTTTTATGTATATTCGCACCTTAATTGATAACTGCGCCAGCCAGTGCCCCGTTGCCAGGCACCTTAATACGTCATAGAAACACACTTATGAACACAAATTGCAATGTGGGGAAGTAAGGAACAAATGGAGATCAGCTCGCACAGGATTATATACATGCGAGTCCGCTCATTTTATCAGCCTGCCAGTGTCAATGTAAGCACAATATATATATATTTATTTCAAACTTAATCCCCCACTTACTTTGGAGTAGGGTGGATTTAATCTAACGGCGCGGCACTCTGCTCTGCTGGGAATTACTGACAGCAGCTGCTGAAAACGCCTGCTACTTTTTTGTTAGTCACACTATTTTAAGAATATCGTCCTCTGAAATGTTTTGAATTCTGCTTTACTTTTTTTTAAAACTGTGGAACTCGCTTACCTGCACTTAAAAATGACTCATTCACATCTCGCTACGGAATCGGGGAATCACGGTTCACAGAAGCGCCATTTTGGGTGTAGGACCACGGTACCTTTAGGGCTGCGCTCTAGTGATTGGGCTCTATTACCGGCTTGACTATTTAAGTCAGGGAATGCTAGCGCGTAGCGGACGCGTGCAGCGGGCGCGCCGATGGCGCGCCGGAGGCACGCCAGAGGCAAGCTCGTCTGCGCCCGTCCGCGCTCCTGCCGCACCTAACGCCAGTTACGCTGCTCGAGGACAGCCACACCAGAACCGGATATTATACTCTAGGAAAGAGCTACTCCTTATTGGTGAGAGGGATGAGAGGGGCAATCGCATACCCTCTATTGCCAAAGGGATAGACCGAGAGACTTTGGACTGTGGTTTGATTAATAGTAGATCCCTGATAAAGCATCACCAGGAGGTGTTTAATCTGCTAGAGATCAAGGAGTTAGATGTTCTCTTTTTAACAGAAACTTGGACTAGTTTAGACTCCTCAGTCGAAATGGGTTTTGCCTGCCCTGAGGGATATAAAATACTCCACAAACCAAGGGCTGTCGGTGGAGGAGGAGGGGTTGGGCTAATCTTTAAGGAAAAGTGGAATTTTGCACTTCTACACGTAGATGAGGCTACACGAGTTGAAATGCTGGCGAAGGTAGATTACTCACAGGAGTGGTCTGCTATAGACCCCCAGTCTCAGATACCCATTATCAAGCCCTATTTGACACCATCTCCAACTTGAGTCTAACCCACTCTAGAATGGTTGTCTTAGGGGACTATAACCTGTGGGATAGTGATAATCCTGACAGCCATCTGAGGGACTTAAAGCACATGTGCGAGAACTCTAACCTACACTAATTGGTCCATCAGCCGACCCATTCGAGAGGACACGCTCTAGATCTTCTGTTCGCAAATCCAAATGAGACGAAGGTGGTGGAGGTACTGCCTCAAAACTGGACGGACCACTCCCTTATCCATTTTGGTATTATGCTCCCTGGAACAGAGGGTGGTAAGAACCATAGGGAAACTATCCTAAGGGGAAGAGAATGGTCTAAACTGGTGAAAAGCGGCACTTCTATGCTGCCTCCGAAACAGAGCCTTTTCGATCCCAATATCTCCGTAGGAGAAAACTATCAGACCTTCTGCACCTATGTGACAGGCACTCTGGACCTATTAGCCCCAACAAAAAGGCTCAAGAATAGGAAAAGGAAGTCGGCCCCCTGGTACAACGAGGAGCTGAAATTACTACGTATAACGTGCAGAAAGGCAGAGAGGAAATGGAGGAGGGCCTACTCTGAGACAGACAAAATAGACCTGAGACTTTTACAGTCTCGATACAAAGAGTCTATTGCCAGAGCCAAAGCAAATTTTTATGCCGAATCCATTCTGCTGGCACCCAACAGCACAAAGGCACTCTTTAATATCTTTAGGGATCTCTCCAGCCCAGTCTGTATGAGCAACAAGGTGGTCGCCTCGCAGTTACTCTGTGATGAGATTGCCTCTCATTTTGAAGAGAAAGTTCTAAAAATTGTGGGGGACTTCGGTCCACAGACCATAGCAGTCAGGATGAGTCGGCCAGGAGGATGTATGAAGAGTTCCATGTCGATACTTCCTTGGAATGCCTCGACATTCCTACGGAGGACTCTTTTAACCATCTTGCCCAAAGTGTGTCTTCGAGATCTCCCCTAGACCCCCTTCCACATAAAATCTGGAAGTCATTTGGCCAGGAAACCTTTCCCTGGCTGCGACAGATCTGTTGTCAGTCTCTGGAGGAAGGAGAGGTGCCAGATGTATGGAAGCAGGCAGTGGTGACCCCCCTGCTAAAAAATCCCTCTCTGGATCCTACAACTCCATCGAATTTTAGACCCATATCCCTTTTGCCCTATTCTATCAAAATACTGGAAAAGTCAGTCAGTAAGATCCTATCATGCTATTTGGAAGACAATCTGCTATTGGACAAGGACCAATTTGGCTTCCGTCCAGGACACGGTACTGAGACCGCCTTGACATCAGTGATTGACAATCTTCGAATGCGAGCTGACAATGGAAACGCCTGGGTACTGGTATTACTAGATATGTCAGCCGCATTTGATATGGTGAGTCACACAGTGCTAGTGGAAAGATTGAAGAGTATTGGGGTTAAAGGAAGGGCCCTACAGTGGCTCCAATCCTACTTGTCAGGACGACAACAGGCGGTGTCTATGAGGCCCTTTTCCTCTGATAAAACCATAGTACATCACGGAGTACCACAGGGCTCGGCGATCAACCCCATCCTCTTTAATATCTACCTACGCCCCCTGTTCCCCATTATTAAATCTTATGGAATTGACCTAGTCAGCTATGAAGATGACACTCAACTGGTGTTCTCCCTGGAAGGGAAACAAGCTGTGTCCATGGACACCTTTCAGAAGTGCATGCACCAGACAGCTGGTTGGCTTAGGAAAAACACTCTTCAATTCAATGGGGGTAAAACAGAGGTGGTGTTTTGCCCGGCCACAAGAGTGTCACGTCCGCTACCAACAGAATTCAGGCTTACCCCTGAGGAGGAACGACTGCTTCCAGCTAAAATGGTGCGCAACCTGGGTGTTTGGGTGGAAGGAAACCTCCAAATGGAATCGCAGGCCAGCAAAACGATCAGAGTCTGCCTTTCCCTGCTACACATGCTAAGGAAGATTCTCCCGCTTCTCCCATTTATAGTCGCTCCTTGGTAGTTAGGATTATAATTCTAAGCAGACTGGACTATTGTAACTCTTTATATCTAGGTGCACAGCAATATATTATGCAGGGGCTGCAAAGAGTCCAGTCCATGGCAGCAAAGTTGGTGCTTAATAGACAGCGCAGGTCCTCCACAGCCATGGCTTTGAGCGAGCTTCATTGGCTGCCTATTAAGGAGAGAATTTGTTTTAAATCTCTCTGTATTGTTTACAAGGCGGTTCACTGTCTGGGACCCACCCTTCTACAAGAGAGGTTCACCTGGTACAATCCCAGGAGGAAACTCCGATCCTCTAGTGCTAATTTGATCACGGCTACTAGATTCAAGAAATCTAGGATGGGGGGCAGAGCCTTTAGTGTGGTAGCTACACGATTATGGAATGAGCTGCCGCAGAATCTCAGACAAAGTGAATCACTGACCTGCTTTAGGAAGAATCTGAAATCTTGGCTATTCCCTAGGAGCTAAAACTAGACTGTATTTCTGACAGCTTCTACTGCTATAACGATTTCTGCAACCTAAGCGCCAGGATACCCGTAGGGTGACAGTCATGCGCTATACAAGTACCGTCTTTCTTTTCATTCATTTAACTTTACTCTCCTCCTTATTGTTTTTTACATTTCTATGTGTAATCTTTGTAATAAACAGTGGCCCAATTTGTGCAGCACTAGCATCACATCGGACACTGCTGTGCTTTTCACTGCGCTTTGTTCTGCAGTAGGTTTACCTTTTTGAGGCGCAGACACAAGCTTAGGTTTATGAGATTGTTTAGGTGCCGCTGCACAGTGCTTAGCTTTTACGGCGCTTCGTTTTTCAGTACGCAGCTGCAACGGTATACGATTGGTGTTGTATGTTTAAAGATGTAATATATGTTTTGTGCAGCGATATATTCCACGGACAGTACAAAGCTTTCTACCAACATTTGTTTTCCGGTTGCTTTGCCCTTTTAAAAACCCATTCACGAACATATGTTTTTTACACTGCTCAACTTTTTAGAGTGCTTTATTTTCACATAGGTTTGTACAGATGGCCCACATGAGCATATGTTGTTTTCTCTGTTTAGGGGCCGCCGAACACTGCAGAGCTTTTCACAGCGCTTTGTTTTCTGGTATTTTTTTTAAGATGCACCCACATGAGTGTATGCTTTTTGTACAGTTTAGGGACCACTGGACACTATGAAGCTTTTCACAGCACTTTGTTTTCAGGTAAGTTTGTCCAGGTGCGCACACACGAGCGTATGTTTACTTACTATAGCATACCATTCAACATTACTCACATATAGCTTCTAAAGGCTCATGCATCCCACTCCGATACATCCCTTTTATCCTCACAACAAAGCTTTACATATGGCTAAACATCACCACACCATCTCATGCACTTCACACCATCACCACACACTTCACACTATCTCCACACATTTCCGCAACACAACTAGTCGTACTCCTTTATTATTCCAAGTACATAGTTATCTTTTATTGCCTACTCGTCTACTCAAACAGGTCACCGACACTGCAGATATAGGTGTTAAAGAAACTATCTGCAGATATTGGTGTGAGATCACCATCACTCCAAATATTGGTGTGACGTCACTAGCACTTCAGATATAGGTTTAAGATCTCGATTACTGTACATATTGGTATAGGTCACCGTCTGCAGATATGCAGTGATAGATCACTTTCACTGCAGATATAAGTGTGAGATCTCTATCACTGTAGATATTGGTGTGAGGCCGCCATCTCTGCACATATAGGTGTAAGGTCACTATCACTGTATATATGTATGTGAGTTCACCATTGCTGCACATATAGGTGTAAAATAACCATTACTGCTGATATAGGTATTAAATCACTATCACTAAACATATATAGGTGTGAGATTGCCAACATCACATATAAGTGTGAAATTACTATCACTACAAATATAGGTGTGAAATCACTATCTTCAGATATAGGTACAAGATCACTATCACTGCAGATAGATAGTTCCAACATGTTCAGTATACAAGAGTTTAAGCTATTAGCATTATAAATGACAATGCCTTTTATATATGTTTTCAAAACAAAAACACAAATAAAAGGCATTGGCATTTACAATGTCAAGAGCTCAAACTCTTGTAAATGCAAGACCTATTGCATTACAAATGCTTGTTTTATACACATTTGCATTGGAAGAGTACATTTTTGAGCCTTATTTATGCATTTACTCATTTATGTTATTGCTCTTGGTTTTTGTTTAGTGTGTGATATTTTATGCAAATAATAATTTACTCAGTTAGAAAAACAAGTTGCTTGGATTGTTGGTAAGAAAGGGGAATGCGTTATGTTTTTGCTTAGAATAGAATGTAATTAGTCATGGAATGTTACAATGTCATTTATGTATGAGGTAGCATCGAATGCTAAGGATGTCAGTTGTAACCGCCTATCATTCGAAGCAGACGTGCTGGCCTCCGTGTGAAGAATACTTACAATAAAGAAGAATTTACAAAGATCCTGTGTGTGGAGTAACATAACATGTAGGTTGAATAGCCGCTCTAACTACCCTTCTACCTGTTTCTCAACTTCTCAGGCCTTATCCTCTCTGCTTCTCCTATGGGCCTTTTTCAGCAATTGTGGAGCATAAGCAGTCTTGCAAGAGATGGACAAAAAAGTGTGCCCTTCTTTTAGATGAGGGGGTGGTGATTGCCTTGAAAAAGGCTGCATCAGAATATTTAATAAATAACAAAGACACTGCCTCCCCCAGAATAGTATGGGACACCATTAAGTCATACATATGGGGGTGTTAAAAAATCTTGGCTGTGCCAAAAGCAGAGAAGAAAGGGCAGAATTATTACAGATTGAAAGGGAAGTTGGTAATCTTCAGGAAGACTTGCATTCTATAAATGTGGGAGAAGAACGGGAGGGGATGATAAGAAGGTTGAAAGAGGCCCAACTAAAATATAAAATCGGGTTGGAGCTAAAGTGTAGAGGCAAGGTGACAGGCCACAAATGTTAGGGAACTTGTGTATGGAGCGAAAGCAGGGGCTTTGCTGGCGTGGAAGTCCAGGGTTAAAATAACTAGAAACGGGAAAAAGGAGCTGATGGGGTCGTCAGGGGAATGATATGACTGAACTTCAGACCAATTCTTTTTGTATGATAATATTCTTTTAGTGATTCTATTTCCTAGAACCAAGCAAGCCTGGCACAGGTAAGTGATAAATACTTTGCAGTATACATACAGTTGTAATACAGTTTGGATTGTAATTGTATATGCACTTTGTTTTTACTTATGGTATTGTTTCAGAGAAATGTAATGGTTTGTAAATACTGTACATAGACTTGAATGTTTTTTTCTGTAAAATACCAGGTAAGTTACTTTTTAGATTACTTTTCTTTCTCAGAGTAGTATACCTGGATACTACTCTGGGACATTTCCTGTAAACAGGTAAGTAAAGTTGTTTTTGTTAAATAGCACAATTTTAAAGAATTTCTTTAGGTTTTCAGACTCCACACTTAGAAACGTTTTCAAGAAAAACAGTCAATGTCATCCAATTGAGGAAAATAGTGTTATTGTTTTAAGGTAAGTGTTTGGTAGTGGGAGTTGAGGTTCTGGAGGTAGAATCAGGGGTCCGCCAGGGTCAAGGATGCACTCTTGTTACACCCTCAGTGCACTAGGGTGGCTGAGTGCAGAGTGCTGAGGCCCAATGTTATCCAACGGGGGATAGGGGGCCTCTGGTTGGTGGCAGCTGATGATCAGGCCACTTAGTTGTGGGAGCAAAGCTCCTATTCTTTAGCTCAGTACAAATGTGGAAACAAAGTAGCACCAAAGGAGCACCCTCAGTGGCACTAGGGCGGCCGGGTGCAGGGTGCTGTTTCAACCTCGGGCACCCTGTTGTTTGCAATGGGGAACCTCTGATTTGCAAAGACACTGCAGGCTTGGGGACGAAGGTCTTCTAGGTGCGACCACCACTTCTAGAGGTAAGTTGGGAAGTTGGGTGTTGGTTAGGCACTGTTGGTTTGGCCACCCAAGGCAGTGGGACGTCAGGTGCAGGGGTGCCTTTTAGGGTCGGATCTTCTTACAAGCTCCTAATTGTGGTTGGAGGGACCTTCCGGATTTGGGCCACAGGCGTTGGCTGGAGGCAGGTCAGGTGTTGCCTGATCTCAGGTCAGGGTTGCCAGGGGGACCTCCTTGTGGTGTTTGCCCATTCTAATTCGGACCGTGGACAGTGGGTGCAGAGTGGTGCGGATTCACGGTGTCCGGTTGCAGTTAAACAAATCCGGTGTTCATGGGAAACACAGCCTTTGTGGTTGAAGGCAGGTAGGGCTTCCAGGGTTTTTGAGGTTGCAGGCTGCAGGACACACCGGCATTTCGCAGGAGCAGGTTCGAGTGGGAGACAGGCCGGTAGGGCTGGGGCCAAGTCAGTGGATGTCTTCCTCTTGTTAGCTTTGGCACGGCTGTTCGGTCCATCTTCTTCTTTTCTTGTAGTTGGTTCTGGTCTGAGGAAGCAAGGTTCAGGGTTGCCCCTAAATACTAGATTTACAGGAATTGAAGGTGGGTAAAAAGGTTGGGACCAATGTGTCCCTTCCCTGGGGTGGGTACACCCCCTATTATGCCACCTTCCAGTGGGAGGGGGGCATAAGCCTTTCCCTGGTTGGCTGAGTCTACCCATCTGCAAGATGGCGGGTACTTAGAGCTGGGCTTCACCTCGCCTCTCCCAACTGAGGGGTGCAGTTGGCAGAGGTGGGCACACCTCTCTTTTTCACTTGTTTTTCCCGCCGGTTCTCCTGCCCAAAGTGGGTGTAAGATCCAGTGGAGACCAGTTGCTGAAAGCAGCAAGTGGCCTGGGGAAGCTCACAAAGGTAGAAAGCCTTTGAAGCTTCCCCTTCGGGAACCTTGCCCAACCAGGGGGAGGAGGATAAGCACCTCGTCCCAGGATGTTCTTTGTTTCAGGCACAGAGAGCAACAGGCTCTCGACCCAGGGGTTCAGAAACATGTCTGGTGATGGCAGCTGAAAGCAGCCACTCAGCCTGGACACTAGTGGTAGGTTAGTTTTCAGGGAGCAACTCTAAAATGCCCTCTTTGTGCTTATTTCATTAAATCCCACACTAGCATCAGGGGGGGTTTAATGCGCTGAGAAGTTTGATACCAAACATCTGTTTTCAGTGTAGCCATTATGGTGCTGTGGAGTTTGTAATGACAAACTCCCAGCACCATATATTCTTATTGGCAGCACTGCACTTACAATGTCTAAGAATGGACTTCACCACTGTAGGGGTTCAGGGCTCATGCACCTGTACCCTCACCACTGGTATAGTGCACCCAGCTAGAGGGGTGACTGATCTATGCTAGGGCAGTGGGTTGTAAGCATGGCACACAGAGATGTGTGCCATGTGGACTCTTCACTTTGTTCTGCACCAAAACACGCAGTCAAAGCACAACAGCAATTCAGCACAAATTTGGGCAACAATGCAGAAAGAGGGCACTTACTCACACACTCCTAAAGCAAATACTTCCACTCTTCCAAACTCGCTACTGTATTCTTCTCACACATTTGCTGGCTATGTGCCCTCTGGACTACTGTTAGGGAGATAATCAATGCTTCCCCAAAAAGCATTGCAAAAATAAGAAGAGTGCAAAATCAGGCAGGCAGAATGTGCCTGCCCTTAACAATCAGAATCATATCAAGCAGCCATGAAGTATCCTGGTTGAGCACAGGTTCAATCACAAAGCAGTATGCGCTATTCACAAGGCATAGTGATAAAAGAGTGTGACTACTTTCAATATTTTAACGTTGTGAAGTTTCAACAAGAAACCTATGTTTCTCTTCCATTACTCCAATCCTGCAACATCCCTTCAAGGCACAAAGATATGGAGGAAGATTCTTGGGGATCCAGGGTTCAAACATTTTGAACAGCCGTTAAACTTTATTCAGAACACAAGTATGTCACCTTCACTTCCTGGCATTCATCGAAGTCTGACGATTTGCAGACTTTTCAAACACCAAGTCATTATTGACGCCACTATTTGCTTTGCAGGTGAATCCCTTTTTCTATCATTTTTTTTATGGGGTGTGTAATGTTCACAGGGTGCCCCCACATATTAACTCCCCTCACCACCAAATGATATTTCTCCAGCTCAAACTGCAGCAATGTTTAATTTGGTGCTGCAGTGCAGGCGGTGTAATGTCAGTAGGCTTTCAAAAAGTGGGCAAAAGTCCACATATCAACTCTTACATCTCAATGGGAGTGACAAAAGAAAGTCATATCAGAAGGGTTCTGGCTGGACACTAAGAAGCGTATTTACAAGCCCCTTTTGCTACCGCAGTGTCACTTTTTTTGATGCTCTGATGGCGTAGTTGCATTTTCCATATTTGGAAGGTGGTGCTAAGCCACTTCGCTTGGCTTAACACCACCTTATAAATATGCCCCTTTCCACTGCAGTCCTCTGTGAGAAAGGGGCATGCCGTGGGTGGTGCTGTGGGCATTCCACCTCAATACGCATTGCTTTTTATGCTGCCCCAGATCTGCAAGGCAGAGGAAGCATCAAAAATGAATTCTATGGAATACCAGGCATTAGAGTGCCGATACCTGAAGGAATTATTAATTTCTCCTTGTGTTTTGCTCTTTCTGTGTGTGCTGTTTCTGAAACGAGGGGATGTGCCATTTTCTTGTGAATACTGCACATGCCTGCATTTTCAAAATCTCAGAGCACGGTGCTGCAAAATTTGGCACAGCTCCACCTTCAAACATTTTTGGGGAAATATGCCCCTAACATTCTCCTATTTCTGAAATATGATTGTCATAATTTAACTATCTCTGAACTTTGCATGACTTAGCTAGTTTATAGTTCTTCATGAAAATTCTAAATGAATAAATACATTCATGCATATAGACATACATATTTTTGTTTAAAATCACCTGTTCTGGATGGAAACTTCTAACCAAACAAGCAAAAAGTCTTTCAAGCGACCTCAACGAGCAACGGGTCGCCCAGCTCTTTCATATCCCCTGGGTCTCTAAATTATACACCCCGAAAATTCTTCCATCGTATCTGGCAGCTTCTACGAAAGTACATATAAAACTTCAATTGATACGATTTCGTTTTTGGTTTAATCCCGCTGATGGCATACAAGTTTGGCCAGGGGTACAGGAAACGGGCATCATCTCAATGCTGCTTTTGCAAGCAGGAAGAGGAAAACCTTCTCCACATACTGTGCATTTGCCAAAAACTTCGAGCCCAAAGAAACTTCTGGTTGCATACCCTTTGGCTTCTTCTTAACATCAGGACCTGCCAGGAAGCACTAGACGCCTGCATGAGAGGAGACTCTCCGCAGTTGGCGGCTCGTTTTGTTAAGTTTATTTTAGAAATTAATTCCCCTAACTTGCTTTTTGACCCAGCATGAGTTCCTTTTCTGGTGACATTATTGCACGTTCTTTCTTTAATTTACAATTTTTCTGTTTTAATTGTTCTGTGCATCCTTTTACTCTTAACATGTAACGTCCATCCCAGTGCATGTACAATGCAACGATTTTAATTAATTGCGCAATAAAAACTTTTACTTTACTTACTTTACCTGTTCTGGATGAGATGGCTAGATGTTGTGCGAGTTGCAACAGGAGATTAGTAAGTCCACTCTCACATGTTGGTCTTATCGTCTTGCTTCTGCTTCAGTGGAAATATGCAAAGCCTGTTGTATATAAATAATTTATCGAATAAATGTGCCAACAGTATCTGTATGGTGAAAGTTCTTAAGGTACTTGCTCTTCTGTTTTCCTTTTGCACTTGTGCATCTTATTAATTGACTTCTAGGAGAAGACACTTGAGACCCAATCATAAAGCATACAAAAGGGGGTATTAGGTGAATGGCATCGAAAATCTAGGTGTTGAATAACAGACACAGTGTGATAAACAAGCATTTGCAATGCAAACGGTCTCGCCTCTGGGACTTTACATGTATTTGGCAACGCAGCACCTTAGCCTGTGTGCTGAAACATTTACTGTTCTTCAACATGTATACAGCATGCTTCTCTCATGACAGATGAGTTGCAGCTCAGATAGCAGCCGTGCAAGCTTCTCCGACATACACAAAGCAGGTAAAATACATTGAATAGCATGCTTCTTTACGACACAGTGGTCTCAGGCAGCTTTTGTATGTTGGAGAAGCTTGCATGGATGCTACCTGAGCTGCAACTGATCTGCCATGAGAGAAGCTTGCAGTCAGCTCTCTTGTGATTACAGTACCATAACACATCAACAGGTGCTGAAGTTTACAAGGAATAAAGATTCCACGTCCATTCAAATATGAGCATATTTGCAGCGACTTCAAACAGCTATCAGTATTGCACCAGTAAAAGTACACCACCTCTGCTTAGACGTTCTGATACTGCCAAATTAAATAAATAACAGACCAGATGCACTAGAAGGGGTGAGACATTCAAAATATAATCGCTAATCCCCCGTTTGAAGACAATAATTTGTTTTGATATAGTGCTTTATGTGATAATTTTGGCTCCTTTGGGCACTGTAAATAAGATGTTACGCGTACCCAATATACTGACTTCAGTAGAAAGGAGGGCGAGGTTTGCGCTTCCGGATTTGAACTTGTGGTAAGGCAGATCAGGAATGAATGGTGGATGGATGGTTGGGTGAAAAGATGGAGGGGATAAAGTTTGGCTAGGTGGAAGAGTGAATACATGGATGAATAGATAAATGCTTAGAAAGTGGTCTCACTGGTGGACTCAATGATCTTGCTCAGCGCCAAATAAACGCTTGAGTATACTTGTTCTGTTCGCCTTCTCTCTTACATGCCATCTGTGCCTATCATTGCTTGTCATGTGCCCACTAAGTGCACCACAATAGGCAGGCCAGCCTCTCTGGCCCATACCTCTCGCCTTTTTTAAAATAAAGTTTGCCTCGTTGTTTTCCTGTTTAGCACGCACTGTTCATCTGGAGTTTGGCACTGGTCTCCTTGATAACCACACAGCGCAAACACTCTTTGCTGGCACAATGTATTTTCTTTCTGAATTTCCACATGTAAAGCGTTTTTTGGGCATCACTCTTGTAAGGGCGTTTGTCTGCAATTAGATGCTGCTGGCACACTACATGGGGATCTGAAAAGGGAGATACCCAGTGGAAACAAACACAGTCTCTTAAAAAAATGGACCCCCCCTTGGAACAGCCACGTGAAATGGAGAACAGAGCTGCGTTAACATAAACTCATTGCAGAGACCAGATCGGTGCAACAGAGAGAACATAGGAACATAACAACTGAGCTACTGTCGCGCCTCTGGCACAGACTCCCTGTGTGAGCCTGAGCAAGCCCAGCAAGGCGCCTGGTAACGGGGAGCAGGAAACAGGGCTTTTAATGTGGGCCCTGGTTCGTGATCACAAACAAACGCTGCTGCCACCTCCACGTCACTGACGCCCATGAACTGTTGCCTCCCCGCCCCTTTGACGATGAACTCTCTCTGCTTTGATCCCTAGCACCAATTCCCTGCCACTGACCACCAGTGACTGCACTGCCAAACCGTGCCTGCCCCCTGCCTCTCTGACCACTCATGCCTAAATCACAGTTGTCTCAACACTGTCGGACGTCTTCCCTTCTGCCACCCCGACCACGAACGACTGTCCCCCAACCCCCAAGGTGCCTACATTCTGCTTCTTAGGTCCATACTTGGCTCCCTGCCTGCATCACCACTGGTACACGGTCACCCTTCACACTTGCCTACTCCAGGCATCTTTTCCTGCTCAGGGCTTCCTCGGGACACAAACGGTGCCCCCTGCCCACTACCTTCACCTCCACTTTTCCCTTACGTTCTGCAGAGGTATTTATTCCCAGTGTCCCAGGGTGGCCACCTGCACCTGCATGTGCCATAATGGGGTGCCGGGTCCCATAGAGGGCAGTAGTACCCGCGCACACCAGCCTTGCCTCTGCTCTGGGATCGTGGCAGCCTGACGGCCGGGGAAAGAGGCTCCATGTGCTTTTCCGAACCGTCCGTGGGGCTGGAGGGGGGCTCCGGAGGAGATGAGAGACAAGGGTGAGAGCGGAGGAGACACGTGGACCGTGGGAGTGCTTCCTCCTGACCGACTCCTGCAGTACTTTGTATTTCTGGGAGTGGAGCTCCGCTAAAGAGGAGAAAAGAAAACAGCAGCAATGCCAAGAAACAAGCATTATGTAGTCATGCAGGTGATGGGTGGGTGTGGAGGATGGAGTGGAACCAGCCGCGCTTCACCTCGTCCTGCTTCCGCCGTGAATTGGGAAAATGCCACTGTTTTGTTGTGCAGGCATATGATGTAAAATAAACAAGATGATGGACGGAATGTTTCACAATGGCAAAACATTCACCCCCAGTCACAGATCTGGGTTTAATCCATCATTATTTTGCTCACCAAGCCACCCCATCACGTGCATGCAACACAAAGAGTGCGATTGACCCACCTATCACACTGCAAACAAGCATTTACCTGAGACCTATTGCCTTTTAAATGGAAGTGCCGGCATGAAGGAAGGCACGAACGGGAGGGGGTGGAGGGGTAGTTGTGGTACAAGGAGTTACACACTATGGGAGTGAACGGGGAGAGACCGGGAAACAAAACGGTCTTAAAAGTAAAGGGGTGGATAGGCTTGGAAGAGCAAAAATTATGCCAGGGACTAAGAATCCAAAAACCAATCAAAATGCAGAATTTTTCATTGAAGCCAATCAAATTTATGGGCGGAAAGTGAGCGGAGCGTCTCCCGCTATACTGTATACAGCATCTCTCAACGAAACAGCGCATGGGCTGCCTAGGCGAGACCTAAAAAGCTGACACAGAATTTGCAAGAATAAGTACAGTGGGCTGGAGCACTGTAGCCTAATCCCATCTATTGTTGAGTTCAGAGGCACTCCAGGCTGCCAAGGCCCTGTCAGGGAAAGAAGGCGTAGTAATGCTGTCTCCCTCTTTGTGGATGTCAAGTTAATTCTAGATTACAGTACGTTGGTTCTAATCAGAAACAGAAAAAAGATAAATTTTCAGTCTGCATCCAGATAACCTTGTAATCAGAACTATCCACATTAAAACAACTTGATTATTATATACAACATAAAATATTAACAATGGACAGGGCCTGCAATCAAACGAGCATGGCATCTGTTTAATTATGCATTCGGGCCTCCCCAAAGGAGCCTTCAGAGGCGTTGGCAGCTTATAAATTTATACACCAGATGAGTGCCTGATGCCCGGTGGTTTGGAGAGCCAGGCTTGGGGGCCGCAGGCTACTGTGGACAGAGTGGAGGTAGCGGCGGTGACTGGGAGTACCCTGGGGATGGTGAGCGCGTAGGCTACCATCTTGGGTCTGTGTACTCCTCTATCACATGAGAGCAAGAGGCCCCTTGAGTGAAGATCTCCACCTGCAGAGAGAAGGGTCTTTGGGAGTGGATAGAGGTGAGGAGTTGGGGACTCAGACAGTCTGCTCTTTTATAGGCACCCCACCCTGAGGCAGACGGTGGCTCTACCGATGCCCAGTGGAGCAACCATATGAGCTGGAGAGGAGGTTGTGGTTGGCTCATGGACTAGTGACATTATGGCTGTATTTACACCCTTTTTCGCTCATTTGCTGTCTAGCCCTGCTAATTACTACCTGGAATTAACTCAAGTTGGCCCTCATTTCTTACGGGACTGTTGACATGAACCTCAGCTCCGGGGGTGACCCACTTGTGGGACACCCCCGCGCCGCACGGCCACCAGCTGCTGCGTGTGCCCCTTGCCTGCCCCTGCCTCGCTGCTGCCTCGTTGCCGGCTGCCGCCGCTGCGAGTGCTTTTGTTTTTCCCTTGTTTTGTCATTGATTTGTGCTTGTCTGGTTTTGGTGTTTAGTCTGTTTTTGCCGCTTTTAGCGGTAATTTGTGCCTGTTTTTTACTTTTAGCGCGTTTTTCTCTCCTTCCTTGTTGTCCGCCTACCGCGCCGCCCCCCGCCCTCCCTTCCCGCCACCGCCGCTTGTCCCCGCCCCTTTTGTCTTCTGTAACCCTCCCCGCTCCCGCCTCCCAGCTGCCCCGCCCACCCGCGCACTTGGCCTTAAATGGCGACCGTGCGACGCAGGTGAGTGTGACCCACTTGTGGGACACCCCCGCGCCGCACGGCCACCAGCTGCTGCGTGTGCCCCTTGCCTGCCCCTGCCTCGCTGCTGCCTCGTTGCCGGCTGCCGCCGCTGCGAGTGCTTTTGTTTTTCCCTTGTTTTGTCATTGATTTGTGCTTGTCTGGTTTTGGTGTTTAGTCTGTTTTTGCCGCTTTTAGCGGTAATTTGTGCCTGTTTTTTACTTTTAGCGCGTTTTCTCTCCTTCCTTGTTGTCCGCCTACCGCGCCGCCCCCCGCCCTCCCTTCCCGCCACCGCCGCTTGTCCCCGCCCCTTTTGTCTTCTGTAACCCTCCCCGCTCCCGCCTCCCAGCTGCCCCGCCCACCCGCGCACTTGGCCTTAAATGGCGACCGTGCGACGCAGGTGAGTGTGACCCACTTGTGGGACACCCCCGCGCCGCACGGCCACCAGCTGCTGCGTGTGCCCCTTGCCTGCCCCTGCCTCGCTGCTGCCTCGTTGCCGGCTGCCGCCGCTGCGAGTGCTTTTGTTTTTCCCTTGTTTTGTCATTGATTTGTGCTTGTCTGGTTTTGGTGTTTAGTCTGTTTTTGCCGCTTTTAGCGGTAATTTGTGCCTGTTTTTTACTTTTAGCGCGTTTTCTCTCCTTCCTTGTTGTCCGCCTACCGCGCCGCCCCCCGCCCTCCCTTCCCGCCACCGCCGCTTGTCCCCGCCCCTTTTGTCTTCTGTAACCCTCCCCGCTCCCGCCTCCCAGCTGCCCCGCCCACCCGCGCACTTCGCCTTAAATGGCGACCGTGCGAACGCGCAGCGGTCACGCGCAGCGGGCGCGCCGATTGTGCGCCGAAGGCGCGCCAAAGGTAAGCCCGTCTGCGCCCGTCCGCGACCGGATCGCGACCAGCGCCAGGACCCCTGGCCCCCGAGGAGCCCGACCGACCCGCCTGACGTACTCCGCCGCCACCCTCATCGCTCTCAACTCCGGCCGACTCCCTGATTGCCATCAAGCCACACCACGACACACCCACGGACCTTTCAGCTGCCACGCCTGCAAGTTCTCCTGCATCCGGACCTGCCTCGCACCAACACCCGCCAAGTCGAACGCCAACAGCACCCACCTCAAGTGCATCCTGCTCAACACCCGCTCCGTCCACAGACACGCCATCGAACTCTGGAACCTTCTAGACACCACAGCCCCTGACGTTGCCTTCCTCACGGAGACCTGGATGAACGCCTCTTCAGCTCCCGACATCGCCATCGCTATCCCAGAGGGCTACAAGATCGTCCGGAGGGACCGAAACGCCAACCAGATGGGAGGAGGCATCGCCATCATCCACAGGAACACCATCCGTCTCACGACCAGCACCGACAACACCCTGACCAGCGCCGAACACCTGCATTTCCAGATCCACACCAACCCGAACACCACCCTCAGAGGCACCCTGATCTACCGACCCCCTGGACCACGCACGCAATTCAGCGAGGACATCGCCGACTTCGTCAGCCCGCATGCCCTCCCCTCCGCTGACTACATCCTCCTGGGAGACCTCAACTTCCATCTGGAGAACAACAACGACCACAACACCAGCACCCTGCTCGACAACCTCGCCAACCTGGGACTCAAGCAACTGGTGTCCACCCCCACCCACCTCGCCGGACACACACTCGACGCCGTCTTCTCATCCAGCACAGACATCAACTTCAGCCACGCCACAGAGCTTCAATGGACGGACCACAGCTGCGTCCACTTCACCTTCAAGAGAACGACGACCCACCAACACCAGCAACACACCGCCCGCAGAAGCTGGAACAAGATCACAGCAGACCAGCTCGCCACCTCCCTGAGCCAACACCCTCCTGCCAGCTCAGCGAACCCCAGCCAGGCCGCCGATAACATCACGAAGTGGATCAGCAACTGCGCGGACGAACTCGCCCCGCTGAGGACCCCGCCCAGCAGACCCGGCAGCAAGAAGGCCCCATGGTTCACCAACGAACTCAAGAGCTCCAAGAAGAACTGCCGAGCCCTCGAGAAAGTCTGGAAAAGGGACCCGACACCGGACAACAGGACCTCCTACAAACTGGCCACCCGGAAACACCACCAGCTGATCCGCGCCGCCAAGAGAACAGCATTCAAGGACCGGTTGGACAACAACGCACACAACAGCAAGGAACTCTTCAACATCGTGAAAGAGCTTTCCAACCCCAGCGCAGGAAACAACGACATCACCCCATCGCAAGACCTCTGCAACTCCCTCGCCTCATACTTCCACAACAAGATCACGGACATACACAGCAGTTTCAACAACCAACCAACGCACACCACGACCGACCAGCCACCCCCCAGCACCACCACCCTCCACGCCTGGACCCCGATCAGCACAGAAGACACCATCCGCACGATGAACTCCATCCACTCCGGATCACCAACCGACCCCTGCCCTCACCACGTCTTCAACAAGGCCGACGCTGTCATCGCACCCCACCTGCGAGACATCATCAACACATCCTTCGACACCGCCATCTTCCCCGAAAGCTGGAAACACGCCGAACTCAGCGCTCTACTCAAGAAACCAACAGCGGACCCCACCGACCTCAAGAACTACCGCCCCATCTCGCTTCTCCCGTTTCCAGCCAAAGTCATCGAGAAGACCGTCAACAAGCAGATGGCCGCCTTCCTCGAGACGAACGGATCCCTCGACCCCTCACAGTCCGGCTTCCGAGCCAAACACAGCACCGAGACCGCCCTCATCGCCGCCACCGATGACATCCGAGCCCTGATGGACAATGGAGAAACAGCGGCCCTCATCCTCCTAGACCTCTCCGCGGCATTCGACACGGTCTGCCACCGCACCCTAATACGGCGCCTCAGCAACATCGGAATCCAGGACAAGGCGCTGGAATGGATCATCTCCTTCCTCGACGGAAGAACACAGCGAGTCCGCCTACCACCGTTCAAGTCAGAGGCCTCCGAAGTCATCTGCGGCGTCCCCCAAGGATCATCACTGAGCCCCACCCTCTTCAACGTCTACATGAGCCCCCTCGCGGCCATCGTACGCAAACACCACCTCAGCATCATCTCCTACGCCGACGACACCCAGCTGATCCTCTCCCTGACCAACAACCCCGCCGCCGCCAGAGCCAACCTGCACGAAGGGATGAAAGAGGTAGCCGA
Source organism: Lissotriton vulgaris (assembly GCF_964263255.1). Classification (NCBI taxonomy): domain Eukaryota; kingdom Metazoa; phylum Chordata; class Amphibia; order Caudata; family Salamandridae; genus Lissotriton; species Lissotriton vulgaris. Next base: position 1,229,720,439 of record NC_141685.1, read on the forward strand.
GTGGATGACGACCAGCCGCCTGAAACTGAACTCGGACAAGACGGAGGTCCTCATCCTGGGCTCTTCACCCTCCGCCTGGGACGACTCCTGGTGGCCTCCCGCCCTGGGCACCGCACCCAAACCGACAGACCATGCACGAAACCTGGGCTTCATCCTGGACTCCTCCCTCTCCATGACCAGGCAAGTCAACAGCGTCTCCTCGGCGTGCTTCAACATCCTACGCATGCTACGGAAGATCTTCTGGTGGATCCCCACAGAGACCAGGAAGACCGTCACCCAGGCCCTCGTCACCAGCCGACTGGACTACGGCAACGCCCTCTACGCCGGGACCACCGCCAAGCTCCAGAAGAGACTCCAGCGGATCCAAAACGCCTCAGCCAGACTCATCCTCGACATCCCACGATCCAGCCACATCTCCGGACATCTGAGAGACCTTCACTGGCTCCCCATTAACAAGAGAATCACCTTCCGCCTCCTCACCCACGCACACAAAGCCCTACACGACCAAGGCCCGAGCTACCTCAACAGCCGAGTCAACTTCTACGCTCCCAAACGCCACCTTCGATCAGCCAACCACGCCCTCGCCGCCGTCCCCCGCATCCGAAGAGCGACTACAGGAGGAAGGTCCTTCTCCTACCTGGCCGCCAAGACCTGGAACTCCCTCCCGTCCGACCTGCGCCTGACCCAAGACCACCTCTCCTTCAGGAAGAAGCTGAAGACCTGGCTGTTCGAGCAGTAGCGGCACCCCCCCTCCCCAGCGCCTTGAGACCCTACGGGTATGTAGCGCGCTTTATAAGTGTCACTGATTGATTTATAAGTGTCACTGATTGAGCTCCTCCAGATTCCAGGTTCCCTACAAGATGCCTTCCTAAAGCCAGCCTCTAAGGCACAGAGGAGCATGGCCTTGAAACACCAAAAGCAACTTGGCTAATGCTGGGGGATGACTGCATCAATGACATCAAAGGCCCCTCTATCTGCAGCCGCATTGGAATCATTCACCAAACCAGGTGAGAGAAACCATGGCCTCAAAGAAAGGTGAGGGTGGGGCCCCAATTACAAAGGAAGACCTTCAGGCATGTCTAAGTGACATTGATCAATAAAATTTCAAATGTGGTGACCAAGCAGATAAATGCTCTGAAATCCGGATTTAGCAGCAGCGTTCTCCAAAGTAAAAAAAGAACTTCAAGCCCTGGGGAGGGAGCAAGTGGTCACTAATGAGGACAACATAGGAGCCAGGGGAAAGAGAAGCTGCAGGACTCTGGCACTAAAGTGGAAGATAAAGTTAAACTGCTATTCGAGAAATGCTCTGACCCAAAGAATAGGTCATGTTGTGATAACATATGCATCGGCAATGTTTTAGAAACTGAGGTCGATGACATGGTCCAGTTTTGCTTAAACCTGTCCTCCTTAAGATAGCTCAGCATTCAATGTATGGATAGTCAGGCACATAGAGTGGGAGCCCCTAAACCAACCCTGAGAGCGAGACTGAGACACATGAACACAGAATTGGGTTCTTCACAGGTGAAATACAGAATAATGTGGGAAGGCAGGAAATTAGATCAACTTACTTACCGGGACCAAAACATTGCGTTGTACAACAAACTCTCCCCGGCTACCTTGAATAAGAGGGGTGCATTAGCCACAGTGATGTCTGAATTGGGCAAACAACAAATTAGATAATGATAGACATTCCCATTTGCCCTCCAGTTCCTGATGAACTTGAAAACAACACGTTGTGCACAAACTGGAGGAAGATCAGGAAGGTTTGGTACAATCCATGGACCACCCACAATCATCAGCAAAAGACGAGAATACCCTGAAATGGAAACCAAAAGAAAAATAAAAGAAACGCAAACCACCACGCAGGATGAATCAGAAGTAAGGCGGCCTCACAGGCACAATGGGTTTGCTGTGTCTATTAGTTCTGGACTACACCATGGAGGATCTTCCTGACAAACACCCTAAACTTGCCAACTGTTGTAGAGCCTCACCTACAGCTCTGGGGAGGCCAGAAGCGGATGGATGATAGGGTGAAGATACCTTCAAGGGATTTTAGTAAAACAAGATTTTTTGAATCACTTAAGGAATGAAATCGTGTGGGCTTAGTGATTTGAGCCCACTGGTGCTGCTTATGCAACAACAGAGATTTACATATATTCAAAACTGTCACTTATGAGTGATCAGAAAAAGAAGAGAGCATAAAAGGATTGAAAGATGGGTGTATATTTTAAAAAAGTATTTAATCTTTTGTCAAATCAAGTTAAAATGTTGGGTACAAGATGAAAAACAATGACGCAGAAGGGAAAATACATTAATCAACACAGCCCTTGCTACATCAATTGCTCAAGCTTTTCTACCTATCACAAAATTAATTAAGCATTCAATGGTAGATAAAGCCACAGTCGACGTTTCGATCTCTATTTTTTCGTGTGAAAGACCATCCTCAGGACATGGATTTCATATCTTGAGTACCCTTGTTCATATAAGTGCACGGATCAGAGACTCAATTTGTCTAGCGCTGCTGTTGGTTGAATGATTAGTGTTTTGCGGTGAAGTACCCTTATGGGAGCCAGCAGGTGTCCCGGGCAGGCAGGGTGATTTGCACCGCGAAGGCTAAGAATTGCCGTAAAAAAGCCTGTCTAGTCAGTCACTTCCAGAAGCCACAGATTTGGTATGAAATGGAATCCTCAATAATTTTAAAAGGTTCCCTTACACATTAGAAGGTATAATAGTGTCTTCTTGCCAAAATTTCTCAGTAAGGGAGTTTGCTCTGGATTAAATTAGTCAGAGTCCGTCCTCACTCTGTAATTGCTTCAGCAGTAGATGCAGGTTTTTCCTTCTGCGTCATTGTTTTTCATCTTGTACCCAACATTTTAACTTGATTTGACAAAAGATTAAATACTTTTTTTAAATATACACCCATCTTTCAATCCCTTTTTGCTCTCTTCTTTTTCTGATCACTCATAAGTGACAGTTTTGAATATATGTAAATCTCTGTTGTTGCATAACCAGCCCCAGTGGGCTCAAATCACTAAGCCCACACGATGTCATTCCTTAAGTGATTCTAAAATTCTTGTTTTACTAAAATCCCTTGAAGGTATCTTCACCCTATCATTTTTTTTCCCAAACCCTCAAGGGTGTACTGGGTTGCCCACTTTCAATTCTCAGAAGCGGATGGAAGCAGATGTGACTTATCCTCATGTTAGTGGTCTATCTGTTCCCTAATCATGTAGGGGGACATTTCTGAGGAAGGAAACTGGAGAATGGATGAAGGGAGCGGGCATTGGAAGGGAAGGGGTGGGAGTGAATTGTGAATGATCAATGGTTTATTGAGCTGTGATTGTAGTTCAGCAGGCGCTTCCTCATATGTGAAGGTTCCCAGGACGGTAAGGCAAGTTTGGGCTCCATTTGGTCATCAATGGTTCCATTCACTGCATTAGGGAAGTTTTTAAAGTTGTTTCATGGAAAATAAATGGCTTGTACTCCCTAGTTAAGCATCATAAAATGTAGATGGATCTGAGGGAAGTTCACCCAGAAATCCTGTGTCTACAAGAAACACACTTAACATCTACAGATACCCCCTTGATGAAGCACAACCTCTACTCCGCGCAATATTTTGCAGCCACTGAGGCCAAAAAGGAGGAAGTAATGGTCAGGCTTTATAAAGACTTCCATTCTGAGGCAACCAGAGGGATTAGGGGCAATAAAGACAAGGTTGCTATGTTTATTTGGCAGGTAAGTATCTGCTGCAACATTATTAATATATATGCCCCTAACCAGGAACAGGAATAAATGTTGCCTCTCTTACTGTCCTTGATAGGGGACTGGGACCTGTCTAGCTTGTTTTGGGTGCGAGACTTCAGTCTGGATCCTGATGCTCTACTGGGTAAACCTCAGCAAGATCGATGCTCATTTATCACAAGGTCACTGACTCTGCTGTGGGGTATAAAGGATGTAGGCTTGGTGGACCTGTAGCACAATTAGCACCCTGATGGCTTGGAATTCACATTTATCGCCCATACCAATAGATCATATTCGCATATTTTCCTGATGTAGGGCACCCCCGATATATTAGGAGACACCCAATCTGGCGATTTAAAAAGTTCCTCCTGAAAAGTAGAGTCACGAGACAGGAGCTCAGCCTGGCGATGTCAGTACTACGAGACAAATTATCCTAATGAGATGTCTCCAAACACAGTGTGACACAATTTTCTGCCATTTTTTTAGGGCGATGTATAGCAGAAAGAGTCTTGCAATGGTAAACAGAGCCTCCCTGGAGACTGATCTAAAGGCGGCATCAGAGTGCCAATGACGCACAGGTTCCCTGAAAGATCTACAGAAGGCTATCTCCCTGAAAAGAGAGGATGGTGCTTGCAACAAGGATTTTGTGAGTAGGGCAATAAGATGGGATCATCCATTATTCGACAGTTAAGGACTCAAATAATCCAAAGGCTTATACCCACAATTCACCAAGAAGGGAAATTGATGTGGGTTAGAATGGAATAACTTATTACTGAAGAGGAAGTCCTCAAAGCTATTTGGGAGGTACAACCGATGGGTTAACAAATCACTTCTATAAGCATTTTAAACATGTAGTGTCCACAAATCTACTACCACTATTTACCTAATTTTTATGATCCCACACTGTATCCTCATTGATGTCAGAGGAGAATATTTTACTTATACACAAACTGGGGAAAGCCATCTGATCTATGTGAATCACTTATAGCACTGTTGAATAATGATGTAAAACTTTTTACATCAGCCTGCCTTGGTGGAATCTGCTGTGCTGACTGACCATCGAGAGATTCTGGAGACGGAGAAAGGTCTCCTGCCTTGGAGTCTATCACTTCACATGCAGTTCCTCCTGGATCCAGATCAGTCAGGTTTTATTCCCCAGAGGCAGGCAGCAGAAAATATTAGTAGGGTACTCCACCTAATAGAAAATGCCATTTATAGAGTAATCCCTATGCTAATCCTGTCACTTAATGCTGAGAAAGCGTTTCATGGGGTTGACTGGAGATCACTCTCCAAAACACTTGAAGCAATAGGCCTGGGCCTAATAATGCCATCTTGACTGGCCTCGAGCTACCCACATCATATGGCATGGGTATTGGTTAATGGGTAGAAATTGAGAAAGATTACACCATATGAGGAGCACACCAGGGATGCCAACATTCCCCCTTCCTATTCATTCTCTTGCATGAACCATTTGCAACAACTTTTCTCATACTGGCCAAAGGTCATAGGCATCACATTTTGCAAGGGGGGCAGTGTAAAATCCATCTATTTGCGAACAATATACTTCTAAGGGTGACTGGCCCACTTCAATCCATTCCTAAAATTGCGGAAATCTTGGAGACCTACAACAGAGTCTCTGGTTTCAATGTAAACTATGACAAGTCAGCGATGTTCGGAATAGGATTGAACCCTGGAATCAAACAGGCACTCTCTGCTATAGCTTCTTTTTGATGGGCTGGCAGTCAAAAACTGAAATATATCAGCATATATATCACCACAGTATGGAGAGCTATATTAAAAACAATATAACCACCTACTTGGCACTATCAAAAATAATCTTTAGAAATTTAAGAACCTCTATGCATCCTGGTTGGGCAGAGTAGCGGTAATTTAACAAAATGTACTCCCTAGGCTACTTTATTTGATCTAGGCCCTTCCTGTCAAACTCCTTGAGAAGGATATCCACAACTCGCGGCAGGCTATCAACCACTTCATTTGGGCAGAAAAGCGGGCAAGAATACCCATGAAAGTGCGGATAGTCTCTGAGCATTTGGTGGTTGGGTCTCCCTAATATTTAAACAAAAACAAACAATACTACCAGGAGCTCAGCTCAAAATCCTACTTGAGTGGTCAGTTATTGAGACTGAACACTACTGAATCCATATAGATGTGGCGGTGTTGGGTACAGCTCTCTCGGCAATTCCCTGGTTTCGTAAATTTGCGAGATACCCCGGTTTGTTGCTGCCTGGCCAGAAAGTAGAATGCCTATTGACATTTGGACTCACTGATGTGGAATCAACCTTTGGCCACATACCCCTTCTCCTTCACACCACTGTTTGGCAACAGACGTCTCTCTGGGCATGGTATGGAGTGTCTTTGCTGAATGGGCGGAGGCTGGCTGCAGATTGCTACATGATCATTTTCAGGGGAGAATATTAAGGAAAACTCATTAATTACAATGTAAGCTAGACTGTAATATCAACTAAAAGACTGTATGCAGTATTTGTAATTGAGAAACGGGGGACTTTCTCCCTTGAATAAAGTAAACATCACTACCTATAAAATAATCTAGTAGACGTTCATTACACTATATAAGACACCCAAGAGGGCGTATTCCACTAGTTATCGTGTATTGTCAGAGGTGGAGCCAAATATAGAATGGCCATAAATGAAGAAATGGACCCAGTCCCTGGGGGTCCCTAGAAATCCCCCCCTCTGTGTGAAACCATGGTCTGATGACCCAACATTAATCAAGAGTATGCAATACAGGGACGAGATTCTAATCCATTGTCATGTAATAGAAGCTTGATTAAAGCAGATGTATAGCTTTGCAGAGGATATGTGTTGGAGAGGATGTGGGCAAGAAGGAGAAACCATACATATCTGGTGGTCCGGTCAAAACCTTGACGAATATTGGGGAAAAAGAAGCTGAGCATTTTTTGAGGGATCAGAGGATTCCGGCAAAGGCCGAACATGGCAGAGTTTATCCTTGGCAACCTACCTCCGGAACCGGACCACATGACAAAAGGGGACTGGAGACTCATAACGAATATATTATAGCGCTGAAATGTGAGCCCCTGAGTGTATTTACAATGAAGGAATGGGCACTATAAATAAATCAATAACCCTTGCGTAGCCCCCTACGGAACCACTCATCAACTTTTTCTTATTACCAGGAAACTCTCCTAAAAATCACTCAGCATGATGTCCTCAAAAACTACCAACTTGTAAGAGTTTGCTTGTATCTCCTTGTTCTTGTGTATGAGTAATGGCATGCAGAATTCCTCTATAGAACACTATTTCAAATGTTTCCTTGGGGGGTAGCTCCCAATGATGCAACAGTCGCAGTGGCACTAGGGCTCAGAAGCCTTAGGAGACAATTGAACCCTGTTTATTGCTGTATTTTCTTAGACTGCCAAAAGTAAAGCGACCCATTTAAATTGCTTGTACAAGCCCCCACCGGACACTTTCTGCACTACTACCCGGTGGCACTCACTGTGTGTAAATATAATTAATGGTAAACTACCCAGAAGCAGGTACACTTTCTAGCCTGTGAGTTATCATATATATTTAATAAAAAAGAGCCTCTGTTGTCGTTGTGCACACAGAAACCCATTCGTCATACACTCCCTGAACAAACACACTCACAGGCTAGCTGTGATCCATGTGAAGAAAGTTTGTTTACATCCCCTGATGCAGCATAAAATAATATAATAGAAGCAACCACTGGTCACTAGAAACCTCAGAAGAATGCACATGATAAAGTACATTCATACTCTCTTGTATTGACTCAATTACTGGAGCTAAAATGTTGCCACTTCCACATAATCCTGTGATGGGGTACCTCAACCATCGGTGATGGAGGAAAAGATTTCAAGAATGATCATAAACCTAACTAGTGAATCAGTATATAGTGAAGCACAAGTAATCTTGCAAGCAGACGGGATGTTGCTCCCAGTTCCCCCTCAGATACAATTATGTGTTGGACTCTATCAAGGATCGCTAGCTGGTAAGTATGATATATGTAATTATGTGTGAAGGGCAATGTCATTTGCTAGAAATCACTTTAGAATTCCCAGTTCCAACTGGGCTCAAAGCCAAAGAATTGAAAGGCCCTAGTGCTTAATCAATGTTGACATCTACTACTCACAAGGAACTGTTGATTCAGAACCAGCAATTCTTCTTTGTCTTCTTCACCTTTATATGCCTAATGAACATGGACTTCTTAACGTGTGCATCTTCTGGTTATCAGCCCGCCAGTGGCTTGACAACACCTTGTGCCTGGCATGCAACTGTTTTGTCCCATTGGTTGGGTCTTTTCCAGATCGTCTGAAGCCTACGAAGACAGGCTCCACTCTCAGGGGTCATCTCAAGTCCCCGCCACTCAAGCTAGTCTTGAAACAAAAAATTCCATGATGCACTGGCCACTGACTGTACTAGTCTACTTCACTACTCTACTCGTGAAAATCAGCTATAGACGCTAACTTAGGACAAACTTGCATTGGAGGTAGAGTGGCGGTCTGGAACCACCGCACCAGTGGTCCAACTTCCATATTACGAGTACGGCTGTCAGACCTCCCAAAGACCACTACAACCGTGATCCCTGGACATGGCGTGTCAGTCTTGAGGCTGCAATGGGCTTGGTGGTACAGCTGCAGCACCGACAAGCATATTATGAGTTCTGTCACTGCCAGCAGTCTCATGGTGATTCTCCCACCATGAAACTGATGTGGGCGGGGAAACAAAGGCAGCCATAGAGGGCCCCCTCTCGCCCCAGTTCATAGGGGTGCATGCAGGGGGGCAACATGTTATTCCCCCCTGTGTGCATGCACCCCTGTTTTTGCATGGCTTGGTCTGCACAGTCCATCCCATGCAGGAACATGCATCGGTGGTCTTACAGCAGGGCAGTTCTAAGGCTTACATATGAGTCTTTGCACTGCACCGCCACAGGACCGCCATGCCACCTGCCTGCCAGTCCACGAAATAACTTGTAATCTGGCGAGCTGGCAGTGGTGAGGTTTGGCGATGTAGGATCAGGGCAGAATGGTGGCATGGTGGCCCGCTCCTACAGTGCCAAACTCATAATCAGGACCTTCATCTGAACTCAACCATTAAACTGTTCCACTCTTGCACTCCACCACCAGGGACAATGACCCTAAAAACAGACAACCTATGGGCAATTTTTCTACAGTGAAATTACTAAACTTGATATCATTGTTTTCCTATATCTCGATTGTGCATCCAGTACAGTATTAATTATCTTGGAGGCTGGTTTCACACTAAACAAATTAAAATACACAAATGTTAATAAATATATGTTACCCTAGTTAGTTAGTCAGTGCCACTGGAATTAAGTCCAGTTCATAGAGTCTTTATTTCGATTATAAAACCATAAAATACATTACAATCAATTAAAAATTAACAAGTTAGGAAATACTTTGTTAAAATAATTGAGTCATCGCAAAATAGCATTAATGTAGTACTAAACCACAGTTCAACGACTCATATATTGTAAAACAAATATTATAAGAAGAATATAAGATTTCGAATAGGATAAGCCGTACAGCATCTACCCCATTAAGCAAAAATGACAGAATAGAGCTACCCCACATTCCACAAATGGTTTGAACAAATCAGGTCAGTGTGTCCTAAGTTTATTAGCCCGATATACCCATAACCAACTCAGGAATTTAGCAATAGCAATAACAATGGATTCCTGGGTACATGTCTGTAAAATCCTCAAGGCCTCAATGGCAACTCTTGTGCCAAGAATAGTACAGATGGGTTTGAGCCTTTTCCTCCTTGGTGACCTGTAGGCCGGGCAGACAAATAGTATGTGGGGGATAGATTCTGACTGTGCCAAGCACAAGGGGCACATTTCTGTTGTGGGCTTGTGCCATCTACTGGTGAACGCTCTAATCAGTAGAGAGCCCACCCTAAACTGGTGATAGAGCTTCCTTTCCATTGGTTTTAAAATAAAGTCCCAGTAGGGTTCATACCCAAGCTTGTGCTTTATAATTAGAAAGTCCCTGGTCAAGGTAGGTCCTGTAATGGAATAGAAGCATTTCATCTTCACCAAATCCATATAGACAGCCGTAAGCTCTTTTTTTGAGGGGAAGGGGTCGATTCAGGGGTTCTCCCATAAGTTACCCATCCCCATTTCTATTAAGGTTTCTTTTATATACTGAATCCATTTGATCTTACTTAGGGTCCAAGCCCCCCTGAAATCCAAAAGGGGTTTAGCATATATTAAGAGCTCAGGGGTGGCCCATAGCCTTCTCCAGAGGGCTATAGGCCTAAATCAAACTAGGTCCTCATTATGATGACATCCCAGATCCAGAAATAAGGGCACCAATGGAGTAGATTGCGGTTAGCCTATTAACGCTCTCATAAATTTATTTTGGGCGATAACCAGGGGTGCCGTCTCCTCATGGACCCACAATTCAGTGCCATATGAGATAGCACTTGCAACTTTAGTTTTAAATATTTTAAGGGCAGGGGCTTTGGGTTTGGTGAGGAAAGCTTATGTTCTTTTAGGAGGGCCCCAGCCAACTGCGCGGGCTTGTAAATATAAATGCACATGTATTTATATAGCGCAAATCACCAACCCGGTATCTAAGCGCTACCGTCATGGTATTCCCCTGTGAGATAACCCCGGTAGGGTATCCACAAGTTGAAAGCCAGGCATCCCACCGCGAGGGGCCGTTGTGGAGATTAAGCAAGCTATTGCCCAGGGTCGCAGAGTGTGAACCCACGAATCGAGTAGGCACCGGAGCGAGAATTGTCGAGTCTGTGGACATTTTAGGACTCAAGACCCACTGAGCCGGGAATTGAACCCTGGTCCGGGGCTGACCTCTGCTTCCAGGTATGCCTCCTCTAACCAGTGAGCCACACTTCTCCACTTCAAGGCAAGCATGTCAATCTGCGGCTTCCAATTCAACTTCCTGTTTAAGGTTATCCCCAGGAAGGTGAACACTTCAGTCTGCTCTAAAGCAACATCATTCACATAGACTTTACCCTTGGTAGCTTTAGATTAGTGGAGAACCATACATTTTGTCTTGTCCACATTGACCGCCAACTCATGATCGCGGCAGAACTCCTCAAAACGAGACAGAGCCAGATGTAGCCTGGATTGAGTCTTGGATAAAATCAAGGTGTCATCCACGAACATGAGTAGGGGGAATTTCAGGCCCCCAAGAGTTGGTGCATCAGTGGGACATGTGGAATAATATTGCACTACCCTGTCAATGAATAAGGAAAATAGGTTAGGAGCAAGAACGCATCCTTGGAGCAAGCCCTTTGACACCGGAAATTTCTGTAACCTCTTCATGTGTACCCCATCGAACCTGAGGTTGGTTGGAGTCATGCAGTTTGACTAATATTGCTACCAGCTCCAGTGGCATACCCACTTCTAAGAAAGCTCTCTACATTTTGTTTCGGGGAACCAAGTTGAAAGCAGACTTTAAATCAATGAAGGTCGCATATAACGTGCCCCCACCTACGATAACAACCCTCCAGTTAATCATCAAAAACCTGAGCACCAGGTCAATTGTGCTGGTATGGGGGCGGAAACCTTCCTGCAGGGGTGAAAGTATCTTAAAATCCTCTATCCACAAATGGATTCGACTTAAAACTAACCTAGCAACTATTTTCTGAACAGAATCTATAGGGCTAATAGGCCTATTGTTGCCAGGTAATGCTCTATCCCCCTTTTTATATACCAGAATAATGACTGCACCAGACCACGTGTCAGGGATACACGCACCGCTGGCAATGGAATTGGCAAAATAGGTAATATAAACCCCCCAGTTGTCCTTATCGTGGGCAAATAGATCGGCTGGCACACAATAGGGGCCCGGGGCCCTACCTCTCGGGATGAGGAAGAGGACTGTATCAACCTCAGATTTGCTAAATAATAGAGTAGGAATCAGGGTGAGTATTCTAAATTCATCCAGATTATTATCAGTGGTAGAGAACTGGGCCGCAAAATACAGGGCCCACTGTTGCGGTGGAACATAGTTAATTGGTTTATAGGGTGTCCCGTCACTCCCTCATTTCACTAGCTGTCAGAAATTTGTCATACTCTTTTCATTACTAGCTAGGAGAAGATTGTGCCAGTGATTGTTTTCCCACTCCTTTTTAGCTTTAAGTTGGGTTGCTTTATATTTTACCCTAGCATATTTAACTTCTCCCATGTCTTTGGATCGAATAGCCATTGACAATAAGCGATACGCCTCTCTGCAGGTTTTGTTATACCAGCAGGCCTTTAATGCCCCTGCCTTCTTTTTGCTGGTCTTGATGAAAAATGTTTTAAGATTGGAAAACAGATCTTGATGGATCTGAGGGGCTATTAAATTAATATCCGCCTGTGAGGCACAGCTTTGAAGACAGGATATTGAATGAGTAACCAGGGCCTTTATTGCACCTAAATCCCCTTCATTCTCGATAAGCCTGGTCCATCTTACTCTCCTCATGTCATTTGATACTATGGGAGGGAATTCACCTACCACCTTTTTGGAGAGGTTCTGTGGAGACAGGGCCTTAATTGTCAAAATCAATGGGTCATGATCGCTTTTCATGCGTTCTTGGACCTTCATATCAATTAGGGAATGCCATGATGAAATATAAAGATGGTAAACTTGATCAACAGACCAGGTCTCCTGGAATGCCAACAGATCAAACTGTTCAATAAACACTGCCCAATCACCTGCTGCAGTTTTGGGTAAGAGTCCTGCGATGTTCCAAGAACCTACTGTCACTCATAACAGACTTGTGATGACCTTGAGGTACACTTCCTTGAGAAGAAGGAGGGGGGCTATCTCCTCCACTTGCATGTCAGGACCCTGAGGGCAGTAGTGTGTAATAAGGCCCAAAAGGTGTGCGTTGGCTGTATCTTTATGCACCTCCTTTCTCTGTCTCACTTGGATGGGGTAGGCTCCCCCGAGGTGTCCAGGTTTGTTGCATGATACGTCCCCCTCTGTGGAAATCTCTCTGGTTTTATTAGGGAGGATAGGTGTAATACGGGAGGGGGAACCATTGCCATTAACCTCTGGGACCCCAAGAATACTAAACCCAGACGAGACAAAATGATCAAAGGCTGTAAGGCAGTCGATATCTTCAAGTGAGGCCAGGGCAATAAATTGATTATTAAGAGGGACAGGGTAGTTAAGTTGGCCGTATGTTTGAAGAGGCCATGTCCTTCCAGCATATCTGGGAGTGACCATAGGGCGATAAAAGTACCCCAGAGGAAGGACAGAGATGTTGTCTCTAGCGGCAAGATCTCCCGCCTTCTCCAAGATTTGCTGAACCAAACCAGGGGACCCAAAACTTAAAACGACACTATCACCCCTGAACGACTTATGGGACTTTCCTATCCATGATCCTCTACGTACCATTTTGAATTAATTAAACAATTGGTTTTTAATCCCTGTCCTTAGACTCAATAAGTGTAAAGCCTTATTTATCAATGTTGGCCAATCCTCAGATACCCGCGTCGCTAACCTAGGGACATTGCCTAAAACTATAATGTAGGGGGTAGCTTCCTGGGGAAGGTGTAAAAAAGTAGAACCATTCTGGGCACCTAGCGGGCATGGTCAATTGGGAGAATATGTCCGAGTAGCTCTCAAAACAGGTTGCAAACCCAATGAGCTGGAGCCCCCCTGTGGTGTGGAAGTATGATGGCTAGCATCGGGGGCCAGTGGAGTTCGATGCATTGGAAACAACCCCTTTTGCAACCTGGTCTCCACCACCCTCCTGTGAGGACCGGCACCCACCGACCGTCTGAGCTCTAGCGGAACTCGAGGTTGGATGCGACAAGACCTGTTCTAGTTTGTTTAACCTACCCTCTATCAGGCTCAGTTTGTGGATCATGGGGTCAAGGAGGTTAGAGATTCCCTGCATTATCCGTGTATAGAGGGATTTCTCAATGGGTGTGGGGGGGACTAATAACTGCGGCAGTAGCCATATAGACTGGCTACATCCTTCGTGCCCCCTTTGAGCTGCCTTCCGTTTAGCCCCAGCTGTAGGTTCGGAAATAGCCTTGGATGGGCCCGACTTTTCCTTTTCTTCAAGGGGGGCTCTCCTTTGCCAGCCTGCATTGCTTTCTTGCCCAAGGTTGTAACCGTTCGTAGGCATGGATTAGTGTCAGGGGAAGATATAGAGTCAGATGGAATATTTGAACATAAAGTGTGCTGACTTAGGGTCGTTAGAGAAGGGGTGGGAGGTATATCTAAGTGTGTTAGCTCAGTGTGGGTAATCACCCTACCATTTGGGGGTGGCAATAAGGGTTCTACGGGTAGCCTACATTCGGGTAATTGGATCTCGTGGATCAATGCAGATTCTGCCCTAGACAGAAAAGCATCAAGCGTTCCCACAACCCCCCTCCCACCCCTGTCTTGCGCTTACAAGAGGGACCTTTCCCCACAGGAGACATAACCACGGATCATTTAAGGCTGGGAAGAACCCTTACTAGAGTAGAAAAAAAACAAAAAACATAAGGTGGCCCAGCCTCTACCAGTCTTGGACGGGCTCAGACGGGCCCGCTCTTGGTCCGGGCTTTGTCCGGGCTGCATTCTGCGGGCGTCCTGTGCCACGGTGTGAGAGGCTGCACTAAAAGCACATTGGCCACGCCTCCCTCTCACACATGGCAGCTGGTGAAGGTAGCGTTGCCCTCTGGGGTTTGAAGTCCCCCCCCAGAGTGTGCAGGTTGGTGCGTGGTGCACAGCGCTGCCCCTGGAACCCTCGTCCCACCAGGAGTCCCTTTGGTGCGTGGCGCTGCCCCTGGGACCCTCGTCCCACCAGGGATTGCTTCGGCTGGGCGGGTGCTGCCTTGGATGGGCGGCAGTTAGGTATAGAACAGGCAGAAACAGTTGCCACTGGAATTCACACATTCACATTCACTTTTGCACAATAGATGGAACAAGAATTATTCAAATGCTTCTACTGTGTTTAGTGGTGTGACCTTTACTATTCACCAGCGGTTCTTAACCTGCGATCCTATAATGCCTACTCAGGAGGTCCACAACTGTTTAGAAAATTTATTATGGATCAATTTATAAAGTTTATATGCTTAAAAAAATAAATAAAAACTTAAAACACTATAAATTTGAAGGGATCTGAAACTAGAGGATAAAACTATGTTGCTATTTTTATCCTCATTCTTAAGTTGTACAAGTACAGCAAACAGAATATAGTGTGGACGATTGACAGCCTCAATTGATATACTGATGTGTGCCGTCAAAAAAGAGGCGGGTTCTCTGGCTTCCAACAGTGATTTAGTGGAGGTCCACCGAAGTGAAAAGGTTAAGAACCACTGATATACAGGACTACGAAATGTAGTTCTTAGGGGTAGATTATTGAAAGTTTGCACAGAGGCAACGTGATTGAAAACAAAGTGACTATTTAGTATCACTTATAGAAGTACATCAGTGCAGTGCAAAATTGTGATGCATCTCACAAGCCCCCGCACTAACTTTAGTAACAAGCAAGCAAGCAATACTTTATTCTTCAACTTGCATTAAAGCACAGAAAATATGATACATCGATTTAACAGAAGCATCTAAAGGCAGGAGCCCCAATGTGAGGAAAGGAAACATAAAATTATAACTCTTAGTTGTTATCATTTTATGTTTCCTTCCTTTGCGGGTTGGTGGACTGCTCTGCTCACGCGGAGGAGGGCAGAAGAGGAGTGGTTTGCCTACTCCTAAAAGTGCACAGTGACAGTTTGGTCGCCCAAACCCCCTAAGCCCCCGTAGTAACTCTGCCCATTATTTCTTACTTTCTGACCTTCAATACAAAATATCCCAAGGCGTTAAGTGCCCGTATCTACCAAAGACCAGAACAAGTGCACACAATACACTGACACTGCTGTAATTGTGTTTCATTTGCACATATACAAGCATATAGCTCACAGAGTTTGTCATTTTTTTAATGGATGTGCATGCTTATTATAATATTCATGAAAAAGCTATATTAATGGAGCAATTAGTTCGCCTTAAAACTCAACAACTCCTGTGAAATACACGGTTAAATTAAATGCCCAAATCCATTCCCTACATTTCATCTCGAAGCAATTCAATTCATGAGACAAAGCATACCAGTTCTTAAGGCAACTAACATTTTCATCATGCCGACATGCCATTATAATTATAAAAAATAAAGCTTTCAAAACCATATGCAAGGTCATTGAGGAAATACATAATACTGTCTTTCAAACATTCTCTCTTTCAATCAATTAACCCACATAGCTGCTGGGGGTTGTGTGATAGGGGTCCAACCATTAATCATTTAATAACGTTTTTCAGGCTATAGAGCTAATTAACCAGCAGAAGAAGATTTAATAAACTTGGACTATTTCGCAATAACAGATTTCAGGATTCATTGTCTCCATAACGATTCATTTTGGTACAGGCACAGAAAGGAGACTAGTGCCTGATTTTACAGAAATAATACTGTGCATAGCACACACAGAAAGGGGGCAATATTTATTTTAAACATATTTTTATTTGGATTTGAAAATAATACATAAATATGCGTAGGAGTAGTCCTGTACATAATACAGTTAAGTGCAGGAATTCACCATTCATTAAAGAGACGTGGCGATGCAGGAAAAAAGCAACTAATTCAGTCTGAATACAACACAGTTGCTAACACAAATCGTGAAATAGAATCAAATTGTGGCACATAGTACATTGTTGGTTTAAAGCAGTCTCAGGTAGCCCATATTTAACCTACGTTCATGGAAATTAACTTGATTAGGTAGTGCCTCTGTCCAGTCTCGTGCCCACTATCATGGACTGCTCTCTGTATGGACTCTCCAAGGGGAGTTGTAGGATCTTCGATAGTAATGACGTATTACTTAAATCATAAGTAATCTAAGCTATAAAAATCAAAACATCTCTGTGAGATGTAGGTCATAGATCTAATTTGTAGGGTGAAGGGTGGGCACAAGACAACTCACCCACCAGTAATTTTGATCGCACTTTAAAGTTATTCACCAGGGAACGGGCCTACCCCCACTTGGAACTATCCACGCTTTCCACTCTGGGTCTCTGCGTCTGAAGCAGACAGGGAGTTTGCAATGCGACCCGAGGCCTTCAGTGTTGACTTCCTGTGAGAAGTTGGCCTGATATATGATGTCTCCAATTCTGGGGGCACCTTGTATCAGTCCAAACAATCCCTTATGCTGATGGTTGTAAGTCAACCTTATAGACAAGCTATCCTAGGGGTAGCATGGACTAAGCAGCCTTAAAGGCTTAACTCAAGAGGTCGTGTTAAGCAAGCTGTTTTACCAATCACAATCCTGTAATATCAAATGAAAGGACACCACACAAGTTATATATTATAAAAATATATGTATGTATTACTAGAATAATCCTCTGTACTCCTTATGAGTGCAGAGGCACAAGCTTTTAAACAAAAGCACAGTTAAACATATGAAAGTTGCACAATTATGGATGAGGGCGGGTGGCCACTCAAACCATATATTAAGAAAGTGGTATAAGAGATACCAATCAAACAGTGGTAAGGCCTAGGGCCAAGGGAATCACTGGGAGCAGTCGGGACTAGCAATGCTGAAGTCGGGAAAAGCCCGCGGGATTCGGGTGCAGCGCTTAAAGCACAGGCATACACCAATGCAAAGTCAATGGTGCGTAAAAGTTATAAAGTTACTGTTTAAGGAGACTTCCTCTTAACCTAGAAGGATGAAACTGTGGGAACACTGGCGTTGCTGAGTTACCTCACCCACAGGAAGCGGGTGCACAGGTGCAAAGTAGTGTCGGGTTTCGTCACGCAGGTTGATGGTGCTTGGAGCAGAAGATGCTGCAGGCATCGAAAGGAGAAGTGTCCGGTGTGATCCAAGGGTGGATCGAAGATATAGATGATCTGAAAGCAGAGGGGACAGAGTCTGGGTCACTCAGCAGTGACCAGAGTGGAACCAGGAAGGAACCAGGCAATGTCGGGTGCAACCAGGTCATTGACATGAAGCTTGTCTCCGCTGCCACGTAGACTCTGGGGCACTGAGGGCGTTCAGGAGTGGATCACAAGCTGTCCCACGCAGGCTCTCGCTGTCGGCGGTGTCGGCTTTGGGATTGGAGCAAACAACTCTTGGCAAGCGCAACCCACGCAGGATTCAAAGATCGCTTAAAACTCGGACCAGGAGGGTCAAAGCGGGTGCTCCTTTTCAGGGGAGCGAGGGCAAGTCAGGAGCAACCAGACTCATAAGTTAGATTTCAAAGTTCGTCGGCACAGGGGCCACAAGCCAATGGGCAAGTGACCAGGCCAACGCGTTGAGCCAAAATATGCAGAAGGGCCCCACGCAGCACTCGGTGAGTGTAGAGGGGTGAGCTTCAGTGCAAGAAAGGCTCAGGGCTTGCGCTTCTCAAACCCCAATGCACAGCTTCGAGGGTTACTCATGAGCTGCACAGTCAGCGTCTCGTGGTCTTTCCAAGATGGCGGGCCCCACACTTCCGGTCGCATCCACAGGTCTCAGCTCTGCAGGGACTGTGGATCAAGCTGTTAGAAGGCAGGCACGCTTAGTCTTGTTGAACTCTGTTGCTCGAGTTCTGGCGGGAACTGCAACAAAGCAAACATTGAGGTGCTGGATGGTGCCTGTTTGCACAGGGTGGTCACTCCTTGACCACAAGGGAGATTCTTCAGTCTTCTACGTTGAGTAGGATGTCGAAGGGTCCAGAGTTTTGTTTCATAAGTTTCAGTCAGGTTAATCTGAGTGCTTTGGCACTGCTCCCATTCTTATACCAATATAGGGGGCTGGATTACCTGCTAGATCCCTCCTATGGGTGGGACCCAGGAAGGGGGTGGTTACACCCCTTTCCCTTTGTCCAGGGTTGCGCTGGGGCGGGTGTGCCCCAGAACCGGTTTGACCGGATTATGCAAGGGGAAGCCTTGTGCGCCCCAGGCACTGTCTGGTTTCATTCAACCCACCCTGCCCAGATACACTATCTCCTGTCTGGGGAGTTGTAGCACCTCCCTGCGACAGGAAAGCCTTAGTCCAGGCCTCCTCTGCCAAGTTTCGGTCAGCAGCAGGAGGTCAGACTTGTGTCGGTGGCAGCAGCATCCATTTTGTGATGCTGAGGCTCTTTTAGAAATCAACTGCGTTTTAGCAAAGTAACATGTCTTCTCCCTCTAGAAGGGTGGAATGCTATCCCCGTCAACAGGACTGTCGAGGGGATAGTATTCCAAATTGTATGACACCTAACAAGACATGTTTTGATAAAGCCAAACCAAAGTTAGCACATAACCGCGATGGATTATAATGCACTTAAGAGTATATGGTATGGCAATATCCCGGAACAGCTAAGGGAGTTGGTCCCAACAGCTGCAGACAGGCTCAGCTTATGCTAGAGCACCATCTCACATAAAACCAAGCACTCTGCCTCCGGGACTGATGAGGCCTGCCATAGGAGTGAATTATAGGTTTATGTGTCCAGATATAGGTTTAGATATAGGTATACTATATCTAAGCAAGAGGTGATTACACCAACTTACCCCAGCTGTGTGATCAGCCAGTTGTGTCAATTTAAGAACCAGCCAGGGGTGGCAAAAGCTATGCTGCAGCCCCTGGTAGGCCTTGGATGCACCTATGCCCTTGGCACCTATAGTGCACTATATAGGGGTTGACAAGGTGTCCAGTACCAATTTGGTTATGCACCTAGGGTACATGGAGTCCATTTTAAGGAGTGAGCAGAGAGCCTGGGGCCCTGATTAGCAGGGAACCAGGTCAACTAAGTCGAAAACCAGCAAACACAAGGCAAAAAATCAGGGGAAACCATAGTCAGGTGTCCACCTTCCTACATAACCCCCCCCCCCCCCAAACGAAAGGAGATAAGGCTATCCTTGACCAGGTAAGCCTATATTGCCTGAGTGGCCATATAAGGAAGTACCTGCACTAGCATGGTTACCCCCTGTCTCCTGGTCCACTAAGCAATCCCTCACCCTTGGGGTATTAGAGGGTCTCCACCATAGGGAATCACTACCTTGGGTGTGTCTTTGCAAAGTAAAAGGCTGGTGTTGATATGGAGTATTGAAGTGAGGCTCCACTAATTTAGGGCTCAGCTTCCTCCAATTATCTTCCACCATGTATGCCTTTCTTTCATCAACTGAGTTGCACTGTGCTCTCAGGGTCAACCTCTGGCTACCTAAAGCTGGAGGCTGGGTCCCTTCTGTTGGCTTACTGGAGGGACAGTTCAGGTTTGGGCCCTTTGGGTCCCAGGTTTGGCTTTGCTCAACAGAATCCATCTGTGGGAGGTCTCTAACTAATTTTAAGGGGGCTCCCTCAAGAGTTTTTAAAATTGTCCCCTTACTAGGGCTACTAGTTTCGGTGCCCCTAATCTGATGATGGGGGTGCTTTATTTGACAGTGGGCCCTTTGGGGCTCACTGTCCTTCTTGTCCTCTGCAGCCCTAGGCTGACTAAGGCAAGGCAGAGAGGGGTAGGTTACCTGCTCCAGACTGGGTCCAACCTGAGAAGGGTTCACTGCCATCAGAGGCTCTCTCAGGCCAGGCCTAACAACCTCTGGGACAGCTCCTTCATCAGGGGTAAGATCAGTTCCCTGAGGAGGCTGATCCTTTCCTAATGTCTGGTGAGGGGGAGATTTCTCTTCCTCCTCCATGCTCTCTGTTTGTGTGGAGTGATCCATCATTTCAGGCTTCACAACACGGGTATCAGTTTGAGTTTGGGCTGTGGCTATCACAGCCCCACCAACCTTTTCAGGAGGAGACTCCGTTTGGGTATGGGCTGTTGCCATGACAACCCTGCTAATTTTTTTCAGGAAGGGAGTTAGCTAAAGATGGGGCTGAGAGTTGCTCAGCCCTACCAACCTTTTCAGGAAGGACATCTTGGATTGGGGCTGTAACCATCACAGCCCCACTAACCTTTCCAGTGACATTTACCATTTTAGAATGGATTTCCTGTTCAACCTCAGCCCAGGCTGAGATTTCCAAATCATTTCCTAGTAGACAGTCTACAGGCAAGTTTGGTGACACTGCCACTCTCTTTGGGCCAATGACAACTCCCCAGCTGAGACTTACCACTGCCATGGGATGATTGGTTTCTATGCCATCAATGTTTGTCACCTGGTATGTGGCACCAGGTAAAAGTTGCCTTGAGGGGACGAGACATTCAGCCACCATGGTGATGCTAGCCCCTGTGTCTCTAAAGGCCTCAACTTTCAAACCATTGGTGAGGGGCTCCTGTCTGTACTTGCTCAAAGTATTTGGGCAAGCAGTGAAATTGGCAAACCCCATGCCATTCTCATAGACAAGAGTATCTGTGGTAGGGGACCTGGATAGGCCAGAGTCCACCTGTGCTCCAAAGGTAAACCCACCTAAATTTCGGGGTTTTTTCCCACCCCCTGGGGGACCACTGCTAATAGTGACAGGAGGTGTTGGGGCTGTTTTTGGAGGAATATTTTCTTTATTGCCATTCTTTGAACAACAGCTGTCTGATTTCCAATGGCCAGTCTGTTTACAGATTCTTAGGCCTAATCCTGGTTCTGACCCATTTATCTGCCCTCTTTCCCAATTCTTGGGGAGAGGTCAAATCTGAGTCTACCAGGTGCTGGTGTAAAAGCTGGTTCTGACAATTACTTAGGATCTTCTCCCTCATAATCAAATTATACAATCCTGTATTGCCTTAGTAGCACAATCTACAAAATCAGTCCAGTCCTGTGTCTGTGTCTTCTTGTATTGTTCAGTGGTTAGGCCAAACCCATCTATTCGAGCACTCTTCAGGACATTGTAATTTTTAGCATCCTCATGCCTAACTGTGAGGAGCTTATCTCTCCCTTTCTCAGAAAAGGAGTACCATAAAATTGCAGCCCACTGTTCTTGGGGAACCTGCTGTATCATGCAGGCTCTCTCCAGAGCAGTTATCTACTTGTGGATGTCACCCCCATCTCTGTAGGGGAGCACAATCTTTGTCAGGTTTCTAGTATCATAGGACCTGTCATTCTCTCTAGGAATGATATTGCTGCCACCAGTGGCATCTAAGCCACTCAATTTCTGTTCCCTTGCTAAAGCAAGTTTAGCTTGGGCCAAGGCTATCTCTTCCCTCTCTATCTGGAGTTGGACAGCCCTCATCCTGGCCTTATGCTCTCTTCTCTGGGGGGAAGTCATTCCCCTTTGAGACTCTCTTGCGGCGCTAGAAATGTGAGAATCCCTTGAGGGAGTTCTCACCCTTCTATTGCCTGGAACAGTTTTATTTTGTACTCTGGGGAGGTGCTGGCCCTCTCCATTTCCAAATAGGTCCAAGTTGGCTTGGCTAAGCCTCCCCACATGAACCTGGTTACCCCTCTGATCCTGATCAGCCTCTTTGTCTTCCGATTCAGGCTCCTCCTCTAAGTCTGGGGAGTTCTCAATCTCAGGGGGGTTCACTGCATCTCCTGCATCTAAGGGACCTTCACTCACCTTATCTAAATCATCCTTCTCCAGGATGGCTACCAGGATCGGAATGGTAGGGTTGTGACCCTTTTTAAGCCCCCTTGAAGTGCACAAGGCACTCAAGTCTCTGTGGCTGAGGTTGTCATAGCTGGAGGTTGCCTTGGTAAGGTCAACCTTCACAGGTAGAGAGCTGGAAGCTTCACCTGTGCCAAACGTGACTGCTAGTGAGGTGTAAGTGGTGCACTTGCCTACACTGAGTGTTTTCCTACTGTACCTTGCTAGTGAGTTGTAGGCAGGGTGTGCTAAGCCCTTTGATCTACAACTACTAAGTTCAATAGAACTTAAATATGCTAAGCTTTGTTTATATGTACCTAAGGTACTTCATGTGATCTTTCAATTTTATAAAAAGATTGCAATGGTAAAACAACAGCAAGCTCAAATACGCACAGCTGCTCACCATGTTCGCCAACTCTACGTGCCTTTGGTCTGTGGAACAACCCTAAAAGGTACACCTCTGCTGTGCACAAAATTGTACGGTTAAAAACTCTGTTGAGTGTGGCAAGTACAGTGTCCCAGAATGGGCGTAAAGCTAGGAAGCTCCATGTCATATGTTCCAAATTCACCCTCAGTGCTCTGCACCTGGGGCAAGCCCTCGATTCTCCCCCATGCATGACCTGTGATCTATGTAAGGGTTAATAATATTGTGTATATTATTAAACTGGATGTATTTAAGCCTTGTGTTTCTGAAAATATGCTTGGGACAAGTCAAAACCACACCTCAATCAGATTCCCGGGAGTCTCCCATAGCAGTGTCTTTCATCTCCACCTAATCTTTGCCAAAGACACCATGGCCAATTCCAACTGCACCCGTTAGAGCCACTTCACCAGATAGCTTGTAGTGCTCAGTGTCATCAGAGCCAGAAGAACAGAGTGGGTCTCTTGTTTTTGTTGGCTATCCTGTAAAAGTAGACCTCAGCAAGGCCTACCGGTGCTAGGGGTTCGCCCTTCTGTGCACTAGTCCTCAGACCAATAAGTAGAGATTGGCACGGATGCTGAAATATCCAGAAAACACTTTTTTAAACCTCATGAGGTGGAATTACATTCACACAACACCCTTCGGCAGTGTATGAAGTAGCACAAGGAGTAGAAGAACTGTGGGTCTTTTATACCCACACAGGAGCTCAAAAGGAGGCGGTGCAAGTACACATAAGAAGATTTACATACATAGATGTTCATACAAAGAATGCACTATCAACAAAGAAGGAGGGGCAATGAGTTGCTGACTTCAGTTAAAACAGCCTGACTGTAACAGACTAGAGCAGGTGCATGGGCAGCTACAGACTATTCTGAGCGTGTGCATGGTAGCAGGGGCTAAGTATAGCCAGTTCTTGACCAAAGCACAAGGGCACGCAACAGCAAAGACGGAAGGAGCACATGGCAAGCACATGATCAGTCAAGATGGCTGCCGGAAACAATATGGCTTCAGCTCTATGCTAACAGTGATCTCTGCCAAATTACCACAGACGACCCTTTTAGCATTACCTGAAGATATCTATAATCTAGAAGAGTCTAAGTATACATCATGCATGTTGATTCTCATCATTTCATCAATCTCTTTATCTAGTACACTTTGGGCATTCATTTGTTTAACATCACATCTGGTAGGTGTACAAGCAGTGATACAGAAAGAGAAAAGCATTAGTCTGCATTGTATACATAAACAGCAGGTCATCAGAATAGCAAACAATATACATAATATCGTCAACAACTTCCAGCCCAAGGTGGTGAACAGTGTCCATAGCCAACCGGTCAAAGTCCATGTTCCGGTATCAGGTAGAATCTAAGCAGCTATTTTGTGTAGCTTGGATATTGCATCAAAAACTGAAGGGGCATGATCTGGAATGTACACGCAGCAACTACTCCCAATGATACAGCATGCACCACCTCGAATGGCCAGGACTACATTCAGGACCATATGGTTTTGCCTCTACGACACGTGCCAACCGTCTGATTTTCTTACTCTTCAAGGTAGCACCAACAAAAAAGAACAGCCCCAAATTAAAATCAACCTATTGCTGCAGTGCGGTGTCAGTCTTATACACCTTTTCATGATTTGCTGTCCTCTTTGCTGTTTTTGAAAATGTCATTAAACAGTCAGTAGTCCTTGTGATATGATGCAGGTGCCAGAAACAAAGGAGGTAATACAAAGGACACATAACATGTTCCTGACCAGCCGACAGGAAAAATATAGTACCCCTTGTTCCCATATGTAAAATAGGTGTTATGTGATGATGTGAAGCTGCTGCTATTCACTCCAGTAATATTTAAAACCAAAGTACAATCACTTTTTCCTACAGGAATTCTACCAACACTGTTTACACACAGATCTGCACGGGCTCTAGTCACACCTATAAAAAAAATGGTCCATTGCCCTTAGTAGTTCAAATGTTCGGAAAAACAGAGCGCGTGGAAGAGTTTCCTTTACGATACTCGTCCATCTCCCATACAGTTCCTTTGTCCTGCGGATCTCCTTCATCATCAGGATAGCACACTTTATTTAGCTAATAATTCAGGTTTCCCAAACAAAAATTATGTGAAATTAGCGACATGGGTGGCCCAAAATAGTGCAAACCAGGCCCAACAAGAACCATTGTGTGAGAATGGCAATGGGATAAAAGGTGTTCCTCGCTTTTTCTGATGAGCAGGCATCATTCCACACACCCAACAGTTGGTAATGTTCATAGCATTATGTGTGTGGTGTAACATCTGGATGAATGTATTATTCAGATAGGATTGTCGATGTTTCGGCTCATGATATGAGAGAGAAAAGTAGTGATGCTCAATGGGTGCAGGAGTAGTGGCAGTCAGAATTCCTCGAGCAGGAGCCACTTCCTCTACAACCCAAGTAATTATTGCCATAATTATCACACTGACAGTAAACCCAACAATGCACATAATCTTCTTCTCACAGATTCTCGCAGCAGTCGAGGTCTCTTTTGCAGGCATATTCTCTTAATGCTGAAACAACAAAGCAGATGGAGCTCTTAAGTCTTGGGCAGCCATTGGTTTCTTACTGAGGGCTGAGACGGGTGTCACTAAGCAAAAGGATTACTCCTCTCACCACATCAGTCTATCACAAACCCAGGATGGTTGCTCAACCAGTCTCTTACAGCGATGCAGTTTCTCTCCTGGGTCGCAGTTGGTATTGGGATGTACCAGGGATCGTGTGGTCAGGGAAGACTCCCTCAGGTTCTTCAGGTAATGTAACTTGGCCTCTCTCTGTGTCCAAAATGTCTCGATGGCCGACCAGGGCAGTAGGTTCCACCAAGGTAGATGGCACCTTTTTGCAGTGGGTAGAATGCACCCAGTTCCTCCTATTCGTGACTCAGACTGCAGTTCTCGTCGCCAGGAGGACTTGTTCTGGGCACGGGACCTAGGTTCCAAACTGCTCGATCTCTGACTACAATATTGCAATTTCTTCCGAGATACTTTGTGATGGTGTGAGGCAAGGAATGAAAGCAATGGCAGTGTTCCTTCTTCACACTGCTCAGGAGTATCAGGTGCCAACTAGAAGTCATTGACATATTGTACAAGAGCCACCCCTGTTGGCACAGTGAAAGAATCAAGTTGTCTATTTAACGCCTGGCTATAAATACCAGGACTCTCTGTATACCCCTGTGGAACTCTACAAAATCTGAAAGATCTATTATCCAAAGTGAAACTGAACAAATATTGGCTATCAGGATGGATAAGGATGGAAAAGAAAGTGCTCTTCAGATCTATCACTGAAAATGTAGTAGCAGTCGGAGGAACCATGGTAAGGAGTGTTGTGATGTCAAAGACTACAGGGTATTGGGGCACTAAGGTCTTATTAACCTCTCTCAAATCAATGATAAACCTGTAGATTTTAGTATCCGTGTCTTTCTTCAAAATGGGGAGGACAGGGCTATTGCAAATATTGTAAGGGACCTCTTCCACAACCCCTACTTCAATCAAATCCTGAACAATTCGTATTAATGCCTCCTCCCCTTCTCGAAAAATGTTGTATTGAGGTAACTGAGGCAATGAATCACCTTCCCTCCCATGGATATGAACTAGTGGGATGACTATTTGTCCTACATCTGTGTCTGACATAGCCCACAAAGTACTAGGAAGTAAAGCTAGTGCAATATCTTCCCTAACAAGACAAGATTTTTCAACCAAGGGATAGTTGTCATTCAAGATAACACGTGCACCTTCTGGGGAACAGTGTATCGTAGCTCTGAAATGGTTGAGCATGTAGAGACCCACAATATTGCCAGGCGTGTTAGAAGAAAGCAAAAATGGACATGGAGCAGAAAATGTATGATAATGTGTGGAGAAGTGTGGCTCAGGGGTTAGAGGGGTAGAGGCGGCAGACCTGGAGCTTGAGTTCGGCCCTGGACCAGGGTTCAATTCCCCGACTCGGCGGGTCTTGGGCTCAATAATTCCACGGACTCGTTAATTCTCGCTCCGGTGCCTTCTCGACTCACGGGTTCGCACTCTGCGACTCTGGGCAATAGCTTGCTTAATCTCCACATCGGCCCCTCGCGGTGGGATGCCTGGCTTTCACCTTGTGGATACCCTGCCAGGGTTATCTCACAGGGGAATACCAGCACGGGTTCCCTAAGCAAGCGCGGAGATGCCCCAGGGTAAGTCATGCGCTATATAAGCTTCATACAACATGAAATGCAAGTGGTTGTGACAGTGGGCTAAGGGAATGTGTCCCATCGAAACCTATCGATGTAATGGTTAAGACAGATAGAGGAGCCCTTGGAACCAATTGTTTAGACAGGGCGCTACGGGTAGCTCCTGTGTCAACCAAAAACCGATCAGTAGAACCCAAAACACGGGCATTAACATAAGAACCCTTCTGATCTACTGGGACTTCAACTGATTCCACACCCCATCCTAGGCATCCCTATGCATAGGCAAAATCCTTCAATCAACGATTGGATAATCAGACATCTGATATTGGTTACGTCGATCAAAAGTATTAGAAGAATTCTGAGTATGCTCAACAGCCTCAACCCTGGTACGATCTTCCATAGCTCCCCTATATCCTAAATTCGGCCTCTCATTTGTCCTCGGCCATACTGGTATCGCTGAGCGCGCAATTGCAGACAGTCAGCAGCCCAATGTCCAATCTCCTTACAATAAGCACACTGATTAGGGGACAAAGTAGTTTGAGTGAAAGAGGTTGTACCGGGGCGATACATCGCACGTCCGCCCCTGCTGTCACCTCTATAAGATGGACCATAAACCTGAGCTAGCATAACCTTTGTTTTTAGATCTTTAACCTTTTTATTCTCGAGGCCCTTGGCTTCCAATTCCTGTCATTCATGATACTGAGCCATAGTCAAAAAAGAGACTGGTGAAGACGTAGTCCATGAACTCTTGCTGGCCTTTTGGCGACTAGCTATTCCTGGCAACATGTTTGTGACAAATTTATCGACAAACAGATGCCTGCCTGTGTCATCTGTCAATGACTGCCACTAAAGTCGTGGAATGTCTCCTCAAAACGTGTAAAAAAGTAAGAGACCGATTTGTCTGCATTTTGCTTACAAGATGCTAGCATAGTCCAATTTACATATAATCACACAAATCACGATAATCACATTATTGGCCAATACAATATGTTGACGACCTTACCAAGCGCAAATCTCCAGCCTCTCCCTGCCAAGTTCGAATTGACCAAACGGTCTCTGCACGGCGAACACCAGAAAGGATACCAGTCGTGGACCGGAACCACCTGGAGGGTCAGGTCAGGAAGAGAGGAAAAACACATTGGGTGCCAAGACGGGGTCTCCTCGGGTAGTGATCATCTGTAGCCAGATGCCAATCCTCTGTTTCGACCACTCCTTCGAGCGGATCTATGACAGAATATCGACCACAAAAATATCGACCTACAAGAATATCGAGTCAACAATATCGAGGGCAAAAATATCGACATCCTATCTACAACATGGTAAGTACAAAAATATCGAAAAAATAATATCGTTGTAAAAAATATCGATGTTAAAAATATCGATTTTTTTTTTATATATATAAATGTAAAAGTAAGTATATAACACTAATAAATAAAATAAACATATTTAAAAGTATCTAATAATGTTTAAAATTAATAAATAAAAATATATACAGTAAAGATATAATATATATGTACTAAACAATAAGTATTAATAATTAATTTACTAAAAATACCCCTTTACCCAAAAACTGAAAACTGACCCAGAACCCTAAAAATACCCCTTTACCCAAGAACTGAAAACTGACCCTGAACCCTAAAAATACCCCTTTACCCAAGAACTGAAAACTGACCCTGAACCCTAAAAATACCCCTTTACCCAAAAACTGAAAACTGACCCTGAACCCTAAAAATACCCCTTTACCCATGAACTGAAAACTGACCCTGAACCCTAAAAATACCCCTTTACCCATGAACTGAAAACTGACCCTGAACCCTAAAAATACCCCTTTACCCATGAACTGAAAACTGACCCTGAACCCTAAAAATACCCCTTTACCCAAAAACTGAAAACTGACCCTGAACCCTAAAAATACCCCTTTACCCATGAACTGAAAACTGACCCTGAACCCTAAAAATACCCCTTTCCCCATGAACTGAAAACTGACCCTGAACCCTAAAAATACCCCTTTACCCAAGAACTGAAAACTGACCCTGAACCCTAAAAATACCCCTTTACCCAAGAACTGAAAACTGACCCTGAACCCTAAAAATACCCCTTTACCCAAAAACTGAAAACTGACCCTGAACCCTAAAAATACCCCTTTACCCATGAACTGAAAACTGACCCTGAACCCTAAAAATACCCCTTGCCCCATGAACTGAAAACTGACCCTGAACCCTAAAAATACCCCTTTACCCAAGAACTGAAAACTGACCCTGAACCCTAAAAATACCCCTTTACCCAAGAACTGAAAACTGACCCTGAACCCTAAAAATACCCCTTTACCCAAAAACTGAAAACTGACCCTGAACCCTAAAAATACCCCTTTACCCATGAACTGAAAACTGACCCTGAACCCTAAAAATACCCCTTTACCCATGAACTGAAAACTGACCCTGAACACTAAAAATACCCCTTTACCCATGAACTGAAAACTGACCCTGAACCCTAAAAATACCCCTTTACCCAAAAACTGAAAACTGACCCTGAACCCTAAAAACACCCCTTTACCCAAAAACTGAAAACTGCCCCTAAACACTCAAAATACCCCTTTACCCAAAAACCCAAAAATGACCCTGAACCCTAAAAATACTCCTTAACCCAAAGTTAAATAATATTATTTAATTAGCAATTAATAATTAATTAACAATAACAATAAAGTAAATATATTAGCACATAAGCTGTAATTAATATAATTTAATAATTATTATCATTTTTCCCCAATTAATTAATTAACAGTAACTAAAAATTATATATAAATAAATTACTCTAATAATGTAATTAACTAACTAATATTATTTAATTACCAATTAATTACTAATTTAAAATATGTACCAAATTATATTAATTAATTAACTAATTAATATTAATTATTTGCCAATTAATTAGTTATAAATATTTAAAAACATATATTAATTAATTAATTATTATTAAATTACTCCCCACCCTATTCCCCTATAAACCCACATCCCGCTACAGAAAATATATATCAATTAATCAATTAATTATTTCCCAATTAATCAATATTAATT
The DNA here is from genome assembly GCF_964263255.1 of Lissotriton vulgaris. Classification (NCBI taxonomy): domain Eukaryota; kingdom Metazoa; phylum Chordata; class Amphibia; order Caudata; family Salamandridae; genus Lissotriton; species Lissotriton vulgaris. The sequence continues at coordinate 1,229,750,315 of NC_141685.1, forward strand.
AGCAAATAATTATAATTAATTAATTAATCCTACTAATTATTAATCAACTTACCATAATTAAATTACTTCCCACCCTATTCCCCTATAAACCCACAACCCGCTCCGGTACTAAACATCAAATTTACTTATAAATTTCTATATTATTATAGAAAATGTATACACATATAATAGTAATTATTTTAAATACTTAAATTAAACATATAACACATACATAATAAAAAACTATAAAATAATACAAATATCGATATTAGTGTCATCGAAATTATTAACATTGATATATATGCTATCGATATTACTAACTTCGATATTACTTACATCGATATTAAGTATTTCGATATTACTTACCTTGGGTCGATATTCTGTCCTACGATATTCTTGCCTTCGATATTATGCTCCTTCGATATTACAGACTCGATATTATGGTAAGTCGATATTTACAACTCGATATTTTGACTGTCTACCCCTTCGAGCATCCGAGTCGCCGATGAGCCACACGGGTTGGGCGCCAATTTGTAAAAGTAGACCTCAGCAAGGCCTACCAGGGCTAGGGGTTCGCCCTTCTGCGTACTAGTCCTCAGACCAATAAGTAGAGATTGGCACGGAAGCTGAAACATCAAGAAAACACTTTAATAATCCTCATGAGGTGGAACTACATTCACACAACACCCTTTGGCAGTGTATGAAGTAGCACAAGGAGTAGAAGAACTGTGGGTCTGTTATACCCACACAGGAGCTCAAAAGGAGGCGGTACAATTACACATAGGAAGAGTTATATACATAGATGGTCATACAAAGAATTCACAGTCATCAAAGAAGGAGGGGTAATGAGTTGCTGACTTAAGTTAAACAGCCTGACAGTAATAGACTAGAGCAGGTGCATGGGCAGCTACAGACTCTTCTGAGCATGTGCAGAGTAGCAGGGGCTAAGCATAGCCAGTTCTTGAGCAAAGCACACGGGCAAGCAAGAGCGAAGAAGAAAGGAGTACATGGCGATCACATGGTCAGTCAAGATGGCAACCGGAAACAATGTGGCTTCAGCGCAATGCTAACAGTGATCTCTGCCAAATTACCAAAATCAGACCACTAGTCCTCAAACGTCAATACTAGAGCAAGATATGTCAGGAACTGGAAGGGTGGTAATTCACATTGTGTCATCCAGTCCTCCAATGAGATTAGTGTTCACAAAACATGTGTCTTGTAAAAGCAAGGAAGGGGGGGTTCCCATGTGGCAGCCCCACCAATGGAAGAGCCAGAGCGTATAAAGGAGACTGAGCTGTCTTCCACAAGCATCTCCGACAGCCATATAGTGCAATTTGCAATAACACTCCAGGTCTTGGGATCACCACTTTTGGGTCAAGGAGCTTTGCCAATAGAGTTCCCTGGTTCCCAGCCAACCCTATGGTTCCCAGTTTTTCGAGATGTTCTACATCTATACACTGGGTTATCCACTGAAGCTGGCCTGCCAAGTTGTATATTTCAAAATCAAGAGCTTCCAGTGCCCCTGCACCAGGGGAATCTCTGGAGTACCGCCATGGAGACCCTTTTGCGCCCACCATCCCATATCAGCTCTCGGAGTAAGCTATCCAAATGATTAAACCAGGAGTGTTCAGTCTTGATCGGGAGATATACAGAGAAATACAGCAACCTTCGTAACATAATGGATAAAGAGACCCAAGTCATAACTGGTCATTTTAAAGGACACCAAAACAGCACACAGGACTTGAGGGAGCAAATTGTAGTCCCAAGATTATCCTCCTTGAGATCATCAAAGGTATGAAACACCTGAATACCCAAGTATCTGAATGACACCGGTGACCAAGTCAACCCCGAGGGCAGACCAGATGGCTGTACTGCACCTGCCATCATGGGGATCAAACGAGTTTAGTTCTGTTAACCTGGAGTTCGACAATGGCAAAGAATTCATTTAGCAGAGTCAGCGCATTCTCAACTCCCCAAATCATCAGCATATAATAATATAACATGCTCTCTACCCCCCACCACTACTCTCAGACAGAAAGGCTCTGCCAACTGCTCAATAGCCAGGACAAACAGGAGGGGAGAAAATGGGAATCCCTGTCTAGTACCCAATAGATCTCAAATTGGGAAGAGATGAAAACCCTGTCTTAACCCTCATCATGGGGTTAGTGTATAGAAGATGAACTTATTTTAGCCAGCCTTCCCCGAACCACATCTTGAGCATGCAGAAAGTCCCAACTCACTGAGTCAAAAGCTTTTTGAAGGCCCATGGATATGATAAGGGTACTTGGGCAAGAACTAACATAATAATGGTAAAGGATATGTTATACCCGGTAGATCTGTTCAGTAGGAACCCATTCTGGTACCTATGGATGACGTTTGGCATATGAGGTAGCAACCGTAGTGCCAGCACTTTGCTAAGAATCTTGAAATCTATGTTCAACTTGGACAAGGAGCGAAACTCTGACATGCACACACCCACAGTCTTCGACTTTGGAAGGATGATCACTAATTTGTCTCTAGTTGACTCAGGCAGTGTACCCAAGTGTAGTGACTCAGCATACATGGACTCCAATCTAGGGGCCAGAGTTAAGGCAAGAGACATGCAGAATTCTGCCGCCAGCCCATATGGGCCAGGGGTTTTCCCAGTGACCATGTCTTTGATGGCAGGACAAATATCTTGCATTGTCACTGTACTCAAGGGCAGTGGGTCCAAGAACTCAGCCAAGGTCTCTGGCAGAGCCACCTCCGGACACTGGTAAAGTGTTTCATAAAACTCTCGGAAGGCCGTATTAATAGCTCTGGGAGAATCAAATGGCACGGCCTCACTTGAAAGGATCTGATTAATGGGTGCCCCCCTCGACTCTGGGCATACCAGCCAGGCCAAAGTCCATCCAGTCTACCCTCTCCATTGTGGATTCGAGCAAGATAATCTTTATAGTCATGGCACCTGAGGCGTATTATTGACCCTTGATATCTGTGAGTTGTGTCTGAATGTTATTGTCTTTGCCCTATAGGTTTCCTAACTCATGTAAGCGATGCTCTAGGGAAGTGTGCTCCTCGTTCAGTTCCTTGTGAACCACAAAAGACTGCCCCATACAATGACCTTGCAGCACCACCTTCAATGCATCCCATTCAACAAGCTTATGAGTAGCTGAGCCCCGGTTAAACTGAAAGTAATCAGAAATAGCTGTCTGCAGTGAGTTCCTACAGCAGGCATTTTCCAACCTTAAGGGGTTAGGGTGCCAGGTGGGTATCACTGAGCGTTCCGCTATAGGGTAAAACATCAACCTTAGTGGACTATGATCTTATAATGTGCATCATAAATAATTTGTGTTGACCATGTATTGACTAAGTTTGGATGAAAAACCAAACATATCAATACCGGTATGTAACCTATAAAGGTAAAAATGGTATGAATAATCTTGGTCATTCTCGTGAATAACCCTCTAGGTTTCCAATCAGTCCCAGTGCCCCAACAAGGTCTGAAAGCCTTCAGAGATCTTATATGCTGCTGGCCCAAGCAAAGGAGGAGTCAATCTTACAAAATTAACATCTGCTACGCAGTTAAAGTTCCCTTCAAGGATAAGGTATTCTATCACCAGAGAGGACAATGGGATAGACAGTGATGGAAGGAACTTTACCTGGTCCAAATTTGGGGCATAGATACTCCCCATAGTCACCTCCCTGCCCAGCAGAACTTAACAACCTTTGTTATCTATAATAGAGTATGTGTGTTAAAAAGGAGTTTACTGACATAATATCGACCTCAAAATTATCGATGTAATAAATATTGAGTGAAAATAATATAGGATACATAAATATTGACTGCCTATACTTAAAAAGGTAAGTACGGAAATATCGGAAAAAATATATATAGGTTAAAAAAATATAGGTGTATTAAATTTTTAAATATATATAAAATTTATAATATTAAAAAACATATCATAAATATTAACCTTAATTTATAAAAATAGAATATATTTAAATGTATATTTTAATAAATTTAACAAATAAACATACTTTTAAAAATATAAACCCATATATATCAAGTTTCAAGTTTAAATGCTTTATTCGACAACATTGTCATAAAAGCTTTAATCCCTATCTAAACATAATAAATACTAATCTAACAGTAAAAAACATATTAAATAACATGCAATATTGCTTTGTTGGCGAATAAGTCTTTAAAAATTAGTCATTAAAAAGAATCATCACAGTCCAATGGAAGTTCATGTAGATCATGGGGGTTTTAAAGTGCGAGTGCGTATTATCCAAGCCCAACCCAGGAACTTGGCGACTGCAATTACAAGTTGAGGGGCGCAGTTTGATTTCAAGACCCTGTAAGCCTCGAGGCACCTCCTTGTGCCCAAGTTTTTGCATGCAGGTTTCAGCCATCTGCTCCTTGGGGCAGCGTATAATGGACATACGAATAAAAAGTGCAAAGTATCTTCTGCATGGGATTTGCAATAAGAGCATGTGCTGACATTATCGGGGGACCATTTTACAGTAAAGGCGTTTAGGGGTAGGGTGCCAACTCTGAACTGAAAGAACAATTTCCTATCTAAAGGCTTGGAGATCAAATCCCAGAACAATTCGAACATAGGAAGTGTTTTTATCTCTAAGAACTGGGATGTCAAGGCAGGGGATTGGCTGGAGACCAACGTGGCATTATTTATCATTTCCCAATATAGCTTTTTTAATACATTCTTGGAGGGAAAGACATCTGGGTCGGTTTCAGACCACAAGTGATCGAGGTGCAATTTTTGAAGTAGTTTCCTCACCTCTTTTAACCAAACTACTTTGTGAAAGGTATCAGAATTGACAACATCCAATAGGGCAGCGGCATAGTGGCTCAGTTCCGGAGTAGTTTTTATACGCCTCCAATAAAGGAGGGGGCGAAGTCTAATCAAGTCCTCAATCCTTTTCCTCCCCAGATCATAAAGGAGAGGAATGATGGGGGTACTCTGGGGGACTCCGATTAAGCCTCGGAGAAATTTATTTTCTGCCGCTGATAAAGCATTCAAGTTGGTGAAGCCCCAAAGTTCTGACCCATAGAGACATGCACCCAGCACTTTCATGCCATAGATCTCCAATGTTGGCTGAATTGGTTTTGAAAATGAAGTTTTATACTTCTTTGTTATTGCCCCTGCCAACTGATTGTATTTTAGCATTACAAGGTCCATATGAGATCTCCAATTCATGCAAGCGTTCATAGAAATGCCTAGATAGGTGAAGGCGTCAACTTCTTCTAGGAAAGCCCCTTTGTAGACCATTTTCCCCTTGTATTTCTTAGAGGGATTCAAGTTCATAAATTTTGTTTTAGATGTGTTTATCTCTAAGCCTCGGATCCGGCAGAATTCTCCAAAAGCGTTTAGTGTCTTTTGTAAGCCGCTAGGGGTCCGCGAGACCAGCAAGGTGTCGTCCGCGAACATAAGTACTGGTACCCGCTTCCCATCCAGTAATGGAGCATCCGTCGGAGTTTGCTTCAGAAAATCCACGATGCCGTTTATGTAGAGGGAGAATAACGTGGGAGCAAGGACACAGCCCTGCCTTACTCCTCTCTCCACAGGAAAGGTTTCCGTGACCTCCCCCTGGGTTCCCCACCTTATCCGGGCATAGTTGTTCTCGTGGAGTCTTACAAGCAAAGTTAGTAATTCCGGGCTTATTCCTAGATCCCTTAGAACATCCCATAGTTTTTGACGGGGAACTAAATCAAATGCGGCCTTCAGGTCGACAAAAACAGCGAGCAGGGGACCATTTAGCAGGGTAACGTTCTTCCAATAAATAGTTAAAAAATGGAACACTTGATCAACAGAGCTGGTTGAAGGGCGAAATCCAGCTTGATAAGGCGAAAGGATGTCCTTGTCAACTATCCAGGTTTGTAGCTTCTTTTGAACCAGCCTACCCATCAGTTTTTGGGCACAGTCAATGAGGCTGATTGGCCTGTAGTTGCTTGCTAGAGCCTTATCTCCTTTTTTGTAAACGGGCACAATTTCTGCTCCTTTCCACGTAGAGGGAATCTTCGCCCCCTGTGCAATAGCATTCCCGAGCCATACAAAGTATTTGGACCAGCTGTCTCTGTCTAACAGGAAGACGTCAGCCGGTATCCCATCAATGCCTGGTGCCCTGCCTCTGGTCACTCCATCCATTGCCTCATGTACATCTTTTAGTGTAAAAGGTCCATTGACATAGAAGACCTTTTCTAGGGGAAGAGCTATCTGCTGTACTATGCTGTCAGCGTATTGGGGTTTGAAAAAGTCAACCCAGGACTCTTTCGGAACATGATTTTTTGGGCATTCCGCTACACCCCCTGAACCCCATTTTAGTATGGCCCAAAACTCTTTCTGATGTTTGTCAGCACAAGCCTTTTTCAGCTCTAACCAGAGATTCTCATCCCATTGCTTTTTTGCCTTTGCCTGAATTTTTCTATATTCATCTCTAGCTTTCAAAACTCCCATTTTAGACCTGAGTGCATTACTAAGGTTATGCCTTGCTACTCTACATGATTGGTCGTACCAACCCTTTTTTATAAGTTGTACATTTCCCTTTTTCTTCTTGCCAGATTTCAAGAACAATTTCTGGAGGTTGGCAAAAAACTTTGGCTGTGACTCTTCAATTTCCCTTCTAAAATCTCCCTCATTCATTAAAACCTGCAATCTGGCGACTTCATCAATAACTAGCCCCTCAAGGACCTGCCTATCCTCTTCGTTGGCCATTAAAGTTGCCCATCTGACATGACGGACGTCGTTTGTTAAAACAACGTCTGAGGTAGTGAGGTTCCTAGCTAAGTTTTCTATCATGGATTGTTGTTCGAGATTAAATGTTAAGGACAGAGGGTTGTGATCACTCTCTAACCTAGATATGACCTGCATATCAATCACTTTGTTCCAGGCTCTAATGTCCATCAGAATATAATCAATTCTGCTGCTTGATCTAAGATTATCAAAGGTATGTCTGCCCTGAGGATCAGACTGAGTGTGGCCATTTACTGCCCTCAATCCTCTGGATAGGCATAAACTTTTCACCTGGATAGCTACTTGTGACCATTTTTTAACCACTGGAATATCCAACTGAGGAATTCCCCATTTCGTGTCTTCTTCGTAAGTCAGATCATTATCCTCACAGCCTAGAGGCTCAAATGTTGTATTTAGGTCTCCTCCTACTACTATGTTATACTGAATAGATATCTTCTCCAGGTCCACATCTAGAGCAGCTATTATATCTGAGCGTATACCCCCTATAGTCCCCCTGGCATAGATGTTATATATTGCCAGCTTGCAACCATCGTTGCAAGTAAGCAGGATAGAAAGTAGGTCACTATTTGGAATAAAATTTTGCTTGGTGGTGCATTGCAGAGATTGGCGTAGCCAAATAGTTAAGCCCCCTGAAGGGCGTCCCCTTAGATTCTTCTTCGCGGGCACAAAAAAATTTAGGAATCCCTGGCGAAATACTGGAGACACTGACCAAGTCTCTTGCAGCAGTACGATGTCATAAGAATCCATGAAGTCGCACCATTCAGGGGTCTCAATTTTATTTTGGATACCTGCGATATTCCAAGAGATAATCTTGATGGGGCTTCCTCTTTCCATACTCCTCTTATTTAAGGGAGTAGTCAGGTTAGGGGAAAATTCATCAGATAGGGACCTTACTTCAGTCAATGTATTACCTGGTTGGGCAGTTAATAAGCTGTTCTCCACTGATTCAGTGGTACATCCTCTGGGGACGGAAGACCTACGGCCTAGTTCTTCTACCACAGTAAGGCTGGGGTTCCTGTGGTGAGGCTCAATGATCTTTAGATGCCCTGCACTCGCCTGACTATGTAGTCAATCACATTGGCTTAATCCAGATATGGCGGAGAACCTGTTTTCTAACGTGATTCCCCAATTACTTTTGTTTGGTGGGTGTTTTGATTTTCTAGTAATGGTGTTCCACTTGGTTTTTAACAACGTTGGGTTTATGGCATTTCCCCTTTTTGTATAAAAGAAGTCCAACGTTAATGGCACAATTTCTGTTGATCTTCGCTGAGGGGGATATATATTAGCTAGAATGTTTGGTAGGGCTTCGGGGTCTGAGAGGTGCAAGACCACGCAGTCCCCCCTAAACTTTTTAGAGCCACCTCCGATCCATTCGACCCTTCTAGCTTTTACTATTTCTTGTGCCAATTGGTCCCTACCTCCAGGCTTAAAAGCCATATTCTTGGATAGCCAATGGAGTGATTTATTTATCAATGAGGGGATGCTCTCCTCTTGTCCTGGTTCTAATTGAGGGACATTTGCTAGCACCAGAATTAGTGGGGAAGCTTCTACTATTAATTCTACAGGGCCTCTATCCAAATTCTCTATCTCGTTGGTGATTCTGGTAGCAGGTCCTGCTGGGCCCTCAACCCTCAAAGCTGAATTTATAGTTCCTATCCCTTCCCCCCCTGGGCCAGGTTGGTGCATGGAGTTATGAGTAGTGTTTGCGACACTATCTGGGCAGACTAGGGCTTTAGTGTTTTTTAGGTCTACCGTTGTCAAATTTAAATGTGCTGGCCTAGGAGTTTCTATAGTGATTTGTTGTAGGAGCGATCCCAATCTGGTAACCTCTGCTGTGAGCGAATCAATTTTACTTAGAAGTGGCTTAGTGATCACTTTAATTTTGTTATCTATAGCGTTTAGTAGCTTTTTGAATTGGTCATCATCTAGGTGGATTCCACCTCCCCCTTTATTCTCAATTTCATCATCATGTTTATCCTCCGGAGCAGCCTCAAGACATTTTTTCCCAGATCTAAGTCCGCCCCTTTTTGATATATTTTTACCCTTGTTTTTCGTTATTCTGGGGGCTGGCACGGGTGTGGGAGCTTTCTCCTCTAGGGTATTATTTTCCACATCTATGGTGCAATCGGGGGTTGTTTCATTAATTTCAACTAATAGTTGGGTCAATGGGTTGGTGTCGGGTATTTGAAAGACCTCATTGCTAATGTCAAGAGATGAGACTGGTGGTGGTGTGTTGCCAATAAGCATGTCCGGTGAGTAACTGAGACCCAGTGAGGACCTCCTGTCTTGGTTGATTTTGGCAACTTTCTGTAGCATATAATTTTCAATTGTATTGATTGGAGCAGAGGATGCTTTGGGTTTAGTCATGATAGTATCAGTAGAGGCAGTCTTTGGGGTATCAAACAGTATGGTAGTTCCACCTGATGCAGTAGTAATAGGGTGACAGCACTTACTTGGTTAAAATTGAACAGCGTTCTTGGTCCTGCTCCTGCCTCTTCGTGCCGATGAGGGCCGTAGAGGGCCCGCCCTTTGCCCGGGCTTCGCCCCGGGCGTCCCGCTCGCGTCCCGCGAAGCGGGTAGCTGCGGCGCTTATGAGCGCCTCCAGGCGCCTTCGCGTCGTCAGGAACGCGCGCCGCCGCGTAGGCTGCCGGGAGTTGTGGTCCCGGAGCGGCGGCGCGTGGAGTCAGCTGGTTTTTGACTCTTGGCGGTGGCGGCGTGCTGCAGGACTTCCTCGCTGCCTCGAATGACTCCTGGCGGTGGCGGCAACCTTCAGGTAAGGCTTTCTGTGTCTCCCCCCACTCCGCCGGTAGCTGCGGCGCTTATGAGCGCCTCCAGGCGCCTTCGCGTCGTCAGGAACGCGCGCCGCCGCGTAGGCTGCCGGGAGTTGTGGTCCCGGAGCGGCGGCGCGTGGAGTCAGCTGGTTTTTGACTCTTGGCGGTGGCGGCGTGCTGCAGGACTTCCTCGCTGCCTCGAATGACTCCTGGCGGTGGCGGCAACCTTCAGGTAAGGCTTTCTGTGTCTCCCCCCGCTCCGCCGGTAGCTGCGGCGCTTATGAGCGCCTCCAGGCGCCTTCGCGTCATCAGGAACGCGCGCCGCCGCGTAGGCTGCCGGGAGTTGTGGTCCCGGAGCGGCGGCGCGTGGAGTCAGCTGGTTTTTGACTCTTGGCGGTGGCGGCGTGCTGCAGGACTTCCTCGCTGCCTCGAATGACTCCTGGCGGTGGCGGCAACCTTCAGGTAAGGCTTTCTGTGTCTCCCCCCGCTCCGCCGGTAGCTGCGGCGCTTATGAGCGCCTCCAGGCGCCTTCGCGTCGTCAGGAACGCGCGCCGCCGCGTAGGCTGCCGGGAGTTGTGGTCCCGGAGCGGCGGCGCGTGGAGTCAGCTGGTTTTTGACTCTTGGCGGTGGCGGCGTGCTGCAGGACTTCCTCGCTGCCTCGAATGACTCCTGGCGGTGGCGGCAACCTTCAGGTAAGGCTTTCTGTGTCTCCCCCCGCTCCGCCGGTAGCTGCGGCGCTTATGAGCGCCTCCAGGCGCCTTCGCGTCGTCAGGAACGCGCGCCGCCGCGTAGGCTGCCGGGAGTTGTGGTCCCGGAGCGGTGGCGCGTGGAGTCAGCTGGTTTTTGACTCTTGGCGGTGGCGGCGTGCTGCAGGACTTCCTCGCTGCCTCGAATGACTCCTGGCGGTGGCGGCAACCTTCAGGTAAGGCTTTCTGTGTCTCCCCCCGCTCCGCCGGTAGCTGCGGCGCTTATGAGCGCCTCCAGGCGCCTTCGCGTCGTCAGGAACGCGCGCCGCCGCGTAGGCTGCCGGGAGTTGTGGTCCCGGAGCGGCGGCGCGTGGAGTCAGCTGGTTTTTGACTCTTGGCGGTGGCGGCGTGCTGCAGGACTTCCTCGCTGCCTCGAATGACTCCTGGCGGTGGCGGCAACCTTCAGGTAAGGCTTTCTGTGTCTCCCCCCGCTCCGCCGGTAGCTGCGGCGCTTATGAGCGCCTCCAGGCGCCTTCGCGTCGTCAGGAACGCGCGCCGCCGAGTAGGCTGCCGGGAGTTGTGGTCCCGGAGCGGCGGCGCGTGGAGTCAGCTGGTTTTTGACTCTTGGCGGTGGCGGCGTGCTGCAGGACTTCCTCGCTGCCTCGAATGACTCCTGGCGGTGGCGGCAACCTTCAGGTAAGGCTTTCTGTGTCTCCCCCATATATATATATATTGTAATATGAATATTTTTATTGTAACTAATCCCGCAAAATGCAAAGATCTATGAATTGTGGTTTCTCTTTTTTAATCTTTCGTATGCGCTTTTATGATATCATGTGTTTATCAAAATAAATCTTTGAACTGAACTGATATATATATATATATAAATCCAGACAAGAACGTATCGTAAACCCACTGCGGGAAACTCAGTGCTACATGCACAGAGTTTCCACCCGCACAATCTCAAGGAATCTATCCCTTATGCAGAGTGCCTACGCATGACGAGGAACTGTAGTACCAAAACAGGGCTCACTGAGGCAAAGGAAAATCTGTTTTCCAGACTCAGAAAGAGAGGATATAGCCAAAAAACCTGTTCCAAAGCAGATACTAAATGCAGTAAAATCATGAGAAAGGATCTTCTGTTTCCTCAGAGAAACGATCCAGCCTCAGAAACACCTAACAGGCAACCCCCGAGACTTATCACAGGGTTTAATGCCTACCACACCCAGGTTAGAAAAATACTTACTAAGCATTGGCCTTTGGTAAGGAAGGACCCGATCATTGGAGAAATGTGTGGAAATAGACCTTCCATAGCTTTCAGGAAAGCCAAATTCATGAGGATTCACTTGGTGTGTAATGCACCCACCATGAAGAAACCTGCAGATTGGCTCACTAACCAAAAGGGGTTCAAAAAATGTTCCAAATGCAAGGAATGCAAACACGGCGTAAACACTACTAAAGTAGAGGTACCTTTTAGACTCAAACCATATACTATCCGAGAAAAATACAATTGTAAAACGGATCACGCAGTATATATTTTAGTCTGTGTTTGTGGGAAACGATACATTGGAAGCACAATTCACCCAGTGCATGTGAGAGTTCTCCAACACCTCTGCGCAGTGACAAATGATGACCCAGCTTACCCGGTGGCCAGACACATAAACACGGTCAATACAGGTGACATTAGAGTACTGTCGTGCTTTGTCATAGACAGTGTCCCCAAAAATATCAGGGGTGGTACCCGTCTCCTGACTCTAAGGAGATTGGAATCGAGGTACATCATTCTCCTTAATTCCAAAATACCTAATGGCCTTAATGCTGATGAGGCACTTAGCGTACACCTGTAAACCACAATAGAGGGTCCATGTCTAATATTGATAATGCCTTACCTCCTCCCATGAGTTCTCTCCTTCCCTTCCTAGAAACATCTAAAAGTTCATAGTTTTAACCTCACGTCATATTGTACATAGGAGCACAATCACTACCCCCAGACTCTGTTTTAGCTTAAGTGGCGATTTAGCTAACAGCATTAGGCATGTATGTAATAACATCTGAGACATGTACTAATATGTTATCCTCTTCATCAATACGTGGTGGGGAAGAATATGACAATGGGTACGTTATTGTACATGCATCAAACTGAAATTTCACAAAAGTAGAAATGTACTCACAATGATCAAGGGGGCTGACAATACGTATGTTATCATTGTTGGTATGTGCTTAAATTGAATGTGTTTCACATTCCACACAACGCCTTTCCACTTGGAGACGATGGTTCACTTAGGCGTAATGTGGAGGTTTAATATTTGTTGTAATTTTGTCATATATGTGTTAAATATGTATGAAGCACCACGGCCGTATGTCATACCAACATACAACACTAAACCATTTAGGCACCGAACGACACATGAATCTACACACGGAGGCACAAAAGGTCCAATCCGGCATCATTGATTATTTAACCCACGTCACACACTTAAACCCCAGACCCGTGACAAGTTAACCACTCATTAGCTATACCACAGTTAAGCTTCCCACACATAACGCGATACGAACATACCATCTATCAATTCCAGCACGCATCCAGCAACATCAACTTGCTATATTGAATAAGTTTCACTTACTTGTTTAAAACAACACGACTGCTCAAGGATTTCCGCATTGCACTGTGTCAAGCGCGCTGATGTAATGGATGAATCACTAGGCTGTGGTAGCCGTGCGGCTTCTATAGTAACGTGTTAACGTGAAAGGGAGGATGATGTGACTCAGGAATGTGCATGCCTCAGTAACTTTTCTATGTCTGTCTTACATCACGCCTGCCAAATGTAACCATGGCAATCAGGCAATAGAATTGCAAAACAAGCTATACTTTACCACAAAATAAGAGTAAAACATACATGATGTAATGTAAAGTCAGAGGGGTATAAAAGTAACCACATACTGCATAGATGTTGTGAACAAGGCGGGTGCTTACCGCCGAAACGCGTCAAGCAGCCAATAAGTGAATAAAACTTATTTGGAAATCTAAATTTCACGGAGTCAGTGCCTTTCTTGCATGCAGAAGTTTGGAGTGTTCCTGATGTAAATATATATATATATATCCATATCCAAAATCCAAAAACAAAGGTTGCCCTTATTAAGAACGCCAACTCACTTTTGAAGATACACCTTCTTCTTCTGGATATTTTCAGTTCCAAATTGGATTTTAACTCAAAGGCAACCAGGCTCTGTACTGTCATTTGTATCCCTACAACAATAAGCTTCAAAGTCCACTCCGCGCTCACATTTTTTTAAGCGCAGTTGACCCGTGAATATGCGGGGCGTTCTTGTGGCGAGGCGCGCCGCTCCATTTAATCCAAAAACACAGGTTGCCCTTATTAAGAACGCCAACTCACTTTTGAAGATACACCTTCTTTATTGCAGGCAACAGAGGAGAGCAGTCACATCCAGGTAAGTTTTGCCAAACGTTTCGAGCACCAAAGCCCTTGCTTACTGGCCCAGCTCAACAAATCCCGAGAGTCTTGAAGGATTAAAGTATTCAAATGGACACGCCTAAGTAGGCTTTCACTGCCCCAAAGCCTCATGGTTATTGTAGTTCCTTCCTTCCCCAAGTGGGCGTCGGCGGGATTTGACGCTGGATATTTTCAGTTCCAAATTGGATTTTACCTCAAAGGCAACCAGGCTCTTTACTGTCATTTGTATACCCACAACAATAGGCTTCAAAGTCCACTCCGCGCTCACATTTTTTTAAGCGCAAAAAATATTATTATTATTATTTTTTTTCGTTTTGCGCGGGGGGAGCGCCCGGTACGCGCACCGGGAAGCGCACCAGGGAGCATACCATGGGGAAAAAAGAATGACACACTTTTCAAAAATGGTATGTTTATTAATTGTTCTTTTTGTTGATTTGAATTTTTTTTATTTAAGTACCAACATGTAGGTACCAATGCAGAGTCTAAAATGTAATATACACCATTTCCTTTGTAGATATCTTGCATGTTGATACAGAAGTTATAGTGGTATATGGAATTCATACCATAGTCTGTCAGGAAAGCAGAAACAACATGGAGGCAGGAGATGATAAAGAGATGTTAAAAACACATTGGAGATAATATAGTGGGAGAAAGGAAGTAACTATGAGCAAACTTACTATGTAACACAAAAAAGTTGCACAGTACACTATAAGACTCACTTTATATTATAAACATTTTGAAACTACTTGATGAATTACATATAAAAATGAATAATGTCTCGAACAATGTTTGATTATTAAATATAAATTTATTCTTCTGATTCTTTTTCATAATTTAATAAAACTTCTAACAATATATTGTCTGGAATGTCCTCATTTTCATTCTGTGATTCTATTGATTCCACACACTGAACTAACTCATGGTCCAGAGACTCATCCATAAAATCAAAGTTATCATTCTCAGCAATTTTTTCTTCAGGCTTGTTGTCCAAAACAATTTCAAAAGAAATATTCTGTTCTACTTCCATTTTGTTGCTGTAAATTGCATAAAAATAAATATATCAGTAGAGATAGGGCACTGTTGGGTTTAAGTACAGACAGGTAGTTTTGATTTTTTAACAGTGAAGTTATCTTTGGGCAGTGTATGGCATCAGGCTGGAATTAGAAATATAAAAAAGTGTATGTGATAAAGCCTAAGTACATTTTTAATTATACAAGTGAAGCCTAACTCAATCCATAACTATAACAGAGAAGGCTCTCTCAATCTATAACTATTACAGAGGGATAGTATATAACTATCAGAATATTTTTTCTCAAATTAACTTAAAGTGCACAACATACTTGACTTTCCAAAATAACAACTTACCTGTGGGAAAGTAGTTGAAATTCTCAGTGTAATTCCTTTTCAAATGTACTTCAGGAAGTAGTAGTCAAAATGGCTGTGTTTCCCTCTCTTTTTTTTATATATATTCATGTACATAACCAATCAAATGTTAGGAAATAATCGTAGAAAATGAAAGTAACTTTTTAATTGGTTGTAAATTCTAACACTTCATATGTGTTTTTGTCATGTAATTTACCTCAGGATATTTAGACAGGCTTACAGCCTAAATGTCTCAATGGAATTCCACCAAATTTGGGTAAATGGCAGAGACTGCTATGTAGTAGGGCCTATTCTATATTTGGTGAAAGTGTCTCCAGTGGTTTTTCTGTAAATTACTTTCCCACCTTTTTTTAGAGATCGCTTACCGATGCGCGCCCCGGTACGTGCACCGGCAGCGTAACGGGAGTCCTCCATTTTGTGTTTCGGTACAATCGAGACACAAGATGGAGGACAAACATTGTTGGGAATGGGTAGAAGGGGGCACGGTAGACAGCCCCTGACCCCCTAGGTTTTCTGAGGGGGGCATAGGAGGCTCATATAGGCCAACATTTTTTTTTTAAATTTCACGAGGGGTGCGCCCGGTACACGCACCGGAAAGCGTACCGGGGAGCGTACTTTGGTGAAAAATTGTGAAAAAAGTTAGAAAAAGAAAATCATTATGAGTGATCAGAGGTAGGGTAGCCCTGAAAAGAGCTTTTGGGTTCTGTGGCTGATTTAAGTACCTACAAGTAGGTTCCAATGCACAGTCTTAAATTCAGGAGAGAAGTGCACACCATCTCCTCTGTAGATGTCTTGCATGTTGTAACGCAAGTTATTGTTGTATATTGAACCCATTCCATAGTCTCTCATGTAAGCAGAAACAGATTTATTCACATGTTTCCGTGCTTTCTCAAATTGTGGACAAAATTGGTTGGACCAGTTCCATTTCTGTCTTTGGCATATATTAGAATATACCAAGGCAGTTTGTGGAAAAGGTGTCATCAATTGATCAAAGGTGTCCTTTAAAAGCATTTCCAGACCAACCCCAGTCATAGTGCCCAAGTCATTTCCACCACAGTGCACTATTAAGAGGTCAGGGTTTGGCAAATGTAAAAAGGTTTTCACCAATGGTATCAATTGGTGACATCTCAATCCTCTCTGGCCAATCCATTTGATTTCCACATTTGATAAATCAAGGTTGTGAAAATTTGTGCTAGCTGCATACCTTTGAGCCCAGTGGATGTAGCTATGTCCAATAATCCACACATAATACATGATGAGAGCAGGTTATGGTGCAGTCAGATGAAGTGTGGGAATGAAATGGCAGTTTGAACAGTAGGAGTGGAGTTTCTCTGCTCTTGAATCACAAGCAATGATTGGTGGATTCAGATAGTTGAAAACTGAAAGTTAGGGTGCATGGTTGTGTTGTGTGAAAGAAGCAATTTGAATGGTTAAGAAAAAGTTACTAAAAGCAATAATGCCCTGGATAAGCTGGTGTATTGAGAGGTCAAACATCCTTGCTGACTTAATTTGCAACATTGTAGAAGAAACTTTTGAACCTTAGAGTTCAGTTAGGAGGGAGTTGCTATGGTAACAGATAGAAAGGTCTGAGAGGGGGAAGGGTGTTGGTTTGAAAAAAGTGAGGGAAGAGTTTTGATTGGTTGAAATGAGGCATATGTGTGTAGAATTAGAGGCTTTCTCTGCCAGTCTTGGTTTCAGTGTATTGAGTGCACACCTTTTGCTCTGCTAAAGAAAAATTGGTGTGTGTGTCTGACACTGTTCTTAATCTCCCAAAGCATTTGTAAAGGTAAGTAAGGATTCATTTAATTTAGATAGAGACTTATTTGCTCTATGGAGAAGATTTGGAAGCAGATAGTGAAGTTTCAGTAGTAAAATTGAATGCTCGTACAGAGGACTTGTGCTGTGTTTGTAAAAAGTTATTTAAAAAACGATTTTGGGGTATAAGAATGGCTTTTATTTTTTTGAGAAGCAATTAATAGTGTCTGCCTCCGTAAAGAAATATATTTGAATGTTTTAGAATTATGTCACCTGCGTTACCTCAAATTAGGAAGCAGATTGAGAATTTTTCTTGTTGGTTTGTGGCATGTTTTATGGAAATGCTTGATATTAAAATATGCAAGATAGAGGAATTGTCTTTTGTGAAACAGTGAGGTTTCAGTAGTGAAATGAAATGCTTGTACATAGGACCTGCACTGTGTTTGTAAAATGTTATTCAAAAATCGATTTTGGGGGCAAATCAATGGTATTTACGTTTGGGTGTTATTTATGATTGCCTTGTGGCGCCGGTGCGTCACTTTTAACATGGGAAAAAAGTGACGCACCGGTGGTGCAATGCCTTCATAAATAAGGCCCTGAGTTTCTTTGCTGTTGGTTTGTGTCTTGCTTTTTGATAATGCTTGCTATGAACATTTGTAAGATAGGGGATTTGTATTTTGTGAAACAGTGAGGTTTCAGTAGTGAAATTGAATGCTTGTACATAGGTCCTGCGCTGTGTTTTTTAATGTTATTCCAAAAACGATTTTGGCGGCAAATCAATGGTATTTACATTTGGGCCTTATTTATGATTGCGTTGTGGCGCTGGAGCGTCACTTTTATCATGGGAAAAAAGTGATGCATCGGTGGTGGAAGGCCTTCATAAATAAGGTCCTGCGTTTCTTTGCTGTTGATTTCTGTCTTGCTTTTTGATAATGCTTGCTATGAACATTTGTAAGATAGGGGATTTGTATTTTGTGAAACAGTGAGGTTTCAGTAGTGAAATTGAATGCTTGTACATAGGTCCTGTGCTGTGTTTTTTAAATGTTATTCCAAAATTGATTTTGGTGGCAAATTAATAGTATTTACATTTGGGCCTTATTTATGATTGCCTTGTGGCGCCGGTGCGTCACTTTTAACATGGGAAAAAAGTGACGCACCGGTGGCGGAAGGCCTTCATAAATAAGGCCCTGAGTTTCTTTGCTGTTGGTTTCTGTCTTGCTTTTTGATAATGCTTGCTATGAACATTTGCAAGATAGGGGATTTGTATTTTGTGAAACAGTGAGGTTTCAGTAGTGTAATTGAATGCCTGTACATAAGTCCTGCGCTGTGTTTTTAAAATGTAATTCAAAAAACGATTTTGGGGGCAAATCAATGGTATTTACATTTGGGTGTTATTTATGATTGCCTTGTGGAGCCGGTGCATCACTTTTAACATGGGACAAAAGTGACGCACCGGTGGCGCAAGGCCTCCATAAATAAGGCCCTGAGTTTCTTTGCTGTTGGTTTGTGTCTTGCTTTTTGATAATGCTTGCTATGAACATTTGTAAGATAGGGGATTTGTATTTTGTGAAACAGTGAGGTTTCAGGAGTGAAATTGAATGCTTGTACATAGGTCCTGCGCTGTGTTTTATAAATGTTATTCCAAAAACGATTTTGGTGGCCAATTAATGGTATTTACATTTGGGCCTTATTTATGATTGCCTTGTGGCGCCGGTGCGTCACTTTTAACATGGGACAAAAGTGACGCACCAGTGGTGCAAGGCCTTCATAAATAAGGCCCTGAGTTTCTTTGCTGTTGGTTTCTGTCTTGCTTTTTGATAATGCTTGCTATGTATATTTTCAAGATAGGGGATTTGTGTTTTGTGAAACAGTGAGGTTTCAGTAGTGAAATTGAATGCTTGTACCTAGGTCCTGCGCTGAGTTTCAAAAAAGTTATTCCAAAAACGATTTTGGGGGCAAATCAATGTTATTTACATTTGGGTGTTATTTATGATTGCCTTGTGGCGCCGGTGCGTCACTTTTAACACAAGACAAAAGTGACGCACCAGTGGTGCAAGGCCTTCATAAATAAGACCCTAAGTTTCTTTGCTGTTCGTTTGTGTCATGCTTTTTGATAATGCTTGGTATGAACATTTGCAAGATAGGGGATTTGTATTTTGTGAAACAGTGAGGTTTCAGTAGTCAAATTGAATGCTCGTACATAGGTCCTGTGCTGTGTTTTTTAAATGTTATTAAAAAAACGATTTTGGTGGCAAATCAATGGTATTTACATTTGGGCCTTATTCATGATTGCCTTGTGGCGCCGGTGCGTCACTTTTAACATGGGACAAAAGTGACGCACCAGTGGTGCAAGGCCTTCATAAATAAGGCCCTGAGTTTCTTTGCTGTTGGTTTCTGTCTTGCTTTTTGATAATGCTTGCTATGTATATTTACAAGATAGGGGATTTGTGTTTTGTGAAACAGTGACGTTTCAGTAGTGAAATTGAATGCTTGTACCTAGGTCCTGCGCTGTGTTTCAAAAAAGTTATTCCAAAAACGATTTTGGGGGCAAATCAATGTTATTTACATTTGGGTGTTATTTATGATTGCCTTGTGGCGCCGGTGCGTCACTTTTAACACGGGACAAAAGTGACGCACCAGTGGTGCAAGGCCTTCATAAATAAGACCCTAAGTTTCTTTGCTGTTCGTTTGTGTCATGCTTTTTGATAATGCTTGGTATGAACATTTGCAAGATAGGGGATTTGTATTTTGTGAAACAGTGAGGTTTCAGTAGTCAAATTGAATGCTCGTACATAGGTCCTGTGCTGTGTTTTTTAAATGTTATTCCAAAATTGATTTTGGTGGCAAATTAATAGTATTTACATTTGGGCCTTATTTATGATTGCCTTGTGGCGCCGGTGCGTCACTTTTAACATGGGAAAAAAGTGACGCACCGGTAGCGCAAGGCCTTCATAAATAAGGCCCTGAGTTTCTTTGCTGTTAGTTTCTGTCTTGCTTTTTGATAATGCTTGCTATATATATTTGCAAGATAGGGGATTTGTATTTTGTGAAACAGTGAGGTTTCAGTAGTGGAATTGAATGCTTATACATAGGTCTTGTGCTGTGTTTCTAAAAAGATAATTTCTCTATGTAGCAAAATGTTTTAACCAAGCATTATGCAAAAATATGAGTAATCCGAGGAAACATGGATGACATGATTGTGACATGTGTTAATATTTTTTGAATCATGCAGATACTATTTAATCAACCTTTTTCCTTGTAATATTCTAGTCTTGAGTTACTCTCTATTACACCTTTTGTCTGTTTTATACCGTTTCTCTTTCTCTTTCGGACTTTTTTCTCTCTTCCTGTTACACCCTCTGTCTGTCCTATTTCTTGTAACATCCTGTCTCTGATTTACTTCATCTTACACCCTCCCTGAAACTTACTCTCTGTCTCTTCCTTTACAGGCTCTCTCTGTTTTAGTCTCTTTTACAACCTTTTCTCTTCTAACACCCTCTCTCTGTGTTAGTTTCTGTTACACCCTTTCTCTGTTTTATACCCTGTTATATCCTTTTTCTGATTATTCCCTTTTTTGACTTACTTCCTTTCCCTATTACATCCTTTTTCTGTCTTTCAACATATGATACACTCTCTTTGTCTTAGTCCTTTTGTATGTTTTACTCCCCCTACCTGTTTCTTTGTCTGAGTCTCTCTGTGTTTTTGTGTTACTCCCTCTAGCTGTTTTTCTTTGTCTTACTCCTAGTAATATAGTTGCTGTGGTATAAACTTAGATATGTTGCAAATTAGTGTTTATATCGTTTGCTTATTGTGATTGCTTTGTTGTTTGCTAATAGTGGTCTATAATGTGTTATTATTTT
Organism: Lissotriton vulgaris; assembly: GCF_964263255.1. Classification (NCBI taxonomy): domain Eukaryota; kingdom Metazoa; phylum Chordata; class Amphibia; order Caudata; family Salamandridae; genus Lissotriton; species Lissotriton vulgaris. Next base: position 1,229,770,977 of record NC_141685.1, read on the forward strand.
CTTTACCACAAATTGAAATCAACATTTAAAAAGTAGGCAAAAATGCCGTCAAGGCAAAGGAGAAGAAAAAATACCATACAGAAAATTGCAAAATTAGCAACGGAAGTAAAGGAATCCTCTACAACAAGTACTTCAAAAAACACCCAAAAAGGTCCTGGTAAGACAACTAAGTCTTTTTTTCGCAACATATGTAAAACAAAAACAAATGTTAACGGTAATGTGAAGATCCAGAAGGAGAGAGCAAATTTGAAAAGGAAGGAGAGGCCCTCAAAAAAAGTCTCTATTGGATCAGGAGAGAAGAATATGGATAGCAATGGAAAATTAAATCAAGTTAGGGACATTCATAGACGAATGTTTCGCAATAGGGTAGTTTTAAATTTGCTAAAAAATGAAAAGAAAGGTAAACAGAGAGCTGCTTTTTACAAGAAAAAGAAAAGTGTAGAGAAGATTGTTGATCAGGCTTTTGAAGTTAAGAAAAAATTATTTATTTTAGTAATCAATAGAATTAGGATACTTAATAAGGCAATTGATGTTTTCAAATCAAACAGTAGATGGAAAAGAATAATTAATCGGACACATTTTTGTGAAGTATTTTCTGGAGAATGGATGCATAGTTCAAGTTCTGAGCCATTTTTTAATGAGGAGAGTTACTTTCAGGAAAATGATTTGGTGCATGCAGTTGACTCCAGTGGTCGAGCATATGAGGTGAAAGATGGTTGTGTGATGGAAAAAGAGAAACTTGTGTCTAGAGATGCAGAAGAGGTGTTAGCTGATGAAGTTTTAGGGAGACGTACTAAGGGTCCAGTGTACACATGGAAGTGTAGTAGTATTTGTAGTGTGCGACAGGATTCAAACGATTTGCTTCGAAATTTCTTACGTACATTTAGTAAGAAAAGTCTAAAACAAAAAATGAAGATCTTGCAAGAGTTAGATCCTTGCAGAGTGAGAGAAAACACAGGTTTGCATGGGCATTCACTGGCTTGTCTTTCTAGAAAAGTATGTCAGAGTGTTTTTCATCATTTTAGGATGTTAGCAGTGCATCATAATAAGGTGAAGAAATTAGCGAGAAGGTTGTATTATGCAAAAAGTCCAGCACTTAAGCTTAAACAGATAAACAGTGCTCTTTTGCATGGATCTGAAGTAGATGTGAAGACTATTTGTGAAGAAATTGAGTTTTGTTATTTTGGGAACAAAGAGGACAGTGTAGAAATAGATATATTAATGGATGGTAATGTGGAAGACAATGTACAGATTTCAAGTATAGAAAAGTTTGACGAGGAAATTACCAAGTTTCAGGTGAAATCAAGTGAAAGGCCTAATTTAACTTGTGTGTGTTGTCGACGAACTCATTATAAAATACAGACTAGGTTAGTTGATTTATATGCAAAATGTGAATTGGAAAATAATAGTGAATGGAAGGATTTTGTAAGTTATTTGTTGGTGGAGAATTCTTTTGATTTGAGTTTTGATCAGCGTATTTGTAATTATTGTTTGAAAAACTTAAATGAAAATAGAATACCTGCTAGAGCTGCTCATAATAATCTTCAGTTGATAGATATTCCTTCTGAATTGATGGATTTAAATACTTATGAATCAATTTTGATTCAATGTGTCCATCCTTTTCAAGCTATTGTTCGCATAGAGCCTAAGATAGGGAAATTACCTCCTACAGATTTACAAAGAGGATTAAAGGGAAGAGTTGTTTATTTGCCTCTAGATGTCAAAAAAATATTGATACAATTTGTGTAGAAAGAGTAGAAGAGGATCCTCTGGTTATTCTAGTTAATGGGGTTCCGACAAAGAGTAAGAAAATCTGGCAAGATTTAGTGGATGTTAGGAAAGTCAAAAAGGCAACGTTGTATTTGGTCAAAAACAATGAGTACTATAAAGATGTAAGTGTTGGAGCAGAGGAAACAGCTACAGAAGAAGACAGTGATTGTTCAGTTGGCCAAATTGAAAAAGTTGATGTGTCTAGAAGTGAAGAAATATATGAACATTATACTGTTCATCCTTTGCATTCCAAAGAAGTAATGGGGAATGCAATTGACTTGTTTTAAATGAAAGCAGCAAAAGGAAGTCCTATTAGTGTGTGGGAACAAAGTTTGGAAGCTCGTTGTTTTCCACAGTTATTTCCAACAGGTCGAGGTGGACGATATGACGATCGACCAGTTCAAATTCCTGCAGCTGAATACCGGACTTTAAGATTATATGCTGAAGATCCAAGGTTTCGTCAATGCATTCCGTATTTGTTCCATCTACTGTATGAAAGTGATTTGTCTGGGCTTTCTTATGCAGTTAATCATATACTGAAAAGTGGAGCTCATCTGCAAAATGTTTAGTCAAGGGACTTTATGGAGAAAGTCAATCTGCAAGACAGTATTTTGGAATCTCAGCTAATCAATCTCATGGCATGTCAGCATGGAACAAACGAGTATTGGTTCCGTCGTCATGGGGAATTGAAATGTATGCTAAGAAACTTAGGAACTCCTACATGGTTCCTCACTCTTAGCTGTGCTGAGTATGCATGGGACGACTTACTTCAATTTCTACGAGAGGCAAATGGAAACATACAAAATATAGAATTGAAAACACCTGGAGAACTGCGTTCTTTGGATCCAGTGAATGTTTGCAGATATTTTAATCATAGATTTGAAGCTATGATGTCTTTTATTACCAACAAAAAAAAATCCTCCCCTTGGAGAGGTTTTGGATTTCTTTTGGAGGAAGGAATATCAAGCGAGAGGTGCTCCTCATATACATATGTTGTTATGGATTAAAGATGCACCCAAATTTGGATCAGATTTGGATGAAACAGTGATGAGTTTCATTGAAGAGTATTCAACATGTGCTGTTCTGAAAACTACTGAAGAAAACAGTTTAAGGCAACAAGTTTTACGTTTTCAATCTCATCGTTGTGGAAAGTACTGGTGTCGAAAATTCAAAAACAAGGAAAAGTACTACACGAAATGTCGTTTTGGTTTCCACGACCAGTGATTTCTAAGAGAAGAGTAAATAATTTGATGTCATCTCTACGACATACTGTGACGAGGAAATCACCCAAAAATACATATAATTTAAAAAGAAACGAAGAGTCCAAGTACATCAACGACTACAACCCAGTGATTTTGTCCATGTGGAATGCTAACATGGATATTCAGTTCGTTGCTGACAACTCTATTGCTGTGGCTCGATATGTGACATCTTATATCACAAAAAAAGAAAAGACAAAACTGAAGGAAATGTGGGAGGACATTTCACATGAAAAGAGTCTAAGCAAGAAATTATACAGTTTCAGTCTGAAGATGGTGTTGCATCGAGAAATTGGAGCATATGAATGTTCTGATCGGTTATCATCAGCAAGTCTCTATGCCAAATCAAGAACAATCATTTTGGGTGAGTCTAGGTCTTGCTGCAACACGAAACCGAGTTTTGAAATCTGTACAAGAAATTGAATATTTGGCGGAAAAAGAACCAAACAGTACAGATATTTTGAAGACAAACATGTTGGATACATACTATCCAAATAGAAGTACTTACCTTGAGAACACTTGTTTGTATGAAGTTCTGCAAAACTACAGTTATAAGAGGAACATCACAGAAGATATCAATAATGGAAAATATGCTGTCATTGGGTATGAAGGATGTCTAGTGAAGCGGAGAAAAGGCCATTTGATTAATCTTCGAAAATTGAGTTGCAAAGCTCCAGACAAAAGAGAATTTTACTATTTAGCTCTTTTGCAACTCTTTAAGCCATGGCGTACAGAAAAGGAACTACTTGGAGATTTTCTCTGTTACAAAGACTCTTTTAATGTAACTAAGCATACCATAGAATGTCCTGTTTTTCCAAATTACCTGCAAATGTTGAACAAAGAAACAGAGCAAGAAACCACAATTGCTGAAGAGATTGCTAGAGACAGTTCTCAAGACAGTCAGAGTTCTACTTCATTGAGTCAGGATCCACTAGGAGGACCAATTATCCAAAATGAAGCTGCAACTGCCATGGATGAGGTGGAAAGAGCTATGGAACAAGCTCAAGAGTATGTAGTTAACGTAAAAGATTTGGTAAAGCAACTAAACGTTGAGCAGAAAAAGATATATATCGAAGTCACAGAACAGGTTGAACATGGATTCAGTGTGCTCATGTACATTATTTAAGCCTGTTCGACTGCGCGTAAGTGGAGAAGCGGGAACAGGAAAAAGTTTTCTGATTAAAGCCATTGCAACTTATTTGCAGAAAAGGACTGAATCACCGCTGTCTTGTGTTGTAACCGCTCCAACTGGACTGGCAGCACATAACATTAAAGGGATTACTCTACATCGTTTTCTGATGCTGCCAGTTGAGCATGATAATAAATTGCATTACAACAAGCTATCTGGAGATGCGTGTTCTGAAGTTTCCAGAGTCCTGAAGAAAATGAAACTTCTTATCATTGATGAAGTAAGCATGGTCTCAAATCTAATGCTTGCTTTTGTGCATTTGAGAATGCAAGAAATTCTTAGAACAGAGTATGATGTGTTATTTGGAGGAAAACACATTTTGGAGACCTACTGCAGTTGACTCCAGTAAAAGGACAACCAGTTTTTAAAATGCTCATGCATGAAGATACCAGGAAGTCCCTTGGAAGCATTGGAAACGTTAATATATGGTTAAATTTTAAATATGCTGAACTGCTTCAAAATAAGCGACAGGCAAAGGATGAGATTATAAAAATATTCTACAAGATGTAAGAATCGGAAAAGTAAGTTAGCTTGGGAAAGAAGCTTTACATGCTCGATTAATTTCAAATTTGTATCCAAATGAAAACATTCTTCCAGAGAATATTTTTTAAAAAATGACTGAGAAGAAATCTGGGATATGTTTGATGCCAACTCTGCAAGAATGTTCCAACTTCAACAACAAAATGTTAAAGTTATAAAATTACGAGATTGTGAAACTGGAAGCAATAGATAAAATAGAGCATATGGGTGCAACAATTGTTTTGTCAGAAAATTTGAAAACAAAATTGGATTCATTAGAGAAAAGTATATCTAAAACAGCTGGTTTTGAAAAGACATTGAATGTGTGTTTAAATTGTTGTATCATTTTGAGAAGGAATTTAAATGTTGAAAGAGGTCTGGTAAATGGAACAATGGGTTATGTTGTTGATTTTGTGAATTATAGAAATAGAGATGGAATTGAATTTTTAAAAATAAAATTTGATGGCATTGAGCAAGTACAACAAATCAGTCGTTGTTCTGCTAGATTTTTGCTTGTAAAAGACTTATATGTTCGCCGAAAACAGTTTCCTGTTTGTTTGGCATATGCGGTGACAATTCATAAATCTCAAGGTTTAAGTGTAGATAGTGCTTTGGTGAACATTGGAAGATCTGTGTTTAAAGAGGGTATGGCATATGTGGCATTATCACGAGTCAGAACTTTATCAGGATTGTACTTGATTGAGTGTGATGAGACAAAGATTTGTGCAGATCTAGTTTGTGTTAAAGAATACAATAGGTTAAGAAGAGAGTATGCTCCAGATTTGCCTCCATATCCTCTGTTTGAAAAACGTGTGGTAGGCCGAAAAAGAAGAAATGAGAATAATTGCAGTGAGGTAGTAGCAAAAAGACAAAAAGTAGATGAAAATGGAATTCAAAACAGAAAGAAAAAGGATTCTGATGAAAATGTTGTTGGATTTCAGTTTGAAAACAGTTCTGGTGTCAACTGCTATGCTAAAGTAGTGGTTAATGTTTATTTCTTCAAACTTTACAAGAACAGATTGTTGAAAATCGGGATCCAAGATTGTGTGGTTTATTGAATTCTGTGTTTGAGAAATGTAGCAGTGATAGAACAAAAATAGAAAGTGTAACAGAAATTAAAAATATTTTAGACATGTGTTCTGGTCAAGATAAATTCTCACAGAACATTCAGCAGGATTGTCAGGAATTTCTAATGTATATGTTTGGTGTTTTGGAAGATGAAGGTGTAGATGTAGAAAATCTTTTTAGCCTTTCTTATCAATGGCAGCATGACTGCGACAATTGTAGTTCATCAAGTAATACTAGAATAGACACTGAAAGATTTATATATTTGACTTTACCAGACTGTAAATCAGTGCCATTTATTAATCTAGTTAAAGCAGCAGATCATAATATGGTGTGTACCCAATGTAAGTGTCCAATGCTGTCCACATTATTTATACAAAGTTATGGTCAGTATATCATTTTAGTTTTCCAACGATGTAAACCTGATGGAACTAAATTGACAACTTGTATCAAAAATGTTGTGTCTTCTCAGTTATCAATTTCAGGAAGAACCTTTACAACTGTAGCTATTATTTATCATGACGGTCCTTCGATAACATCAGGACATTATACATGCTATTTAAAATGTCAAAAAGGTTGGAGTTACTGCAATGATTCTCATTTGACTTATAAACAACGTTTGCCTTATGACTTTAAAAGTTCTTACCTAGTGTTTTTAAAACCAAAGTTTTAGTAAAGGTAATTGGCCTTTGAAGACGGGAGTAGTTAATAAAAGTTAGTTAGTTAGTTAGTTAGTCTAATGTTTAAAATTATTTATCTCATATAGGTACTGTAAGTGGATCTCATAGTAAGTGATATCAGTTTTATAGGAAATGTTGAAAATGAGTGATCAAAAATGGGAATATGAATATTTAAAGATTGAGAAAATGTTATATGAGCTTTTCTTGGAAAATTTCGGGTAAACTGTAATTTCAGAGTTTAATTAGGGACATTTAAAAAAATACTCATATATCTGACACTATTTGGCCGTAAGGAAAGTGTAAGGTATGATGTTCTTAGATCTTTTTTCATAGGAAGTCGATGAAATGGAAGTTATAGAGAACAGCAGACTTTTTTCCACCAAAAGGACCTTCACTGTCTAATATTTGGCCTTAAGGAAAAGTAAGTGAATCAAATATTAGTGTACATATATGATTTGTAAGTTTTTTTTTTTTTTAAACACAATCTTTTAGATTGTGGTTTTTTTTCCCGCTGTTATATGATGAAGAGTTTGAACTCACTAATTTAAGTGAAATTCAATATATTCTGAGAACAGCAAAAATAAACAATGTAACATATTGTATAAGTCATTCTATAGTTTGCATTGTGTAATTTATATTGTATTCCCATTGTCTCACACTCATTTTCCTTTTTTCACCCTTATTTAGCTATCTTTACTCACTTACACTGCCTTTCTTTCACTTTGTTTCATCGCTGTTCCTTTATTCCACTTCTTTCACAACTCCTCAATCCAATTTCAACTGTCTGCATTTCTTCTCTCCCTTGCACCACTTTTCAGCTTTCTCACATTCTCTCAGTACCACTGCTTTAGTTCTCTTCCCCTCTCTTTCCTTCTTTTGCTCCTTTACTCTTTTTCCTTTCTTCACTCATTGTACTGCAGTTTACTCAGTCCTTCCCTTTGTCTTTCTGTGTAATTACTTCCTCACTCCTTTTTCCTCTATCATTCTATATTAACCTCATTCCTTTCATCCCTTCACTCTGTGACTCCCCTTCACTCACTCTCAGTCATCTTTCATTCCTCTTTCTTATTAATGGATCCTCATTTAGACTCCTTTCCTTTTCACTCATTTTCCTTTTACTTTCTTCTCTTTCCTGATTTCGTTTTGGTATCTTACTTATCTTCAGTAATTTGTTCTCCTTCTATTTCTTGTTCCCTTTTTTTTGTCTTTCTACAATACTTTATTTCTGTTTTTGTCTCCTTCACTCTTGCTTTATTTCTTAGTACACTTTTTTTTGATTTTTTACCTCTTGACCTGTTTCTTCTATTTTAAAATTTATATATTTTACTAATTATAACTTGTTTTTTCTTTTGTCTTTCACAGATACAAAGTGTAGTTTAAACATGCAAGTAAGTTTTCATTAATTATATGGTAAGTGTGACTACAAAATGTAGTTTGTCATCACCCTTTGCTTTAACCTCACTACCTTTCTCTCACCCTACCTCACCCCTGTTTCCTTACTCTGCTTCCCTCACTTATTCTTATCCTCCATGTTTACTTCTCTTTTCCTTACTTTCCTACCACATTCAACTTCTTTCAGTGCCCCTGCTCATCCACACTCCCTCACTTACCTTTTTTTCTGGTTCACTTAGTCCCTTTCTGACACTTCTTCCTTTACTCTCTCTGTTCTTTCTCTCTGTCACTCCCCATATCTTACCCTTATTCACTTTTATCCACCCTCTTTCACTCCTCTTTACTTACACTCAGTGCTATTTTCTTTCCTTCCGTCACCACTGTTCCTGTTCTCTGGTTCCGTCACTACCTGTCATTCCCCATCCTTTACTCTCCTTCCTTTTACTTTCATCACCCATTCACATTCTTCCAAAGCCTCTGCTTTAGTCTTCTTCCTCTTTCTTCTCTTCTTTTGCTCCCTTATTCATTTTCCTTTTCTCAGTTACTTCCACTTATACCTTTTCTCTGTTTTTCTATTACACAGTCCCTCTATGTTTCTCCCTCTAGCTCTCTTTCTCTTTACACCACTCTCTTTGTCCCCATTCCTCATGCTCACTCCTTCATTATTTTTTTTTTTGGTGCGCTGACGCGACGCGCCCTGGTACGCGCACCGGGAGCGCTCCAAAGTGAAATATAAAAAAAAAAAGAATATACTTACAAAAAAATATATTATATTAATATACAATATAGGATTCATTTTTAGAAAAACATACCTTTCTAAGCTATAGATATTTGTGAAAAAATAACCTTAGAAATTCACTAAAAAACACATAGGTATGAGGCCCTATAAAAAGTTAGGAATTAGCAGTTAAAAATCCTATGAAATTCACAGAAAAATCCATAGGTTTCACACCGGTTACAGTTCGGAATTAGCATTTAAAAAACCTATGAAATTCACTGAAAAAACCATAGGTTTCACACCAGTTCTAGTTAGGAATTAGCATTTAAAAAACCTATTACTTTCACTGAGAAAACCATAGGTTTCACACCAGTTATAGTTAGCTGGAAATTTTACTGACATAAAACCATTGAAATTCCCACGTTATAGTTAGTTGGACTCACTATAACATGCGCGTGTAATGCACTGCTGATGACGTCACATTTTACATCACTCATGACATGGTCAGTGACATCACTCATGACATCACGCTGTCGAAACGCGTTGGTTTATTTGTTTTTGACCCCATGGATTAATAAATCACTGAAGATACCTAATTGCAGTGCAGTGCTGGGCTCTGTTTTTTGAAGTGCGACTCCGTTTCTCCTTCCTCGAAGGGGAGAAAATTGTTGAATAGTAAGCAGTTGGGCTCAACTGCAGGAGTGACGCGACCACATTAGCAGCGCCTATCCGGGAAAGGAGGGAGCCATAAGGAGGAGATACATATATATATATATATATATATATATATATCCGAGCAGCTTCTGTCACTCCAATGCGGCACACAGAAATCACGGACCACCAAGCAGCTTCGAGTAAATTGGCAATTTTATTATCTCCTCTTAGTTTCATGTGGCATGACGCGTTTTGGGTAACGAATACCCTTGATCACATAACCTTCTTGCAGTACGTGGTAACATTTAAATACTCATTTTTTCATTTCAAGACACCACTTGACTATGGAAAGTGAAGAAATACTTGTGGTTAAGATGGCAATTACACTTCCTTTGAGCACATATTGGTTACATAATACATTATGTTTTTATCAATATAATGTTCATTTGTCGGTAAAATATAACAGCTTGAATGCATAAATATCCGACTAACAGTACGCAAATGAATTATTCTAATAATCCTTGCAATGTAATTATAAAGTTATTTACATTATTATTTACACATTATTTACACATTTCATACATATTTACAAGATGAAACCTGTTATAAATCATTCTTTTAATGCAGAATTAAATGTGCAAACTCCCAGCCTAAATGCTGCTATGTCTGTGAAAATTACGCAATTGTTCGGTTTATACTTTTCTCCCCGTGACTCTCAGATATTTCCCTCCCAGATACCACGGGCCTTGTGCAAAATTACTGCCTAAATGCAGTTGCAAATGTGCAAGATTAATATGTCCACGTCTGCTAATAAAATTTCATAATGTACAGATAGAAAACCAATTATTACAACATCTCGACACCTGATCTCAGGTGTCAGTAAAGTGCTCAGTAGATTAATTCCTACTAAAATGCCAAAGTGCTTAGTGCTACAGTTAAAAATATATATATATAATGAGTAAATCCTAAAATGACCGTAGAGATGAGTGAATATTAAAAAATGTATTCATTTACATGTATATCTCTGCACTATCTAGGTAGATTATGTAATTGTAATCATATCCCTTCCTCTATGACTCTACCAATTGTCGTCTAGATTTTAATCATAGTGTTAATTGCTGCAAGCCTGCAGGATGGTTCAAGACAGTTGGTAATGACAATATTCTTTATAACATTTATGATCTCCTCCAATTTATTAGGTAAGAGGAAAAAAGGAAAAATCATATGTCAGTAAATACAAGCAAATCAGAAAAGAGATATCATAAAGGAATGTATGCAGGTCTTCAGTATTGTTCAGGCCATAAGGAAATTTGCTGTTTAAGTTCAGGATATATTTTGTCTCCAATTGTCTTAATATTTCTTCCTATCTCCACCTCTCCGTGGTGTAGGGACCGTGTCAATGACATAGTATGTAAGACAATTAATGTCTTTATTGTGCACAGATTTAAAATGCTGTGCGACCGGATAGGCCGGGTCACTGTTTATGATGGCTCTAATGTGCTGTAAAATTCTCACGTGCACCTGGAGCTTTGTGCTTCCCACATATCTTAGCCCACAGGTGCACGTGAGAACATATACTGCGAATTCTGAACGACAATTGAAATTTCCCCTGATTGTCAGTTCCTTTCCTGTGAAGGGTGTATTGTATTTCGTAGTGTTGACACCAAAGTTGCATGCGCGGCAGGTAGCACACTTAAAGAACCCTTTTTTTACTGGTAACCTTGTTTTTACCGGGTCTCCTTCTATTTTGGATTTGATTAGATAAACCTCCATCGTTTTACATTTCCTGAAGGTTATAGTTGGTTTATCTGGTAGTCTTTCCTTCAGGATATTATCAGTTAAAACTATGGGCCAATTCTAGGTTAAAATTGATCTGATCTTGCTCTCTTGTATGCTGTAAGTTGTAAACAATCTGGCTGCCTCATTACCCTCACTACTTTCTTTCTCTGCTTCCTATATATATATATATATATATATATATATATTACCTACTGGCTATCGCCAGTAGGTATATATAGTTAGGATTTTTTCTCTATGGGACTTTTGAAAATTCTATGTCTAATAACTTTGGCGTTTGTGGACGGAATCGGCTGAAATTTTCAGGAAAATGGCACATTTTGTTTCTGAGCAGCCCCTGAAAATTTGGGGGGGGTTCGTCAAGGGGGGGCTGAGAAAAAAGGGGGGTCCCAAAACGCGTTTTCCCCATGTTAATTTCCATAGGGCGTTTGGCCTCACTTTTAGCTCGAACGGCTGAATGGATTTGCACGAAACTTGGCAAAATTGTAGGGACTGTTAGCCCGATGTGCCTTTGCTGGGTCTCAATATATGTGCTCCAATGGATTTTGAGAAATTAATGTTTAAAAAAATTTATATATCTGTGACAGCGTCCCAGATAGCGCTCCAGATCGTGTACTTTTCGCGTAACGGAGCTTTGCGTCGCGAAGCTGATTGGCTGTCCGGTGTCTGTCAACATTCTAAACAGTCCGGAGCGGCCGCCATCTTGTCACTCGGTAGGATCGAGAGACAAGAAGAGGTGACCCCCTAGGAATGATGTTGGGGTTATTAAAGGGTCCCATGGGGAAAATTAAAAAAATTTGATTTTTCACGGTAGAAGCGCTTCTCGGTTCGCAAACTAACGGCTGAATGGATTTGCACGAAACTTGGCAAAATTATAGGGACTGTTAGTCCGATGTGCCTTTGCTGGGTCTCAATATATGTGCTCCAGTGGATTTTGAGAAATTAACGTTTTAAAAAACAGATATATCTGTGACAGCGTCCCAGATAGCGCTCCAGAACGCGTGTTTTTCGCGTAACGGAGCTTTGCGTAGCGAAGCTGATTGGCTGTCCGGTGTCTGTCAACATTCTAAACAGTCCGGTGCGGCCGCCATCTTGTCTGTCGGTAGGATCGAGAGACAAGAGGAGGAGAAAAACGAAGGGGGAATTTAATGAAAGGGGGCTAGGTAGACCCCTCTTGACCCCCTAGGAATGATGTTGGGGTTATTAAAGGGTCCCGTGGGGCAAATAAAAAAAAATTGATTTTTCGCGGTAGAAGCGTTTCTCGGTTCGCAAACTGGTAGCGAAACGTGAATTCGCCATTTTGTGTTTCGATTTCATTAAATTACTAGGTATAAGGGGGTACGAGAGACGTATCCTGACCCCTTTTGTTTTCTGAGGATGGCTGAGGAGGCTCATATATGTTGATACATGTCTTCCAGCGGCTGTGCGTGAGCGGTTTTTTTTTTGCTGCGTGACGTCTGTTAACGTTCGATTCGATGGAAATCAGGAAGTGTTGACCGCCATTTTGTCACTGCGAGTAAATATTTTATTTGTTATAAATAAATCATTATTGATAAACATTGTCTGCGCCATCTTGCCTTTTTTGCAATGCCACACTTTTGTCGAGCACAGCAGCCATTTTAGATGCCTTGACCAGACCCACTGTCTGCACCCTCGCAAGCATCTCCCCCACGCACTGGTCACTCCCGCTCTCTTTCTCATGTATGGGCTAGAAACCTCCTCCCATCTGCGCTGTTCTTCTCTGAGAATCACACCCTGTGCCCGCCCGACACCTGCCTTTCACCCTATTCACTACCGCACCCTCTGACACTCCTCTTCCTCTGTGTCCGATTGTCCAGGCTGGTCCCAGGCTATCACCTAGCCCTGCAGATGTAGTTTATGGCCCCAGCTGTAGAGAATCACCCCTCTTCAAAGGAGTTAAGTAGATCAAGGCCCCCACCCGATGAGATCTGTCACACCACACGCGTTCCTACTATCTGATAACCATCCTGTATTGTGCTTGGGGAGGGGATTCTCACTGTGAGGGTGTGTGGGTCCGAGCCTGAAGCGGAAGATTCCAGGGATGCCTTTTTGTACATCAAAGTCTTCACAATTATGTGTCACATTAACCCCTTCCATGCTGGGCCTATTTTGCTCGTGTGCTAGGCTTTTAAAGAATCAATGGCTTTATGACGGCCCCCAGCCGTCATGAGCACACGAGCACCGTAATGCATGACCGATGGGGGCCGTCATCAGCATGGAAGGGGTTAAAAATATATAGCACTCCAACAAAGTAGTAGGTTTATAACACTTTAATAACTTATAAATATATACATCGCAACAAAAAAAGTAAACACCTTAACATTTTTTTATTAAAACAGAAGCAACAATGGTCAGTAGCGGTCTGTTGTGCGAATAGTCCCAAGGCAGCAGAACGCGCTGTGATCTGGACGGCACCCAGGTGATGTCCAGTAAGTTGCCGCACTGGTTTTGGTATCCTACAATGCTGCTCCGAAAAACGGTGTGGGGCGCCCCGGGGGGGTGGGGGGGGAGGCGGAGTGAACGGGCCTCCCCAGGTGGAGGCTCGTCTGCTGTAGTGGGGCGCCCCTTTACCGTTTCAGTTGCCATTCCGCCTGCTTTTGCTACACTGTGCCTCATCCGCCATTCAGCTGTTTACCGCCCGCTCTTGCGGCTACAGCGTCTCGCTCACCATGTAGTTGAGTTGCTCCCACTCTTGCGGTGCAGCGATAGGCGGCTGCCACAGGAGTCTTAAAATGGCAGACGGCTCTTTGGATTTGGGCCTGGTCCACTAACATGGCCCTGGGACACCTTGGAACTCGGACGTCCCCTGAGCCTTGAAGATTTTACAAAAGTCTTGGGGGCTCCCGACTCCTGCAGGCTTCCGGTGGGGAGCGGCTGCCATGATTGCTCGCGGAATGACCACGACGGAGCCACGAGATGGTGGTGCTCTCAGGCTGACGCCAGCTTTAGTCTGCAACATCTAGAAACAAGGTGGAGCTTTCATCGTTTGGGAAAAAAAATGTTTTAATCCAATGAAAAGTGATATTTTTAGGTCATATGATCAAGCCTTCCATCATTAGGAAACCAAAAGTAAAATGAACCAATGAAAATTTTTATTAACAAGTCACATGACCTGTTATGCTTACGTTACGCGCTGCGCGCCGCGCTCTGGATCGTTTCCAGGAAGCTGCTCCTTGCGCACCGGAGCACTTCTGGGTGCGCTAACGCAGCGCGTCATATGACGCATTACGCGACAACGCAGGTCCAGAATATAGTCAAAATGTCTCCACCAACCAGCGGTCGGAATACAACCCCTTTCAGCAGTCCAAAAAGTTCTGTTAAATGACAACAGAAGGGACAGGCAACAAGAACAATCAGTCAAAGAGGGGAGGGCAAGTTCTTCTCTACCGGGTCACGTTGGGGCTCCACCGGAACTGATTGAATTGGTAGTCTACAGTGTTTCTGGATGTTTCAGATTGAAGCTGGCGTCAGCATGAGAGCACCCAATTCTAAAACAGTAAATGCTTCGATAACAATTAATCAAATGTAGAGGGAAGCAGGCACGACGGGTTACAATGGGGGCAAAGGCTTACGTTCCCTACCCTTCACTATCTGCAAAGAGAGAATACTCCTAAAAGAAAAGAGAAGGGGGGGGGCAGCGTTCAAAGCACATCAGCGTGCATAAATACGAAAATGTTTTTACCTACCACGTACTTGACATTTTACAGCTTTTGATATTTGCTATTAAAAAACCATTGAAATTCACTGAAAAAACCATAGGTTATAGACCATCTATAGTTAGGAATTAGCATTTACAAAACCTTAATTTACTCGCACAAAACCATAGAAATTCGCATATATAGTTAGTTGCAATAACTATATATCGCACACCCGCAATCCACTGCTGATGATGTCACATATTACATCATTCATGACATGGTCAGTGACATCACTGATGACATCACTGATGACATCACTGATGACATCTCATTTGACATTACTGATCACATCACTGATAATATCATTCATGTGATAATACGATGAACCTCTTCAGACTCTAATATAACCTTAGATACAATCAGTGTAAACAGACACTCACAGATTGTCACTCATCCATGGAGTTACTCACATATCTAGTCAGTCATGAAAAGAATCAATCACTCCTCCATTTCCTCAACTATACAGTTATACACACCTTACTAATTCAAACATATTCTAACACATATTTACTCTCTTATACAATCTCTGATACAAGTTCACAATGATTCATAAAGCCACTCTCACATTCACTGGCTCTTATGCTCAGTTATTTATATATGTCAACTCTCACATGTACTGTGTTTTACATATGTACTTACTTTGACATGTAGCACTGAGATATCCATTCACTCACCAATACACTCATGCACACAGTCAACTGCCCATACAGCTGTTTCCACATGCACGTTTGAACCCATACATCTAGTGAATCAACTGCTCACACATCTATGCACAGAGTCATACACCTCCCAGCCACCCACACACATACTCAGTCTCCCATACAAATACTTAGGCAACCAATCAATAACCCATATAGTTACTCATATAGCTACTGATTAACACATGCAGCAGTTTACAGAACAACAGACATAATGATGCACAAATTATGACAATTAAGTCACTAGCCCATGCACTCAGTGAAACACATTTAATCACTCTATCATACAGTCAGTCATGCACCTACTAAACCCTTCATCCAGACACTTATACATCCACTCATTCTTCAATATGTAAGACATATTTTAACTTTACACAAACATACAAACACTGGTTGATGTCATCAGTGATGTCACTGACCATGTCATGAATGATGTAATATGTGACATCATCAGCAGTGGATTGCGGGTGCGCGATATATAGTTATTGCAACTAACTATATATGCGAATTTCTATGGTTTTGTGCGAGTAAATTAAGGTTTTGTAAATGCTAATTCCTAACTATATATGGTCTATAACCTATGGTTTTTTCAGTGAATATATATTATATTATATATATATATATATATATATATATATATATATATATATATATATATATATATATATATATATATATATATATATATATATATATATATATATATATATATACATATATTACCTACTGGCGATAGCCAGTAGGTATATATAGTTAGGATTTTTTCTCTATGGAACTTTTGAAAATTCTATGCCTAATAACTTTGGCGTTTGTGGACGGAATTGGCTGAAATTTTCAGGAAAATGGCACATTTTGTTTCTGAGCAGCTCCTGGAAATTTGGGGGGGGTTCGTCAAGGGGGGGCCGAGAAAAAAGGGGGGTCCCAAAACGCGTTTTTCCCATGTTAATTTCCATAGGGCGGTTGGACTCACTTTTAGCCCGAACGGCTGAATGGATTTCCACGAAACTTGGCAAAATTGTAGGGACTGTTAGCCCGATGTGCCTTTGCTAGGTCTCAATATATGTGCTTCAGTGAATTTTGAGAAATTAACGTTTAAAACAAGATATATATCTGTAACAGCGCTCCGGGCAGCGCTCCGGTTCGCGTACTTTTCGCTTATCGGAACTTTGCGAAGCGAAGCTGATTGGCTCTCCGGTGTCTGTCAACATTCTAAACAGTCCGGTGCGGCCGCCATCTTGTCTCTCGGTAGGATCGAGAGACAAGAGTAGGCCAAAACAAAGGGGGAAATGAAGGAAAGGGGGCAAGGTAGACCCCTTCTGACCCCCTAGGATTGATGAGGGGATATTATAGAGCCACGCTGGGCCCAAAAAAAAAAAATTTAAAAAATCTGATTTTTTCGCCGTAGAGACGCGTCTTGGTACGCGAACCGGGCAGCTAACCGGGAAGCTAACCGGCAGTGTAACGGGAGTCTGACGAGTAGCTGATTGGCTTTCAACATTGTAAACAGTCCGGAGCGGCCGCCATCTTGTCTCTCGGTAGGATCGAGAGACAAGAGGAGGCCAAAACAAAGGGGGAAATGAAGGAAAGGGGCAAGGTAGACCCCTTCTGACCCCCTAGGATTGATGAGTGGATATTATAGAGCCACGCTGGGCCCAAAAAAAAAAAAAAAAAATTCCGATTTTTTCGCCGTAGAGACGCGTCTTGGTACGCGAACCGGGCAGCTAACCGGACAGCTAACCGGCAGTGTAACAGAAGTCTGAGGAGAAGCTGATTGGCTGTTATCATTGTAAACAGTCTGGAGCGGCCGCCATCTTGTCTCTCTGTGGGATCGAGAGACAAGAGGTGGAAAAAAAAAAGGTGTAAATGAATGAAAGGGGTAAGGCAAACCCCTCCTGAACCCCTAGGATTGATGCGGGGGCTATTAAAGTTCCCTGGGGGGTGAAAAAAAAAATTGCAATTTTTCGCGGTAAAGGTGCTTCCTGGTACGTTAACCGGGCAGCTAACCGGCAGCGTAACGGGAGTCCGACATATTGTGTTTTTTGAACGTTTGTGATATGTGCACGTGTGGATTTTGTCTAATTAAGGTTAAAAAAATATATATATATCTTTAAGCGTGTTCTGGCGCGCTTACGTTTTGGGTTTGGTTTGCGCTGCAGAGACGATACGTCACGGTTATGCGATGTATCATGAGGCGTCTCACGGGCTACGTGATACGTCACTTAATAAAGAATATATTTTACAGCTATAGATATTAGCTTTTAAAAAACCAATGAAATTCACAGAAAAAACCATAGGTTATAGACCATATATAGTTAGGAATTTGCATTTACAAAACCTTGAAAATTCACTGAAAAAACCATAGGTTATAGACCATATATAGTTAGGGATTAGCATTTAAAAAACCTTATTTTACTCGCACAAAACCATTGAAATTCCATATATAGTTAGATGCACTAACTATATATCGCGGACCCGCAATCCACTGCTAATGATGTCACATATTACATCATTCATGACATGGTCAGTGACATCACTGATGACATCTCAAATGACATCACTGATGACATCTCAAATGACATCACTGATGACATCACTGACATCTCATTTGACATTACTGATTACATCACTGATGATATCATTTATGTGATAATACATCTTCAGACTCTAATATAACCTTAGATACACTCAGTGTAAACAGGCACTCACAGACTGTCACACATCCATGGAGTTACCCACACACCTAGTCAGTCATGCAAAGAATCAATCACACCTCCATTTCCTCAACTATACAGTTATACACACCTTACTTATTCAAACATATACTAACACATATTTACTCTCTTATACAATCCTTGATACAAGTTCACAATGATTCATACAGCCACTCTCACATTCACTGGCTCTTATGTTCAGTTATTTATGTATGTCAACTCTCACATGGAGTGTGTTTTACATATGTACTTACTTTGACATGTAGAACTGAGATATCCATTCACTCACCAATATACTCATGCACACAGTCAACTGTCCATACAGATGTTTCTACATACACTTTTGAACCCATACACCTAGGGAATCAACTGCTCACACATCTATGCACAGAGTTATACACCTCCCAGCCACCCACACACATACTCAGTCTCCCATACAAATACTTGGGCAACCATTCAATAACCCATATAGTTACTGATATAGCTACTGATTTAAACATGCAGCAGTTTACAGAAGAACATAAATAATGATTGCCAAATTAAGACACTTTAATCACTAACCCATGCACTCACTGAGACACATTTAATCATTCTCTCATACAGTCAGTCATGCACCTACTAAATCCTTCATCCCGACACTTATACATCCACTCATTCTTCAATATGTAAGACATATTTTAACTTTACAGAAACATACAGTCACTGGGTGTTGTCATCAGTGATGTCATCAGTGATGTCATTTGAGATGTCATCAGTGATGTCATTTGAGATGTCATCAGTGATGTCATCAGTGATGTCACTGACCATGTCATGAATGATGTAATATGTGACATCATTAGCAGTGGATTGCGGGTCCGCGATATATAGTTAGTGCATCTAACTATATATGGAATTTCAATGGTTTTGTGCGAGTAAAATAAGGTTTTTTAAATGCTAATCCCTAACTATATATGGTCTATAACCTATGGTTTTTTCAGTGAATTTTCAAGGTTTTGTAAATGCAAATTCCTAACTATATATGGTCTATAACCTATGGTTTTTTCTGTGAATATATATATATATATACATACATACATACATACATACATACATACATATATATATATATATATATATATATATATATATATATATATACATATATATATATATATATATATATATATATATATATATATATTCACTGAAAAAACCATATGTTATAGACCATATATAGTTTGGAATTAGCATTTACAAAACCTTATTTTACTCGCACAAAACCATAGAAATTCGCATATATAGTTAGTTGCAATAACTATATATCGCGCACCCGCAATCCACTGCTGATGATGTCACATATTACATCATTCATGACATGGTCAGTGACATCACTGATGACATCACTGATGACATCACTGATGACATCTCATTTGACATTACTGATCACATCACTGATAATATCATTCATGTGATACTATGATGAACCTCTTCAGACTCTAATATAACCTTAGATACAATCAGTGTAAACAGACACTCACAGATTGTCACTCATCCCTGGAGTTACTCACACATCTAGTCAGTCATGAAAAGAATCAATCACTCCTCCATTTCCTCAACTATACAGTTATACACACCTTACTAATTCAAACATATTCTAACACATTTACTCTCTTATACAATCTCTGATACAAGTTCACAATGATTCATAAAGCCACTCTCACATTCACTGGCTCTTATGCACAGTTATTTATATATGTCAACTCTCACATGTACTGTGTTTTACATATGTACTTACTTTGACATGTAGCACTGAGATATCCATTCACTCACCAATACACTCATGCACACAGTCAACCGCCCATACAGTTGTTTCCACATGCACGTTTGAACCCATACATCTAGTGAATCAACTGCTCACACATCTATGCACAGAGTCACACACCTCCCAGCCACCCACACACACACTCAGTCTCCCATACAAATACTTGGGCAACCAATCAATAACCCATATAGTCACTCATATAGCTACTGATCAACACATGCAGCAGTTTACAGAACAACAGACATAATGATGCACAAATTAAGACAGTTTAGTCACTAACCCATGCACTCAGTGAAACACATTTAATCACTCTCTCATACAGTCAGTCATGCACCTACTAAATCCTTCATCCAGACACTTATACATCCACTCATTCTTCAATATGTAAGACATATTTTAACTTTACAAAGACATACAAACACTGGATGATGTCATCAGTGATGTCACTGACCATGTCATGAATGATGTAATATGTGACATCATCAGCAGTGGATTGCGGGTGCGCGATATATAGTTATTGCAACTAACTATATATGCGAATTTCTATGGTTTTGTGCGAGTAAAATAAGGTTTTGTAAATGCTAATTCCTAACTATATATGGTCTATAACCTATGTTTTTTTCAGTGAATTTCAATGGTTTTTTAATAGCAAATATCAAATGCTGTAAAATGTCAAGTACGTGGTAGGTAAAAACATTTTAATTTGTTGCGTAATGCGTCATATGACGCGCCGCGTTAGCGCACCCGGAAGTGCTCCGGTGCGCAAGGCGCAGCTTCCCGGAAACGATCCAGAGCGCGGCGCGCAGCGCGTAACGTAACTATAACAGGTCATGTGACTTGTTAATAAAACTTTTCATTGGTTCATTTTACTTTTGTTATTCTAATGATGAAAGGCTTGGTTATATGACCTAAAAATAACGCTTTTCATTGCTTTCGAACATTTTTTTTTCCCAAATGATGAAAGCCCCACCTTTTTTTTTTCACTCTGACTTGTAAAGCAAAGGACCCAGATGCATTTACAGTTTATCACTTACAATGTTCCAGGCTAATGTATTTTCCCGGGAAATTTACAACTGTCCTGCAAGTAAAATATTCCTTTTTCGAGAAAAAGGGCGTTTCTTCGTCCCATGAGGGAGCCGTTGAGCAAAAGAGGCTCGGCCTGCTGTCTTAGTCGCTGATAGGCATGAATATCAGATTCTTATCGATCACTTTATGTTGCAGGAGTAGAAAACACAACAGCCCTTGACCATTTTTCTTTACTGCGTTCCTGCTTATTATACCTTTTAACAGTCATGTAATTGGATTGATTTATTTCACTTGCCTTTTACTGATTCGAAAACAGTGGCTATTATTCAAAACTTTACCAATGTAGGTACTACTACCATGCTTTTTTTTAAAAAACCTTTATTGTGAAAATGTCAGTATACAAATACGGGCCTATAACCACGTGGGCCGGCCACGGAGCAAACTGGAATCGTATATGATGAGGGCACATTTACACTGTAGAAGAACGTAACGGGCGACCCATTAGATTGCAAGAACTAAGGTGTCTACCATTTACGGAATCGGTGGACGTACATTTTATAATTAAAGTACGACAGGGCCAGTTACAATAAAATTATCTAGATATACATTTGCGGGCAAGTACCATGGGTGACGTTAATTCGAACTTTCAATAGTACAGTAATCAATAACACATCAGAACTTAATATCAATAGGGATGTCAAAATGTTCAATCAATTCTCGTCCCTGCTCGCCATGTGCTTCAAAACTGCATACGTATCTCGTGATATCAAGGTTGGGCAACCAGTACACAACAAGGAGTTACGAGTCCCATTTATACCGGCTCCATTTTGGGCGCGGCCGGGCAGGTCCAGGATATAGTCAAACATAACAAATGAGGCTGACGTCTCTGAAGCAGTTGACGCACAGCAGGACATAGCAAATAAACATGAAGTCTCTGAAGCTGTTAACTCACTGCAGGACAAAACAAGTGAACCTGAAACCTCTGGAATAATTGTCGCTCAGAAGAACAACAAACAAAACTCTGTAGTGTCTGAGGAAAGTAAAACAGAAGGGCACTGTAGTTTCAGACACACTTAACACTAATGACTTAACAAAGATATCGTCTGTCTATGAAGGAGCTGTCATGTTCACAGAATTGACAAAGAAGTGTGCAGACACCAATGCTATTAAGAAACACAAGGAAACCCAAGACTTTTATTTTGTTATGGCAAGGGAACGAAATAGAGAATAAACTATAGTTGGTCACCATGGGGTTTAATGAAGGGATGGTTCTTCACCTGGGTGCATTCCAGAACTCAGCACGTTGTGCTGCCTTGGAACTATTCGCACAACAGACAGCTACTGACAGAAGGGCACTGTAGTTTCAGACACACTTAACACTATTGACTTAACAAAGATATTGTCTATCTATGAAGCAGCTGTCATATTCACAGAATTGACAAAGAAGTGTGCAGGCACCAATGCTATTATGAAACACAAGGAAACCCAAGACTTTTATTTTGTTATGGCAAGGGAACGAAATAGAGAATAAACTATAGTTGGTCACCATGGGGTTTAAAGAAGGGATGGTTCTTCACCTGGGTGCCGTCAAGAACTCAGCATGTTGTGCTGCCTTGGAACTATTCGCACAACAGACCGCTACTGACCATTGTTGCTTCTGTTTTAATAAAAAATTTTTACGGTGTTTACTGTTTTTGTTGCGATGTATATATTTATAAGTTAATAAAGTGTTATAATCCTACTACTTTGTTGGAGTGCTATATATTTTTAATGTGACACATAATTGTGAAGACTTTGATGTACAAAATGGCATCCCTGGAATCTTCCGCTTCAGGCTCGGTCCCACACACCCTTACAGTGAGAATGTCGATTCTCCAATTAGCATGCAGAGAGAATCTTGATTTCATTAAAGACAACGGAGGCTGACATTATGCAATAACTTTTATTGCTGCTCAAGATATGCAGCCCTTTAAAGTGTAACCATTACATCATAAATAAAACATTCTACAGGACATGGACAAGTGTCCTAGCAACCAGTAAACATCCTCTTAGAGCTGCGAAGGAAAGGACTTGAGACTCAAAATCTTCCAACGTCCACTTAAAAGGTTCATAAAGAAGTCGAATCTGAAAAGGAAAAAAACACAAGGAATAACACTTGTTCCGGAAGGGAGAAATATCAAATGCAAAGACATATTAAACAAATTTTAAGAATATAGTAAGTAAAACATCCACCAGGGAGTGGTGGGAGGGATAATGTCAGCCTCCGTTGTCTTTAATGAAATCAAGATTCTCTCTGCATGCTAATTGGAGAATCGACATTTCATTACAAGACCGGAGGCTACATTATGCAAGTTCAAAGCTTCTTAAAGCAACATTACTCACATGTTCGACAGGTTTAAGGTAAAATTTAACAAAAGTTGATGCATTAGACCAATCTGCTGCTTTCAGGATATCAGAAAGGGATCCCCCACCCCAAAATACCTTGCTTGCCATAGCGCCACGAGAGGAGTGTGCGCCGAATTTTGATAAATCTACTCCAGCTTCAAACATGACAGTTCTTACCCACCTGGCAATTGTCGCGGAAGAGACCGCCTTATAAGGTTTGATAAAAGAAATTAACAATTGATTTTCATTACAAGGTCTAAAATTACTCATTTTCTGATCATACGCTTTCATGCAATTTACAACACACAGTTTTGGAGAATCTAAAAAATAAGGGTAAAATATGTTTTCAGACATGGTCTTGGTTCTTTTCCAAATCTCGAATAATACTCCATCAGGAGAGTAAAACCTGTTACAAATTTCTAAAGCCTTAACATCAGATACTCTCCTGAAGGAGATTAAACAAAGTAAGGTAGCTAGTTTAATCGACAATTGTTTTCTTGAAAGGAGACAATTGTCCGGCCAAGATGAAAAAAGATTGAAAATAACATTAACATTCCACAAGGAACTATATCTGGGCCTAGGAGGACGTTTAAGTCTTATACCTTTCATTACTCTACGAATCAAAGGATCGGTACCAATAGAAAAGTCGTTCAGTAAGGAGTGACCTGCAGAAATTGCCGACCTATAGCAGTTGACTGTTCTATAACAAAGGTTTGAATTAAAAAGGTCCGCTAGAAAATTAGCAACATCCACTACAGGTGCTTCCACGGGATCCAAATTCCGTTCCATGCACCAACCACACCATCTTTTCCAAGCACTGGTATATTTTCTCCTCGTTCCGGGAGACCATGATTCATCCAAAAGGTTCTTAGCTTGCCCTGAAAGGCCTGAGTATCTCGTAGAACCCCTGAAATCTTCCAAACAAGGAGGTTCATGCTTCCTTCTAAGAGAAGAGGATGAAAATCCCCTTCTAGACCCAGAAGGAGATCCAAGTTCCCTGGGATAAAACGGGGAATTTCCATGGTCAATTCCATCACACTCGGAAACCAGACCTGGGAGTTCCAAAATGGAGTAACTAGGACAATTCGGGACTGTTCTGAACGAACCTTCAGTAAGACTCTCTGGATTAGGGAGAAAGGGGGGAAGGCATAACAATTGAGATTGTTCCACGGTTGGAGAAGAGCGTCCACTGCCAAGGCAAATGGGTCTGGTCTCCAGCTGAAGTAGCGATCTATTTGGAAGGAGAGTCTGCTGGCAAATAGGTCTACTTCGAAAGGACCCCATAGGTCTTGAATTTTCTTGAAAATCAGAGGATTCAACTTCCAATCGCTTGCGTCTCTGAGGAATCTCGAGTTCCAATCCGCCCTGGTATTTAGGTGGCCCGGAAGGAATTCTGCTCTCAGTGTAATTTTCTGGTCCCAGCAGAAGTACCAAATATTCTTGGCCAGATCTGCTAGAAGAACAGACTTCGCTCCTCCTAAACGATTGATGTAGGAGACGGCTGTGAAGTTGTCTAATTTGATTAAGACTACGCTGTTCATCAAAATTGATTTGAAACTCATAAGAGCATTCAAACTCGCCATCATCTCTAAACAGTTTATGTGTAGGAATAGTTCCTCCTGGGACCATTTCCCACCAGTTTCCAAATCTCCCAATCTGGCACCCCAGCCGGAATTGCTCGCATCGGATTCTAAGATATGGTCCGGAGTATTCCCGAATATGGCTTTCCCGTTCCAACTGTCTAGGTTGTTCCGCCACCAAAGGAGGTCGGACCGAGCTTCTGGAGATAAGGGAATGTGGTCTGAATACCATAGGCCTTTCCTCAGGCCCGTGGATTTCAACCTCTGAAGGGCTCTGTAGTGAAGCGGTCCTGGAGAGATCGCTTGGATAGATGATGATAAGAGGCCCACTATTCTTGCTAGTTCCCTCAAGCTGACCAAATCTTTCGATAAAACATAAGAGACTTCTTTCTTTATTTTTGTCAGTTTCTTCGGGGGAAGTTGGAGTTGGGCTAAGGACGTGTTCACTTGAAAACCTAGAAATTCTAGATCTTGAGAAGGAGTCATGACGGATTTTCTACATTGATAATGAAGCCTAAGGACTCCAGGAGGTCTACAGTCCATCTCATGTGGAGAAGAAGTTCTTCTTGACTCTGGGACATCAATAGAATATCGTCCAGATATATAATCAAACAAACTCCTCTTCTCCTTAGAGATGCAACGACCGGTCTTAGAATCTTGGTGAAACACCAAGGGGCCGAAGAAAGGCCGAAAGGAAGGCATCGAAACTGGTAGGTTACGCCTTTCCATAAAAACCTCAGATATTTTTGGGAGTCGATATCCATAGGGACAGTAAAGTAAGCGTCTTTCAGGTCTAGCTTGATGAGCCAATCTTTCTTTTGAAGAATATCTCTCAAAAGATGGATACCTTCCATCTTGAAATGCCTGTATACGAGGAAGGAATTCAAGTGTCTGAGATTTATTACGGGACGCCAACCTTTGTCTTTTTTCTTCACAAGGAAAATTGTGCTTACAAAGCCGGGGCCCAGGTTGGATACAATGAAAATTGCCCCTTTTTCCAACATCTGGCGAATCTCCTCGTCTACTAGGGGTGACTGATCTCGGTTTAGAACTAGTTCCCTGGGGGGTGAGGTCTGGAGAGGGAAGGAGACGAAATCTATCTTGAAACCTTTCACTGTTTCTAGAACCCATGCATCGTTTGTTATTGATAGCCAGTTCTGGCAGAAAGTAGCAAGTCTCCCCCCTACCTTTGGAAGGGAAGAACCAGAAGGAGGGGTTCTTACCTTGATTTCCTTGTCCTTGGAACTTGGCCCGGTTGTTTCCACCTCCAGGATTGCGGTAGTTGCGTCCTCTCTGAGGGAAGAAGGAGTTGTTTCCTCTAAAGTATCTTCCACGCTGGTTCTGGTTGTAGAAGGACCTGTTAAAGCCTCGGCTGACAGCTGGCCCTCCTCTGTCAGCCCTTCCAAAAATTTGCCTGCCCCCAAACATCCTTCTCATGTTACTCTGAGCTCTGCTAAAAGCAGAGAAGGTAGATACGTATTTACCAAGAACTTTGATAAATGAGTCTCCGAAGAGGAGTCCATTAGGGTCTCCCTCTACGTCCTTATTGGCTAGGTCCCCCAACTTGGGGTTCATCTTAATCAGGATTCCTCTACGTCTCTCGGACGTGAGGCTAGCGTTGGCATTTCCTAGGAGGCATAAGGCACGTTGGCTCCAACCCCTCAAGAGTTCGGTGTCAACCGGAGTGCCATTAATAGAGGATTCCTCTGCAAGGTCTAGGATTCTCGCCAGAGGGCCTAAGGTGTCTAGCAATTTATCCTGACACTGTTTAAGACAACGTTCGACACCCTTGCGAGGGTCTCTTCCGGTCTTAAACAGAAAGGTAAGTAACTCAGGGTCTAGGATAGGTGTCAAACCCGCTTTGTTGTCGAGGAATGGTCTAGGACATTCCGATTTCATTAGGTTTCGTGAGTCCCTTTCAAGGGGTTTCCTGATCCAAAGCTTAATAAATTTAGCTACGTGGTCAAGGGGCCACCAGTCGGAACCCCTAGGGTGAGTAATATTCGAAGGGTTGAACATCTCCGCCCCAGAGGGGTCTTTAATAGAGTATGAGGTGGAGGGTTGAGTCAAATCATCACCCAATAGATCGTCAAGTTTTTCTGACGGATCAAAGATGTATTCGTCAGCATCAAAATCGTCGTCAGGGGACATATATTCATCATCGTCATCATCACAAAGGATGACGTCTTTTGTGCCGCGAGGGACACCATGTCTAATCGTGCCGCGAAGGACACCTGTATTTTTTGCGCCATTGAGGACGCTAGGTCTGTTTGTGCCGCTTGGGACACCCTTCTCATTTGTGTCACGTGGGTTACCATTATTCTCGAGATGTTTAGATTTCTTTATAGCCTTTCCGCCCCTGGCGGGAAGAGGGTCTTCCTCATCTGAAGAGATCGAGTCCTCACGAGGAGTATCTCTCTTTCTTTTAGTTAATGCTGCCTCAACTGCCTCCTTTAGAGAGGATTTCAGCTGGGTCTTAAAAAGACTCATAAGGGAGTTTTCAGTAAGAGGGGCCTCACAGGCTTCGTTGGACCTCTCAGCCATCTAGCGTTTTTTTTTTTTTTTTAAAGGTGTAATAAAGTGTACCTCAAAACGCTCTCTTTTTAGTAGTTAGGCTATTTTTGTAGTATTGAGAGTTAATTCCCCAGAGTCCGTGTAGGCAAGAAAAAGGACGACCGTTGTATGACTGGAAATTCGCCCTGCGTGGTGTGTTGGCATGGAAACGCACAGCGCGAGCCGCGGAAAGAAAGCTAGAGACGAGCTTTTCGCCTCGGCCCAAATTTCTGCATTTCTTGTCACTGAGCCGCTCATTTTGGTGAGCGGGTCACAAGAAGGGAGCGCATAGCGGAAGCGGAAGAGGTTTCGGTCATCTAACGAGCACCGGAGAATGGCCTCGGTCTCCTCAGGGAAGCGCTTTACTCTAAATGCGCTGTTAACGTCTCCTCTCCCCCCCCCCCCGGAACCCGCGAGGCGGGAGGCGCTCAAGGAGTAACTGATAACAGTAAGTCGACGAGGGCAATTTTTTAGATAAAGACGTGAGACGATTAAGCGACCCGACCATAAATTGGAAGGGTAGACGGTACAAACATTATAAATCGGTTAAAAAATAGATAAATAAAGATTGTTACCTACCTAAAATAGGTCAGTCTGTAAGGCAAGTTGGTTAAGAACAATATTCATGGTTAAGTTAATCAAAATAGTATCCAATACCATATAAAGTACCCCTAGAGGGGGAGAAAGGAAGAAGCAGTACTTATCTTTGCGTGAGCAGCGAATAAAAGAGGATGTTTACTGGTTGCTAGGACACTTGTCCATGTCCTGTAGAATGTTTTATTTATGATGTAATGGTTACACTTTAAAGGGCTGCATATCTTGAGCAGCAATAAAAGTTATTGCATAATGTAGCCTCCGGTCTTGTAATGAAATCCCCTCCCCAATCACAATACAGGATCGTTATCAGATAGTAGGAACGCGTGTGGTGTGACGGATCTCATGGGGTAGGGGCCTTGATCTACTGTAACTCCTTTGAAGAGGGGTGATTCTTTACAGTTGGGGCCATAAACTACATCCGCAGGGCTAGGTGATAGCCTGGGACCCGCCTGGACAACCGGACACAGAGGAAGAGGAGTGTCAGAGGGTGCGGTAGTGAATAGGGTGAAAGGGTGGTGTCGGGCGGGCACAGGGTGTGATTCTCAGGGAAGAGCAGCGCAGATGGGGGGAGGTTTATGGCCCATGCATAAGACAGAGAGCGGGGGTGACCAGTGCGTGGGGGAGATGCTTGCGAAGGTGGGGAGCCATGCTGAGGATTGGCGGCGTTCAGAGAGTGGGTCTGGTCAAGGCATCTAAAATGGCTGCCGTGCACGACAAAAATGTGGCATTGGAAAAAAAGCAAGATGGCGCAGACAATGTTTATCAATATGAATTAATTTATAACAATTATTTTTAACAATATATTTACTCGCAGTGTCAAAATGGCGGTCAACACTTCCTGATTTCCTTCGAATCGAACGTTACTAGACGTCACGCAGCAAAAAAAACAAACGCTCACGCGCAGCCGCTGGAAGACAAGTATCAACATATATGAGCATCCTCAGCCACCCTCAGAAAACATAGGGGGTCAGGATACGTCTCCCGTACCCCCTTATACCCATTTCTCACATTGTTTTTCCTCCATCTTGGAATTTAATTTAAACAAAACACAAAATGGCGAATTCCCGTTTCGCGTCCCGATTCGCTACCCAGTTCGTGAACCGGAAAGCGCTTCTTCCGCAAAAAATAAATTTTTTTTTATTTGCCCCACGGGACCCTTTAATAACCCCAACATCATTCCTAGGGGGTCAAGAAGGGTCTACCTTGCCCCCTTTCATTAAATTCGCCCTTCGTTTTTCTCCTCTTCTTGTCTCTCGATCCTACCGAGAGACAAGATGGCGGCCGCACCGGACTGTTTAGAATGTTGACGGACACCGGAGAGCCAATCAGCTTCGCTTCGCAAATCTCCGTTACGCGAAAAGTACGCGAACTGGAGCGCTATCCGGGACGCTGTCACAGATATATCTGTTTTTTTAAACGTTAATTTCTCAAAATCCACTGGAGCACATATATTGAGACCCAGCAAAGGCACATCGGGCTAACAGTCCCTACAATTTTGCCAAGTTTCGTGTAAATCCATTCAGCCGTTCGAGCTAAAAGTGAGGCCAAACGCCCTATGGAAAAATGAATGGGAAAAACGTGTTTTGGGACCCCCCTTTTTTCTCAGCCCCCCTTGACGAAACCCCCCCAAATTTTCAGGGGCTGATCGGAAACAAAATGTGCCATTTTCCTGAAAATTTCAGCCGATTCCGTCCACAAACGCCAAAGTTATTAGACATGGAATTTTCAAAAGTTCCATAGAGAAAAAATCCTAACTATATATACCTACTGGCGACCGCCAGTAGGTAATATATATATTTAAAAAAGTCTAATCTGCCTATGAGGAAGAACTACTTTGTTCGAAACGCATCAGGCATCATACTTTACCTGTGGTTGGCGGAGAACGCTGCAGCCTTATTTGAACAAATGGAGAGTGCATCCTAAAGCTTCTGGCAATGTGAACCCTTATGTATTACGCGGTAGCCAAAACCGCGGGGATTGCACCAACCGCCGATAATGCGGCCGACGGCCCTTGATGTTGGGGCTGTTTTGGATCCATTTTGTTGGCGCCAGATGATTTGCAGCGTCATCTGCCTTGCACGGATGGCCCACTAATGGCATTATTGTAATTATGTACATTTTGATTGACTTTTTAGAAGCTGATGATCTTCAAGGTTTATATGCACGGACTGCTGATCCCAACATGCAAAGCAAAAGTTCTACAAGGCTCCACCTGGGGGCCAATAAAGTGATGGGTTATATGTCAAGCAGCAGTCTTTGCCTCCTGATTTAAAAAAGTCTAATCTGCCTATGAGGAAGAACTACTTTGTTCGAAACGCGTCAGGCATCATACTTTACCTGTGGTTGGCGGAGAACGCTGCAGCCTTATTTGAACAAATGGAGAGTGCATCCTAAAGCTTCTGGCAATGTGAACCCTTATATATATATATATATATATATACATATATATATATATATATATATATATATATATATATATATATATATATATATATATATATATATATATATATATATATATATATATATATATATATGAACAGATATAAAAAGCATGAAGAAATTAATATTTTAAATAATAATATAATTTAAAAATTATAAATAATTTAATGTTATCAAAAATATATGTATGCACAGTTAAATATACCAAAAACATAAACTATTAAAAAAGGAAATCAATTTAATTTAAAATTAAAAGTAATTAACACATATTTTTTACGATTGAATTACAAATAAGTTACAAATAATATTGACAGTTTTAAATATTCGTATTATAATAAATCAATCACATAATTATTTAAATTACAACAGCATATTTTTTTAAATTAAAATAAATACATGTAAATGTAACAAAAGTAAAAACAATTCTTACATCACACAAAAATAAGGTTTACTACTCTAACTACAGTAAATATAAAATGTATTAAAATATAACATTGGAAAATACAAAATGTAGTATTCCAAGTACAATCAACACAACAATAAATATTATAATTAACAAAAAAAAATAATATTCCCACTCCAGTCAGTGCAACAGTACGACAAGTGTTGGATTGCGTAGGGGTAAAACATACTCCCCCACATGCATCATCCCGGGTGTTTGCAAATTCTAAATTGCGAAAAATAGCGATTCACAATTTAGAATTCGCAAAACGGGATGCATGAATATTTTCGGTAAATTTATGCGATTCGGTAAAAATCGCAATTTTTACCGAATCGCATAAATTACCGAAATACAATTTGCGAATTCACTATTCCCATTGGTTCCTATGGGCCAAAAGGCCCATAGGAAGCAATGGGAAGGCATTAGCAAATTGCGATTTTCACTTTGAAAATCGCAATTTGTTAATGCATTTCATGGGTGCAGGGGGGGGGTCCAAAGGACCCCCCCCTGCACCCCATAAATGTATTTTTCGCATCATGTTTCACACACACATGTCCTAAGGACATGTGTGTCTGTAACATGAATGTTGAAAAAAATGCATTTTCACGGTTTTAAACACTTTTTGCAAATTTACCGAGTGGTTCAACCACTCGGTAAATTTGACCCCCTAATTGCGATTTCGCAATTTTAAAAGTAATCATGCATTGCTTTTAAGAAATCGCAAATTTGCGATTTCTTAAAAGCAATCGCAATTTTAGAAGCCGCAAAAATTATGCGATTTCTAAAATTGCTTCATGCATCCCAAAAAGCACTTTTAGAATCGCAAACGGCCGATTTTAAGGAATCGCACCGTTTGCGACTCAAAAAATGCTTGATGCATGTGGGGGACTATTCCCAATCCAGTCAGTGCAACAGTAGGGATAGTGTTGCATTGCGGAAGGGAAACATTTGATATTACTACTCCAGTCAGTGCAACAGTAGGGAAATTGTTGGATTGCAGAGCGGCAACATTTACTATTCCCACTCCAGTCAGGGCAACATTAAAAACACATAAAATATCTTAAACAAAAAGAAAATAATAAAAAAAGTAAATGAATTAAAATATATGTTGGAAAAAAAATATATATATACTTAATATTAAAAATGTAAGAAGTATTTACTTCCCACCACATACCAATACAAAAGCTACAACCCGCATCTAAATTTAAAAAATAGTACTTGCACAATTAACATAATTATTTATTAATTAAACAAATATTATTTATAAAAAACGAAATATAAATTCATTAAAATGAATTAACATCCCACTGCTTACCTCTATTAAACCCACAATGCCCACTTAAAAGTAAACTAATAAACAATTAATAACACAATTAAATTGATTAATTTACAATTAAATAATTATTAGTATTTCACAAGTAATTTACAAATAAAATACAGACATTTACTCCCCAAGCTTTACCCCATAAACCCCACAACCCAAACCTAAAACACGTTTAATTAAACAGTTAGCATAATTAATGATCCATAAATTAATTACCATTAATTAACAATGAATTAATAATTATTTAAAAAACTAAATGACTTCCCACCCTTTACCCCTTAAAACCCCAGTACCCACACATAAAAAAGTATTATTAATTAATAAATAATGATTCATAAATTACTTCCCACACTTTACCCCTATAGCCCCACAACCTGCACCTTAAAAATAAAACATTACACAATTAACATAATTAATTATCAATTACGTAATTAATATAAATTTGCAACAAATTATTAGTTAATGATGACAAAATTACTCTCCACTTTTTACCCCTATAAATGCCACAACCCGCAATAAACAATTGCATGAACAATTATGTCATATACATTTAAAATATACACAAAAAAATATACCAATAATTAAACAGCAATATTTTAAACAACTATGGGCCTAATTATGATTTCGGTCGGAAAAGGCTCCGTACGGCATTCAGAATCTCCTAAACCATTTTGGAACCAATGTTTCCGACCAACTCTGAAACATTTCCGAATGACAGATTATGATGGTAAGGTAACTGTTCGGTCAGAGCGAATTGGCTCTGACCGGCATTTAGAGACTCTGAGTAGGTCGAAGCTGAATCGTATAGCTCAATGGACCGCGCTTCCGACCGACCCATTAGAATGTTGGATTCAGACAGACCATCCGACTCGGTCTGTCCGACAAGAAAAGGCTCCACTTCACCCTGAGGCCTCCAGTTTGGGCCCGGTGTAAGGGGGTGCCCACCACAGGGTGCAAGGTTTTATGCAACCACCCCTTTTTTCAATGAGAGCCTGTGTTGTCAGTTAGAACATAGGCTCCCTTTGAGGTCAATGGGAGACTTTCCGGACGGTGTTCGGAACCACCTTAAAATGTTTCGGTCGGAACAGATTCAGAGACTGTGTCGGATGGAAGAGTTTCCGACTGACATCATAATTAGGCCCTGTATTTTGACAAATAATAATGACTTCTATATTTTAAATATCAATAACACTTACCTTAAAATCGATATTCTTGACAACGATATTCTTCCACTCGATATTTCCATTCCACCACATTTTTCACTTGATATTATGTTCAGTCGAAATTTTTAACTCAATATTCTGTTTCACCACCTTCAAAAGGGGGTCTCAGCCCGCCTCCACAGTAATAACCCCCTGGAAAAAACAGAGTAGGAAATTGTATAAAGTTGTCTTTTCCACCTACATTGCAGATGTTTAGTCTAGTCTGCCCCTAGTATCCTCCCTCCTCCCTCTCCAATCACCGTCCTGCAGCACCAAAGCAGTTCACAACCCCCAGGACACATATACAAGACCCCAACTACAAACTCCTATACCCAGCGCAGTCCAGCGTCGGCTGTCCCTCGAAACCTATAAAGAAGTAACATCATTAAGAGAAAGCCACCTCCACCTAGGGGGGGGCAATCTGGTTGAGGGGGGATAAATTAGGACAGAGTTCCTTAGTGCCACACCAGCCTAGTTTTCAATATATCAATGAGTTAGTGTCCTCCGGAGGCCATGGGCCACCAGCATGCCCCAGGTCCAGGATTACAATATAAAGCCCAACAGCGTCCTCTAATCCATGCATTAGGGCCAGCAGCAGAACCAGTCTGAGTAACATAATGCAACCCTACATCCCAAGTTGTGAGTGTGGGGCAAACCGAAGGTCATGTGAACCCTTAATATTAACTCATCAATGGATTGTGGGGTCACAACTGGGATGTCTATCTTACTTGCTGTTGAACCCCCAAAGTTAGAGACGATGACTTATGAGCAGAAGAAGCATCTATGCCTGCCTCTGCCTCCTGTGTTGTTGCTATCTTCATTACAGTGAGTAACGCCGCTGATCACTCTGTCTGAGAAGTGGAGGGCTTCTTCCACAAAGTCTTCCAAGATGTCCTTCAGAAACAATTCCTAGTGTTCTTTCCAGCACAGTTGGGTCCGGACTTTGGGAGCAGTACTCCAGCTTTATAGGCCTCCAGCCAGGACCACACTGCGTCCCGTGTGTCACCAACATGGGTACTGCCATCTAGGAGGATCCGTAGATTAACAGGAAACATCAATGAATACTGTATACCTTCCTCATGGATGGCTTGCTTGGCTTCCACGAATGATACATGTTGTGCTTGAACTTTGGCTGTAAAATCAGGGAACATCAGGCACTTTGTGTCTGCAGCAAAGCGTGCCCCGTGCTCTGTCCCTGCGAGGGAACAGGACAACACTCAGGAAAGACAATCCCAGACAGCCTGCTATCTCAGCCCTTCAGACGAGAACCACCACTCCTGGGCATCCTGGTAAGGAAGGGCAGGTTCAGTCTCAGCCTGTGAAGGGCAAACTGCAGGACATATTGCCCACACTGATTCCTATGGGCCTCCAACATGCTGCACATTCATGACAACAGTCAGGGTTCTTCTCATATAATAATGGGCCTCCCTAGAACACAGGCAGTATGGTAAGTAGGCATGACCTTGAAGCTTTTTGCTCTCTGTCCTCAGCTATTGCTGCCTATTAAGCCAAAGAATAGTAGTTGATGGCTCCCCACATCAGCTCCACTCTGCAGGGAGTCCCAGCCATAGACAGAGCCCCACACCCCAGGCAAAGCATAGGCCCCAGTTAGGCCTCATGCCGGTACTCCATCAGTGCTGAGGCACTCCCCCAAAGCGGTGGCTGCCAGAAGGAGGCCAGCACTCAGCGGAATTTGCTCCAAGCGCCACATCAGACAGATTTTGCACCCATCTTCCGAACCCAGAACTTAGTTGCACGCCACCTCTGACTCCGGCATACCGGGCCAGTATCTAGGCCCAACCTCCAATGCCGTCTTGCAGATCTCACCTCTTGAGCAGTCTGTGCCCGATGCAGTCTCAGCCTCTCCAACCCTGGCAACACTCTGCAGGTAAAGAGGTTTACAATGGAGCTAAATGCGCTACTCATATCTGCCTCTGTCCTCCAGCAGCAGTTGCGGCCCACGCCCTCCTGCTTCAGCTCGGTCTGCCATGTCCAATCTTCCCCATGTCAGCCATGTTAGCAAGTTTCTTGATGCATGGAGGCCCAGCAGTAGTGGCACCAAAGGGGGAGGTACAGTCATCCATCCCCATGTCCCTGGGCCTCTCATAGTGTTGTTGCAGCCCCAAGACACCAACAAGCGAAAAAATGTACTCAACTCTGGTCTCTGTCCCTAGCTTCACTCCACAGCTGCGATGAGGTAGAGACGGAGAAGGCAGTCAGGCCCTGAAGCAAAATTCTGCTTGCTCTCTCAAATGGTCGCCACCAACACCTCAGCTCCCATGTCAGGGATAATTATGCCCAGGTATAGGGTCTGGGCTGGATACAGCTACTCCACTGGCCAGATGGGAAAGGATTAGCGTCAGGCTAGTGTGGAGCAACAGGCTCATGCAACCGCTAGCTTTGGCATCCAAACCATGTCCCAAGGGTCAAGTCTACCTTAGTCCTTTGGTATCCCCTGGGGGATATCAATCCGGCTAATGCAAGTGGCTTAGAGTTCCCACACTGGTATTACCAGGTCCAGGAAAAACAGGCCCAGTTTTACTGGCTAAAGATGCAGAGCCTCAGCACTACATTACCATATCAGCACCAATAGGGAATCATGCAGCCCTCTCGACATCTGGCCCATTTTCATACACTGACCCCTGAAGCCTCCCCCCATGCCTTGAGACCCAGAGCGGCCCCAGCCCAGGACTTCAATGTATTATCTGCTAGGAGCAGGTATTAAAAATGAGCAAAAAAGAACGGAAAATATCCCATAATTGGGACTATCAAGGCACACCATGTGATTAAGGTCTATTTCCCATTGCGTGGCCTTTAATTTGTAATTGAAAGGAACAGTTCCCCACCAGAATTGATGAATTCAACACCAGTAATTTCAGAATCCCTGCACTGCGCAAGTCATAATCTGGCCAAACTCTGTAACTACTTGAGTTAGCGCATGTTTGCAGATTTCACTTCTCAGAAACACTCTGTTTTTCAGGTGTGGTATACAGAACTCTTCCCTGCCTTGTTAAACTGTTAACTTTATATCAGCCATAATGATGCTTGAGATTAACACAAAACAAAGCTCTCTGTTCATAACAAAAAATGCTACTTTGGAGTCTGACAACTTGGATACACAAAGGGCACATTTATGAAAGAGGCTTCTTTAATAAACTGAACCCAACTCCTCTAGTTGAGTGCTTTCAGAAAGGAAATTCTCCTACAGAAAAACACTAAGGGGCCGATCAGGATCGCGGACGGACTTGCGTCCGTCCGCGACCCCAGAGCAGGAGGGAACCTCCGCATGGCATGCGGAGTTCCCTCCTGTGCAATTAGGATGTGACCGCCACCCTGGCGGTCACATCCTCTATTTTTAACATTGCGGCGGGTGCAGCTTCAAGCTGCACCCGCGGCAATGTTAAAAATGCACGCATTGCTTTTGCATGCAGAAAGAGGCAGGCACCGTGCGGTGCCTGCCGCTATCTGCATGCAAATGCAGGGGGGTACCATAGGTACCCCCCATGTGCACCCCCCACCCCCCCTTCACCTAGGGGGCCCGCAACGGGCCCCCGCAGTGAAGTTCCGTATGCTTTTCCACGGCGGGAAACGCGCCGCGGAAAAGCATAATTCAATGCCCATCCTAATATGGTGGACGGTGTCTGAGAGACACCGTCACCATATTAGAGCTTTTCCGCCGCGGTTGTAAGCCAACCGCGGCGGAAAAGCTGCGGACGGAAACCAGGACCCACCAGCCATCCTAATGTGGCGGTGGGTCCTTGGTCAGTCCGCTGCGGTTTTTCCGCATCCTCGGGGCCGGCGGTGGCTTCCGCCGGCCCCGAGGATGCGGAAAAACCGCAATCCTGATCGGCCCCTAAGTCTGCTAATCTTATGACACTATTAGCTAACACTGCCATAAGCAGTGCATGATGGGGGCGGTAGTTATAGTAACCTTTGCTAACTATGACAGGAGTATTTCTGTATTTTGGTTGCTTTGAGTTTAAAATGTCAATGTTGTCACTGACATTCAGGTTTTTTTCAGTAAAGTTCTAAGATTTTTTTTAAACAGATCGTTTTATCACATTTAACTATAAAATTAC
Source organism: Lissotriton vulgaris (assembly GCF_964263255.1). Classification (NCBI taxonomy): domain Eukaryota; kingdom Metazoa; phylum Chordata; class Amphibia; order Caudata; family Salamandridae; genus Lissotriton; species Lissotriton vulgaris. The sequence continues at coordinate 1,229,808,579 of NC_141685.1, forward strand.
TTTAACCTTTGTTTCTTTCAGTGAATTGTAGATAGATAGACAGACAGACAGGCAGTCAGGCAGACAGACAGACAGCCAGATAGATAGATAGATAGATAGATAGATAGATAGATAGATAGATAGACAGACAGATAGATAGATAGATAGATAGATAGATAGATAGATAGATAGATAGATAGATAGATAGATAGATAGATAGATAGATAGATAGATAGATAGATAGATAGATAGATAGATAGATAGATAGATAGATAGATAGATAGATAGATAGAAATATAATTTGTTTATTGCACGCATGCACCACAAAACAATAAGCAAAGGCTACACAAGGTGGTAACATTTTTACAACTACACTTTTAAATTTAAAACAATTACACTAATTAACCTTGGCATATAATTTATTAGAACACTAGGTGCTTCCTAGCAGACAGTTGTACCTAGAACAGACAAAATATTTTTTTTAGTTTTAATGCACATCACAGGAAAATAATTCTTAGCAGCACAAAGAATCAATCAATTGATCAATCAATCAGGGGGTTTAAAGCGTGCTACTCACTCATGAGGGTCCCAAGGCGCTGGGGTCGGGGGGGCAGCTCCAAATCAGCCAAAGAGCCAGATCTTGAGGCTCCTCCGGCAGTTGTGCAGAGTGGGGGAGCGTCTGATGTTGACTGGGAGCTCATTCCAGGCTTTGGCTGCGATGAAGGAGAAGGCTCTTCCACCCGCTCTGGTTTTGCGGATGCACGGGGTATCTGCTAGGGCAAGGTCGGCAGAGCAGAGGTTTCTTTTGGGTATGTGGAAGGAGACTCTTTTGTTGAGGAATTTGGGTCAGCTGTTGGGGGATTTGTAGGCGTGGGCGAGTAGCTTGAAGGTTAGCCAGTGGAGGTCTCGCATGAGTTGGGTGATGTGCTCATGCCGTGGGATGCCGAAGACGAGTGTGGCCACGGTGTTCTGAACAGTCTGGACTTTGCGTTGCAGGGATTTGTTGATTCCAGCATGGTAGATGATTCAGTAGTCCAGTTTGCTTGTAATGAGTGTGTGGGTGACAGTCTTTCTGGCCTGGGGGGATCCACTTGAAGGTCTTGCAGAGGATGCAGAGGGTGTTGAAGCAGGTGGAGGTGACGGCGTTGATCTGTAGGGTCATGGTGAAGGAGGAGATGAGTATGATGTTGAGGTTCCGGGCATGGTCCGTGGGGGTTGGGGTGGTGCCAAGGGCAGAAGTGTTGTAAGCAAATATCAGCTAGGCCTACTTAGTGCAAGAGTTCGCCCTTCTCTGCACAGAGTCCTCAGACCTTAGGAAGAAGTTGGCAATGAAACTGAAAAACACAAAAGCTAAAGCAAAGTTTATTAAACCTTTAAAGGTGGTACTACAGTCCACACAACACCTTTCAGTATTGTATCGAGTAGCACACCGAACTAAAGCACATGGCCCCTTTTATACACAATGAAGGGGCTGAAGAGAAGGCGGTACAAAAGACAAGATCAGTTTCATGACCATACAAGGACATATTGGAAGGCACAATCGATAGGTGGGGGAGTTAACAGTCTTCGGTAACTGGTAAACACATTCCTATCTGGAACCAATTAGTAACGCTCGTTGACCCTACTGCGCATGTCTGGACATGCTATCAACGGGGAATACTTAAAATAGCCTGTTGCCGGGCAGACTTCAGGCGCGGTGAACAAGAAGGTAGGACTAAACACATGACGAGCACATGGCAATGTATGGCATACAAAATGGCCGCTGCAAATACTAAGATGGAGTTGGCACATTTGTTACGATAATGGTCAAAACAAAACATGTCTTCTGCTAATACTTAACCTAATCGCCGTTGATTTACAACAGACGACCCTTTCAGCATTAGCTGAAAACATTCGACTTCCTGGGAAAAGCCAGATATTCATCTCTTACATCAATGGCCATCATGCTAGCTATCTCTTTTTTCAAATCATTCTGCATTTTGACTTCTGCAATAGTGCTTTTAGTTGGTATACACGCAGTGACACACACATAGAACAAATCATCGGGCTGCATTGAATACATACACAGCAAGTGAAAATTATTACAATTAATATACACAGGGCTGTTAATACTTTCCAACCCTGGGCAGAAATTAAAGTCCAAAGCCACCCTGTAAAAGTCCATGTACCATTTTCTGTGTGAAGGTCTGCCGCGATTTTATGAAGTTTATTAATCGCTTTATATACTGATGGGGTGTGGTCAGGTATAAACATACAGCAGCTACTACCTATAACACGACAGGCACCACCTCTATCTGCTAGCATGACATCCAGTACCATTCTATTCTGCAAAGCTACAAGTCTAGCAATTTGCAATTCGTCAGTGATATTTCCTAATGCTACAGCTGTTTGATCTGTTACAGCTTCAACTACTCTAGTCAGTCGTCACACCTTTCTGCTGTTTAATGCAGCACCCACAAAAAAGAACAAACCTAAATTAAAATCTATATATTGTTGTAGACTAGTGTCAGTCTGATCAATACCGTCAGTAGTCAAAGTCCTCTTGAATCTATTTACAGTAATATTGTTAAACAGTTTAAGATTTCGATGATACAATGGAGGTGCTAGAAACACAGGGGGCAATGAAAATGACACATAACAAATGCCGGTTCACCCTGATTTTGGAAAAGACAACGCAGTGATTCATTTACCCAAGGATTCACTCTTGATAAAGACCTCTGCCCTTCAAGTACACGGTTAATTCAACGTCCCGAGGGTCACAATTCACGGACACCTCGAAGATACAATTCTTCGCCTAATGCATGGATATAAATTGTTTTAAAGGGGCAGAATACATGAACTGAAAACTGCATCTTTTCCTGCCTCGATTTCTGAGCGGCCGCATCAGACACAGAGGTTGACATCCACGGTATATGATGACCTTTTCCTAAAAGACTAAAACGACCACAATTCATTGGTCGCATAAGTATCTGCGGATAAATTCCACGCCCTGATGAGAATCCGATGATCATTACATTGGGATTCGAAACGCGTCGGCATTTAGCATTGTTGTTTGCCCAAAACTGTTGGCATGTCCTAATTGATGTTTGATTTTTCTATTTCCTGTACTTACACAACTGCATTATCATAGTAAATATTGTTACAGGAAGTGGGGCTGGTAATGAATAAGACGTACCCCCCAAACTGCTATTTTCGATCAGACTTGTTGAAAGTTTGCTTTTTACTGTTTTTGAGATAATTGCTCATCACTGTGTACAATGTATATGCACATTATGTTGATACGGTCACTTTAATTTACACAATAACTGTTCACATGTCTGTTTTTCTGGCTTTTTCCCTTGCAAACATTTTTTTGTTGTGTTCAATGTGAAGTTGATTATGTATTATTTCTTGTCGCAAGTAACGGACAATTTATGAATTTCAAAAGTAATTGACATAAATCAAGTGTCTGAGTTAACTAACGGTGTGGTTTTCTCTTTGATGAACATTAAGTGTTGTAATTATGCACACAGAGGCATAGGTAAATCCCCTTCTTTTTGGCATTTATAGGCCCTACCTACCCTCTTCCCTACAGGGCCAAACCCCTCCGTTTTCTCTACTAGGTTCAACCGGCTGGCAGTCAATAATATCCACGATTTCCGCACACAAAATAAGTATTGTGTGAAGCTAAAAAGGTGCTATTATTTAAACCATCTATATTCAATACAGTGATACAATCACTGACCCCCACAGGGATATGTCCAATGCTCTGTACACATAGTTCTGCTTGTGTTTGAGTAACAGAAATGACAAAATGTTCGGCATTAGATGAGTCTCTTGTGTTGGTGAAGATATATGGCGTTGAGATATTGTCCGGTTGATATTCTTTCCACTCCCATTTAGTTCCATTCGCTTGAGGATACCCATCCTTGTCCTGACGGCACTCTTTATTTAACCGGAAAAGCAGTCTACCCACTGTAGGCTTCCTAGTCGCAAAGAGTTAAGTATACCAGGCTCGGCAAGAGCCATTATGCGAAAAAGGGAGAGGTATAAACGGTGTACCTCCTTTCTTTTGATGTGCAGGCATCATCCCACAAATGCAACAGTTTGTAGCATTCGTAGCGATGTGGGTGTGATGCAACATTTGAATGAAGGTATTATTGAGATAAGATTGTCGATGTTTCAACTCTTAATATGGGAGCGTAAAGAAATAATGCTCCTCTGGTGTAGGTGTAGTAACAACAAACAACTCACGAGCAGGAGTTGTCTCCTGAACAGACCATGTTATTGTTGCCGTAATTGCCAAAGCAACGACAAACCCTACAGCACAAAAAATCTTCTTCTTTTTTCCATCTTAGTCATAACACAAAACAAATCTTCCTGAAACTAAAGTAGTTGTCAGAGCTCTTACCCCTGGGTAGCTGTTGATTTCTTCACCACGGGCCGAGGCGGCTGATCTCCCCCCTTGCCACATCGGCTCTCCATTTCACTGACCTAGGGAATGCTCAGACAACTTTCATAATGCTGCAGATCTCTCCCTCGTTCTCAAATTATATCTGGTTGCTCCAGGGACTGTTTGGTCTGGGAAGAACTCCTCAGATCCGTCAGGCGTCGCAGCATGACCTCTCTCTGCAGTCAGAACCTCTCGGTGGTTGGTCAACACAGCAGGCTCCACCAAAGTCGGGAGTACTCGGCGACAATGAATACCATGGACCCAATTCTTACGATTCGTGACCCAAACTGCTGTTCTCGTAGCAAGTAGCACTTGCTCTGGCCCACGCCACCTTGGCTCCAAACTGCTCGACCTCTCGAAGGACTTTAGAAGGACAAAGTTGCCAGGCTGGAGGTTGTGGCCCTCGCCTGTGGATCTGTCAGGAAGTGCTTCTCGAACCTGTTGATGAATAGAAACCAAGTTATCAGTTAATTGTGCCAAATAGTCATTCATTAAGACACAAGGTACATCATACGCAGAACTCGGTTTAGGAATTCCAAAGATATTCATTGGCCTGCTGAACAGAATCTCATAAGGTGTGAGAACTGTTCGAGAATGAGGCACTGATCAGATTGACAACAATGCCAGTGGCAACGCATCTGGCCAATTCAGAGTAGAAGCCTGTATCTTAGTAAATTTCAGTTTCAGAGTAGCATTGTATCTTTCCACCAAACCTGCTGATTGTGGGTAGAACACTGCATGAAACTTCTGTTTAATCCCTAATCCTTTCAAGACATACTTTATAACTTCCCCTACAAAATGAAGTCCGTTATCGCTCCACAAAAATCTGCAAACACCATAGCGAGGAAAGAATTCCTTCAAAAGCACCTTTGCCGTAGTAATTGCAGTATTGTCTTTTGTGGGGTACGGTTCAATCCATTTACTGAAGGCGCATGCCACCACCAAGAAATACTTCAAATTATTACAGCGTTCATGCTGAATATAATCCATTTGCAAAACTTCAAAAGGTGCAGTCAGTGTAGCAAATCCTCCTGCTGGAGTTGGTGTCCCTTTTCCAGAATTAAATCGTAGGCAAATCATACAGGACTGTACTACTCTCTTAGCTGTGCTAGCAATTTCTGGATGCTCCCAAACTTGTGTAAGCAATTTTACTATTGCTGAAGCTCCAACATGTGCTAGCCCATGTGCCGTCTGAACCATAGGTTTTACAAAAGCTATAGGCAACTTCCATCTATCCATCTGCTTGTTTTGCCAACAACCTTCATCATACAACTTTCCATCTATGGACCATTGCTCTCGTTCTTTGTCAGAAGCGGTCCTCTGTATCTCTAGTACTGCCTTCCTAGCATCCTGCCAACGCTCAGCTTGTGATTTCACTACATACATAGAAGTAGTATCAGGCTGCATCGCAGTCTCACGTGCCACTCAATCTACAAAAGCGTTTCCTTGTCCCACCTTATCTGTCACTTTTTTATGCGCACTGCATTTCACTATAGCTACTTTCTTTGGATATGTTAATGCAGTCAAAAGAGTATGCACTAGTTCTCCGTGCATTATGTGCATCCCGTGTGATGTCAGAAAGCCTCTTTCCTTCCAGAGCAGGCCAAAGTCATGCGCCACTCCAAAAGCATAGCGGCTATCTGTATAAATATTCAAACACAATCCTGTACTAAGCTCACACGCTTGTGTCAAAGCTATTAGTTCCTCTGCTTGAGCTGACTTCTGTGGTATTCAAGCTGTCTCTACTATTGTGTGAAGCGTAGTAATTGCATATGCAGCTGAAGTTGTACCATCCGGTAACTTCAGACAAGACCCATCGACCCCCAGTTCTCCATCCACATCTAGAAGGGGCGCATGTTGTAAATCAATACGACCATTTGTCTGTTCCTCAGTCAGAAAAATACAATTGTGTGTTTCCTGCACCTCGGGCTGAGTCGCCGGAAATGGCAACAACCTGACTGGGTTTAATTTTGCAGATCTCTTCAATGTAATATGAGGAGCTAGCAGCGTCAGCTCATATCCTGTCAGACGAGCACTAGTTAAATGATGCGTCTTTGCTTGATTCAAAAGAGCATCAACAGCATGGGGTACCAGCACCAGCAACTTGTGTGATAAGACTATCCCTTCACTCTGGTGTATTGACACAGCTGTTGCTGCAACTGAGCGAAAACAGCCAGGCAACGCTCGAGCAACAGGATCAAGCACTGCTGAAAAATATGCACAAGGGCAATGCTTATCACCATGTGTCTGTACTAAAACTGACAATGCACATCCGTCCCTCTCATGTACGTACAATGTAAAGAGCTTCGTGTAATCTGGAGTACCTAACACTGTTGCTGAACAATGAGCTTGTCGTAACTTTCGGAAAGCACTCTCACATTCATCTGTCCAAGGGAGGGGTATTGGAGTATCTTTTGTCAAAAGTGCTAACAAAGGTTTAACGATATATGAAAATCCTAATATCCATTGCCTACAAAAAGAAGTAGGACCTAAAAATCTCGAACCTCTTTCTGTGTGGAAGATACTGGTGTGTCTAGAATTGCTTGAATGTGATCTGATGTAAGTGCACGCCCCTCCTTAGACAAAAGGTGACCTAAGTAGGTTATCTTTGGTCTACAATACTGCAATTTCTTTCTTGATACCTTATGGTGATGTGAGGCAAGGAAGGAAAGCAAAGACAGCGTGCATTTCTCACATTGTTCAGGGGTATCAGCTGCTAACAAAATATCATCAACATACTGAATGAGCACCACACCCTCGGGTAGAACAATGGAATAAAGCTGTCTTTTCAATGCTTGGCTGTAAATACTAGGACTCTCAGTGTAGCCTTGAGGAACTCTGCAAAATCTATATGATCGATCATTCAAAGTGAAACTGAACAAATATCGGCTATCAGGATGAATAGGGATCGAAAAGAAAGCGTTCTTCAAGTCTATAACAGAGAACGTAGTTGTAGTAGGTGGAACTAGGGTAAGAAGTCTTGTGATATCAGAAACCACTGGATATTGCGGTACCACTATCTTATTGACCTCCCGTAAATCAATAATAAATCTGTAGATCCTAGTATTAATGTCTTTCTTCACAATTGGGAGGATTGTACTGTTACAAATGTTAAAGGAAACTTCCTCAACAACTCCAACTTCAATAAGATCCTGTACAATTCGTATGAGTGCTTCCTCACCTTCCTGTGAAATTCGATATTGAGGCAGGCATGGCAACACAGCTCCCTCCTTTACACTAATATGCACTGGTGGAATAACCATCTGACCCACATCGGTATCTAAAGTAGCCCACACGGTGTTAGGTAGGGAAGCTAATGCTATGTCCTCTTGAACAATACAAACTCTGTCTGTTACTGGATAATTGTCATTCAAAATCACACACACTCCTTCAGGGAAACATCTTATTGTGGCTCTGAATTACTTGAGCATATCAAGACCCACAATATTATCTGGGGTGTTTGGGGAAAGCATGGAGCAGCAAACTTGTCAACATGAAATGCAAGTGGTTGTGACAATGGGCTAAGGGAAGGTGTTCCATCGAACCCTATCAATGTAATCGTTACGCCAGACAGGGGAGCCCTCGGAACCAATTGTTTAGACAAAGCATATTTATCATCACTGGTACCCGCTCCTTTAGGAGGAACATATAAAGGTGCGGCGTCTCGCATAGGTTTTGCATGCACTATCGCAGTCTTATCTGTTTCAAAAATAGATGATTGTTTCCCGTAGACCAATCCCGGTCGTTCATCTGTTCTAGCTTTCCGTTTCTCCTCCCGTAGCCGAAGTGCCTCATTTCGAAGTTTAACCAGCCGCCTGATCGTATCAGTCACCTGGGGAAGAGTAAAAAGACCCTTATGTAATTGCTTACAATCGATTGCTACATCATCAGGTTCAAGAACATCAGAAACTTTTCGAAACATGTCAACAACTTCGTCTGCAAAATGTCCAGTAAAATATATCTGCTCTCTGTCTTGCCATCCCTTTAAAGTCTCTAAAATATCAGAAACAACAACAGTATCCTTAAGTGACTGTCGAGCAAACTTTCTTAGTTCAGCCGCACGATCGACCGGTATCATGGAGCGTGTATCAGGTTTCATTGAATCTGCCCCGGAAACCTCATCTTCGCCAGATGGAGCGGACGGAACGACATACGGAGGCGGAGGACGATCTAACAAAGAAAAATCATCTTGTGGTTTATTAAGGACAGGATAAAGAGGTTGTCGAACAGCATATTGGGCAGATATCTGTAATCTGCGCTCCTTCTCCTGTCTCTCTTCCAACTCTTTTGCCTTCTTCTTTCTTAGTTCTTGTGCTTTTTCATACACATTCTTCCATTGTTCTTTCTCAATAAGCGCTTGCTCACGTTTCTCACGCTCATGCACTTCTTTCACCCACTTTCGCACACTCTCAAACATATCTTGTCTAGATTTTAGCTTAAACATGCACTATTCTACATACTCAATTTTTCGCATATCAAACGACCCATACTTCGGCCAACATAACTCAGGATCATTTCGCGTGTATTTCCTCCACAATGTGCTGTATATTATAGAAGAAAGACCATATTTTAAATACATCTCTCTATGAGGCGTCCCCTCTAGGGGAGCCGGCTGCGATTCCTCAAGACTTAATCGGTTATTTCCACAAAAGCAGCACAACCTACAAAGTGCGCTAAAAGCAGGCATGCCAAAAAATAGTGCAGAATATGCATTATTATAATCAAAGTAGCACTTAAGGTATCCGTAATATGTTGTGCCGTTCAAATCAAAATCGCATTGTAGAGAAAAATCTCATTACCTGCCTATATGTGTTGCAACACATATATTACACATACACATACACATCATTGACTAGTCATTCCAAAATTGCCACAGGAAGCATATCCTAAAACTGCCTTGCCACTCCCAGGCTACCAAAACCCACAGCAAGTACCATACAACACTTCTTACCACTCACAGGGTGTCCAGATTCCAACTGCCAAGTTCTAAATTCGACCAAACGGCCACTGCACGGCAAACCAACAGAAGAGATCTCAGTCGAGGACCGGCACCACCTGGATGGTCAGATCGGAAAGAAAGGAAAAAAACGCCTTGGATGCCAAGACTCGGGTCTCCTCTCGCATGCGTACCCGTCCTCAGCGGGATTCCAATCCTTCGTCACGACCACAGGCATCCGAGTCACGGATGAGCCCCACAATGGGCGCCCATTTGTTGTAAGCAAAACTCAGCTAGGCCTACTTAGTTAGGCGTGAGCGCAAAATCCCTTCCGCACACGGATTTCGCGGATTTTTGGTAAATCTGCAATCCGTGAACTGCCGCGAATTTACCGAAAATCCGCGAATCCGCGAGCACGGATTTGGGGGGCAAAAGTTCAAGTCTTCAAGCTTGAAGTTGAACTTGTAACTATTTTAGGATGGCACCGGCAAGCTGCCAGCGCCATCCTAAAATAGTTACTAAGTTAGCTTCAACAGGAAGCACTAATAGATAAAATAAAGCAGGTGCTCGAGCACCTGCTTTATTTTATCTATTAGGGCTTCCTGATGAAGCTAATTTAGTAACTATTTTAGGATGGCGCTGGCAGCTTGCCGGCACCATCCTAAAATAGTTACAGGATGATGGGCAGGGACCCCTGCGCTCTTCGGTGTGATGGCAAAGTTAATCAGCCCCCCAAAAAATGAGTGTTTTGTCGAGGCTGGGCAGGTGTGCGTTCACCCCATATCTATCATCGAAAATTAGCTATGATGCTTGATGGAGGCCTTTGCATGATTGACTTTCACGAGCTCAATCCCTGTGCAGTTCCTGTGACCACGAGCTTCTCTGATCCGTGCCTCTCCTTGTATACACACAAGAGGCATGTGAACTCGCATATAAGCCTTGCCCACATTTTAAAAATCCGCAAAATCCTCGAATCCGCAAATTCACGGATTTTGCGGATCCGCGAATTCGCAAATCTGCAAATTCACGGATCGCGAATTCGCAAAATTCACCCATGGGTATACTTAGTGCAAGGGTTCGCCCTTCTCTGCACATAGTCCTCAGACCTTAGGAAGAAGTTGGCAATGAAACTGGAAAATACAAAAGCAAAGTTTATTAAACCTTTAAAGGTGGTACTACAGTCCACACAACACCCTTCAGTATTGTATTGGGTAGCACACCGAACTAAGCACATGGCACCTTTTATACACAATGAAGGGGCTGAAGAGAAGGTGGTACAAAAGACAAGAGCAGTTTCATGACCATACAAGGACATATTGGAAGGCGCAATCAATAGGTGGGCGGAGTTAACAGTCTTCAGTAACTGGTAAACATATTCCAATCTGGAACGAACTGGTAACTGTCGTTGACCCTACTGCGCATGTCTTGACATGCTGGAGACGGGGAATACTAGAAATAGCCTGTTGCCGGGCAGACTTCAGGAGCGGTGAGCAAGAAGGTAGGACTAAACACATGACAAGCACATGGCAATGTATGGCATACAAAATGGCCGCTGCAAATACTAAGATGGGGTCGGCACATTTGTTACGATAATGGTCAAAACGAAACATGTCTTCTGCTAATGCTTAAATGTTTCAGACAGCTGCTGCTCATCCAAGCTGAGTCTGGTGGTTTCGGGGTACTTGGTGAGGGGGAGTATGAGCTGGGTGTCATTGGCATAGGATACAATGCTGAGTCCATGCTGTTTGACGATGGCATCGAGGGGGGGCATGTAAATTTTGAAGAGCTTGGGACTGAGAGAAGATCCTTGTGGTACTCCAAAGTTGATCTCTGTGGGTTTGGATAGAAAAGGCTGTAATCTGATCTGTTGGGTTCTGCCAGCAAAGGAGGAGCGGAGCCAGTCGCGGACGGTTCCCTGTATTCCGGTGTTGTGGAGTCTAGCTTCAAGGTTGCGGTGGGAGAAGGCTCTGGAGAGGTCCAGCAGGATGAGGGCTTCTCTGTGGCCTTGGTCGAGGAGCGTCGAGGTCGAGGAGCTTGCAGAAGTTGTCATTGGTGATGAGGAGGGCGATCTTGGTGCTGTGGTTGCTGTGGAATCCGGATTGCAAAGGGTCAGGATGGAGTTCTCTGCAATAAAGTTCGTCAGCTGGGCATTGACAATCTTCTCAGGGACTTTGGCTGTGAAGGGGAGGAGGGAGATGGGTCGGTAGTTCTTGAGGTCCGTCAGGTCTGCAGAGGGTTTTTTGAGGAGGAGCTTGACTTTTGCATGTGTCTAGTCATCTCGGAAAGTGGCGGATTCGAAAGCAGTGTTGATGGTGCATTGTAAGTGGGGTGCAATCGCGACTGCGGCTCTGTGGAAGTTGTGCGGAGGGCAGGGATCCGTGGGGGCTCCTGAGTGTGTGCTCTTCATTGTAGTAGTGGTATCTTCAGCGGTGACAGGGGTCCAGGCGGTGATGGTGAGCCTTGAATTAGTATTGGCGTTGAATTACTGTAATGTGAAAACATAGCTTAGGACAAAAGGGTGACTTTAAATAAACGTTAAAGGATGGTAGGAAAACAGCTTTGGTCGAGTATTCCAGTCCTGGCATTTACATGCACTTTATTTTTGCTGTATATGCATATGTGAGCAAGCACAAAACAGTCTATCACAGTGCAAGAGGGATACGTTAAAGTGGGCTGACCCATGGTCACATGTTATAAGCGTCAGTGGATGAAAGCAAGATTTGGATGACAAATAAACAGACAAATGGATGAAGAGGGCTCACCCAAAGTCCTTCTATGTATGTAGATGTGTACCCAGTCTTCATTCATGATTTTGGAGAATTATGTGAGCTTGTCAGGTCATTATTGTCTGTTTCCAATCCAGAGCTTAACCCTACTCCCTCAGGCTGTGCAATTCTTGTGTGACACGCCCAAACCACTTATCTTCCTTTCATCCCAATTTCATGAATGAATGAAAGAAATTTGTAGAGAGCAACTGCTACTTCAACATAAATGTTCTGGAGATTTCGTAAGTCAGGTAGGATTGGAATTTCAGCTCACCAAACAACACTACCTTCATGTGTGGCTTGAAAAGGCTTTCATTAGAAATGGAGTGAAGGAAAAGTGGGAGAACATTCCAAAAACTGGGAGTCATAAAATAGAAAGACCTGCCCCCAGATCTGGCTTTGAGAAATTGAGGAATGCATAATAAGTTGTGATTAGGAAAGCAGAATGCCCTTAAAGTAGAATAGTGTTTGTTTTTGTCTTGGATGTAGCTGGCACCCTTCTGGTGCTCTGTGTGTGTGTCTATAAGAGTTTTAAATTTGAGCCTAGATTTACTTGGTAGCCAATGGAGATCTTTTAGTCCTTGCCTGATAGAATGACATATCGGGATATTCAAAATTAGCATGGCGGCAGCATTTTGTACACTCTGAAGTCGAGTCAGCAGATTCTGGGGAGAACCTAGACAAAGTACATTGGCATAATCCAACCTCAAAGTGATTAGCGCATGTACAATCCCTAGGTGAGAATCTAAGAAAAGATATTTTAGAACCTTCCTTAAGGATTTTAACAAAATGAAGCAAGCATCAGTAGTGGCCTTGACGTGGGGTTTGCAGGAAAGAGCAGTATCCATCAAAATCCCCAGATTCCTGCCCACTGTAGAAGGAGTGGCAGTAGGCCCTTTATCAAAAGGCTAGAGTTGCTCTGTGTCAAGAGGGGAGGAAGATCCAAACATCAAAGTTTCCAATTTGTTGGACTGGAATTGAATTAGAACTGGAAACATAACAAACAATGTTATGAACAAATTGTGAAATGGATTCCAAAAGGTGTCTGATTGGTAATCTGCAAAAGAAAAAAAGAAAATTAGAGTTTAGAATTATGTAGATGTAAGTAAATGAGCTGAAGCATTACGGGGCACATTATCAAGAACGACGATTATGGGCTTGATAATATGCTGTTGTGAATTCCCATAGCAGTCCAGATTCTGGTGTTAACCTGGGCTACTATGGGAATTCAGAAGGGCATAATATCAAGCCCATTATCGCTGCTTTAGCGGAAGTTTCCTGCTCCTGAAACTGCGATTATTTTATTGCCGTTCTTGATACTATGTCCCTACAAGTTTTGGTAACTCTACGGTTTTACGTGTGCAGTGTGACTCGTACATTCCAGTTCTGTTATAGTGCCGCGTTCAAGTGGTGTCTATATGGAAGTGCCTACTGCGCTACTTATGCCCGTTATGGTGACTTATTTCTAATGCATTCCTATGAAGGCTTTGTACATCTAGGCCTCTGTGCTTACCGTTGTATAAACTTTGCGGGTAAACATTTCAGGCAGTTGGTGTCACAACTTATTCTGAACAATTCTTCTACACATCCACATGTCCAAGACAGCAGTGTCTAAGTTTAAGAGAGAAAGAGAAATTATGTCACAGAGAGTGAGAGAGAGAAATCAACATTAAAACTGTGTCGCAGAGTCTGGAGTTGAGATTTATTTTTAAAAGTGAGATGTAGATTTACTAGCTCCTGCATCACTTTACCCATGTTAAAAGTGACTAAAAAGTGGAGTAATAAGGTTGTGGATCTGTTTGTCAGACTGTTGTTACCTATCTGTTGTCATTGCTCAGAGGTAATTATAGATTTTATAGAGTAGGTGCTGTACACTACTCACTCTGGGTCATGATATCAACCCTGGGCAACAAAATTATCGCCACTTCATTGGCAGGAAAGTGTAGCTAAAGTGGCGATAATGGGTTTGATAATATGCTCTATGGCAGTGGTTCCCAAACTTTTGACTTCTGAGGACCCCCATTGAATCACCACTGAAATCCAGGGACCCCCAAGCAATCTGTAGTATTTACATTTCAAACATTAAAACAGTAATTTGAAAAAAATAAACACACCTGTGCATACACAAAATGTACTTGAATTACTAAGGATTTTAGGGGCATATTTACAAGCCCCTATCACCATAGAAATGTCACTATTTATGATGTTCCCCCGGCGATAGGGGCTTCGTTGTATTTACAAGGCAGCATTAAGCCACTCAACATGGCTTAACGCTGCCTTGTAAATAAGGCCCCCATTCACGCAAGGCTTAGTGTAAAAGGGGTGGGCAGTGGGTGTTGCGGTGGGCGTTCCACCACAACACCCATTGATTTTGAGGACGCCCCCTATTTACAAGGGCAGCGAAAATAGGAGGCAGTACCAAAATTAAGACCTGGGAAAACCTGGTCTTAACTTGGCAAAACGAGGAGAAATGCTCTATATCTCCTCGTTTTTGCTTTTTCCATGTGTGCTGCCTTGGATTGTCTATGTTCAGGAAGGTGACCCTTCCTACACATAAACAATCTTTTTTTTAAAATGACTTTCATGTGTGCTGTATGTACAGGAAGAGGGAACTTCCTGTACATAAACAATGTTCCTCTTCATGCAGACACCCTTGCACTATGGTGCAAGGGTGCCTGCATTGGCGCTACACTGCTAAGTGTAGCGCCAGCGCAGGAGGAAATGCAGGTCTGCACAATATTCTTGTAAATATGGTGCAGCCCTGCATTTCTGAAGTGGCCGAGCGTGTTGTTAAGCCAAGGAGGCTAACGACATTCTCCCCCACTTCTATTGTAAATATCCCCCTGAGTATTTTATATATTATTTTATGTTTTCCAAATCAGGGATAGTTAGACGCTGTTTAAAGAATGCAATTTAGCTAACAGATATAATACTGAGTTTAAAAATAGCATTTTATTTTCTTAGTACCTCTTCTGTTTTGCTATGTTGATGAGGCTGTCATTCTGTGATGCTCAGTTGACGTCAAATTGTATTCCTCCTTCTATTTTTGCGAAATGTCCCGGTTTTTGGTTTACAAAATATGGTTTTCCTGGTTGTAAACGATTCTTAAAAGGGCAGAGCAAGTACTGGCTGCTTTGCAAATTTAGGGCTGGGAGGATAGCAGAATAGTTAACAGAAGCCACCAAGAGATGCGCCTTCTAATGATAGAAACATAGTAAATATGCTGTAGTGTAAGAATTTTTGTGCAGAAGAAGCAATTTGAGCTTTTGAGATCACAAACAAAAATTCTACATTTTGAATTGTTCTTCCGGACCTGGCGAGCTGAGATTTGTAGTGAAGAAATGCCCTTGACGCCCCAAATTCCTAATAGGCGTTGCATGGCGTTAGCATTTAGTTATACCATACAATGCAACAACTAGGCCTGCAGCATAGAACATACTTTCTAATAAGGGACATCCAAATAGGCAAATTGGATATTATAAAATAGGGAATCAAGAGAAAGTTTTGTGGTGGTCTTTTGATCATGAACAAGATCTAGGAATTCTTGCCTGAGAATCTTTTTTTTTTAGTACTTTAATTTAAATTCTGTTTTTTAAAATGCATGGTAAATGTTCTTTGCAGTAGGTATATTAACCAACCCTCGGTGCTACATTAGATAAGTCAAAGCTGCCACAGGACAAAACTCTCATCTCTCTCCTTCAGGTACTTAATCACTGATGTTATATTGACAATTTGATTGTTGCTCGAAAACTGTTAATTATACATGGAACCTTTCAGTGCTTTTAAAACTGCAGCCTGCGGACCCCCTGGGAATGTGTCACGGACCCCTGGGGGGCCCCGGACCACAGTTTGGGAAACACTGCTCTATGGAATTCCAATTGAAGCTCATGTTAGATGTCCTTCACATCTAACATGAGCTTCGATTGGAAATGAATAGAGCATATTATCAAACCTTTTATAGCCACTTTAGCGGAAGTCTGGTGCTGATAAAGTGGCGATAATTTTGTCGCCAAGGCTTGATAATATGGCCCTCTCTCATTGCACAAATAAAGCTAACACTACAGTTTTACGAGTGTAGTGTACCTGGTACTTTTTACTTGTTATAGTGCTGCGTTCACGTGGTGTCTATATGGAAGTGCCTACTGCGTTACTAACGCCCGTTATGGCAAATTATTTCTAATGCATTCCTATGAAGGATTTGTAGATCTAGGCCTCTGTGTTTACCGTTGTATAAGCCATGCGGCCAAACACATACGGTAGTAGACTTCACAACTTCACTTCAACAATTCCTCCACACGTCCAAGCAGACAGCAGTGTCTAAGTTTAAGAGAGAAAGAGAAATTATGTCACAGAGAGTGAGATAGAGAAAGAGAGAGAAAACAACATTAAAACTGAGTCGCAGAGTCTGGAGTTTAGATTTTTTCTTGAAAAGTGAGTTATAGATTTACTAGCTCCTTGCATCACTTTACCCATGTTAAAAGTGACTCAAAAGTGGCATAATAAGGTTGTGGATCTGTTTGTCAGACTGTTGTAAGCTATCTGTTGTCACTGTTTGAAGGTAATTATAGATTTTGCAGAGAAGCTGCTATACAGTACACACTCTGGGCCATAATATGAAGCCTGGGCGAAAAGATTATCGCCACTTTATCGGCAGGAAAGTGTTGCTAAAGTGGCGATAATGGGTTTGATAATATGCTCTATGGAATTCCATTTGAAGCTCATGTTAGATGTCCTTCACAAGTGTTATAATGTACGCGTGAGTGAGCACTTCTAATCATTCTCCTTAGCGCGCCCTGAGCTCGGATTTGTCACTGAGAGGGTGATCGCACCATTGTTTGTTCTGCTTATCATACTCATCGTGTACCCGCGCATACGGTACTTTGACGTTACGCGTTGCATTAAAGCTTCGGAGTGACTTCATGTATGGCGTTCTGTATGCGAAAGGGGGCAATGTTTCTACTTGGTATAAAACATGTATGTATTTAAAGTACATACTAAGGGCAGACATTTGGGATAACTATGATTTTTTTTAATACTTGTAATATTCATATATTACTTTTAAAAAGAATTCCACAAATCGCTGTAGAACATCATGCGTACTCGTATTGAAAGAGCTGCGCAAGCGCATCATAAGCGTATGCAAAGCAAAGTGACTTTAAAAGGAGAGATTTGATTGGTTCATAACTTTTCCTATTGCGACTGTTAAAAGTTCAGTCCCATAATAATTATTCAACTTTAACTTTCTAAGAAGAAGTATTGTTCTGATTTTTTTTAATACTTGTAATATTCATATATTACTTTTAAAAAGAATTCCACAAATCGCTGTAGAACATCATGCGTACTCGTATTGAAAGAGCTGCGCAAGCGCATCATAAGCGTACGCAAAGCAAAGTGACTTTAAAAGGAGAGATTTGATTGGTTCATAACTTTTCCTATTGCGACTGTTAAAAGTTCAGTCCCATAATAATTATTCAACTTTAACTTTCTAAGAAGAAGTATTTGTTCTGAGAATCTTATCAAATAGAAGGAAGATCACCATAATAGGAGCAATGGAGTCATCTTTCAGCAATTGTTCAGAGGGAGATTTTATTTGTGAAGAACTTCCAAATAAGAGGCAAGAAGCTCTAATTTGGAAGGTTTTCACTTTTCCAAAAGGTCAAAAATATGTTAATGCTCCAAAAGTAACCTGTAAAATTTGTGAAACAACTCTTTCAAGGGGTGATCCATGTAAAAAATACTCCCTTGGCACAGCAAATATGGTGCAACACGTGAAGAACTTGCACCCCAAGAACTTTGCTCGAGCTGCAAGACGGAGGTTGCTCGAGAACCCACCTGCTTTTGCACCAAGCACATCAACTGAGGCAGCAGCATTTTCAGCAAGCAGTCCACAGCCACATATTGATTCTGACGCTGCTAAAGTTAAAATTCTATGCATTTATTGCGATAAACTTTTGTCTTATGGGGAACAGTCTATAGACTTGATAAAACGCAGGATGCCGGATCATTGCTGTCCTCGACATTAGTTGTTCTTTTTTTCGTTCTTTTGTTCCGCTTGGAATTTGTTGAGAAAACACAAAAATAAAATACAAAACAAAAAAAAATGTTCTTTTTAGAACTACCTTCACTGGTCAAAGTAAAAACTATATTTCTATGTTAGTGTGTAAAAGTTTGTCAGAATGAATGTGTGTTCATAAAGGAATGAATTAATATGTTACTTGTGTATGGAGAATGTGAAAGTGCAGAACTATAAGGAACTGCTACAGCATAAATCTATAAGGTGTTTATCTATAGTATACTGTATTATGTCCGAAGCACTTGAATGTATCATATGTACATAAATATGTTACAAGTCTATGTTTCAATTTGCGCTGCTGGTGAAAGTGCCTGGGTGAATTTGTATGTGTTAGGGGCGGATTTACAATTTCCTTCTGCCTCTTTTACACAGCTGTTGTGTCACTTTTGTGACAAAGCGGTGGTGCAAAAGATGTGCCATGGTGTGTGCTATTAACAATGTGACATCTGGAGGGTGTATTACATTTTAAAGCGCTGCGCCAGAAGAGGCTTTCTTGTGCAGAAGGGGGTGCAGCAAGGCCTCCTAAAAGTGACTGAGTGAAATGTATAACATTTTATTTAGTGACTTTTGAGCTTATGCTGCATCAAAACCTTGCACATGCTTGAAGCAGGTGTAAGGATTGATACAGCATTGTGAGCATAGGGCCCCAAGAGAATTGCTGGAGCTGTGTTACACTTGCAACCGACGTCAAGCAATAATTCATCCCAAAATTACTTTGCAATTTCGTTTTGTTATTATTTTTTAATAAGAATATGAAATATAATCTAAACAATAAAATAAATATAAATATTTATATTACAAATATAACAAATTAGTATAAAAAGAAAGACATAATAATTAGTACATTTATAAATTATCATTTACAAAACCTATGAAATTCACTGAAAAAAACCATAGGTTTCACACACGTTATAGTTAGGAATTAGCATTTAAAAAGTATTGCAAATTCATTGAAAAAACCATAGGTTTCACATGTTAAAGTTAGCTGAACATTTCTCTCATACAAAACCTTTGAAATTCCTCCGTTATAGTTAGCTCAGCTAACTATAACTTGCGCGCCCGCAATGCACTGCTGATGACATCACATATTACATCCCCAATGACATGGAGGAAGCTGGGTTTAGCCTGTCTTGTACTACACGTGACCTTAGGGGCCCACTAGGATCTTGTGCGGATCGCCACCGCTGGGCTGGCGGATGCGATCCGCCGGCCAAATGTTCCAGTTTCACCCCGCCATATTAGTATGGCGAGGGGCACCACAGCGGACGGAAAGACCGTCAGCCGCTTTTCCGCTGGTCTGATTGCCAGCCGGGCGGATAAGGTGCCCAATATGGTGGCGGTGCTGTGTAGGAACCGCTGTCCATATTATAATCCCTGCAGGGGGAATGCTTTTCCATGGCGGAGACTCCGCCATGGAAAGGCATGCAGTGAATGGCATTTAGGGCCCGTTGGCTTACACAAAGTGGCAAGCACCGTGCGGTGCCTGTCACGTTCTGCATGGCAATGCACAACATACTCCCTTAACATTGCGGCGGGTGCTGGTTACAGCACTGCCTGCCACAATGTTAATGGGAGGAATGTGCCCGCCAGTGTGGTGGTCGCATCCTAATCGGCCTCGCGGGACCGCCGCACCTCTGGTGGTCGGTCCTGTTTTTCATTACGGTGGCGTGAGGATCGTAATGGGGCCCTTGGTCTCCACATTATCATTAGGAAACGGGATACACCAAAGACAATCATTTGCCTCACATCAGACCCTAGTATTCGAAGAACATCTTTGTGGGATCTACTGTGCAGTCACCTGCATATTGGGGTAAGCCACTTTCTCCTGGGTGAGAGATATGTGGGGCAAAAGAAAAACATATGCCCCAGAGTTTCCCTATCTGCTCCACACGTGGGGAAAAAACTTCCAGCAAGTTCCTTTCCAACTTGAATGTATCACAAACCTTACCCAATAGCTGGAATACAGTCCGGAAACACTGTGGTTCAGATTTTGCATTGAAATGCAAAGTAAACTTGTTTTGGGGTTTACGCTTTACACTGTTAAATCTGCTACTAGTTAAGTCAGCTGTTACACTGAGTGCATCAGTGACAGCACTTATATCACTCACCTTCTAGGGGCTCTTATGACTCTGGAAACAGGTTAGACTTCAGTTACTTCCTGGAGCAGGGAGAGTGGGTCACAGCCTGAAGGCCAAGGGCAAGGTTTTCCATGTTAATAGCAAACAATGAAAATGATTTACATCTTTGGGCTCAGATAGTGCTTGAGAGCTAATGCCTATACTGAGAGTTGCTGTGAAGATCAAGGAATGGTATCTGTTAGTTAATAGTAACTCCAGTTTGCTAGGGGTCAGCTGCTTAAATCATGTGTGCGCAATACACAGAATTTAAAATGCAATGCTGTATTTGACTGGGAACCATCACAGTGCTTGATGGGATATGGTAGCATCATTTTAGTCGAAGTACAGCTCAGACGTCTGTATTCTGAGCTCTTTGAAGACTGCCAAAGAGGTTTTCTGAGAGGCCTGAATCAATTGGAATAGAATAGAATAGAATAGAATAGAATAGAATAGAATAGAATAGAATAGAATTGTCAAGCTGAGCATTTACAGCAGCATCAACTACAAAAGTTGAATTACGTAGGGAAAGCAGAGGCACTAAGGTAATGAACAGAGTTATGTTTTCGAAGCAGCTGTTAATAACTGATGGAACCTGTGGTTTAAGTGAATCATTAGAGTCAAAACAAAATCCTTAATTCATTAACTTTCTTGCTGGGGTAAGTTTTAGCCCAAAAGCGTCACTTGTCTTGAGGTACAGTAGAGCAGTCCGGCCCATGGTGGTGCTAGCTCCTTCCTTTATGAATATAAATGTGGAGAACAATAAAGTGTTTCTGAGGCAGGACCTTGAGCGGGGTTAATTCCCTAAGGACGTCGATGTTCAACACCTGAGCCTCGTCAACCAATCAGTGCATCCTATATTATGTCAAGCACATTAGACTCCAAAAAAAGGACAGAGAACATTTTAGTATCAAGCTACTAAGGATTATTAAAAGTTAAAAGTTTACAGAAGGCAGAACTCAGGGCAGTAGCAATTTATAATCAAGATACATATGATTCAATAATAGGCAATCAAATTACATCAAATCTTATGAAGCAGAGGACGAAATAGCCTGGTGTTGCCTCAAGAGAAAGACAAAGGAAAAGTTAGTCCTCTCTCTGAGCTAGCACTCCAAACTCTCCCGAGTTGCTGTATTCCCCATGACAAAAACTGTAACATTTTCAGTGCTTAATTTGAGCCAGTTGTTTCCAGAGTAGCCACCAGCACTTTAATTTTTGGGAACTAGCACTTATTTGCCCACTACAGATATTGACTGAGTGCAAGAGAGGAAAAACACACAGATAGGATATACTAAGGAAGAGAAGTGCGGCAAAACTGTGACAAAGGGAGAAAGCAGCAACCTGCAAGTGGGAGAAAAGGGGACATGGGGAGTCTGGTAGTGGATTAAAGGCTACCAACATTGGTATTTGGTGCAACAACGTTTAATTACAGCAGTGGACGTCTTCTGAGCAGAGCTTTGAGCACTGGCACTCTTTCTTTCAGCAATTAAGCAGTGCACATTATATACAACTACATGCAGTCCTCAAAAGATTTCTCAAATGAGGTTAAAGCAAAATGGCACAGTTACATAGTCAATAGATTCGTAAGGTTTCTCACAATGCAAGCTTCTCTCTGTGGCCTTCAAACTTAAGCTATGAAGAGAAGGAACATGGACTAGTCTGCATACTGAACTTTTCTCTTTAATAGGCTATTCACTAAAACAACATTCCAGATAACTAAAAAGAAAAGAAAACATTTCTTCACATGGGAATGTAGGAAAAAAGAACATTGAACTCAACAATAAAAGAACACCAGCTTGCCTAAAGCAAACATGTCATGTGTCACAAAGCAAAAGTTGGAAACCAGCAACTCATTCTGAAATTCAGGCTGACATTATCTGTAATAAAATTGAACTGTGAATAAATATAATTTCTCTCAACAAACAGCATTACTATAACTATGCGTAAATGTCATGTTAGTCCAAATATTTGATGTAAATGAAACTTTCTCAGTGCTAAAACTGTCAGATTAGTTTTAGGCTTCTTTTATTTGAGACAAATGTTATTCAACCAACATTTCACCTCATGCAGCAGATGGGACACATCCAGAAGGATTGAGGACTTTGAGAAAACCGGATACAAACTTGACTGCCCTCCGCCTAAAACTGTATGGGAATTTTAGAACTCGTACAAAGTATGAATGAGGGATGCAAGAAAGACCTCCAGACTTTTTTGTCTGACTTATTATATTTTTGTAGTTTGCCATATTTTTTTAGACAGTCTGCTTTAAAAATGGATCTTCGGTTCTTTTGTTTGAATTTTGATTCTAATTTCTTAGTGCTTATGAAAGATTCAAAATTGTTGCTTTAAACTGCTTAAAAATCATGGAATTAAACATGTTAGTCTAATTAGATTTTAGCCGGTACTCCAGGATCTTTGATTTGCTTAGGAAAGAATTTAGAAACATTATTGGACCCGATGCGAGGTACCCCAATTGACAACAATATTTTTGGCCATTATAATATCAAGTAAATGCCCTGCGATGTATGTGGGGCAATGATTGCGACATAAGAAAGTTGCAGAGCACAGAAGGCGATGCAGTTACACTTAGAAAAGTATTGATATGATGGTTGCTGTGGCCTGTACGCCAGTCGCAAAGAAGAGCGATTGTACTAGTTTTTGGAAAACTACAGGATAGCAATTGTTCTCCAGCTTGTTCAAGGTGCAAAGTTAGGTACTGAATGGAAAGACACGATTCTTTAAAGATAATTCTCACCCACAACCGTTACTCTTATCGATTTCAAAATGCTGTAGCAAGTACCACACAGGTGTGTTATCAAAAATAATGGATTTTGCTTCTGAGTAAATCCATGTCTCTGTGAGACAGAACATGTCAATATCTGCTGCTGGCAGAAAATGTGAGACCTGGACTTAATGTTGTACTAGTGATTGCACATTAAGTGAACTGCATAATTTAATGGATAGAGACTGTCCAGTAAAAGTGGGTGGCTCATGTCTATGGGAAGAGGGTACACCGGCGTACTATCTCATAGGCTGATAGTCAGTTTAACAATGTGTAAACAGCTGTACGTAGTGATGGTCTGTTACCATCCTTCAAGATTGCAACTTCTCCCACGAGCCACAGTGTCACCTTGCACAAAACAAGTAAAATGTGTCAAGAGCCGCCTTTATAAAGTCCCACTTTAGAGAAAAAAATGTTAAGGTAAAAAAGCCAGTTGGCAATTGACTAATTCTTGATTGAAGATTGAAGTCTAGTATCGCAGAAGGAAAGGCAACTATCAAACTCTACCTGAAAACAGGAATACTGAAGAGCCAGGGATAAATTCTGGTGAAAGTTCCAAAAGGAATTCCTACTATAAGAAGTAATAACTGTGACCTAGTATAACCAACAATTGAACATTAAAAGTGAAAAAATATAGGGAACATTGGCCTTACTACACATCTTCCCCTTCGAGATTGCTTCCTTTACATATGATACAGGCAGTAGGCTCAGAGGAAAGACTTAGGACTTGAGTGAGACCTCAGCGGATGGGTTATCCAATCAGAATGGTTAGCCGAAATATAAATACCATTATATCCTATGGGTTTTATATTTCGGCCAACATGATATCCCTCACAGTTGTGACGGTGTGACTTTTTTGCCCTTAGACTTCATTTGGGATTGAGAACTTCAAATAGTGTCATCTGAACAAAGACAAACCACACTAAAAGAGCACATATTCTTTTTCCTAGCCACACTTCAGAGGTGTACCCGGAGCTCTGAAATGGGGCAGAAATAGTCTGCCATGCTGGATTTTGGCAGAGCTGGGCACTGTAGGATTGTTAAGGGTCAAACTCCTGGGGAGCTATGTCAAAGTGGGTAGGGGTGTCCTTGGAAACAATTACCCTATTGGACAGGTCATTCCCCCACCAACAAGCTAGTGCCAGGCGTAAAAGTACCACCCTTGGATACTTCCTTCAGAACACTGCTGGGCAGAAGGAAGACAGAAGGACTGCACCTGCTGGACCCTTTTAGGACTTCAGAAAGAGGACTGCACCTACTGTAACCTTTGGAGAGGTGCCCAAAAGGCTGGGCTTGCATTCACTTTAACCAAGTACCTCCTGCTTAATGCTAAAAGGTGGAATTTAGAAACTTTTGCTGGGATTTTTGCTAAAAGAACCAGTGGCTACCACCAGACTGTCACCAAGCTGCGGCTACTGAAAACACACTACCGGTCGCACTGAGCTTGCTGATTTGACCCACTGAAAGGATCCTGACTCCTAAAAGATTGCTAAGACCAAAGGTAGAGATCTTCACTGGGTGTAGGCACCAAAAGTATCCAGCCAGCAAAAGACCTTCATTGAGCATGAAATTCAAATGTTTCCCTCTCTGCGCTTTCTCGCCACTGGTTAATGGCTTCACTGGGACTTTGTTGGATGGTTATCCGCCCTCATGGAACCCATCTCGGTTACAGGCTTTTGCTATGACCTGTTGACTATCTTTGAATTCCAATCCAAAGACTAAGGGGCAGATGTATCAACATTCCATTTTGCGAGTCCATAATTGCGATTTTTTGCGAATCGCAATTTCGGAATCGCAAAATGGGATGTATGATCGAAATTGCGATAAATGGGCGATTTCTTAAAAATCGCTGAATAAATTGCGATTTTCATGCGATTTATTAATTAGCAAATTTTGCAAATTAAGAAATCGCAAAAACGGGATCATGCAATGCAGGAACAGCCTGATGACATCACAACCAGGAAGTTCCAGGGATTGCTTGCACCTGCTTCCCAGAGCCACACCCAGTGGCAGTTGGAAGAGTGTTGTGAGGCAGAGCAGACCTGTTTGGAGAGCAATGGAGTCACAGAAGGCACAGGAGGAAATGTCAGCTGAAAAGAGAAAAAGGAAGCAAACGTTTTCTGAAAAGGAGCAAGAAATCCTTATAGAGGAAATGGTGTGTAACCATGAGGATCTTTTTGGAAAAAAAAGCACTAAAAGGAAAATCTGGCTGGAGATCCAGGAAAAAGTGAATTCAGTAGGAGTTACCACTCGCTCCATTGAAGAAATCAAAAATAGATGGTATGACATGAGACTAAGTTCAAAAGAGAGACTTGCAGATAGAATCAAAGAGGCAAACAAAACAGGTGGTGGAACTTCTTCTGTAGACCAACCAACACCCCATGAGGAATTGATAGAATCAACCCTGCTACCAGAGAGTGTGAGTGGAGTGGCTAGCATTGATAGCTCAGACCCTACAACAACTACACAAGGTAAGATGCATGCAAATTGGTTCAATGAATGTGTGTAATGAATGTGTGTGTCTCCTGTGCTCATACTCATTGTCAGATAAGTAGCAGTCCAGTTCTACTGTAAAACCAGAATTGAGCAATGCATCATGGGAGTTGTAGTGCAATAACGATTGCCACATTTCTCATCATAGTAACACATGTCTTTCATGCAAGTAGTAATTTGGGATTCTAAAACAGTGTAGTGCAAGTTTTTGTCTGCAATGAAATCAATTTATTTTGAAGAAACTAAATTGATTTGGAAGATTCTCCTTCTCATGTGTTGTCAGACACAGAACAAGTAGTCACAGATGCCCCTGTTCAAAATAGAAACATGCACAGGAAGCGCAGACATGTTGCACCTCTGCCAGCAATGGAAGAATAAGTAAATTCAGATGGAGGTTCAGTTCCCAATGAGACTGTCTCAGTGTTTTCTCAGGACTCACAAGAGCAACCACAAACACCAAGGAGGGCACGGTCATTCCGTCTGGAGGCATGTTTGAGCAACAGAGGACCAAGTGAAGGAGGCACTGTTTTTGCTGGCCTTGAGCAGGACATGCTTGATGTACAGCACCTGCAACACAAGGCACTTAGGTCAATAAATAGGCAGCTATTGAAATCCAATAAAAATCAAGCAAGCATGGCTGCATCAATTGAGAAACTCTGCCAGACCCTTGTACAAACAGAAAATGCTCCTAACAGGGCTGCACAGGAAGCACATGTCAGGATGCATACCTACACCAAGGCAATCAACAGGCTTTGTTCAGTCACAAGCAATTTCACCAGGCGCAGCATCAACATGCAGCGCAAATTGAGTGACTGCACACGTGAAATGGCAAAAAGTGTGGACAAAATGACCTCAGTGTTGGAAACTATGCAAACCTCCAACTCTGGTGCAAGCGCTCTCCTAGGCTCTGCAGAAAGTGAGGACAACTCCAGTAGGAGCAGTAGAAACCCTACCCCAACTAACCAATTGAGCCAATGCAGAAGTGGAACGCGTCTAGTTCTGGACATGAACAAGAAGCCATGCATTCACAGGAGCAACATGCTTCAACCCGCCAGCGCAAAAAATAACTTTGGGAATAGTAATCTATTCGGCATTGATGCATTGTGAAAGCAGTCTTTGTGTTACACATTTGGATATTTTCTTTTACAACATTAGAAAGTAATGTTTTACACACAATGCACTATAGTTTGTCTGTTGTGAATTAAAACAACAATTACAAACCTGAGTCTGTAGTTTGTGTTTTCTTACCTTAAAATAATTTCATGTAATCTCTGTCTCTCTTTGACGGCCAGCCATTGCTCCAACTCCTGCTACTGCCATTCTTGGTGGAGGGATATCATCATCATCAGATGAGTCAGAGTCACTCACTTCAATGTCTGTGCCTTTGCGAATTGCCATGTTATGCAGCATTGCACATGCTATTACAATTTTACAACATGTTTTTGGATTGTATTGCAAAGCTCCTCCACTTTTGTGTATGAATCTAAAACAGCTTTTTAATATTCCAAAGGTACGTTCAATTACACCACGTGTGGACCGGTGTGCCCTGTTGTACCGTCTTTCACTTGCATTTGCAGGATTTAAGTATGGTGTTAGGATGAAATCACGCACTGCATAGGCACTATCACCTGCATGTAAGAGAGAAAATAGTAACTGTATGTTCCATTTGAAATGAATGGATGGATGGATGGATGTTTGCATGAGTGTTACTCACCTAGCAGATATCCGTCTCCAAACTGACCAGCACTAAGACGTCTATGAATTGCGCTATGTCTGAAGATAAAGGAGTCATGTGTACTCCCTGGAAACTTTGCTACAATATCATTGATGATGTTTTTGGCATTGCATATGATCTGGATGTTGAGCGAGTGGCAGCATTTTCTATTCCGAAATACATATTCTATGGCTGCAGGTGGAGTGATAGCAATATGGGTCCCGTCAATGCATCCAATCACATGTGGAAATCTTTCTATTTGATAGAATTCCAACTTTGTTTCCTGTATGGCTTGTTGTGTATTAGAGAAATATATATGATGTTGAAGTCTCCTTAGCATTGCATCCAGGAACACATGAAAAAAGCGTGATAGGGCACTCTGTGACACTCCACCAACCTCTGCAATTACACTTTGAAGAGAGCCTGAAGCCAATAGGTGCAGTGAGCACAATACCTGCACATGTGTTGGAATTGATTGTGTTCTGCCTGTAGGATGCTCCAAGAAAGGTTCAAATTCAGTAACCAGGTCCAAAATGGTGTGTGGATGTAGTCTGTATTTGTCAAAGATCTCCTCCTGAGTCTGCTGGAACAGCGTAATGCGTATTCTGAAGATTCTCTCCTGTCTTTGTCTTCTCTGGGCAAGAGCTTGAATGCGCAGCTTCCTGGCAATCAGGTACAGTCCCGCCATTTTGGTATTTGAAAAAATGCATTCTGGGAGCCTTTTTATATATTTTTTCTGTTACCACCTGCTTCTATTTGGTGTTAATTGCGATTTCTTATTTAGCGATTTTTGGAAAATCGCAACTTGCGATCTTTTTCTTACATATTGATGCGATTTCTTAACTTGTGATTTGTTATTAGCGAAAATCACAAAATTAGGGACATGCAAAATAAGGAATCGCTAAATATTCAGAGAAAAACTATTCTCGCACACTAAGAATTCGCAAAAATTGCGAATTCTTAAAATGCCATGCGATTTGTTTCATACATGCCAATTGCAATTTTTTAAGTCGAAACGCTGTGAAAATGCGATTCGCAGCGTTTGCGACATGCAAACGACTTGATACATCTGCCCCTAAGTCAGAAGGTTCAACTTTCTACTGAACCAAACGTGGCCCCTGTATCCCAATCCCTCTCCATCACGATTAGCCTTAGCTTTTGACTTTGACCTATTCTAGGGCAACAAGATACCCCTGGTTGGCATATTATGCTTTTTGGTCACTAGAAACATCTAAAACTTTGAAAAATCATCTCACCTGTTCCCTAGATCTGGTTTTTGTAGTTTGTGTATCAATTAACTCATTAAAGTGTTCTCTATTTTTTTTTATAAAATTGAAGTGTGGTTTTTATTGTGCTGTGTTTTATACTTTTTAATTGTTTTGGTACCGATTAATACTTTAAACATTTCTCCTAAGTTAAGCCTGTCTGCTCTGCGCTACAGCTTTGAAGGCCTGAACTCAAGTTTAAATTATTGAGATCTAGCTGGACCTAATAAGGATCAGTGTCATTATTTCTTGAAGAGGACTACCATCCACTTCAACTAATAATCTACTTTCTCACATTGAGCATCTCAATTGTTAATTTAAGTCATTATGTTTGCCATAGGTCTGGGCTGTAGCAGCAATAGTTTACCCTGTTAGACAGTAGTAAATGGTTGCTTGTCAGGGGAATATTAAAATCATGTGCAGCATTTGGCTAGAATTGGGGCCGACTTTGTCAAAATATCTTAAGTGTTAAGAAATTCCTCTTTTTGTATGATCACTCCCAAACTTTTGGACTGTTGCTTCTGGTTTTGCGACTTGGCATTGTGTCCTCAGGCCTACTAACCAGACCTCAGTGCCAGTGTTGTAACCATTTACAAAAGGAATGTCGAATTGGCTACTCCAAATTGGTGTCAGATTCCTTTCATGTTTTATGTCTTTCTTATTCCATTGATTGGTGAGCTTAAATGCTTTACATAACCTTTGCAATCCAGCCTGACTGGATCCAAGATGATTTTGCGAGTGTCCTACATGATGAGGTCACACAACAACCCCATATAATATACCACAATCCTCACATAAGTAAACATAAGAAAATAACACAAAACATTGTCACACGGAGAGAGGGCACAACAAAACAGGCAAAACAGAATCTAACTCACAACTATATTACAACACAACATCACATTGTAAGACACAGCGTAAGAACACAGAGGCACAACAAAACAGAATGCATTACCACAGCAATATACCATACTAGCAGCCCTCCCCGGCGTTGCCCGGGGGCAGAAGGGGGCTGGGGGCTGCATTTTGTGCTTTTGTTCAGTCCTGGCCGGCCCCCGCCCTCCCGCCCGCCCCGACATTGCCTATACAGCTGCCCGCCCGCCTGCCTCCCGCCCGCCTCCCGCCTCTGCCTTACCTCAGCCGCGCTCAAGACTTAGCCCCCACTCCCGGGCCCCCGCCCGCCCCGACATTGCCCGGATCGCCTCCCGCCTCCCGCCTCGCCATACCTGAGCCGCCGCGCCACTCCTCGACACACGTCGCCTCTCGTCACAGCTCCTCCCCGCCTGTCGTCATCACGCAGGTGTAGGTTGCGGTCAGTGCTACGTCGCGGCCGGCGCTTGTTTTAGGGGACCACTTTGTTTTTAAACTTACATTTTTTAATTTACGTTTTTTTTATTTTATGCAGCCTATGTCCATCTACACACCCTGAGGATTACAACAATGTATTGGGTGTGTGGATTGGCGCTGTGGTTCCCGAGTTTACCTTGCCAAAAGGTTTCTGTTCTCTCTTTATAATAGTAGTATAGATAATAAAAATGTACACACATTCTTCTCACACATTACCACCTCCAGAAACCTGTTTTCCTAATACATTGGCAAAGGTGTTTTGACAACTCACTGCCTTAACTTACCTCCCAGGACATGAAAAGCACCAGTCAAAAGTGATTTGCCATTCAGTCCCAGGAGCTCCAGTTTACACCAAGCACTCTCTTTATATCCAGGAGATCAAAAAATGCTATTCAAAAATGTTTTTCCATTAACCCCAGGAATTTCTGCAGTGCCAAAAATGTCACAGTGAGCGACTAACTGAAGGAACTAATGCAGCTCAGAGCTATGCAGCTCCTTCTCATAGACTGCTCTATGCGAAGATAAGAGGTTCAAAATTAATTAGTTGTGACCCAATCCCTCATCCTCACTCTTCATCGAATGTCGGAATTAGAGGTGGCCAAGGACGGACCCAGTCAGTGTGAGAAACAGACTCTGTTGGCTAACTATTGGTCCCCACTCAGAGCTCTGCCAAAGAAAGTACTCAAAACCTGACCTGCTGCCCCTCCCAACTGTTCAAACACAGGTTTACACTTGTAGCTTTTTCTTATGCAAAGCTAACCTTCAACCCCTCGCCACTACTCAAATACCTTACCTTATGAAGTGCTCACCCAAAGAATGTATCCCATTATGATCTTGCAGCCCATCTCTCTTACTATTCAAGCACTGTGCCGGAGTGTTCAAACATTGGATAACAAATACAGCTCAGTCAATGCACCTCATGCCACATGCATCACCCCTATTACACTGATACTCAAATGTAATATAACACTGTAGCCCAGACTTGACATCCACCCCACCACCTCACATTTCAATACTGCAAAATCCTCCATGCCCGATCTTCTATACCACCTATTCCTGTACTCATTTTGCCAGTGAGCCTCAACACTGGCTTGCAGGTGACACGCTCCTCCACACATCTGTTTTCAGTGCCCATAAGCACTATATTAAATGCTCTTCTCCCTTCACCTGGCGAAACCACTGCTGTTCCTTAACTTCGACCCAATAAGAACAACTGATGCACCATGTTAATAATCCAAAGCAGACCATGTTATAAACAAGAACTATAAAAATTCACATAAATCTGCAATTACAACTGAGTGCAGATCTGTCCCGCACATAGTATTTACAGTTTTAAAGCTTGAATATCGTGACACACATCCCTAAAATCTCTGCTGATGTAAAACATTCACCACTACACAAATTCTGTTGTTGTGCTTTACTCCTAACTCACGCAAAAACCACATTTGATGAACAGAATGCAGAACAATGTCATACATTCACCCCATTACAGAGATCTGGGCCTAAATCCATCGTTTTTTTGCACTCCACACCACCCCAGTTCAGACATGGCCATATGCAAATCAGCCTGACCCTATGCCTCATGGGAACAGTCCAGCCCAAACTGCCAAGCCATGCCTTCCCTGGACCGGAAACAAGCTTCCGAGGACCGGATTCTGGCATTCCAGCCGTCTTCAGCCCGGCTTGCTTGAATCCAGTGGTGTGGAGAGCATGGGACTCACGTCTGAGCATACCCATCCCACTCGGGGTGACAAATGCAAAAACCATAGTTGATGGACAGAATGCAGAACAATGTCATACATTCACCCCAGTACAAAGATCTGGGCCTAAATCCATCGTTTTTTTCAACTCAACACCACCCCAGTTCAGACATGGCCATATGCAAGTCAGTCTGATCCTGTGCCTCATGGGAACAGTCCAGCCCGAACTGCCAAGTCATGCCTTCCCTGGACCGGAAACAAGCTCACGAGGACCGGTTTCTGGCATTCAAGCCATCTTCAGCCCGGCTTGCTTGAATCCAGTAGTGTGGAGAGCATGGGAGTCACGTCTGAGCAAACCCATCCCACTCGGGATGACAAATGCAAAAACCACAGTTGATAGACAGAATGCAGAACAATGTCATATATTCACCCCAGTACAGAGATCTGGGCCTAAATCCATCGTATTTTTGCTCTCCACACCACTGGATTCAAGCAAACCACTGAACCAATAACCAGTGCATTAGTGAGCTAGTGCATTGAGTGATTGGACCCCAGTTGTGAACGCTAGGGTTTTGGTAAAAGGGAAGCCTTCAGGTGCGCAACTAGGTCTTAACTTCGGGAGGGGCAACATTGCAAATGAAGAGGCATGGCTAACGTTAATCAAAGGGGGTGGGCCTGAAATGGCAGACAATCAGGATCTGGTAATGCTCAGGCAGAGCTGAGAAATTGAAGAAATGGTGAATTCTGCATTCGAAACTGGACAACAATTAAAGCACACATTTGTGTTAATTTGATGCATTCATATGCTATTGTCCTGTGAGAAAGGTGCAGAGTGTACTGAAAACTGAATTAAAAGTCCATTTTAATATATTTTCCCAAGCACTTTCGATACACAATAGAACCACTTTACACAATGCCATTTCAAGGCAACAACCCTTTTTAGCCAGTTTATCAACAATTGCTTCTATTGGAGAACAATGTGCTTGGGAAATGTTTATCATTGCAAGTCCAGAGAGTCTTTCTTTCCCTATTGTTGATCGAAGATAGGAATTCAGTCTGCGAAGACAAATGAAGCACCTTTCTGGGGATGCAGTGTTGCTGTCAAAGTGGCAAATACTTTTAGCAGGCAGTATATATTGGGATAGAAGTCAATATGAGCATGTCTTAAGATATCCATTATATTCCCTGGCCTTTCTTCAATAGATGATACACAAAAAAGAGAACAAAAGGGGGGTCTACAAAACCATCTCACGTGGCTAACTACACTCAACTGCAATAAAGGTCAGGAGTAGGTGCCCTAGTCACACTAGACAACGTGTTGGATAGCATACATTAAAATGAAGGGTATGCGTGCATAGAAATAAGTGCATACAGTGCCAGTTTACTAAATCCCAATAGCTCAGAAGTGGATTACCATCAAATGAACTTTGTGATCAGTCCTATCATTTGGTTCACCCGTATCAAGTGGTTGGTCCTTTGATCATCGAGACGATTTAACCACAAACTCGATATTAGAGCAGGATCAAGTCCACAGGCACTTATGACAGCCGATCTTTAATGGTTGTGGGAATAGTGAAATATAGTGGTGAATTAAAAAAGAGTGGGAAGTCCTAAAAAAAGGAATGATTTTATTAGACTAAGGACATCTCCCCTTATTAAAACCAGAACAGTGCAAACGACAGTGAAAACAAATATCTGTCGTAAAAAAAGGCCAACATGTTTCTGCCTAACGGGGCAAAAAACGTCCCCCGGCTTTCATCAGGGCCTCTGCTCTTGAAATATTGCTACTGCTTAAGAGTGAAAAACTTGTTATAATCAATATGCAAACGAAGGAAAATGTGTTAAAGGTTGGAACTAATACAACCTGTCAAATATACTAATCCTCCGTTTCAGTGGATGCATGGACACATCTATGGAGAGATATAGAAAATAAATGCACACATTTCAATACACTGTATGTCAAAGAAATCTTCAAACATACCCAACATATATTCGAAAACTTAAGTGTTCTCACACAGCATAACCGGGGACTGGACCTCACCTCACCTGGACCGTGCTCAGGTTTCACGAGGCCCCGCTCTAGAGATAAAAGACGGTAACCAGAGGAAAAGGAAGGATTAAAGAGCACATACATACAGATGCCCCAAAAACTGCATAGTTCCCTCCTGGTTATTAATTGCAATTTCACCTCAAAAGAAATCATATCCTGTATAGCATAACCAACTCAACTCTGGACAAACCCAAATGGTCTCAAAGCCACATGAAGAAATATGAAAATATTCATATTTGTCCTTAACCGTAACATTGGACTAATAAGTACTTAGACGTTAATAACAAAATTATAAAAACCTTATGAATTGAAAACAAGGTGATAGTTGTGTATGTTAACCCAAGTGTGTGTAATCTTACATTATGTGACATAGCACTGGCACACACACACCTTGTATCTAAAAGACCTCTTATAGAAAAAGATCTTGTGACAAAAGATTTTTAACAAACAGCCTTGAAACATAAGACAAGGACCTGATAATGCTAATAGTGATTGCAAAAATCCTCAAACAGTGCACATATGGCCATTTGTGCCTATCACTCAGGCATATCTATGACCCAGTATCCGATATAAAAACCCGATATAGCACAAAAACGAGGGTGTCTCATAGGGCTGCAGATGTAAGTACCCAGCACTCTGCATTCACCTGTCCGTCGGTGCCTCTAAGCTCAAGCATGAGTCTTAGGGGGAGGCACCGTTGCGGCAGGTAGCGGCTCTTTTATGGTCCAAAATCGAACCGGACTACTTTGTAAACCTGCTCAGTAGTCGCAGGCGAAATGCCGATACCATCCTACGGCAGTAAATATCGCCTAGAACATAGTATTTAGAAGCTAACAATAAAAAGAAGACACCAATAAAAAGAAATCCTGATTTGGGGACAAATACCTAGTTTCTCATAGACCGAGCTCCCAAGAGGTTTTGATGTTTACAACTTCCTGCAACATGAGCCGGTCACGTGTCTAAATAACTATAAATGACGTCATAGCGTCATCGTTTGTAATTCGATATTATGTACCAATGGTTTTCACAACGACTACTCATAAGGGAATCAATCCGAAAGACTTTTTTGAAAGATTTTTGATGGACACCAATGTTGTAACCAGTTCTATGCATCAAGATAAATAGATAAACATACGGTTTGAATTAGCTGGGCATATAAATTGTTTGGGCATATAAATTGTTTCATATGTATCTTATGGCTAAATGTGATTTTAACTATTAAGCCTATCACTTGGTTATGCAACTCATACAAGGAAGACCATCCTTGGTACAGGAGGTCCGAAAATACTGATGAGTGTGCCCAGATAATGAAACTGTAGATGCCTCACCACTTTTTAGCCAGTTCATCAACAATTGCTTCTATTGGAGAACAATGTGCTTGGGAAATGTTTATCATTGCAAGTCCAGAGAGTCTTTCTTTCCCTATTGTTGATCAAAGATAGGAATTCAGTCTGCGAAGACAACTGAAGCACCTTTCTGGGGATGCATTGTTGCTGTCAAAGTGGCAAATACTTTAAGTAGGCAGTATATGTTGGGATAGAAGTCAATATGAGCATGACTTAAGATATCCAGTATATTTCCTGGCCTTTCTTCAATAGATACCTTCAGCCATGTCACTACCTATATGTCATATTCATTTTGAGATCCTCGCGTGTACCAGGTGAATTTTTCTCATATATGTCTAGAGCATCCTTCAAGTTTTTAAAAGAATCCTGGTTGACAAACCTTGGTACCAGATACTGCATTGCGCACGCCTTTTTGACATGCTGACTGAATCTTTCTGACAATTCATACAATAAATTGTCTATGTTATGTTATGTTATGTTATGTTATATGCTGTTTTGTAATGCGCACAATTACTACCGGAGTATCCTGGCGTGGTATGCCGCTGGGGAACCTGTCCTGGCTTTCCCTGTGGGATGGTCCCTAATGGGAGTCCCCAAGGTGGAGCCAGGCATCCCCGGCGTTGATGGGGCCGTTGTGGAGATTAGGCAAGCTAATGCCCAGAGTTGCCGAGTGGGACCCCTGGTTAGAGTAGGCACCGAGGCGAGAATTAATAAGTCCGCTGACCCTGGTCCATGATCCTGCTGCGTCGGAAATTGAATCCTGGTCCCGGGCCAACTCCTGCTTCCGGAAACTCTTCATATACAGATGTACCGTCTATAAAACTAATTACTAGAACAAGTTGCTCGATAGTTGCACTGTCATTTGTCCCATCTGCCAAAATGTCCAAAAATCTTGCATTGTTTGCACATTACACCACTCTATTTCTCATTAGAATGGTGCAAACAGAGATAATATCATTCTGAAGATTCCAACTTGTGTAAGTTGCATAGTATGTGTCATGATGTCAGATGCCATGCCAGAACTTTATCACCAGCTTGAAGTAGTAGGCGCAGAGCACCATGGAAATTGCCATCATTCTCTTCAGATTCCCTTGATGTAATATGTTGTCCACTGTCTCTGTGTCCTTGAAGAGCTATACCTTGTTTGGCACAATGAAGTACTGATTCCACTATTGTCACAAGTCATTTTATGTTTTCCAAAATGGTTTTCTTCTAGTTGCTCTCAATTATAGTTGTAACAGCAACAGACTTCCCTTTGAGAACAGATGAGAAGTTAGTTGCCACTGTCATACTTTCTTTTTGATACATGGTGGAAGCATGGGATTGAAAATCACTTTGTACATTTTTCCATTTTGTGAAGGGCTGAAGCACTAATTTCCCCACAGCTTGATGAGAGCCTCTTCCAACTTCTTTACTCGAAAAGAGCACAAACATCGTGCAGAAGGCTCCCTAAAATTTAGCACTATAGCAAGCTATGGGCTCTAGATTTTCAACCATTCATGTTGAAAGCAATGTGTTTGAATTTCTTGCTGAACTACAGGAAACTTGTATGATGTCTCTGGTGTCCAGGAAGGGTGCAAAAGTTGGTAGCATAACTCATCTGGGTTGATACAGTGCTAAGCCTTGAGACAGCCCTGTGTCCTCCTATATCTAAGATGTATGAACTCTTTGACTGCTTCAAACATGGACTACTGTTTGTTGGCATACCAGTGGTTGTATATGCAAGAGACTCAGAATCAAGCCATGTTAATTGTTCTTCTGGAGTATAGCCGGATGCTGGCAGGGTAGGGTCGTCATCTAACTCAGAACTAGGGGTGGGCGGAATTTGCGTAATCGCTCTACGCAAAGCTTCACAAAACAGTAAAAAATCTCCGCAAGCATGCAGAGTTCCATGAACACATGGAATTACTTGTTCCGCCGGTGTGCGATGCTTTTTTCCTGTTTGGGAACGTTGTTTGCGCGCCCTGGGGAAATATCTCGCAAACAAACATTTTGAAAGACGCTGATCGTGGAATTTTTTGCAATTCCGCATTCTCCACAGAACGCAAAATTGACCAAATTCCGCAAATTCCTCGCGCAGAACGGAATGTACCGCCCAGGCCTACTCAGAACATGCTGTTCAAGTTCAAGTTTATTTTTTTTGCATAGTTACTTAAAACTATTGCAACGTTATAAAACTACCAATTCATTGTTGTTCACCAGTAAAACTGTTGGTACACATGATAAAGTTGCTGTTGTTAGGGATTAGCCGGCTTTTTTCCTTTCCTTCATTGCTTTTGTGAGCCTGGTTCCCCCGGTGTCCTCTTTCTGTTTCCTCTTTCCTGGTAGCCTCTTCCCCTTTTCCCTCCTTACTATATAGGACGCCAGCACCAGTGCTCGGTGCTTGGTTTCTTACCTGGTTGGCGTTTCTTCTTTCCAGATCGAGAGCGGGGAGTTAGCACTTTTCTCTTTTGGCGATTTCTTCCGCAGTAGAAGTCATTTGTGTGAAGCTGTGTAGGGCAGAACGAGGCTTCGTTTTGGCTGCCCGGAAGTGTTACGCGTCGGACGCCTTCCCGCTTGTAGTTTTTTCATCGGATTCGTAAGCTGAGCTTCTCATCTCAGGAGCTCGAGTACTTATTGGGACATTCACTTTTGTTTTTTTTGTTTGGGATCGAGTGTTTCCTTGGAGCAGAGGGAACTACGGCGAAGCCGATTTCCGGGTTTTGAGTACCCGATGCACATCGTTATGTGAACACATGGACTGTTTCACGAAGCGTTTGTTTTTGCTTCTGGCATTACACGTAGAATGCGCTTTAGTTTGTGGCCACAAGTAGGTTATACATTTTTGCAAGTACAGCGGAATTTGCTGTTTATAACTTTTTCAGGGTTTTTTTATGTCAGAATCATGACTTTTTCCCCTCTATAAACACAACGCTGGGCTACAGGGAGTTGGTCTATTGTTTCCCTGTTGGACACAAGTCTCCCTTAGGAGGATTCAGCTATGTTACACAAGTAAGGAGGGGAATTGGGTTGTGTTGGGTAGAAATAAGGGTGTGAGGAGAGGGATTCAGGTGAGAGGACACTGGGATATTGAGTTGACGTTCTGTTCTTTTTCTGTGTCTCTTCTCTTGTTTCACTGCAGGTTAGAAGACCTTTCCATACATGCCAGAACAGGGTCTGCCAAGCTGTAACCTAGAAAGAGCATGGGCGTTTCTCTTTCTTTTTGTTTTTTCCTACCTTCTCCCTGTGTTCGGTCTGCGGTCACGCTGTGATATTAAGGGCGTGTTGCGTTCCGAATAGGGGCAGAGGATTGGGGCCATCCTCGCTTCCATGGTGTGGGTCGAGTTGGGGAGAGATCCAACAGAAAACCAAGCCCACGAACTTTACACCACCCGAGCGAGACTGGATGAGGATGGGAATGTACTGGAGGAGAGGGTCCCTACAGTGCAGGAACTGATGGGGGCTGTTAATGCTCTACAGATTAAAGTGCAGGAGTTACAACAGGAGAATCAAGGGCTAAGACAGGAAATGAGTGCAGGAAAGGCTAAGGATCCAGTCTGAAGAATGGATAAACCCTCTTTTGTCCAGCCTGCCACTTTTCATTTTGACAGGACTACGAGTGCTAGTAATCCCCCTGTGACTGTGAACGTTACTACCCCTACCCCTGTCCCGTTGGCTGTCACAGAGAGGTTTACTGGGGATTCTAGTAAATACAGTGTGTTTATGAATCAGTGTCATTTACACTTTATGTGTCGTCCGGCTTCGTTCCCAAACGACTCATCCAAAGTGGCGTTTGTTATTTCTTATTTGGCTGGTACTGCGGCTTCTTGGGCAGTGCCTTTGGTGGATAATGATGACCCTGTTTTGTATAACTATGGGGCATTTAAAGAACAGATGCGTTGTCTTTTTGCGAAACATGCCTTTATGCAAGCCAGTGATGCTGAGTTGTTAAAATTGAGACAGGGGAAACAGGATTTACTGACCTATGTGTCCACGTTTAATCGTTTAGTGTCCGAAACTCATTGGCCAGCTGATAAGAGAACCTCCTTGTTCTATCAAGGGTTGTCAGAAGACTTGAAAGACATTGTTTCACAGGTGGTGAATCCTCCTGAGGACTGTGTGGAATTCATCGATCTAGTAGTGAAGTTGAATCACATACTACTGGAAAGGAGAGGTGAAAAAAAACGCTTTCAGGTATCCCGAGTGGTTCCTGCTAGAAGCGAAGTTAAGAGTACAGGAGAGGGCCGAACAACTCCGGAACCTATGGAAATAGGTGGAGTAAGGGGTCCCCTCTCAGCAGAAGAGAAGAGTAGAAAACGATCTCAGAATTTGTGTCTTTATTGTGGGCAAGGAGGTCATTATGCCAGAGATTGTTCTGTAAAACTATCTTCGATTGCATCTAAAAAAGTGGTAGCATGTGTGCAGCCACCCGAGGATTTGGTAGTGGGAGATAAACTTAATCCATCATATCAGATTTCTGGTATAGTCAAGAGAGTCCCTAAACATTTCATGATTACTGTTTGTTTGGTTATATCTAACAGCCATAGGGCTCCTGTGTCGGCATTATTGGACTCTGGTGCCACGGGTAATTTCATCGATATCAAGTTAGCAGAACAATTAAACGTGCCCTGGATCATGAAAGATCAACCCGAACCTGTGAGGGCCATAGATGGAACTGAGTTGTCATCTGGTACAATTACTAAACAGACTGAACCTTTGTGTATGATATGTGACAACGGTCATTCTGAATACCTCGGGTTTGATTTAATTGATGCCCCTTCTATTGGTATTGTGTTGGGGGTCCCTTGGTTGCAATCACACAATCCCAGGATTGATTGGTTTCGAAGAACTGTGACTCTTGATTCGGTCTATTGTCTGCAAAGTTGTTATAAGGTCGCCACGGATTGGGTTACTCCTTTAACTTGTGCAGTAGGTGACGGGTTGAGGTGTGACGTGCAGAAGATACCAGAGGCATATGTAGAGTTTGCCGAGGTGTTCAACAAGGGACGAGCGAGGGACTTGCCTCCCCATCGTTCATTCGATTGTAGAATAGATTTGACCCCCGGGGCTACATTGCCCTGTTGTCGCATCTATGCCTTATCTGGACCAGAAGAACAGCATTTGAAGGAGTACATAGAGGAGATGTTGGCTAAGGGGTTTATTCGTCCCTCCTCCTCTCCTGCTTCCTCTGCTATCTTTTTCATTCCCAAACGCGAAGGCGGCCTCCGCGCCTGTGTAGACTATAGGGCGCTCAATAAGGGTACTATTAAGAACAAGTATCCTCTTCCCTTGATACCAGTGTTGCTCGATCAACTGAGGCATGCAACGGTTTTACTAAACTGGATCTCCGAGGGGCATATCATCTCATACGAGTCCGTGAAGGCGATGAGTGGAAAACTGCCTTCCGGACTAAGTTCGGTTTGTATGAGTATTGTGTTATGACCTTCGGATTATGTAATGCTCCGGCTGCCTTTCAGTTCTTCATCAACGAGGTACTAAGGGAATATTTGGATTTGAGCGTGATCGTCTATATAGATGACATTTTGATATTCTCCAACACCGAGGCTGAACATGAAACACACGTTCGGCAAGTCTTGCAGACCTTTGAAGATCATCAGTTATTTGTAAGGCCGGAGAAATGCAGTTTCCATACCGATAGAGTAGAGTTTTTGGGTTTCCTTGTATCAGCTGAGGGCATTCGAATGGATCCACGTAAGATCAAGGCTATAACCTCTTGGCCATCGCCTAAATGTGTAAAGGAGGTGCAGGTGTTGCTTGGATTCGCTAATTTCTATCGGAGGTTTATCTCCCATTTCTCGGAGATTATAGCCCCCATGACTGTTTTGTTGAGAAAGGGAGTTCCTTTTGTGTGGTCGTATTTGGCGCAAATGTCATTAGATCAATTGATCGAACGGTTTACCTCAGCCCCTGTTCTTGTCCATCCTGACCCTGCGCTACCTTTTTTTGTTGAAGCGGATGCTTCGTTGGGTGCAGTGGGGGGTGTTTTGTCTCAGAGAGATGTAGAAACTGGGTTTATGCATCCCATAGCATTCTTTTCAAAAACACTGTTACCTGCTGAAAGAAACTATACGGTAGCTGAACGTGAATTGTTGGCAATCAAGCTATCCTTTGAGGAGTGGAGACATCACTTGTGGGGGGCACGTCATTCTATTACCATCTTTACGGACCACAAGAATCTTGAGTTCTTCAGGTCCGCTCGTGCTTTGACTCCTAGGCAGATGAGGTGGGTTTCATTCTTCAATGAATATGATTTCATAATTACCTACAGGCTGGCCACACAGCAATTGAAATCAGATGCCTTGTCCAGAATACATGTGAAACAGAATGAGTGGGGGACAGACAAGGACATGGGGTCTTTCATTTCACCAGAAAAGATTGTGGGCAGTATTTCTCTGGACGGTTTTTTGTCTACAGTGAAAGACAAGTTGGGAGGACTAGATCTGACTCCTTGGGAATCCCAGCCTTTCTTTTCCATGAGAGACGGATTGTTGTATTGCGAAACACAATTGTTCATTCCTCCTGCCTTGAGGGAAACAGTGTTGAAATGGTGTCATTCATCGGCTTTGGTAGGTCATCCCGGAATAAATAAAACCAGAGAATTTTGTTTACGTTGGTTTTGGTGGGAGTCGTTGACACTTGACGTTCAACAGTTTGTGGCGTCCTGCCCTGTATGCGCTGTGAGTAAGCCATCTCATTCCAGTCCGTCTGGCCTGTTACAACCTTTACCTGTACCCCCTGCGCCATGGCATACGATTAGCATGGACTTTGTCACAGATTTGCCGTTGGAGTCAGGTTGTACGGTGATTCTTGTTGTGGTTGATTCCTTTACAAAAATGGGCCATTTCATCCCCTTATCTAAACTGCCTACCGCTAAGGAAATGGCTTTAGTCTTTGTGTCATCTATAGTGCGATTGTATGGTTTACCATCAGCCATTGTGTCCGATAGGGGTGCTCAGTTTGTGTCACATTTTTGGACTGAGTTGTGTGAGGCTCTGCAAATGAAAATCTGCCTTTCGTCTGCTTATCATCCTCAGTCCGATGGTCAGACTGAAAGGATCAACCAAACGATGGAACAGTATCTACGGTGTCTATTGACTTCTTTGACTTGCAATTGGGTGTTAGCCCTCCCCCTTGCGGAATTCGCATATAACAACAGCGTTCATTCCGCTGTTGGCATGTCCCCTTTTTACTGTTCTATGGGGTTCCATCCCAAGGCCATCCCTATTCAACCCTCGGGTCATGTGCCTGCGGACGATTCCTTGGGAATAGCATTGGGCAGGATATGGAGCATAGCTCAGGAACATCTGGTAGAGGCAAAGGCGGACATGAAACGGCAGGCTGACAATCACAGGGTCCCTTCCCCCTCTTATGTAGTTGGTGATCGTGTTTGGTTGTCAACAAAGAACCTGAGACTGGAAGGCTCTAGGAAACTGCAGCCAAGATTTGTGGGTCCTTTTCCTATAGCACGAGTGATCAATCCTGTGGCTATGAGGTTGGAGCTACCTGATGAATATCGCATTCATCCGGTGTTTCATGCTTCACTGTTAAAACCATATAAAGACACCGATCAGACCTTGCCTCCTCCCCCTTCAGTGATGGTTGAGGGAGAGGAAGAATTCGATCGTCAATGCTATCCTTGATGCGAGGAGGAGACGGGGGAGGTTGATGTACTTGATTGATTGGAAAGGGTACCCTCCTGAGGAACGTACCTGGGAACCAGCTACAGGGGTGCATGCTCCTTGTTTAATCAGACTGTTCCATCTTCGTCACCCGACTAAACCCCGTCCTGTTGGGAGGCCTTTGAGGGGAGGTACTGTTAGGGATTAGCCAGCTTTTTTCCTTTCCTTCATTGCTTTTGTGAGCCTGGTTCCCCCGGTGTCCTCTTTCTGTTTCCTCTTTCCTGGTAGCCTCCGCCCCTTTTATTTATTTATTTATTTATATGCTTGTATAGCGCAAGAATCCAGCCCGAAAGGGTTATCTCCGCGCTTTGACATCAGCAGGTCGCAAGAAACTGAGGGGCAGCAATCCTAAAAGTTATATCTCCTCAAACAGATTCGTCTTCAGCATTTTTCTAAAGGTGAGATGTTTGGGGACCTGTCTTAAGTTGAGGGGCAAGTTGTTCCACAGGGCCGGCCCCACTGTTGAGAGGGCTCTGCCGCCTTGTCTGGTTTTTTTAACGAAAGGTGTTTTGAGCAGGAGAAGATTACTTGACCGTAATTCTCGTTCTGGTTTGTAGGGTTGGAATAGTTTGGCTAGGTATTTGGGGCCGTTTCCAAATAAGCACTTATGTACAGTGCAGCAGATTTTAAATTTAACCCGTTGGCGTATTGGAAGCCAATGTAGTTTTTTTTAACAGGGGTCCAGAAGATGTTCTGGGGGGGGCGTTCAGAATCAGCCTTGCCACCGTGTTCTGGACCACCTGCAGACGATTGATGGCATCCTCATTGGCTTGTATCAAAAGCCCGTTGCAATAGTCAAGGCGACTTATTACAAGGGCTTGCACCAAGGTCTTTCTATAGGTGTCAGGCAGCAGGGGAAAGACTCGCCTGAGTAATCCAATAGTGCGAAAACAAGCACCAGCAATTACATTAGCATGTTCTTTGAGAGTTAGGCTTTGATCTAGTTTCACACCCAGATTTTTAATGGTAGGTTTAGGGGAGGGTACAGGTCCCAAGTCTTGGGGCCACCAGTCAGGAGACCAAAGCATGCTGGCTTTCCCAAAACACATTACTTCGGTCTTCCCGACGTTGCACTGGAGGTAGTTGGCAGCCATCCAGTTGGAGATGGCCCTCATACCTTCCACAAAATTTCCCTTAACATTAGGGTCGGGGGCATGGAAAGGGTAGAGGAGTTGTGTGTCGTCGGCATACGACACAGGAGTGAATCCGTACTTCCTCACAATCTCAGCAAGGGGGGCCACATATATATTAAATAATGTGGGGCTTAGGCATGAGCCCTGTGGCACCCCCTTGGTGAGCGCCCTAGAGATGGAATGGTAGGGGCCCAGGCTGACAGATTGTGAGCGCCCGGAAAGGAAACTCTCCAGCCATGCAAGTGCCTGACCTCTGATGCCCACTCCTTGTACCCGGTTCAGCAAGATCTTATGAGAAACAGTATCGAAGGCTGCTGACAGGTCTAACAGCACCAGAATCATCGAACCTCCTCTATCCTGTGACATCTTGATGTTATCGGTCACGGAGAGGAGTGCAGATTCGGTGCTGTAGTTGGGCCTGAACCCAGATTGGGATTGGTCCAGGCCCCCTGTCGCTTCGATAAAGCTGGAGATCTGAGTGTTAACATGTTTCTCAGCCAGTTTCGTCAGGAGGGGCAGGAGAGAGATAGGGCGGAGGTTGGAAAGCTCAGTCCAGGGAGAGGTGGTATTTTTCCGTATCGGGTTCACAGTTGCCTCTTTCCATTGTTGTGGAAGCTTGCCTTCTTTAAAAGAAAGGTTAAGAATTTTGGTAATAATGGGACACAATGATCTACTCAGATTATTGGTTAACCTAGCCGGAAGAAGATCACAAGGAGAACCAGATTTCATGTTTCCCAGGAGTGTTTGAACATCATTTTCTGTGACTTCTGGAATGATATTAAAGGTCTCTGAAAGGGTTTCCTGACGTGAGGTAGTAGTGTCCTCCGGGTTATTCGGGTGCTTGGCCAATATTTTATTGTAAATGATGTCGATTTTGTCCTCAAAGAACTGGGAAATATTGTTGCATAGTTCTTGAGAGAAGGTATCCGGACTTTCGCATGCCAGGGGGTTAGTGAAAGTTTTAAGTATTTTGTATAGTTCTCTGGTGGAGTTAGCGGCTTCATCCAGCTGGGAGCGTAGGCTAGTTTTTCTTGCTTTTTTGATGTTATTATAGTAAGTGGATATGGCCTGCTGGTAGAGTGCTTTACTCTCGGGAGAGTGATCCTTTCTCCATTGCTTTTCCAATTTCCTGCATTTTTGTTTCTCTAATTT
This sequence comes from Lissotriton vulgaris, assembly GCF_964263255.1. Lineage (NCBI taxonomy): Eukaryota > Metazoa > Chordata > Amphibia > Caudata > Salamandridae > Lissotriton > Lissotriton vulgaris. The sequence continues at coordinate 1,229,853,539 of NC_141685.1, forward strand.
CAGTGAGTCGGAATACCATATTTCTTTTTTGGTGGCCCGGGGTCTTTTGATAGTTTTTTGCGGGGCTAGAGAGTTTATGGTCTCTAAAAGAGAGCTGTTAAATTTGGATAAAGCCAAATCAATGTCATCAGAGTCGGAAATGGTAGGTTCTTTCCAGGTTTGTTCAAAAGTAGATGAAGTAATTTTATGCCATGCTCTTTTAGTAATGCTCATAGTGGTCGGGGGAGCAGAGGGTTTGTCAAGTCTCAGAAAGGAGAATTCCAACATACTGTGGTCAGACCAGCAGATGGATGTAGGGGGATGACAATGTATGGAAGGGTGGTTAGTAAAAATCAAGTCCAGTGTATGGCCTTTCCTGTGAGTAGGGCCACAGTTTCTTAGATGAAGACCCAAAAGAGCCAGATCCTCAAGGAGAAGCTTGGTATTAGGATCATTCACAATATCTGCATGGAAATTAAAATCGCCGAGAACAATAAAGTTTTCTTTAGCTTTTAAGTGTGGGGCTAATATTTCAGTTAAGGCGAGAGAAAAGCCAGCATTGGGGCCCGGAGGTCGATATACTAGGGCACCTTTCCAGTGTTCTTTAGTTTTAGTGTGGATTTTAAAAATCATGATTTCCATAGTTGGTAGAATAGTTTGTTCCATTACCGTAATATGGATACTTTCTTTAAAAATGATGGCAATACCTCCGCCAGTCTTTATAGGGCGGTCTTGTCTTAAAATTTTGTATCCTTGAGGGACACCTAAAGTTATGGAAGGAAGAGTGTGAGGCTTCAGCCAAGTTTCCATAAGGAAGCATAATTCAGGCTTGTGACTTTGGATAGTATCCCAAATCTCTACATGATGTCGGGGCAATGATCGAACATTCAGGAGAAAGCTTTTCCAACCTTTTATTCTTAGAGTGGTCTCATTTTCCCTAGCAGAACCTGTGATAATGCCATTGGAGGTGGCTTGGAATCTGCAAAGGGGACAAGAGAACGGGCCCTCGGGGAAAGGCCAATTGTCGTTGGCACATCTCAGTGATCTCGGTGGTTGGAGTGCTATCAGGGACTGCGAGGTGTACCTGATGCGAGTGTCATTGGTTGGGGCCATGGTGAAAAATAGGGTAGGGAGAGGGGCCCCTGGTCCCGTCCTGTCGCGGACGGGCGCAGACGGGCTTCTCTCTGGCGCGTCTCAGGCGCTTCGCTGCGCGCGACCGCTGCGCGCTTGCTGTGACGAGAGGGCTAAGTACCCTCAGGTGCAGCAGCTAGAGCGCTGACCGCTCTACGAGGGCGGAAGTAACCTTGCTCTGCCTGACCCGCCCTCCGCTCAACGGCACTGGTTGCCGAGTCGGACCGGGGCGGGCAGGACGAGGAATCGAGTCAAGGTGATTGATGGTGATAGAATTAATTCCTCCTGCTAAGCGAGTGGCGCTTTTCTGGGCTAAAGATTAGAATAACAGCGCTATTAAAATTTAAAGTTCACAACAGGTAAAGGTCACATGCTAAAATGTTAAAAACATTCGCTGTCAAATCAGTCTTGCTATACCTGGCGTCAGCGGGTTGAGGAGACGCTCTCACTGTCTCCCTTCCGCAAAGCGCCGCTGCTCCTCGCTGCCTAAGTACCCTCAGGTGCAGCAGCTAGAGCGCTGACCGCTCTACGAGGGCGGAAGTAACCTTGCTCTGCCTGACCCGCCCTCCGCTCAACGGCACTGGTTGCCGAGTCGGACCGGGGCGGGCAGGACGAGGAATCGAGTCAAGGTGATTGATGGTGATAGAATTAATTCCTCCTGCTAAGCGAGTGGCGCTTTTCTGGGCTAAAGATTAGAATAACAGCGCTATTAAAATTTAAAGTTCACAACAGGTAAAGGTCACATGCTAAAATGTTAAAAACATTCGCTGTCAAATCAGTCTTGCTATACCTGGCGTCAGCGGGTTGAGGAGACGCTCTCACTGTCTCCCTTCCGCAAAGCGCCGCTGCTCCTCGCTGCCTAAGTACCCTCAGGTGCAGCAGCTAGAGCGCTGACCGCTCTACGAGGGCGGAAGTAACCTTGCTCTGCCTGACCCGCCCTCCGCTCAACGGCACTGGTTGCCGAGTCGGACCGGGGCGGGCAGGACGAGGAATCGAGTCAAGGTGATTGATGGTGATAGAATTAATTCCTCCTGCTAAGCGAGTGGCGCTTTTCTGGGCTAAAGATTAGAATAACAGCGCTATTAAAATTTAAAGTTCACAACAGGTAAAGGTCACATGCTAAAATGTTAAAAACATTCGCTGTCAAATCAGTCTTGCTATACCTGGCGTCAGCGGGTTGAGGAGACGCTCTCACTGTCTCCCTTCCGCAAAGCGCCGCCTTTTCCCTCCTTACTATATAGGACGCCAGCACCAGCGCTCGGTGCTTGGTTTCTTACCTGGTTGGCGTTTCTTCTTTCCAGATCGAGAGCGGGGAGTTAGCACTTTTCTCTTTTGGCGAGTTCTTCCGCAGTAGAAGTCATTTGTAGGAAGCTGTGCAGCGCAGAACGAGGCTTCATTTTGGCTGCCCGGAAGTGTTAGGCGTTGGACGCCTTCCCGCTTGTAGTTTTTTCATCGGATTCGTAAGCCGTGCTTCTCATCTCAGGAGCTCGAGTACTTATTGGGACATTCACTTTTGTTTTTTTGTTTGGGATCGAGTGTTTCCTTGGAGCAGAGGGAACTACGGCGAAGCCGATTTCCGGGTTTTGAGTACCCGATGCACATCGTTATGTGAACACATGGACTGTTTCACGAAGCGTTTGTTTTTGCTTCTGGCATTACACGTAGAACGCGCTTTAGTTTGTGGCCACAAGTAGGTTATACGTTTTTGCAAGTACAGCGGAATTTGCTGTTTATAACTTTTTCAGGGGTTTTTTATGTCAGAATCATGACTTTTTCCCCTCTATAAATACAACGCTGGGCTACAGGGAGTTGGTCGATTGTTTCCCTGTTGGACACTAGTCTCCCTTAGGAGGATTCAGCTATGTTACACAAGTAAGGAGGGGAATTGGGTTGTGTTGGGTAGAAATAAGGGTGTGAGGAGAGGGATTCAGGTGAGAGGACACTGGGATATTGAGTTGACGTTCTGTTCTTTTTCTGTGTCTCTTCTCTTGTTTCACTGCAGGTTAGAAGACCTTTCCATACATGCCAGAACATGGTCTGCCAAGCTGTAACCTAGAAAGAGCCTGGGCGTTTCTCTTTCTTTTTGTTTTTTCCTACCTTCTCCCTGTGTTCGGTCTGCGGTCACGCTGTGATATTAAGGGCGTGTTGCGTTCCGAATAGGGGCAGAGGATTGGGGCCATCCTCGCTTCCGTGGTGTGGGTCGAGTTGGGGAGAGATCCAACAGCTGTGCAGTGCTTAAATAGCTAGTATAAAAATGGCTGAGAAAAACATACAATATGCACCATCGGTGTTTGACAGTAAAAACAAGAGCCTTGGAAGTGTGCAGTACAATACAACATGACTAGTGTCAAATTAGTTGATGAAACCATCAGTGTGGTAACAGTGGCCAGACATGTAGACAAACCATCCACAAAGGCATAGACCCTCTGCTACACAATTGTATAATGTGGTTAAAAGTGGGAACCAAGAATGTGCGAAGGAGGCAAGTGACCCATGAAGAAGAATGTACACAATGCCAAGTTTGGCAGTGATGTGCTGGACAGTCTTGAGTACGCAGAACACAGACAGTTCTATGTGCACATATACTGCTGGTATATGTAGTGTTGTGGACAGTAAATGCAGCCATGTTACCTCAGGCAGTGGGGAAGACCTTGGACATGTAGCTATGTCGCCCACCTCTGTAAGCGTAAGCATAGTGGGCTGGGCTGGGGTACGCCAGTCCAGCATAGGAGTGTGAATAAATAGCCTGGAGCTCCAGGCGTGGTTCACTTACGGAATGGCCACCAAAGTAACTACTGCGTGTGTCCCTGTGTCTGCCATATCCTGACCATAGGCCTACACACATGTGGCCGACAACCTTCAACTGACAAATCTACAACAGCGACGAGGTGGCTACGTCGCTTGCCACCCGGCGCACATCTCATCATCGCCTGCAGGGGCATGCCTGCGAGTGCAACGCCCCTCACCCTGCCACAAGGCCGTGACCAGTGGTACCTGCACAATCCTGTGCTTCTGCTGCACCCCAGCCTGCAGGTCCCCAGACCCGTCCAGCACCCAGCGGTGATTGCCCTCCCCTGCGCACCTAGGCATCACTGCTCAACTGCCGACACCGGCATGTCTTTAAGGCGGCCCATCACGTGTGGGAGCAATTTTCATGCCCGAGGCCTGCAAGCTTGGCAGCCTCCTCAGCCGATCACTGGCTTCCACGAAACAGGCCCCCAGCACACCCTGCGGCACCGCACAGTGGAGTTATGTGTGTGCTGACTGCTCCCTCCGGCCTACACGGCAGACCAGCAGGTCTCAGACAAATCCATTGCAGTCCGGACCTTGAGGCCTACTGCATCATCGCAGGCTGCACACCCTCTTCTCTTCAGGTGGGCCTACCTCAGTGCACTGCAAGTCATCGCCACATGATGGTCGGCCCGTGCCAGATGCAGTGCCTCAGGTGCCACTACCTCTGTGCACTACAAGTCATCGTCCCGTAGGGATACCCCACAAGTCCGTCAACAGCATGTCCTCGGTAATGCAACTGGAGCTCTTCACAGTCACAGGGTTTCCCCAATCCCAGGCAGGGGGCTGCAAAGCCTGGATGAAACGTCTGGAGACATACTCCAAAGCACACAACATCCCAGCGCTGCCGCGGCGGCCCGCGCATAGGCGTGTGAGGAGTGTGAAGAAATGGCCTGGGCCTCTGGGCGTGGTTCAGTTCTGGGTTCTGGGCATGGTTCAGTTCGGGGCTCTGGGCGTGGTACAGTTCTGAGCTGGCCACAACAGTAACTATGGCGTGTGTCTCTGTAGTAGTGTCGGTGTTACCCGACCCTTAATCGACAATGTTGCTATGTAGCATGCACCGGGAGGGCGGGCTCGCCTCAATGGATAAATAAAGGAGAGCAAGACCTCTCTGGGTCTCGACTCATACATGGCACCTGTTGTGTGTGAGCCAAAGGCCTTGCCTCAACCTCAGTGCGAGTACAGCAAGGCTTGAACTCTACATCTGTGTCTACCCTATCCTTACCATAGGCCTACACACACTTGGATGCCAACCTTCAACGGTCAACATTACATTGTTGTTGTCAGGCTTGCGGACATACACAGACAGGCATGACAATGGTGTGCCGTAGGAGTGCAAGTGAGGCAACCGCGCAGCGCACACAAGTAAATAGGCTCAGGGGAGGGAGGAGCATCTTTGAGCCTACGTAATACACATTGATCCTGCATACTTGCCAGAAGCAATACATGGCAAACATGAATACCAAAGCCGCACAAATCACACATTACAAAACTTGTAAGTCTGCCAACACAGCATGCAGAACCACCAATTTACAATAATGTCACTTACCTCTCACAGGTGATCAAGGATATGTACTCTGCCTGTGGATGATGACACCCCTCCGAGCCCCGAACACCCCGGCCCAAGGCAGTACAATGTGGCCCACAAACGCACCAGGGGCATTGTTGAGCGCACATTTGGCGTGTTGAATTCACGTTTCAGGTGCCTGGACATCACAGGTGGAAGACTCCTGTACAGCCCAGAAATAGTGTGCAAGATGATCATTGCATGTTGTGTATTGCACAACATATGTGTACGCACCAATGCCCCATGGATGCAAGTGCCAGATGCACCGGACAATGATGAGGAAGATGAGGCAGGTGGACCACACCCCACTGCAGCTGTAGCAGGAATAGCCTGAAGGAACACAATCATTAACAATTTCTTCCCATGAGCAGGTCACATTGTGACTGTCCTTAGCAATCATGGAACAGTTCAAAATGACCACATGAACAGCTGTGTACATGTGAGTCCTCTGCATTAGCACATCACTCTGATAAGTGTAAGTGCAACATTAAATGCTAACAATTTAATGAATAGCAAACAGATAGTGGGCAGGTCACCTTTGTACAGAGAGGCTGTTTAGGGTGTCTGGTATTCAAATTGCCATTTCAGGGTGTCATATGTAGTACGTAGTCCCACTCATCAGCGTATCACATGTGCACAAAAACATGACATAAAGGCTGTCATTTGTTTTCAAATATGACATTTCGGGTGTCATTTGGGGTCAAATGTGAAACACCCTGATGCAGAGATGTGCCCTGTGACTCAAGTCCCACAACATAAGCAACATGGATATAAGGGGGATGACGTCAGGCGTTGTTTGTGCACGTGAATGTGTCAGAGTGTGACATTCTCCTTTACGGATGTGGTCCACAGTCAGCCACCTCAGTGTTGTGGTGTGCACCATGTCATGATCATTGGACTGCAGCCATGCTAATTGTCATGCAGTGTCACTTGCATTTTCAGTGTGGCTCATGGACCCGCAGCTTTGCTGTGTTCAGCACAGGTGCATGGGTTTGTTGTGAGATTAGTAATGTGTGGGGAGGACCCCCTCTGGGCACATTGTAGATGGGGCCTACTTGCTGTTTCTATGTGTGTTGCAGTATGCCCAGGAGATCAGGGACATGATCCAGAGTCTTTGTGGGTATGCACTGTGCTATACCTAATTGTGCATGTGTGCCATTGTGCCTAACTCCCCCCGTACCCCCAATCCCTGGTCCTTACTCACCCTGTTGCTGTTGGGTCAGGTCATGTTCAGCAGTGACCGGTCCCCCAACTTCTGCAACTTTGTCCCCACTGATGACTGTGGACACCATTTCCTCCATCTTATCCAACTGCTGCCGGGGCGCTTGACTCCCACATCCAGTATGCATTGCTGCTTTCTGGTTCTTAGCAAGTTTCAGCTTGGTTTTGTGCTTCACATCATTCCAGCACTTCTTGGCACTTCACTCTGATTGCATTCACCTTGGCCAAGATGCACTGTCATATTGCATTTTTAGTTGCAATGACACAGTGGAGGTGATGAACAGTTGTTGGTGGTGTTCTATCACTTCCGTAATCAGGATCTTGTTTTCCTGCAGACTGAATAGCGGGTTCTTCTTCTTCTTCTTGCCCTTCTCCTTCCCTGAGGTCCCTAGCTGGTCCTCCGGGGGGTTGTGGGGTTCTGGTTGGCCTCTTTAGTTGCTCCAGCTTCCTCCATGGTGCTTCTCAGTTGTGTGGGTTTTGTGTTTTCTTCCAGCAGCTTTTATGGTGATTTTTCCCACCTGGCCTGGGAATAGCAAGCCTGATGCTGCTTATCACTGATATTTTTATCGCTGTTGGGCCCATCGCCACTTTTTTTATGTTCGGGTTTCCTTTTTTATTGGCGTCTCAGTAGTTTTATCTCAGACATTTAAATCGTTATTCGGAAACTATCGCCTGTTGCTGGCGTGTTGAGAATACGCCATTAACACAGCATTAGTTTTCCGCAATAGGCAGCGTTATGTAAAATTGCGTTAAGCTAGGTTGGTGATAATTATCGCACGTTCTTGAGAATATCCCCCAATGGCTCCTGAGAAAAATTCTGTTGAGGTGTTCCTCAAAAAGCTGTGTCCAAAATGCACAGGGCAGTCAGAGCCTCACTTGAGAAGTCAGTCACGGTACCCAAACTCACACAACGGGACTCCTGGCGTAGTATGCCTCAACCGTCCACTCCCAGAAAAATGCACCCTCGGCCCTCAGAGAGAAGGAAGACAGGCACTTGGAAACTTGCTGCCAGCTCTTCTGATAGTATTCTCCGGAGTCGGGCTGATTAGCAGCACTGCCGTCTGGACATCCAGCCCCTCCCGAAGGTCTTGCTGTGTAGATAGATGAGGGTCAAATGTCTCCGGGTTTCTCATTGAATGGGCCTCCTCTGCTTCTTTGCCACTGCCATTGGATGCAAAAAGAGACAGATCCATTGCACCATTCACCATTTCTCTGGTGAGCAACGCTGTGGATGTGTATACCAATCAAGTGCAGAGACAAGAAATCCTGGGCTATGACACCAGCAGGAATTCCTTTACTAAGGAAAAGAGTTGCCTGCACTGGCCTTCCCTTTCTTCCTCCTGTGCACATCTTCCCACTCCCACTCCATGCTGTACAGCACATCAATAATTCTTAGGTGAAATCCCTGCCTTCAGTCAAGGGTATCACCTCAGTGACTGGCAGCCGTCTCAAAGAAAATTAGAGGTGGGGGACAAGGAGGGTTGCAGAAACCTTTCAGAAGCTGGCTGGCTCAGGTTGGTTCTGACCCTCTCGGAAGGGGTCATTAATTCTCAGATGCGAAAGCATCCAATGTCACCCGATGTGCACCCTTAATAGAAATTAAACAGGGGAAGAAGCGTTTGCATGCTTTCATTATTTTAGTGCATGTCAGGAAAGTGTGTCATGCTTTCATGGCGCCCAACGTTTGGTAAGGCGATAATCTAACGGAAGACACTAGAGTAACTCAGTCGTGCTTTTTCACACAGAACCCTTTCTCCATAAAAACTCCAAAAGTGTGGAGTGGGTGAAAGGTTAATATCCGCCGGAACTTAGTAGGAAGAGATTCCTATGTATTAGTTTTTGGTTTAGTCAATAATGAAGGATACAGTGTTCCAAAATATTTGGCACCTAATCTTTGTTTCCTTGAAACTTGATCTGCAACAAAGAGCTTTCTGTCAGTAAAAATGGTAAAAATGGTGGAAAGTGACGTTGAAGCAGAGAGAGCTAGAATAGCAGCTCTACTCATAGAGGATGACACAACCATCCAAGAAAATGACCCGAGTGTTATACTCATTTCGGTCAACGTAAGGAGAACTATAACTCTTAAACTTATAAAAAATGGACTGTCATCACGAGGTGGTACAGTCATATTCGTGGTAGAGGCCCATTAATATCGGCAGACAGAGGTATTCTATCCATGGATACACTTTCCAGCAGCAAACGCTATAACAAAAGAATTCCACTATTACAAAATAGAGGAACCTCCGGATATATACACTCCTTTCGAGGACGTTGAAATCCCACTAAATTACCAAAAGCACCTGCTCGGGTTTAATGGCGCCCTAAAACATAATAATCACATCACCAAGCATGGTCCACTAGGTAGACCGGGAGCAACGGGGCCGGTTCTAGCCAGTTACGCAACACACCCAGACATCGAAACAATGTCAAGCAAAGAACTCCTAGTTAAACTAAAAGAATAAACAAAGGCATATAGAGAATGAGTTCAATTGGCAAGGGACGACATGGCGATCGGCCAGAAATTGAAGGAGACAGATATAGCAGAACAACCATTTGAACTTGCCAGAATCATAGAAAAATCCTATGAAGAACTAGGAAGAGATAGTTTGGGTGGGAAACCGGGAAAACCCCAACTAACTGAAAATCCTGAAAAAACCTTTAATAAAAATAATCTGAATACTCCAAAAAGGAGCTGGGAGGGTAATAAACAGTCCACTCCCAGGGAAAAACGATTCCAGTCCAGAGGAAGGTCTCCTCAACGGAGAGAAAAATCTCCAGACCGAGGAAACAAGTCTCCCCAAAGGGAACCCTCTGAAAAAAGATACAACCTTAGAGATGGAGATACATTGAGAAAACCTGATAGATATCAAGATATTAATACACGTCCCTCTCGATCCCTCTAACTCAATCTTTCTCGATCTTCCTCACAGAAATCGGAAAGGAGAGGACGATCAGAACACAGAGAAGAGCACGTCAAGTCCAAAGACAAGGAACCTGCTCCTCAAAATAAGAAATCACAATATCCCAGAAAGAAGGTAGCAAGTATTAAGATTAAACATGCAGAGGATTCTGAGGACACAGCTGAAAAATGGAGAGTGGGCATAGACGATGCTAGACAGCGCAGCAGAAGTGACCATAGCTCGCAAGATCCTGATGAATCATATGGAGACAGTGGACACGAATGAATACATTCAGGTGGAAACTGCAGATACCAGGGTTAGCAAACCCCATAAAATATACGAAATAACATTACATATAGAGGGGGACAAGACGAGGAAAGTAAGGGGTCTCTTTTGGGATAACCTTTCGAAAGGCTATGATATCCTGTTAGCTGAAAAAGACTGGCCACCAGAGTTTGTCAGGGAGTGCCCTCATGGGGAAGAAATAATTATGCCTGCCTTCTCTAATCATATACCAATTCATAAAAAATATACACTTGCAAGAAAATGGGCAGTAGCCCAAGCTCCTGCTTTATATAAAAACCATGTAGGATGGGAGGAGGATTCACCTCACCACAAAATCCAGTTAAAAAATCAACCCATTGCACAAAGGCAGTACCCAGTTAAACAAGAAGCTAAAAAGCAAGTCAAGGAGATTTTAGATCAACTTGAATATCAAGGGGTGATTGAAACATGCACCTCACAAATGAACAATCCTTTGTTTCCTGTCTCTAAGCCAGACGATTCATATCATCTAGTTTTGGACTACAGACACCTTAACTCCTGTTGTAAAACATTTGCAGTACAAAACTCACACAGTGCAGCACTAATGAATAACATTGTGCGCAAAAAATATAAAACGACATTAGATATCTCTAATGGATTCTTTTGTCAAAACATTGCACCGGAAAGCAGGTATTTGACCGCTTTCTCAATAATGGGGTCACAAAAAAACACTTCTGTCGACTCCCACAGGGATTCAAGAATAGCCCAGGATTATTCTCAGCAAGGGTAACAGAGTTACTACAAATATACGATGATGAGGCATTATCCTATGTCGATGACATCTATCTCACAGATGATGACCTGGAGACTCACTTAAAAAGAGTGAACACCATAATACTTGGGTTCGCTTCAGAGGGTTACAAATTCAACTTTAAAAAAATCACGAATTGCCCATCGAACTGTCCTATTTTTAGGATATGAATTATCAAGTGAAGGCAAGAGCCTGGCAGACAATTTCTTAGAAAAATGTGCTGTACTCCAAGCACCAAAAACGCTGAAGAATTTACAATCAATACTAGGTTTCCTGAATTTCCGAAGAACATACATATTAAATTATGCAGAGAGAGTTAAACCTCTCTATGACTTAATAAAACCTGATTTCAAACCAATAAATTGGACTCAGAAGCACACAGAAATTTTAAGATCACTACAAACAGACATGTTAACTAAAACAAAATTGCAAACACGTGAAAACACACGCAATCTTGTAATCCGAGAAATCCCCGGAAGATGCGGATTCACATACCTGACCTCTAATGAGAGAGAAACGGTACCTATAGCTTTCAAATCACATTTGTACACTTAAGCTGAAATGAAATTCAGTTCTACAGAGAAAATTCTGACTGCGGTTCAAACTGCTATAGCAAAAGAAAGAGCCCTAGCCCAAGGCAGAAGGATAACTGTCTTAACAGCAGAATCAGCCCTTGAGGCATTAACAAGCCCACGCAATTTAAATGCTGTGGCTTTAGATCCGAAATGGATATAATGGGAAAATTCTCTTGCTGCAGAAGACGTGAAATACTATTTTGACCCGAAACTGAAGAAACTAGATGATCTAGAATACGAACAAGAATATCCTCTGCCAATCGAAATTCTGCCTCTCGAACAGTACACATGTGTAATCTACATGGACAGATTTGCACAACACTACGATGTAGTGGAAACATTCTACAGAGCAGCGTGCGCGATTGTTAAAGGTCGCTGGCGCCCCGGTAAATTCAAACCGATGATTACCAAAACTGAATCACTCAGAAACTGTTCAGCTCAGGGAGCTGAAATAAGATCTTTAAAGATGGCGCTTGAAAATGCCGATCGTGAATTCCCGACCCTGATAGTGTGCGATTCGCATTTCTGCGTCAAGTCTTACAACAGTGACATGCAGACATGGAGTAAAAATGGTTACAAAGATAACACAGGTGCCACAATAAAGCATAAAACACTTTGGGAACAAGTAGTTCTTTTAAAGAAAGAACTACAGAAGACTCACATGATACACAAACTGAGTCATCAACGTGATGGCGTTCACGTTGCAGGGAATTAATTGGCTAACACAGCCTCAGCGAAAGCGGCTCAACCGGCTTCCGTAGCCACTGAAAAGCGTTCAGAAAAACACATAGATGGGGAAACCATGCTGGCGGTAAAAGCCTCATTAAAAGGCAATTATGCAGCATTACCTCTCAACTATCCACTCAGTAATACATACATAATTGATGCAAACTCCGTTCCGTTTGCTCAAATCCCTGGAGTGGGGGATAGAGTAATTCAAAACACGAACCAGAGAGTTTTCTTGATTGAAAGCGCACACATGGGACTGGGTCCAAGGCACGAACAGATCTTGAAATCTTTAATAGAATTACAATCAGAGTACTGGTGGCCGGGAATGAGCGTGCAATTTTACAAATTTGCAATGGATTGTCCAGACTGCAACAGAGATCGCAGCTGTGAACCGGACCAGACTATTGCCCAGACATCTTTGTTAGAAAGCTTCAGGCTATCTATAATACATAAATCCAACCAGAGAAATGCATCCCAATAATTATTAAGACAAATTAACTTGAATATGTAGCCCAGCAGCACTCGGCTGACGCCAGAACTGTTATAAAAAGATTTGCGAGTCTTTATCGGCATATACGCAATTGGCATGCTACATTCTGACCAGGGTCCTTCGTTTAGCTCTCGAGCTTACAAAGAGGCCATGAACAGCATGGGCATTGCATTGCAGTACTCTTCTCCCTTCCATCCTGAGGAAAATGCGGTAGTGGAAAGAAAAAACCGGGACATAAAGCAATCTATAACGGCGAGGGTATTAGGTTCGAGTGATGGGTGGGTCAAACATTTAACAAGTGTCCAACGTAGTCTTAATAATCTGGCAAGAAATTCTCTAAAAGGTCTCACTCCATACGAACTATTGTTGTATCCATCGACCTGGTAAAACCACAATCATGTGGCCAATAATAAGTAGTAGGCCCAGTGGACTCCCAAGAAATAGCAGAATACCGAAATTTGCTACAATCCAAGAGGCTCATACTGAGAGACTAATCACATTTGATAAACCTGCAGTGAATAAAAAAGGACTATGCAATAATGCCATGGAACTTGTGCCTCTTGAAACCCAAATTGCAACAGTTCATCAAGAAAGACCAATCTACAATGATGTAGCCTCTGACTATTCTAATGAAACAAAGAAAAATGCAAAAGCAAATCAAAATCCAGAAAAAATCCCAACAATTGACAGAACTGCATCTGGCTACTTCATCAACTTCGACGACTTCTCAGAAGATCCACGTGAGCATGAAGAAACGCCGGCAACAAAAACCTTCAAAGACAAAATAATTGAACTTTCTCTCCAACTAAAAGAAACATATCTGATTTCACCATGGATTGAATTTTGGATTGTGTTAGGTGTACTCACTCTCCTGCTTTGACTCATCATGGTTCTATGTTTGGGAAAATTCATTGATGGAAAATATAGTACAATGGACACAGCAAGTCAGAACATCAACTTGGTCCTAAAGCCTCACACATCCTCCCACATCGAGAAAAGAGAACTGTCATCAGTAAACATCTCAGCCAATCCAATACCCAGTGGGGTAGCACGGGACGGAACTGATTATGACATTTTTGGCCCGGTTGAACTCTTGAAATATCACATCAGTTCAAGGTTTCATTAAGTGACTTTGTGACACCAAGTACTTTCTCTGATGATTGGGACTTTGAAAACATTAATAATATGATGTCCAATTTAGTAATGTCAGCCAAATTTACTGAACATGATTACTTACAGGGTTCATCAAATATGAAGAGTTATACTGTTATAACCACTTTGGTGATCACTATTTGCATAAAACTGCACAGCCTAGAAATGTTTTATCTTATAACCAATGGGGACACTGTCCAACACCGCCAAATGGCAGCTCGAAAACATTTTATGAGAAATTCCAGTACTTCTCAGGGTTTAACAACAGTGATCCAAAAATGTTTTATTTTAAAATGTTAAATAGGACAGGAATGAAAACAATGTTGACAAATACTAAATTGATTTATTCTGAAAAATTTTATGACAACATTTCTACATTTGGTTTCGAATTTTGGAAAAACAACATTGAAACAAAAACGATCTGGGGTACCAAAGAATGGCAAGTGCAAGGCCTAGAAGCATTATTTAGGGCCTGCATGATCCCAGAACAAATGATATTTTTGAATGACACAATTCTACAAACTACTTGTCTTGGCTTAGCTAAGATAAAAGACTTAAATACACCGTCTATTCCGAAACCCATAACGGATAGTGATAGCACTACAGATGTGGAGATAGACATATCCCATATTTTTCACCAAAACAGAACACATCCTGATTGGAAAAAGTGGTTGATCTGGCCAACAGACACAAATAACTGTCTAGATTGATTCCTGAACAAAACACAGGGGTTACAAAGGACCAGGCCAGACCCAAGATACTCCCAGAGACAACATCCAGGGATAGTTACAACATACAGTGTAGGGAAACTATGCCTTGAGTGGCTACAGAAATTCACACTGGCTAAAATTAAGCAACACTTGACTTTACTTAAAGACCGTGCTGACTTGTGTGATTTCATAATGGGACCCCGTAAACAGCGTCAAAAACGTTTCATAGCGGCCGGTATATTTGCTGCGTACAACAAAGCTTGGAACGTAATGCAAATTGAAACGGCAGAAAAAATATGAGAAATTGATCGTATTAATTTGGAAAAATCACTTTCTGTGGTGGACAATGGGTTAACAACTCTGTCCTCCAGAATATATTCATTAGACAGCATTGTATCATCTGCTATTGATATATTAGAGCAGGACTTACTAATGTTACAACATGGTCAGTCTCAATTACGTTCTATTGTACAGCTTGGTTGGACGTTGCAAAATCTGTGTCCAGGCTACGTACCATGGCGTTTAATCAACACAACGTCATTGTTCAGTATCTTTAACCTTACTGATAAACAAATCAGTTTGGCACAAAAAGGAGCAGATTATTCGATTCTGAGCATTGAAAAACTTGAGAGATTACCATTGACAATGTCAGAGAGACCTGTCATTGAATGGATAATACACAGAACAATTTCAATTCCGATAACAACTTTCCAGTTCAAATACTGCCAAGAGTATATACTTGCAGGCCAGTATCAAAAGTTGGGTAAAGAATGCATCAAATCAACATGGGATTTGCCCTATACACACAGATGTTATAGTGAAGGGAAAAAGGATGTATTTCTTAGTGGTAACAAATGTAAAAAATCACTAAGCGGTACACTTCTGTGTCAAGGTATTAACTTTCATGTCACCTGCATGGCACGCCTGCAAAACAGATAGAGCCGTTTTTCAGACAACTTAGTAACGGGACCACAGCTGTTGTGGGATGGTGCCAGGGAAAGCTTATCTCGTGACCGTAACTTCCAGGGTTGTTTGCTGTATGCAAGTATTGTATCCACACAGCAATCCAGATATGGGGGATGCGTTATGGCCTTCGTTGAATATCTCTTCTATTCGAATTGATACTTTAAGCAGAATGAAGTCTATTCTTTTACAGACAACTGTGCCTCTAACGTCATCCAAAGAAACGTATGATCTGCAAGTGACAAGGACATCGGCAGAGATGCATTCTCTTTTATCAACAAATTGCCCCGTGCATTTCGCAGAAATGTTAAGCCGATTCTTAAACATGTCTGATACCAGTGGCATCGCACATGTATTTAAGACAATTTTTTCGGGACTGTTAGCACCTTTTGAAACAGTTCTGGGCATCTTCCCCAATTTTGTCCATTCTGTCTTTGGTGGCCTACCCTTAATCTTGGGACTCATGGCAGGAATTTTATTTTTGTTCCTTCTGCTCCGATATGGCAAGCCAATCCACAGACAAGACACTTGCAACGATGGAAGAAACGATCCTAGCAATACGATACCGAGACCGTATCACTAAGGTCCTCGGATTGGCCCGGCTAAGAGATCTAAGTACAACCTGGTTTCTTTCATTCAGACCAATCTGGCAGGATTGCATCTTACCTGTGCTTCGATGTCTGCTATGCGGAGAAGAATGCGTGTTAGACATCTGTCTTACACTACCATCAGCAGTACCAAAGGATATCGATACTTTGCTAGGTCCGGTAACGACTCATGCATCGTGTTGTCCCCAGCGGCTACCTAGTCTGATGACGGCATTCGTTGAGACTTCACCACTATGAGTAGGTGGCGGTGAGGTATGAGAGGAAAGCAGCACCAAACAGGTACAACCTTCTGTGAGCATTGCTGATCCAAACATCGATGATAGCATTCACGCTCGAAACTGCACAGTCGCAGCATTTTCGAACATGGTCGAACTTTCACCTGATGTTGTAGACCCTTTTTTGCGAGTCTGTCAGATATGTTGTTCTCTCCAGTCAACGAGAATAATTCTTAAAAAACAATGATAACACAGCGTTCCCTGAACTCTGAATTCGGCCTTCAGTTTTGATAAACAAAGGTACTGAAAACATTTGGAACTATTTTTTCCCCTGAAAGCAAAATTATTTTTTCCATTTCCAAAATATTTACTTTTTTTGGCACATAGTACCCTGCTTAAAGTAGAACTATTCTTAGAGAACAGATATTCTATTTTTAGGATACTAGAGACAATATTTTACCTCAGCCTCTAGCACATATATAGCATTTTGCATAAATATGTGATGGAATGGTCTCGACCTTCTTTTCTGTATTCAGAGCCATTTCATGGGTAATTTTCGCAAATCATTCAGCTAATATATATATATGCATTTAAATGAATGATGACACTGCTTGCAAAGCGTACAGTACCAATAACTCATTTTCGTGTACTTACCATATACCATTTCAAATGCGAAATATGTATTTTGGGGTGGGTTGGAAAACACACATGCATTGTTACATGTTTATTATTGCTTAGTTTTTTAGTAATGATGGACATTAATCCGTGGAGTGGGTGTTGTATTTCTATCTAGGACCCTAATTCGATGTTCCCGATTCATGCCCTTATGCGGTTATAATTAATAATATCCTTATGAAGGCATAAGAATCATATCCATATTCAGTAATAGCCCATGCAGTCCAAAGCACAGCACGGCTACTCCCATCGACTCCTAGAAAGCACAACCCATTCTTTAAACAAACCAAGCCTCCAGCAACCCAGGAAATCCCCCCTGCTTTTTTTTGATTTGAACAAAAACTCCTGGAGTCCAGAAAGAACTGTTAGTTCTTAGTGACGTCTTATGTCCAACCTTACGTCAAACCTGGCACCTTTCAGGTATAAAATACCAACAGTTGCCTTAAGCAAACACACAGTGGTTTGGAGCAGAGCGGCTATCTACTTGCCCGAGAGCCCAGCTGATGCGAGAGCCTACGGAAGCCGCCCCTCCCCTTTGACACACTGGAGAAGCTACTTTTTCTCACGCCGAGAAAATCCAGCTCCGGTGTTCCCGAGTCACCCTCGCGGGTTGCTGGGAGATCGAGTCCTGAAGAAAGAGATACCAGACCTCCCACATTCTATTACTAAGGCACGGAGCTGACTAAACCCTTAAAGAGAATTCTTGATTCAGATCCTTGGCAAAAAATAATCTTAACCAACTTAACTTAAACTGCTACTTACTTACTCCTTCCCAAGTATAAACTTAGGTCAGGTACATCGGGGTATGCGTAGTTAGAAGCACCAGTTGAGTACGTTAGTCAATGGTTTTATGTATGCATATATATTTGATCTATTTTAAAGTATCATATGGCTAAGAAATCATATCTATGCTTTTACAGTATTATTTCATAATACTACTTTTACTGTACGCACTTTACTTCATAATAAGTATTGCAATTGTGGCAATTCATTTCTCTGGCATGAGAAAGAAGACTGCTCAATAAAATAACACCTTTTATTGAAAAAACGCCCGTCTCTCTATTTCTCTGCACTCTGGTGAAACTAAGTATGCACGATTGACTGAGTGAAATAGTTGCCTATTGTTTTCACACGACTCTAGAGATACACTCTATTCTGAGGGAGCAAAGTTGTCATGTTTATACGGTTGTCAGAAGCTAATCCCTTCTTGTCTAATCCGGAGACTTAACTCTTTCCTGAACATTCGAGAATGTTTCTAGTGACCTCTGAGCTAGCTGGCAAAACTAATTAAGTCTAATATAGTCAGTAGAGATCTAGTCGACCTCAGACCTACGTCTACACTGCTGTTTATATTATGCCAATGCGCAGAGCCTATTGGGAATATAGGAACTACACTATAGAAGACGATGCAGGGGGGCTGCAGTCTGTTTAGCCCAATGGGCATTGCGTGCCTGGATGCGATTAACCCTAGTTGCTCAGGAAGGCTGAAATATGCATTAGAGTGGTCAGTAGTTGCAGGGGCATAGGAACATGGATTATTGGCGCTATGGGCTGATGGTGTGGGCTCTCCCCTACAATTGAGTTCTACTCCTCCGGGGAGCCAGGGGAGTTAGGATGTGTGAAAGTGTGAGGGGGGTATTTGCACCTCATCTTTGCATCTCTTCTGCATTCTCAATGTTCACTAAGCAACAGCCCTGTAATATTAGATGGTGATGCTTTGATCCTTGAAAGGAAGCAGCTTTGTCCTTCTGGTGCTGCAGGGGAGCCTGGGTACTTAGGGTGTGGTTGAGGTAGCCACAGTCTTCTCTTGGCCAAGCGGTAAAGGAGGAGGTAAGTTACTCCTTCTTGTTTTTTACTTCTTATTTTGGTGGCCTTGTGTTATTCTAATTAGAGAGCATGATTCATTTTGCGGGGCACAGTCCTTCTTTTGGCCAATGAGTCAACAAATTGTTGTTATCGAATTACTAACTCTCAAAATATTGCTCTGGTCTCATTATGCTTTCTGCGCCCTTTTCCCCTCCTCCAACCCGCCAATATAAGAGGATGCTACTTGGGAAATCTAAGGATAAAGGGTGTGGAAGGCCCAGTAAAAGGAGGAAGGAAGTGGGTAAATAACCAACAGTCTCCACACCAAGTGCCTCTCCAAGTAATGAAACTGCTTCTCTTTCACCCCTCAATACTTCCATAAGGACATTTTTCACAAAACCTTTTAACTTTAGTACCAACCCGGAACAGGATGCAGAGGATCCAGGAGCCCAGGGTGTAGTCACTTTCCACCAATCTGGGCAAGCGCCCCAGACTCTCATCCCCGCCTTGTCTCGTGCGCTGGCAGCCTCATCTGTAGTAGAGGGGTCTGGAGTCAGTGGGTTCCAATTCAGCGTGGACTTTTGGGAACAGAATAGGTCTCCGCTATTGGAAGGTTGATTGATCCAAGTGTCAAATATAAGTCAAGAATCATTAGGAACGTCCACTGGTATCCAGCCATCTGGGCCACATTCTCTTCTAGATGTCACCTTACGTATGCAGAACACACTGCAAAGAATTCTCCTGTGCTTGCTAGTGGTAGCCGAGTCTTACAGTCTACATGTCTGAAAGAGATTCACATTTAGTAATGTAATGATAACAACTGCATGCCAGTAGTAAAGGGGGTTGTGGAACCTATGGAGGGAAATAGCAGAGCAGTTTTTGGGTATGAGTCTGGCACAATAAAGGGTAGAGGAGCGCAGCAGGACCAGGAGGATTCCTTGTGCTCAGTATATATCTCAAAACGCCCAATGTTACTTAGGAAAAGACAATATACCTTTGGGCCCCTCAAGTTCTCCTCTGGATATTATCACTCACAAGGGTACAGAGGATTGAAAAGAGGGAGAAAGGCATCTGGAGGTAAGAGTTTGGGTAGGGGAACTGGAAAGTAGGAAGATAAGAACTGTGCAACCTAAAAAAAGGGTTTCAGTTTAAGAAGGGAGAGACATTCGCATTACCCTTCTAGCCTTATGAAATCAGTCCCTGCTGCCTCCAATCCAGTAGAGACACACAGTCATGGAAGAAACCAACCCACTTTGAAGTCTCAGGTTATAAATGCCAAAATGAACACATGTAATTGTATTCCAGTACTTGGCAAAGGGGAAGAGCCTAAGTCTCTGGGGTATAAGGGTGAGGGAGAGGAAGATATTAACCTGGCCGAGAAGTCCCTCATCCTTAAACCAGGGACTCATGTCTGGATGTTGGCTATATTTCTTCAAGGAGTAATTTAAGATACTTCACCCACTGAATCATTTTAAAATACTGGCTATAGTCCACCAGATCCCCTCGATCTCTGAGATCTCATCAGGCGATTTAGCCAATGTGGGGTTTCAGGTTGGGGAGGAGAGAAGAGAACTAACAAGAGGTGTTTTTATCTCAACCTGTATTGCTAATATGGTAGCCGATGCTGAAATGGATCGAGACTGTGTTGGTTTAGAAATAAATATCCCTGCAAAGAAGCAGATTATGGTGAAAGATCAGAGAGCAAACCTCATCTTAAGTGCAAATGGTGGGTTGACTCCTAGTCAGTGAGAGTTTATTTCATCTTAATCCTTAACAGGATCAATACCAAAGCCCACTTCCAAGGGGTTTGAGTCAGACAGGCAGAGCTCTAGAAGACTCGTTACAAAAAATTGCCATGGGGAAGCACCACAAGTCTTTTTTCTACACTGCTCTACACCAATCTTAAAGGGCAGGAATGCACAGTACTTTTGAGATACAGTGCATTCCTGTCCTTTCCGCCAGCCCCAGAACACAATTTAGTGCATAGCCTCTATGCAGGCATCCTTGCACCATGGTACAAGGGAGTCTGCATTTCTGCATTGCTGGCAGGATTGTTTTAGTGCAGGAAGGGTCACCTTCCTGCACAAAAACAAGCCATGGAGGTGTTTTCCTCGTTCTATGTGTGCTGCAGAATGCAGCACAAATAGAGGAAAAAATGAGGTGAAATAAAAAACCTTCTCCTCTTTACGCCTGCTCTGGGGAGGCATAAGGTTTTGATGCTTACCCAGGTTAATGTCATTTTGTAAATCTGGGGCACTAACAATATCCATGGGTGTTGCATGGGAACTCCAACCGCAATGCCTATGTTACGCCTCCTTGATGCAGAGTAAGGCAACGAAGCTCCAGCGCTGCCTTACCTTACTCCATATCTATGAGTCCATGTAAAGCCCTGCAGGGTGGCTTTGTGTCACCTCATAATATGAATAAGAGGCCTTTGCTACAGGAGCATCAAAAGAAGTGGCCCTCCATTGGTGCCGGCTTCTTGTAAATAATCCCCTAAGAATGTAAGGGTTGTAATAGTGAATGACAGAATAGCGAAATGTAGCAGGCCCCAAAGTGGGAGCAGAACAACGGATTTGCCCCCAGATGCAGTATCTAGATATATGAAATGGAACAACTGGGTTAATGCTCCATTGGAGGGCAGATCCCTCTCCCAAACTAACAGCCTGATTCATGTAGGTAAATTGCACTCGCAAAGGGCCAGATTCTCAGAATCTGGCCCTTAGCGAGTGCGATTTTTGCATTTGGTATTCATGATACCAAATGCAAAAATCGCTATGTAAGAATTCGCATATTTGCGTGGAATGGCATTTAAGGAATCTCTAATAGAGATTCCTCAAATGCTATTCATGACACACAACAAAATTGCGATTTTGGACTTTTGGGGCCGCTATTTACCGACAGGTCAGACCTGTCGGTAAATAGCAAAAACTCAGAAAAATGCTTTTAAAAGCATCATTCAAAGTTGCATGTAGCACACACACATGTCCTTTGGACATGTGTGTCGCAACACCTGTCCAAAAGTGCATTTTAGGGGTGCTACAGGGCGTCCTTTGGACACCCCTGGCACCCTTAAAATCGCTATCTCAGTTGCGAGTAGCAAATTGCTACTCGCAAATCCCCATTCATTCCAATGGGCCTCTTGGCCCATAGGAATGATTGGGGAGTATTTGCGAGTAGCAAATTGCTACTCGCAAATAAAGAACATGTAGGAATCGCTATTTAAGTAGCATTTCCTACATGATTGCCGTTTTGCGTGTCCTCAATAGCGATTCGCTATGATTCGCTATTAGGGACACGCAAAACGGCATGTACATGAATCAGGCTGTAAGACTCCAAACTTGGAACATACATGGGTTTGAATGTTTTAAGAGGTTTGGTAATGTGTAATAAGGAACTAATCCATACCATGTGTTGTTTCTGCAGGAGTCCTGGTTTTGGGAGGACAAAAGGGTGCAGGGCTTTGTAACCATAAAGAGTAAAGGTTTTAGGCGGGTTGAGGAAAAAATCTTCAAAGGGGTAGTGACCTTCATTTTTGATAAAGTAATTAAATGTATGTATATAACTTTATTTGATATACAATATCATAAAAGTATAAAACTAGTTTAAAAAGAGGAAATGGAAGAGAGACTGCCCTTCATCATTACCTTCACACAATATATAAAAATATATAGCGTAGTCAATCCTCAATATAATATATACAATTGGTCATATAAAAAGATAGGCATACATTTAAAAATCATTCCTCATAAAAACAGAGTACAGATCGATGAAAGGTGGCAATCTACGGTTCCATGGCCTGGACTTGGGTCACCCTAGAAAACTTTGCTCTTATCAACCAGGCACAGCCCAGGTACTTAGCTGTCCCACAGATCACACTGGGGATCGAGGTCTCAGATGTTAGGATACGCAGTGCCTCCCAGCGAAGAGAAAATGAGCGACAGATTCCGTAGCGGAGGCACAGCCCAGGCACCCTGTGTCACTCTCTCTTGACTGCCTCCAGCCCGCTCTAAAATCATTCAGTGGGAGGGTGCCAAACCTAAACTTCAGATATAGTGCCCTATCTTTAGGGGATTCAATAAGATCCAGGAGGGATTCTAGCTTAGGTGCAGGCTTCACACCTAAAAAAAATTCCGTCAGGGTACCGTGATTCTGATCTCTTGTCACAACTACAGAAACCCAGTCCCAGTAGTCCTTCTTTACAACTTGTTTAGACGGTGGGTTCTGGCTCACCCAGGCCTTTCCCAATCAAATGTCCCCCACTAGATGTTTCAATTTGGATAGCCAGACTATCTTATGACCTACATCTTGTTGGATCAGTTCAGTCAGTGCAGAGGCATAGTGACATAGTTCTGGGGTCTTTCTGAGGCGTGTCCAAAACAGTAAGGGGCGCAGCCTTGCCACCTTGTTTATTGGATGTCTCCCGAGATAATAACGGAGCCTGACTAGTGGGGTCGATGAAGGGAGCGAGACCAGGTCCCTAAAAAACTTGTTCTCTGATCTTACTAAGTCTGTAACATTCTCGAAACCCCACATTTCCGCCCCTTATAGCGATGAGGGCAGGGCTTTTCCCTCGTAGACCTTAATGGCCGGAGCCACAGGTCGACTATGGGAAAGGCGCTGATGTTTTGCAATGGCTCCCGACACACTTTTATGATTGAGCAGCATTTTTGCCAGATGGGAAGACCACTTCATCTGACAGTTGATCCACACTCCCAGGTAGTCGAAAGCTTCAACAAGTTCCAGAGGGGAATCATTCAACCTGATGTTATTTCTAAAGCTTTTCGATGGTGCCAGTGCCATTAACTTTGTTTTAGATGTATTTATTGTCAGGCCTCTGGCATCACAGAACTGGGTGAAGCAGACGAGTAGTTTTTGTAGCCCCATAGGGCTTTTTGAGATCAGGACGTTATAGGCTGCGAAAATCAGCGTGGGCGTTTTTTCCCCGCCAGGGTTGAGGCATCGGCCGTGTCCTCCCTCAAATGGTCCACCACCCCATTAACGAATAGGGATTACAGGGTCGGGCCATAAGGCAACCCTGGAGGACCCCCCTCTCAACCGCTATCCTCTCAGTCAATTGGCCCTGGCTACCCCACCTCACTCTGGCATAGTTCCCCTCATGGAGACGTTTGATGAGGTCCAAGATCAGGGGGGGTACCAAGATCGAACAGTACCTGCCATAGCTTGGTATGAGGGACCAGGTCGAAGGCCGTTCTTAAATCAATGAACGGCAAATAAAGGCTGCCTTTTTCGATAGTAACAGACTTCCAGTAAACCCAGCACGATTGTTACAATTGCTGATAATACCTCTCTTAGCCCAAACTGTTCCCCCTGATTATGGGACTCGGGAAAAGACAACCCAGCCTCTTGCTCTGTTGTTACATTCCCTGCCCCACTGGAGTACAAGCCCAAGAAATGCGCAAACCATTGGCGCCCTACTATATGATTTGATATGGGGTCTACTCCTTTCCTTGTACTGATGCTAATTAGCTCCCAGAATCTGGTTGAGTCTTTCAACTGGGCAGCGGATTTTAGTTCTTGCCAATGCGTTTCTTCCCACAGGTGCTTGGCTTTGTCAATGGTCCTGTAGTAGGTCTTTCTCGCTACAGTTACACTAGGCTGATATTTTGCTCTTAGGGCCATTGACAGCTCCTGTCTCCTTACCCTACATACCTCTGAGTACCACAGGTTTTCAGTCTTTCGACGGGGGGCCTTTCAGCCACCTTTTTCTTTGACCAGGAAACTTTCCGCTACCTTCTCCAGAGTCTCCTGGTATACCTCTGCAAGCTTCGAATCCTGTGTGGCCACTGAGATTGGACTCGATATAGCATCGAGCTTTACGATGCTCTGTTCCATAACCTCCCTAATGGTTTCCAGTGTTGATTCCTGCTTAGCAACCTTGTGCCATCTCAAGTGGCGGCTGCAATTAGAGAGCGTTATCTCCCTTGTCAACAGCCTAATGGAACTGGCCGGCTCAATAGAGGTAGTGGTCCGTGCTAGCATCAGCTGCATACATAGAGGGTTGTGGTCACTGTCGCACCTGGGAATCACCTCCATATCAATAAGGTCAGCCAACAACCCCACATCAAGTAGTATGTATTCGATGCGTGATGGGGAACTAGATTTATTATAGGTGAATGCTCCCATAAGGGTCGGACCGAGTTCTGCCATTTGCTGCTCGTAAGTTGTGCTCCAACGTCAGAGCGTTAATTTGTATGGCTTTTTGGGACCATCTCTTTATTGGGACTAAGCTAAATTGAGGGATAGCCCACTTGGAGTCCTCATCACCAGTGCCCAAGATATCTTCACTACACAGGGGCTCAAAGGTGCAATTGAAGTCGCCAGCAACGATGATCCCTGTATCAGTAGTGATGGCCGACAATTCCATATCGAGAATTGATAGAGTGGAGCTGACTTGGCCACCTGCGGACCCTCTGGCATAGATATTAAAAATTTCCAAGTGAGCATTATTTTCAACGCCTCCAATAGATAAATGGAGGATGTCCTGGGATAGGGTATCGTGGTTAGCTACTAGCCAGTTCAACTCAATGTTCACCCAGATGGTGAGTCACCCAATGGGCGTTCCCTACCCGAGGTAGTCGCGGGAATATGATATGTGATAAACCCTGGTTTATAAAGAGGAACCAAACTCCATGTCTCCTGGAACAGAATGATATCGTAGTTACCTATGAATTCATTCCATTCTGGATCGGCAAAGTTTTTTTGTAGGCCTGCTATATTCCAGGATATTAACTGGATTACACCCGGTGTTTTATTGCTGGGATTGGCATCGTACAATAACCCTCTCCCCACTGTACCAAGATTGTCAGGCGCGGTCTACCCATTGGTCATAGAGACATCAGCAGCTCGGTCGGGTGGAGCTTGGTTCTTGGCTTCCCCACTTGGTGGGTGTGGATCAAAACCCAAGGGAAGAGTAAGTACACTCTCTAGTCAATCAATTTGGCTCAACACAGAGACCTCTGGCACATGGGCCTGCGTCCACAGAGGAAACCGGCAGATCTGGATAGAAGAATGTTCGGGAGGAGATGTTCTATATTCAAGAGTTAATAGATTCTCTGCTATAGTAGGGGCCAGAAATTCAATCTCCACACAATCCGTCGTGGAGTCCGCCCTAGTGATCCACCTAACTCTAGCCATGTCTTTTCTTATAATAGATCTGCACCCCCTTGTATGCCTCAGCCAGTGAATTGTTTTGTTGTGAATCGACTCGCTACTTTCGTAGCGCCCTGCCGTGACCAATTTAGGAACGTGAGTCATGTAAACAATAGGCCTGTCAGAAAGGCGGTGTGGTGGAATGCCTTGTGCGCCCATGTGTGATGGAAACCTGTTCGCAGCTGGAATAGGGCGAACCACTGGTTGCTTAAGCCTCGTAGATGGGGCATGTCCCCGAGAAGGACCTATTGGCACACGGCGTCTCACAGAGTCTGCATATGACCTAGAAATGTGAGGTGGTCTAGTAACCGTCCCACCGCCCTTTAGATCATTAACCATGGAGGAGGGGGCATTTGGCAAAACCTCTCTAAGTTGATCAGAACCTGCCTTGTTTGCAGTTTTAAATTGCTCCTGTGGAGTAGGTGGAGCAGAGTCTAGGCAACTGACCACTCTCCCTTGTACTAGACCCTCCACCTTCGCGGTTAGGGATGTCATTAAATTTTCCAAGATCTGGATCCTATCTAGGAGCTCCAACTTGGTGGTCATGCATAGGTTACAACTAGCATCTCTCCCCCCAGTAGCTCTATCAGGATTACCCCTCGCTGCAGATTCAGAATGATCTACTGTATCTGTAGGATCTAAATCTAGGGGAGCAAACCTATTTGTACATGGGACCAAAGGCATCATAACCTGATCCTGGTCTGACCCCTCATGAGGTTCTGGCTCTGGTGCCTTATACACAGTAGGGTCTGGGTCTGGTCCTGTTTTTGGCGAAGCGCTGGGGATCTGCTTACGGGGGTTCTGTTTGGCAAACATGGTAGGAATTAATTTTCTTTGCAGCTTGGGTGGAACCCTAACAGACTTTTGCGCAGGAACATCTAGAACCTCAGTACTGTTTCTGGCTGGAACCTCTTTGCACTCATTGACTATGTCTTCAATTCTGGATAGCACACAATTCATTTCTGCGTGGGGAGTTTTTTTAGCCTTTTTCCCCTTTTTGCTGAAGGATACACCCCCACCCTCCATAGCCTTCTGTTTTCCCATAGCAGGGAATTAAAAATAAAAGGAAACAAACAGGGATTGCTTGCAGCGGAACAAAGACAATGTCAATGAGAGCAGACAAACAGTCCCTTAAAGTTCAACAAAAAGTGTCCAGTAGTAATGAACAGGGACTCGAGCTCCCCCTCTGATGGCAGAATTTAGAGTACAGTATCTTTGGGGGTCAGGAGCATCGATCGGCAAATGAAAAGGGGGGCGCCCAGCCCAGCCTCCTCTGGCCCCAGACGGCCCGCCCTTTGCCCGGGCTTCGCCCGCACGTATCCCGCAATGCGTGGGGGCGGGCGCGCTTTGAGGGCTGGGGCTGGTGCTGGAGTCACGTGTTTCCCCTGGTGGCTGCTGGGGGATGTAGGCAAAAGTAACCACAAAGCTGTTCCTCTCACGGTGCTGGTCTCTTGTACAAAGCCGTTCCCCTCACAGGACTGGTCTTGTGGGCAAAGCCGTTTCCCTCATGACGTGAGCAGAGGACCCCAAGGACAGCCGTTCCCCTCACGGCGTATACAAAGGAACGGTAAGAGCGCCCCGCGATGCATGGGGGAAGGCGCGCTTTGAGGGCTGGGGCTTGAGCTGGAGTCACGTGTTTCCCCTGGTGGCTGCTGGGGGATGTAGGCAAAAGTGCCCACAAATCCGTTCCTCTCACGGCGCTGGTCTCATGTACAAAGCCATTCCCCTCATGGTGCTGGTCTTGTGAGCAAAGCCATTTCCCTCACGGCGCGAGCAGAGGACCCCAAGGACAGCCGCTCCCCTCACGGCATCTACAAAGGATGGGTAAGCGCGCGCGTAATTAAATAGTCTCCTGATGCTGTCAACCAATCCAGTGGAATACAGATTTCAGCTGTAGAAATAGGATTGAAGAGAAAGGTATGCTGGGATTCATATTGATAAACACATGATTAGCTATGCAGTGTTAGTTCAAAGGATCCTGGAAGCTGTTCCATATTGTCTGGCACCCAAAATGCTACACAGATGCACGATCCACTTTCTCCAATGGGTATGGTAATGTGGGCAAAAGAAGCGAACATGATTGATGCGTTCTTTCATATAAGGGCAAAAGGGACAGCTCATATCAATTTTGAAGGGAGGTGATGCCATTCATCAGTTAAACAATGCATTGGTCAGTTACCTATCCTAAATTTGATATACAGTGATTTAGCTGGTGAGAGCTCAATCAAATTCATGTATTCTTCAATGGAATAAGCAGCTGTAAGGGCTGGGCACAACCGTTCTGGACCTACTCGAGAATCACAATCTGATGGTTCTTTTTAGCAGCATGTAAGCGTAGATGGGAGAACATCGTTATTAATACCAATCAATTCAACAGGAAGTTTTCCGGACACATAGTAACCCTAGACAACTACCTAAGGTTAGTACATTACAAAGACAAAAATGACTGGACCTAAAGATACCTCAAAACAAGAGAGTAAAAATACTTTGGAATCAGCAGAAAGGAAAATTTGCTAATAAAGTTGAGTCAGTGTAGGATAAACATAACAATTAACTCAAGAAATAGGATGCAGATGATCAAAGATCCTGTGTCTAAATTTCCCTGCATCGAGTGGTAAAGAAAATATAGACTTAATCTTTCCCTACACTACACTTTGAAGATGACATCCCTATTTAGGCATTTTCAGGAAAAGGAATAAAAGGTGTCAGCATGTGGAGCCTTCCTAAGAAGTCGCTCCACCATTGATGGGTCCAATAGCATAAATGTATCTCGACAGACCTTGTTCTAAGAAGCTCTCTCTTCAAAGTCAAAAGAAGAAGTGGGCACTTTCCCTACTTTCAACGTCCCAACATCACAGGTATTTTTCCCAAGAGTCCTTGTGGAGTCACCCCATCCACTCTGGATATCATCCTAAAGGTAATTTTCCATGAGAATGTGATGTTTTTCTTCCCACCATTTCTATCCTTGGTTCCCATGCCCTTTCCAGTGCGAAGGACACCGTCCTTCTCTTATAGTTTCGGACCAAACGAGGAAACCTTTTCCCTCCATGCCTTACCAGTATAAACAGAGACATTATTCTAGCTAACAAAAGCGCTTCTTTTACCTGAAAAACAAAACGTGAGTAAGTACAAATCCTACAGCACACATGAAATTCAGACTGTTAATTCTAAAGTGAGAGCTTCCAGGGAAATTGCATTTCAGGCCTACAAATTCAGCTAACATAAGAAAATGGAATGTGAGTGTTACGAAATTACATAGGAAAGAAGGCACATTTGATTAATACATTCACCTCCATGTAAAAGGACACGATTAATAAACACATTTAATAAATGAATGATTGTCAGTTGCACAACACAAGTTCTTCAAGTTAATGTTTTCTGCTAGTTACATTCACTTTCTACATTATTTCTCCATTTTACTATTCAATGGCTAATGCTCATCATGTTTTAAGTTATTACATTTCAAGATCCTCATGTTAACACGACAAAGGATAATCTGCGGATGTGCTCTACTTGTATGTATATAATTAGGGCTCCCGCTTTTCCGTTTAAACTGATTTTTACATATAAATACAGACAGAAAACATGTTTTCCTTTGTCTGTATTTATATATAAAAACGAGAAAATGCTAGTACATTTTGCGGCGCTGCCGTGCTCCAGCAGAGAGTTGGCTCGCCATGCGCTCTTCCTGACTTGCAGAAAACCATGTCTGTTCTTTCCTCTCCTATCAGTCATTCGTTCCCCTGTGGTATGGATCCAAAAAAAGAGGAAACGCTTTTGCTGCAAATGTCTTTTTCTGAAATGCAGCCTCAGGAGGAGAGAAAAAAGGTTTTGAAAATCGAACTCCAAATACATAACTAAATACAAGACAGAGTAGTTGCAAAGTGGCCAAATTAGTTTTATTCACACCGAAACACATTAGCGCCACCTTACAGAGTTTGACTGTAATCGCTACTTTACTTTCATGTCCTTAGCTTTTTAAGTAAAAACACTCATTGATTTCTGAATAATGAGTGTAAAAGCTTTAAGTTGTATTCCCTATAAGTGTTTGTTTTTCAATAATGTTATTACTTTTATTCAGGTAGAATATTACTCTTGTCTAGTGCATAGTTTGAATTGAGTAGCGTCCAGGTGTTTATAGCGAAGCACAATTGGGTTGTAGCTGAAGGCAGTGTGAGTTTCTCTCAGTGGGGCTGTTTAGTGTTCAGTGCGGTAGAGAATGTGACCCTCTCTTGAAGTATTTCGGGGTTCCCAAGGCCTACACGCTCCGGAGATAACCCACTCACACTCAAGAACTGTTGGCACGGAAACTGTAAAAGGCAAAGAACAAGTTTATTAAGACCCCATGGGGTGGTGGTACACTCAAACATCACCCTTCGGCAATGCAAGAGGTATCACACCGAACATCGGTGCGACCTCATTTTATATACAGTTTGGGGCAATAAAAGATAGGCGGCACAAGTTTAAGACACATTTTCGAGACATATAAGGTCATGTTTTGGAATACTGCCAGCTCATTGGAGGGGGCACAACTCCGCTGGTCAGTTTGGTGCACATTCCTGAAGATCTACGGGTCAGTGGGAGCTGCGCATGTGCGGCTTGACCAGTACTAAAAATAGCTTGTTGCTGGGCAGATAAGCGTGGTCAGTGGAACGGACAACGGACTAAAGGGCACGTCGGCCACGAGGCCGCTCATGATCTAAGATGGCCGCCGTAACATTCAAAATGGCGTTATCATATATAGCCAAGTTAAGGAGGACAACGTGTAGGTTCAGCTAATCGCTAATGCGAACGGGCCAATTACGACAGACGACCCTTTTAGCGTTTAGCTGAATCTACCTCATAATGAACATAGTCAGGATGTTCGTCCTCGATGTCTATTAACATAATTTGTGTCACCTCTTTGTGTAGCATCATTTTGTCGTGGGCAAGAGCTCGCCTCGATGGTAAGCAAGCTGATAGACATATTGAACATAAGGCGTGGCCACATTGAATACATAAGCATATAAAGAACATTGCTCCCACAAGTATACAGAGAATTGTCAACAGTTTCCAGCCCCAAGTTGCAATCATGGACCAGAACCATCCTGAAAGTGTCCAAGTCCCATTGTCCGGGTGTATTTCAGCAGCTATTTTGTGCAGCTTGGAAATAGCATCATACACAGATGGAGAATTGTCCGGGACGTATACGCAACAGCTGCTTCCGATAATTCTACATGCCCCCCCACGATCAGCCAAAACAACGTCCAACACCATTCGATTTTGGAGGGTGACAATTCTGGAAATCTGTAGTTCCTCGGTAATATTCCCCAGGGCAACGGCAGTATCATTCGCAACAGCCTCGACAACGCGTGTCAGTCGTCTGATTTTCCGGCTGTTCAATGCAGCCCCCACAAAGGAGAATAGTCCCAGATTAAAATCCACATACTGTTGTAATGCAGTATCCGTTTGATCAATGTCCTCTAGGGCAACAGTTCGTTTAACCCTGTACAAAACGAAATCGTGGTACAATGTATAATCGTTGTGGTACATTGGAGGGGCAATGAATACAGGAGGTAGCACAAACGATACGTAGCACGTGCCCAACCACCCCACTGGAAGCTGATGGTACCCCTTCGTTCCACAGATAAAGTATGTATTTCGAGATGCAACAAATGAAATGCCATTCGGGCTATCAAACGTGAGAGTAATGTTACATTCACTTTTCCCCACTGCAATCGTGCCCTTGTTTCTAATACATAAATCGGCTTTTGTAGCAATGACATTTATGACATGAGCACTAGACACATTCACATTTCGCTGATTGCTATACACACGTGGGGCAGATACATTGTCAGGCCTGTACTCTTCCCATTCGAAACGAGTGCCCTCAGCCCGGGGAAACCCATCTTTGTCATGGGAACATACTTTATTCAAACGGAAAAGCACCCCCCCTTTAGTTGGCCATCTCAAAGTAAAAAGGAGGGTGTACCAGACGTTGCATGACCCATTGTGTGAAAACGGGAGTGGAATAAGTGGGGTGCCCCCTCTCTTCTGGTGCCCAGGCAACATCCCACACACCCAGCAATTCGAGGTATTGGTCATATTATGCGTGTGGTGAAGAATCTGAATGAAGCTGTTATTTAAATACGTTTGGCGATGGCGCTCTTCATGGAAAGGCAATGTAAAATGAAAATGTTCAGACGGTGCCGGGGTAGTCGGCAGCAAATGTTCACGTACAGGCACCACAAGTTCGACTACCCAGGCTATAATAGCTATCACCACAATGGTCAAGACAAAGAGAAAGGCACCCAATATTTTCTTATCACGAGATGCCGTTGATGCCATAGTTCAAGAAAGTTTGTGCAAAGTCTCAAGTGGCACAAATTGTTCACAAATTTTTCACAAATTGTCTCAAATACACGTGCGTGTATACCTAAAAAAAAGAAAAAATGCGGTGCTGAACTCCGAGGTAGCCGTTGTTTTCTTCTCCGGGCCAAGACGGGTGTCGCTATTCTGGCAGAACTGATCCCCCCCCCTTGGAATTCCCGGTTTCCGTTTCACAAACCTGGAGCGGTAACCAACCAGTCATTAAAAAGGAACAAAAATCTTCTTATCGTGGACGTAGATCGTAGCGCTCTCTTCCAGTAGCAGATTGGTCCGGGAAGGCTCCCTCCACTTCGGCCGACGTCACAGCTGGGCTCTTTTCTTTCTCCAAGATCTCCTTATAATCAGTCAACACAGTAGGAGTCACCAGATCCGGAGAGACACGGCGACAATGTGTCGAATGCACCCACCGCTTCCTGTTTGTCACTCGTACTGCGGTGCGGGTCGCCAGGAGGACCTGCTCGGGGCCCTTCCACCTGGGCTCCAGACTACTTGCTCTCTCAAACGAGCGGACCATTACATGGTCACCAGGACGAAGATCGTGGCCCTCTCCAGTAGAGTTATCAGGGAGCGCTTCTCGAACCTGTTGATGAATAGAGAGCAAATCATTTGTTAATCGTGCCAAATAATCATTCATCATAACACAAGGCACATCATGTATTAATCGCGGCTTGGGGACCCCCCAGATATTCATAGGGCGGCCAAACACCACCTCATAAGGCGTAAGGCCAGTTCGTGAGTGGGGTACTGATCTGAGAGATAGTAGTGCTAGCGGCAACGCATCTGGCCACTTCAACGATGTAGACGCCACAATTTTGGCCAGCTTAAGCTTCAACGTGGCATTGTACCGCTCGACCAAACCTGCTGACTGAGGGTGGAATACAGCGTGGAACTTTTGCTGAATCCCTAACCCCTTCAGTACATATTCCACAATCTTTCCAACAAAATGGGGCCCATTATCGCTCCACAAAAATTTGCAAACTCCAAAGCGAGGAAAAAATTCCTAAAGCAACACCTTGGCTGTTGTCAAAGCCGTATTGTCTTTCGTGGGGTAGGCCTCAACACATTTGCTAAAAGCACACACCACCACTAGGACGTACTTCAGGTTATTGCAGCGCTCGAGTTGGATGTAATCCATTTGAAGCACTTCAAACGGTGCAGAAGGTGGAACGAACCCTCCTTTCGGAGTATGGGTCCCCTTTCCAGGATTGTGTTGCAAGCATACCAGGCAGGTCTGCACTATTCTCTTTGCAGTATTCGCAATCTCGGGATGTTCCCAAACTCGTGTTAAAAGCCGAGTGATTGCAAGAGCTCCGACATGGGCCAGTCCATGTGTCATCTGGACCATCACCTGTAAGTAAGCCGCAGGCAATTTCCACTTCTCCATGTCTTTGCTTCTCCAACAACCCTCGTCATCTAGTACCCCATCTGCTGCCCAAGCCGCGAGTTCAGATTCTGTCGCTGATTTTTGAATATCCCGTATCTCTGCTCTAGCATCACTCCATCTCTCAGCCTGTGATTGTACCACGTACATAGGGGAGCTAGTTCGGGACATAGCCGTCTGCCTTGCTATACTGTCTGCAAAGGCATTTCCTTGACCCACTTTATCCGTAATCTTCTTATGGGCACTGCACTTCACTATCGCTACTTTTTTAGGGCTAAGCAACGCATTTAGGAGATCACACACTAGCTCTCCGTGCATAATGTGCTCCCCGTGTGATGTCAGAAACCCGCGTTCCCTCCAAAGAAGCCCGAAGTCATGGGCCACTCCAAAGGCATACCGGCTGTCCGTGTATATGTTCACACATAATCCGGCACTCAATTCGCAGGCTCTTGTTAAAGCTATCAGCTCTGCTGCCTGAGCCGATTTTTGTGGTATTCTAGCTGTTTCTACCACCGTCTTAAGAGTCGTGATCGCATATGCTGCGGAAGTCGTACCATCTGGCAGCCTTAAACACGATCCATCAACCCACAGTTCCCCATCCACATCAGGAAGTGGCACATCCTGTAAGTCAACACGACCCTTTGTCTGTTCCTCAGTCAGGAAAACACAGTTGTGATGTTTTTCTTCCTGACCCTCCTCGGCCGGATAGGGCAATAAGGTGGCAGGGTTCAAAGTAGCGCATCTTTTCAATGTTATGTGTGGCGCTAAGAGTGTCAGCTCGTATCCTGTAAGTCGTGCACTCGTGAGGTATTGGGTCTTTGTTTGATTTAACAGGGCATCTACTGCGTGAGGGACTAACACCAACAATTTGTGTGATAACACTATGCCCTCACTCTGTCGTATGGCTACTGCTGTTGCTGCTACCGCTCGAAAACACCCAGGCAACCCTCGTGCTACAGGATCCAAAATGGCAGAGAAGTATGCACATGGTCTCTGCTTATCCCCGTGTAACTGCACTAACACTGACAACGCGCACCCATCATTCTCGTGCACGTACAATGTGAAAAGTTTCGTGTAGTCTGGTGTTCCTAACACGGGTGCAGAACAAAGGGCCTGTCTCAACTGTTCAAAAGCTTTCTGACATTCTTCTGTCCACTCAAGAGGCATCGGTGTAGCTTTGGACAGTAATGCTAGCAAAGGTTTTATGATATGTGAAAAACCCATGATCCATTGCCTACAAAAGGACGTTAACCCTATGAAGGCACGCACATCTCTCTGCGTGCGGGGGACTGGTGTGTCTAAAATTGCTTGAATTCGATCAGATGTTAATGCCCGCCCCTCCTTAGACAACAGATGACCGAGGTAGGTCACCTGGGGTCTACAGTATTGAAGCTTTTTCTTGGAAACCTTGTGATTGTTTTGTGCCAAAAAGGAAAGCAATGCAAGCGTACTCTGTTCACATTGTGCATAGGAGTCGCGGCAAGCAAAAGGTCATCCACATACTGGATGAGCGCAACGCCAGACTGCAATTTAAAGGAATCTAGTTGTCGTTTCAAAGCCTGGCTGTAGATGCTAGGGCTTTCAGTATATCCTTGGGGAACACGACAAAATCTATACGATTTATTATTGAGCGTAAAACCAAACAGATATCTGCTATCTGGGTGCACAGGGATGGAAAAGAACGCATTCTTTAAGTCAATAACGCTAAAGGTGGTGGCCGTCGGTGGAACCAAAGTAAGCAAAGTAGTGATATCAGACACCACCGGGTATTGGGGAATGACAATTTTATTTATCTCACGCAAATCAATAATAAATCGGTAGATCTTGCCATCTGAGTCTCTCTTAAGAATCGGTAGAATAGGGCTGTTACAAACATTATAAGGGACCTCCTCCACCACCCCTGCAGAAATCAAGTCCTGAACAATATGTGTCAGTGCAATTTCACCTTCTTTCGAAATCTTATACTGTGGCACTCGTGGTAGAGGGGCCCCCTCCTTAACAGTAATGCGTATTGGTGGAATGCGCATCTCTCCCACATCCGTATCTGAAGTCGCCCACAACGTGTGCGGCAGGGAAGCCAAAGCAGGGATGTCTAAAATGGCATAAAATCTGTCAGGGTCAGGGCAATCATCAGGGTCAGGGTAATTGTCGTTCAGAATAACCCGCACTCCCTCTGGAGCGCAGCGTATTGTTGCTCGAAAATATTTAAGCAAATCAATGCCCAGGATATTGTCTGGGGTATGGGGTGATAACAAAAATTGGCCAAAACTAAAGTATTTGTCAATGCATAGTGCAAGGGGCTTGGACAATGGGCTGGGGGAGGGTGTGCCATCAAACCCTACACACGTAATCATTTCGCCAGACAGGGGAGCCCTCGGAACCAAGTTTTTCGACAGAGCGCTACGAGTAGCTCCTGTGTCGACTAGAAATTGATCAGTAAAACCCAAAATACCCGCTGTTACATATGGACCTTGCTGATCTACCGGCACTTCAACTGATACCCCATCCTACGCAATCCTATGCATGCACATAATCCTGATGTTCCACATTCTCTCCTTCCGAAATCTGATATTGATTCCGTCTATCAAACGTATTTCGTTCGTCCTGGCCACGGCCCCTCTCCTCAACCTGTCTACGATCACTTCCGCCACCTCTCGTTCCAGTATAACCTCCTCTTGACCTTCCACTGCCTCGACCACGCTGACTACGCTGTTCACGAAGTACCGGACAATCTTCGGCCCAATGCCCAAACTCCTTACAATAAGCACACTGATCCTCCGCAATGTCCGTACGACCATACGATGCGTTTCCTCCACCTCGTCTACCTCTATCATTCCCTCTACCCTGTGTTCCCCGAACCTGCGCCAACATCACCTTCGTTTTCAATTCCTTCGCCTTTTTCTCTACACTTTCTTTAGCCTCCACTTCCTGCCGCTCATAATACTGAGCCATAGTTAACAAGGACGCAGGGGTCGCCGTGGCCCAGGAACTCTCACTCGACTTTAATCGCTTTGCGATCTCCGGTAGGAGATTAGCTACATACTTATCTACAAACAAATGCCGACCCGTATCGTCAGTTAAAGATTGACCACTGTAATCATGAAACGCCTCCTCGAAGCGTGTAAAGAAATCTGAGACCGTTTCATCGGGTTTCTGCTTGCACGACGTTAATATGGTCCAATCAATCTTTTTGGGGGGGACGAGCGTTTTTAATTTATTCAAGATAGCTGCCGGAAGGTCTAGAATTAACTGACAAGGCTTACATGCTGGTTCTCTGTCCAAATCTGCAGCATTTATGTCTTTCCATGTCCCCCCCAATATTGTTTCATCATTATTTTTACGAATTTGCCTCCACATATCAGGTGGTAAAATTAGTCCAAAAAACAAATCTATATCCACAAGAGTCATCACACAAGACGATATAGCCCCCTCCACCCCCTCATAAAATGCCGCCGGATTCTTCCGAAGATCAGGTAAAGAATTTTTCAATGCCATGACATCTGCTCTATTCCATGGCGTGTAAACCCAATTATACACAAAATACCCTTTCGCATCCTTTGACAATTTATCATCATCCGTACCTTCCCCTTTTGGTGGAACATACAAAGGCGCGGCCTCACGCATAGGCATAACATGCAACGCAGAACTCTTATCTGAACCACGGAGAGAACACTCCTTAGCCTGCCCGTTATTTTCCGGCTCGGACTCCTTTTGCCTCCGTTTTCGTTCCTGTCGCAATTGGGTTGTCTCATCCCGCAGCTTGATCAATTGCTTGAACAGGTCGTCAACATCTGAAAGATCAAAATCACCTTTAGCTAAATTCTTACGATACACCGACAACACTTTAGGCTCGAGCGTATCAGAAAGTTCACGATATGCGTTTACAACTTCATCCGCCAGACTGGACAGAAAATACATTAATTCAAGATCCGACCACCCTTTCTTTTCTGTTAACAACTGCTCCTGAGTAACACAATGCTTATTCACTTTACGAGCCCAACTGCGTAAATGAGCGGACCTATCCGCAGAAAACCTGAGAGCCGATACCCCCTTCTGGCTCGACTGATCCTGTCCATCATCCTCGGAATCCGCAGCCGGAGCCGTCGGCGAAACGTACGGAGGCGGTGACCGATCTAACAAAGAAAAATCATCAATTTCATTATTAAGGACAGGATAAAGTGGCCGGCGAATAGGAAACTGACCAGTCGTTTGCAAATTACGTTCCCGTTCCTCCCTTTCTTTCTTCTCCTGAGCCTCCTTTTCCTCAAGCTGTAAAGCCTTATCCCGAGCAGCCTTGCGCTGCTCTTTGTCCGCCAAGGCAACCTCACGCTTCATTCGCTCACGCGCCGCTTTCTCCCACATTCGCACGCAATCAAACATGTTTTGTCTAGACCTGCGTTGAAACATACATTGCTCTACAAATTGTATTTTACTCAAATCATACGACCCGTGTAGAGGCCATTGCAATTCAGGGTCGGCCTTGGTGTATTTATGCCATAATTTACTGTACATAATAGGGGGAAGGCCAAGCTTTATGTACATGTCCCTATTTGGAGTTCCCTCTGGGGGAGCCGGCTGTGATTCCGCTAACCTAATTGAGGTACCTTCTCCAAGACAACACATTCCTCGGAGTGTGCTAAAAACAGGCATGTTCAAAATAAGTATCACGAAAGCGTGACACCGGACAAAATGGCACTTACAGTTCTCCACACGATTGTGCCGCTCAAAGGAAAAAAACAAAGTTAGAGAAACATCTCTACATGCCTGCCTATGTGAAGTGCACTACACATATAAGTTCAAAGATCACAAATTCACAATGTTAGCTAACTCAAATCAAAGTTCGTAGGACTCGGCAAGCGTCCGAAGACTACCTCACCGATCACAAAGCACAGATTTTCAGTAAGCGTCCGAAGACTACCTTACCGAACACAAATCGTAGAACTTCAGTAAGCGTCCGAAGACTACCTTACCGATCACAAAGCTTACCCAAATTCCCAAATGTCCAGATTCCAACTGCCAAGGTCTTGTAAGCCAAATCAGCCAAACGGCACTTTCTCAACGATGCAGACACTTTGAAGACTCAGTCGGAGACCGGCGCCACCTGGAAGGTCAGATCGGAAGGAAAGGAAAAAACACCGTGGCAGCCAAGACTCGGGTCACTCGTGGCAGCGCGCGCCCATGGCGGGTTTCCAAGCCTTCGTCACGACCTCTCCTTCGGGCATCCGAGTCGCCGATGAGTCCCACCAGAGTCGCCAATTGAAGTATTTCGGGGTTCCCAAGGCCTACACGCTCCGGAGATAACCCACTCACACTCAAGAACTGTTGGCACGGAAACTGTAAAAGGCAAAGAACAAGTTTATTAAGACCCCATGGGGTGGTGGTACACTCAAACAGCACCCTTCGGCAATGCAAGAGGTATCACACCGAACATCGGTGCGACCTCATTTTATATACAGTTTGGGGCAATAAAAGATAGGCGGCACAAGTTTAAGACACATTTTCGAGACATATATGGTCATGTTTTGGAATACTGCCAGCTCATTGGAGGGGGCACAACTCCGCTGGTCAGTTTGGTGCACATTCCTGAAGATCTACGGGTCAGTGGGAGCTGCGCATGTGCGGCTTGACCAGTACTAAAAATAGCTTGTTGCTGGGCAGATAAGCGTGGTCAGTGGAACGGACAACGGACTAAAGGGCACGTCGGCCACGAGGCCGCTCATGATCTAAGATGGCCGCCGTAACATTCAAAATAGCGTTATCATATATAGCCAAGTTAAGGAGGACAACGTGTAGGTTCAGCTAATCGCTAATGCGAACGGGCCAATTACGACACTCTGCTGATGACAGAAACTGCAAGGCTCTGGGAGAAATGGCTTGTCATAGCACTTTTAAACATATATGGTACATTCTGCGAATGGCAATGTTTTCAGGTGAATGTATTGTGTTGACCAATAACAACAGAGTGCATGTGTGCATTGTCAATTTAAATAAATGTGGAAAAATACTAGCTGCAACATTGTCTTTTACTTGTGGCAAAAATAAATGTGGATAAATACAGATAAAATGATCCAAAAATAAATATGGATAAATACAGACGGAAATGGCAAAAAAAATACATACCATAAAAACGGGAGCCCTATTTATAATGCACCCCTACAATTAAAAACCTGTTTTCCCCTACTTCTGTCCCCCCTCTGATGACCTGTGTCATCCCAAAACTCTTTAATTCCCTGTAGAGTAGACCGATCTAAACAGATGTCGTAGCTGGTCTCCTCTGTCTGAACCCCTCCAACCGCTTAAGATTCTCATAATGAGTGTCCTGCGTGTATTATGCTTCAGAGGGAAAGCTGGAGATAACGGAGATTGTTGGACATAGAAGGACTCCTGCGCCTAAGGACACTACTTCTCGTGGCCCCCGCTTCTTGGGAGCCGCCCGTGTCGGGAACTGAGGAAGCGCTCTGGTGCTGCTGAAATGTGATAGGGCACCGGACTTGGAGTTGGCGTTTCACTTACAGGCTCCCCGCGGGACTGCGAGGACCAGCGTGCAGTGCGGCTTGTGATCTGCTGCCGCTGGTCCTCTTCCTGCCCCGCCTCCCACCTGGATAAATTTGTCTGCAGTCTCCGCCTACCTGGTGGTGCTTGTATTGTGCTTCAGAGGGAAAGCTGGAGATAACGGAGATTGTTGGACATAGAAGGACTCCTTCGCCTAAGGACACTACTTCTCGCGGCCTCCGCTTCGTGGGAGCCGCTCGTGTCGGGAACTGAGGAAGCGCTCTGGTGCTGATGAACTGTGATAGGGCACCGGACTTGGAGTTGGCGTTTCACTTACAGGCTCCCTGCGGGACTGCGAGGACCAGCGTGCAGTGCGGCTTGTGATTTGCTGCAGCTGGTCCTCTTCCTGCCCCGCCTCCCGCCTGTATAAATTTGTCTGCAGTCTCCGCCTACCTGGTGGTGCTTGTATTGTGCTTCAGAGGGAAAGCTGGAGATAACGGAGATTGTTGGACATAGAAGGACTCCTTCGCCTAAGGACACTACTTCTTGTGGCCCCCGCTTTGCGGGAGCCGCTCGTGTTGGGAACTGAGGAAGCGCTCTGGTGCTTCTGAACTGTGATAGGGCACAGGACTTGGAGTTTGCGTTTCACTTGCAGGCTCCCCGCGGGACTGCGAGGACCAGCGTGCAGTGCGGCTTGTGATCTGCCGCAGCTGGTCCTCTTCCTGCCCCCGCCACCCGCTATTTAATCTCCTCTAAAACCGCGCACGCGGGACACGTGCGGGCGCGCGCCGGGTGAAGCCCCGGCCAAGGGCGGGCCTGTTTCCGCCCATTCCAGACCGGACAAGACTGGACAGGGCTACCCTCCTGACCTGCACGGCCTTGGATTAAAGTTAATATCCAGGAATTGTTCTCAAGGACTATGTCTGGGGGGGAGCTAAGAAGTAAGTCGATCCTGGCAGTAGGCTCCACAGCGGGAAGTATGGAAATATGTCTTGTTAGAGCCAATTCCCTTATTGCAACTGAAATAATGGTCATGGAAAAGCGATTATCACAAGAAATCTCTGCAGCCAAGAGTTCTTCTCTGGGAGTGATTGCGACGCTAAAACACCTGAGAGGCATGTGGTCCCAACAACACTCGTACCACCTACTTCGGGACAGGATGATATATCTCGAGTGGATGAGCATGACTCGCAGGATCTAGAAATTTTGGTTAATTATATCCTACCTGAGATTAATTTATTGCTTGATGCCCATGGTTCAACCCCTTCTGATACAGAGGGAATTGTAAATAACACGCAGAACCAAGGGAATAAGGAAGGGGCAATTCCCAAAAGGAAACGTGTGA
This sequence comes from Lissotriton vulgaris, assembly GCF_964263255.1. Taxonomy (NCBI): domain Eukaryota; kingdom Metazoa; phylum Chordata; class Amphibia; order Caudata; family Salamandridae; genus Lissotriton; species Lissotriton vulgaris. Next base: position 1,229,894,885 of record NC_141685.1, read on the forward strand.
ACCAAAAACAAGATGGGAGGAAGGCCAAATTAGCAAAGCGGCAGAGTGGTATCGTCCCATTAGGTAGGCCCACCACCGGTACAATAGAAACTTTGAATGGGTTGAGCGACCTAGCTGCCATTGCTTCAGGTATCCATATGCAGGTTCAGCCAGGCACAGAGTTGTCGATTGAAAGCCTGGGTGCTCTCTTCAAATCCCTACAGTACCCCCTAGAAGTTAAATTGGCTAATATTGAACTCAGATTAGCTAAGAAAGTTTTGAGAAAGTTACGTCCGGGGTTGTAGAAAATGTAAGCAAGGCTAATAAGTTGGAAGCAGGCAGGAATGTTGTATGCCAGAATGGGGGACACGGCCCACTGCGGATACCCTAGTTACCCTGGTCACACAGCAGCCTCCAAGCTTGATTACAGATCCCCTGTCTAATATAAGAGTAGATGCTTACAATAATAGAGTAGATGCTTGCAAGACCGTCCCACCAATAACGGATAAGGTGCACAGGGTCAGCAAATCCCTACTACCTGATCACCCCCCGAAGCAAACCCTCTGATGGTTGTCTTGGCAGGAGTTCCAGTTTTAGAGAAGGAGGCTAGAGAATCTTTCACCTCACTTAAAAATAAGGTTGTTAGATGGTTACATTGGAATAGACCCCTGCCGTCCCAATTCTCTAGCGAGATCATTATGGTAAGAAGGCTACCCTGGCTGGGTAAAATAGCCAAATCAATAAACGGGGATTGCATAACAGTAAATTTCAAAGACCCTAGAACCGTCCCTCATATATGCGCTGGTTTTAACAGGGCACCTGATTCCACTATTCAGACACTACCTCTGTCCTTTTTTTACCCCCCGGTTTGCATGGGAGCGAATGAGGGAAGGGATGATGACTGGGTAAGGGTGGAACGTAGGGGAAGAAACAGGGGACATCACGGTAGATTGGGCATTGCGCCTATCCCCGACACCTTCTGTGATTACAATCGTTTTAGTTGCTTAGACTACCCCTTGCCAATTTGATGCCAGGAGGTGGCACTGAACTGGTGGGGGATAGTGCCCCACTTTTATGGACTCTCGACTGGTCAGATCACGAACCAGCCGGGATGGCACAAAAGAATGTAGACCTTTTAGGGATAAATTCCCAGCCCAATCCCAGCACAGCCACAGGCGGCACACAAACTCCTAATACAGGGGCTCCTATGAAACCTGGTGCCTATCATGCATTATTTAATGAGGTCCTAGGAATAGGCATAGGAAATAATGGTAAAGGGTATAACCTTGTGAGTTGCAATATTGCTGGATGGAATAAGAAGGAAGAGTCCCTTGGATGGCGGGAGTTTGTTGACAACTATGATATACTATGTCTGCAAGAGATGTGGTGTACAGACCCAATAACCTATGATGGGTACATCTCCTTTAATCTCCCAGCGCAGGGTTCAACCATGGGTAGAGCTAAAGGTGGTCTTCTAATACTACTTTCTGTAAAATTCCCGGTGCAAGTTAAAACTCATATAAAGATTGGGTACCATTCACAAGTCCTTTGGTTGCAGCATACTAGTGGCCGTAATGTCCTGCTGATCAACTACTACAACAATCTGTTCGATTCTTCCCGTTCTACCGTAGTTAACAAACTGGAGCATGCCCTTGATAAGCTATATGGGGACAATCGTGTTAATTTTGTTTTTATATGGGGTGGTGATTTTAATATTTAATATTTCTATGTGTCCCTTCTCATTTACTAACGCCTGTGGATTCGACGGGGACAGAGGCGAGGACTGCGCCCACTTTACCCACAGTCCATATGGAGAGTCGTTGAATTCTCTTTTGATTAAATATGAATTGTTTATATTTCAGACCCCAAAAGACAGTGAGGGTAACTCTGCTAACTGTACCTTCCTCAGGAGAGAGGAGATTCCCGTTTTAACTGCCCAAGTCAGCGAGGAAAGCTGGGTTTTGCATTTTACCAGCATTTTTGACCCGGAGGGAGTAACCTCCTTAAGATCTGGGATTGATGTCTGTTGGCCAACGATCCCCCTTAACATTAGAGCCCTAGAGGTGGAAAACGCCATTCGGAGTAGCAAGGGAGGGAAATCCCCGGACCAGATGGGATGCCGATTGATATGTATAAAGCAGACATTTTACTTTGGGGCCCTTTCCTGACTAAGGTTTTCAATGCGGCGGCAATGGAAAGCGCACCTTCAACTTGGGGAGAGTCCACTATTATTCCAATCTTTAAGAAGGGAGATAGATCCGAAGCAAAGAACTATCGACCTATCTCCCTTTTAGACTCATCCCTGAAAATAATGAATAGGGTGCTGCTGCTTAGATTGGAAGAGTGGGCAGAGGATAATGAAATCCTTGTGCAGTCGCAATTTAAGTTTCGAAAGGGCCTCGGCACCATTGAGCAGTGTATCAACCTGGACCTTATTATAGGGAAATATACGCGTGCAAAGCAGGGTTCGTTGTTTCTCTGCTTTGCAGATTTAACCAGCGCATTCAACATGGTCGATCATGCTTTATTGTGGCCAACCTTATTAGATCTGGGCACCCCTGTAGCAATTATTAACTTCTTGGCCAGACTTTATACCAAACTATCTGCCCGTATACGATTTGGTCAAGCCGGTGAATGCACCAACAATATCAAGGTTAAATCAGGCATTAGGCAAGGCTGTGTCCTTGCCCCGCTCCTTTTTTCCCTTTTTATTAACGCCATTGATGCAGAGTTAAAATTGGTCAACTCCGATGCACCGCAAGCCGGGGTCAAGATATTCCTGTGATGCTTTATGCAGACAACACAGTCCTTTTATCAAGAACATCTGTCGGTTTACAGAGACTAATGGATAGATTCTCAGATTTCATCAAGGGCAGGAAACTGAAGATCAATAATTCCAAAACTTTCATTATGTCATGCGGGAAAAAGTGAGGAAACTAAGATCCTTCCACATAGAGGAACAAAAAATACAAGTGGTTGATAAATTCTGTTATCTAGGCATTACTTTTAGTAGTAGTGGCATGTGGGTACAGGAGATTTGAAATGTCAAAGCAAAGATGACTAAAAGTGCCTTTGGTGTATTCAAATTTGTTTCTAAATTGCGGGACCGGCGCATATATGATATGCTGCACATTTACTGCCACAGTTGCGTATCTATAGTGCTTTATGGATCAGGTGTTTGGGGCCACTGTCGTCATGGGGATCTGCAACTAGAGGAAAATAGATTCCTGAAAAACTCCTTTGCCTCCCAACATCAGCCTCTACTGGGCTATCCCACCAGGAAGTAGGGATGGAGCATTTGACAGATCTTATTGGGTTAAGACCATTAATGGCCTGGAGATCCATTTGGACGAAGGAGGAAACTGGTTTTACTAGAAGCATTATCATTGACTGCCTTCATCTGGACAAATGCTCTTTGATCCCATGGCTTAACTACGTTGTAATGTCATTTAGGGAAACATTCAATTTGAATGTTTTAGATAACCCAGCCAGTGCTAATGATATTCCAAAGAAGGAGCTCAAACACATTTATTTGGGGAACAAAGCTAAAGTAAGTAGTGACTCTGATAGGCAGCTTATAACCCACCAATTTTATCACTCAAATATGGTTAGCCCTGGCTTCCAAAAATACCTAAGGGTAGTTACTAGGCCATCCCACCAGTTTGTCCTTACCAGACTAAGACTAGGTATTGTACACAACTTGGTGGCATTCCCCTTGATAAAAAAACACCCCTCCGTATTTTGTCCATGTGATGGGGTCTCGAAGCAGAGCACTATGCACTTTTTACTTATCTGTAATTTGTATATGCATTTTCGTATTGCCTATCTTAAGCCGCTTTTTATAAAATGCTCTGTATCAACTGTCAAAACTGCTATGAGCCTACTATTTGCGCTAGATGAGCCCGATATATGTTTCTTTACGGCAACATCTATCCTGAAATCTATGGCTGCTAGGAAAAGTATGTTTTTTTCTTTAACTGATATTGTCCCCGAATGATGTTATAAAAACCAGGATTCTGTCCTCTAATGAACGCTCCCACTTGGTCCTTTTTTATTTATTTTTTTGAACAACTGTAATATTTTATTGGTAGAATTGTTCATGAATTGTTTATGAAATGTTTTCTGTGTGTGCTTTTATGATTGTTTTTAATGATCGAATAAAGCTTTTTTGAATTTGAATTTGACTGTCCTGCAGTCTTTCGACCCTTCTTTCTCTCTCCCTAAAGGAATCCTCAAATTGCCTCTCCTTGTGTCAATTATATTGCTCTTATCATACATAGCAAGAGGAGAACACAGATCACAACAATTATTACTGGCTTCAAGATATATACAAGAATTCCCTTTCCTAGATTAGCAAACCAACTTCCAACTGTTCTATATCCTTTTACAATCTTATCCCAAACCCCCTCGGTTATCTCATGGTGTATCTCAGTGATGTTACTGATATATCCCCTCAGATTTTTGGTTTTATCAGGATTGTAAGTAAAACACTGTTGGACCTTCAGTATCCAACAGAGTCCACCCTATTTTGCCAAGAACACATCCAAAGCAAGGAGGTTCTGCATCACATTGCCCTTATTGAAACCATCTCTCCATCTAGGAGCAACAATGACTGGGCTGTGTTAACAGAGAACTTATCCACAGTGGAAGCCAAACTTCTAATCTTGATGTAATTCAACACCACACCCAAGCTGAGTATCATCTCTCCAAGATTGTGTGTCACAATTTCATCAGCACTCAGTCCAAAATTCTCCCTATGGTTTGATTTTCCCTCCAAACTCTCCAAATCCTCTAAATGGTATATCTCTGGAAACACAACTGTCACATAACAAGTACCATACCAATTGTTCGAAAGCCGAACATATGCGTTCTTCCCAATCACAAAATATACTCCAGCACGACTTGCACTGCTTCTTGTAGAAACTTCTTCCAAGAAGCATTAATTAGGAAGATGTGATCACACACACTCTGTTCCACAAAAAATAGTGTCATAATGGGTCTCTACCTGTCGAATGCAAAGCGTGCCTTGTAGTTCACAACCTAGAGCAATAACTTCACTTAGCCTAGTGAGCTAACTCCTCCTTGGTCTACTCTAAGATTCATTCCCTATTATTAAGCTTAACGGTTAGGCCTCTATGCCTATCCTCTACTTGATCTAAAATGTATTTTCTATAACTGTTAATGCGCAGGTTAAATTGAGTCTATGTGCATAAGCAGTGTCTAGCGCTTGTTAGGGTACAAAAAACGTTCCCATTCTCTCCTCTTGCTTGTAATAATCATATGTTTTCATATGTTTGTAGACTAGAACTTGTGAAAGCTAACAAACACTTACCGGAGACCAGCACTGGGACGCCGCCACCGCCGAGAGTCACAGGGGTCAGAGACGAGATCCTAGAGCCCACACCGCCACCAGCCGAGAGTCAGCTGGGTCATTCTCTGCGCCGCCGCTCCGGGACCACAATTCCCGGCAGGCTTCGTGGCGGCGCGCACTGCTGACGACGCGCCCGCACCTGGAGGTGCTCAAAAGCGGCGCAGAGGCCGGCAGAGGGGGTGAAAGCTAACAAACACTTACCGGAGACCAGCACTGGGACGCCGCCACCGCCGAGAGTCACAGGGGTCAGAGACGAGATCCTAGAGCCCACGCCGCCACCGGCCGAGAGTCAGCTGGGTCATTCTCCGCGCCGCCGCTCCGGGACCACAACTCCCGGCAGGCTTCGCGGCGGCGCGCACTGCTGACGACGTGCCCGCACCTGGAGGTGCTCAAAAGCGGCGCAGAGGCCGCCTCACGGGACGCGAGCGGGACGCCCGGACGAAGCCCGAACAAAAGGCGGACAGTCTTAGACAGTCCGAGACTGTCCGCGACTGGACTGGGCCATACCCCCTGCATCTGAAGTAAGGAATTTATCTATTGTCTATGTACGCTACTGTTTATGGGAAGCTAAACTGAGCACTCTATCTTTTACTTTTTTCTTTCCATCTCACGTACCAGTAGCACTTGTGACTTGACATATTTCTCTCAAGTGTACCTATCTACTTAATGTCCAGTATGCCAAAAAAACAAGCCCCAATCGTCTCCAAAACAATGGATAACTATTTGGTCCATGTAGTTACGAAAATAAACAGTAACAGGAGACAGTCACTGGGATTAAGCCAGTCTCCTAATCTCCAACTTCTGAGCCCAATCCAATCATCTTCACAGGTAGAAACTCCACTGTTGGATGCTCCAACTGATCTGATAGACAACAACACTTATGCAGGTGATAATGATGACCAACTTAATGCCCCAGCAGATGACCTGGAAAACCTTGTTGTAACTGATGCAGAAAAAAACATCAATTCTGATCGTGAGATGCATATTCAAATCACAGATGACGACCTCTCTTCCTCCTCTGAAGAGGAAACTCTACCTGTCAGAACAACTAGAAAAGCTCAGCCAAAACGAGCAGGATTACGATCAGGACTAAGGAAGAAAAGGGCATCCCCTCCTGTGAAAACTAAAGCTAGAAGTATGGAGTATGGGGCTGATAGTGCCAAATGCATCATGGATGATGAACTGTTCCATAAGATAGCTGATATGATAGATTCCAAAATCAAATCTATCATTAAGCCCCTGGTGGTCAAGATTGATAAATTAAACGCTGAAATAAAAAAAATGGGCGGGATCCAGACTAAGGTTGTGGACGAGGTTGACAAACTGTCAGTACTAGTGACAAAAGTAGCTCAGGCAACCGAGGAAAATGCTGGGAGTAGAACAATGGAGGGGGGCGACTCGATGCCATCTATCCACCCGGCGCAGGTTCCATCAAGCTCCAACAACCACCCTGCGGTAACAGATGGTGGTTTAGTAATACCAAATATTTCGCCTGCACTATTCCAAGAAACAGATCCCCTTCAATTTATAGAAGAAGCCTCTCCAGTGGTACTTGTGTTGGCTAATTTTCCACCTTTGGCGACCGGCCAACTGGAAACTCCAGCATCATTGTCCAGCAAGGCGTTGCATTGGTTAACAAGGAATATGCAGATGGCACCTGGAGGGAAACAGCAATTAGCGGGCGAAATTAAGGCAGTGAAAAGGGTTACCTGGATTAGGAACCAACCAAAAAGGTTCAAAGGAGACTGTGTAGCGGTGACTTTTTTTCCATCCGGCTGTCCTACCCAATGTGTTGATCGGTACTGAGAGGGAGGGGTCCCAGCGTGAGTGTAAAGTGATGTGAATAATTCAAACAAAATAATTACACAAACAATAAATTAGTCCACATTGTTTTATGCACGGGACTGGGTATACTGAATATACACAAGAACAAATCAATAATGCAATTGGTCGTACAGTGCCCCAGGAAGAAATAGGGGGAGAGGTGGTGGTAGGTGCTCAGGTGAGGATAAGGTGATAGAAAGAAGTACGTGACAGTAAAATCAAGGAATCAAGGAAAGTGTATTTACGATTCATATACAGTATAGTGGACCGATGGTTCATCACAATTAGATTAGGGAATCATACTTCACATTGAACAATGAATGTAACAAATGGTGGAGTGAAGTTGATGGTGAAGTAGGTAGTTGTCGACGTTTCGACCCTCTAATGCAGGCATTGGTTGTGCCCTTGCTGTGGGGTCTCCATCAGGACAGAGAAGGAGGGGCAGGCAACCTAATTCGTTGTATAATTCGGTGTATAAAATTCAGAGTTATATTCCAAAATAATGGGACATGCCTCATATTAACTGTACCACAGTTAGCACACTGGATTGAGCAAGTTATAGTTTAGATAATTCATTAGAATGATTGATGGATTATTGACACATTAATTGTTATACTTGAACTTAAATTAAATTAATAGACGGGCCAAGGGTGGAGCCCATCCCGTTTAAAAGAGTAAAACACAATGGTTGAAGCGAGCGGTGGGAGCCGGAGAAAAAGGGCCCAGAGGGGAGGTGGGTTCTGGCGATCTCAATAGCGAGATAGTCTAGGGTGGTATAATACCTTGAAACGTGGTTTACAGAGCGCGGTAGAGAGCCACCGTCAAATTGGATCCTGTCATGAAGTTCGTGTCTGCAATTGAACACGTAGAATGGGGCCCAAGTCAGTCACAGGGCACCAAGGATAGGATTATTGTGTTGATCACCATACTTCCGCCACAAAGAAGAAGTGGGACTGTTGTTCCCCTCACTTTAAAAATTTTCTACGGTGAACAACAAAATGTAACATTCCCTAAGACCCCGGGGCCAGTATGGGACACTGTAAGAAACAGACGAGGAATAAAGGCTCCAGTTAACGAATGGGGACTGCCTTTGGGAAACAGATATGAGGCCCTATCGGGGCTAAATGAGTGTGATTGACTTGAAAGGGGAAGTAACATTGCATGCTCTATCCCACCGGGCGAATACCAAGTGGGAATTGCCATAGTCCAGTTGAATACCCCGACAAATAATATCTCCACACTTCAGACAAATCTAATGAGTAAACAAAGTACTTTGGAGGTTTCACATGGAAATAATGATCTCTATGACCCACCTGTATCCAATATCAATATTAGTGAAAATGTGGTAATTGAGAATTGCATGAATGAAAGTATTCCATCTCAAAATCATAGGGTTAGCCAAATCACCAGTATGGAAGAATCTAATGTTAATGTTGCTGCTCATTTTACCCTGGTATCATGGAATGTTGCAGGTCTGAAAAGTAAAATTACATCCCTGGATTGGCTAGCTTTCCTGGATACAAAGGATATAATCCTTCTCCAGGAAACTTGGCAGGAAACCCCAGAACCAAAGCAAGGTTACCTACACTTTTATACCTCGGCTACTCCGAGCTTACGGGGTAGGTCAAAGGGAGGACTGGTGACATGGGTAAAACAGAACAGTGGGTACTCTGTTTTCCAGTTGGTTACAAATACCCCTGATATTCTGCTAGTCAAACTCCAGCGATATCAGTGTAAAGATCTCTATATTTTTAACATTTATTCAAGGGGCCTACCAGGCGGTAAAGCCACTGCGGCAATTGATCAACTTGATATTCTTTTTAAGCAATATTGCTTGAACGGCAACGCTATTGTTGCCGGTGATTTTAATTGTTGTTTTGAACACCTAGATAATTATGACATAGACCTTACGTTGGACGAAGACTGTATCTGGGAAATCCCTCAGCTGTCCCTATCACCTATAAAAAAGTGGTCAGAGGCCGCATTGCAAATAAAAGTTTTTTATGTGGAGCATGGGTTGCGGGCCACCAATGGAAGAATGGGTTCTGATACACTGGGTGCCCCTACTTTCAATAATGGTATATCACATAGTCGCATTGACTACATTCTTATTAATAAGGAGAATTGGTCTAGTGTTGTCAATATGTAGATAGAACCACGGGCCGAAAGTGATCATGACCCACTAGTTTTGTTATTCAGGTTGTTTGATCTATCTAATAGCGAAGTATAAAGTGATAATGTGCAAATTTCCCTTTCAAATGACCACAGACGCATTAGATGGTCAAACTGTGTAACAAACAAAGAGAGTGTTGCAGCTATGAGGGACTTAACTACCCAGGCTATTTCAGATCTAAGGAGCAACTCCGCTGCGGAGGCTCCGGTATCTAACGTCAGTAGGATCCACGACGTGTTTTTTAGTAAATTGAGATTCTTCTTTGTTAAAAAGGTCACTAAAAGACAGAGTAGGCCAGTAAGGAAGGAGGATCAATGGTATGACAAATCCTGCAGGCTTGCTTACAGGGCCTTGTCGGATGCAGTTAAGACAAAAGATATAGTGAATATAAAGGATGCCCGTGCCATGTACAAAAAAGCACAGATTAGGGCAAAAGGCGAATGGGATGATGGCTACTGGCAGGACCTTTTGAGAGCCAGTAAAGAAAGATCTATGTCCTCTTTCTGGGATATTGTTAAGTGGGGAAGGGGGGTCAAAAGAGGAGAACCCACGAACCATGTGTCACCTAACGCCTGGGTTTCCCACTATGCGTCCCAGTTTGCTTCTAAGGACAGTGATGAAGATGGATGTGAAGTATCTTTGGATATAAATCCGAGTACTAGCTACCTATCTTTCGCTAAAGCTGATGTCCTAAAAACCTTGAACAACAGCCCAAAAGCGATGGCCCCAGGCCTGGATTCGGTCCCCGCTGACCTATTTATGCACGACAAGGACCTCTGGGCTGCCTATATCCAGCTGCTAGCCAATGGCATTGCAAAGGGCTCAACTATTCCTGAGACCTGGAAGGGAGCCGAGATTATCCCAATCTTTAAAAAAGGGGAAAGCTCGGATCCAGGAAATTATAGGCCTATCAGCCTTATTGCATGCATTCAAAAGGTAGTGGCGAGGATTGTACTGCAACGTATCCATGCTTGGATAGACGAGCAAGATATTTTGTTGCCATTACAGGCAGGGTTTCGCTGTCATACTAGCACTATCGATCAAGTTTTTAGATTTGTTTTAATATACTGGAGGGTAGTGCTACTTGGGGGGGGGTATGCTGTTTGCAGCCTTTGTTGATCTTAAATCAGCATTTGACTTGGTCCCTCGTGCTAAGTTGTGGAAAGCTTTACAAGAACAGGGCATCTCAAACGAAATGTTGTCTTTCTTAATTAGATTGCATGAGAATAATTTTGCCCAAGTCCGATGGAATCAGCAGGGTAGCGTAACTGACAAATTTCCCATTGCTAGGGGAGTACGCCAAGGCTGTGTATTAGCCCCAACCCTCTTCTCGCTATACATCAACAGGGTGATCAGGTATTTTGAACAACAACCGACCGACGCACCTAAGTTGGCCGGAAAACTGATCCCCCTGTTGATGTTTGCGGATGATACTCTGTTAATATCAAAGACACAACAGGGGCTCCAGAAGGCTATTGGAGTCTTTGAAGTGTTTTGTGCAGATCATGGCCTTGTCATTAATACAGCCAAAACAAAATTCATGGTTCTGCACAAACGGAAATATGTTAGGGGGAAGGTGGTCATGGACGGGGTCCAACTAGAACAGACCCAAGTTTTCAATTACCTTGGCATTACCCAGTCATACAAGTTAGATTGGAAACAGCACACCAATCAGCTGGGTACGAGGCATGCACAATTAGCAGGAGCACTCACCAAGGAATTTTAGTCATCACATACCAGGCCTATCACTCCTGTTTTAAAGATTCACAATGCAAAGGTGGGAGCAGCGGTCCTTTATGGGGCAGAACTCTGGGTGCCCAGCAACCTCACTAAGTTGATTGTTGCCCAAAACAAATTTTTTCGTAACATCACTGGTTTACCAGTTTCCACTCCCTTGATACCTCTCCATTATGATCTGGGATCTCATAGCTTCGAGGATATGGCAAAATATAGATCAGTCGCCTACTGGAGGAGATTATGGGTAACCCCGGAACTCCTTCAGTATGCCCAGGGCTTCCTCGAGGTTAGAGACTCAGATAAATCTCATAAAATCCAATGGATGAGGGAGGTTAAAGCAATGTATATGGCTATGGGCCCATCTCCACTATGGGATGACCCTGTGAGGAATGTCTTCCCACCCAAGAAAACACTTTGTGATCTGTATTGGAACATGGTTGAGGCTAAGACTTTTGGATGTTGTATTGAATCATCTCTTACCACCGATTTCTTAGAGCTCAAGCATGTACCGGCCCTAGAACCTTACTGGGATTGGATTACCATACCAGGGGACCGGAAGCAGTATCACCAAATGAGGGTGGGGCCACTACCACTAAATACTTTTACTGCTAAATGGCGTGGGAACCAAAGCTCGGTGTGCCCTTTTTGCCCTGATTAAAGGGAAAACATAGGGCACGTATTGTTTGCCTGCCCAGAATATAATGTACCAAGAAAATCGTGGCTCAAAACGAGTTGTGTTCAGTTAGGCCTCAAAACCGTTAGCGAGGCCATTAGGATTTTAAGAACTGATACTTCCCAGCCAGTCGTCATAGCCATGTCTAAATTCTTACACTGGATGTGGATAATTTGGGCCCGTAACATGAGTCTGGAATAAACCCAGGGCCAGTTGTTATTTGCTGCTATCCGATTTTGTAAATTGTATTGAGAAACCGATGTATCTAGCATTGAATGAATTACCTTTTTAATATTGTTTTAACCTTTTAAATGTAATATATTTAATCTTTTGTAATCATGAATGAGCTAGTAAGCTCCTTTTTAGATATAGTTGTAACGATTAATTAATTGTGGATCTCACTATCTATTGGGCGGGGGATGAACTTGTAAATGTCTTTTATGATTGAAAAATATCGAATAAAGACTATTTTTATTTGATTTGACTAGAACTTCTGAATGTGCTAATCATAATTTGAGAAAAAGTATTTGTAATTAACCTTTTCATAAAACATGCTAATGACCAAATTACAACTAATACCATACATCAAGGGCAGGTGATGGTGTCTAATACCTTCCTCGACCGAAGCAGGCAATTGCATACACACATAATACTCTCTCAAATCCATAGTATACACATATTCATACAGCAACTTTGCAGAAGCATTCAGTGTATTATCACCTTTAGTCAAATCTTTATGCAGAAAGCGAACAGTTTGCTCCTAAGCCTCTATCAGGTCCTAATGTACCCTCTTTTGATGCAAAAGTGGTAGGTGTACATGTCCCATGTATCCCACTTCCTGTAGTTCAGCTTTGTGTGCACTTAAAACGGATTCGGTAATGACTACAGCTATCACTATGATTTATCCTATAAGAAGTGTACCTATAATACATTTGTCCCTGCGATTTGAATTTCCAGACTCCATTTTCAAAGTGACTCTGATTGTAGCTTTGAGAGTTGTAACATACAGTGTCTCTTTTTCTCCACCTCTTCTGTACTGGCAAGAAACTCCTTGAGCAACTTCTTTTTGGTTCTTAGAAAATTCTTATTACATCCTCTGGAATCATATTTACACAGCTTGGAAGACTGATTTAGCCCTATATCTTCTTCTAAAGGTACACTCCCTATTTTTATTCCTCTTCCACTCGGGCCTAGGTTATCTTTTTTCAAGCAAATTTTTATTTCCAGTACAAAAGTTCAATTTATGCCCCTTATGAGATCAGAGCCAATCCCCTCAATGGCTAACTGTAACAGTTCTTCTCTAAATGCTGCAATCTCCTGAGGAGGCGGTTGATTTCTAAAGCTCTGGAATTTGATGTCTTCCAGAATCAGAGTCAGTAAACCACTCAACCTTGGTGAATAGGTGAAAGTCAATGAGAGGATGGCATCAACCTCTATTCCAGGAACTCTCAGCAGGATCTCAACTATCAGTATTGAAGCCTCAGACCTCGTTCTCCCCGGCAGATAAGTCTACCTGGGAGAGGAGTATCTCTGACATGGCACTCTTGTTCTCCTTGATCTCCTTATTCTTCCTGGGGGCTTGTTCGGACTCACTCAGATCGGACTCAGGTGATTCACTCATTGGTGCAAGTTCTCTCTCAGATGCAAAGCACAAGTTCCTTCTTTTCTGTATCACAGGCTATGATTCATTTGCAACCTCCTTCTTCCTTGACTGTGCACAGCCAATTTCCACTCCAGTCTCTTCTGCTGAGTCAGACTCTATACCACTCGCAACATTACCATCTCCCTCAGAGTCTGTACCTGGGTCATGTGTAGCTTGACCCCTCTAAGCCTTGACCTAGTGGGTATCCAGCCACTTCAGGAACCCCCACAGCTTGACTTTCCCTCTCTGGTTACCTTCCTATCTCAATTGGAATTACTTCAGGGAGAGGAGCTGTTTCATCTGAGGGACTGAGAGGCGTTGATTATGGGAAGAGTGGATCCAGTTTGGTACTCCTCCACATTTCACAGCAGTATTCATCACCAAAATCTCCTTATATGGTTCACACCACCGTGAGTCAAGTCTTTCCTTATGTGCTTTCGGACAAGCACCCAGGCTTTGGGGCTCAGGTCGTGTCAAGGGTTTTTCAAAGTCGGTTCTGTTGTCGCTTCAACCTGATGAGACACAGAACAAACCACATCAGCCAATCCATTACAGAAATCAAGGACCAAGTCATCTGTGATGTTTATCAAATTGTAAATGGCACTGCATGCGAGTGCATCGCCTTTTCCAGGAGGGTCTCAGAGGGCGACAACCCAGTTCTTCCATCAGGAATGCTACACAAGCTTATTAGGAACAAAGGAAACACATCAAGCCATTTTAAAGATGTCGAAGCATACTCTTTTGCCAGCCTCCCCTTTAAAGTCCCATTGATCTGCTCTACAATGCCTGATGCCTCTGGCCTGTAACTACAATGCAGTCTCTGATCCACACTCAGGGCAGGCCACAACAGCTTCATGATCTCGCTGCGGAAGTGAGTTCCTCTATCCGACTCCAAAGTAGTTAGAAATCCGAATTGAGGTATAACTTCCCACAGCCATAACTTTGCTACTGGGAGACTGTCACACCTTCCAGTTGGATAAGCTTCCGCCCACCGAGAAAAGATGCACACAACAACCCCAAAATTTCTCAATCCATTACATACAGGCATCTTAACAAAGTCCAATTTGATCTGATTGAAGTGACCCCCTGACCTTCCAATGCGGCTCAAGGCAATAACAGTTTTCTTCCCAGTGTTCATCTGCTGACATGTAACACACCAATAACACACTGCTTCTGCAATCACACGGAGCCTCGGTTTAAACCAGGTCTGCCTGAACAATCTCACTATTGTGTTTCTCCCTATGTGACCTGCTCCATGAATCTGCCTTGCCATTGGATTCAGAAAACAATCTGGTAACACCACCCTACTATCATCTGAGACCCATATGTTACCTTCTCCCTTCTTACAACCTGCCCTGATCCAATCCGCCTGTTACTGATCAGTTGCTTCCATTTGTAAAGGCCTAACTACATTCCATGTGTCTGCAACAGCTAGTATCATACTGAGTTTGATCTTCTCTATACTCTCGCCAACATGTTCTCCATTGAAAAGGCATGCATGTGTGGCACTATGACGAGCAGCTTTGTCCCTGCAGCAGTGTCCCGAGGGGATAAAATCATCTCCCTTCCCATGAGCAGCGTACTCTATGACTCCCACTTCCTATGATAACTGCAATACTTCCAAGAGTTGTCTCCCATATTTCCTGTTCCTTATGGGAGATCCTGATGGCATTAGGAACGCTCTCTGTGACCATAGCTGTCCGAAGTCATAAACAACACCGAAATCTTACTGGCTATCGGTATAGATGGTGACTCAGATCTGCTCATAGTCAAGGCATGCACGGGTCAAGGCAACGATTTTGCCCAATTGTGATGTTAAAAACAGCAAATGCTGCTCTCAGATTACCTCCATTGTCCCTTAGGCATGAACCACCAACCAAAAAGGACTTGGTCGAGATCAGACAAGGACTCATCGACTATGTCAGGTCTCGGCTTGGTGCAAAGCTCAGTAACATTCAGACAGTCATGTTCTTCACAAGCTTCCCCATCAGCATTTAGAACAGGCAACAAGGTAGGAGGCTTTAACACAAAACAGAGTTTAGAGTTACATTTTCTTCTGCAAGCAGCCACTGTTCATATCTTGTCAACCTGTTATTTGTCAAATGCTGTGTTTTTGTTCTCATCATGAGAAGTTCAACTGAGTCAGGTACATATACAGTAAGTGGATGAACCATCACAATGCTTTCATACAGTTCAATATTGACTTCTATTGCAGCATCTGACTTGAAACATTTGGGCAACGCTGAACCTACAGGATCTAATGTTGCTGAGAAATAGGCCACTGGTCTACGGGCACCTCCATGTGCATGGGTGAGTACAGAAAGAGCACAGCTTCATTTTTGTGGCAGAACCGCTAAAATGCTTTGTTATAATGAGTAAGTCCTAAAGCTGGAGTGCTACGGAGGCACTCTCTCAGCTCCAGGAAGACAAGAAAGCAATGGTTATCCCAAGGTACTGGATAACTCACATCTTTGTGGGTCAGCATCTACAAAGGTTTGCCATCAAGGAGAAATTCAAAATCCAATGTCGGCAGTAGCTAACAATTCCTAAGAACATCCAGACCTTTTTCTGGGAAGTAGGTGGATTTAATTTCATGATCACCTCCACTTCGGTGTCCCAAGTATTGAACTTCATTCAGACAGTACGGAAGTTTGCTCAGAGACACCTTATGCACTTTGTCAGCCGGGTGGTTCACTAAGGCAATAGTATCGTCCCTGCAAGCCTCCCGTGTTTCAGATGCTATGAGGAGGTCTTCAATTTTTATAAATAACTCTGAGTTTTGGGGCAAAACCAAACTCTCATGATTCTTCTGCGACCTGATTGAAGATGGATGGGCTTCCAGTATACCCTTGAGGGATATTACACAATGTTAAGATACGATTTTCCAGACAGAAAGCAAATGAAAACTGGCTTTCCTCATGCATTGAAATGGAGAAATATGCCTGACAAAGATTAATCACTGTGAACCAAACAGCTTTAAAAGGAATCTAGAATAGGATCACAGATGGATGTGGTACCACAGGACAACATGGAAGCACAATACTATTCACCTTCCTAAGGTCCTGGACTATGCAATACTTCCCGCTTGGTGTCCGCAATCTCCTGATGGGTGAATTGCACAGACTTCCTATGACCTCTTTCTGTATGCCCTGAGTGATCAGGAGCTCAATTTTAGGTGTAATATCTTCCACAGTTTCCGGGGAGCTGGTTGTACTCAGGTGTCTTACAAGTTGTTAATTAGATTGACTGGTTCTGTTTCCATTAGGTAAAGTCACCTTCTGAAGCAGACAAACCATGAACATAATTGGCTCCTGTATCCTTTTTTGTTTATTTACTTGAGCACTCAACAACAGCATCTATAAAGGTCCTGACGAAAGCCTTGCCCGATTGAGGTGCATTTCGGCTGAAACATGTTGACCACTATTTTCCACCACACAAATGCGGTTTAAATCTATACCGCTGGTGCATTGTTTTTAATCTTGACTGTGAGTGCATCTGAATAAAACCTTCATTCTGTGCTCGCTAGCTACTTTTATTCTGACATTCCTCACGTTACACCTACTATTTTTCTTTGCACCGCGTCCTCACTCACACTGTATTTCTCATCATTTGTGGATTTAGAATATCCCGATAGAGCAGAAACCAAAAACATCCCTGAACTCCTCCCTCTCAGAGAGGGAGTTGTAGCCCTCAAAGGAACTAGGTTTTTCCTTTGAGAGGAAAATCCCAAATGATGAAGAATTTCACCTCTGGTGAGTGAGGGATTACGTCCAAAAAGGGGAATTTCCCACAGCTAGGTCTGTGTATTATAGTCTGTATTTTTTTTGTATTTCTTTTCCAACAAAACCTTTCCTCTTATTTCATGTGTAAAGAAGACCCAAGGATTTTACAATTTTTTATGTCTAATACTATTGGGGATATAATTCTTTACAGGTCTTTAAAATTTCCTTAGGACCCTCCTGCTTCAAACTTATTTTTGTGTTAGTGTACTCAGGTGTTATCAGAAATTCTGCATTAGTCTTGATCTATGTGCGAACTGGCTCAACTCCTCTAAGCAGTCCAATTTCCTTTCCTGTGAAGTCCCATATGACTATAGAGACAGTGTCTCTCAAGTCCAGCGGCATGTCCTCACCTGTCAATAAAGGAAACATGGCCACACAATGATTCTGATTTACCAATTTGAAAACAATGGCCTCGGAATTAGTCTGCAACTCAATTTCCTTCAGTATACAATAGATGGTACAATTCAATTTGCACAGGAGGTCACGCCATAACAAAAAGACTGGACTTGAATCACAAACCACAAATTGATGGTGATTTTGAAAAGTTCAGATGTTCACCAGCACCTCTTCTGTCAAAGGTTTTGTCATTCTTTTGTTGGTAACTACTACAACTTGGATTGATTTTCCTGAGAGGGCTATGTTTGGGACTACTGCAGATCTCACAGTAGAGTGGGTATCACCAGTATCAATCAAGAATGTAATGGGATGACCATTTATGTCAGCTTCTACATATGGTCTCCTCTGGTCTACCTCTAACACTGCTCCAAGAAAACAGTCTTCCCTCAGGCACAGCCGTAAGGACATGTCCTGATCAAATCTATCTAGCGCTTCCACAAAATGCTTCTGATGGTACATTTGGTTGCCCTGTGAGATCCTCGGAGGTTGTGGCATTTGCACTAACTGATTCTGATTAACCCTGGGCAAAAAACTCTGATCCGCCAACGGAGTTTGGGAAGTTTCGGCAACTCCATGTTCCCAGTAGAACGGGGAGTTGCCGAAAAACTCCAGACTTTGCAATAGCACAGAGTTTTTTGTGATGGAGTGCCCAAAATGTGTTTGTGCACATGCGGGAGCAACTTACTGGCTGTCCGCGATTGCCGATGAGTTTTATTAGCCTTCCGCGAGTGCCACAAGAACTGCTAGGGGGCCACATGGTGCTGCAAGAGTTTGGTGTGGCCAACACTTCATTTGTGCGTGTTAGGTTTCAAATTCCCATCCCAGTAACACACTTGTTTCATGCTATATTAGGTTAGCAGTGTGTGGCTAAATAGATGCCATTTGAATTTACGTTATGCAACCCACTGAGTTGTTCCCGTAATGCAAAGGCTTCAGTTAGCGAGTGTGACTCCATTTTGCATTTCGTCATCCCTATTAGACCTGCTTAGACTGGGCCTGACCTAGGCCTCATTACTAGTACTGCTTTCCTCAGTGTCACACTGAAGTCGTTATTTTTTTCTCTTCTGTTCAAGGACTTACTAATGAATAGGCCATTCTGCCCTCGCATATCTATCTGAGTGTGGTTTCTGCTCCCACGTTAGGAGATGCTGTGACCCAGCAACGTAGCCTTGGATCGCAGAATATATGTACCCATCTGGCAGGTATTAGCTCATCCACTGTGTCTCTCTGTACATGTTTGGCCCAGGTGGTAGTTTTCTATTGTGGGTATTCTTTGAGGCTTCTCAGGAGGAATTGTTACTCACTGTAGACTGTTGGGGGGCCAGTCCCACAGCAGATATCTTAGGGTGCAGGTCAGGATGGACTCTTGTACAAAGTATGGCTAATAAAATATGTGTTTGTATTCCCTACTGTCTGACCAACTCTACATTCTTGGGAAGGCATAGCAGGTAATTTTAAGTAACCCGGGTGGCCCCTAGAGACCACTTCCTTCATGCGCGCCAGCTGACTTCCGGCAGGGTTGTTTGATGAACGTGTTCCAGAATGAGCAGGATCTAATGCGACTGCTATCTGGACATGGTTTTCCTCGAGCAGCATCAGAACCTTTTCGAAATGACAATTTGGAGTAATAAAAATCCTCAAATTGACATTTTGCTTTACTTTTTTGTGCAGGGACTCCTTTTCATTTTTTAAATTGTTTTTTTCAAGTGCCCCAGAGCCTCCAACTTCTTGTTTCTGTCCAGCAGGCTCCTCCCAGTGCTTTGTTTATCTCCTGGTCCGCTGCATAATATACCATTGGATTTAAGGACTTTGATTTTGAGATTTCACAAGTAAGTTGGAAAACTGGTGTTGCTTGTTTGATTGGGGCCATGCATCTAGATTTATATGTACTTTTCATATATTTTAAAAAAAGAATTATGGTGGTGGGTGGCCTGCAGTTTCAGTAGGGCCTAGTTGTTTCTTTGTAAGTAATTTAGGAAACATGTTGCACAGTTCACTACATTTTCTCCATGTTTTTAAATCAATTTGCAACATTGATTTAATTCACTATGTAGCCCAGTAGTCAGTCAATAGGCTTTCCTCAGCCAGTAGGCCCAGAGCTAATCATGGGTGCATGAAACAACTGTTTCTGTGGTGTCTGTTGAACTAAAGCATCATTAAGGGCATGGATGCCATTGAATTCAAATGCAAAGGGGCCCATTAGGTTGACGGGCAGATTGCCCCACCAGGCTTGCGGTAGCCACCGCCGGCCTCGCGGGGACAATCCGCCTGCTATCCTCTCATAAATTACCCCGGTCATATTAGTATGGCGGGAGGACCGCGGCGGACGGAAAGACCGTCTGCCGCTTTTCCGCCCCGGTCGCCTTGCGGCCAGGGCGGAAAAGGTTTAATATGGCGGCGGTGTCTATTCGACACCGGCAGCCATATCATCATGGGCTTAGTTAGATATCTTTCCGTGGCGGCGATGCAACCACAGAAAGGCATGCATTCTGGGGGCACCCTAGAGTGAAGGAGAGGTGGGGGTGCACACGGGGGGTACGCATTTACATTAACCAAGCGGCAGGCACCGCGTGGTGCCTGCCGCTTTGTTAATGCAAATGCATTTGTGCATTGTTAGCATTGTGGCAGGCGGTGCTGAGAGCACCGCCCGCCACATTGCTAACAATGCAGGATGCGCCCACCACAGTGGTGGGCGCATCCTAATATCCCCCACAAGACCCCCGCCCTTATGGCGGGCGGTCCCAATACTTGATGGGATGGCGGGCGGACTAAGTCTGCCCGCCATCCTAATGACCCCCAAAGTGTTTTTTTGTGGAATTTGACTTGTTTCATGTGTGTTAATGGCTTTGTTGGGTGTGTGTGGTTATAACTGGCAAACCTTTTTAGCCCTGTGGAATATCGTTTTTAGCATTGTTTCATTGAAGATATATAGTTTTGCCTGCATTCTTTGTCTGGCCAGTGTATGTGTGTGTGTAATAGTAGTCCCCAGAATTTGTTTTGGCTACCCATGTGGCTAGGGGCTAATTTAGAATAGTCTGTGGCCATGGGCCTGCTTGTGTTTATTGTTTTCCAGGCCTTCTGCTTGTTGTTGTGACCATGTGGCCTGCATGTCTTCCCTTTGTTTCTCTCAGTTTATTGCTTCTTGTTGTGATGGCCTGGACATGTGGCTGGTGGCAATTTTGTGAAGGCAGCCTTAGGCCTACATTGTCTTCCCTTCTTAGGCTTATTGCTGCTTGTGGTGGCCTGACCAATTGGCTGCAGCCATTTTGTGCATTCAGACAGTGTGCACCTTTGCATGATGGTTGATCAATCAGATAATAGCAGCTTAATAAATTACTAATTAAGCGCTTAAGGTATTTTTATTTTTCACTTAATAATAATTATTTATTAATTAATTTTTTTTTTCATTTTAATGTTTTACTTTTTCCATTTTGTTTAATATTTTTATATTTTCAATGTTATTGTTTTCAATTTTTTTTTTCATTTCAGTTTCAAAGTGACATGATTTACCATCAATGAACCATTATTAAAAACCCCATGTCTGCTATATGACATATAAAACAGTATTATTTGTCAAGGGATTGTTCCAATGAAATTTGTCAGCTGCAGATCTCTGAGTGCCACATCTCACGTGATGTTCAATGCCAAACTGTTACATTTTAATTTTTGTTGTTGTTCTTATTCTTTCCTTTCCTTTCTGAGTGTACCTTACTGTACAGTACACCATAATTGTTGGTTTTCAAAGTTTCACAAGTGGTTACACTGTATTGTACATTTTTTAATAACTGAGGTAACACTAACAAGTGTGACCACACACTAAATTATATATATTATATTTGTTTGTACTAGTAATTATAGAACTACAACAATGCCTTGTTTCACTGGCGTGATGTGTGACCAGAGACATATCTTTAACTTGTGAATCTAAGACACGTACTGCTGGCTGCTAACTGACAGCTGACAGTTGGGTTGCTGGAGGGCGCACAGCAAGCTGGCCACTCTGTAGAGCAGCTCCACCGGCCGAGCCCATAATCCGCCCATTATCCTTGCCATCCTGCCCTGATTTTTGCCCTGCCTGCAGGCGCTGCACTGTGGAGTGTTGCGGAGCACTCTGGCTGGAAAATTCGCACTGCAGAGGCGACTCCTGAACAGCTAAGAGGAATGTAAAATTCTGGGCCTGCGCCGGCAGCATGGCGGACTGGGATGTGCTTTGAGCAAGCCACTAAGGTAAGCTGCAGGTTACCCTGTTTTCAGTTCAGGCCAGTTTGCAATCCATAGATGGAAAGATTGACCACCTGAATTTGCGCATGGATCATATGTCCACGAAACTGGACAAGCATGCGCTGCGCTTTGGGGAAGCAGAGACCCGTATTCCTGATGCTGAAGACGGCCTGGAACAGGTGACCACCAAAGTGATGTTTATGGAAAAGGTGCTGGCTGTCATACAGGCCCTTAATGAGGATTTGGAAGCCAGATCACGTTGCAACAAAGTGCGCATTACGGGCCTGCCAGCGTCCACAAACACAGGCCGACTTCAGAGGTATGTGGAACATCTCCTTCGTGAGGTGTTTGGGGCAGAATAGTTGTCCCAGGTCCTGATTGTAGAACGGGCTCACCACTTCCTGGCTGCCCGTCCTCCCTGGGCGCCCCGCCGCTTCCCATCATTGTCCGACTTTTGAATTATAGGGACCAGGACACTGTTCTCCATATGGCTCGCGAGAAGGGTACCATTGTCCATGAGGGGAACACCCTCGCCTTCTACCCACACTTTACTATGGCAGTTCAGGAAGCTCGGAGAGAGTATCAGCCTGTCAAGAAACTGCTCATTATGGCTCAGGTACCATATGCCATACTGTATCCTGCGCGGTTGCACATAGAGGACAATGGAAAATACAAGATCTTCACCTGCCCGAAATCAGCAATGCATTTTGCCAAAACTCTCACTCATCGGAGCCGGTCCCCAAAATCTGTGGTGGGGGTGATGGCAGGGTACTAGTGAAATGGCAGACGAGCAGTGACATCTACAGGCTATATGTGAGGGAGCCGGGGTATGCCTTTGCTTTGTTTCATAGCTAAGATGGCATCAATCAACCAGGTTCCCACACTGAACTCTGACGTGAGCGCAGCCGACATTCGCTATGCTCTGGTCTAATGATGATAATATTATATTCATTGTTTAAGTCTGCAATGTTTACCATTGGGCGCAGCCCTAGCAGTGTTCCGTGATGTAACATTAAAATGGCCGGGAGGGGATTTCACACTGGCTCGGCCACCTCCTGTCTCCCTGGGAGGTACACTGTGCTCTGGTGCACCCCTTATAGGTATTCCCCACAATTGATTACTCCCTCGACATTGCGCTTGGGAATTGTTCTTTGGGGTTCAGGATGTCTTTAGCAAGTTCGGGCTGCTGAAGTGGGTGGGGGTTGATGGTGGGTGGGAGGGTATTATAGGGGTTGTTTATGTGGATGGTTACTTTCTCAATCTCTTGGGTAATGCATGTGCATTCTAGGAGGCTGACATGTTTTCACATGCTACAATGTTGTAGTGAGTCTGTTTGGGGCTCAGGATAAATTCTGTCTCAAGTATATTTTGCTATATCTGTGCATAATAATGTAATGTCACTCTCTTGTTTAACATGAAATGTGCGGGGGTTTAACATGCCAAAAAAGATATGGCAGGTAATAGCCCATTTGTATTGTCGTGGGATCAGCATTGCCCTTCAGCTAGACACGCATCTGACGCAGGCTACCGATAAAATGGTGGGGATTCACTGGGCTGGCTATTGCCTTGCCTAGGCCTCCTATAGCTGTGGAGTTCTCACACTTGTCAAAAAAGGTCTTCCCTTCACCGCAATCCAGACCTGTGTTGACACAGCGGGTCGTTATGCTGTGGTACATGGGAAACTGACGATCAAACAAGTTACCATTGTCAGCACCTGCGGTCCTAACATAGATGACCCTACTTTGTATTAGCATCTTCTCGCTGTTCTGCAAGGTCTGCCAGATGCTATGGTTCTCTGGGAGGAGACCTAAACACGCACCTGAACCCCAGCAAGGATAAATCCAGTGGCAGGGAGGGACATTCTCCCCGGGTGGCTTGTGTAATCAATAATGGAATGGCTGACTTGGGACTATTGGACATATGGCGACATAGACATGAGGAGACACTCAATGGCACACACATTTCCACAGCACATTTATTTATTTATTTCTGTTTTTACGTATTCCCGAGAGGACTGGGTTTCCATAGTCCAATCTTGACTGCACCAATGATTGGGTGGCTTGTTTGAGATCTTTGGGCGGAATGAACGGTTTTATTTTGTTTAGTAGCTTCAGATTGAGGAAGGGGATTTTTGCAGAGCTCTTAATGTGTTTGGTCATGTCCAGCTTTGAGTCTAGCGTGATGCCTAATGAATTAACAGAGTCAGGCAGGGTGAGGTTTACATTGAGTGCATCAATAGCTTTTAACCACTCAACCATTTGTGGGTTCTCTTCTTTGTTCAATGTGAGGAGGAGTTTGGTTTTGTCCGGATTCAGTTTTAAGTGGTTACTTGACAGCCAGAGTTGCACTTCCCTTAGTATGTCATTGAGAATTTGAATGTCTTTAGCAGAGGAGATTTGAGTATCATCAGCATATAGGTGGATGGGAATGTTAGCTTTTATGAGTAGGGTGGTGAGGGGTTCATGTAAATGTTGAAGAGTTGAGGGGAGAGCACTGCCCCTTGGGGGACTCCCCTATTGACTGGGTGAAGGTCGGACTCAAATCTTTTGATTTTGATTCGCGGGGAGTTATTGTGAAGGAATGAGGAGAACCATTTGAGGACCACCTCGTCTAGACAGGCCCTTTCTTCGAGAGCCTTGAGGAGAAGTTTGTGATCTACTGTGCAGAATGCTGCAGATAGGTCTAGGAGAATGAGGAGGCAACATTGATCTGAGTCAAGTGATTTGTGGATATCATCGATTATGTTGAGAATCGTGGTTTCTGTGCTGCAACCTTTCCTAAATCCTGACTGATGGGAGTCAAGGAGGTTGGCATTGTCCAAGTGTTGAGTTAATTGTTGGAGTACACATCTTTCTAGGATTTTGAAAAGAAGAGGAAGGTTGGAGACGAGTCTGAAGTTGTTTAGGTCACTTATGTCCAGACCTGGTTTTATCAACAGTGGGATGACTTGTCCCACTTTAAGGCAATCTGGAACGATAATGGTTTTTAGGGAGCTGTTTATAATCTTGCACCAGAGTGGGGCTAGGGAGAGTTTCAGTTTTTTGGTAAGTTGAGCAGGTAGAGCTACACTTCTGGAATAGGATGGAAGAGTGACCAGGGTTTACTGATGGGAAAGGCAGCACTACCAAACACCCCAACCGGGCTACAATTGATGTTCAGTGAGCGCTCGATCTTGGAGATCTTATCATTGAAGAAATTGGTGAAGTTGTCGCACCGTTCTTTGGATGCCTCCCCTAGGGACATATCAGGTTTGGAGGTTTGTTGTCTGATGATATTAAATAGATCCTTGGGTCTGTTTTTTGCGCTATCCAGTGCGTAGCGGAAAAATGTGGATTTTTTGTTCTTGATATGACTGTTGTTCTTCTTCCAGACTGTTCTGAGTTGATCGCGATGGATGGTAGTAGGCATGATCCTCCAGAATCTTTCTGTGGCTCTTAGTTGTCTCCTTTCTTCATTGATGTCTGGGTCGAACCATGATCTGGACGGAATAGCTTGATTTTTTAATTTTATTTACGAGTGCTAGTTGGTCAAGCAAGATTCCCATATTCGTGTTATAGAACGAGGTGTGTAGAGAGGAGATCATTGCCGCTGGGTAGGAACACATTTAGCTTTTCTTCCATGATGCCCAGGGGAATCTGGGAGAGATTTCGTGACCATTTGGGAGGGTCTTGTACAGGTGGCAGGGATAGTACTCTTTGACTGATGTGGAATAAGATCATGTGGTGATCCGACCGGTCCACTGGAAGAAGGTTACTCCTTTGTTGTGAGTTTCCTCTGGGCAGTGTTTTGATAGATTATTGTCACAGAGGAGATTATTTAGAGATTGAATTAGTGTGTTGTTGGCTTTGTCCCAGCGTAGGTTAAGATCACCCAGGATTAACTTGTTAGTGTCGTTGATGGCGCAATGGGCAATCAGGTCGGATAAGTGTTCCCGAATGTAGGGGTTTTGCCTGGTGACTGATAGAGAAGGTGACAGACTAATGGGCTATTATCTTTAGTCTTGATGTTTACAGAAAGACATTCAAAGGAGCTATACTTGCAGGAGTCCATTACAGCGATGTCGATGTCGTCCTTATGGATGATAGCTCCATCTCCACCTCGTTGATCTTTTCTATTTTTGTTGATGATGGTGAAACCTGGGGGCACAAGCATATCTAAGCATGGTGGGAACATCTCATTTAGCCATGTCTCAGTGATGAACGCAATGTCTAAGTCCTGCGAGAGGATGGATTCTGCAAATTCCGTTGCATGCTTGGGGGCTGATCTACAGTTGATGAGCATGCAGTTAGTGGATAGCTTCTTTTTGCTAGGCTATTTTCCTAATGGGGCCCTCGGTATGGTGGAGAGGGAGGTCGGAGATCTAGTGATTTTCGAGGGGGGTAGTCTCTTCTGAAGCCTGTGATCACTTGAATTTTGGATTTAGGGGAGGCTGTGGGAGGAGAGTCATATGTGGAGGCTAGATCCGCTGCTTCTTCAGAGGACATTGCTGCTTTAGTTCTAAAAGGTCTGTGTGTCTGGATCTCAGTATCGTTACTTGGGAGACTCTCTACCATGGATGCGGGGGATTTGACTCTTGTGTGAGTCTGTGACAGGATATCAGTGTTGATTTTAGTGTGCCTCGATTATTGGCTGATAAGTGAGGGGGCAGCGGGCTGGGTGTCAGACATGGAGGTATAGCCACACACACTTTCCGATCACTGTCCTGTCCGCCTCACTCTCTGTATACCACAAACTTTCCCCAGGTCCTTCACCTGGCGCTTTTGACCTGAAGCACAGCTGGACCTTTTCTATCAGGAGGCAATTTCTGGGGCCATTACACAATATTTTGCGCACAATAAAGGCTCTGTAGATAGCGCTGGGGTGCTCTGGGAAGGGTTCAAAGCTACTAATTGAGGCACCTGCATAGGTACATCAGCTGGCATTTTAAAGGACCTGCAAGGCCAATTGACTAAGGGGAAGGCTACTCTCACAAGACTGGAGCAGGACTATGAGATTGCGCCCTATGAGTCGACCCTGGCATCCATGAAGGCTGCTATAGTCGAACATGTGAAGCTGGGAGAGGAGGAAATGAGACACATCTCTAAACGTCATGTAGTTCGCGCTTATGGGGAGGGTGGGAAACCGGGACAATATTTAGCCACTAAGAGAAAACACCGTATGGACCAAAACATCATCACTAAGATTGCGGACGACAGAGGTCGAGACCATTATAGTGCCCCAGACATTACAGATCCATTCTGGCAATCATATGCAAAATTGTATACCTCACAAGGTGAGACAGATACTGTTGAACTTGATACTTACCCATCCCAGGTGACCATCACATGGCTGTCGGATGTTAAGAGATAATGTCTCAGCCAGCCGATTACACTGGAAGATATCAGAATGGCAATGTACGCCCTTCCCAACAAGAATATGCCGGGTCCTGATGGGTTCCCCAGCGAATTTTTCAAGACGTATGCAGAGGAACTCACCCCCATACTTGTTAGAAATGTATGTCAAGACTTATGATCGGGGTGTTGTTTCACCGTCTCTAGGTGAGACGCTCATCATCACATAACTTAAGAAGGATAAACCGCCCACTAGTTGTGATTTGTACCGGCCATTATCACTCATTAACATGGATGTGAAAATCCTGTAAAAGATTTTGGCCAATTGCCTCCAGTCGCTCATGCAGAATCTGGTACTGCAAGATCAATCTGGCTTTATTCCTGCTCGTTCCACCTCCCATAATTGTTTGCTATGTTTCACACCCTGGATCCCGAACTGCCAGCGGCGGCTGTCATGCTTGACGCCGCCAAGCCTTTTGATTCAATAGAGTGGGGTTATCATTTTTATGTATAACAGCGGATGGATTTTTCCCCTCTCTTTGTTCATTGGATGCAGCTTCTGTATGCAGACCCCATGGCACGAGTCCGGGTGTAGGGCTACACTTTGGACCCTATACAAATCACCAGAGGAACCCAACAGTGCTGTCCCCTGTTGCCGCTTTAGTTTGTCCTGACGCTAGACCCGCTGGCTTGCCTTATTAGGCAATGTCACAAATATGCGGCTCTCAATTTTGTGCTTTGGCCGATCATCTTCTCTATATATGCGGATGATATGCTGTTTTTTATCCGCGAACCCCACATCTACCTGTCGCTGGTTCTGCGTGAATATAATCGCTTTGCTCGATTTTCTTGGCTACGTATTACTTGGACTAAATCTGTGGTGATGCCACTGACAGTGTGTACATTTCCGCACAAACCTGAATTCCTCCTTGTATGGGCAGAAGAGTTGTTTAAAT
Source organism: Lissotriton vulgaris (assembly GCF_964263255.1). NCBI lineage: Eukaryota > Metazoa > Chordata > Amphibia > Caudata > Salamandridae > Lissotriton > Lissotriton vulgaris. The sequence goes on from NC_141685.1 coordinate 1,229,922,969, forward strand.
ACTTAGGGGTATGGGTCCAGCGGGATCCAGATATAGTTATCCGAGAGAACTATGGAACTGCTCCTACAGGGCTAGAACAGGTGGTGGACAGATGGGTGAAACTCCCTCTTTCTGTTGCAGACCGCATTGCACTAATAAAAATGGTAATACTTCCTAAGTTTTTATATCTTTTCAGTAACATACCGATCCCACTCACCAAACATTTTTTTTAAACTGTATGCTCCCTGTGTCTCTGGCTGATCTGGGCAGGTCGGCAGGCCTGGGTAGGTTGGAGGACTCTTACTCTCTATTAAAAGCGCTAGGGCTTCAGTGTGCCCGATATTTATCTATATTATCTTTGCGCTCATGCACAATACGCACACTTTTGGCTCACATCTCACAATTTTATCCTGCATGTGGCGGTGGAACATTGGGGCGCACATCCCATCCTATTGACCTCTCAATTAACACACAAATGTAGGACTATGTCTGAGATGCAATTAACATTACTTACTCGACAATTACAGCCTGGCAGGTGTTGGGCCGTGCAGCCGGTAAGTTACCACTATACTCCCCGCTGCTGCCTCTCGCTTACCACTCTGACATATCGGTAACACACGAGAAGGGAGCTAGGCGCACAATGGCATTGGTGGGAATTACCAAGTTACAAGACCTCTATCCCAATGGCAAGTTTTTGACCACTGACGACACTGACTATATACAAAACAAGACACCGCTCTTCATTTTTTTATTTCACAGGGTGAAAAAAGCTCTGCTAGCCAATTACCCCACGTTTCTGGCAGAAGCGCCAACGACGAAGGCAGTGCAGACACTTCTTATAAGCCCTACCCGACACAAGCTTGTCACTAAATTCTACCATGCGGCTAAAGAGGATAGGCTTCCCCATGCAATAGGAGTCTGGATAAGTGAAATGAAAATCTGGACCCAAAGTTCACGCAGAAAGAGTAGGAATATTGCTGTCAACTAACTAGTGCCCAAACCTCTAATGGGAATATGTGTATCATACATTTTAAATACCTTCATCAGGTTTAATATACACCACACAAACTTTTGAAATATGGGCTATGGGACTCTGAAGCTTGTAAATGGTGTGGGGCCATGGGGGCAGATTTTTTACATCTAGCTTGGGCCTATAGGCAAGTGTTGGAATACTGGGCCGATGTGATTGCCAAATTGTCTAAGATGATAGGGATCGACTTGCATTGTTCCCTGCAGATATGCAATCTGGGCCTCATCCCTTTCCTGAAGGGTGTAACAGGCAGGCTGGCAAGGGTGGCACTGCTTATTGCAAAACGACGAGTTGCGATGGTGTGGGAGAGCACACAGAGTCCAACAGCAGAGCAGTGGCTCAGGGACTTTGCATACTGCAGAGAAAATCTAGTGCTGGGTGCGGAGGAGCTGCCATTGTCCACCAGGCCAAATTACATCTGGGAGTCCCTATTGATAGATTTATGTTCTGTTGCACAGCCAGATGCCTCCGACAATGCTTCTCTTTGAACATAATTTATTGTGATTACATGTGAGGAATGATATATGTAACTATACCATCTAAGAATACATTGCAGCCATGTGATGTTAATGGCTGTTTTTTCCTATAGTTGTACTCTTTGATGCTCTACGTGTACACTGTATGAGACTTTATGAAAATCGATTAAAAAAAAACTTGACAGCTAACAGCTTCAAGTGGGCCTCAAGGAAAAGTACCGGTACCAAGAAAGTCAAAGTTGCCAGTGAGAAGAAGAAGGCACTGCCACTTACAACCACTGCATGTCACCCAAGAACTTTTTTGGGAAACCAAAAATTGTGCCTTCAGCAGCAGTGTCAGGCGAGCAAGCCGGGAACAGCACCCCCGCATCAGCCAACCCACCCTATCAACCTAGGCCCAAACCCATGTCTGTCGCAGAGGCAGCCAGTCTAATCACAACAGCGCTGATGAGCAGTGACATTGAAATTATTTATCGTTTTGGCAAAGTAGTACCAAATCAATGAAGGAAACTCAGATAAGTGGGCAACAATAGCTGCAACCACCAGTAACAGTTCTTCCCGAAGTAGGGGCAGTCCAGTAGATTGAGCTTCCTGCTGGGGAAGAAGAGCAAGCCACTCTGTGAGAAGTTGGCCTGATATATGATGTCTCCAATTCTGGGGGCACCTTGTATCAGTCCAAACAATCCCTTATGGTTATGGTTGTAAGTCAACCTTATAGACAAACTATTCTAAGGGTAGCATGGACTAAGAAGCCTTAAAGGCTTAACTCAAGAGGGCATGTGAAGCCAGCTGTTTTACCAATCACAATCCTGTAATATCAAATGAAAGGACACCACACAAGTTATATATTATAAAAATATATGTATTTATTACTAGAATAATTCTCTGTACTCTTTATGAGTGCAGAGGCACAAGCGTTTAAACAAAAGCACAGTTAAACATGTAAAAGTTGCACAATTATGGATGAGGCCGGGGGGCCACGCTAACCATATATTAAAAAAGTGGTATAAGTATAACTAATCGAACAGTGGTCCGACGTAGGGCCTGGGGAATCACTGGGACCAATTGGGACTAGCAATGCTGAAGTCGGGAAAAGCCCGCGGGAATCGGGTGCAGCGCTGAAAGCACACACATGCACCAATGCAAAGTCAATGGTGCGTAAAAGTTATCGAGTTACTGATTTAAGAGTCTTCCGACTGGACTAGAAGTACAAAACTTTAGGCTTAGACACTAGAGGTGTATACCACTACAGGAGCACCGGCGTTCAAGAGTTACCTCACCCACAGCAAGCGGGTGCACAGGTGCAAAGTCGTGTCGGCTTTCGTCGTGTAGATCTATGGAGCCTGTAGATGATGATGCTGCAGGCGGCCAGAAGAGAAGTGTCTGGTGGGATCCAAGGGTGGATCGAAGATGAAGAGTACCTGGAAGCAGAGGGGACAGAGTCTGGGTCATTCAGCAGTGACCAGGGGGGAACCAGGAAGGAACCAGGCAATGTCGGGCGCAATCAGGTGGTTGATGTGAAGTTTGTCTCCGCTGCCACGTGGACTCTGGGGCACCGAGGATGTCCAGGAGTAGGTCACGAGCTCTCCTACAAAGGCTCTCGCAGTCAGCAGTGTGGGCTTCCGGATTGGAGCAAACAAACCTTGGCAAGATCGCTTTTTACTCGGATCAGCAAGGTCAGAGCAGGTACTCCTTTTCAGGGGAGTGAGGGCCAGTCCAGAGCAACCGGACTGGCAGAGCAACTTCAAAGGTTCATCGGTACTGGGGCCACTAGCCAACGGGCAAGCAACCGGACCAGCGCTTCAAGCAGGAAAATGCAGAAGGGCCCCACGCGGCACTTGGAGAGTGTAGAGGGGTGAGCTTCAGTGCAAAAGCTGCTCGGGCTGAGGCTTCTCAAACCCTAATGCACAGCGTCGAGGGAGCCTCCGGAGCTGCACGGTCAGCACTTTGTAGTTTTTCCAAGATGGCTGGCCCCCGCTTCAGGTCACCTCCACGGGTCTCAGACTCGCTGGGACTGTGTATCGGGCTGTAGCAAGGTGGGAAAGCTGGGTCTTGTTGATCTCTGTCGCTCGAGTTCTGGCAGGAACTGCAACAAAGCAAACGGTGAGGCGCTGGATGGTGCCTGTTTGCACAGGGTGGTCACTCCTTGACCACAAAGGAGATTCTTCAGTCTTCTACGTCGAGTAGGATGTTGAAGGGTCCAGAGTTTCATTTCATAAGTTTCAGTCAGGATAAATCTGATGTTCGTTGGCACTGCTCCCACCTTTATTCCAAACTGGGGGGCTGGATTACCTGCTAGGTCCCTCCTATGGGTGGGACCCAGGAAGGGGGTGGTTACACCCCTTTCCCTTTGTCCAGGGTCACGCTGGGACTGGGGCTGGAGTGCCCCAGAACCGGTTTGACTGGAATTTGCCCGGGGACACATTGTGCGCCCCAGGCAGTGTCTAGTTTCTTTAAACCCTCCCTGCTACAATCCACTATCTCCTGTCTGGGGTGGTGTGACACCTCCCTGTGACAGGATACCTATTTTCCAGGCCTCCCCTGCCGGAGTTTCGGTCAGCAGCAGGAGGTCAGACTTGTGTCTGTGGCAGGAGCATCCATTTTGTGATGCTGGGGCTCTAGTTAGGATTAACCTCATTTTAGCAAAGTAACATGTCTTCTCCCTCTAGAAGGGTGGAATGCTACCCCCGTCACCAGGACTGGCGAGGGGGGTAGTATTCCAAAGCATATGACACCTTACACGACATGTTTTGATAAAGCCAAACCAAAGTTAGCAAGTAACAGCGAGGATTATAATGCACTTAAGAGTATATGGTATGGCAATGTCCCGGAACAGCTAAGGGAATTGGTCCCGACAGCTGCAGACAGGCTCAGCTCATGCTAGAGCACCATCTCACATAAAACCAAGCACTCTGCCTCCAGGATTGTTAAGGTGAGGTAATTGAAATTTTTATGGTCAATTGTGTCCCCTAACGTGTACCCCAACGGCTCCATGTACAAGTTTTAAGTACATGTAATTTCCCTCCACAACCGAATCTGAAGACGCAAATACATTTGCGTCCAACGTTAACATGTCCTCTATCAGATCCACCATGGATGGATCGATAATTCAGTTCCTAAGTATGCCGTGCCACCGTCTTTACATGGTGCACTTTCATGTTTTTTCCTGGCTCTGCCGAGCTAGGCCCTGATTTCTGCCTTCGAGCCACTTCTGTCTCTGCCTCTGAAAGCTGCAGCATGGAGATGCATCCCTGACCTCTGCCTTACTTCCTGCCAAGCGAAGCGGTGCCTGGCTCAGCCTGGCCTGCCTGCCAAAACAGTATTTTGCCTTCAAGTTATCTGTCTAGCCTCCTCAAAAACACATTCCTGTCTAGTGATTTAGGTAAACATATCCCCGGCTGCAGAGCAAAGAGCAAGTCTTCCTGTCTCCGTGCAAGTAATTTACAGTTCCCGTTGCCATAGTAGGCCCATGGCCCCGCACGTAGACACGCAGACACCTATGCACGCACTAGCATTCAGTATAGTATAGCCTCTGCCCGAGAGACCTTTTACTCCAGATAAAACATCCTCCAAACATGAGATACCAGATATGTTATAGGTCCAGGTTGTACTGACATCCCAGACTTCTGTCTCCCTTAGTAGTGTTAAAGTTCTCCCCAGTTACACGTCTATATCACGTCATACTAGTTGCGCGCGCATCCGCACTTCCTGCTGACTTTGCAGAATCCTCTATGCATCCACCCACTTATGACACTTTTCTGTGACGTTTCTAGTACACGCCTTTGTGCACACCCTTGTACACGCCTTTTCTGCTACGCACATGTGTTCTTATCATATACATTTCACTTGTCACACCTACTGTATTCACTGCCATTGTGTCATTTTACTATATATGTCATGTACTGTTAATAAATCGTTGACATCTTTCTGCCATCATTGCATACCCCCGAACCCTTGTATTGATGGAATTGATTTCCATGGCTCGAGTCATTTTTTGATTAAAGCCCTTATGACTCAGACACCACGGACTCTGCCTCTCATTTGATTGAGCTATTCTTTACTTGTCTGAAATTATATGGCAAACTCGTATACGGTAAAATATTTACCACATAATTTGGCGCCCGAACAGGGACCCCTCCCCCACCCCACGCGCCGGTGATGCGTCGCAGGCCTTGCCCCCTGCCACAGCCGTGACGGACCCCATGCGCATCTGCAGGTTTTCCTGTATCTCCCTCAGGCCTACGGAGGTGACGGAGACTGCGGTCGACATCCAGACGAGGCGGTGAGGAGTGCGGAGGATCCCGACCAGAGCCCAGCCGAGAGAGCAGTGTCCGAGGTATCGAGAGGCCCACCTGTAGTGTTGAGGCGCATGCGTAGTGCGCAGCAGCAGCAGTGACATCGTAGCGGTCCAGTCCAGTCGAGTTTCCGAGGCCTTCCGTTCCGTGCTTCCCGGTGAGTACCGTTGTTAGGGACGCATCAAGACGGGTGCATTAATTTGTGTCCGGTCAAGACGGGTTTGGGTACACAGATCCAGTCTGCACTGTTTTAGCAGTGTATCTGTACTGTTTAGCAGTGCATCCAGTATTCAGTTAATTCAGTTATTCAGTATTTATGTTGAGTCAGTATTCGTTCGAAATGTTTCAATGTGTTTTAATGTCGTGGTATGAGTGATTGTTTGCATCTCTATACTGTGTTTATTGTGTTTGCGTCTAGATCTAGGTAGCAATGCCTTTGTTCTCAAAGTTACGACAGATAGGAACAAGGAAAGGGATACTTGAAGAAGCAGTTCCCATCCCGCCTAGGGACACTCCTGGATATTTTATGTACCACAAGCATGGCTTAGATGCCATTCTATACTTAGACTTGTGGGTGGACTATACCAAGGACTTGGGAGAGAATCAGAAATGGCCCGTTACAGGGACATGGGATGCCGAGTGCATCATGAGAGTAGAGGAAGCATTGTGGAAAAAGAAAGCCAGACAGTCACAGAAAGATGCCATTGAACTATGGCAGTAATGATAATATGATTGATTTCTGTATTTGCCCCTCTTCCATTGAAGGTAGGAAGAAAGGGGGCCTCAGGACTAATCAGACCATTCACAAAACCCAAATAATTCCCAAATAATATTTCGTTTAAGTGGTCCCCGCACTTAGTATGATCAAAGTGACTAAACATAATATTTTTATCAAGATTAACTCCACAGGTCCCTTTCTCTCCTTTAGTACATAAGGAACAATTAAAATCTCCAGCCAATATAACACAGGCTTCCTTGAATCTCCCATCCATCACAGTTTTAACATCATTCCCTAGTGTTCTAAAAACATTGTCAATGTCTATTCCTTCGACGTTGTTATAAAATGTTATCAAGACTAAAACCTTCACTTTATCAACTGCAATCCGAATAATGTGATAATACATATTGTTAGAGACTACTTCTATTTTTGTGCATCCTAGCATGTTAGAAACATAGGTGCACAGGCCTCCTTTGGCCCTAGCTATGCGTGAACCAATTGCTGGGGAAAAATAAGTTCTATAACCATTAATATGAACTGGTTCTACTGCCCATGACTCCTGTAGACTAAAAACATCGTAGGTATTCAGCAGTTTGACCCAATTTTCATTTTCCAGTTTGGATCTTAACCCTACAATGTTCCAACTCATAAATGACTAAGTTCCCTCGTTTATTTGGCTAGCCACTATATCTATTTCGCTATTGTGCTCAAGGATAATCCCTGAGGGAATTTCATTGCAATTACCATTACGACACACAAGTTCCCGCCCCTTGCTCATGGGCTCCACTGTATCTATCTCATTGTTTACAAAGGTGATTCCCATCCCACGGTCCTCATGCTTTAGCCGGTCACAGGAGATAGAATTGGTAGTTCTAGAATCAGTGGGCAGTCAATCAATATCCTCTAGCCCTTGCAAAGTATTATACTGATTTGATAATGGTATATCAAAATTGAAGTTATCTCCATGTCTAGTCCTGTACTCCCCTTGCTGCCATAAGTGAGGGTTGATCATTCTAGGCCTCATTGCCAGGTAACAATGGGTCAGATCCACAGTTTGAATCCCACCAACATCATTATCGGAGTTCCAATTACATATAAATCTTACCACGTGTCTATCTCTGAAGTTAATAATTATGCAATCTCCAGGAAGGTCTTTATACCTATAACCAATCCAACTTACTCTGCGGACATGCATAATCTCCGCTTGGATATATCCTGGTAGGGGTCTATTGTTGTCTAACCAATGCATCACCTTATTTTTTAATTCTGCATGGTTTTCCCCTCTTTCGTTTCTTAACTCTGGCACTCCCATCATAACAACAGTATAGGGAGTTGACTGTGGGGAATAACTTTGGTGCCAGTTGACCAATACACTCAAAATTATCCAAGAAAATGGCCTGCTCCGCTCCTTCCCTGAAACTTTCGGGGTGATTTGTGAAGCGGGGGCCGAGAAAAAAGGGGGGTCCCATAACGTATTTTCTCCATGCCATTTTCCAAAGGGACTTTTTCTATTCTGCTAGGAGTCTTCTCAAATTTTTTATCATTCTTGTCCTTATTGTCTTCCCTCCTTATTAGTCCCTTGCCAGCCTCCCTCTCTAGCCCTACTTGTCCAGTATCTTACTGGTTTGTGCTTGAGTACCTAAAGCTGGGGTGTGTTGGACTGGGTGATTGTCGCCCTTTGCTACCAATGGCGTTGACCTACTAGTTGCCTTAACAGCGCCATTAGCAATATTTATAGATGTTGTGGAATTTGATTTGACCACTGGCTTGGCATGGGTGTTCATTTGTTTCAATATTTCTGAATTAGCCAAGCCCACCTTTTCCAAGTTCCCCACTTTATCTACTAATACCCTTATTCTTTCCACTATTGGCAAAATAAGTGACTTCATTAACTGTTCGAATTGTTTCATAAGATCCATCGGGCTTATGGGTAATATGTCTTTTTGGGCCCTGCACCTCTCCTCCTTGTTCTGCTGTTCAGCGCTATTGGACTGTGTATTATTTTTACCCCCATTCTATTTTACTAGGATAAGTATCAATTTCTTCTGTCTCCCTCTCATTTTGTTCCCAGACAGCAGTTTTCTACTAGACGCCAGATTGCTTTTATAGGCTTTCCCTCTTAGCTTTGGTTGGGGTATCACACTTGGCATCTTATCTGCTAAGTCCGTGATTTCATTATTACAAATATCTATCCCTTCTGCATCATCCGACACATCATAATCGTGGTTGGTGATTCCTCAATTGGCCTCATGTTAGGTGTTAGTGATAATCTACTTTGCCGACATGCAAAATCGCTAGGGGGGCGTTGGTTTGAAGAAATAACACAATTTACATCTTTTTCAGGAAGATCTGCGTATGAGTCCATTAACATGGAATTCTGGAAAGACGTTTTTGCAGTGGCGGTATTTACATGTATATTATTTTCTTGTGCATATTGGGTAAGGAAACACATACTTGGGGGCAATGAGAGTCACCTCTTGGTGCTCTCTATTGCGTTAGAAACAACCACAATAGTTTTTTGTAACATCTTATCTATTTCAGTTAGAGTTGGTAATAGGGTTGTTCCTAGTGCTTTTTTTCTCGATGTAGAGCGAGTTGACATTGGTGTATATAAGGCAATGTTTGTTCACAATATACTATACACCAAACGGTGGACCACAATGCACTTTATACGGACAATTGAAATAAATCCAAGGGGAATGGCCCAGCCCAGCCTCGTTCGGCCACAGACGGCCACAGACGGTCCCGCCCTTGTCCCGAGCTTCTCCCGGGGCGCTCCCGTGTAGCGGGGAATAGCAGCATTATTTAGGCGCCTCCTGGCGCGATTTACTAATATGCGGCTTCCGGCCGCGTTGCAGGCTGGGAGGTGTAGTTCCAGCACGAAAGTCCCCCCCCACACTGCGGTCGCGGTCAGTTGGAGCAAAGGTGCGGTGGCGGGGGAGAGCAGGCGCTGCAGCAATCAGCGGCAAGTCCAGCAAAGAGGCGGCAGGTTCCGCTTCACATAGCCCCCAACAGTCGTGGTATGTCACACTAGATTTTGCATTGGAAAAGACCTCCGCTCCGCCGGGAATAGCAGCATTATTTAAGCGCCTCCTGGCCCGATTTACCAATATGCTGCTTCCTGCCGCGTTGCAGGCTGGGAGGTGTAGTTCGAGCGCGAAAGACCCCCCCACACTGCGGCCACGGTCAGTTGGTGCAAAGATGCGGCGGCGGGGGGAGAGCAGGCGCTGCAGCAATCGGCAGCGAGTCCAGCAAAGAGGCGGCAGGTTCCGCTTCACAGAGCCCCCAACAGTCGAGGTATGTCACACCAGATTTTGCATTGGAAAAGATCCCAAAAATAATAGTTAAAAATAAGGAGCAGTAAAGGGTGGGAAAATATATATATATATATATATATATATATATATATATATATATATATATATATATATATATATATATATATATATATATATATATATATATATATATATATATATATATATATATATATATATATATATATATATATATATATATATATATATATATATATATATATATACTACTACTGGCCGTCCCCAGTAGGTAGTTATAGTTAAGACATAGTTTCCATAGGAAATCCACAACATCCTATTTGGAATAACTTTGGTGCCAGTTGACCAATACACTCAAAATTCTCCAAGAAAATGGCCTGCTCCGCTCCTTCCCTGAAAGTTTCGGGGTGATTTGTGAAGCGGGGGCCAAGAACAAAGGGGGGGTCCTAAAACGTGTTTTCTCCATGCAATTTTCCATAGGGACTTTTTCTATTCTGCTAGGAGTCTTCTCAAATTTTTTATCATTCTAGTCCTTATTGTCTTCCCTCCTTATTAGTCCCTTGCCAGCCTCCCTCTCTAGCCCTTCTTGTCCAGTATCTTACGGGTTTGTGCTTGAGTGCCTAAAGCTGGGGTGTGTTGGACAGGGTGACTGTCGCCCTTTGCTACCAATGGTGTTGACCTACTAGTTGCCTTAACAGTGCCATTAGCAATATTTATAGATGTTGTGGGATTTGATTTGACCACTGGCTTGGCATGGGTGTTCATTTGTTTCAATATTTGTGAATTAGCCAAGCCCACCTTTTCCAAGTTCCCCACTTTATCTACTAATACCGTTAATCTTCCCACTATTGGCAAAATAAGTGACTTCATTAACTGTTCGAATTGTTTCATAAGATCCATCGGGCTTATGGTTAATATGTCTTGTTGGGCCCTGCACCTCTCCTCCTTGTTCTGCTGTTCAGCGCTATTGGACTGTGTATTATTTTTACCCCCCCTTCTGTTTTACTAGGATAGGTCTCAATTTCTTCTGTCTTCCTCTCATTTTGTTCCCAGACAGCAGTTTTCTACTAGACACCAGATTGCTTTTATAGGCTTTCCCTCTTAGCTTTGGTTGGGGTATCACACTTGGCATCTTATCTGCTAAGTCGGTGATTTCATTATTACAAATATCTATCCCTTCTGTGTCATCCGACACATCATAATCGTGGTTGGTGATTCCTCAATTGGCCTCATGTTAGGTGTTAGTGATAATCTACTTTGCCGACATGCAAAATCGCTAGGGGGGCGTTGGTTTGAAGAAATAACACAATTTACATCTTTTTCAGGAAGATCTGCGTATGAGTCCATTAACATGGAATCCTGGAAAGACGTTGTTGCAGTTCCGGTATTTACATGTATATTATTTTCTTGTGCATATTGGGTAAGGAAACACATACTTTGGGGCAATGAGAGTCACCTCTCGGTGCTCTCTATTGCGTTAGAAACAACCACAATAGTTTTTGTAACATCTTATCTATTGCAGTTAGAGTTGGTAATAGGGTTGTTCCTAGTGCTTTTTTTCTCGATGTAGAGAGAGTTGACATTGGTGTATATAAGGCAATGTTTGTTCACAATATACTAGACACCAAACGGTGGACCACAATGTACTTTACACGGACAATTGAAATAAATTCAAGGGGAATGGCCCAGCCCAGCCTCGTTCGGCCACAGACGGCCATAGACGGTCCCGCCCTTGTCCTGGGCTTCTCCCGGGACGCTCCTGTGTAGTGGGGAAGAGCAGCGTTATTTAAGCGCCTCCTCGCACGATTTACTAATATGCGGCTTCTGGCCGCGTTGCAGGCTGGGAGGTGTAGTTCCAGCACGAAAGTCCCCCCCCCACACTGCGGTCGCGGTCAGTTGGTGCAAAGGTGCGGCGGCGGGGGAGAGCAGGCGCTGCAGCAATCGGCAGCGAGTCCAGCAAAGAGGCGGCAGGTTCCGCTTCACAGAGCCCCCAACAATCGAGGTATGTCACACCAGATTTTGCATTGGAAAAGACCCCCGCTCCGCCGGGAATAGCAGCGTTATTTAGGCGCCTCCTGGCCCGATTTACCAATATGCGGCTTCCGGCCGCGTTGCAGGCTGGGAGGTGTAGTTCCAGCACGAAAGACCCCCCCACACTGCGGCCACGGTCAGTTGGTGCAAAGAGGCGGCGGCGGGGGGAGAGCAGGCGCTGCAGCAATCGGCAGCGAGTCCAGCAAAGAGGCGGCAGGTTCCGCTTCACAGAGCCCCCAACAGTCGAGGTATGTCACACCAGATTTTGCATTGGAAAAGATCCCAAAAATAATAGTTAAAAATAAGGAGCAGTAAAGGGTGGGAAACTATATATATATATATATATATATATATATATATATATATATATATATATATATTACCTACTGGCGGTCGCCAGTAGGTAGTTATAGTTAGGATAATTTTCAATGTTAAATCTCAACATTCTATTTTGAATAACTTTGGCGCCGGTTGACGAATCTGCCTGAAATTTTCAGGAAAATGGTCTCATGGCGGTCCGGTCCTTCCCTGAAAGTTTGGGGGGGATTCGTCAAGCGGGGGCCGAGATAAAAGGGGGGTCCCAAAACGCGTTTTCCCCATGTTAATTTCCATAGGGCGGTCGATTTCACTTTTAGCCCGAACGGCTGAATGTATTTCCACCAAATTTGGCAAAATTGTAGGGACTGGTAGCCCGATGTGCCTTTGCTATGTCTCAAGATATGTGCTCCAGTGGATTTTGAGTAATTAAGGTTCAAAAAAATATATATATCTATAGCAGCGCACAGGTGCGCGCACCGGAGTGCGCTCCAGGCGCGACACGCGAGGTGCGCATGGAAAGCTGATTGGCTCTCGGGTGTCTGTAAACATTCGAAACAGTCCGCAGCGGCCGCCATCTTGTACCTCGGTAGGATTGAGGTGGTAAAAATCAAAGGGGGAAATGAGCAAAAGGGGGCAGGGTACACCCCCCCTGACCCCCTAGGTTTGATGTGGGGGTCATAAAAAAGCCGTACAGGGCCCCCCAAAATTTTTTTTTAAATTTGCGCCGAGGGAGCGCCTGGTACGCGCACCGGTGAGCGTACGATTGAGAAAAAGAATGGCACTTTTTTTAAAAAAAAAAATAGCATTTTTTTATAAATTGGAGGTAGTTCTGAAAAGAACTTTTTTTTTGTTTTTGTTATTTTATATTTTTTTTATACTTTTTGAAACGATTTTATATTTTTTTTGGTTTTTTTTCAGGGGAAAAACAAAAACAGGGATTCAGAAAATGCTCAACAGGAGCAAAAAAAATGAGAAAATTTAGGGACGGGGAGAGCATTGGTGTTCCTGTTTCTTTATTGCAATGAGTTCAACGCTCTGCTCCCCGTAACAGAGTAGTTCGTCACAGTTTGTGCATAAACATTTTATTCCTGCAAATACCGGCTGGATGTTAGGGACCATTCTTGCACGTGCTGAACCTGAAGGTGTTGCTCCACCAGTGGAGGTGCTGCTGCCATCTCTTCGTGCCTTCTCTGCCAGCTCCCTGACACTCTCCCTGGAGTAATTGTTGGGGTGTCTTCTTTTGACATGCCTAATTAAATTGGCATTTCCAAAGCTGTATTTTTTTAGAGGATTGCCTCTGGATAAAATACTTCCACATATTTTACAAGTTACTTTACTTGCATTAACTTTTTTTTGTCCTTCAGGGATGTCATAAAATTTCCAGATGAAGTGGTTCTTTGTTTTCTGGTGAGGAGGGTCCTCTTGCACAAATCCATCTGAATCACTGCTGGAGGACTCCCTTGCAGCCATTGCTGTAGATCAGGAAAATTAATGAGTAGAGAATTCACAAAACACCTCTTGCTCTCTCCAAGTGAAAATCAATAGTGAGAGAAATGGGTGGGTTTCTCTAAATTTAGAAAAAAATAATTATTGAACCAATGAAAAGTGTTATATACAGGTCACATGACCATGGGCTTCATCATTATGAAACCAAAACTGTTATGAACCAATGAAAAGTGTTATTTTCTGGTCACATGACCCGACGCGCTTACGCGACGCGCCGCGGGGCGCGGCCAGAGGCGCGCCGCGTAAGCGTGTCAGACGCCTACGTTGCACGATCGTATTCGCGCGAGTACTTCCGGGTGCGCTTACGCCGTGCGTATCACGCGGTCGCGGCTACGCGAACGTCACAATCATGTTTTCGTTTGCGATATTGGCGCTCACGAGACGCTCCTCGGAGCGCGCCCGGGGGCGCTTTTCAGAAATACGCTTTTCGGGGCGCACTCCGGGGCGCGCTCTGGGAGCGCTCCCCCCAAAAATTTAAAAAAAAAAAATGGGAAAATTGTAGGGACAGGTTGTCCTATTCTGAAGTGGTTTGTAAAAAAATTAACTTTATAAAAATATGTATTGTGCTACATTGGGCTTAATATATGTTAGAGCCAAAATGTAGCCCAAATGTAGCCCAAAGTAGCCCAATGTAGCCCAAAGATGGCCACCAGAGATCAAAAATTGTAAATGTAGCCCAAAATTCAACTAGATGTAGCCCAACTGTAGCCCAATGACAGAATGTACCAGAGTGTTAAAAAGAACAACTAGAGTGCTAACAGTCTTATTTATAAAGTGAAACTTATAGTTAGGAATTAGCATTAAAAAAACCTTTGAAATTCACTGAAAAAAACCATAGGTTTCACACCAGTTATAGTTAGGAATTAGCATTTAAAAAACCTATTAAATTCACTGAAAAAACCATAGGTTTCACACCAGTTATAGTTAGCTGGAAATTTTACTGATATAAAACCATTGAAATTCCCACGTTATAGTTAGTCGGACTCACTATAACTTGCGCGTGCAATGCACTGCTGATGACATCACATATTACATCACTCATGACATGGTCAGTGACATCACTCATGACATCACTGATGACACCATCCAGTGAATATGTGTCTTTCTGAAAATAAATATTAGTGAGTTATGTTTAAAAATTTAAATACATATATTAGTGTTTCACTTTGTGTATAAGTGGCTACATGTGTTGATAAGTAGCAACATGCGTATGTATATGGGTTATTTGATATTATTATTAGTATCAGTATGAGTGTCTATATGGTTTGGTGGGGGTATTACTTAGCACATAGATGCATGAGTGACTGACTCTTTGTTTGTATGTGTTTTGAAGACAGCATATGTACAGGACTGTATGGGTGGATGAGTGTCTATATGTGTTTGTTAGTGAGTGAATGACTGTCTCACTAGTGTCTTTATCAGTAACTACATATGTTTTAATCTAGTATATATGAATATTGATGTATATAAGTGAGTATATGTGAGAGTAAGAGATTGTAAGATTTCCTTTTTAAATAAGTATGTGTTTCTATAAGTGATTGTTTAAGAGAATAAATATGTGTAATTTTCAATAGAAGTAAGGTGGAAGTGTGTGTATAACTCTATATTCAAATAAATGGATGTCCAATAGTTTATTTGCACGTGTGAATATGTGTGTGAGTAACTTTTGGATGAATGTCGGTGTGTAACAGGATGTATAGGTGTATCACTTCATATGATGAGTGAGTATATGTATGAGTGACTATATAGAACTGTTGGTGAATGAGTGGATGTGTATATAGATAGTGGAATTACTGAATTGCTTGTTGTAACTGATATAGGTATCTCCATTTTTTAAAAAATTTCAGTTTCTATTTTTGAATATGTGTCTCAAGGGTTACATTATAGTGAAAGGAGGTCTGTCACTATGTCACAAGGATGGTGTCATGAGTGATGTCACTGACCATGTCATGAGTGATGTAATATGTGATGTCATCAGCAGTGCATTGCACGCGCAAGTTATAGTGAGTCCGACTAACTATAACGTGGGAATTTCAATGGTTTTATATCAGTAAAATTTCCAGCTAACTATAACTGGTGTGAAACCTATGGTTTTTTCAGTGAATTTAATAGGTTTTTTAAATGCTAATTCCTAACTATAACTGGTGTGAAACCTATGGTTTTTTTCAGTGAATATATATATATATATATATATATATATATATATATATATATATATATATATATATATATATATATATATATATATATATATATATATATATATATATATATATATACTACTACTGGAGGTCCCCAGTAGGTAGTTATAGTTAAGATCTAGTTTCCATAGAAAATCCAACATCCTATTTGGAATAACTTTGTTGCCAGTTGACCAATACACTCAAAATTCTCCAAGAAAATGGCCTGCTCTGCTCCTTCCCTGAAAGTTTCGGGGTGATTTGTGAAGCGGGGGCCGAGAACAAAGGGGGGTCCCAAAACGTGTTTTCTCCATGCAATTTTCCATAGGGACCTTTAAGACCGGCTACAGCCCGAGCTGTTGAACGGAATTATACCAAATGTGGCAAAAAGGTAGAGTTTGTTTCGCAGATTACACTTTTTGTTAAATGGTTTAAATCCATTCAGAAGTTTCTGAGAATATCTAAAGTAAAATCATTGATATATCTATAGACGAAGTACCGTACGAGTACTGTCCGAGGATAGTGTGCGTACCATTACAAGCACAAGCTGCAACTAGAGGGCTAACATTCAGAATTTATGGCAAATGTGTGACACATCTGAATGCCTACTTGATGGAACAAAAATAAAACACTGAAAGGATTTCCTACTGAGGAGACTGTAGTAAATGAGGAAATTAGGAAACTTCATAACAAATAAGTCTCCCAAGATGTCCGCCAGAGACAAAAGAGCCCACATGTAGTACAAATGTCACCCAGATGCAGCCCGAGTATAGCCCAATGACAGAATGTCCCAGAGTGTTTAAAAGAAGAACTAGAGTGCTAAAAGTCTTACTAATGACAAAAGTATGGAACACCTGAAGCCATCTTGATTGGAATAAAGTGGAAACACTTAAAACATTTAATTTGCAAAGGAACAAAATGCGGGGCTTCATTTTGCCTTATAAATTAGGATTAGTGCTGCAGAATGAGGAATTAGGGCACATTTTGACTTCTAAAATCTTCTATTTCATTATAAAAATCTAACATGCAGACTGAAACATGGACTTTGAATACCAGCAGCAGACTTCCCTGGTGAGCAGTAGATTTACTACAGTGATCTAATGGGCAACTAAAGTGCTAGCATTCAGAATTTATGGCAAATGTGTGAAACATCTGAATGCCCTCTTGATGGAACCAAAGTGAACAAGCATTGAAAAAGCAATAGGTCTTGCCCTCATTTAAGTTAAAGCAATTCTGTTTATAATTAGGTGGTTTTTAGCTTTGCTTTTATTAGTGTTTTTCAAACTTTCATATACATAACATATGTATATGTATATGTATGCATGCATTTATATTTGTATTTATATGCAGATTATATATATGTTTATATACGTATATATATATATATATTACCTACTGGTGGTCGCCAGTAGGTAGTTATAGTTAGGATTTTTTTCAATGTTAAATCTCAAAATTCTATTTGGAACAACTCAGGCGCCGGTTGACGAATCTTCATGAAAGTTTCCTCAAAATGGCCTCTTCGAGCTCCGGTCCTTCCCTGAAAGTTTGGGGGGGATGCGTCAAGCGGGGGCCAAGATAAAAGGGGGGTCCCAAAACACGTTTTCCCCATGGTAATTTCCATAGGGCGGTCGACCTCACTTTTAGCCCGAACGGCTGAATGGATTTCCACCAATCTTTCAAAATTGTAGCCACTGGTAGCCTGATGTGCCTTTGCTATGTCTCAAGATATGTGCTCTAGTGGATTTTGAGTAATTTAGGTTCAAAAAAATATATATATCTATGGCAGCGCCCCGGTACGCGCTCCGGGGAGCGCTCCGGGCGCGCTACGTGACTTGCGCACGGAAAGCTGATTGGCTCTCGGGTGTCTGTAAACATTCCAAACGGGCCGGAGCGGCCGCCATCTTGTGTCTTTGTATGATCGAGGCACAAGAGGTGGCCAAAACAAAGGGGGAAAAGACCATTAGGGGGCAGAGTAGACCCCCCTGACTCCCTAGGTTTCATCTGGGGGCTATAAAAGGGCCCCGTGGGGCAAAAAAAAAAAATATTTTTTTTTCGATTTGAGCGGGGGGAGCGCCCGGTACGCGCACCGGGGAGCGCACCGGGGAGCGCACCGGGGTGAAAAGAGAATGGCAGAGTTTAAAAATGTAAGTCATTTTATATAAATGGGAGGTAGTTCTGAAAACTGTTTTTATATTCTTTTTGTTGTTTTATATTTTTTTGGGGGGTTTTAAACATTTTTTTCTTTTTTTGGTTTTTCTGAACATTTTTTGTTTTTTTGTATTTTTTAAGGGGAGAAACAAAAAACAGGCATTTCAAAAGGGCTCACCAGGAGAAAAAAAAAAGTGCAACAAATTAATATTTCCTTTGGGACCATAGCAAATTGTTTGACCACAAAATTTACAAACCATTTTAAAATGTGAAAAGTTGGTTTGTATGATGGAGCATGTCTCTCTAACTTCCGGTCCTGATGGGGTGGAAACAGTAGTTTGGGAGGTGCTGGCAGAAGATTGGACAGGGTTTTTGGCCAGTTCCCTGACCTCTGCCCTAGAATAGTTATTGGGATGCTTTCTAAGCATATGCCTAATCATTGTGTGGTTGCCGAAGGAGTATTTCTTGTTGGGATTCTCCCTTGACAGCTCCTGATGACAGATTAAGCAGGTTGCTTTAGGTGCATTTACTTTTTTTTTGTCACTCGGGATAGAAAAAAATTGCCATATGATGTGCTCTTTTGGCTTATAGGTTATGTTGTCCTCTCGGACGAATCTACTCTCCTCTTCGTACTCATCCTCCTCCTGTTCTTGATCTCCACCACTGTGAAGTTGTGGAGGTCCTTGTGGTGGTGGTGGTGGTCCAGAAGATCCAGCAGCTGCAGCTAATGTAGCCATTTTTGACAGAAATAAGTACAGGTCTTCCTCTCTCAAAGCAAAAAGGTAGAATAAGGAAAAAAGGTGGGGGCTTTCATCATTTGGAAAAAAAATATATCCTGAACCAATGAAAAGTGTTAATTTTAGGTCACATGACCAGGGGTTTCATCATTATGAAACCAAAACTGTTATGAACCAATGAAAAGTGTTATTTTCAGGTCAAATGACCCGACGCGCTTACGCTATGCGCCCCGGGTCGCATCACGTAAGCGCGTCGGAAGATTACGTTGCGTGATCGTATTCGCTCGAGTGCTTCCGGGTGCGCTTACGCCGTGTGTATCACGCGGACGCGGCTACGCGATACATCACGATCATGTTTTCTTTCGCGAAAATGGCGCTTACGGGACACTCCCCGGGGCGCGCCCCAGGGCGCTTCATAATAATACGCTTTCCATTGCGCTCCCCGGGGCGCGCACCGGGAGCGCTCCGATGCAAAACAAATAAAAAAAATTAAAAATATACAAAAAAAATTGCAAAATTGAAGGGACTGGTAGCCCGATGTGCCTTTGTTATGTCTCAAGATATATGCTCAAGTGGTTTTTAAGAAAATTAACTTTAAAAAAATATATATTGGGCCACATTGGGCTATATATATGTTAGAGCCCAAATGTAGCCCAAATGTAGCCCAATGTAGCCCAATGTAGACCAATGTACTTATAAAGTGAGACTTATAGTTAGGAATTAGCATTTAAAACATCTATTAAATTCACTGTAAAAACCATAGGTTTCACACCAGTTATAGTTAGGAATTAGCATTTAAAAAACCTATTAAATTCACTGAAAAAACCATAAGTTTCACACCAGTTATAGTTAGGAATTAGCATTTAAAAAACCTATTAAATTCACTGAAAAAACCATAGGTTTCACACCAGTTATAGTTACCTGGAAATTTTACTGACATAAAACCATTGAAATTCCCACGTTATAGTTACTTGGACTCACTATAACTTGCACGTGCAATGCACTGCTGATGACGTCACATATTACATCACTCATGACATGGTCAGTGACATCACTCATGACATCACTGATGATACCATCCTTGTGACAGAGTGACAGACCTCCTTTCACTGTAATGTAACCCTTGAAACACATATTCAAAAATACAAACTAAAATTTTCAAAACAATGCAGATACCCATACCAGTTACAACAACCAAATCTATAATTCCAGCATCTATATACACATCCACTCATTCACCAACAGTTCTATATAGTCACTCATACATATACTCACTCATCATATGTAGTGATACACCTATACATCCTGTTACACACCGACAGTCATCCAAAAGTTACTTACACATACTAACACATGCAAATATACTATTGAACATCCATTTATTTGCATATACAACTATACACACACTACCACCTTACTTCTAAGGAAACTTACACATACTTACTCTCTTAAACAATCACTTATAGAAACACATACATATTTAAACAGGAACTCTTACAATCTCTCAGTCTCACATATACTCACTTATATACATCAATACTCACATATACTGGATTAAAACATATGTAGTTACTCATAAAGACACTAGTGAGGCAGGCTTTCACTCACTAATACACACATATACACACTCATCCACCCATAGAGTCCTGCACATATGCTGTCTTCAAAACACATACAAACAGTGAGTCAGTCATTGATGCATCTATGTGCTAAGTAATACCCCCACCAAACCATACAGACACTCATACTGATACTAAAAAAAACATCTAATAACCCATATACACACACACATGTAGCTACTCACCAACCCATGCAGCCACTTATACACAAAGTGAAACACTGATACATATATTTAAGTATTTAAACATTACTCACTAATATATGTATTCACTAAAATACACTTAATTAGCCAGTTAACCAATCAATTATTTTTTTTAAAACATCCTTTTAGACACTTATTCAAACAATTATTCTTCCATCGACCTTTACATATACATATATAAAACATATTTATTTTTCAGAAAGACACACATTCACTAGATGGTGTCATCAGTGATGTCATGAGTGATGTCAATGACCATGTCATGAGTGATGTAATATGTGAGGTCATCAGCAGTGCATTGCACGCTCAAGTTATAGTGAGTCCAACTAACTATAACGTGGGAATTTCAATGGTTTTATGTCAGTAAAATTTCCAGGTAACTATAACTGGTGTGAAACCTATGGTTTTTTCAGTGAATATATACATATATTCACTGAAAAAACCATAGGTTTCACACCAGTTATAGTTAGGAATTAGCATTTAAAAAACCTTTGAAATTCACTGAAACAACCATAGGTTTCACACCAGTTATAGTTAGCTGGAAATTTTACTGACATAAAACCATTGAAATTCCCACGTTATAGTTAGTTGGACTCAGTGTAACTTGCGCGCCTGCAATGCACTGCTGATGATGTCACATATTACATCACTGATGACATCACTGATGACACCATTCAGTGAATGTGTGCCTTTCTGAAAAATAAATATGTTTTATATATGTATATGTAAAGGTCGATGGAAGAATAAATGGTTAAATAAGTGTGTAAATGGATGTTTTTAAAAAAAAAAATTGATTGGTTAACTGGCTTATTAAGTGTATCTTTGTGAATACATATATTAGCGAGTAATTTTTAAATATTTAAATATATGTATCAGTGTTTCACTTTGTGTATAAGTGGCTGCATGGGTTGGTGACTGACTCACTGTTTCTATATGTTTTGAATACAGTATATGTGCAGGACTGTATGGGTGGATGAGTGTGTATATTTATTTGTTATTTATTTGTGTCATTTGTATAGCGCGCAGCTGCCCCAGCCGGGCGTCCCGGCGCTAAAGAATCTGGAAGCAGTGGGCAGATATAAGATAGATTACAGATCAAAAAGATGAGTTTTAAGAGCCTTTCGGAATAGAGATTCAGATGGACAGGCTCGGAGGGACAGAGGAAGCTTATTCCATTGTCGAGAAGCGCAAACTTCAAAGGTTTTCCCTCCTTTCCGAGTTCTCTTAAACCTAGGGGTGACTAGGAGAAACTGGGAGTTTGAGCGCAATGACCTGGCATTATGATAAGGACGTAGGCAGGTTTTAAGATAGACCGGGCCTTTGCCCTGTGAAGCCCTGTAGGCCAGTGTCATGGCTTTAAATTGACATCTTTTACTAACGGCCAGCCAGTGCAGTTTACGGAGATGCGGGGTAATGTGATGTCTAGGAGGAATACCCTCCACCAAACGTGCTGCCGCATTTTGGACCGTCTGAAGTCTGTTACACAGACCGGCCGTAATGCCTACATATAGTGCATTGGCGTAATCGAGATAGGCAGTTATCAGGGCATGAACCACTGTTTTTTGACAGTCAGTGGGCAAATAGGTAATGAGTCTTTTTATTGTTCTAATCTTTGCAAAACAGGAACCTGCTACCTTATGCACCTGGACTTCAAAGGTGAACTGGTTATCCCAGCACACCCCAAGGTTCCGCACTGAGTTTTTTGGTATGGGTGCTTGGCTCAAATCGTCCGGCCACCACGGATTAGATGATAGTGGGGATGGTGTGTTAAAAAACAGAACCTCCGTTTTCTCGGCATTAAGCTTAAGGGGATTAGAGTCCATCCATCTAGATATGTTCCTAAGGCAGGTTTTCATAAGATCGAAGGCCTTGGCAGTGGGCTCTTTAAAGGTAAACAGGAGCTGGATATCATCTGCATAGGAAGTGGTTTTGACTCCAGCCTGCGCAATCATTTCAGCTAGTGGGGTGAAGTAGACATTGAACAGGAGCGGGCTTAAGAAGGAGCCCTGAGGGACTCCCCACTTAAGTGGTCTGGCAAGGGATGTGTAAGGGGGAGTGAATATCTGCTGAGTGCGTTCTGAAAGAAAAGAGGCGAGCCATTTCAGTACAGTACCCCCTATACCTAGAGTAGCCAGTCTTTTCAGTAGGATCTTGTGAGAGACGGTGTCAAATGCTGCCGAAAGATCTAGCAGCACCAACACCGCCCTCGATCCCTGGTCCAGTGTCCATCTCACTGAGTCTGCCATTTCTATCAATGCCGACTCCGTGCTGTGACCAGATCGGAAACCGTGCTGAGTCTCATGCAGGAGTCCATTAGCTTCTATGTAATTGGCAAGTTGGGAATGCGCCAATTTTTCCAGGACCTTAGCCGGAGCAGGCAAGAGGGATATCGGTCTGTAGTTGCTAGGGTTGTCCGGATCTGCATTAGGTTTCTTAAGAATAGGTATAAGAGAGACATGTTTCCATTTGTCAGGAAACTTTCCTGTTTTCAAGGAATCATTCCAGATGGAGTTGAAAAGGGGGTTAAGTAGTGATGCCAGTGCCTTATATTGTTTGGCCGGCAAAGGATCATTGGGAGATCCGGATTTACGTTTCTGTAATTCAGCAAGAGTGACTTCTTCTGATACAACTTTGAACTCTAAAAGGGCGGGGGATGACTCAATCAGAGTATCTTCTTTCTAGCTCTGTTTGGGGCTGATGGTAGTGGGGAAAGAGGCATATATGGTTTCTATTTTGTCTTCAAAGTAATCAGAGAGTTTATCACGGAAGGACTGGGTGGCTGGCACACTTCTGTTCATTGCTTGAGGATCCGTAAAGGATCTAACAATGTTAAAAATCTCTTTAGTCCCATTCTTGGCTTTGTTGATTCTATTAGCCAGGTAGTCCCTTTTGTGTGCCACAATTGATCTGCGATACTCCTTTAAGGCAGCTCTGTAGATGAATTTGCTTTCAATAGTGTACTTTTGCCTCCAGATACGTTCAAGAGCTTTACACAATGCTTTTTCCTGACGAAGGGCGTCAGAATACCATGGGGCTGATGGTCCTGATCTATAGGTTTTGATAGGCTTCAATGGGGCTAGTGATTCTATGGCCTGGCCTAACCAGTCGTCTAGATTGGTAATGCGAGAATTCAAGTCTGGTGCTGGAGTGGGCTGTGGGTCTTTTAAATGTTTTTGGAGTGATTCCAAAGTAATACGACTCCAGTTTCTACCTGAAGTCTTAGGAATCTGACTGAGGTAGCTCGATCGTGAAGGAGATGAGGAAGTGGTCTGACCAGATCACAGGCGTGGAGTTGGTGACCAGGGTGTTATCAAGGTTAGTGCAGATTAGGTCAAGAGTATGTCCTTCTTTATGCATGGGCCCCTCCACCAATTGATTCAGACTGCATGCGGCGAGTGTCGCGAGAAAACATTTGCTGTGAGAACTGGTCTTATCATCCACATGCAGATTGAAATCTCCTAAGGCTGTAAAATTAGCCTAGCGGGTACTGGTCTGAATAATATAATCAGCCAGGGCCGGCAGATGGGTGATACTGGAGCCAGGGGGGCGATAAATCAAGAGCCCTGAGCAAGATATAGATGCGGATAGCTTAACACAAAAAACCAGTCCCTCAATGTTGTCAATTTGCTCATACGAGGGGATTACAACAGGCCAATCAGATTTATGAATGAGTGCTACCCCGCCTCCTTGTTTGCCATTAGATCTATTGGCACAGATGATGTTATAGCCATCAGAGATGGCTAATGTGATGGCCGGGTTAGTAGTTTCATTCAGCCAAGTTTCCGTGAGGAAAAGAAGATCCCACTTGTTGTCCTGAAGAGACTGCCAGATGTCAATGGCATTTCTTGACAGCGATCTACAATTGATCAATGCCGCTCTAAGGGATATAGAAGCTCCAGCTTCTCTAGGAACAATTGGATTCCGGATGTGAGAATAATTCCCCTTGAAATCGCAATTGACAGAATCGAAATCGCAATCTTTGCAGGAAAAAATAGAGCTCTGTGAGTGCAATGAAAACAAGGGGCCACCATGGCATCGCTTGGGCCCCAATGCAAGCAACTCCGCCCTGCTATATATCCCCGTCGTTTTGGTCAGTCAAACGAACAGGGGGACCGGCCCCGGTCGCGTCGTGATCGTTAACGAGCGGAGACGGGCTCGCCTTTGGCGCGCCAGCTGCGCTCGTCCGCTGCGCGGCCGAGTAATGGCAACCATTTCTAGATGGAGAAAGGAGGGAGGGGCCGGGCAACTGGAGCGTCAACCCTCCACTTCCCCCAAGATGGCGTCATGGCGTATCCGGACCTCTGCAACAGCGTTCAATCGGCTGTGCGGTGTCTCGGCAAAGAGTGTAGCCTCACAGAAAGTGAGCGTGAAGTAAGTAATTAAAATGTGGTATGCATAGCAAAAATTACAGTTTATAAACGTGACAATTCTAAAAGCAGTTTTAAGAGCATACAATATTCTAAAAATGCCGCAGTCTTCCCGGCTTCCACCTCAAGAAGTACTGCTGCCACCAAGAGTGTGTTAGTGAGAAAATGACTGTCTCACTGGTGTCTTTAATAGTAACGACATATGTTTTAATCTAGTATATGTGAGTATTGATGTATATAAGTGAGTATGTGTGAGATTGTAGGAGTTCCTGTTTAAATAAGTATGTGTTTTTATAAGTGATTGTTTAAGAGAGTAAGTATGTGTACGTTTCCATAGAAGTAAGGTGGTAGTGTGTGTATAGTTGTATATGCAAATAAATGGATGTTCAATAGTTTATTTGCATGTGTGAGTATGTGTGTGAGTAACTTTTGGATGACTGTCGGTGTGTAACAGGATGTATAGGTGTATCACTACATATGATGAGTGAGTATATGTATGAGTGACTATATAGAACTGTTGGTGAATGAGAGGGTGTGTATATAGTTGCTGGAATTACTGAATTGGTTGTTGTAACTGGTATGGGTATCTCCATTTTTTTGAAAATGTTAGCTCCTATTTTTGAATATGTGTTTCAAGGGTTACATTACACTGAAATTAGGTCTGTCACTCTGTCACAAGGATGGTGTCATCAGTGATGTCATCAGTGATGTCACTGACCATGTCATGAGTGATGTAATATGTTACGTCATCAGCAGTGCATTGCAGGCGCGCAAGTTATAGTGAGTCCAACTAACTATAACGTGGGAATTTCAATGGTTTTATGTCAGTAAAATTTCCAGCTAACTATAACCGGTGTGAAACCTATGATTTTTTCAGTGAATTTAATAGGTTTTTTAAATGCTAATTCCTAACTATAACTGGTGTGAAACCTATGGTTTTTTCAGTGAATTTCAAAGGTTTTTTAAATGCTAATTCCTAACTATATATAGGGCCTCAAACCTATGTTTTTTTCAGTGAATTTCAAAGGTTTTTTAATAGAAAATTTCTATAGCTATGAAATGTAATATTTTTTAAAATGAATCCTATATTGTATATTTATGTAATACTATTTTCCTTATGTATATTGTTCATGTTTTTTTTTTTGCCCTGGAGCACAGTCTTGCGGTGCGCACCGGTGCGCGTACCGGTGAGCATCCCGTTAGCGCTATTGCCGCGAACGAAAACATCATTGTGACGTATAGCGTAACCGCGTCCGCATGATACGCACCCGGAAGCACTCGAGCGCATACAATCGCGCTACGTAAGCGCCCCCAGGCGCGCCCCGGGGCATGAAGCATAAGCGCGTCGGGTCATGTGACCTGAAAATAACACTTTTCATTGGTTCAGGACAGTTTTGGTTTCCAAAAGATGAAAGCCCCCACCTTTTTTCCTCATTCTCACTTTTTACTTTGACTGAGGAAGACCTGTTTGCAGACCTATTTGTACCTATTTGTACTGAGAAATGGCTAGAGTAGCAGCAGCAGCAGGAGCATCTCAACCACCACCACCACCACCACCACAAGGACCACCACATCACCACAGTGGTGGAGAAGAAGAGGAGGAGGAGGAGGAGGAGGAGGGGGAGGAGGAGGAGAGGCAGTACCTGGCAGAGGATACTACCACCTATAAGCCAAAGGAGCACATAGTCTAAGAGTTTTTTAAAATCCCAAGGGGCCAAAAAAAAGTTAATGCGCCAAAGGTGAGTTGTATGATCTGTGGCATTGTACTTTCAAGGGGGAACCCAGCCAAAAAGTATTCTTTTGGCAACAACACCATGATTCGCCACATGCAACGCTGGCACCCAAACAACTATGCTGCGGCAGAGGTCAGAGAACTGACCAGAAACCCTCCCCAATCTTCTCCCAGCACCTCCCAAAGTAAGCAACCCACTCCATTGTGTTCAGAGACAAGGGAGATGGTCCCAAACATCCAAACCCAGTTTGGACAATACAAAATAGTTTGCATATTTTGTGGAAGGACAATTAGCTATGGTGAGCAAAGCATTAAACTCATCAACCGTGCTGGTGACAACCACAATTGCCCAAAAAAACCCTTAATTTTTTCCTGATTTTTTTTGCTCCAGTTGAGCCGTTTACAATTCCCTGTTTTTTGTTTGTCCCCATAAAAATAACAAAAAAAATATAAAATTGTTCATAAAAGCCAAAAAAAGTAAAAAACGTTCCAAAAAAACAATAAAAAAATATAAAACAACAAAAAGAATAAAAAAAGTTCTTTTTAGAACTACCTCCAATTTATAAAAAAATGCTACTTTTAAAAAAAAAAACCTGTCATTCTTTTTTACCCATGGTACGCTCCCCGGTACGCTCCCCGGTGCACGTACCGGGCGCTCCCCCCGCGAAAATTGAAAAAAAAAATGTTTTGCCCCGCGGGGCCATTTTATGGCCCCGACATCAAACCTAGGGGGTCGGAGGGGTCTATCCTGCCCCCTTTTGGTCATTTCCCCCTTTGTTTTTGCCACCTCTTGTGTCTCGATCCTACTGAGACACAAGATGGTGGCCGCTCCGGACTGTTTGGAATGTTGACAGACACCCGAGAACCAATTAGCTTTCCGCTCGCGAACTCGCGTAGCGCGCTGGTGCGCGCCCCGGTGCGCGCACCGGGGCGCGCTTATAGATATATATTTTTTTTAACCTAAATTACTCAAAATCCACTGGAGCACATACCTTGAGACATAGCAAAGGCACATCGGACTACCAGTCCTTACAATTTTGCCAAGTTTGGTGGAAATTCATTCAGCCGTTCGGGCTAAAAGTGAGTCCAACCGCCCTATGGAAATTAACATGGGGAAAACCATTTTTTGGGACCCCCCTTTTATCTCGGCCCCCGCTTGACGAATCCCCCACAAACGTTTAGGGAAGGAGCGGAGCGCAGGGAGGCAAATTTCAGGAAAATTTCAGGCAGATTCCTCAACCGGCGCCAAAGTTATTCCAAATAGAATGCTGCGGATTCCCTATGGAAAACAATCCTAACTATAACTACCTACTGGCGACCGCCAGTAGGTAATATATATATATATATATATATATATATATATATATATATATTCACTGAAAAAAACCATAGGTTTCACACCAGTTATAGTTAGGAATTAGCATTTAAAAAACCTATTAAATTCACTGAAAAAACCATAGGTTTCACACCAGTTATAGTTAGCTGGAAATTTTACTGATATAAAACCATTGAAATTCCCACATTATAGTTAGTCGGACTCACTATAACTTGCGCGTGCAATGCACTGCTGATGACATCACATATTACATCACTCATGACATGGTCAGTGACATCACTCATGACACCATCCTTGTGACATAGTGACAGACCTCCTTTCACTATAATGTAACCCTTGAGACACATATTCAAAAATAGAAACTGAAATTTTTAAAAAAATGGAGATACCTATATCAGTTACAACAAGCAATTCAGTAATTCCACTATCTATATACACATCCACTCATTCACCAACAGTTCTATATAGTCACTCATACATATACTCACTCATCATATGAAGTGATACACCTATACATCCTGTTACACACCGACATTCATCCAAAAGTTACTCACACACATATTCACACGTGCAAATAAACTATTGGACATCCATTTATTTGAATATAGAGTTATACACACACTTCCACCTTACTTCTATTTAAAATTACACATATTTATTCTCTTAAACAATCACTTATAGAAACACATACTTATTTAAACAGGAACTCTTACAATCTCTTACTCTCACATATACTCACTTATATACATCAATATTCATATATACTAGATTAAAACATATGTAGTTACTGATAAAGACACTAGTGAGACAGTCATTCACTCACTAACAAACACATATAGACACTCATCCACCCATACAGTCCTGTACATATGTTGTCTTCAAAACACATACAAACAAAGAGTCAGTCACTCATGCATCTATGTGCTAAGTAATACCCCCACCAAACCATATAGACACTCATACTGATACTAATAAAAATATCTAATAACCCATATACATACACATGAGTGGATGTGTATTAGATGGTGGTATTACTGAATTGGTTGTTGTAACTGGTATGGGTATATCCACTTTTTTGAAAATATTAGTTTCTATTTTTGAATATGTGTTTCATGGGTTACATTACACTGAAAGGAGGTCTGTCACTGTGTCACAAGGATGGTGTCATCAGTGATGTCATGAGTGATGTCACTGACCATGTCATGAGTGATGTAATATGTGATGTCATCAGCAGTGCATTGCACGCGCAAGTTATAGTGAGTCCGACTAACTATAACGTGGGAATTTCAATGGTTTTATATCAGTAAAATTTCCAGCTAACTATAACTGGTGTGAAACCTATGGTTTTTTCAGTGAATTTAATAGGTTTTTTAAATGCTAATTCCTAACTATAACTGGTGTGAAACCTATGGTTTTTTTCAGTGAATTTCATAGGTTTTTTAAATGCTAATTCCTTACTATAAGTTTCACTTTATAAATAAGACTGTTAGCACTCTAGTTGTTCTTTTTAACACTCTGGTACATTCTGTCATTGGGCTACAGTTGTGCTACATCTAGTTGAATTTTGGGCTACATTTACAATTTTTGATCTCTGGTGGCCATCTTTGGGCTTCATTCGGCTACTTTGGGCTACATTTGGGCTACATTTTGGCTCTAACATATATTAAGCCCAATGTAGCACAATACATATTTTTATAAAGTTAATTTTTTTACAAACCACTTCAGAATAGGGCTACCTGTCTCTACAATTATCCCATTTTTTTTTTTTTAATTTTTGGGGGGAGCGCTCCCAGAGCGCGCCCCGGAGTGCGCCCCGAAAAGCGTATTTCTGAAAAGCGCCCCCGGGCGCGCTCCGGGGAGCGTCTCGTGAGCGCCAATATCGCAAACGAAAACATGATCGTGACGTATCGCGTAGCCGCGACCGCGTGATACGCGCGGCGTAAGCGCACCCGGAAGTACTCGAACGAATACGATCGCAAAACGTAAACTTCCGACGCACTTACGCTGCGCGCCCCCGTGCGCGTAGCGTAAGCGCGTCGGGTCATGTGAGCAGAAAATAACACTTTTCATTGGTTCATAACAGTTTTAGTTTCATAATGATGAAGCCCCTGGTCTTGTGACCTGAAAATAACACTTCTCATTGGTTCAGGACAGTTTTTTTTTCTAAATGATGAAAGACCCCACCTTTTTTCCTTATTCTGACTTTGTCCTTTGACTGAGGAAGACCTGTTTGTTGCTCTCTCTACTTTTTTGCTCCAATGGCTTCAGTAGTAGCATCAGCTGGTGCATCTGCCCCCCCACCACCACCACCACCACCAAGAGGACCAGCTCCAAATTATATTGGTGGTCAAGAACAGGAGGAGGAGGAAGAGGAAGAGGAGGAGGGGAGAAGAAGATGGCTGCCAGAAGAAAATACACCTTACAAACCCAAACCACACATTGTTTGGCAGTTTTTTTCAATCCCAGAGGGGCAAAAAAAGGTGAATGCTCCCAAGGTGACTTGCCTCATCTGCAATGATGAACTTTCACGGGGCAACCCAAACAAGAAATATTCTTTTGGTAACTATACCATGATTCGGCACATGACAAGAAAGCATCCAAACAACTACTCTCGCGCAGAGTTCCGGGAACTGGCCAGTAACCTCCCCCAGTCATCAAGGACCCCCTCCCAAAGAAACCAACCCTCTTCCTCGCAACCAGAAACATCTGAGGTGATGCCTTGCATTCAGCCGAGATTTGCTGATTTTAAAATTACTTGCACTGCTTGTGGCAAGCTTATCTCCTATGGGGAACAAAGTATTAAGCTCATCGTCCTTGCAGGTGATAATCACAAGTGCCCCAAAAAGAAATAATTTTTTGGGTTTTTTGTTTTTTTGCTCCAGTTGAGCCAGTTTCAATTCCCTTTTTTTGTTTCTCCCCTAAAAAATACAAAAAAAATATAAAACTGTTTTGAAAAGCCAAAAAAAGTTTAAAAAGTTCCAAAAACACAAAAAAAATATAAAACAACAAAAAGAAGAAAAAAAAAAGTTCTTTTAAGAACTACCTCCAATTTCTAAATGAAAACTTCATTTTTTTAAAACTCTGTCATCTTTTTCCCTCATTTTACGCTCCCCGGTGCGCTACCTGGTGCGCGCACCGAGCGCTTCCCCCGCGCAAAACGAAAAAAAAAAAAAATATTTTAAATGCCCCGCGGGGCCCTTTTATAGCCCCCACATCAAACCTAGGGGGTCAAAGGGGTCTATCCCTGACGCCTTATGGTCAGTTCCCACTTTGTTTTAGCCACCTCTTATGTCTCGATTTTACCGAGACACAAGATGGCGACCGCTCTGGACTGTTTGGAATGTTTACAGACACCGAGAGCCAATCAGCTTTCCATGCGCACCTCGCGTGTCGCACCTGGAGCGCACTCCGGTGCGCGCACCTGTGCGCTGCTATAGATATATATATTTTTTTGGACCTAAATTACTCAAAATCCACTGGAGCACATATCTTGAGACATAGCAAAGGCACATCGGGCTACCAGTCCCTACAATTTTGCCAAGTTTGGTGTAAATCCATTCAGCCGTTCGGGCTAAAAGTGAAATCGACCGCCCTATGGAAATTAACATGGGAAAAACGCGTTTTGGGACCCCCCTTTTATCTCGGCCCCCGCTTATTGTATCCCCCCCAAACTTTCAGGGAAGGACCGGAGCTCGACGAGGCCATTTTCCTGAAATTTTCAGGCAGATTCGTCAACCGGTGCCAAAGTTATTCCAAATAGAATTTTGAGATTTAACATTGAAAAAAATCCTAACTATAACTACCTACTGGCGACCGCCAGTAGGTAATATATATATATATATATATATTCACTGAAAAAAACATAGGTTATAGACCATATATAGTTAGGAATTAGCATTTACAAAACCTTGAAAATTCACTGAAAAAACCATGGGTTATAGACCATATATAGTTAGGAATTAGCATTTACAAAACCTTATTTTACTCACACAAAACCATTGAAATTCCATATATAGTTAGTTGCACTAACTATATATCGCGCACCCGCAATCCACTGCTGATGATGTCACATATTACATCATTCATGACATGGTCAGTGACATCACTGATGACATCACTGATGACAACTCAAATGACATCACTGATGACATTATCCAATGACTGTATGTTTCTGTAAAGTTAAAATATGTCTTACATATTGAAGAATGAGTGGATGTATAAGTGTCTGGATGAAGAATTTAGTAGGTGCATGACTGACTGTATGAGAGAGTGATTAAATGTGTCTCACTGAGTGCATGGGTTAGTGACTAAACTGTCTTAATTTGTGCATCATTATGTCTGTTGTTCTGTAAACTGCTGAATGTGTTAATCAGTAGCTATATGAGCAACTATATGGGATATTCATTGGTTGCCCAAGTATTTGTATGGGAGACTGAGTATGTGTGTGAGTGGCTGGGAGGTGTATGACTCTGTGCATAGATGTGTGAGCAGTTGATTCACTAGATGTATGGGTTCAAAAGTGCATGTGGAAACAGCTGCATGGGCGGTTGACTGTGTGCATGAGTGTATTGGTGAGTGAATGGATATCTCAGTGCAACATGTCAAAGTAAGTACATATGTAAAACACAGTACATGTGAGAGTTGACATATATAACCGTGCATAAGAGCCAGTAAATGTGTGAGTGGCTGTATGGATCATTGTGAACTTGTATCAGGGATCGTATAGGAGAGTAAATATGTGTTAGAATATGTTTGAATTAGTAAGGTGTGTATAACTGTATAGTTGAGGAAATGGAGGTGTGATTGATTCTTTGCATGACTGACTAGATGTATGAGTAACTCCATGGATGAGTGACAATCTGTGAGTGTCTGTTTACACTGATTGTATCTAAGGTTATATTAGTGTCTGAAGAGGTTCATCGTATTATCACATGAATGATATTATCAGTGATGTTGTCAGTGATGTCATTTGAGTTGTCATCAGTGATGTCATCAGTGATGTCACTGACCATGTCATGAATGATGTAATATGTGACATCTTCAGCAGTGGAGTGCGGGTCCGCGATATATAGTTAGTGCAACTAAATATATATGGAATTTCAATGGTTTTGTGTGAGTAAAATAAGGTTTTGTAAATGCTAATTCCTAACTATATATGGTCTATAACCCATGGTTTTTTCAGTGAAGTTTCAAGGTTTTGTAAATGCTAATTCCTAACTATATATGGTCTATAACCTATGGTTTTTTCAGTGAATTTCAATGGTTTTTTAATAGCAAATATCAAAATCTTTAAAATGTCAAGTACGTGGTAGGTAAAAACATTTTTGTGTCTATGCACGCTGATGTGCTTTGAACGCTGCCCCCTCCCCCCCTCTTTTCTTTCAGGAGTATTCTCTCTGTGCAGATAGTGAAGGGTAGGTAACGCAAACCTTTGCCCCCGTTGTAATCCGTCGTGCCTGCTTCCCTCTCCATTTGATTGATTGTTATCCAAGCATTTACTGTTTTAGAATTGGTTCTCTTTGGTTCATTCTCTATTTACAAACAAGCACAGAGTCGCAATACTCTGTTTAGTCTTTGCAGATAGTGAAAAATCGTTAGAAACAACAAAAGGAATCAAGCAAAATCAGTAGGCCACTAATGGGATCTCTTTTTGACCTCGCTAAAATAGAAACATTAGGAACAACCCATCATGAGAAATATGAAACTAGTGAGAGGAACTGAGCTCGACGCCATGATGGCTGCAAGACAACTCGGCTCCGCCGCCCACCCCGCCCAAAACAACGACAAACCCTATGCAAATATTATAAACATATACAACACACCAACAAAGTAACATGGTAAAACGTTTTATTAAATAACTATTTACATGGCAGCCTGCTGCAACATCGATCCAAACAAGCCTTTGTATTTGGGGCTCAAAATCAACAAGTAACAGGGTAAAACATTTTATTAAATAACTATTTACATGGCAGCCTGCTGCAACATCGATCCAAACAAGCCTTTGTATTTGGGGCTCAAAATCAACCATCAATAGTAAGATTTTCATAGGTGAGCGTAGGTTCATGGTTTTCCATCCACAGACTAAAAGCCTGGAGTGGGAGTGAAAGAACAATAACTAGGTAAGAAGGAAGGCAGAGGCTGTGGGAAGGACTCTGGATATGGTATGTTGCTTGGTCCATGAGATGCTTCGATGTCACTGCCTTGCACAAATGGCATAAGTCCTGGATGTTGGGTGCCATAGTTGAGGGTTCCGAGCAGCGCTTGTAACACTGTCTGAAGCTTATTTGCACCTGCTGCAGCTTCACTATTCTCAAAGTAAATGGGGGCTGTTTGTGGACCTGACTGCATTGGAAAACAATGTGATGCGGTGCCTCCCTGAACCGCTTGACGGAGGCCCCCGAGGGGCGGTGTGATGGCGCGGACTCGGAGGGGACGCTTGGCTCCTGCCCCCTCCCCAAGTCTTGTTGTCCTGGTGTGGCCTAAGATCGCCCCCGACATAGGCGGCCGGCTCCCGGGGTCAGGCGGAACTTTTTGCCTTTTAGTGACTCTTCCATTCTGGACCTTGTCCCACAATCCGTTTGACCTGAAGACACGTCCTGCGGTGCCCTGGTCCGACCATCACATATACCTGCGCCAGGAGACGGTGTGGGGTGCACTAGAAGGGAGAGGCGGCGCGAACGAGCCTCCCCCACCGCCCCAGGTGGAGGTTTCTCAGCTACACCCCAGCGCTTCACTCGACCAGCTGACTTGCGCCCGCTCTTGCGACACAGTGCCTCGCTCGGCCAGCTGAATTGCGCCTGCTCTTGCTATTACAACGTCTCACCCGCCATCCAACGGAATTGCACCCAATCTTGCGGTACAGTGACAGACGGCTGCTACGGAGCTCACGAAATGGCGGTCGGCTCCACAGACTTGGGCCTGGCCTGCAAGGATGGCTCTGGGCAACCGTGGAACTCGGACGCTTCACTGCTAGGGCATGGGCCCCATTCCCAAAAGAGTCCCCTCAGCCTTGAAGATTCTACAACAGTCACCGAGACCCCCGACTTTCGCAGACTTCCGGTGGGGAGCGACTGCCATGATTGCTCGCTGAATGGCCATGACGTAGCCACGGGGTGCTCTCATGCTGACGCCAGCTTCAGTCTGAAACATCCAGAAAAACTGTAGACTAGCAATTCGATCAGTTCCGGTGGAGCCCCAACGTGACCCGGTAGAGAAGAACTTGCCCTCCCCTCTTTGACTGATGGTTCTTGTTGCCTGTCCCTTCTGTTGTCATTTAACAGAACTTTTTGGACTGCTGAAAGGGGTTGTGTTCCGACCGCTGGTTGGTATAGACATTTTGACTATATTCTGGACCTGCGTTGTCGCGTAATGCGTCATATGATGCGCCGCGTTAGCGCACCCGGAAGTGCTCCGGTGCGCGAGGCGTAGCTTCCCGGAAGCGATCCAGGGCACAACGCGCAGCGCGTAACGTAAGCATAACAGGTCATGTGACTTGTTAATAAAACTTTTCATTGGTTCATTTTACTTTTGTTTTTCTAATGATGGAAGGCTTGGTCATATGACCTAAAAATAACACTTTTCATTGGTTTAGAACATTTTTTTTCCCAAATGATGAAAGCCCCACCTTTTTTTTCTCACTCTGACTTGTAAAGAAAAGGACCCAGATGCATTTACAGTTTATCACTAACAATGTTCCAGGCTAATGTATTTTCCCGGGAAATTTACAACTGTCCTGCAAGTAAAATATTCCTATTTCGAGAAAAAGGGCGTTTCTTCGTCCCATGAGGGAGCTGTTGAACAAAAGAGGCTCGACCTGCTGTCTTAGTCGCTGATAGGCATGAATATCGGATTCTTATCGATCACTTTATGTTGCAGGAGAGGAAAACACAACAGCCCTTGACCATTTATCTTTACTGCTTTCCTGCGTATTATTCCTTTTAACCGTCATGTAATCGGAGTGCTTTATTTCACTTGCCTTTTACTGATTCGAAAACAGTGGCTATTATTCAAAACTTTACCAATCGAGGTACTACTACCATGTTTTGTTTTAAAAACCTTTATTGTGAAAATGTCAGTATACAAATACGGGCCTATAACCACGTGGGCCGGCCACGGAGCAAACTGGAATCGTATATGATGAGCGGACATTTACACTGTAGAAGAACGTAACAGGCGGGCCATTAGGTTGCAAGAATTAAGGTGTCTAACAGTTGCGGAATCGGTGGACGTACATTTTATAATTAAAGTACGACAGGGCCAGTTACAATAAAATTATCTAGATATACATTTGCGGGCAAGTACCATGGGTGACGTTAATTCGAACTTTCAATAGTACAGTAATCAATAACACATCAGAACTTAATCTCAATAGGGATGTCCAAATGTTCAATCAGTACTCGTCCCCGCCCGCCATGTGCTTCAAAACTGCATACGTATCTCGTGATATCAAGGCTGGGCAACCAGTACACAACAAGGAGTTACGAGTCCCATTTATACCGGCGCCATTTTGGGCGAGGCCGGGCAGGTCCAGGATATAGTCAAAATGTCTCCACCAACCAGCGGTCGGACCAGAACCCCTTTCGGCAGTCCAAAAATGTTCCGTTAAATGACAACAGAAGAGATAGGCAACAAGAACAATCAGTCAAAAGAGGGGACGCTTTCGGGAATGGGGCCCATGCCCTAGCAGGCAAGCGTCCGAGTTCCAAGGTGTCCCAGGGCCATTTTAGGGGACCAGGCCCAAATCCAAAGAGCCGGCCGCCATTTTGAGAGTCCTGTTGCAGCCGCCTATCGCTGCACCGCAAGAGTGGGCGCAATTCAGCTGGATGGTGAGCGAGACGCTGTAGCCGCAAGAGCGAGCGCAACTCAGCTGGATGGCGGGTGAGGCACTGTGCCGCAAGAGCGGGCGGAACTCAGCTGAATGGAGGGTGAGGCACTGTGCCGCAAGAGCGGGCGGAACTCAGCTGGATGGAGGGTGAGGCACTGTGCCGCAAGAGCGGGCGGAACTCAGCTGGATGGAGGGTGAGGCACTGTGCCGCAAGAGCAGGCGCAATTCAGCTGGATGGTGGGTGAGGCACTGTGCCGCAAGAGCGGGCGGAACTCAGCTGGATGGAGGGTGAGGCACTGTGCCGCAAGAGCGGGCGGAACTCAGCTGGATGGCGGGTGAGGCACTGTGCCACAAGAGCGGGCGGAACTCAGCTGGTTGGCGGGTGAGGCACTGTAGCCGCAAGTGCGGGCGCAACTCAGCTGGATAGCGAGTGAAACGCCAAGGGGCACCCCACTGCAGCTGAGGAGCCTCCACCTGGGGAGGCGGGAGAGGCCCGTTCGCGCCGCCTTCCCCCCACCCCCGGGGCACCCTACGCCGTCTTTCGGGGCTGCATTGTAGGATGGCCACACCAGTGCAACTTGCTGGACACCACCTCGGTGCCATCCGGATCTCGGCGAGTTGTGCTGCCTTCGGCCTATTTGCACATCGGTCCGCTACTGACGCCGCCTCACAGGCCAACGGATTTTGTAGGCTTTTTATAACCCAAAGCCGCATAACAGGTCATGTGACTTGTTTATAAAACTTTTCATTGGTTCATTTTACTTTTGGTTTCCTAATGATGGAAGGCTTGATCATATGACCTAAAAAAACACTTTTCATTGGATTGGAACATTTTTTTTTCCCAAATGATGAAAGCCCCACCTTTTTTTTTCTCACTCGGCAGTCCAAAAAGGTTTTGTTAGATGACAACAGAGGGGACAGGCAACAAGAACCATCAGTCAAAAGAGGGGAGGGCAAGTTCTTCCCTACCGGGTCACGTTGGGGCTCCACCGGAAGTCATCGAATTGGTAGTCTACAGTGTTTCTGGATATTTCAGACTGAAGCTGGCGTCAGCATGAGAGCACCACCATCTTGTGGCTCCATCGTGGCCTTTCCGCAAGCAATCATGACAGCCGCTCCCCACCAGAAGCCTGCGGGAGTCGGGGGCCCCGATGACTTTTGTAGAATCTTCAAGGCTGAGGGGACGCTTTCCGGAATGGGGCCCATGCCCTAGCAGGCAAATGTCTGAGTTCAAATGTGTCCCAGGGCCATTTTAGTGGACCAGGCCCAAATCCGAAGAGCCGGCCGCCATTTTGAGAGTCCTGTGGCAGCCGCCTATCGCTGCACCGCAAGAGTGGGCGCAACTCAGCTGGATGGCGGGTGAGGCGCTGTAATAGCAAGAGCAGGCGCAATTCAGCTGGCCGAGCGAGGCACTGTGTCGCAAGAGTGGGCGCAACTCAGTTGGATGCCAAGGGGCGCCCCACTGCAGCTGAGGAGCCTCCACCTGGGGAGGCGGGGGAGGCCCGTTTGCGCCGCCTCCCCCCCCCCCGGGGCGCCCCACGCTGTTTTACGGTGCAGCATTGTAGGATGGCCAGACCAGTGCGGCAATTTGCTGGACACCACATCGGTGCCGTCCTGATCTAGGCGCGTTGTGCTTTCTTCGGCCTATTCGCACAACGGTCCGCTACTGACGCCACCTCACAGGCCGACGGATTTTGTAGGCTTTTTATAACCCAAAGCCGACTAAAAGACAGACCAAAGCAGCCCATTGTTGCTTTGAGATGGATGTTGCAGCATGCTGCCATGTAAATCGTTGTTCAAAATGTTTTTTTTAACGTGTTTACTTTGTTGGAGCGTTGTATATATTTATAAGTTATTAAAGTGTTATAATCCTACTACTTTGTTGGAGTGCTATATATTTTTAATGTGACACATAATTGTGAAGACTTTGATGTACAAAAAGGCATCCCTGGAATCTTCCGCTTCAGGCTCGGTCCCACACACCCTTACAGTGAGAATCCCCTTCCCAATCACAATACAGGATCGTTATCAGATAGTAGGAACGCGTGTGGTGTGACGGATCGCATGGGGTGGGGGCCTTGATCTACTGTAACTCCTTTGAAGAGGGGTGATTCTTTACAGTTGGGGCCATAAACTACATCCGCAGGGCTAGGTGATAGCCTGGGACCGGCCTGGACAAACGGACACAGAGGAAGAGGAGTGTCAAAGGGGGCGGTAGTGAATAGGGTGAAAGGGAGGTGTCGGGCGGGCACAGGGTGTGATTCTCAGGGAAGAGCAGCGCAGATGGGGGGAGGTTTATGGCCCATGCATGAGAGAGAGAGCGTGGGTGACCAGTGCGTGGGGGAGATGCTTGCGAGGGTGGGGAGCCATGCTGAGGATCGGCGGCGTGCAGAGAGTGGGTCTGGTCAAGGCATCTAAATGGCTGCTGTGCACGACAAAAGTGTGGCATTGGAAAAGAGGCAAGATGGCGCAGACAATGTTTATCAATACGGATTAATTTATAACAATTATTTTTAACAATATATTTACTCGCAGTGACAAAATGGCGGTCAACACTTCCTGTTTTCCTTCTAATCGAACGTTAACAGACGTCACGCAGCAAAAAAAAAAAATCCGCTCACGTGTAGCCGCTGGAAGACATGTATCAACATATATGAGCATCCTCAGCCACCCTCAGAAAACATAGGGGGTCAGGATACGTCTCCCGTACCCCCTTATACCCATTTCCCACATTGTTTTTCCTCCATCTTGTAATTTAATTGAAACGAAACACAAAATGGCGAATTCCCGTTTCGCTACCGGTTCGCGAGCCAGGAAGCGCTTCTACCGTGAAAAATCATTTTTTTTTTATTTGCCCCACGGGACCCTTTAATAACCCCAACATCATTCCTAGGAGGTCAAGAGGGGTCTACCTTGCCCCCTTTCATTAAATTCCCCGTTCATTTATCTCCTCCTCTTGTCTCTCGATCCTACCGAGAGACAAGATGGCGGCCGTTCCGGACTGTTTAGAATGTTGACAGACACCGGAGAGCCAATCAGCTTCGCTTCGCAAAGTTCCGTTACGCGAAAAGTACGCGAACCGGAGCGCTACCCGGGACGCTGTCACAGATTTATCTGTTTTTTAAAATAGTAAATTCTCAAAATCCACTGGAGCACATATATTGAGACATAGCAAAGGCACATCGGGCTAACAGTCCCTACAATTTTGCCAAGTTCGTGCAAATCCATTCAGCCGTTCGAGCTAAAAGTGAGGCCAACCGCCCTATGTAAAAATGAATGGGAAAAATGCGTTTTGGTACCCTCTTTTTTTCTCGGCCCCCCCCCTTGACGAAACACCCCCAAATTTTCAGGGGCTGCTCAGAAAAAAAATGTGCCATTTTCCTGAAAATTTCAGCCGATTCCGTCCACAAACGCCAAAGTTATTAGACATAGAATTTTCAAAAGTCCCATAGAGAAAAAATCCTAACTATATATACCTACTGGCGACCGCCAGTAGGTAATATACATTTGTGCATATATGTGCATTTAGAGAGAGGTAGAGAGGCTAGAGGTTAAGATGTAGAGGTGTAGAGGTAGAGAGGTGAGGTAGAGGGAGATGTAGAGAGGTAAAGAGGTAGAGTAGTAGAGAGAGGTACAGTATAGAGTGAGTAATAGAGAGTAGAGGGTGAGTAGGAGAGAGTAGGAGAGAGTAGTGGAGAATCAGTAGTAGAGAGTGGTAGAGTGAGTAGTAAAGAGTGAGTAGTAGAGTAGTAGAGAGTGAGTAGTAGAAAGTGAGTGGTAGAGAGTAGTAGAGTAGTAGGAAGTGAGTAGTAGAGTGTAGTAGAGAGTTGTAGAGAGTGAGTAGTATAGAGCACTAGGGAGTAAGTAGTAGAGGGTGAGTAGTAGAGAATAAGTAGTAAAGGGTGAGTAGCAGTGAGAGAGTAGTAGAGAGTAGTAGAGAGTGAGTAGTAGAGTGAGTAGTAGAGAGTAGTAGAGAGAGCAGTAGAGAGTGAGTAGTAGAGAGTAGTAGAGTGAGTACTAGAGTGAGTAGTAGAGTGAGTAGTAGAGAGTGAGAGGTAGAGAGTGAGTAGTTGAGAGTAGTAGAGAGAGAATAGTAGAGAGTGAGTAGTAGAGAGTAGTAGAGTGAGTAGTAGAGAATGAGTAGTAGAGAGAGAGTAATAGAGAGTGAGTAGTAGAGCATAGTATAGAGTAAGTAGTAGAGAATAGTAGAGAGGGAGTAGTAGTGAGTAGTGGGGTAGTAGAGAGTGAGTAGTAGAGAGTGAGTAGTAGAGTGAGTAGTGAGAGTAGTAGAGAGTGATTAGTAGAGAGTGTGTAGTAGAGAGTGAGTAGTAGAGAGAGTGGTAGAGAGTGTGTAGTAGAGAGAGTAGTAGAGAGTAGCAGAATAGTAGAGTAAGTAGTAGAGTGCATAGTTGAGAGTGAGTAGTAGAGAGTGAGTAGTGGAGAGTGAGTAGTAGGGAGTAGTAGAGAGTGAGCAGTAGAGAGTGAGTAGTAGAGAGTGTTTAGGTGAGAGATAGTAGTGAAGAGTGAGTAGTAGAGAGTAGTAGAGTGAGTAGTAGAAAGTGAGTAGTGGAGAGAGAGTGTGGTAGAGAGTAGTAGAGTAGTAGAGAGTGAGTGGTCGAGAGTAGTAGAGTGAGTAGTAGAGAGTGAGTAGTGTAGAGAGTAGTAGAGTAGTAGAGAGTGAGTAGTAGAGGCAGAAGAAGAGAGTAGTAGTAGAGTAGAAGAGAGTGAGTAGTAGAGCGTGAGTATTAGAGAGTGAGTAGTGGAGAGTGAGTAGTAGAGAGTGAGTAGTAGAGAGGAAGTAGTAAAGTGTGAGTAGTAGTAGAGAGTGAATAGTTGAGAGTGAATAGTAGAGAGTGAGTAGTAGAGAGAGAGCAGTAGAGAGTGAGTAGTAGAGATTAGTAGAGTGAGTAGTAGAGAGAGAGAGAGAGTAGTAGAGAGTAGTAGAGAGTGAGTAGTGTAGTGAGAAGTAGATTAATAGAGAGTGAGTGGTAGAGAGTAGTAGAAAGTATTAGAGTGAGTAGTAGGAAGTAGTAGAGAGTGAGTAGTAGAGAGTGAGTAGTAGAGAGCAAGTAGTAGAGAGTGAGTAGCAGAGAGTGAGTAGTAGAGAGTGAATAGTAGAGAGTGAATAGTAGAGAGTGAGTAGTAGAGAGAGAGTAGTAGAGAGTGAGTAGTAGAAATTAGTAGAGTGTGAGTAGTAGGGAGTGAGTAGTAGAGAGTGAGTAGTAGAGAGTACTAGAGTAATAGAGAATGAGTAGTAGGGAGTGAGTAGTAGAAAGTAGTAGAGTAGTAGAGAGTGAGTAGTAGAGAATGAGTAGTAGAGAGTAGTAGCGAGTGAGTAGTAGAGTAGTAGGGAGTAGAGAGTAGTAGATAGTAGTCAGTCAGTGTCAGTCAGTGTCAGTCAGAGTCAGTCAGTGTCAGTGTCAGTGTCAGTCAGTCAGTGTCAAGCAGTGTCATGCAATCAGTGTTAGTCAGTGTCAGTGAGTCAGTCAGTGTCAGTCAGTCAGTGTCAGTCAATCAGTGTCAGCCAGTGTCAGTCAGTCAGTGTCAGTCAATCAGTGTCAATCAGTCAGTGTCAGTCAGTCAGTGTCAGTCAGTCAGTCAGTATCAGCTAGAGCAGCTCTGCTGACCTGGTTCTCTGGCTCTAAATCAGCTCTGCTGACCTGGTTCTCTGGCTCTAAAACAGCTCTGCTGACCTGGTTTCTCTGGCTCTAAAGCAGCTCTGCTCACCTGGTTCTCTCCCTCTGAAGAGCTCTGCTGACCTAGTTTCACTGTCTCTACAGCAGCTCTGCTGACCTAGTTCTTAGGCTATAGAGCAGCTCTGCTGATCTGGTTCTCTGACTCTAAAACAGCTCTGCTGACCTGGTTCTCTGACTCTAAAGCAGCTCCGCTGACCTGGTTCTATGGCTCTAAAGCAGTTCTGCTGACATGGTTCTCTCCCACTAAAGCAGCTCTACTGACCTGGTTTCTCTGGCTCTACAGAAGCTCTGCTGACCTGGTTCTCTGGCTCTAGAGCAGCACTGCTGACC
The DNA here is from genome assembly GCF_964263255.1 of Lissotriton vulgaris. Taxonomy (NCBI): domain Eukaryota; kingdom Metazoa; phylum Chordata; class Amphibia; order Caudata; family Salamandridae; genus Lissotriton; species Lissotriton vulgaris. The sequence goes on from NC_141685.1 coordinate 1,229,965,790, forward strand.
TGGTTCTTAGGCTATAGAGAAGCTCTGCTGACCTGGTTCTCTGGCTCTAAAGCAGCTCTGCTGACTTGGTTCTCTGGCTCTAGAGCAGCTCTGCTGCCCTGGTTCTATGGCTCTAAAGCAGCTCTGCTGACTTGGTTCTCTGGCTGTCAAGCAGCTCTGCTGACCTGGTTCTCTGGCTCTAAAGCAGCTCTGCTGACCTGGTTCTCTGGCTCTAAAGCGGCTCTGCTGTACTGGTTCTCTCCCTTTAAAGCAGCTCTGATGACCTGGTTTCTCTGGCTCTACGGCAGCTCTGATGACCTGGTTCTCTGGCTCTAGAGCAGCTCTGCTGACCTAGTTCTTAGGCTCTAAAGCAGCTCTGCTGACTTGCTTCTCTGGCTCTACAGAAGCTCTGCTGACCTGGTTCTCTGGCTCTAGAGCAGCACTGCTGACTTGGTTCTTAGGCTATAGAGAAGCTCTGCTGACCTGGTTCTCTGGCTCTAAAGCAGCTCTGCTGACTTGGTTCTCTGGCTCTAGAGCAGCTCTGCTGCCCTGGTTCTATGGCTCTAAAGCAGCTCTGCTGACTTGGTTCTCTGGCTGTCAAGCAGCTCTGCTGACCTGGTTCTCTGGCTCTAAAGCAGCTCTGCTGACCTGGTTCTCTGGCTCTAAAGCAGCTCTGCTGACCTGGTTCTCTGGCTCTAAAGCGGCTCTGCTGTACTGGTTCTCTCCCTCTAAAGCAGCTCTGATGACCTGGTTTCTCTGGCTCTACGGCAGCTCTGATGACCTGGTTCTCTGGCTCTAGAGCAGCTCTGCTGACCTAGTTCTTAGGCTCTAAAGCAGCTCTGCTGACTTGCTTCTCTGGCTCTACTACAGCTTTGCTGACCTGGTTCTCTGGCTCTAAAGCAGCTCTGCTGACCCGGTTCTATGGCTCTAAAGCTGACCTGGTTCTCTGGCTCTAAAACAGCTCTGATGACCTGGTCCCTTGGCTCTAAAGCAGCTCTGTTGAACTGGTTCTCTCCCTCTGAAGCAGCTCTGCTGGCCTGGTTCTCTTGCTCTAAAGCAGCTCTACTGACCTGGTTTCTCTAGCTCTACAGCAGCTCTGCTGACCTGGTTCTCTGGCTCTAAAGCAGCTCTGCTGACCTGGTTCTCTGGCTCTAAAGCGGCTCTGCTGTACTGGTTCTCTCCCTCTAAAGCAGCTCTGATGACCTGGTTTCTCTGGCTCTACGGCAGCTCTGATGACCTGGTTCTCTGGCTCTAGAGCAGCTCTGCTGACCTAGTTCTTAGGCTCTAAAGCAGCTCTGCTGACTTGCTTCTCTGGCTCTACTACAGCTTTGCTGACCTGGTTCTACGGCTCTAAAGCAGCTCTGCTGACCCGGTTCTATGGCTCTAAAGCTGACCTGATTCTCTGGCTCTAAAACAGCTCTGATGACCTGGTCCCTTGGCTCTAAAGCAGCTCTGTTGAACTGGTTCTCTCCCTCTGAAGCAGCTATGCTGGCCTGGTTCTCTTGCTCTAAAGCAGCTCTACTGACCTGGTTTTTCTAGCTCTACAGCAGCTCTGCTGACCTGGTTCTCTGGCTCTAGAGCAGCCCTGCTGCTGACCTGGTTCTTAGGCTCTAGAGCAGCTCTGCTAACCTGGTTCTATGGCTCTAAAGCAGCTCTGCTGACTTGGTTCTCTGGCTCGAGAGCAGCTCTGCTGACCTGGTTATCTGGCTCTAAAGCTGCTCTGCTGACCTGGTTCTCTGGCTCTAAAGCAGCTCTGATGACCTGGTTTTTCTGGCTCTACAGAAGCTCTGATGACCTGGTTCTCTGGCTCTAGAGCAGCTCTGCTGACCTAGTTCTTAGGCTCTAAAGCAGATTTGCTGACCTGGATCCCTGGCTCTAAAGCAGCTCTGCTGACTTGGTTCACTGGCTCTAGAGCAGCTCTGCTGACCTGGTTCTCTGGCTCTAAAGCAGCTCTGCTGACCTGGTTCTATGGCTCTAAAGCAGCTCTGCTGCCATGGTGCTCTGGCTCTAAAGCATCTCTGCTGACCTGGTTCTCTCCCTCTAAAGCAGCTCTGATGACCTGGTTTCTCTGGCTCTACGGCAGCTCTGATGACCTGGTTATCTGGCTCTAGAGCAGCTCTGCTGACATAGTTCTTAGGCTCTAAAGCAGCTCTGCTGACTTGGCTCTCTGGCTCTACTACAGCTTTGCTGACCTGGTTCTCTGGCTCTAAAGCAGCTCTGCTGACCTGGTCCCTTGGCTCTAAAGCAGCTCTGCTGAACTGGTTCTCTCCCTCTGAAGCAGCTTGGCTGGCCTGGTTCTCTCGCTCTAAAGCAGCTCTGCTGACCTGGTTTCTCTAGCTCTACAGAAGCTCTGCTGACCTGGTTCTCTCCCTCTACAGCAGGTCTGCTGACCTCATTCTCTGCCTCTAGAGCAGCTCTGCTGACCTGGTTCTCTGGCTCTGCAGCAGCTCTGCTGCCCTGGGTCTCTGGCTCTACAGCTGCTCTGCTGACCTGGTTCTTTGGCTCTAAAGCAGCTCTGCTGACCCGTTCTATGGCTCTAAAGCTGCTCTGTCCACTCCTAAAATCATCCTGGCAGAAGCATGTCCTTATATAATCACTCTGCTGAAACATAAGTGATTATAAACGTATCTTGCTGTCAACTACTAGCACTCTAGGAACCCAGTCACTGTCTATGCACTTGCAGAATCACTCAAGCATTGAGACAAGCAGTGGTACGCCAAATGTTTACAATATATGAGGTCCCTTAAACCCTTGCAGACTATTGAGCCGGTCCTGCAAAATTCCAGGTAATAGTCATGCTTGTCTGGAATCATACTGTGAGTCTGTGTCGTCTCCTACAATCATTCTGACAGAAGTATGTCCTTATCTAATCCCTCTGCTGAAACGTAAGTCCTTATAAACTTATCCTGTTTGTCAACTACTAGCACTCTAGGAACCTACTGAATGTCTATGCACTTGCAGAATGACTCAGGCATTTAGGCAAGCAGTGCTACAGTCAAATGTGCACAATGTATGCAGTCCCTTAACCCCTTGCAGACTACTGAGTCAGTCCTGCAAATGTCCAGGTAATAGTCATGCTTGTCTGGAATCACACTGTGAGTCTGTGTCCACCTCTACAATCATTCTGACAGAAGCATGTCCTTATTGAATCACTGCTGAAACATAAGTGATTATAAACGTATCCTGCTGTCACTTACTAGCACTCTAGGAACCCAGTCACTGTCTATGCACTTGCAGAATGACTCAGGCATTGAGACAAGCAGGGGTAGAGGCAAATGTGCACAATATATGTGGTCCCTTAACGCCTTGCAGACTACTGAGTCAGTCCTGCAAAAGTCCAGGTAATAGTCCTGCTTGTCTGGAATCACACTGTGAGTCTGTGTCCACTCCTACAATCATCCTGACAGAAGTATGTCCTTATCTAATCAATCTACTGAAACATAAGTCCTTATAAACGTATCCTACTGTCAACTACTAGCACTCTAGGAACCTTTCCACTGTCTGTGCACTTGCAGAATGAATCAGGCATTGAGACAAGCAGTGTTACAGTCAATTGTGCACAATGTATGCGGTCCCTTAAACCCTCTCAGACTACTGAGTCAGTCCTGTAAAAGTTAAGGTAATAGTCATGCTTGTCTGGAATCACACTGTGAGTCTGTGTCCACTCCTACAATCATCCTGACAGAAGCATGTCCTTATCTAATCACTCTGCTGAAACATACGCGCTTATAAACATATCCTGCTGTCAACTACTAGCACTCTAGGAACCCAGTCACTGTCCATTCACTTGCAGAATGACTCAGGCATTGGGACGAGCAGTGTTAAGTCAAATGTGCACAATGTATGCGGTCCCTTAACCCCTTGCAGACTACTGAGTCAGTCCTGCAAAAGTCCAGGTAATAGTCATGCTTGTCTGGAATCACCCTGTGAGTCTGTGTCCACTCCTACAATCATACTGACAGAAGCATGTCCTTATCTAATCACTGTTGAAACATTAGTGCTTATAAACGTATCCTGCTGTCAACCACTAGCACTCTAGGAACCCAATCACTGTGTATGCACTTGCAGAATGACTCAGGCATTGAGACAATACCTAAGCACTTATAAGTTAACTGAGCACTGTTTGCAGCACTGTCACCATTCTAGTTACTAGTGATGTTCTTATAAAATGACCTTAGCACCAACACAAGTACACATACAATATTCTGTGCACAATCCCTACAAACCTCTTAGCAGATACATACTATTGGTACACTCCACTAAATACTGAAGTAGTACTCATGGAGCCTAGGATAACTCCTGTCAGTCTATTTCAGTTTGTGAATCAGCCATCCGGCACTATCTTCTTATTGTATCACTCTGCCAATACATAAGCACTTATGGGGCAGATTTACATGCCCCCTGCGCCTCCAGTACGTCACTATTTATAATGTAGAAGTGGCGCTGGGAACTCCTCCATATTTACAAGGAGAGGAAAAGCGACCCTGCGTAACTTTTCCTCTCCTTGAAAATACGACACTTTGTGTTGAAAGGGCATTCCATGGGTGTTGCTGTGTCTGTTCCCACACAACACCCATGGAATAACACACCTTAAGACTTATGAGAAAGAATACATCTGTAGATACGTGTGAATGGTGTGCCACCCTAGAGGTGGTGTAGCGGGGCACAACAAGGAGAAATGTTTTAATTTCTTGTTTTTTCCTCTTATAATGCATGCTGCATTCCACAGCACACATTTAAGGAGGAAAATGCCTTTAATGATTGTTTTTGTGCAGGAAGTAGTCCCTTCCTGCACAAAAACAATCTCCCCATGACACAGATATCCTTGCACCATGGTACAAGGATGCCTGCGTCACTGCATGGCTGCAGTTTGTGTGCTAGTGCAGAGGGAGCACAGAATTGCGACATATTCATGTAAATATGTCACATCCCTGTGCTTCAGAAGTGCCACAGCGCAGTGCAGCTAAAGGGCTTGTAGTGTCATGCTGCAGCACTTCCTCATAGATCTGCCCCTTAAATTCACCATACAGTACTAATGCATTCTTTCAGTCAATCATGCTCTACACATACATTCAACCAAATTGTCAGACATTACCTTGCAATTTTAGTTCTTTTTTAAACCAGATATGGTAGTTCTGATTTTTTTTTTCTTCTGTTTTTTGTTTTCTACTTTTTTTGTAGTTTTTTAACAATTTTGTAGTTTTTTTGTTGTTTTTTAAAAATTGAACAAAAAAGGAACTAAGTAAACAGTTAGCTTTTGGAATTCAACATCATTCCAAAAACACATTTTTTTAAAAAAAATTGGCATTTGTGGTTGCTGCTGCAGAAAAGCAAATTCTGGGGGAATGTCTACTGATGGTGCTGAAGTGGTTGCTCCGGAGGTGCTAGCAATGCCTGGTGGTGGATTTATTGCTGCACGCCTCATTTCTTCTCGTCCTAGATCCTTCGGGTGAATGGTCCGCAGATGTTTATACATACTTGCTGTTCCACAGGGGTATTTCTTGTCACTGCCTCACGACAGGACCCAGTCACACAGCAAGCATGTGAATTTTCTTGCGTTGACCTTTTTGTCTCCAGCAGGAAAGGTGAAAAATGTCCATACCACTGATTCAGGCCTCTGCTTGGGTGGATCTTCCTCCAAGATATCTTCATCTGATGAATGATGAGGAGCTTGCGAACCAGATGCCATTTCTCCAATGCAATTTTTTAAAAACACCAAAAAAATTCAAAAACCAGCTCTGGAAGAAGAGATGTCTCTCATCAACTGCTCCAAAGAGAATAATTAAAGTGGGTGGGGTCCTTCAATAGTTACAGAGGGAAATGTTATGTACCAATCAAATCTTTTGTGTTGAGGTCACATGGGATCCGTGCACCGTGCGCTCACGAAGAGCGCACCTAACCCGACTACGCAAAAATATATTTAAAAAGTAATATAAGTTAATTACAAGTAGAAACATAGTATTTTTATGAATACCTTTTTATGAATACCTTACCTACCTTTTGCCCAACATGTACATTAAAGACACGTACATATCATTTTAGAACAAAAAATTTCACTGGAGTCGTATACCCAGCGCACCCCAGCACGTGGGGCCCGCCTCCGCACAAGCGTCGCATACCGCAATACACATGTGTCGCGAATGCGCCGGAGCAGGATTCCCGGACAGGTCGCACACTGGTCACGCACACCACGTAACATTGTACGTATGTGAGGTAACTGAAAAAACAAGCACTCGTTGCTCACCATACGTGGATCCTTCACGATTTTTCCAAAATAGCAGCCAGAATACTCAGACCCGCTGCGGTTGGTACGCAAATCCCCAAAAAATTGTGGAAAAAAAAAAAAAATTATATAAATATATTAAAATACAAAAAAAACAATTACAAATATTTCACTTTAAAACTTTTTTTTGCAATTTCCAGAAAAATACATAATGTTTAATAAATAAAATATTTATAAATAAACAGTTAAAAAACTGTAGAAATTCAGTACAAAAAATAGTTATAACTACTATTGCACTTAAAAATTAGCATTTAAAAAACCTTTGAAATTCACTGTAAAAACGATAAGTTTCAGAGACGTTACAGTTAGGAATTTGAATTTAAAAAAACCTTTGAAATTCACTGAAAAGTGAGGTCACTGACCATGTCATGAATGATGTAATGTGTGACATCATCAGCAGTGCATTGCGGGTGAGCGAGTTACAGTTAGCACAACTAACTATAACAGAGGAATTTCTATGGTTTTGTACAAGTGAAATGTCCAGCTAACTCTAACACTCATGAAACCTATGTTTTTTCAGTGAATACATATATATATATTTATATATATACATATATATATATATCTATATATCTATATATATATATATATATATATATATATATATATATATATATATATATATATATATATATATATATATATATATATATAAAGCAAAGTAGAGCCCACAGCTTCGGCATCCTTGCACACTGACGCTTTATTTGGTCAAATAAAGCGTCAGTGTGCAAGGATGCCGAAGCTGTGGGCTCTACTTTGCTTTCTGTTGAAAATTTTTCAGGATTTCCATTCCTGTTTGTGAGCCCGTCCCTGCAGTGTTGGAGGCCCCCGGTAAAATGGAACAATGTGAGGAATATATATATATATATATATATATATATACACACACACATATATATATATTACCTACTGGCGGTCGCCAGTAGGTAGTTATAGTTAGGATTTTTTTCAATGTTAAATCTCAAAATTCTATTTGGAATAACTTTGGCACCGGTTGACGAATCTGCCTGAAAATTTCCTGAAAATGGCCTCGTCGAGCTCGGGTCCTTCCTTAAAAGTTTGGGGGGGATACGTCAAGCGGGGGCCGAGATAAAAGGGGGTCCCAAAACACGTTTTCCCCATGTTAATTTCCATAGGGCGGTCGATTTCACTTTTAGCCCGAACGGCTGAATGGATTTCCACCAAACTTGGCAAAATTGTAGGGACTAGTAGCCCGATGTGCCTTTGCTATGTCTCAAGATATGTGCTCCAGTGGATTTTGAGTAATTTAGGTTCAAAAAAATATATATATCTATATGCGCTCTCCGGTGCGCGCACCGGAGTGCGCTCCAGGCGCGACACGCGACTTGCGCGCAGGAAGCTGATTGGCTCTTGGGTGTCTCTAAACATTCTAAACAGTCTGGAGCGGCCGCCATCTTGTGTCTCGGTAAAATCGAGACACAAGGGGTTTGAAAAAAAAGGGGCAAATGACCATAAGGGGGAAGAGTAAACCCCCTCTGACCCCCTAGGTTTGATGTAGGGACTAAAATAGGGTCCTGCAGGGCATTACATTTTTTTTTTTTTTTCGTTTTGCGCGGGGGAAGCGCATGGTACGCGCACCAACGAAGCACGGGGAAAATCCAGGACCATATTTATGAAGGCCTTGCGCTGCTAGTTTTGCGCCTCCTGTGCGTCAATTTTTGTGACGCACCAGCGGTGTAAAAAAATGCGGATTGTTATGCAATATTTAAAAAGTGACGCATCTATCTAGATGCGTCACTTTTTAAATATAGTGCAACGAGGCACATTTTATTACACTGCTGGTGTTATGCGTCACTTTTCTGTGCGCACTCCTTATGACATTCCAGATGTGTCATATTTAATGTATGACGAATCATGTTGCAAGGAGTTACAGATACGTCAGTATTTCTGACATATCTGTAAACATAAAAGTGATGCGAGGCAGGTGCAAGATTTTGACGCAACAGCATCCTAAAAGTGACGCAGAGAAATCTTATAGATTTCAGTACGTCGTTATTACCAAGCTTTTTGTGGGGGAATGCCCCCTTTGCATACATTATACCTGACGCAGATATAATGTGGCGCAGAGTTTTAAAAAGTGACCCATGTACCTAGACTTTTTAAAAATAGCATCAGGTATAATGCATGCAGAGGGGGTGTTCTCCCGCAAAAAGCTTTGTAATAGCGACGCAGTGAAATCTTTGAGATTTCACTGCGTCACTTTTAGGATGCTGTTGCGTCAAAATCTTGTGCCTGCTTTACAGCAGGTGTTAGACTGAGGCAAGACCTTTCACATGCTGCTTTCCCCATTTGAAAGGACGCATTACTGGAGTTGCGTCACTTTTGTGACGCACTCCAGCAATGCGTTACTTGGAATGTCATAAGGAGTGCGCACAGAAAAGTGACGCATCGCACCAGTGGTGTAAAAAAATGTGCCTCGTTGCGTTATATTTAAAAAGTGACGTATCTAGGTAGATGGGTCACTTTTTAAAATCAAGCGCCACATTATATCTGCGTGAGGTATAATGCATGCAGAGGGGGTGTTCCCCCACAAAAAGCTTTGTAATAGCGACGCAGTGAAATGTTTGAGATTTCACTGCGTCACTTTTAGGATGCTGTTGCATCCTTTAAATATAGTGCAACGAGGCACATTTTATTACACTGCTGGTGTGATGCGTCACTTTTCTGTCCACAGTCCTTATGACATTCCAGATGTGTCATATTTAATGTATGACGAATCATGTTGCAAGGAGTTACAGATACGTCAGTATTTCTCACATATCTGTAAACATGAAAGTGATGCGAGGCAGGCGCAAGATTTTGACGCAACAGCATCCTAAAAGTGACGCAGAGAAATCTCATAGATTTCAGTACGTCGTTATTACCAAGCTTTTTGCGAGGGATTGCCCCCTCTGCATACATTATACCTGATGCAGATATAATGTGGCGCAGAGTTTTAAAAAGTGACCCATGTACCTAGATGCGTCACTTTTTAAAAAATAGTGTCAGGTATAATGCATGCAGAGGGGGTGTTCCCTTGCAAAAAGCTTGGTAATAATGACGCAGTGCGTCACTTTTAGGATGCTGTTGCGCCAAAATCTTGCGCCTGCTTCACAGCAAACCTTTCACATGGTGCTTTTTCCATGTGAAAGGACACATTACTGGAGTTGCGTCACTTTTGTGACGCACTCCAGCAATGCATTACTTTTGTGTTTACAGATACGTCAGAAATACTGACATATCTGTAACTCCTTGCGAATTGATTAGTCATATATTAAATATGACATATCTGGAATGTCATAAGGAGTGCGTCCAGAAAAGTGACGCATCGCTGTTTTCACGTAGCGATGCGTCACTTTTCAGAAATGAGGCCTCCAGTTTATTCACTGTGTCATAACTTTCTTTTCTAACACTCACCTTCTTTCATTCCTCCTACTTCACTTCCTTTCACCTCTCATACCTTTCTGTTCTTTCTTACTCATTCTCCTTTCAATTATCAATGCACTATATTTCACTTACTCTTCATTTTTTTAAGAATATAGCTCTTTGATGAGAATTGGAGGTAGTTCTGAAAAGAACTTTTGGTTTTCTTCTTTTAACTGAACAGGAACAAAAACAGGGAATGGAAACTGCTCAACAGGAGCAAAAAGAAAAGAAAAAAATTAGGGGTGGGAAGGGCAGCGATGGTTCTCCAATGCTCGAACCATGAGCAGGACACTTTGCTCCCCATAGGTGAGGAGTTGATTGCAGTATCTGCATTTGACGACCCCATGGTTAAATGCAGGTTGTATGTTTGCCACCTGCTCCTGCGATTGTTCTCTCCCAGAAGAAGTTGCTCCTCCTGTTGATGTAGAGGCCCCATCTCTGGGAACCTCTTGTGCCAGAGCCCTGACACTTTCCCGGGCAAAATTCTGGGGGTGCCTCCTCTCCACATGGCGAATCATGGTGAAGTTGCCAAAAGAGTATTTTTTTGGGGGGTTACCCCGTGACAGGACCTGTTTGCAGATCCTGCACTCTACTTTTGCTGCTTTCACCTTCTTCTGATCTGCTGGAAACTTAAAAAATTTCCAGATAAAATGTTCTTTGACCTTCGGCTGAGGAGGCTTTTCATCAATGAAATCATTGGAGTCATCTTCACTGCTGGATGGTCTGGCAGCCATGATTAATCAAGAAATATGGAACAGCAAAAAAGGCAGGTCTTTCAGTCACAAAAGTGAAAGAAGAAGTGAAGGAAATGGGTGGGGATTTCATTCATTGTAAAAAAAAACTGTTAGCAACCAATGAAAAGTGTTATTTTAGGGTCACATGACCCGACGCGTTTACGCTGCGCGCTCCGGAGCACTTCCGGTGCGTTTACGCAGCGCGATCGTAGGCGCTTCCGGGGCGCAAACGTGGCGCGATCGTAGGCGCTTTTGCGTGCGTTTATGCGCCGCGAACGTAGGCGCTTCCGAGGGCACTTACGTTGCGCGCCGAAGTGACGTCATCAAACTTTTATAGAAATGCATAATCATTTTCCTTATTAAAAAAAACTAATTTTATTTGTATGGTACGAAATGTTTTGCATTATTATTAACTTTTCATTCATATTTTTTTTCACGAACGACAGTTGCGCTCTGGGTGCGCTTTCAGATGAGCTCACGGAAAAGCTTACCGGAGAGCTTAGCTGAAAGCTTCCCGGAGCGCGCACCCAGAGCGCAAAAGAAAAAAATTATATAAAAAAAACATGAATACTTTAAAAAAAACAGCAAATTGTAAAAAAAAAAAGGTTAGAAACTCGATATACAAAGGAATTCGCATTTAAAAAACCTATGAAATTCACTGAAAAAACCATAGGTTTCACACCAGTTATAGTTAGGAATTAGCATTTAAAAAACCTATTAAATTCACTGAAAAAACCATAGGTTTCACACCAGTTATAGTTAGCTGGAAATTTTACTGATATAAAACCATTGAAATTCCCACGTTATAGTTAGATGGACTCACTATAACTTGCGCGTGCAATGCACTGCTGATGATGTCTTATTAAGCTAGTTAACCAATCAATTTTTAAAAACCATCCATTTAGACACTTATTTAAACATTTATTCTTCCATCAACTTTTACATATACATATATAAAATATATTTATTTTTCAGAAAGACACACATTCACTGGATGGTGTCATCAGTGATGTCATGAGTGATGTCACTGACCATGTCATGAGTGATGTAATATGTGATGTCATCAGCAGTGCATTGCACGCGCAAGTTATAGTGAGTCCATCTAACTATAACGTGGGAATTTCAATGGTTTTATATCAGTAAAATTTCCAGCTAACTATAACTGGTGTGAAACCTATGTTTTTTTCAGTGAATTTAATAGGTTTTTTAAATGCTAATTCCTAACTATAACTGGTGTGAAACCTATGTTTTTTTCAGTGAATATATATATATATATATATATATATATATATATATATATATATATATATATATATATATATATATACTGCAACATAATAAAAATATTTATTTAACATTATATGTTAATTATTTTAATATTTTCAAATTTTAAATGTATTGCTATATGTATATATATATCATATATGTTCATGGTAATATCAAAATATTTTTTAGAGAATAATAACGCAAAGAAGGATTTTATTAATTTTATATATATATGTATATATATATATATACATATGTATGTTAATACATTTAAGGTATAAAACTTTATAAAATGTAAAATAAATAGTTCATTAATTATGAATATAAACACATATGTTTGTATGTTTATATAAGTTTATATTCATATGAAGTGTGAAATGTTAATGGAATATATTTAATTTATCCCATATTACATTTATATCTAAAATATTTAACGTTTACTACTTTAAACTCTATATATTTTGTCTGTTTTAGGATGACATTAGTGTAAATATTATTTTCTGATATTTTCTTACATACTATTATAAGTATAGAAAAACGAAATTATGGTAAATTAGTTATTTTTTATTTCAAAATTCTTTATTGATTTTATATAGAGCATACAAAGAGACTGTAACAGGGTTATCATAAATATATTGAGTTGTTAGAGACGAGGTTATACTTTTATAATGAACCGTGAGGGAAAAGCATTTCTGGTTGGTCAATAAGATCCCCCTGTATACTGTGGAGAAGAGAGATTAGAGAAAAGAGAAGATTTTTGACACAATATTTTGGCAAACAGTATTGTGCATCCCAATGTTGTTTCAGCGATCAATTCAGCAAAGAAGTCTCAGAACAACAGGGGGTGGTTGGGAAAGAAAGGAATGAGGCAGGCCAAGGGAGACAAAGGAAAAGTGGAAGAGGAAAGCCAAGGGATACAAAGAGCTACGATGATATAATGGATGGGGAGCTGGGTGCGGTCTACAGTGATATAATGTAGTGCAGGGGTTGAGGGTTAGAAGGAGGTCGGTGCAAGGGTCAGCAGGGTCCACAGGAAGAAGGGTGCTGTGGAAGAAGTGGAACAATAGAAAAAATACAAATGGGTGGCATTTACTTCACCTAACAGTTGAAGTGGGCCTGAGCCTGGTTGTACAGGAGGGGTGTCCTGTGCATTTCCAAGTGGTGTTAAAAAGCAGGTGACAGGGAAAGTTAACAGCTATCCTATCTGTGGGTCTGCTACTCACTTACATATTACTGACACAGTGGAAGTGCAGAGCCATGAATGAAGGACTAGTCTCTTTTTTTATAATTTTATAAAATAATAACAATATTTTAGGTACTTTTGTAACAATCACAGGATAGTTATCAAAGTGACAGGCTTTGCATTTTGCATTCCAAATCACAAAATCCTGCAGGGGGCTGCTTCCTGATTTTGTTATCTTGCCGGTGATGTAAACTGGGCATACCGAGTTAATGGGGTTGTGGCGTGTCAACCGTAATTTATGGAACTGTAGTTTGTTACATGGTAAGTCAAGTGACCCAGTTAATAAAGGAAAGGCTGTGACCTGAAGCTGGGGTTTTTGGCCACGTTGCCGCCTCACTCCGAGATTGCCAAAGCCATTAAGTTACGCCAGCGAGAGTATGACTTATTGTTACTCAGGCGGGTGGTTCCTTGCTTGACCCGCTGCGGTGCCTTTCAAAAGGGCACGGCAATGGGAGCATCAAAGGAAGTTCCTGCAGGACATGAAGTGCAGGAACTGGCGGTGCATGCACACACGGGGACATAACATGTGCCCCCCAGCATGCACTCCATGGTGCAAAGGTAACAAGGGGCCCTATCTGGCCCTCTTTGTTTCCTCATGCCACACTTTTCATGGCAGTCGCACCGCCATGAAAAGTGTGGCTGCGAGAAATTTCCTAATATGCTTGGTGGTGCTGCAGCAGCACTTCCAGCATATTAGGGGTCTCAGACCACTAACCCACACCAGTGATCATGGATCCCTGGCAGCATCAGCGTTCCCGTGGAGGTCCAACCGCCGCCAAGGCTTCAGAGTAATAAGGGCCTGTGTCTAGCGTATCATTCCAGCGTGCAGCTTTCCAGTGAGCCCACAGACATATATAACATCCAGGGGCCTATGTATGAGCCAGTTTGCATCACTCTTCCACAACGCAATGTGGTGCAAAAGCACCACAAACCATACATGTGATTTATGACGCCTCACAAGGACAGTTTGTGTGGCCCTGAGTGGCTCCATAAATCTGGAGTAAGGCAATGCAGCGCAAATCTCAGCGTTGCCTTATTCTATCCTAGAAAGGCATTCCATGGAGCTTGCACGGGTGTGCCCATGTATATCCGATGGTTTCTGATGCATTTCCAGATTTACCAATGCTGGTTGACCTGGGAATGCGCTAAAAAGTCACACCTTCCCAGGAATAGCACAGGGGGGAGAAATATTTGTATTTCTTCCCATTACTTCCTCTTTCTATGTGTGATGCGTTCTGCAGCACACATAGAAAGAGAAATATGCCTCTCAGGATTGTTTTTGTGTAGAAAGTTATCCCTTCCTGCAAAAAAAAATCCTGCATGCAACGCAGGCACCCTTTCCTAAGTTGGCGCTACGCTGCCAAAAGGCCGCCAGTGTAGGGGAAAATGCAGGAATGCGCCACATTGTCTTAAATACAGGAAATTTCTGACTTGCTTGACAAAACCCGTAAATCTACGCCCTCAGGGGCATAATACCAAGCAATAGCGATAATTATCGCTATTGCTTGGTTAGAGACAAAAGTATACCGCTGAGCTGCGACGATTTTTATCGCAGATAAACCTTGGTATTACCAAGGTTTATCGCAAATGCAATAAAAATCGGCCACAACGCATAAATATCGCTGAAAAGTCAGCGATAATCATGCATTACCGAGCTAATGCTCTTAGCCATCTTATCCACCTCCCATTGGATAAAATGGCTAAGAACTGCTCAGGGCAGGTGTTAGCTTTTGGAGATATTCACGCTTAGCGCGAATATCTCCAAAAGTTGGTAATAGGAGATAGCGATGTTAGCGACTGTTTCCAGTCGCTAACATCTTGGCACGCCCACTTTGCATGTCATTAGTGATAAATATCACTGACATGCAAAGTGGGACCCAAGATGGTCGCTATCTCCTACTAGCTGTCGGTAACTGGTGTTAGCGACAGCTAGGTAATAGGGAGATAATTTTATCTCCGCTTTCTTGGCTTTTAAAGACAAAAAAGCAGAGATAAACCCCCATGATAATATGTCACCCAGTGCCTAACTATGAACACAACAAAGGTTCAGTAAATAATTAATCATGACAGACTGTGCAGCATTTGAACAGACCGCTATATTGATCTACAACACCCATGTCAAAGAAGCGCACCTACCCAATTTCGGAATCAAACCCATTATTTATTTATTTACTTATTTTATTTTATTTATTTCTTTCCGTGAATCCTTACGTGATCTTCAGTGAGCACGCAAACTCGTAATTGCGCGTGCCTCCTTCGGGGATCCAGGCTTCTGCATTGAATGTCCTTGCTTGTTACCTGTATCTGTAAAATGGCCCACTGAAGTAATGAGTTTGGCAAGGACTACTGAACAGAAACTCCTGGTCTCACAAACATAAGTCTTCTCTAATCATAGCATTTCCCAATACCGCTTCCAGGTAGCAAATGCCACAACATGACAGATCAAAAGCGACTTCAGAGAAAACAACATTTCCTGACAAGCAAACACGCTGGCAGACACTCCAGCTGATTGTTGCAGCGAATCCAATCGCCCATTGATATTATGAAGGCGTGCTGTGGAATGAATCAGTCCGATAGAAATGAATGGATTGTCAAGAGGCATTTCCATGGATGGAGCTGTGCAATTATTCTGGCAACACTGACAAGAAAGAATTGAAGAACGCTAACAATGTGGGTCAAGCGAGAAGGTTTTCCAGCCCAACCCCGGCCATTTTCCACATTGTACATACCTTTGAGTCATGCTGACCTTTGAAGAGGTCATTCAGAAAATCAATGGCGGCAGTTTAAGGCAGCGCGCGGCCTGCTATTCATTAGAGCGTCAGTGTGAATCAGTAGCCATTGAATAACACCGCACGAGAGAAGAGCCTTCTGATCATTTTGTAGTTCTTTTTCTCTGCAGTTCACAATCCCATTAATGCTCCCCGCTGCCTCTTTTATCACAGGCTGTCCGAGTGACACAGCAGCGATGCAAATAACGCGCACCCCTGACAGTTTGACGAGGTGGCCCACGGTCATATATCACAATGTGAACACAACACACCCCTCAGAATAAAACATTGTGTTGGAGGAGAGTTATTATTCTCTGGATGCTGCAGGGACATATATCCCAAGGCCTGGAGCAGTAAGGTTTTATTCCATGACATTTGTGAGCACAATGACTTTCTCCTTTATGCATTTGTTTGCTTTCTTTGCTGCCTGAGGAAGCGGAGTAGAACACTGCTGGAAAAACATTATTCTATATCGAATTGGCTATTCGAGTATTGGATTTATTACTGCGAGGAACCATCAAATTGGAAAATAACTATTTTTTAATGAACAGAAAGCAAGCTGAAAACGTTCCTGCAACAGCAATGAAGTATGCACAAGGCGATTGCATTCATCAACACAAAAAACAGAGTTGAGGTAAAATGCTACACTACTTTCAATGCAGTTACCAACAAACCCCTAGCCTCTTCAGCTAAAAATAACTAGAGGAAGCCAATGTTACACTAAGACGCATGAGATCAACTGGTCTTGAAAAATGCTTGAATCAACATTTAAAAAAAACTTTTGTAAACGGTGTGTGTGGGTGGGGGGGGGGTATCTTGATGAGAAACACAGGTGCACAGACGCCCACACAAATGGCGAGGATGATTTTTATGGGCCATCCTTTTTAAGGAAAATTATTATGTCTGCATGGGTGTATGAGTGCATATATCAGTGGCTGTATTGATGAGTGACTGCATGAATGAGTAACTGTATGGGTGAGTGAGTGGATGTGTGTGTAGACCTATGAATCAGTGGGGGATATTCTCAAGAACGTGCGATAATCAATCACCAAAATCGGTTAATGCAATCATTCATATCGCTGTCTAGTGTGGGGAAAAAACTCTGTATTAACGTCCTGTTCACAACACTGTGGTAACATGCGATACCTCTGTTGCTTGGGAATGCAACTGGTTTAATCTTGTAGTGTAGTTCCTATTTTCCCAATAGGCCCTGCGCATTGGAATAACATAAACAGTAGTATAGACGTAGAAGTGCGGATCTTCCAGGTCTCTACTGACTATGCTTAACTTAATTGGGTTTGTTACCAACTAGCTCAGAGGTCACTGGAAACTTTCTTGACTGAATAGGAAGTGATCAGCTTCCCTGGTACAGACAAGAAGGGATTCAGTTTTCCAACAACCGCATAAACATGACAACTTTGCTCCTTAGAATAAGAGTCAATCTCTAGAGTAGTGTGAAACAATAGACAGTTATTTTACTCAGTCAGTTTTGTGCAGATTACTTTCACCAATATGCAGAGAATAAAGGGACGGGCGTCTTCAATAAAAAGGTATTTATTTATTGAACAGTCTTTCTTCTCGTACAAGAGAAATGTATTGCCACAATTGCAAAACTTGTTATTATAAAAAGTGCGTACAGTAAAATGAGGATTGCGAAATAATACTGTAAAAGCATTGATATGGTTTCTTAGCCATACAATGGTTTAAAATGAATAAAACATATATACATTCCTATATACATTAGGCTAGCGTACTCAACTGGTGCTTCTAACTACGCCTACCCCAGTGTACCTGACCTAAGCCTAATACTTGGGAGGGGAGTAAGTAAGTAGCTTGAGTTAAGTTGGTTTTGCCAAGGTTTGCTTCAAGAATTCTCTCTAAGGGTTTAGTCAACACCATACCTCTGAAATAGAATGTTGGAGGTCTGGTATCTCCTTCCAGGGACTCGATATCCCAGTCACTCCCAAGAGTAGGCTGGAAACGCCGGAGCTGGATTTCTCGGCTGGAGAAAAGACAGCGTCTCTCTCAGCGCGTCGAGGAAGAGGAGGAGCAGCATCCGCGGGCAGCTTGCATCTGCTGGGCTCTTGCAGGGGACAGCTGTTCTGCTCCTATGTGCACCACACAATCGTTCGCTCGTTAGCAGCGATAGCAGTAGCAATAGTAGCAGCTGTGTTAGGGTCAGCTGCATCAGCGATGGTATCATCAGCATTTGCTTAAGGCAGCGTTGGTAATATTTATACCTGAAAGGTGCCTGGTTTGACGTAAGTTTTTGGACATAAGACGTCAATAAAGATGTCACTAGGAAGTGATCGTCTCTCAGTTCTATTACTAATCAAAACATAGCAAGCGGGGCTTTCCCAGGTTGCTGAGTTTTTATCTTGTTGAAGAACTCGGAGTGTAATCTAGGAATCTTAGATAGTAGCTTCTGCTGTGTCATTTGCACTAATGAGCTGCAAAGGAAGTTGCAGAGGAAGCGATTCTGAAATCTGGCTCTGTTTGTGTGAGGCCAGAGAAGAGTTTCTGAATATTGCATTTGATTGGTTATGCCAATATAGGGGTACAAAGGGATTATAGCCGTATAGGGGCATAAGGTCACAGTATCGATCAGGGTCCTAGATTAGAACGCGACACCCACTCCACGAATTTATGTCCATCAATTTACTAAAACTATAGCAAAAGATGCATGTGTAACATTACCCACCCCAAAATACATATATGCATTTGAAATGGCGTATTCGTTAAACGTGGTAATTTTGGTACTGTACGTCTTTAAGCATAGAAATCATTCAAAATTATAGCATATGTAATCAATGAACGATTTTGCGAAAAAATTACACATGAAATATCTCTTAATACAGAAAAGTAGAGTGCGAGATAATTTCATCACATATAAATGCATTGCAGTAAAATGTGCTAGAGGCTGTTGTAAAGTTAAATTTGTCTCTAGATTTACCTAAAAATAGAAGTAGAAGCTTCTGTTCTCTATGAATAGGTCTACTTTAAGCAAAGAATTTCGTGCCAGAAAAAGGTGAATATTTTTTAAAAAGTGTTCAATTCAAAAAAATTGTTGTTGAACAGGGGAATAGAGTTCCAACGCTTTTTAGCAGTTTTTGTTGATCAAAACTGAAGGCCGAATTCAGAGTTCATGGGAACGCTTCGTGTTGGAATGCTTTTCTAAAGTTATTGTTTCTGTTCGGGTGAGAACATCATATCAGACAGGCTCTCAAAGAATTGGTCTACAAAATCAGGTGACAGTTCGACCAAGTTCGATAGTGCTGTAACTTGGCAGGTGTGAGAATGATTGCTATCATCAAAGTCTGGATCAACAATGCTCACAGATGGTCGTACCTGGGTGATGTTGCTTTTATTTTTCGCTCCACTGTTACCACCTAGCCATAGCACAGGAGTCTCAAAGAATGCCGTCATCAGGATTGGTAGCCGCTGGGGACAACACAATGCGTGAGCCGTTATCCGACTTAGCAAAGTATCGATATCCATTGGTACTGCTGATGGAAGTGCAAGACAGATGTCCAACACGCACTCATCTCCGCATAGCATACATCGAAGCACAGGTAAGATGCAGGATTGCCATATCGGTCTGAATGAAAGAAAGTAGGTCATGTTTAGATCTCTCAGTCTGGCCAATCCAAGGACTCTAGTTATTCTGTTCCGGTAGCGGATTGCTAGGATCCTTGTAGGAGTCATGTCTGAGCTTTGGCTTGCCATATCGGAGCAGGAGGGTAAAAAATAAAATGCCTGCTACAAGTCCCAAAAATAGGGGTATGCCGCCAAAGACTGAATGGACAAAATTAGGAATGATTCCCAGAATTGCTTGAAATGGTGTTCGCAGTCCCGTAAAAATGGTCTTAAATACGCCTGGGATGCCTATGGCACTAGACATGTTAAGAATTTGGCTAAGCATTTCTGTGAAATGCACGGGGCAATTTGTTGATAAAAGGTCATGAATCTCTGTAGCCGTCCTTGCAACTAGGAGATAATACGTCTCTTTTGATGACGTGATGGGCACTGTTGTCTGTAAAAGCACAGACTTCATTCTGCTTAAAGTATCAATTCGTATAGAAGAGAAATTCAGACGAGGCCAGATGGGAGTCTCAATGTCTCCAGGGCTGTTTGGAAACAATGCTTGCATACAGCATTTGACCATGGATGTTACGCTTACGAGATAGGCTTTTCCTAGCAAAAGGCCACAGCATCTGTGATCCGTTCTTAGAATGTAACTCCCATTTGCGAGTTGCATAAAGAAAGGCTCTATCTGCATTGCAGGTGTGACATGCTGGTGGCATGAAAGGTTGTTAGAATTACCTTCACAGGCTCCATGTAAATTAATACCCTGGCACAAAAGTATACCGCTTAGTAAACGTTTACAGTTTTCACCACTAAGAAATACATTTTTGTTGCTGTCACTATAGCATGTGTGTGTGTATGGTAATTTCCATGCTGACTTAAAGTATCCTTTACCCAATCGTTCATACTGGCCAGTAGGTATGTATTCAAGGCACTTTTTAAGTTGGAAAGTTGTTATCGGAATTGTGATAATCCCGTGTATTATCCATTCAATGACAGGACTTTCTAACATTGTCAAAGGTAATCTCTCAAGTTTTTCGATGCTCAGGATTGTATAGTCTGCTCCTTTCTGTGCCAAGCTGATTTGTTTATCAGTAAGGTTAAAGATGGAAAACAATGACGTTGTGTTGATTAAACGCCAAGGCACATAGCCTGAACGAAGATTTTGCAGCGTCCAGCCTAATTGTACAATAGAACGCAATTGCGACTGGCCATGCTGTAACATTAGCAAGTCTTTGTCTATTATATCAATGGCAGATGATACAATACTGTCCAACAAATATATTCTGGAGGACAGAGTCATTAACCCATTGTCCACTACAGAAAGTGATTTTTCCAAATTAATACGATCAATTTCTCGTATTTTTTCAGCTGTTTCAATTTGTGTGACTTTTCAAGCCTCGTTGTATGCAGCATAGATACTGGTCGCTATGAAACGCTTTTGACGTTTTTTGCGTGGTCCCATAATAAAATCGCGCAAATCAGCACCCTCTTTAAGTAAAGATAAGTGTTGCTTAATTTCAGCCAGTGTGGATGTTTCTAGCCATTCAAGGTACAGCTTCCCTACACTGTATGTTGTTACTATCCCTGGATGTTGTCTCTGGGAGTATCTAGGGTCTTGTCTGGACATAGTTAACCCCTGTGTTTTGTTCAGGAATCTATCTTGACAGTTGTTTGTGTCAGTTGGCCAGATTAACCACTTTTTCCAATCAGGATGTGTTCTGTTTAAATGTAAAATTTTAGATACGTCTATCTCAATATCTGTTGTTGCATTATCAGGTATTGGCTTCGGAATAGACAGTTTGTTAAGGTCTTTGATCTTAGCTAGGCCAAGACAGGTTGTTTGTTGAATTGTTTCATTTAAAAGCATTATTTGTTCTGGGATCATGCAGGCTCGAAATAGTGCTTCTAGGCCTTGTACCTGCCACTCTTTTGTACCCCAGATGGTTTTTGTTTCAATGTTATTTTTCCAATAATCAAAACCAAATGTCATCATTTTTTCATAAAATGCTTCTGAATATATCAATTTAGTATTTGTCAGCATAGTTTTCAATCCTGTTTTATCTAACAGTTTATAATAAAACGTTTCTGCATTACTGGTGTTAAACCCTGAGAAGTACTGAAATTTCTCATAGAATGTTTTAGAACTGCTTTTAGGTGGTGTAGCACAATGTTCCCATTGGTTATACTTAAAAACATTTCTAGGCTGTGCAGATTTATGCAAGTAATGATTACCATAGTGTGTGTAGCAGAACATCTGTTCATAACTATACGAACCTTGTAAATAATCATGATCTGTGAATCTAGCTGACATTACTAAATCAGACATCATATTATTAATACTTTCAAAGTCCCAATCATCAGAGAATGTACTAGGTTTTACAAAGTCACTTAAGGAAACCTTGAATTGATGAGGATACTTCAGGATCTCGACCGGACCATAGATTTCATAGTCAGTTTTCTCCCATACTACCCACCGGGTATTGGAATGGCTGTGACATTTACTGTTGACAGTTCTCTTTTCTTCATGTGGGATGATCTGTGTGGTTTGAGGACTAAGTTGATGTTCTGACTTGCTGTGTCCATTGCATTGTAATAAACCTTCCTAAAATTAAAACTAAAATTAGGCATAGTAGGAGTATGAATACCCCTGAAATAATCCAATGCTCAATCAACGGTGCATCCAGATATACGTCTTTGATTTGTTGAAAGAGTTCTGTTGCTTTTTCTTTAAAAGTCTTTTTCATTTCTGGCATCACTTCGGGGTCGGTTTGATCCTCAGAAAAGTTATCGAAGTTGATGAAGTAGCCAGAGGTAGTTCTGTCAATTGTTGGAATTGTTCTTTCAATTTGTCTTTCGGTAGCACATTCTGATGCCACGTCATTGTAGACTGGTGTTTCTTGAAGAACTGTTTCAATCTGTGTCTCAAGGAGCACGAGTTCCATGGCATTATTGCATAGTCCCTCTCAGTGCACTGCAGGCTGATCGAATGTGATTAGTCTTTCAGTTTGAACCTCTTGGATTGTTGCAAGTTTGGGTATTCTGTTGTTTCTCGGGAGTCCACTGGGCCTACTGTTGATTATAGGCCACATGCTTGTGGTTTTACCAGGTCGATTGATACAACTCTGTTCTCCTTTTTACCAGCAAGGGGCGGTAGTACTACTGATCTTGTTCCATTGATAGCTAAGACAGGTACTGCTTGTCTGTAAGAAGGCCCAAATTCCTTCTTCACCGCTATTTTTTCTCTGACTAGATCCCCAATCATTGGAATCCAGACAGGCCTTGCGGGGGCTCGTGGTGCCTCGTCAGTGGTAGCTGGCTGTTGCTTTAACTTTATGTTGCTTAAGGATTTTCTTGTTTCGTTCAAGTCCTGTATAACAGCCAAACGATCTTTGATGTCAAAGTCTGTTTTCTTATCTTGTACCACTGATACCTGACTATCTAAGTCCTGAATTAACATTCTAGTTCCGAACAATAGTTCGTATGGGCTGAAACCTTTTAGAGAATTTCTTGGCAAGTTATTTAGGCTCAACTGGACACTTAATAAATGTTTGACCCACCCAGTACCTGAAACTAATACCTTCGCTGTTATAGATTGCTTTATGTCCCGTTTTTTTCTTTCTACCACACTGTTCCCTTTGGGGTGTGACGGACAAGAATACCGCAATCCAAATCCCATGCTGGCCATGGCCTCCTTATAAGCTCGAGAGCTAAAAGCAGCACCCTGGTCAGAATGGAACATGGCAATTGCGTATGTGCCGATAAGGACTCGCAGATCTTTTATAACCGTTCTGGCGTCAGCCGAGCGCTGGGGCCACATTTTCTAAGTGGGTTTGGCCTTCATGATTAATACGACACTGGATGGCAGGTAGACAGCATTATGTCTACCATGGCATTAATGCGCTTGACTCATTGCTGCGATCTCTGTCGCAGTCCGGGCAGTTCTTTACATATTTGTAGTGGTGTAGGCTCATTCCTGGCCACCAGTACACTGATTGTAATTCTTTCAGAGATTCCCTCATTGCATTGTGTCTTGGACCTTCACCCATGTGTGCGTCAGCTATTAATAACTTTCTCCGGTTCATGTTTGGAATTACCCTATCCCCCACTCCAGGGATTCGAGCAAAAGGAATGGAGTTTGCATCAATTACGTATGCATAATTGAGTGGATAGTTCACGGGTAGTGCTGCACAGTCACCTTTTACGGATGTTTTGACTGCCAGCATGGTTTCCCCATCTATGTATTTTTCTGCATGCTTTCTTGTGGCTACGGAAGCCGGTTTAGTTGCTTCCGCTGTGGCTGTATTAGCCAATGAATTCCCTGCAACGTGAAAGCCATCACGTTGAAGACTCTGTGCGTGTATCACGTGAGTCTTTTGTAGTTCTTTCTGTAAAAGAGCTACCTGTTTCCAGAGCAATTTATACTTTATTGTGGCACCTGTGTCATCTTTGTAATCGTTTTCAATCCAGCTCTGCAACTTATTATTGTAAGAGTTGACGCATGAATGAGAATCGCACACGATAAGTGTCGGGAATTCACGTACTGCATTTTCAAGCGCCATCTTTAAAGATCTGATTTCAGCTCGCTGAGCCGAACAGTACTTCACTGATTCAGTTTTTGTTATTTTCGGTCTGAATTTACCGCTCAGCCAGCGACCTTTAACAATCGCGTAGGCTGCATCGTAGGATTTGTTCTATACGTTGAAATGCTGTACAAATCTATCTGTATAGATTATACAGGCGTACTGTGGGAGAGGCAGAAGCTCGATTGGCAGAGGATATTCTTCTTCATAAGTCAAATCATTCAGTTTATTCAAGAGCGGGCCGTGATAGAATTTCACGTCTTCAGCAGCAAGAGAATTTATGTACTGTATCCATTTCGGATCCAGTGGCACTGTAGGCAGATTTACTGGGCTGAATAGTGCCTCGAAGGCGGATTCCGCTGTGAGGATATTAATCCTTTTGCCGTGTGCTAGTTCCCTTTCATTTGTTAATGCAGTTTCTACTGCTTTCACAGTATTTTCTGTGGGACTGAATGTTTTTTTTGCTTGTGTGTACAAGTGAGATTTGTAAGCTATTGGTACCGTTTCTCCCTCATTAGAGGTCAGGTACGTGAATCCGCATCTTTCTGGGATGACTCGGATTACAAGATTGCGTGTGTTGTCACGTGTATCTAATTTTGTTTTTGCTAACATGTCTGTTTGCAGTGATCTCAACATTTCTGTGTGTTTTTGAGTCCAATTGATTTGTTTAAAATCAGGTTTAATTAGTTCGTAGAGAGGTTTAACCCTCTCTGCGTAATTTAGAATGTAAGTTCTACCGAAATTCAGAAAACCTAGAATCGATTGTAAATTCTTCAGTGTTTTTGGAGCTTGTAATACAGCGCACTTCTCTAAGAAGTTGTCCGCTAGGCTTTTTCCTTCACTTGATAATTCGTATCCTAAAAATAATACTGTCAGATGGGCAATTCGAGACTTTTTAAAGTTGAATTTGTAACCCTCTGCTGCGAACCCAAGTATAATGGTGTTCACTCTTTTGAAGTTAGTCTCCAAGTCGTCGTCTGCGAGATAGATATCATCTACGTAAGATAATGCCTCATCATCATACATTTGTAGTAACTCTGTTACTCTAGCTGGGAATATTCCTGGGCTGTTCTTGAATCCCTGTGGGAGCCTACAGAAATTTTTCTAGGACCCCATTACTGAGAAAGCGGTCAAGTATCTGCTTTCTGGTGCAATGTTTTGACAAAAGAAACCATTAAATATGTCTAATGTTGTTTTATATTTTTTCCTAACTATGTTGTTCATTAGTGCAGCACTATGCGAATTTTGTACTGCAAATGTTTTGCAACATGCATTAAGGTGTCTGTAGTCCAAAACAAGACGATATGAATTGTCTGGCTTGGAGACAGGAAACAAAGGATTGTTCATTTGTGAGGTGCATGTTTCAATCACCCCCTGGTATTCAAGTTGATTTAAAATCTCCCTGACTTGTTTTTTAGCTTCTTGCTTAATGGGATACTGCCTTTTGGCAGTCGGTTGACTTTATAACTGGATGTTGTGGGGAGGAGAGTCCTCATCCCATCCTACATGATTTTTCTATAATGCCGGTGCCTGGGCTACTGCCCATTTCCTTGCATATGTATATTTTTTGTGAATCGGAATGTGATTCGAGAAGGCAGGCATAATCATTTCTTCGCCACGAGGGCACTCCCTGACAAACTCTGGGGGCCAATCCTTTTCAGCTAACAGAATATTGTAGCCTTTTGAGAGTTTATCCCAAAATAGATCCTTTATTTTCCTAGTCTTATCACCCTCTATACGCAATGTTATTTCGTATATCTTATGGGGCTTGCTAAGTCTGGTGTCGGCAGTTTCAACCTGAATGCATTCATTCGTGTCCACTGTCTCCAGATGACTCTTCAGGATCTTGCGGGCTATACTGATTTCTGCTGCACTGTCTAGCATTGTCTATGTCCACTCCCCGTTTTTCAACTGTGTCCTTAGTATTCTCTGCATGGTTGATTACTCCAATACTGGCTACCTTCTTTTTTGGAAATTGAGATTTTTTACTCTGAGCAGGTTCCTTGTCTTTGGACTTGTTGTGCTCTCCTGGGTCTGACCGTCCTCTTCTTTCCGATTTCTGCGTAAAAGGTCGAGAGGGACGTGTATCAATACTTTGATATCTATCAGGCTTCTTCAAATTATCCCTATTTCTAAGGTTATATCTTTTCTCAGAGGGCTCCCTCTGGGGAGACTGGTGTTCTCGAGTCGGAGTTCTTTCCCTCCGTCGAGGAGACCTTCCTCTGGACTGGAAAACTTTTTCTTTGGGAGTGTTTGAATTATTTTTAATAAATAATTTTTCAGGATTTTCGAGCAGTTGGGGCTTTACTGGTTTTCCACCCAAGCTGTCTGTTCTTCATAGCATTTTTCTATGATTCTGGCAAGCTCAATTGGTTGATCTGTTATATCTGTTTCCTTCAACTTCTGGCAGATCGCCACAGATGCTGCTTGTTGGAATTAGGTAGCCTGGCCTAGGGCAAGACTAACATAACAGAGGCACAGTGTAAAGGTTGCAGACCACCCAAAAGTAATTCCACGCAATAGCACTCAAAAAGAAAACTCTACACCAAAATTTATGTGAAAATACGTGCTGCTTTATAAAAATAATATGCTCTTTAGTTTCAAATTATACAATGTAATACATTTCAGCTCTTCTCCAGAATAGCGATTATACCTTTGATTTAGAGAAGTAATTAGCACTTTTCCTTCTGTGGAGAAAATTACAGTTCAAAGCATACAGATGTCAAGGATTCAATATGGCTTCCTTTAGAGATTTAAAGATGTCCCAACAGAATTACACTAAGCGGTGTCACTTTGCATTAATAAACAATGTCATCAATAGATCATCACATTAGTCTGCCAGGTCACTGGTTATTCCCTCACCACAGGGCTAAGATCTCTCACCCCTTATCCACCCCTTAATACAGGGCTAGAATGCACACGCACAGTTTATTGTAGGAACTTCACTCGTTCACTAATCACTACAACAATAGCTATAAGGATTTGAAGGGGGTTCCCCTGTAATCAGAACAGTCAGTGCACTTTTCTCACTTCAGCCTAGGTTTCCCTCTGATGGCTCGCTTAGTATCTGCTCCCTAGACTTTGTAGAGCGTTAGGTTGGGGAACTGAAGTTAACCTCCCTCACACCTTCTCTGGCACAGTCTAAAGGTAAAGTTGACTGGTGATCAAGGCACCTAATTAGGCGTTAGTGCATGGGAGAATTTACCACACCAGCAAGGGCTCAGCCCTATTCTTCCTCTCCCCTCCCACTCCTCCTTACTGTATTTTGAATTTCTGGTCCGGCCCCAGTTCACAGGGGGGTAGGGCTCTCAACCGGCACCACCAAACAACACCAGTGGCAGTAGCAGCCACCAATCCCCGCCCAGCCAGCCTTTTGGACACAGCGCTGGGGTGGGGAGGTTCAATCGTGTTGGCTCGTCGTTTCCTCACACTGGCTGACTCGAGCGCTAGGCAGGCCGACGTCCGCTCGATCAGCGGAGGCTAAAGGTTCCCGCTCCACTCTATGCCAGCTCCGCTGAGGTGATTTGTGGCGCGCCGCCTCTCAGGGTTCTCACGCGTCTCCCAGGGCAGTCTCAGTCGCGCAGGTGTGGGGAGACTAGCGGCGCAGCCCACAGCGCCTCCTCTCACCAATCGGCACTCGCGCAGATGCAGGGGGATTAGCGGCGCCGCCGGCACCGCCTCCTTCACTAGGGAGACACTCGCTCCTGCTCCTGTGCAGGGGAATAGCACCTTACTTCCTCTTCCGCCGCGCAGATCAGATAACGAGCGGCAGCGCTCTCCTGCCGACTGCACTGCTTGACGGGATCCTCGCACCCTTCAGAACAAAGACGCCTCAGGCTTCCATGGGTATCCAGTTGACCCAGGCACCGCTCTTCTCAACCGGGTAGGCAAGGGCTCCAGCAGGAAGGCGGGGAGTCAGTTAGTAACCCCAAGAGGGAACGAAGGGGTGAAGGTGGGACACAGTCGTCTGGGGAGAGGTCCAAGGTTACTTGACTGGACCAGATCGATTTCAGGCCAATGGTAGGGTTCGGTCAGCAGCACAAAGGGGAACGTCCTCTGAAAGATGCTGTCAGTTAATGAAACCAACTAGCTTCTCCTAGCACGTCCTCCTCCTCACACTGCAGCCTCTCTCCTCTCACACTGGACTACACACAATGGCCTCCTGCCCCCTGCCCTTTTATAGCCTAGCCTCACAGAGTCCAGTAGGGTCCAGAAGGTTCTGGAAGACCTAATGTTATCCTATGGGGCTGACTATGGTGTGGCAGTTGGTGACAGTTAGGGCCCTCCATTTTGTGACAACATGAGGTTTCCTGACAGCACAGGCCTCTGGGCCTGAGGTAAAAGATTACAAGGGGGGGAAAGAACACCTATCCCCCTGGCCAGCACCTACAAAAAGTTAGTAGACACAAAAATTAACAAGGGTATGAGGGGCAGAAAGGGGACAAAAATAAATAAAAATTAGGAGGGACACGCCAAGAAGCCAGACAGGTCTAACACTGCTTCTCCTTTTATATTGGCTAGTAATATAGCCGAGACCTGCTTGAAGTCTTTCAGTAATTTCATACCAAGAGTTAAAGCAGGTTCTGGACCGTATTCATTCTGAATCTGTTTTAGCACTTCTGGTATTACCGCCATAGACGGAACACCATGTGTCCATGTGTTTTTGTGTAAATGGAAGCAAAGACTGTACCCCAAGTGTCACAGTCCTCCACGTGTAGTGCGACCCCCATAGGAAGGCAGATGGTCATTATCCTGTGTTTATCAATAGGGGTAGTATTCGGAAATACTGCCTCTATTTGAGTGATTTTCTGCGCTAACCAGAAAGGAATTTGTTCCCGTTTTATGGGTGTTTTACCAAGACATGACTGTATGTTCTGTGGTGTAATTTTATTTGTGTTCCCCTGATGAGGGGTCAGCTGTGGTGTATTAACAGCTGATTGGACTGTAGTAGGCCGCATTACATATTGGACTAATTGCCTATGTATTTTGATTAATGTTTTTAGCTGTGCTAAAAGTTCTTCTCTAGACATTTTTTCAATGTCCGGATGTGGTGTGTAGCTGGCTAGAACCAGCCATGTTGCTCCTGGTCTATCTAGTGGACCGAGCCTGGTAATATGATCATTATGTTTTAGGGCGCCATTAAACCAGAGCAGGTGCTCTTGGAATTTTAAGGGGATTTCAATCTCCTCGAAAGGAGCGTACTCTCCCGGTGGATCCTCTATTTTATAATAGTGAAACTCATGTGTGGCAGCGTTTGCCGCTGGAAATTTTATCCATGAATAGAATACCCCTGTCTGCCGATATTCGTGTGCCTCTATCACGAAGACGACTGTGCCACCTTGTGTGGTCAGTCCATTTTCTATAAGTTTTGACGTTATAGATTTTCTTAAATGTGCCGGGATGATTATTGCACCCGGTTCAGTAGTCCCGTCGGGACCCTGCTGAGTCGCATCTACTGCGGCATCAGTACCGTTGTTTTCTACTGACATTTTATAAATGCAGGTTTTGCAGAGCAGGTCTCCAAGGAGACAAAGATTAGGTGCACAATATTTTGGAACACTGTATCCTTCAACGTTGAATAAACCAGAGATTTACATAGGAATCTCTTCCTACTAAGGTCGGGCGGATTTTAACCTTTCACCCACTCCAGACGTCTATTGGAGTATTTACGGGAGAAAGGGCTTGAATGAAAAATGCACGACTGAGTTACTCTAACGTCTTTCATTAGTTTATCGCCTTACCAAACGTTGGGCGCCATGTAGTGTAGTTCCTATTTTCCCAATAGGCCCTGCGCATTGGAATAACATAAACAGTAGTATGGACGTAGAAGTGCGGATCGTCCAGGTCTCTACTGACTATGCTAAACTTAATTGGGGTTGTTACCAACTAGCTCAGAGGTCACTGGAAACTTTCTTGACTGAATAGGAAGTGATCAGCTTCCCTGGTACAGACGAGAAGGTATTTAGTTTTCCAAAAACCGCATAAACATGACAACTTTGCTCCTTAGAATAAGAGTCAATCTCTAGAGTCGTGTGAAACAATAGACAGTTATTTTACTCAGTCAGTTTTGTGCAGATTACTTTCACCAATATGCAGAGAATAGAGGGACGGGCGTCCTCAATAAAAAGGTATTTATTTATTGAACCGTCTTTCTTCTCGTAAAAGAGAAATGATTTGCCACAATTGCAAGACTTGTTATTATAAAAAGTGCGTACAGTAAAATGAGGATTGCGAAATAATACTGTAAAAGCATTGATATGGTTTCTTAGCCATACAATGGTTTAAAATGAATAAAACATATATACATTCATATATACATTAGGCTAACGTACTCAACTGGTGCTTATAACTACGCCTACTCCAGTGTACCTGACCTAAGCCTAATACTTGGGAGGGGAGTAAGTAAGTAGCTTGAGTTAAGTTGGATTTGCCAAGGTTTGCTTCAAGAATTCTCTCTAAGGGTTTAGTCAACACCATACCTCTGAAATAGAATGTTGGAGGTCTGGTATCTCCTTCCAGGGACTCAATATCCCAGTACTCGCAAGAGTAGGCTGGAAACGCCGGAGCTGGATTTCTCGGCAGGAGAAAAGACAGCGTCTCTCTCAGCGCGTCGAGGAAGAGGAGGGGCAGCGTCCGAGGGCAGCTTGCATCTGCTGGGCTCTTGCAGAGGACAGCTGTTCTGCTCCTATGTGCACCACACCATTGTTCGCTCGTTAGCAGCGATAGCAGTAGCGATAGTAGCAGCTGTGTTAGGGTCAGCTGCATCAGCGATGGTATCATCAGCATTTGCTTAAGGCAGCATTGGTAATATTTATACCTGAAAGGTGCCTGGTTTGACGTAAGTTTTTGGACATAAGACGTCAATAAATGTAAATGTAAATGTAAATGTGCTGGACTTGTAAAGCGCACAGCTGCCCGTAAGTGTCCCGGCGCTTGCTTAGGGAACCCGTCCTGGTATTTCCCCTGTGAGAAACCACGGCAGGGTGTCCACAAGGTGAAAGCCAGGCATCCCGCCGCGAGGGGCCGTGGTGGATATTAAGCAAGCTATTGCCCAGAGTCGCAGAGTGTGACCCAGTGAGTTGAGTAGGCACCAGAGCGAGAATTGTCGAGTCCATGGAATTTTGAGCCCGAGACCCGCCGAGGAGGGGAATCGAACCCTGGTCCACGGTCGATCTCAGCTTCCGGGTCTGCCGCCTCTAACCACTGAGCCACGCTTCTCCACTTAAGTAAAGATGTCACTAGGAAGTGATCGTCTCTCAGTGCTCTTTAGAGTTCTATTACTAATCAAAACATAGCAAGCAGGGCTTTCCCAGGTTGCTGAGTTTTCATCTTGTTGAAGAACTCGGAGTGTAATCTAGGAATCTTAGATAGTAGCTTCTGCTGTGTCATTTGCACTAATGAGCTGCAAAGGAAGTTGCAGAGAAAGCAATTCTGAAATGTGGCTCTGTTCGTGTGAGGCCAGAGACGAGTTATTGCATTTGATCGGTTATGCCAATATAGGGGTACAAAGGGATTATAGCCGTATAGGGGCATAAGGTCACAGTATCGATCAGGGTCCTAGATTAGAACGCGACAATCTATGGACATAGAACTACTGGTGGGTCCCATTCGCGATTGCAATTGCTACAAAAAGCATAATTTTATGAGCCTTCTTGTGATGCTCAGCTCCTGGTGATTCGAATCCTGGCTCTTCCTCCACGTAGTCAATGCTGGCCGTTCCTCCATCAGCAGCTGCTGAGGGGTTTGGATTTGAACATGTTTGCTCTATTCAGCTCATGTGATGGGTGCCACCAGTAATATCGTCTGAGGTTGCTGGGAACGCACAGTTTTATCTACTTCTCAAAGCATTTAAATAATCTGATAGTTTCAAGCAGTGCACAGTTTTTAATTTAGCCTTGGCTTTACCTTTTCTAAGTTACTGTTACATTGCACCTTTTTATTTGATTTTTATATTGATTTTACTGCACTTTGAATTACTGTATGCTTTTATTCAAGAGCATGAGGAATTTTAGGATTTTAGGATTTCATGATCTTATTTTTTTTAGCATATATTTTAGCAAGCTTTTAGTCACCCTATGTCCAAGTTATGGGTGTCATGCGGTCACATTATGCCCATGTAGGTACACAACCATTTTAAATGCTCACTTTTTAAAGTTGCCATCATTACCTAAATGCTGACATTTGACATACATTTGCTTGAGTGCATGTGAAGGATAATATTCTGTGAAATGGCTTTGCTTACATTTACGCTTCTTCGTAGACATATGATCGAGTGTTTTGAACATTGTGTACAAAGGCCAAGTTCACTGGATGAAATGCTGTTATTTTGTATTGTATGCTCAGTGACAGAGCTATAATGAAAGAATAAACAATAGTGGCCTGACTGGGGCTTCGGCATGATTACATGAGTGTAGTTTGTTATAAAAATAACATCACTCTTTTGTTACACAGATGAGCATTTCGCTGACACTGTTGAGGTCACCTCATGCTGGAATTCAAGCTCAGCTGATTCCTGTTAACCTCCTGCGAGAGATGATGCCTAGTTTTCCACCAAGGCTGGCTCCCTGATGACGATTACCCACAGGTAATGAGGGATTCAAATCACCCTTCAAGGATTCTGACAGATTCACACACCCTAGACAATCTAGGATAGGTAGCCCTAGGTAGGAGCATAAAATATAACAGCACTCATATGCAAGCATATATCCTATGTAACAGCACAATGGTTAAATTGTTTATATTCTTGACCATTCCTGTAATGTTAATTACACTGTTCTGTTTCCTTCTATTAATAATTGCAGCACACTTATTTTACCCAATAATCATATTGCTTCAATAAATATTGAAACACCAAGTTGTGTATTTCTTGAGGATCTCTTTGGGTGTGTATGAGTTACTAAATGAAAGGGTTCTAGACCTCTTCGATTTCCTTGAGGAGACATGTTTGTCATATTCGGAGGTTGCACCTACCACCCCTTTCCTTGCTAGGTTAGGGGTACTGATGGTGCACTGTAGGCTAGCCGAGACTCAGGCCAATATATCCTGATGGTGTGCTTAGAACCAGTGTTTACGTTTATGTTGTTCAATAAATGCACAGTTTTACTGATAAATTATGAACCATACAACACAAAAATTAAAAAGGACCTAATTTAATTGTCGGGATAAGATTACCAATCTGTCTGATCTTCCGGACTCCTTAAATACTTC
This sequence comes from Lissotriton vulgaris, assembly GCF_964263255.1. Lineage (NCBI taxonomy): Eukaryota > Metazoa > Chordata > Amphibia > Caudata > Salamandridae > Lissotriton > Lissotriton vulgaris. The sequence continues at coordinate 1,229,998,864 of NC_141685.1, forward strand.
CACCCGCCTCGCATAGGCTTTCCTTTCATTTTGTTTAACCACTTTTTGTAAGTCGGTAGTTCCGTTGACCTCCAATTCTGAAGAATTAAGGAGCGGGCAACTAGGGAGGAGATGGAAATAAAAGTCTCCTCTGCTTTTGTCAAATTTGCTGTATCTTTACTAATTCCGAAAAGGGCAACCTCGGCCTCTACCTGTACCCACTTCTTAATTGCCCGATTTAAAGCCAAGAAAATCTCACCCCAGAAAGACCCTAATCTAGGACATGTTAAAAACATATGTAGCCAGGCCCCTTCACCTTCTGCCTGGCAGCGGAAGCATCTGTTTTTAACTTCTGGGTATTTTTATTAAGTGCTTTGGGTGTAAAGTATGCCAGCCACCGGTATAAAAAGGCCATTCTTTTAAAAGTAGCTGCTCTCAAGGCCTTGCTCCCTAGCTGGAATATGACTTACCATTCTTGACCAGTGAGAGTACATTGAGTGTCTCGGGTTACCCTTTCTAGATGTTTCTCAACCAATAGGAGTTGAGAATGATTGCACAGTAGATGATACCAGTTCCCCACCCCTCTTAAATTTGCTCCAAAAAGGGCAGCCACCAACTTAGTCAGCGTAATAAAAGAGAATTTTTGTCTATTTAGAAAATATAAAATCTGTAAATATTCAGAAAAAAATGGCTTCCTCCTGTCCCTACTCCTCATCAGCACCTCTTGCCAGGTGATAACTCTGCTCTGAATTAAGAAATGCCTTATCTCTTCTAACCCAGAGTCCTTCTAGTTTCTAAGGTGGCTAGATTGGATTTGGAGGTCGAAATGTTTGAATTCTTCTAATTTTATATAGTGGAAACCAGAAGAACCAGGATGTTTAAAAAAGGATTGAAGTCTAATAGAGTAAGCCTTCAAAGTCTTATATCTCATTTAGAGGTTTTTAAAAATATCGGAATCAGAGAACCGGCTTCCTGCACAATTTTATGCACAAAACAATTGTCTTTTAAACAATTTGAAACCAATAAACCAGCTGTGAAATCTAAAAAGGCTGCTTCATTGTATGAACGAACATGAGGTAAGTCCAATCCACCCTGGTCGATGGCTAATTGTAGCAAAAACAGCTTAACCCTCGATGTCTTATTCCCCCAGACAACCTGTCTAAACATTGTTTCCAGCTCCTTAAAATAATTAATGTAGATTCTGATAGGTATATTTATAAAAAGAAAAACAAGTAAAGGAAGTGTGGACATTTTGATAAGGGATACTGGGCCTATCAAAGTTAAAGGCAGTAGCAGCCAGTTATCCAGCAGTTTCTTAACTTTACCCTGCATAGCTACATAATTCAGCTTGTATAGCTGTTGATTAGAAGCGTAGATCTTCAAATAGTACATTGTGTTGGGCTTAGAGGCTTGATACTTAAGATTGACTGGAAGAAAATTATTGTCAGAATTCAAAACAAAGATTTCTGTATTGTTTTGGTTTATTTTATAGACCCCAATTAATTCAAATTTGCTGAATTTCATTGTGGCAAATTTCAAATTCTGGCTATCGGGTCTGAGGTATAAGATAATACCGTCTGTGAATAGCTTTAATTTGGACGTATCTTAAATTGGAGCATTAACTGCAGCATTTTTTGAATTCTGATGGCTAATGGTTCAATAAAAAAAACGTCAATATGAAAGGGGAAAGCGGACTCCCTTGTCTTGTCCCTCGATTTATTTTTTACTGTGCCCACACAATTTGCATTAATTACCACCTGGGCCTGAGCCCCCTGATAAATGTTCTGAAGCATTAGAATAACCTGAGGAGGAATTCCAAACCTGCCAAGGCCAGAAAAATAAGTATTTCAATTCACAAGGTCAAACAACTTTTTGGTCTCGACCATCATAATACCAGCTGGTGTTAAGTTAGTATTACAGTAATCAATCAATCAATCAAACAAATTTGTAATGCGTGCTACTCACCCGTTAGGGTCTCAAGGCGCTGGGAGGAGGGGGAGTCGCTACTGCTCGAACAGCCAGGTCTTGAGTTGTTTCCTGAAGGAGAGATGGTCCTGGGTCAGCCGTAGGTGGGTGGAGAGGGAGTTCAATGTCTTGGCCGCCAGGTAGGAGAAGGATCTTCCTCCGGCAGTGGCTCTGCGGATTCGTGGGATGTGGCAAGGGCGAGGCTGGCTAACGGGTGGGTGTGTAGAAAGTGAGGCGGCTGTTGAGGTATTTGGGGCCCATGTGGTGGAGAGCCTTGTGTGCGTGGGTGAGGAGTCTGAACGTGATCCTCTTGCTGACGAAGAGCCAGTGCAGGTCTTTCAAATGGGCAGAGATGTGGTTGTGATGGGGGATGTCCAGGATGAGTCATGCCGAAGCTTTCTGTATGCGCTGGAGTCTTTTCTGGAGTTTGGCTGTGGTACCAGCGTAGAGGATGTTCCTGTAATCCAGTCGGCTGGTGACAAGGGCCTGGGTGACCGTCTTCCTGTTTTCGGTGGGGATCCACCGGAAGATCTTTCGGAGCATCCGTAGGGTGTTGAAACAGGTTGACGAGACAGCGTTGACTTGCTTGGTCATCGTGAGGGAGGAGTCCAGGATGAAGCCCAGGTTGCGAGCATGGTCTGTTGGCTTGGGGGCGGTGCCCAGGGCAGGGGGCCACCAGGAGTCGTCCCAGGCAGAGGGGGATGGTCCCAGGATGAGGACTTCCGTCTTGTCTGAGTTCAGTTTCAGACGGCTGAGCTTCATCCATTCTGCGACGTCTTTCATTCCTTCCTGGAGGCTGGCTCTGGCGGTGGTGGGGTCGTTGGTGAGGGAGAGGATCAGCTGGGTGTCGTCAGCATAGGAGATGATGTTTAGGTTGTGTTGGCATGCGATGGCTGCGAGGGGGCTCATGTAGACGTTGAAGAGGGTGGGGCTGAATGAGGATCCTTGCGGGACGCCGCAGATGACTTCGGTGGCCGCGGATCAAGTTCAAGTTCAAGTTTAAAAATTTGTATAGCGCACTACTCACCCAGAGGGTCTCAAGGCGCTTGAGGGAGGGGGTACTTTACTTATCGAATATCCAAGTTTTTAGTTGTTTTCTGAAGGAGAGGTGGTTCTGTGTAAGGCGGAGGTGGGTGGGGAGAGAATTCCAGGTCTTGGCTGCTAAGTAGGAGGAGGATCTTCCCCCCATGGTGGATCTTTGGATGCGTGGAATTGCGGCGAGGGCTTGATTTGACGACTGTAGTTGGTGGGTGGGGGTGTAAAAGGACAGGCGGGTGTTGAGGAATTCGGGTCCTAGGTCGTAGAGGGCTTTGTGTGCGTGGGTGAGGAGGCAGAACGTTATTCTCTTGTTGACGGGGAGCCAGTGGAGGTCTTTCAGGTGACCGGAAATGTGAGCTTGGTGGGGGATGTCTAGGATGAGTGTGGCCGAGGCGTTTTGGATGCGTTGGAGTTTTTTCTGTAGTTTGGCTGTGGTTCCGGCGTAAAGGGTGTTTCCGTAGTCCAGTCAGCTGTGACCAGTGCATGGGTGACCGTCTTTCTTGTTTCGATGGGGATCCAACGGAAGATTTTTTTGAGCATACGTAGGATGTTGAAGCAAGATGATGAGACGGCGTTGACTTGTCTGGTCATCGAGAGGGAGGAGTCCAGGATGAAGCCCAGGTTACATGCGTGGTCCATCGGTATGGGTGCGGTTCCCAGGGCCGATGGCCACCATGAGTCGTCCCAGGCGGAGGGGGATGATCCTAAGATGAGGACTTCCGTTTTGTCCAAGTTCGGTTTTAAACAGCTGTTCTTCATCCATTCGGCTACTTCTTTCATCCCTTCGTGTAGGTTGGTTTTTGGCGGTGTTTGGGTCTTTGGTGAGGGAGAGGATCAACTGGGTGTCGTCTGCGTAGGAGATGATGTTGAGGTTGTGTTGGCGTGCGATGGATGGAAGGGGACTCATGTATACGTTGAAGAGGGTGGGACTCAGTGATGATCCTTGTGGTACGCCGCAGATGACTTCGGTGGCCTCTGATCTAAAAGGGGGGAGGCGGACTCTCTGCGTTCTTCTGGCGAGGAACGAGATGATCCAGTCCAGTGCTTTTCCTTGTATTCCGACGTTGCTGAGGCGTTGTATAAGGGTGCTATGACAGACTGTGTCAAAGGCTGCGGAGAGGTCAAGTAGGATGAGGGCAGCTGTTTCTCCGTTGTCCAGTAGAGTTTGAATGTCGTCAGTTGCTGCGATGAGGGCAGTCTCGGTGCTGTGTTTGGCTCTGAAGCCGGACTGTGAAGGGTCGAGGGCTTTGTTGGATTCGAGGAAGGCGGCGAGCTGATTGTTGACGGCTTTTTCGATGACTTTTGCAGGGAATGGGAGGAGTGAAATGGGGCGGTAGTTCTTAAGTTCGGTGGGGTCTGCTGTGGGTTTCTTCAGGAGGGCGCTGAGTTCGGCATGTTTCCAGCTTTCCGGGAGGGTAGCGGAGTTGAGGGAGCAGTTGATGACGTCTCGGAGATGGGGTGCGATAATGGAGTCTGCTTTGTTGAAAATGTGGTGGGGGCATGGGTCGGTTGGCGATCCAGAGTGGATGGTGTTCATCATGCGGATGGTGTCTTCAGTGGTGATTGGGTTCCAGGCGCAAAGGTTGTTGGAGGAGGGTTTTAGTTCAGAGGTGGGTGGGGTGGACTGGTCTCCAAAGCTGTTATGTATGTCAGCGATTTTGTTGTGGAAGAACGAGGCTAGACAGTCGCAGAGGTCTGGGGAGGGAGTGATGTCGTTGGTGCCGGTGGTGGGGTTGGTAAACTCTTTGACGATGTTGAATAGTTCCTTGCTGTTGTGGGCGTTGTTGTTGAGTCGATCTTTGAATGCTGATTTCTTGGTGGATCAGATCAGTTGGTGGTGTTTTCGGGTGGCGTTCTTGAGGGTGGCTAGGTTGTCAGTGGTTGGGTTTTTTCGCCAGGCTTTCTCGAGGGTGAGACCGATCTTCTTGGATTTCTTAAGGTCATCATTGAACCAGGGGGCTTTTTTGCTACCTTGCTTGGTTTGATTGTTTTTCAAGGGTGCTAATTCGTCAACGCTGTGGGTGATCCATTGTGTGAGGTTGGTGGCTGCTTGGTTTGGGTCCGATGAATTGGCAGGAGGGTTTTGGTGGAGCGATGTGAAGAGCTGGTCGGTGGTGATTTTGTTCCAGTTTCTGCAGGGAATTGGCTGTGGGTGGTTGTAGGTCGTAGTCTTTTGGTAGTTGAAGTGAACGCAGCTGTGGCCCGTCCAATGGAGAGCTGTGGTGTGATTGAAGGAGATGTGCTTGCTGGAGGTGAAGATTGGGTTGAGCGTGTGCCCGGCATAGTGGGTGGGGGTGTCAACAAGTTGTTTGAGTCAGAGATTAGCGAGGTTGTCCAGAAGGGTGGTGGTGTTGCTGTCGTTGTTCTTTTCCAGGTGGAAGTTGAGGTCTCCCTGTAGAATGTAGTCCTCGGAGGGGAGGGCGTGTGGGATGATGAAGTCAGGGATGTCTTCGCTGAAATGTGTGCGGGGTCCTGGTGGCCTGTAGATGAGGGTGCATCTGAGTGTGGTCTTGGTGTTGGTGTGGATCTGGAAGTGAAGGTGTTCGGCGGCTGCGAGGTTATCGTCGGAACTGGTCGTGATGCGGATGGTGTTCTTGTGGACAATGGCGATGCTGCCTCCTGTTTGGTTGGTGCGGTCTTTTCGGATGATCTTGTAGCCATCCGGGATGGCTATGGCGATGTCGGGCGCTGATGAGGCGTTCATCCAGGTTTCTGTCAGAAAGGCGACGTCTGGCGATGTGGTGTCGAGTAGCTTCCAAAGTTCAATGGCGTGTCTGTGGACCGAGCGGGTGTTGAGCAGAATGCACTTTAGGTGGTTGTTGTCGGAGCTCTGTTTGAAGTTTGTGGATTTGGTGTGGGTTCTGATGCAGTCGAACTTGCAGGAGTGGCAGGTGAAGGGTCCATGGGTGTGTCCTGGGGCGGCTTGGTAGCAGTTTGGGAGTCGCCGGGGTTAAGTGCTGAGAGGGTTGCGGCGTCGTACGTTATGCGGGTGGAGTGGGGTTTGCGGGGGCCAGGGGGTCTGGCGCTGGGCGCGGTCCAGGCGCGGACGGGCGTAGACGGGCTTACCTTTGGCGCGCCTTCGGCGCGCATGGGGCGCATCCGCTGCGCGTCTGTTGCTCTGACATATGTAGATAGTGGAGGGGGGTGAAGCGAGGGAGGAGCAGCTGGGAGGTGGGAGCGGGGTGGAGGGACGGGCTGGGAGGCAAACAAACAACAAAATGGCAGCAGAAACAAAAGCGAAACAAGGCGAGATTGGGGCACAGTCTGGGAAGTCGCAATGATATGGGCAGAGGCACCGGCACAATCAGGCAAAAATTGTTAAACAAGCAGTGCAATCTAGCGCTACGATATAAAACTGGCACAAGTTATTATGCAGTCAATGCGATATAGCACTACGATGTAAATCTGGCACAAGTCAAAATGCAGTCAATGCGGTATAGAGCTTCGAAATAAATCTGGCACAAGTCAATATGCAGTCAATGCAGTATAGCGCTACAAAATAAATCTGGCACAAGTCAATATGCAGGCAATGTGAGCAATGCACAGAATGCTACGATACCAGGGAGCGTGGGGAGCGACCGCTTCTGCACGAGTCAGGACGGTCACAGCGTTAAGGCAGGCAGGACGTTCCTTTACTCTCTGTGGGTGGGAGGAGCAGCTGGGAGGCGGGAGCGGGGTGGAGGGACGGGCTGGGAGGCAAACAAACAATAAAATGGCAGCAGAAACAAAAGCGAAACAAGGCGAGATTGGGGCACAGTCTGGGAAGTCGCAATGATATGGGCAGAGGCACCGGCACAATCAGGCAAAAATGAGGGTGAGGGCCGCGTTACCCCGTTGTCGAGCAGGGACCTGATGTCGTCGGTAGCTGCGATGAGGGCGGTCTCAGTAATGTTGTTTGCTTGGAAGCCGGACTGCGAGGGGTTGAGGGATCCGTTTGTCTCGAGGAAGGCGGAAAGTTGTTTGTTGATGGTCTTCTCAAGAGCTTTTATTAAAAATTCAGTATTTGATAACATAGATCTCCCTGCTATGAACCCAGACTGATCCTTATGGATTATTTCCTGTGCAACAGGTGTAAAACACAGCGCCCAAGTCTTCATTAAGATCTTATAATCTGCGTTGAGGAGGCTAATGGGTCTCTAGGAATTTACATCATTTGGATTCTTGCCCTTTTTCACGAAGTTGACAACAATCGCCTCTTTAAAAGGCGAGGGCAGACAGTTTCTGGAGATTAGAGCCATCAAAATAATTCTGTATAGCATCTTGCCCAACTGGATATTCCGTTGTATAGACCTGTTGGTAGTGCTCCACGAAAGCCAGATCAATCTCATCGCTATTTGACCCTACAACTCCGGTGTTCGAATCAACCACTTCTGAAATTTAGACTGCTTCCTGTCTAGTTTTAGTTGAGCTGGCTAACAACTTGCTTACCTTTTGGCATTCTTCATAAACCTGTTGTTGGTAAGTTTGGGAACTACTAATTTTCTTCTAATAAAAAGAAATCCCTCAGCGTCTTTTTGGCGTTTTCAAGCTAATGCAATCGAGACACATTTCTCAGATCTTGTGCCCTTTCCACAGCCTGCTGGAGTTCAGCTATTTTGGCCCATTGTGTTTTTGACTGAGCGGCCGAGTAGGAGATAATTTGTCCCCGCACAGCAGCCATGAACCCCCATACTGAGAAGGGTTCTGCCATCCCCTCGTTAAGCCTAAAATATTCAAGAATCCGTACTCTTAAACCTTTGACCCATTGTTGATCTTGACGAAGAAGACGATCCATCTCCCACCTGGATCTCTCCCTCCTATCTTCATCAGTTTCTAGGTCGAGGTTAATATATGAGTGTTCAGAGAAGGGATTAGCCCCAATATCTGCCTTTAAGATATTTGGTGACCTGGATGTTAAAAAATTCAATACAGGATGCCGTCTGATATTGGTGAGAGTGGCATGTATAACTGCTTGTAACCGCGTTAGTATTTCGCCAGGGATCCATCAGCTGATAGCCATGCATTATAACCTCAAAAGCTCTTTTTGCGTTTGGTTTCAATTGTTTTTTATTTTTATTAGAGGTATCTTTTTTTTAGATCCTGGAAATAATTAAAATCCCCCCTAATAATGATCTGACCAGGGGCACCCCTTAGCAGCTTGTTGATCTTTGCCAACACAGAAGCATAATCCATAATCAGACCATAATAGTTCACAAAGTTCAAAATACTCCCATTTGATTTCACCACTACCCATAAACCATCTTCCCTGGGAATCTCTTTGAACTTGTACAAATTTCCACGACAAATTTCTAGAAAAGTAAATGTCTACACCTCTCATTGCTAGCCCAGCTGACTCATAAAAGACATCAGAAAATGTTCTCGGCAGAAAGAGCCTAGGTGAGTTTGACTTGAGGTGTGTTTCTTGTAGAAAAAGAACTTGGGACATAAAGGAGGCCAGCCATCTTATAAGCCCTCCATATTGCTGTTTGTTAAGCATACCACTCACATTTACTGACAAATACTACAAATGCTAGCCTTGTCTATTGCTTAAATAGGCATGGTATTTTATCAGATACAACAGCCTGTTTTCTCTTCTCTTTGTCCCCTTTGTCACTGCTCTTTTACTGTTTTGTAACCCCCCTTGCACCCCACCACCACCCCTCTGGGAATGTGGACCCCCCTTAAATTAAGAACGCCCGACTAGCCATGCTAGCCACATCTCATCCCCCCTACTTTCCTAATGGGTGTCATGAAACGACACCAGGGGTGACCCTCCTCCCTCCGGCAATGGAAAAGTTTAGCACAGTGCTATGTACATGCATGGCTTCAAATTTTAGAAGAGATCTCTTTCAATAGGCCCTGGGCCTCTTCTAAATTTGAAAACAGATTAAACTTCCCCCTCACTAGGACACAAAGCTTGGATTGCTGCGCTATTGAGGCTTGGACCCCTGAGCTTTAAAAAGATATAGCAGTTTAACAAATTCCTTATGCCTGTGCGTGGCTACAGCTGACATGTAAAAAAATATGCAAAATATGGTAACTTCATTGATAGAAAAGTGTCTTTGCTGTATTGCCTTAGCCAAGATTCTCTCCTTAATTCAGAAATCAGCTAAGTTAATCAGGATGGTACGTGGTATCTTTAAATCGGGCAACGGGTATGAGGGTACTCAATGTGCCCTTGTAATAGTTAGATCACCAGTATATTCAGGGAGAACCTTTTGCTCGATAAACAAGTCGGCCCATTGAAGAGTTTGGGATCCCTCAATCCCTTTGGGAACCCCCACTATTCGTAGATTAGACAGTCGGGAATGATTCTTGAGATCCTCCAGTTTGTTCTCCAGGAAGGTTTTATTTTTGGCCGCTTCGTTCATCTTCAGAAGCATATCACTCATTTGATCTTCTAACAAACCAATCCTTGATTCAGCTTTTTGCAATTTTGCTGGAAAATAGGCTACTGCTTCTTCAATTTTCCCTAGACGCAGATGGAGGGAGGCAATCTCATGCTCTTGCGATTTCTTTATCTCCCTTATCTCCTCCAAGATAAGGTTCAACATGTCTCTTATATTGATCTGTTGCATGGTAGATCTTTGTATAAAGCAGTCTGTGTTGTCTTGGGATGTCTTCCCATCTGGCTTTTGGTTCCCAGCAGACTGTCCCGCAGATTCCAAACCAGTTGTACCAGACATCAGCGACTGAGACTGGAAGTACAATTGCCTTTCAGCCTGTGGTAGCTGCGTTATAGTATCTTTGGGAAATGACAACGCTGGCTGAGTCTGATTCTATGCCATTGATGATATTGGGGTTGGGGATGTAGCCTGTCCATCGGAAGGATTTGCCAGGTTCTTGTGTTGTCAAAGCAGTCATTGAAGGAGGAGAAGGAGCCTGCCCCTGCCTCCAGTCTCATGGTGATGAAGACGACACCTGCAAAGAACCAATTAGCGCTTCTTTCGGCACTACCTCCATTAATGCCTGTTGTTTTGCTATTGGTTTTGGGGGCCAGCAGAGATGCTTTTTTAGAAAATGAAGGAAAATCCTTGGAGCTTTTCATCTGTTCCTTGTTACCCCCAGTTGTAGGTTCGTTTTCTTGTTACTTATCTGTGCTCAGCGACCCTTCAGTTAGTTTTTGTGTGGCAGGCATCCCCCCTTCTTGCTTTAACAGCGACTCAGGCTGCACTTCATCTGAACTCTCAAAGCTGAATTTAAGGTCAGGGCGATTTTATATGAGTTCAGTTCTGGCCGCTGAAGAAATTGCCCTTGCCTGGGCTAGGCGGGTTATAGCTTTTAGCACAGCCACTGAGTCTACCTTGGGAACAGCATTGGTATGTTTTAAATGCTTTCCCATTTTATTTTTTTCCTTTTTTCCCCCTCTTCTTTTTTCCCTGTCTGAGTTAGGGCAGATTTCGCAGAGTTTTACTTAAGGCACCAAAAAACACTAAAGAAGGCACTAGAGCTGTGCGTATTAAAGCCTGTTTTCGCTCACCCCTCCAATAGTTTTTAGAGCCATATATTGTCTAAGGAAAAATTACAGTCTCAGTATCTCAGCGTCTCACAGGTTACACACTGGCTGCTTCAAGAGTCCCGGGCACAGCTTTGAATAATTTATTGATTGCCTTTTTCCCCTGTTATTCCTTACTGAGAAGACTGCTCCTGGGCTTCGAGATCAAAGAGGTCAAAGAAGGGACCATTTTCATTTGGCATCTGTGAAGAAAATCCTCCTACCTCCTGTCTGGACTCTGACCCCCTCTGCCAACAGCATCTGTTGTTTTCCCGGAGTCTTCAGCAGGGGTCACCTCGGGGCCCCGAACATCGCTTCATGCCGGCTAAGAAAAGAGAAGAGGCCACCACAAACGCCAGCCGCAAAACACCAGCCGTTGTAGTGTAGTTGCTATAGTACCCCTGGAGGACCTGCGCTTTTGGACAACATACACTGTAGGTTGGGTGGTAGACTGACTCTGTGCACCCCCACCGCATATGTTAGCCTTGTTTTGCCTTAGCTAGCTCAGAGTGCCTCTAGAATCTCCTGTTATCAGAGAGATTAGTTTTTGGCAACCTCAGAACAAAACAGAGTGTTGGACCTCTTCTTGGTCTCAAGTTGGACACACCTCAAGGGATGTTCAGACCACTGTCAGCTGGAGCGACTGCATGCAGGAGTCTCAGCGTCTCTGGACAGTGTGTCAACCTTGAAGTCTCAGTCCCCTCCTGCCTACTGATATCAAGAAGTGCTGTATTTATATGGTTCTTATGCGTGTGTTAGCCATTGGTAAGTATGAGGATGACGTTGGGGATTAAACCTTGTGAGTAGATAGAAGAGGTGAAGTATACCCCCCCTGGTAGTGGTCTCATAAATTATTCACATGTGCTAAGGATGATGTCTTAGCAATATCAATTGGAAAAAACCCTCCCTCTGCATGGAACTAGGTAAAAGTTTTAGGACATAAAAGGCGTCAGTCCTTTTAAGGTGTTATGTCCCTATCAGGCATTCAGTCCTTATTAGGAGTTATGTCCTTAAAAGACTCGTTCATATGAAATAAAGGGGAGATGATGTAGAGAAATTGTACGATGTTCCCTTGACCTATATTAGGGTACCGATATGAAATGTAATACCCAGTCCTCCTAATACTCAACAATAATAATACACAATTGAGATACACATTTTTAACAGTGTCAGTGCATAAGATTATTAATAAGTCAATTAAAATGTTTCTAAAAATGTTAAAAAATCATTTAAAAACAGTTTTAAAAAAAGGAGAGAAAAATGTTCTCTTGAAATATGATTTTTGTGTTAAAGTTCCGCAAATCACAGTTCTAAATGAGTTTGATCATACACGTTGAACTACTGCAAGAATACTTAGAAGGCCATGCTATGTTATTGGAAATGTCAGTTTGAGGAATTTTGTTGAAATGAAAGGGGAAAAATATCAGAATTTGTTCCCAGCCCAGGATGAGCCAGATTTAGATGAAATGTCCTGGCTGAAAGAAGCATCATTATCGCTGCCTGCAGCGGTAAGGGACAAACAATTTAATACCTCGCTTAGCACATCAAGGGTGCATAGATGAAATTCAGTGCAGCTGTTGGAGAGGCAGCCGGTGCTGTATTCGGTACCTCGGTGCCAATGGTGGACCTAAAATTCAACTCAGTTGAAAAGGGTACATGCGGATCCTTGAGAAATGCATTTGTCAAGATGGGAATACGCTGAGGGCAGAGTCGTGCATGGGACCGCAGTGGATTCAGCCTGGAGTCTAAGTCCGACGGGGTCTCCATTAGGGATATCAGACAGATGTTCAACTCGCATGTTCCTCCGCAAAACAGGCAATGGAAAACAGGTACGATGCAGTCTTCAATGACTGGTCTGCACAATAGGGACTAAGAAGCACTTCGTTCTCGAAGGTGAGGTGCACCCAGATGTTGTACCATGCCCTCACGGTAATATCTCTCTATGAGAGCTTTTGCAATCTCACTGGCGGTTGCTCCGTCCATTGCGTAGCAGGTAAATGACAATCAGGATTTCAGCTATTGCAAGCAGGTTTTAAGATAGACCCCCCCGAAAATGCTTCCCAATACGGAGTGTATAAAGTTAGGAATAACTCTGAGGACTTTCGGGAAGGTGCTAAGGAATCCTGACCCTATGGTCTTCAATAGGGGTGCAATACAACTTGTAGCTGACATATTAAAAATTTGACTCACCATTTCTACCACATGTAGGGGGTAGTTGGTATGAATAAGTGCCTGTACCTCAGCCGAGGTCCTTGCGATTTGAAGTTCAAAGGTTTCTCAAGCAGAGGTTAAGGGTACTGTCTCCTGTAAAAGCATTGCTTTCATTCTGCTCAAAGCATCAATCTGTATAAAAGATGCATTCAGTGAAGGCCATAGCCATGCCTCTCTGACTGTATTTGTTGGTGGAAACAATACTTGCATACAGCAAGTAACCCTGGTGTTCATGGTGACTGGATGCATACCATAGCAACCTTGATCATTCAGCATCAAGTAAATCCCATTCGAATGTAACTCAAACGCTGACGTGATCACTGCAGCTGGAGTTCCTTTCATGTGGCAAGACAGATTTGCTATTGAACCATTAAAGGCTCCCTGCAAAACGATATTTTGGCACGTGAGAGAACCGCTTAAAGCGTTCTTGCAGTTTGGACCACTAAGAAACACTTCTCAATCTCCACTCTATCATCGAAATCTAAATGTTAAATTTTCAGTGCTGATGTTGGTGCAACCTTATAAAAATATGATGCTGGATCTGTTGTGTTGAACACTGAAAAGTATGCACATTTCTGCGCAAACGTTTCTGAACTACTTGTTGGTGGTGTTGGGCAATGTTCGCACTGATGGTACTCAATAACATTGAAAGCTGAAATGGTTTAGTGCAGGAAATGATGACCATAATGTTGGTAACAGTCCAATTTGTCATAGTCCGAAGAACCCTCTAACATTTAATTATTAGAAAATGCAGCAGTTTTCTCTAAAACACATATGTTATTTACTGTTTCAGTGTCCCAATCATCAGAAAATAAACTTGAGGTAATGATGTCACTTAATGACATTTTACATGATTAATTTTTAAAAGTTCGGTCAGGCCGAATATGTTAAAAACAACCTTGTCCTATACTAGAACATCCAGAATAGGAACTGCTGTAATGTTCACTAATGACAAGTCTCTTTGTTCACGATGTGATGATGGACGTGGCTTGAGTAGGATATTGACCTTTTGGGCTGTGGAACTTTGTTGAAGATAGCCTCCATTATTAAGCATACTAAAAGTTAGTACTAAGCCTAGCCTGAAAAGAAAAAACAATATCCCAGAAATTACCCAGAGTTCAATCCAAGGTGATACCAGGTATGTCTTTTGAAGAAACTGAAAAAGTTCTTTAATTGTTTCTTGACTGTTGTTGATTTTCAGCTCACTTCGGGGCCAGATGTAGGTAAAATAGATTTACCGATTTTTAATGACCGAATTTTACCGATTCGGTAATTTAAAAATCGGTAAATCTAATGGGTGGATATGTAGGTATTCCAGATGTGCTGGAATACCGATTCGGAAGAATTCGGTATTTACCGATTCGGTAAATACCGAATCGGTAAATACTGATTTTCACAAGGGTGCAGGGGATGTCACTTTGACACCCTGTGGCACCCCTAAAACAGGCTTGGGTGCCATGTGGCAGGCATACATACCCTAAGGGCAGGTCTGCCTGTCACATGGCATAGGTGTGCATGCACACATGTACATGCACACCGAAATCGGTATTTTACCATCAAATTGGATTTGATGGTAAAATACCGATTCGGTAAGGCCTCTTGGACTCTGAAGAGTCCCACCTACATCTGGGTGCCTCAGAATCGGTAAAATTACTGATTTTTTATTTTACCGAATCGGTAAAATGATTGAATCGGTAATTTTACCGATTCTGTAAAATAAAGTCCCCTACATACCTGTCACCCATTTACCGATCGGTAACGGCCAAAATCGGCCGTAACCGCTCGGTAAATGGCCTCAAACGGCCACCTACATCTGGCCCTTAGATCGATAGAAAACATATCAAAGTTAATGATTGCAACTTGTGAATTATTCTGATTTTCATTTTGAATTTGAATGTCTGGTTCAAGTGGAACAAGTTCCATAGCATTGTTGCTTAGTCCTTCATTTCTTACAGGGGGCTCTTCAAACGTGATGAGCCTTTCTGTTTGAACCTCTTGGATTGTAGCTAGAGAAGGGTGTATGCTACAGTGGTGTCCACGAGGCCCACCATTTAGTATCCACCATTTAGTATAGTTTGTTTAAGTCTATTGAGACAATTTATTTTTCCTTTTTTCCGGCAAGAGACGGGAGCAGCACCGTTCTTGTTCTGTGTACTGCATGGACTGGTACAGGTTTTCTGTAAGAAGGCCTAAATTCCTTTTTGTCCACAATTTTCTCTCTGACCAGATCCCAGACTTTTGGGATCCAGCCAGGTCTTGCCGTGTCTACCTTTTTTTCCTTAGTAGTAATCTGCTTTGGATGGACATTGCTTTGATTTGTCCTGGATTCATTTAGATCCTGTAAAACTGCCAAATAATCATGGATATCAAAAGGTTTTTCATCCGCCACTGTGCCTTGACAATCAATATCAGGTACCCACATTTGTGTCCCAAAGAGGACTTCATATGGAGTGACACCCCCTAGAGAGTTTCTTGGCTGGTTGTTTAAAGCCCGCTGTACCCCAAAAAGGTGTGTGACCCAACAACCAACCTTGCCTAATACCCTAGCTGTTAAAGATTGCTTTAAGTCACAGTTTTTTCTCTCCACAATCGCATTTACCTCAGGATGGTACGGAGATGAGAACTGCAATTCTATGCCCATTCCTTCCATGGCCTCTTTGTAAGCCCGAGAGCTAAACGCAGGGCCGTGTTCAGAATGTTACGTTCTAACTGTGTATGTGCTGATAAACACTTGCAAATCTTTTAAAACAGTTTGAGCATCAGTTGAGCGCTGAGGCCATACACATTGGATTCACGAGCAGGAATGCACTGCAACCATAATATATTTCTAAGCCCCGTCCGTTTGTAAGGGGCCAAAGTGGTCCAAGTACACACATGCAAGAGGTTTGTCTGATTTAAATAATGGCTTCTGTGCCGGGCGTGCAACGGTGGAGCTTTTCATCTGCTGGCAGATGTTGCATTTCAAGACATAGTCTTTAGTTTGCTTAGTTAACCCTACCCACCAATAGCGCTGTTTCAGTAAAGAAATAGTTGCTGTAGCGCCTGTGTGCGCAGAGCCACAACCCTTGTGTGCAGCCAGTATTAAACCTTGCCTACAAGCTATATTTGGTATTACTCTATCCCCCATTCCAGAAATCTGAGCATGTTTTATGCATCTAACTTGTAGGAGTATTTGAGTGGACATTCTTTCGGTACTGCTGAGCTGCCTTAGCGTGATGAAATGACAGCTACCACAATATCTCCGTCTATTCTCGTTTTTGAATGAGTGAGTGCAACTATGGAAGCAATGTGAACAGATCTCTTTGCGGCTTCATCAGCCAATAAATTCCCTGCAACGCGAACGCCATCATGTTGATGACTTAGGGTATGTATCACGTGAGTCTTCGGTAGCTCGGCTTTCAACTCTGCTACATGTTCCCATAGCATTTTATACTTAATTGTGCCCCCTTTCACATCTTTAAACCCGTTTTGTTCCCAATGTTGTAAGTACCCATACGACTGTACCCAGTAAAAAGAATCACACACAATTAGTGTGGGGAATTAGTGATCCATATTTACAAGTGCCAGTATCAGTGCTTTTAATTCTGCCAACTGTGCCGAGCAGTGTCCTAGAGATTGCGTTTTTGTGCAACTAGGATGGAACTTGCCATATTGCTGTTTACTTCCTATGGCCGGTTGCGCAGATCCGCCAGTATAAATAATATATTCATACTGATCGAGAGGCAAGATTTTATTTGGTAGAGGATAATCTTGTTCATATTGCAGGAATGCTTGTGTTTTAAACTTAGATCAAACCTGTATTCAATGTCTGTTGCAGTAGGAGAATTAGCCCATTGTATCCATCTTGGATGTAATACTTTCATATTTGAAATGCTGGCATTTGTAACAGCTTTGTGTACAGGTGTGATTTGTATGCGATTGGTACTGTTTCACCTTTATTGAAGGTCAAATGAGTGTACCCGCATTGACCTGCAATTATACGGACCACCAAGTGGCAGATGTTTACGCGTGTTTGGAAGCTATCATGTCTTCCTGGAGTGAACAAAGAATATTAGAATGTTCTTGTGTTTAATTTCTGGCTGAAAAGTCAGGTTTTATTTTTGCATAATCTAAAATGTATGTTCTGCAAAATTTGGGAATCCTAGTATTGACTGTAAATTATTTTATGATTTTGGAGGCTGGAGCCTTCACTTGACAGTTCGTATCCCAAAAATAGGACATTGAGGTATTCTATTTTTGATTTTTTAAAGTTAAATTTGTAGCCTTCGTTGGCAAATCCCATAATAATGGTGCTTACCCTGGTCAAGTGCCTCTCTAAGTCGTCGTCTGTCAGATAAATATCATCCACATAGGACAACGCTTCTTCATCAAATTTTTGAAGAACGTTTCTTGCTGAAAATACCCCGGGGCTGTTCGTATACCCTTGGGCTAGTCAACAAAGTTGTCGCTGGGACCTAAATGCACTAAATGCGGTCAGATACCTGCTTTCGGGCGCTATATTTTGGCAAAAAAATCTATTTGCGATATCAAGTGATGTTTTGTATTTTTTGCGCAGAATTTTATTCATTATGCGTCACTATGTGAATTTTGGAGAGAAAATGTCTGTGCATGAGTTTAAATGTCTGTAATCTAAAAATAGACTATATGTATTGTTGGGTTTAGAGACGGGAAACAAAGGATTGCTCATTGGAGAGGTCCATGTTTCAATGACCTCCTGGTATTCAAGTGGAATTAATATCTCCTTGAACAGTTTTTTAGCTTCTTGCTTTATTGGATATTATCTCTGAGCTGTAGGTGAAACTTTTAATAGGATCGCGTGGTAGGTTGAGTCCTCATCCCACCCAACATGATTTTTGTACAATACTGGAGCTTGGGCTACTACCCACTCCTGTGCATATGTATGTTTAAGGTGAACAGGAGCATGATTGGAAAATGCAGGAAAAATTATACTATTTCCCCTGGGGTACTCCATTACGAACGTTGGTGGCCAATCTTGTTCTGCTAATAGGATGTCATAACCAGATGATAAGTTCTTCCAAAAAAGACCTTTTACTTTCCTGGGCTTGTCCCCCTCCATCCGGAGTGTTATTTCATATAACTTAAGTTGGACGCTCACCCTGTGTCTGGTGTTTCCACTGTGATGTAATCATTCAACTCTGCTGTCCCCAAAAATTCCTTTAGGTTCTGGCAAGTTATTGTTACTTCTGCCGCACTGTCTAGCATCGTCAGAGCCCATTCCCTGTTCATAACTTGTGTCCTTAGAATTCTGGGCATGTCTGATTTTCAGACCAGCAACTTTCTTTTTCTTAAATTGAGGTTTTGAGTTTTGCTTATCTTCTTTTTTAGAAGTAAAGTCATGAGTGCGCTGCTTGTCTCTGGACTGTGTGCACTCCTCTCTATTTTCAGATCGTCCTTCTCTTTCTGAGCTTTTCTTCAAGCCCTGAAAGGAATGAGAGGAACGTGTATCAGTATCTTGATACCTGTCAGGTTTCCTAATATTATCCCTATTCTTAAGGTTGTACCTCTTTTCAGAGGGCTCCTGTGGAGGAGACCTACCTCTGGACTGAGATCTCTTGTCTTTAGAGTTTAGTTTTTTATTATCCCACTTCTTTTAAGAAGAAGTAGGTGTCTGCTCAAGAGTGTCCTTTTTGGGACTGCCCAGTAGATGAGGTTTAAAGCTTTTCTACCCAAACTATCCATCCCAAATTCTGCATAAACAGTTTCGATTATGTTGGGTAGTTCATTCCTGAATTAATGGAGAGAGCTCCCTTAGGTGTTGGCAGATTGCCACTGATGCTGCTTTCCCTTTAATGTTAGCTAGTATTATGGCTGATACCTGGTCATAGTTATTTAATAACTTCATCCCTAAGTTTAGGGCAGATTATGCTCCTTATTCATTTTGTATTTGTCTTAATACATCTAGTATTACTGCTAATGAAGGAATACCATGAGTTCTTTTATATATATGGCAGCAAAGACTGTACCCTTAGTGGTACAATCCTCTAACTGTGGTGTAATCCCCATGGGGAAGCAGATTGTTAACAATCTGTGTTTTTCAATGGTTTTGTAGTTGGGAATACTGCTTCTAACTGGGTTATTTTCTGAGATACCCAGACAGGAATTTGTTCATGTTTCATGTGCAATTTACCCATTACTGTATGTAATGTTTGTGGAGTAATTTTAGTATCTGTGCTCTGTGTAGGAGCTGCATTTGGTGTAAATATGTTGGTTGGACCACTAGTGTCCTCAAGACTAAGTGTGTCATGTTTCTCTAAAGTTTTATCAACTTTTTGTGTTGAACAAGCAGTCCATCATGTGGCATTGTGTGCATGTCAGGATGTAGTGCATAGGTCGCTAATATTGACCATGTTGCTCCCGGTCTTCCTAAAGGACCAAGCCTTGTTATTTTTCTTGGGTGGGGTAGGGCGCCATTAAATCAGAAAATATGTTCCTGGTAGGTAATCCGGATTTTAGTCTCCTCAAAAGGAGTGTAGACCGTTGGAGTCTCTTCATGTAAGTAATGATGAAAAGTATTTTTTACATTATTTGCTGCTGGGAATGTAACCCGGGAATAGAATACCTCTGTTTGGAAATCTTCATGTACCTCTATCACGAATATTACTATACCTCCTCTGGGTGGTAATACATTTTAAGTAGATTAACTGTCAGAGTATGTCAGGTGCAAAATCTTTTGCATTGGCCTCTTCCTCACCTTCTGACTGATTAAGTGCCTGTGGTAAATCTCCATTTTTATTAGCCATTGTGTATAGAACACAGACTACCTGTCCAAGGAGATTAAGATATGGTTTTACGCACAATTTTGGGAAAAATTCCTTCAAGCTTGATTAACCAACAGCCAATAAATAGGATATCTCGCGTACTCAGCTGTGGCGGAGTTTAGTGCACACCCACTCCAGACCTCTCTGCTTTTTGTGAGTAGAAGTCTCTGAAAATAAGCATGAATGAGCTACTCCGATTCTACTGTTAAATAAGTATCAAACCAAACGTTGGTGGTGCCATGTAGTGTAGTTAGTACATTACTCCTGCAGGACCTGCGTTTTTGGACAATATACACTGTGGGTCGGGTGGTAGACTGACTCTGTGCACCCCCACCATGAATGCTAGCCTTATTTTGCCTTAGCTAGCTCATAGTTCCACTAGAATCTCCTTTTATCAGAGAGATTCGTTTTCTAGCAACCTCAGAACACAACAAACCCTGATTCCTCAGACTCGTGGAAACAATATACTACTTTTCGCCCAGTCACATGTGCTTGCTCATTTTGTCTCAGAGAGATACACAGAAGAAACAGTTGAGCATGTTTACAATAAGAATGTATTGTATTGTTGTTCTTCCAGTGTAAAATATATGCGCTGCTACAACTTTAATACAGTAGCAGAGATATAGGATCATCAGTACAGTGAATAAAAGGAATAGTACAGTTCTACAATTTTGCAATAGTCATGAAAATATACATGAATATATAATGCATTTAACAAAATAATGCGCATACTCCTAAGATGTCTGTTTAGATGTGCCTAAGTGTACCTAGCATATGAGTAGGTGTGAAAGAGCTAATAAGCCTAAGAGTCAAGAATCCAGCTTAGATTTAGTCGAACACCATTACCTTAATAATGGGAGTGTGGGACCTCATCCTGGTCTCGAGTTGGACATCCCGCAAGAGATCTTCAGACCACTGTCAGCTGGAGGGACTGCATGCAGGAGTCTCAGCATCTCTGGTCAGTGTGCTCGCTTTGAAGTCTTGGTTCCCTCCTGCCTACTGATAGCAAGAGGTGCTGTATTTATACAGTCCTTGTGCATGTGTTAGCCATTGTTCAGTATGAGCATGACGTTGGGGAAATAAACCTTGTGCGTAGGTAGTACAGCTGAAGTATACCCCCTGGATAGTGTTCTCATAAATTATTCATGTGTGCTAAGGATGACGTCTTAGCAATATCGATTGGGAAAAACCCTCCCTCTGCATGGAACTAGGTGAAAGCTTTAGTCCATAAAATGAGTCAGTTCTTATAAGGGGTTATGTCCCTGTAAGGCATTCTGTCCTTATTAGGAGTTATGTCATTATAAGGCATGTTTATATGAAATAAAGGGGAGATGATGTAGGGAAGGTTTACGTTGCTCCCTGGACCTATCTTAGGGTAACGATATGAAATATAATACAGTGAAGGGGAGAGAAAGACCGTCAGCAAGAGCTCCGTTTTCCGCAGCGTGCCCGCTGAGGTACGCTGAAACTCCATTACCGGGGGCGGGGCAGCGTCACCTGTGGCTACATGGAGGGGTGGTTCTCCACTGCCATCACCAAATGCACCGTCCCTAGTCCACCTGTGTTGCAATTCTGTCACTACCAGACAATGCTCCGAGCTTTTGGAAAATATCACTTACTGTCACCCAATTCATCGTATGAATGCCAAGGCTTTAAATTCTGCATTTTGCAGTGGCATAACGCAAAATGAAGTGACTCCCTGCAGGATGTCATGAGGGGCCCCAGAGGCTCACATATCTGACAGATATGTATAGGCCTTAAGATGAAAGCCCCCATCACCCGAAATGTGCCTCCCTCCCTCACTTGCTGACGTCTGCATAACACACCTGGCTCTGGTCCCTGTGCTGTTTGTAGCGGATGTGAATTGCTTGAGCTCAAATTGCACAAGGACTGGATTTGAAAATCAATGGTTTTTACTTGATGCAGAACAGATTTCATGCCTCAAGGAAAAATGTTTCCAAAATCCAGGAAAAAGTCGTTTGCCCCAGTAATCCTTGGGATTTTCACTATGGTTCTAATGAGAAAAAGCAATAGTAAAGCCAATAGGCCTGGCCTTCGAGTACACTTAAAAGCAGGCATTCACAAATATTATTTACATGCATGGCTTGCATAAAGTATATTTAGCACATTAACGCTTCCCTACTGGCTTTGCCAGTGCTGCAAAAAAAGTAGCCGAAAAAGCTTGATTTCTGGAGAGAATGCATATATAAGTTAATGAATTGAATGTGAGAAACAGTGGGATGATTGTATCATTTTGATACAAATTTGTCTTCATGAATTCCAGGTGAAGCACGTTCTGCACTGCGGGATAATACATAAAATAGCCAATAGCATGAGGTGAGAAAAAAGTCTTCTGGGAGGAGCCGAAGCTCACTCTGATTTTTTTTACAGTACTATAACAACAAATCTTCCAGGAAGCTTCGCTGTGGTTGGTTTTACAACTGCTAGCTTAATTAAGTAACAAATCAAATTATGTTGTCACAAGGTAAATGGAAAGAAATAACCTGCAACATGTACCTCCCACTGCTATGCAGGACAAGGAGCAGCAGGAGGCTGCCCCTTTTTTACGATGTCATGCTGCTTCTCTAGCCATCACCACTCCAAGGTCATGACTTCTCTATGACCTGATGTCCTCGCCATGTTCAGGGGACATTCTGCTGTAAAGGTTGGCCAAATTTAACTTCTAGCCTCGGGCAAATTCAGAGAAATGTCTACTTCTTCGTGATTAATGAAATTCCTAAAATGTTTCCTACTGATAATGAAATTATTAATCCACTCACTGCTAAATGTAGGTCTAAAATTGACAGTGCTCGGGAGGACACGTAACTGCAACAACAAAAGTAGTGGAAACACTGTTCCATGCAGTAATTTCATGTCTGTTGTGCAATAATCCCAGCTGTCACTGGTAGAAGGGGAGGTGCCAAGGGGAGATACGTTTGCTGTGAAGTAGCAAGGAAGCCATGGGACCTGGTGCCAGCAAGCAAGGAAAATGGGCCATTTTACTACTGTTGGGGTAGGAAAATACAGCAATCAGCAAGATTCAATAGGCCCCTGGGGCCCGGTGCCACTGCACCTGCTGCACCCGTTGTAACTACACCCCTGCCTAGAGTAGGTTTCTCATGAGGAGCCTCTTGGAGCAAGTGGGCAATCAATGAGCTATATTTATTTTGTTTATGGTGTAACATTAGCTCCATCGTCTCTACAGACATTGCTGTTATATTTTGTTTTCGCTCTTGCACACTTTAAGAAATGCTTTTTATTTGTAAAACAGAGGTTTTTATTTGTTTAAGTATGTAGCTTTAAATCTATTTTATTTGTGTTCATAAGGCCTGCAATCAAGAAAAGTGCATTACAACTGAAAGCTTCTCCTATCTAACCATTCCCTTACTAAAACTCCAAAGACATTCTGAAGCCTAGTGCCCAGGAGCAGTGAACATCAATATCACATGGATCAGTGTGAGAACATGCATTGATTGGCTCGGAAGGATCCATCAACTGGGCTTTAGAAACATGATAGGGCAGCAGCCTAGCAACACCACAGAGCCCTCGGTGCCACGCCTGGGACTGTGCAGTCTGTCTGTGGGAAGGAGTGGCGTATAATTCCTGTAGTGCTGTTTACAGTCTAGTTGATGCACGTACATGCATCCCCTCATCCGCAGGCCAGGCGTGGCCTGCGGGGCTAAATAAAAGGAAGGCGTGTGCACGGACATGTCACTTCCGACTGGACTGGCGTGTGAGCCTGAGTCGCTGTCCCCTGCGCGTCCTGCCCCTGCGCACGCGACTAGGCCATAGCCAGGCCTGTGTCCAGCTTGCTACACGCCACCACCACATTGGCGACGAGCGGAGGGGGCCCAACCCTCGCCCGCGCACCTGGGACCCGACGGAGCTGCCTGCTCGCATACGCGGTGCCTACCGCACATGTCCTGGGTGCTGCCTTGCCTTCGTCGGAGCCGGCGCGCTCCATTCCATTGAATCCCTGCTGGGGCCTGACGATACTCCCCTCTGCCACTCCGTGGGGGTCATCCTCGCCACCGCTGGGCATCAGCGCAACCTCGCTGCACCTCATTACCGGCAACTGCGACGAGGTGCCGTTTTACACGCATCTCGTGTGTGCGGCAGGAACGGCACCCTGCCAAACACCACGCATCTCGCGTGCAACGCGTCTTTCGGCCTGCTGGGGTCCTGAAATCGCCTCCCACTGCTGGATTAACGACTGTTGGGACACGAGGGCGCTGGCAGGTGGTCTAGGCGAGGCCACAAGTCATCTCTCTACATCTGGCTGGACGCGAGTCACGAAGTGCACGTGGGTGACGTCGCAATACTGCCACGGGGGTGCTACCAAAGAAGGAAGGAAGGTGAACTTCAGACATCAAGGTACACGCGCCACCGCTGACTGGGAGGGGACAATCTGTAATAGGCACCTGACATCTCCACCTGTAGAGGAATAGCGCCATGGGGGACGGTGATGCACCAGCGCCTGTCATTAACATCCCGTTCCAACACGCGGCAGCCGGGGTGCTACCGCCCTTCAGCGAAGCCATAGACCCGTCCACGGCCTCACCACGCTGGAAAATCTGGCTAGAAAGATTGGAGAACTACTTCGTGGTCACGAGGGA
The DNA here is from genome assembly GCF_964263255.1 of Lissotriton vulgaris. Lineage (NCBI taxonomy): Eukaryota > Metazoa > Chordata > Amphibia > Caudata > Salamandridae > Lissotriton > Lissotriton vulgaris. The sequence continues at coordinate 1,230,022,926 of NC_141685.1, forward strand.
GACGGATGAAGCTGTGAAAAGGTCGTTATTTCTCCATTATGCGGGGGATGAGATCTTTAGACTGTTCAAACACCTTCCTAACACGGGAGCGGCCGGTAGCTACACGGCTGCCGTGGACGCCCTCAACGGCCACTTTGATCCCCAATTAAACGTAGACTTTGAGGTGTTCAAATTGGGGCAAGCACGCCAACGCGATGGAGAATCGATGGACCAGTTCCACACCCGTGTCAGGGAACTTGCCAGTTCCACCGACGAAGACCAACCGAGGGCCATAAGGAGACAACTTATTCAGGGATGTCGGGATAAAACGCTAAGAGGACACATCCTACGCAAACCAGGGATCTCTCTGGAAGACATCCTTATACTGGCCAGAAACCACGAGCTCTCAGACGTTAGAGCGACGGCCATGGAACAGGCTTTACACAAAGCCCCCGTCAAAACAGAAACTGTCAAAGTGGAACGCGCAGACGCCGTGCGACCCCGACCACGTGGGCAGGCACAGAAAAGATACCGGAGAAACTCACCTCAAGCCCGGTGTGGGTATTGTGGCCATGAACCACATGCGGCCAAGGACTGCCCGGCCCAGGGACAGACGTGTGCGAACTGTGGGATCCCAAACCACTTTGCGTCGGTTTGCCGCAGGAAAAACCATCCCAAGAACACCAGGAAAGCGTGGACACCCACCAAAGCTGTCCGCCAGTTATCACTGACTGACCCACCCCCGGAGAAAACGGAAAGACACCTACCCACGGTCTACGATGATTCGGACTCGGAAGATGAGGAGGCATACGTCGTCTCTTTCGCCCGAGAACTTAGGCAAAAACGACGGCCACAACCAACATGTGTGGTAAAAATGGGGCAAAACGAAGTAAAGGCCATCATTGATACGGGTGCCACTGTTAATGTCATGGGACTACAACAATTCAACAAGCTACGTCCACGGCCTGAGGTCCTCAACTCCAAAACAAGAATTTTTGCCTACGGGGCAGACACTCCGCTACCACTCAAGGGGAAAATTGTGATACCCATCAGGGCGGATGAGTCAGAGATCATGGCAACAGTCCACATAATCGACCGGGAAGCTGACACCCTGCTAAGCAGCCACACGGCTGAAGACTTAAAATTAATTGCATTTGCCAATCGCATCCGTACCCACCAAGTGGATGAATTGCTGGAGCGTTTTCCTGAACTGTTCAAAGGATTAGGATGTATAAAATGCGAACCCATTAAACTCCACATCGATAAATCTGTTTCCCCCACAGCACTGCGCCATCGCAGGATACCTTTCCACCTCCGCCCGCTGGTGGAGAAAGAACTTGAAAAACTTGAGAACCTTGGTGTTATTGAAAAGGTGACGGGACCCACTCCGTGGGTCTCACCCATGGTCATCGTGGAAAAGCCCAAGCAACCAGGTGAAATTCGCTTGTGTATCGACATGCGACTGCCAAACACGGCTATCAGGAGGGAAAGGCACCTAACGCCCACAATGGACGACATAGTGGCCGACGTAAACGGATCGAAATGGTTCTCGAAAATCGATCTCAACGCTGGATATCATCAGCTACCCCTTGCTGAGGAAAGCCGATTTATTACTACATTTAGCACTCATCTTGGCCTCCGGCGTTACAAACGCCTCAACTTTGGTATCTCCTCAGCGGCTGAGGTGTTCCAAAATACGATCAGAGAACTCCTATCTGGACTGCCGGGCGTAATCAATGTCAGTGATGACATCTTAATTCACTCTGCCACCGCGTCCGAACACTACAAACACCTCCGAGACGTCCTGAAAAGACTGAGTACATATGGAGCGACACTCCACAAGGACAAATGCCAATTCTTCCAGTCCTCCATTGAATTCTTCGGTTACGTTTTTAACCAGGAAGGAATCCAGATTGACCCGAGGAAGTCCAGATCCATAAAGGATGCCCCAGCCCCAAGATCACCAACGGAGGTGAGGAGCTTCCTCGGGATGGCGACCTACTGTGGCCGGTTCATACCAGGCCTAGCCACCCGAAGCGAACCTCTCCGAGCGCTAACCAAGACGGACGCCACGTGGCAGTGGGGCCCAAAAGAAAACGAAGCCTTCCAGGGGATAAAGGACGCTCTTCTGGAAAATGCCACACTATCCTACTTTGACCCGGCGAAACGCACCGAGGTGATCGTGGACGCCAGCCCGGTGGGCCTGGGAGCGGTCCTGACCCAGGAGCACGAACCCGGGCAATGGACAGCACTAGCTTTTGCCAGCAAAGCCCTGACACCAACCGAGACCAGGTACGCTCAAATTGAGCGAGAAGCTCTGGCAATCAAGTGGGCCTGCGGCCACTTCCACTTATACCTGCAAGGCCACTCATTCGTCATGGTCACAGACCACCAGCCTCTGGTACCCCTTTTCAAAGGAACCGCCCCGCATCCACCGCCACGCATTGAAAGATGGGTGATTCAACTCCAGTCGTATGGAATGGAGGTGGTATACCGACCAGGGGCCAAGAACCCTGCCGATTACTTGTCGCGTCATCCGTTACCACAGGAGCTAATGCCCACAGACGACGACTGTGAAGAGTATGCACGATGGGTAGCACTGACATCCTGTCCCCAGTGCATGACGATTGACGAAATCAAGGAAGCGGCCGCCGAGGACAACATCTACACGAGGTCACTACAGGCCGTTCAGGAAGGGTCTTGGGCCAACTACCTACACCCCCCAAACACCTGGAACGCAGCAGACAAAGAGGCCCTCACAAAGATCTGGCATGTTCGGCATGAACTCAGCGCCACGGAAGAGGGCGTGCTATTGAGGGGATCACGCCTGGTGATACCACAGAGCCTCAAATACCGCGCTACCCAACTGGCTCATGTTGGCCACCAAGGAGCTACGTAAATGAAAGCGCGCATGCGGTAGAAGGTATGGTTCCCTGAACTAGAACTAATGGTAGAAGACTATGTGAAGAGCTGCATGTCCTGCCAGTTAACAAGTGATCCCGAGCGACCTGCCCCGATAATCACAGAGGAAGCCTGTACGACCCGTGGACTAAAGTCAGTATAGATTTTGGGAGCTTCCCGGGAGAAGGACATACTCTTGTGGCCATTGATTCGTATTCCAAGTACCCGCTAGTTGAGATAGTCCCTTCCACGGCCTTCACGCACGTAGGGCCGGTGCTAGAGAAGATGTTCTCCATGTTTGGATACCCCGAGGAGATACGGAGCGATAACGGACCACCGTTCCAGGGAGCAGAGTTTGCCACCTTCTTGAAAACCCGGGGAATCACACACCGTCGCATCACACCTCAATGGCCACAAGCCAACGGGGAGGCGGAGAGGTTTATGCGAACGCTCAATAGGATGTTCCGGATAGCGGTGGTCGAGCATGCTGACCCTGAACAAAGACTGCATGACTTTCTACGGGAATACCGAGGAACCCCTCACTGCACCACCCGGCGGAGCCCTTGGGCTCTCATGTTCCAAGGCCAGCGCAGAGACCTCCTTCCCGCCGTACCAGGGGCAGTACCGGTTGTGAACAACATGGACGACGCCCAGGAGCGGAGACAACAAAACAACCAGCGAGCAAGCCGCCGCAGGAGAGCTACTCCAAGGGGTTTGCGTCCGGGAGTTCAAGTGGTCATACGAAACCGACGTCCTGGGGGAAAATTCCAGACCTACTATGAACCGGGTCCGTGGACCGTGACAGCCACGAAAGGTACCATGGTAACTGCAAGAAAAGAGGGGGAAGAGGTATCGAGGAACACATCCTGGTTTAAAGTGATATCCCCTGGCCCGAGTCAAAACCCAGAGGCCACCGATGGAGACAGCGTGCTGCCTAGAGCCATCACACCGGAGAGGGAGAACAACTCACCGGCCGGGACACAGGAGGCGGTGTCCGAGCCAGAGTGCGAATCCCCCGCCGCGTCAACTCCCACCAGGAATCTGCCCCGCACCATGGAGCGAGGCCGAGGTGACGTCCCGAGGTACAACCTGCGGCCCAATCCACCTCCGAGTCAAAGACTGAAAGACTACGCCTGTCAGCTGAGGCCTTGAAGCGACCACCAAGGGACACGCAAGTACAGAGCGTCATGTTGTGAACTGATAATCCTGTTGTGCCAAAATTGTGGGACTTGTGTGCAAAGTTTATATAGTTGGATAGGGATGTAGTGCTGTTTACAGTCTAGTTGATGCACGTACATGCATCCCCTCATCCGCAGGCCAGGCGTGGCCTGCGGGGCTAAATAAAAGGAAGGCGTGTGCACGGACACGTCACTTCCGACTGGACTGGCGTGTGAGCCTGAGTCGCTGTCACCTGCGCGTCCTGCCCCTGCGCACGCGACTAGGCCATAGCCAGGCCTGTGTCCAGCTTGCTACACGCCACCACCACAATTCCCACCTTCGCACTTGCGTGAAAATCTGTCATGTGTGATTCCCTCAGAAGATAATCAGTAGGGAGCCTCAAAGAAAGGCAAAATGGGAGGGAGAGAAAAATAGCGATGGGTGAGAAAAGACAGAGGGTTGGATAAAGAGGGACTAGGCGAGCAAGAGGAGGCCAGGACAGCTTGGAAAGAAAGATGGAAAAACGCACAAAACTAAAAAGTGACTGAAAATTTAGGAAACAAAGGGGGTCGAGAAAGTCGAGAAGTGGGGAGGGGTGAATGAGAACTACAAGGAACGGAAAAATGAGGGATAGCGTAAAGGAGGGGACGAGAGAGGCCACAAAGGACAGCAAGACATATATACATCTAGATATAAGGGGTAGGTTGAATGGGCTCAGGAAGAAGTCAGAGGCTAAAATTAAAGCAGGAAAGGGGATCTTAGACAAAGAAGTAGGCGACGGAAAGGTGAATATGGACGGGAGAGAATGGGGGGAGAGAAAGTGACTGAGAGTGGAAGTCACAGATTAGAGTAACGAGACAGAAAAAGGGGGAGGGGTTAAAATAGGTCTAAAGATAAAAGAGGTAGAAAGCAAGAACAGTAAGGATACCTGCAAAATGGGAAACAGAAAAAGTATTGCGGAGAGAGTAAAAAGAGAAGAATACATTATGAGATTAAGAGAGACCGACAGAAAAAGAAATATAGAGACACAGAGGGAAAATGATAGAGAGAGACCAGAAAGGAGAAAGACATACATTTGTAAAGGAGAGATCATTATACAAAAAGTGAAAAAGGCAGAGATAAAGAATAGAAAAGAGTAAGAGAAAGAAAGAAAGAAAGAGAGAAAGAAAGAAAAATAAGGGTGCAGAGAAAGGGGGAGATGGGATGAGGGGCAATGACAGATAGAGAGGGCAAGAAAGAAAAACAGAAAAAGTAAGATGTGGAGAAATTAAGGAGAGGGATAATGGGGGGAGAAAGCGAGTGGGTGAGAAACAAACAGGCAGGTAGTGAGAATAAATAGATTTGAAGGAGGAGACAGACATAGGGGGCGGGAGTGTGAGATTAGGATGACAGAGAAATAGAGAGAGCGAAAAGCAGAGATTGCGTGAGATTCAAAGAAAGAGAAAGGGATACTGTGAAGGAGTAACAGTTAGCGAGCAGCAGGAGAGAGAAAAGCGAAAGAGCTAAAGGACAAGAATGGCATACTAGCAGTGATCCGATGCGTGAGGGACAAATGAGGAACACATTGGTACTCAACAAAAATGCTAAGAGGAAGACGAGCAAAAGAGAAACAAACATGAGAATGAATAGGAGTGAAAGGTGTTACGGCAGATCCTGAGAACTAGTTGAATTAATACCATGTATACGGGCACTTATGATGAGTAAGACTAGGGTCTGAGGTGAGCATTAGAGGGCTTCCAGATAAAATAACAAAATAAATAAGTGAGGGGCAGATAGGCAATATGTACTATCTTCATGTTATGTTAATATTGATCCCCTTTACCTTGTAATTAGCTGCTCCAACAGTGTGAGTGTTCTGTGTGGAATGTTGCCATGAGTAGAATGCTTGGGTCCTGCTGTGAGTGAGACAGTTAGAAGATGGGCTGAGTTCCAGTTTTAACGCTGTGCATGTTGACATTTTACTTGTACTTAAAGGCCTTCCACAATGTTACAGTGCGCTTCCTAAGTGGATTGTTTTTTGTTATGGAGGTGCAAATAGCAAGGAAAATTGTATCCAGTCCAAATGGGCATTTGAAACCGGGGGCACTATGTCTCAGCTGTATCCCAATTGTGACTATGTTCATTTGTGGTTTTATTGAAGTCGGTCTGCGTGGGATCTATTGGTTAACTTTCGTGCCTTTAACTGGTAGGGTGCTGTACATTTCATGAACTTGATTAGTGAGCCAAGTCATGTTCCACGTAGGTTTTTTGGGGGGGAAGACTTCATGGACTTTTTACTGTTTAACCACTGTGTCCGTTTTTGAAATTACATCCGGTGCCTTTTACTGTGCGTGGAATCTTACCTGCGTCATTGTGTACTGCCATGTCTCCATGGATCTCCTGTGACCTTCCTTGCAGTTTGTTGTGAATTGCTGCTTCTGGATGCCTGTATTCAAAGATGTGCCATGAGCCATCCAGCTCAGCATCATGTACGTGACGCTATCTTGGGTTTGGAGGGACCACCTATCAATTTGAGCCAAACTGTGTTCTGTGGTTCACAGCTTTTCAGCGCATGTTCTGCCAACCACGTTCTGTTTTGTTAATGAAGTTAATTGAAGATTTCTTCATGAAGGGCAACACCACTCTGTCCTTATCTGCACCTCAGGTACTCTCTCTCCTTTGCTGTTTGCCAATGCTGCGGTGATGTTCAGCTTGCAATCAGCACCTCAGTAAGGCCTTCAATTTTCATGGGGATTGAGGAGACATCGTTCAAGCCCTTTGGTTACATTGTTCCTCGTGGTGAGCCATGGTGACTTTTAGCATCTCGGTGATGCAGTGCGGATCTCAACAATGGAGGTCAGACAATTTGGGGCATAGTTTGGTACAGCTTTCCATATTTTGTAGGAGGCTGCACGCAAGTGCGGGGAATGAGATTTTGATATCAAATTATGATTATGATCAATTTAATAATTTATCTCATTCGTCATTTTTGGACCGTTTTATATCTGTCATTGAGTAAAAGACAACCCCACATAGGTTAGACAAACCCCATTAACTGACGCCACTCTGAAGAACCACTTACAACTGATAAAGTTTTAAGAGTTTTATATAAAGTTATTTTGAATGCGATACAATCCACTCAGGATAAAATCTCCAAGTATACAAAATACAAAATCAGTTACAATATCAGCCGCTTAAGCTTCGGTGTGAAGTGGTTCCTTCTGCGTCATCTGCAGTAAGAAAAAAAATAATCAAGTTAAATCTGTCCCTACTCTATGCTACGTGTCATCCCTACTTCGCACGTTTCTTCCCTATTAAGGTGTCAGCAGTTTGACTTCCAAAGAAGTTCAAACTCTCTTAGCCTCTAAAGGAAATCTTAAGTTTCAGAAGCAGCACCCTATCTGCCTACCCATCTGCTCTTCTAAGGGTCCTCGGCCTACTGCTCCCTTGCGCTCTGATCTCTCAGCGCATCTGCTCAAGGCATCTACCTTCGCCCTTGCTCTGAGCAATTCGTCTCGCTGTTCCTAATCTCCCAATTGCTACCTCCTCCCCGGGGTGCTGTCCCTAAAATACACAATCACAGTGTGGGTGGAACGCCCCTTGACGCCCACCACGGACTTTCCCCGATGATGTCAACTTCCTGCTTCTTCCATTGGTCCACTCCTTGCGTCGTTCGTTAAGTTGACCTTTCTCTTTAGATGTCATCTTCATCATCTCATCGTCGACTTTTATTGATTCTTTCAGATCGGATGTCATGTGAACTTAGACAAGGCTTTAACTTATCTGTACAACTTTTTAACCTTCTAGATCCTGTGAATGGTCTTATCAAAACATAGTCCACCTCAAAAGTGTCTCTCCTCACGTTCGAGCAATAAGCTCCGTCCGGCATTGTCACCTTAAATCTAACAAGTGCTAGACTTCTTGGCTCTCACGTCCACATCAAGCTATTTACGACTTTTACAAGTCCACTAAATTACATACATTTGACTATGCTCCTGCAAACTCTTAGTCAGTTAGGTTACAATCACAAATGACCTAAACTCTTCCAACATTCCTACAGAAACCCTCTACCCAGTATAACCTTTGGCATACATTTATATATTCGTACTTTAGCCAAGTCTTGGTTATGCTTGAATACATTTTACATCGAATATATAATACATAGAACACGACTGCGTAGTGTATAACTTATGCATTCTCCTTGGTTACATCTTTACGTAAGTTCTCTTATACATTTATCCACGTTATTTCTCCACGTTTCTCCATTTAAAGTTACACACGTACACGAATTCTACTGTGCACGTTCTACATTTCCTAAGCATTTCTACACATTCCTAAGTTTACCCATCATGTATACGGGCCTTCTAAATCTAATGCATTTTAACACGTAAATACATTTACATTTCCTATACCATGTTATCACATTAGTTGGCCTTTATGCTATAATCGCCAACTTTACATTACAATATGCGTTTCATTCCTACGTTTATAACATATACGTCTAGATATGGCTACGATATACTTTGCATTCAAATTGCGCTCTCTCAGTTCCCCCCTTTGATGACTTTTAGGAGTCATCACTAAAAGCAATTTGAATACATCTCTTATACCGAACTAGTTACATCAGTTCCTCTTTTTATCGATTCAAGTGTTCTCAGACTTTTATACTGTTGATCTTGTAGAACAGCTAGTCTCCTTTCTTGGTCTCTCATCGATCTTTGTAACTGGTTCGACCTATACCATTTATACAATTTTACTAATCCTAATAATGTAATTATGCAAATTAATACTATTAATACAGGCTTCAAAATATACCAAACTATACTTTTGCCAAGATTTGCAAACCAACTTCCAACCTTTCCCACTCCATTTCCTACTTTTTCCCAAACATTTACTTTTGACAAATCTTCAATTTCTTGATGAATCTGTGTAATGTTCCGTATGACTTTCTCAAGTGGTTTTGAATTATCAGGAATGTAAGTACAACATTCCTGAACTTTCAAAGCTTTACAAACTCCGCCTTCTTTTGCTAATATCACATCTAAAGCAAGTCTGTTCTGTAAAACCATAGCTCTAATCGACTGCATCTCACCTTCTATTAACATTAATGATCTTGCAGTACTAGCAGACAATCTATCCACGACTGTCGCTAACCTTCTAATTTTAACATCGTTAAGAATCAAACCTAACAATGGAAACATCGCTCCAAATACATCTCCTACTACTTCCGCATCTCCTACTTCCCTGTTGCCGCTGTTTATCCTTTCCAGCAGCTTGCATTTGCACTAGCATTAACTTTTCTTTAAGCTTCTTTGCCTTAGAATCTATCTCGTCACTACAGTACCTTGCATACCTCAGAATTTCATCTAAAGGTTTGTTCTGCCAACAGATCAGATGCTGTTGGATCATTAGGCATATTTCTGGTCTCAATCCTAGGACAAACTTTGAAACAAACTGCCCTATATCCTTGGGATCCATCACATCTAACCCGCTGTATTGCTTGAATGCTTTCAGCAATCGCTTGTAAAACTCATGAACTGTCTCTTTCGGCTCCTGAGTAGTTCGATCTATCTTTACCCAGTCTATGTCTTGCACTGGCACTTTCTCTTTTAGCCATGTTATTACCCTCTCGTACTTTTCCATGACTCTAACTGATGGACCATTTGTCCGAATATTTCTCGGTGGCTCGCAAGTAGGCCATTCGACACTAAGCTTGCACGCCGTCCACAAGTCTCCGGGTACTACGATATCGAACAGTGTGTTCAAATCGATCCACAGTACCTTCGAGATCTTCACGAATCTTTCTACCTGCTTATACCACTCGACGGGATTATCTCTAAGCTTTGGGAAGGAATTGGTAAATGCCGCCAAATCCCCCCTACTCCAGGGCACATGAACGTAGCTTCCATTCGCGATTTCTCGCAAAGGGAAGGCTTCCATTCGCATCAAGCCTGCGTCCTGGGACTCCTCAAGCACACTCCGTCTAACGGAGCCCTTTCTGGACCATCTTTCCTCCCATCTATCCAGATCTCTCCATATTCTGATACTTACGATCAATTCCCTTATGTGTACTTTCAGCGCGATTGTTCTGCGATCATCCAAATCCTGATCCGTGCAAGTTAGCCTATGGTTACTCTGTAAAGCCTTAGTTCGTGACAGGTCTACCATGTACCTGTTTGCCAAATTAGATAAGTTCTCATGAGCTGACCTCGCTCTTCGAGTAATATCTTTGGATAGGAACAGTATCTCATCTGGTGTATACGAGGCTAATCTCTCTAATGACACTGTACCATCTATCAATTCATCCAGATCTGCCTTCAAACTCATCACGTCAAGCCGTTTTGCTTTTATTTCAGCTTTCAGCATTTCAGTTCTATGTTCTTCTCTCATATCCCTCTCACCTCCACTATGCGCCCTACGCCTGAGCACAGGTGAGTTATGAGGAGTCTTCCTTCCATCTCTTCGTTCCCACCCCTCTAGATCCCAAGCCTTTCCATCTCCACGTGGGGTATGGTGGAATAATGCTCCGTCCGCCAACCCTACGTTCCGATTTTTAGGCTCGGTTTCTCCAGATGTGAGATAGGATCCACCGTTCTGCTCTAACCCACTATAACTCGCTTGTTGTCTGGTGTCGCTTAATAAAATGAAAGGCCCTCGCCGGTCTTCCGTGTTCCCGTGATCTCTTTCGTGATCACCGGATGCATGGCGAGACGTTTCGCGACTCTCCACGTTTCCGTGACTCCAATGTCTCACGTCTTCACCTGGGGCATGGTGTGTGCACCTAAAGGTATTCCGGTACTCCTGTGTCCTACGTTCCCCTTCACTAAAGGTGACGCGAGGCACTTCGCCACACCCTGCACTTCTGTCTTCGCACATTAGCCTATTGCTGTTATCAGTATGATAAGTATCTCTCCTACTCTCTTGGCTTCCTCTCTCCCACTCGGGGCTGCTTTCGCCAGCTCCACAATGAGAGAGAATCCTGTTATCCTGCTCTCTCCACTCGGATCCCGTTTCTAAACTTCTATTCCGAGCCTCTTCGGCAGCGTCCCATTCTCTCAGATATTCCCTTAATTCCTTATGGGTTTTCGGTTTAGGACCCCTCAAATCCATTGGTCCTCTTCGACCTCCCTGTTCTACCCTGGGACCCGTTGCAGAATCTAATGGGGTACTCCGACTTATTGGTGCTCGTATTTGCCTATGGGGATTCATTGTGGCATTCCTATTCTCTACTTCTGCTCTTTCACTGTCCCATCGTGCCTGTTCCTCCTGCTGGACCCCTTCCGGGTTGTAGATTGACACAATAGGGCCTATGGTGACCGGAACCTGCAAGGCGTCTGGCATTTGGTATGACCTAGCGCATTGCGTCTCTGGCACCTTCTGGACCACAAATCTTCCCACTACTCTCTGTTCAGAACTAGTTTGGGGTATTTCCTCAGTCTTGTTAGCGTCCCACTCTGTTACCGGGATCGACTTATATTCCCCCCACCTAGCTCCGTCTGTTTGCGGTAATATGGGACTCGCAAGTTCACCGCTGTATGGAGGTGGTCTATCTGTTAACAACCTTTCTATTAGATCCTCCTCCTGCTCGCTTTCCTCATCTTCTTGTTCTAGAGGTTTCCTTTCTCCCGTAGCCTCTATCATGGTGAACAGTTTGTCCGCTTCTATCTTCTGCACCCTCCATTTCTTAGCTTCCTCGTCCCATTTAGCATCCTGCACTGCCTTTACCGATCTTCTCACTCTTTCTTGGCGCCTCTTTACGCCCCTTTCGTGTGCTGTTCTAAACCACACACCAAGAGCTTCAAATTGTGTTGGCCTCGGTAGAGGTCTCATTGAAAGCATCGTCGCCTTCAGTTGGTTCAACACTTCTAATTTAAACGTTCCGAATCTTGGAAACGCCAGTTCTTTTTGTCCTTCAGTTAGCCTATGCCACTCGGAGATCCATAATATCGAATGTAAGCCTACGTTGGCTGCCATATGATATGCTGGTGTGCCTTCTGGTGGAGCTTCTTCTCCGGCATATAAATTTCTCCTTTTTCTTTTAAAGATTTTTCCTAAACCCTTGAAACACTTCATTTTCGATAACGTACGATACTCCTTACTTATTTGCGTCTTGATAACAACCACCAATCCCTGTACGACTCTCGCTAATCAGCCTATCCCAGCACGGTTCTACACCAACCGACCAATCTCAGCGCGGCTCTACGCTGACGTCACTTCTCTCTTCTTCAGCAGTTTCTCTCGTTTCTCAACTCGTCTCACGATTTCGCATGCGTTTTCATTCATACATTGAAAAATGACTACTTCCGTCCAAGCGATCACTTTTCTCTGACTGTACGGCCACAGTCTAACTGTAATTGCTACCTCAACTGGCACAGCGTCTTTCCTCTTACGGTCGAACACTTGCCTCAACTGATAGGTTACTTACACACAGTAAACGTACGACCAGCGTCCGCTACTCATTCACTCACACATACGCTCCCCCTATCATCGGTCTGTCGGGAAATCAATGGTACCTCATGACCCCCTTTCAATGGTAGTCAAATTACTCTGGGTGTTCGATACACCCGAACCACTTAAGTCCTCTGGACATAAGATTTCATCCGGTTGCGCGCGCTCACAACCTTCCCTCAATCACACTACAGACATTCAACTCCGCTTGACATTACAACACAGGAACAACATAAAACACCGCAATCTTACAACGCATGACCCTTATACTCACTCTCGACCGACTCTGCTGCTTTTCTCTCGACGCACCGTCAGCACCGTCTTCGGCTGCAATTCTTCTTCTGGTCGACGATGACTAGGGACCTTGGGGTAAACTAACCTGGCCTAGGTCGTCTTCCTCAAGAAGATAACCATCAAATTCTGCTACCAACTGCGGGGAATGAGATTTTGATATCAAATTATGATTATGATCAATTTAATAATTTATCTCATTCGTCATTTTTGGACCGTTTTATATCTGTCATTGAGTAAAAGACAACCCCACATAGGTTAGACAAACCCCATTAACTGACGCCACTCTGAAGAACCACTTACAACTGATAAAGTTTTAAGAGTTTTATATAAAGTTATTTTGAATGCGATACAATCCACTCAGGATAAAATCTCCAAGTATACAAAATACAAAATCAGTTACAATATCAGCCGCTTAAGCTTCGGTGTGAAGTGGTTCCTTCTGCGTCATCTGCAGTAAGAAAAAAAATAATCAAGTTAAATCTGTCCCTACTCTATGCTACGTGTCATCCCTACTTCGCACGTTTCTTCCCTATTAAGGTGTCAGCAGTTTGACTTCCAAAGAAGTTCAAACTCTCTTAGCCTCTAAAGGAAATCTTAAGTTTCAGAAGCAGCACCCTATCTGCCTACCCATCTGCTCTTCTAAGGGTCCTCGGCCTACTGCTCCCTTGCGCTCTGATCTCTCAGCGCATCTGCTCAAGGCATCTACCTTCGCCCTTGCTCTGAGCAATTCGTCTCGCTGTTCCTAATCTCCCAATTGCTACCTCCTCCCCGGGGTGCTGTCCCTAAAATACACAATCACAGTGTGGGTGGAACGCCCCTTGACGCCCACCACGGACTTTCCCCGATGATGTCAACTTCCTGCTTCTTCCATTGGTCCACTCCTTGCGTCGTTCGTTAAGTTGACCTTTCTCTTTAGATGTCATCTTCATCATCTCATCGTCGACTTTTATTGATTCTTTCAGATCGGATGTCATGTGAACTTAGACAAGGCTTTAACTTATCTGTACAACTTTTTAACCTTCTAGATCCTGTGAATGGTCTTATCAAAACATAGTCCACCTCAAAAGTGTCTCTCCTCACGTTCGAGCAATAAGCTCCGTCCGGCATTGTCACCTTAAATCTAACAAGTGCTAGACTTCTTGGCTCTCACGTCCACATCAAGCTATTTACGACTTTTACAAGTCCACTAAATTACATACATTTGACTATGCTCCTGCAAACTCTTAGTCAGTTAGGTTACAATCACAAATGACCTAAACTCTTCCAACATTCCTACAGAAACCCTCTACCCAGTATAACCTTTGGCATACATTTATATATTCGTACTTTAGCCAAGTCTTGGTTATACTTGAATACATTTTACATCGAATATATAATACATAGAACACGACTGCGTAGTGTATAACTTATGCATTCTCCTTGGTTACATCTTTACGTAAGTTCTCTTATACATTTATCCACGTTATTTCTCCACGTTTCTCCATTTAAAGTTACACACGTACACGAATTCTACTGTGCACGTTCTACATTTCCTAAGCATTTCTACACATTCCTAAGTTTACCCATCATGTATACGGGCCTTCTAAATCTAATGCATTTTAACACGTAAATACATTTACATTTCCTATACCATGTTATCACATTAGTTGGCCTTTATGCTATAATCGCCAACTTTACATTACAATATGCGTTTCATTCCTACGTTTATAACATATACGTCTAGATATGGCTACGATATACTTTGCATTCAAATTGCGCTCTCTCACAAGCATTGGACCTCCTGTGCTCTGTAATCTTCTTTGGTGCTCATTTTTGGTGTGTGCAGATTTCTTTTGTTGGCCGCACCATACTAAAATGTTCCTAAGGATGTGCAACTCAGGTGAGAGATCGCTCACTTGCGAGTTTTTCCTGATTTAAAAAAACATTTGCTACTGTTTTGGGGGTCGGAGTTTGCATTGCCGTAGCGTTTATTTTGTTTCTAGTAAACTGCTTATTGTTGCCATAGTTTTTGCTTCTTCATACCTTAGTGGTATATCGATTAGTGTGTCAATCGCGCATCGATTTTTGCTGTTTTGTTTAATAGTCACTATGTGTTGTACTTTATTCTTCAGGTGTGTGTGATAGTCATGTTGTGCTTCACATTTAGCTATTTGGAATGGGTTTTAGCCTCATTTCCACGTTGTAAGTCACTTATACCGGAGTGACTTCACAGGGGGTTTCCCTCTTTCGCTGTTTTTAGATGTTAGTACCCGCTACTTAGCTTTTAGGGGGTTTTAGTCTCACCTACGTTTTTGGTAATGTGTGTCAGTCCCATCTACTCAGTGTATAGGGGTTGTTAGTCCCACCTATGTAATATATAATGGGTATCTCATTTACAGTCTGCTTTATGGGTTGGAGTCCCATTTTAGCATGTTTTTTGTGGTGTTCCTTTCATAGGAATACCTACTTGGGTGCAGTCTACCCATAGTTAGGAGTACGTATATGAGTGCGGTCCCCCCATAGTTAGGAGTACGTACATGGGTGTGGTCCACCCTTAGTGTTTAAGTGCTGGGGGTGTTTCAATCCCATGTGTCTCGTCACTGTAAATGTAAATGTACATGTATTTATATAGCGCAAATTGCCCACATCGCAGGCATCTATGCGCTTGCTTAGGGAACCCGTCCTGGTATTCCCCTGTGAGATAGCCCCGGCAGGGTATCACAAGGCGAAAGCCAGGCATCCCGCCGCGAGGGGCCGTTGTGGAGATTTAGCAAGCTATTGCCCAGTGTCGCAGAGTGTGAACCCGTGAGTCGAGTAGGCACCGGAGCGAGAATTATCGAGTCTGTGGAATTATTGAGCCCAACCCCCGTCGAGGCGGGGAATTGAACCCTGCTCCAGGGCTGATCTCAGCTTCCGGGTCTGCCGCCTCTAACCCCTGAGCCACACTTCTCCACTGTGTAGAGTTCTCGTAGGTTTTTTTTCTACCATGTTTCTCTGCACTTTGTTTCACATATGTTTCTCATGTGGTGCTTTCTCACTATTTGTCAGTGAGCTAAACATTCTTTGCGCTTACTTTCTTTTTTTTTTATTAAAGGAGGAGGATGGTGATAGTTTGTATATATCTTTTCACTCTTCTTTCTTCCTTTGTGTAGTCCGGTTCCATCTTGTGGTGAGTTCTTTTCCATTTACCCCTGGGTTTTAGACTATTGTTTTCATTTGTATATTTTGTGTATAGTTGTCTTTCATTTTAGTATGGTTTAATTAATTTTCAATATTAAAGGGAGTAGATTATGTAGTATCTTCATGTTATGTCAGTAGTGTTCCCCTTTACCTTGTAACTAGCTGCTCAGCCAGTGTGAGTGTTCTGTGTGGAATGTTGACATAAGTGGAAAGCTCGGGTGCCTAGTGTGAGTGAGACAGTTGGAAGATGGACTGAGCAGCTAGCAGGCTACTCTTGATGGGGTTGTTACTATGGATGTTCAGAACTTATTAAATATCACAAAGACATCTCTCGGCTATGTCTGCTGTGTCACCTCTTCGCATGGAACTAGCTCATTAGACAATATTAAATATATAATGTTTAGTACAGTAAATATGTTTTAATCAATGCCCATTCCCATGATACGTATCTTTTAATCAAACAACAACTTAAATCCACCACATATATGGTCCATGTAATATGTGACTTTAATATACTGCTCTGTTATAAATGTATCCAATTTCAGCAGTATGTTGTGTTCTTCGTTAGCTGTCTTAAGTTCATATCTACATCAAAAGGTAATTTTCCCACAGTTTATGTGAAAAACAACACAACTTTACTAAAACTTATGGCTATGTGCAATTCAAAAGCCCTAAGGACGTGACACTTTTTTCTTTTTTAATCGGCTAAGTTTCTTACTATTCAACCTTTTTTCGTATCACACTGAGATCCATCTGGCAGTGAAGCAATGCAAAGTATCTATTGATATTTGTTGCAGTAGTATCCCGTGGAAAGTGTTTTCTTGCCAGCATAGATCAACATTGGCCTCTAGGTTGTATGCATCAGTATCCCATGTGTATTGAACTTTAGCATTCCAGATTAAATTCAATAAGGCTTTATTCAGACAGTTCCATACCGGCATACAGACCTACCATGCATAAGAATATTAAAAGAGGCTTTAGGGCCAGATCACAAAATATTTTTGATCTAGTCATCGATAGATAACGCAGTGTTTGGGCAAACAACTTTTACCAATGTATTAATATGAAAAAAGGTCGCTTGAGGTGGTCATGTGTGACAAGAATTGATGTGTTCATTTTTTGGATTGCACTTTGTTGTGGTGGTGATGTGTACTGTTGTTTCTGAAGAGGTATTTTTCTGCTGAATGATTGCAATGTGATGTTTTTTACTGTGGTTGTGCTTTAAATGTTCTGGTGTGTTTTGTTTTATTGTTCTGTTATGCAATGCTGTTATGTTCTTTTTTCACTTTACATATGTCACCAAATTATGATGTTTCCTGTCAAAAGGAGCGCATACCTTTAAAGTTCCTGTGACAGAAAACGTTCTACTACTGTCTGAGGTGGTAAAATAATACTGCTCAGCTCGTTGACTGTTTAGGACACCAGTCAGCCCAAAACAGGCTGAGACTTCTTTAAGTAGCACTTGCAGTGCTTCCTTTATGTGGTAATACTCTCTGAAACTGCTCGATAAAGAGGAGCTGTGGTGCTTCCAGTT
Organism: Lissotriton vulgaris; assembly: GCF_964263255.1. NCBI lineage: Eukaryota > Metazoa > Chordata > Amphibia > Caudata > Salamandridae > Lissotriton > Lissotriton vulgaris. The sequence goes on from NC_141685.1 coordinate 1,230,040,378, forward strand.
AAAAGTATATTACAATTTCACATTAGATGCAAATAGAAGTAGTTGCATCTCTTAAAGTTGCATACAGTAGTTACATTCAACCCACCACGAAATGAACTGTAGATTGTTAACTGCCAGAATTAGAGGATTTATTTGTTTTGTTTTATTTATTTATTTAGAAAGTTTTGTATAGCGCAAATGTGACCCTAGAGGGTATCAGAGTGCTTTTCATGAAGAGAATACAATTAGCAATTGGTCTGATCAACATGCAAACATGTGCATGAGAGCCGAACATATCATAAATAAAAATAGGATAACAGTGCTTGGACTGGAATAAAGCCAGTACAGGGAAGGACAATTTACATAAGACTTTTGTATCTATACCTTTTCAAAGTCACCAATATATTGACTTAGGGTAAGAACTTAGTCAGTAGATAAGATTTGGCTTCACTTTCGAAGGCGGAGGTAGAGGAAATTCGGTGAAGGTCCGGTGGTAAAATGTTCCATATCTTGGGTGCGATAGCTGAGAATGCTCTAGCCCCAGTGTTCTTTTTGTGGATTTGTTGGTGTTTCAGAAGCACATTTCATGAAGATCTGCTGCCCCCTGTTTTTTCTGATTTTAACCTTTATACAGCAGACATGACATTGGCACTAAATGACTTCAATGCCCATGCCCCTCGATTAGGGGAGAAGCTACCTTGAGTACTTCATACGCAGACAATGTCGTTTTAGCAAGCCACTCTCAAGTTGGATTGCAACAGCTACCTAATGCACTACTTGACTATGCAACCATAAACTGTCTGAAAGTCAACATCAACAAAATCAAATCAATACCTTGACAACCAACAGGAAGAAACAATCTCATGCTTGGTTCTTGGGTAAAACTCAGGTTATGAACACCACCGAGTATAAAATGACTTTTGTGTGCTCAGAGGTCATTGCAGAGTAAATATCTAGGTATTAAAATTGACAAGGGCAACCAATTCATGAAACAGCTTGAGGCCGTAAAAAGGAAAGGGATGATGATTGCAACAATGTTACGACAACTCAAAGCAATATTGACTGGATAAACCTTTTCACCGCTGCCTTGTGTTGCGCAAGCGAAAATTCCACCCTCAATCACCTACGGCAGCAAAGTGCTGAGAGGCAGGGGCACCTTATTGCTGGATGCTGGGTACCACCATGGCAAAGGCATACAGAGTTATGCTGAACCTCCCGTCATTCACCTCGCCTGCACAGATCCGTCTTGAGTTTGGCCTAATAAAGCAATTCCTTGGAAGATGAGGCTCATACATTAATTGCTGGCACAAAATCAAGAGCTCACGGAGGAACACACTAATCCTCTGGTTCTGGCAGGAACTGAGTAACACATCCATCTCACCAGTCATAGCCCATTTGGAAGAATCACTGGCCATTACAGGTTTAGCGGAACTATGGGAAGTTCCAACAATGCACTTGCACTTTAAGGTTGTTGTAAACAAGGTTATCAAGAAACGCTCCTTTATAGAAGATAAGGCCACCCTATCACACAGGAGCCATGGGTGGATGACTTCGAGCAGCTACAAACTAATTGGATCACAGACATACTTCGACCTGGGGTACTCCAGGAAGTCAAAAAAATCCTTTTTAAAATACAGGTTAGGAATCCTTCCTGCGGGAGGCAAGATGGCCGCCGGGCTGTTGTGCTGAGAGGTCGCAGCGGGAGGCAAGATGGCCGCCGGGCTGTTGTGCTGAGAGGTCGCACTCTCCTTCTCTCAAGAATGGAATGAAGATAATTCTATGCCACCCATGAAGAAAGGATCTAATGGAGACCGGGCGTTGCTGGTTTGAAAGGTTATTACTCAAGAAGGAACTGCTACGGATTGGGCAGGTTTGGAGATTGCTGAAGGAAGGACTGTTGCACTTTGGTAAAACGCACTGGCATATGGCTCCTAAACCACCTACACGTATGGCCAATACAGAAAAAGAAAAAGTAAATGACAGAACAAGGAAACCCCCCGATACTCCGGGTGCAATGAAGACAGGGGGAGCTGGTAGTGGGAAAGGGGATCCCCTGCCAGCAAGGAGTACAGGAGCGATCAGAAAATTAATTCCTCCACCAGCGGAAAAAAGTAAGAAGAGTGACATGCGGAAACCGAATGCGATCGGAAAAGTAACTAGCATGGCGGGTAAAAGCATCTCACAGCCGGCGAAGGGAGACGAGCAAAAGGCTCGGGACATCGTTATGCGTCAACCCACCGTGGCAGAGATGTTAGCGGGAAAATCCTTGGAGCCAGCAACAGAGTCTGTAGACGCAGGAAACCCGAGTATCTCCCAAAATCAGGACGCCGATACTCCCGATGCTGCTGCTGCTGCTGGAAACGTCCTCGAGGACGCAACTGACTCGAACACGGAAGACGCGAAGGTGGTTGCTAGGCAACGGGCCGAGGCAGCGCGGAGAGAGGCACAGAAGGCTGTAACACCGCAGACGGACGGTGAACATGCAGGAGCTCACGCTGAGGATGAGATGCCAGCGGAAGACAGAGGTAAAGGGGCGAATGTCAGTGGCAAAGCTGGGAAAGCTGGAAAAGAGAACACAAACGCCAGGGGAGACACTACAGCAGATATGCTTGGCGCACTAATGCAGGTAGAGAAAGAAATTAATGAGTCTCGTAAAGTGACTGGTTCCTGGGGGAGCAGAGAAAGTATAGCAAGCTCCACAAAAACAAGCCTTGAGGAGGGGACTAATGTAACTAAACAGCCCCATGGGGGAGAATGTACATCCCTAGAAGGAGAGGGAGAGTTCTTTTCTGTAAACGAAGACTCTGAGTCACTGTCATCGGCAGAATCAAGTACAGAGGAAGATGAAGGCACAGAGTCAGGCATAAGCACCTCTGGTAAAGAGTCTACTATGAAAAAGAGGAAACACACTAAAGTAGAGAAACGTCTCCTATGGGATTATTCAGCAACCTCTCAAGTGTACCAGGAGGAAGATATGCATGCTAATAAGGCTGAGAGAACCACAAGTGGCAATATACCTCCCCCACAAGACCCTTTCCAGACTTTATTCTCAACGCTAAGGCAGATGCAACACGAAGCAAGAACAGAAAGCCGCAGAGCAAGGCAGGCATCAAAGAAAATACAGAATAGCCTAAGGAAGGTTAATAAACTGTATGATGAGTTGGTCGACAGAGTCACAGAGGTGGAGGAGCGGACAGGGAAGCTTGAGGACGACGTGGGGAGTTGGCAAACGTTTAAGACTGAGCATGAGAAAATGGCGGAGGATATGCGCTGGAAGATGGAGGATTTTGAGAATCGGCAGAGAAGGAACAATGTCCGCCTTTTGGGTGTGGAGGAAGGGGTTGAGGGGCAGGACGTTAGGCAGTTTGTGATAAATCTTTTGAGGGGCGCATTCCCAGAGTCTCAGTGGCAGTGGGAAACAGAAATACAAAGAGCACACAGGTTCCCCTTTGTATTAAAGAGGGGGGGAGAAGTAGGGGGAGCAGGAAGAGGTGGGCAAAAAAATCAGCCAAGGGCTATACTAGTCTATGTTGGGAATTTTCTGCTTAGGGAAGAGATCCTAGCCAAAGCAAGGCCAGAGAGTAGGAGAACTTTTGAGAATAGTACCTTTTTCGCCAGGCCTGACTTCTGTCATTTTACTGTAGAGAGGAGGTGGAAGATGAGGCAGCTGATTGCACCATTTCAGGCTCTTGGTTCTGAGGCGTATTTACTCTACCCTGCTAGATTAAAGGTAATTGTCAGAGGGAAAACCTGTATGTTTAACTCAGAAATCAAAGCAGGAATCTTTCTAGAGGAAATGAAGAAACAAAAAGGAGCATAAGTGCCCGGGGGAGTATAGGATATAAAGGGATCAGTGGGTGACATGAAAAAGCAAATAGTTGGATGAGAGAGGGAAGCGATTTGCGCAACACAAGGCGGGCACACATAGGTCGGCTGACCTATTTGCCTGTGAAGGGGGGGGATGGGGAGGGGTGAGTAGAGCAGGGGCGGCAGGGGAGGGGGGTGTGGGGGGGAAGAATAACAGTTGGTTACTTATGATTTTGCACATTGGTATGTTGGTGGGAGATGGAGGAGATATACAGATTGGTTTGAGGCTGATAAAGATTGACTGTTTTAGTTGGTATATACACTTGTTAATGCAATGATATGTAGGATAGCATCAATTAATGTGTGCGGTCTAAATGATTTGAATAAGAGAATGAAGGTAGCTGCATATTTAAAAACCTTGCGGTTGGACTTGATATGTCTGCAGGAAACCCATATTGAGGCGAGCAAGATGTATCTAATGGAACAACTTGGGTTCAGGGTATTGGCCAGTTCTAAACAAGAAACTAGGACTAGAGGAGTGGCAATTTTGGGCAAACACAGGGATATGGTAGTGGGGAAAAAGAAGGAGGATAAATGGGGAAGGTGGGCTATAGCGGAAATTTCCTTTCGGGGACAGAAAATATCATTAGCCACCATCTACGGATCCACTGAAGATGATCCTGAGGTATTTCAGTTTCTTGATGCAGAGCTGGCGCAGTGGCCTGAACCCATAATCTGTTGTGGTGATCTCAATTTACATGATCTAGAGAGCTCATTTACACAGATAGATGCAATTTATAGAGGGAGGAAAAGGAAGGTGTTCAGGGCACTGGCGGACATGGTTAGGAATAATTCTTTGATTGATCCTTGGATAAAATTACATCCACATCTTGATGGAAGTACCTTTTTCTCGGCCCCTCATAAAATATTGGTTAGGCTGGATTATTTTCTTATAACTAGTAGCTTGTTATCGGGGGCACAGATTGAGAAACTCCCAAGGGTGGTTTCAGATCACAGCCCAGTAATACTTACCATTGAAAATAATTGCTTACAAAGATCGACTGCACAATGGACGTTTGAGAGGGGACTTTTAAGGGATCTTGCATATAAGGAGCACATGTCAAAATGGATTAAAGGGTTTTGGGATATTAATAGGGGGACGGCAGGTGTAGGAGTAGTCTGGGATACATTTAAAGCAGGAATAAGGGGTGAAACATTGAGCTTTGTGTTGGGTAGACAAAAAAGAGAAAGGGTAAGGAGAGAGCTGGTAGAGCACAAATTATTAAGGGAGGAGGAGAATCTAAGTAGGTTAATAAGGAATAATAGTCCTTTGGAGGATTGTCTGTTTAAAATAATAGCATTAAAGGCAGAGGCAGTGGAAGGTCTGGCTAGGCAGGCGGTAGATAAGTTTCTGTCCAACAAAGAAAAGACATATGAGCTTAGTGAAAAGGTAGGGCGGGTGCTGGCAGTTAGAACTAGGCAGAGAGCAGCCGAAGCAGGAGTAAAGGAAATACGGGATATACAGGGAAATTTGGTTATGGAGACAGATGCAGTAAGAGAGGTATTTAGGAAGTTCTATGCAGATTTATATACTCCAGAAGAGGTACCAAGCTTGGGGGAGATTGAGGAGTATTTAGATAACATATCCCCTTCGGCGATCTCAGAAGAGGATAAAGAAATATTGGACAGTCCAATATTGTTAGGAGAGGTGGAGGAAGCTCTGGACAGCCTGCCGAAAGGTAAAGCAACAGGGCCAGACCAAATTCCGTTAGAATTTTATCAGACTTTCAAAAATGAACTATTAGCAGACATGTGTATAATTATGCAACAAGCGCAGGTAGGAGACACTAGCCCAGAGTCATGGGGGGGGGGCTAATATAATAGTAATTTTAAAAAAAGGAAAGCCACCAGAAACGCCAGGATCATACAGGCCAATAACATTAATGAACTCGGATATTAAGATATATTCTAAGATTCTAGCGAAGAGACTTGCAGGAGTGATTGAGCAGTTAGTGACCCCTATCCAGCATGGCTTCATACCTGGGAAAGGGACTACGCAACATGTAAGAACTGTAATTACAGTATTCGACCACGCAGAAATACTAGGAGATCCTGTAGCAGCACTTTTTCTCGATGCCGAGAAGGCATTCGATAGGGTGGACTGGAAATACCTTTGGTGTGTAATGAGATGGTGTGGGTTGGGTGAATCCTTTATAAAAGCGATCCAGGTACTGTATAAGAATCCGGCAGCGAGGATAAGGGTGAATGGGGGGCTTTCAGATGTAGTAAAAATAGCCAGGGGGACCAGACAGGGATGCCCTTCCTCTCCCCTATTGTTCGCACTATATCTGGAACCCCTGCTACGTAGGTTGGAGGAGAATGCAAGGATACCTCCAATGAAAAGAAATGAAAATGTGGTGAAGTCCTTAGCCTACGCAGATGACGTGGCAATTTTAACTCCGAACCCTACTCTAGCTATAAAGGAGATAGAGTTAGAGGCTCAGAAATTTGGGAAACTATCAGGGTACAGCTTAAATAGAACTAAGACCCAAATTATTAAAAATAGACATACATCGTGTGTGGATACTAGGGTGGTTGATTCAGCAGTATATTTAGGAGTAGCACTAACCGCAAATTTGGAAAGAGTTGTAGAGTTAAATTTGGATCCCCTAATAGGCAAAGTTAAGAAAGACCTTGAAAGAATGAATAACCTGCACCTTTCCCTTATGGGATGCACAAATGTTGTCAAAATTTTAATTTTACCAAAATTTTTATATTTTTTCCGCACTATTCCTTTAATTTTCGAAGCCAGATGGTTTAATTTAATAGAAAGGACTCTGAACAGATTTATCTGGGCACATGGAAAGACCCGTAGAGCGTATAGGTACATGACTCTACCCAGAGAGAGAGGGGGATGGGGAGCCCCTGACTTTCGGATGTATCAGATGGCTGCTGCATTACAATACATGCAGGGAATAATTGGGGGTGGAGGAAGTGGTGCAAGGGTTGGGACATTGTCTACGGAAGTGTATGCCATTATATTGGGGGCGGAGGCAGAAAATAATTTGTTAAATAGAGTAGAATTTGGATATTATAAAAGAACAAGGTTTAAGACCATGATGGCAGCAACTAGAATATGGAATACATTTCTTAAGAGAATGGGAATGGGCAGATATAATAGGTATGTAAGGCTTTACAAAAACTGTTCCTTTCCGATGGAAATTTTTGGTGACTCAACAATGTTGGGATGGATGCAGAAAGGGATAGAACAGATTGGGGATATAATAGATGGGGATGGGGTAATCCAGTTCATAGATCTTTGTGCTAAATATGGGATTGAGAGAAAGGACTTCTTCAAATACCTGCAGGTACGGAGTTTTTTATTGCACAAGCAAGGCGGCAGGGAGGGGTTTAATAAAAATGAACTCTTGGAAAAGATAAAAGCAGGAGGGGATTGCACAATTAGATCTTTCTATGCAATACTAACCAAAGGGAAGTTGGATGATCTGGAGAAAGTTAGCACTAAGTGGGTCGGAAAGTTGGGAGAGGATGCAGGAAGCTTTCAAGATTCTTTAAACTTGGGATGTACCATCCTGCGCTCTGGACCCTTGCAATCGCAACATTATAAGACGCTATACTCGCTGTATTACACCCCAGCGAGGCTAGCTAAGTGGGGAGGGTCCACTGGAGTTACTTGTCCACGGTGTAATGCAGCAGCTGCCGACATTATCCATATGTTTGCTACTTGCCCTCAGTTATATACCTTGATCCAAAGTATAGAAGATTTTATTAATAACACTCTTGATATAAGAATTAAACTAACGCCTAGGATGATTCTGTTTGGAGTAGATAATCAAGTTGGATTGGTTCATAAGGAATTCATGTTTGTGGCAATGGCAGTACTGAGATTAATAATTGCAAGAGTATGGTTGGACAAGGTACCCCCTGACTTACAGGTATGGCTATCAAATCTGCTAGCTAGCTATAATCTTGAGAGAGCTATATATGCTCGGAAGGGGAAGAGGGGAAGGAGATTGGGGTTGAAAATTTGGGAACCAATAAACATATGGAAAGGGAGGATGGCATAGTAAGTGATGGAGATTTAAGGTTAGGTTCTTCTGCTATATGATTTGGTGTTATAAATGTATTTTGGTTTTTGATTTGAAAAGCGTCAAACCAGTGATACTCTGTAAAATGTAAAAATGTTCAGTTTTGTTTTGTTTTGTAATCTAATGTGCAAGTTAACAAGAAAAAGGGGAAAAATAAAAATATTTAAACAAAAAAAAAAAAAGGAATCCTTCCTGTTATTCCACACCTTCCTCCGTGGCTAAGAGAGAACTGCAGGAAATTATGCAGGCTATACGGAGACGGAAATGAAGACATTAAAAACCTGTTATGCTCCTGCATTAATCTAAAAGAAGAAAGGGCAGACCTTCTAAAAAGTCACTTTAATGAACGTGGCATAAGGACCCGGAGACAAGTAGTGCTTGCTTGCTTCAACCCAAGTGACCTGAAGCTAAATGGGAAGTTAGTCAAGTTCTTGTAATTCGTGGTATCTAAGCAATGCCCGGTGTAATCCTGTGTGAAACTAGATATCGTAAAAACTAAAATCTGTGCACCGAGTCTGATGCTTTAGAGGAAAATTGCCACACCAGGAACTCTGCCCTACTCCAACATTCCTGCACTTTTCACAATATGTAAGCATTTTATGAGAGCATGAACCGGAAAGGGTAATTACTCCAAAATGTTTTAGCAGAGTGTATTTTAGTAATGGTTTTAATTCATCATAAACAATACATATTTTTTTTACTTACCCTGATTTTTCTAGCTTTTGGGCCAGGTAGCTGGGGGGGGGGGGGTGTTGAAATGCAACGCTTTGTGCGTCATGCAAGCAATTTTCAGTTGGATTCTTGATTCGTATGGTAGCCAGTTTAAGGTTTTTAGGGCTGGTGAGATGTGCTCATTTCTTATTATTCTGAAGACAAGTCTTGCTGCTGCGTTGAGGGAGGCTCTAAGTGGGGCCAGTTTGTGTCTAGGTAGGCCACATAGTGTGGCACTACCATAATCCAGTCTGGGTAATACTAGGGCTTGGACCGCTTGTTTTAGATCTTCATGAGGTAGGTAGGTTTAAGTACCCGCAGAATGCTCAGTTGGTAGTTTGCTCCTTTTGTGGCTGCACTAATGTGATCCTGCATATTTAGGTGTTTGTCAAATGTAATACCTAAGGATCTGGCAGAGTTTAGCATGTGTGTGCGAGCATTTGAAGGATGTAAGATGATTCAACCACAGATCAGATCTTGGGGTTGTTATTTGGCAGAGAGATGAGAAGAAATTCAGTTTTATCAGTGTTGCGTTTAAGGTGGTTAACCTAGAGCCAAAGGTGTGCATTTTGTAGGCTGTAATTGAGGGATATAATGTCATCTGGAGAGGCGATTTCGAGATATAGCTGAGTGTCATCCGCGTACATATGGTAGTGGATGTTAGAAGTTTTTAGGAGAATTGCTAGTGGTTTCAGGAATAGGTTAAAGAAAATGGGTGGGAGAGAGAGGATTTTTGAGGTACACCAAGAGTTATCACGTGGGACTTAGAGTGAGATTGATTCATTTTGACTCTTAAGGGTCTGTTTTGGAGGAATGAGGAGAACCATTGCAATATGACCCCTGATAAGCCCATTCTTTGTTCCAGTAGTTTCTGTAGGTTGTCGTGTTTGACTGTATTAAAGGCAGCAGATAAATCAAGCAATATTAGAAGGCATGATTCGCTATGACCCAGCATTTTTACTATGTCATTTACAATATGAGTAAGGGCAGATTCTGTGCTGTAATCTTGCCGGAAGCCTGATTGGTGTTGATTGAGTAATTGGAAAATTTTCTATGTGATTGCAGAGTTGGTTCTGTACACATTTTTCTAAGAGCTTTGCCAGCATGGGGATGTTGGAGATGGTCCAGAAGTTGTTAGGATCAGAGCAGTTTGTCATCATTTTTTTAAGATGGATGTTACTTGATTAATTTATAGGCAGTCTTGGATAGTGCCTTGGCGTACAGAGGCATTTACAATCATGGGCCTTAGTGGGAGAATACAGGTTTTGAACTCTTTGAAAACGCTGGGAGGTAGAGGGTCTGTGAAGTGGTTAGATGGGTTTAAAGAAGAAGAATGTTGTACATTTCCTGTTCGCTGATTGGGAAGAAGGTGTTCCAAGTGGCATTTTTTTGGGAGGGAGGCAAGGTGGTTTCTTCCCTTCCATAAATTGGGAGTTGTATGTAAAGCTGACTGGGGCAGCTGGCAGTAGTTCCTTCGCTAGTTAAAGTTCGTTCTCTATCATTGTTGTTTTATCCTTGAAGAATGTGGCCAGTTCTTTGCAATTTTACACGGTGCTGGATCCAGTGTCTAATGGGTTTAATGTGTTGCATGACTGCTGTTAAACTATTTCAAATAGTTTTTTGGGTCTATTTCTGGCATGGTCGAGTTGAGTTCTGATAAAATTAGCTTTCTCTTGTCTTATTCTTCTATTGTATGTGTTTCTAATTGATTTTAAGCGTTTTAGTGATTCCACAGATGGGGAGTATCTCCATGCTCTTATTGCTGTTCTTAGATTGCGTCTTTCTATGTTCAAGTTGTCATGGAACCATGGCTTTGAGTTTTAATTGGAAATATTTTTCTGTTGTAGGGGTGCAATGGAGTCAATGACTTCCCGTATGGAAGTATTGTAGTAGTCTGTGAGGGCATTGTCATCCTCCATGTTGGTCTGTGGGATCAAGATGTTGTTGCATAGAGTGGTTAGTTCATTGTGGTTTATATTACGTAGAATTATTTTCCAAGGTTTGATTTTCTTCAGTTGGCCATTCCTTGGGATCTCCTTTAGGTTGATGAGGAAGGTGATGTGATAATGGTATGTCCAATCATCGGGGGAAATAGATTCTAAGGAGATAGTGTCCGACTTATAGATGTTGAGGTCCAGAGTCTCACCCTTGTTGTGTGTAGGTCTTTCACACATTTTGGACATCTCATGGTTTAATAGGAAGGATTTTAAGCTATTCACTGATATCATTCAGGTCATTACAGTGCAGATTAAAATCGCCCAGGAAGATCTGGGGTCCTTGAAGATTATCATTTATTGTGAAGATTTCCATGATTTCTACAAAGAACACAGGGTATCGCCCAGAGACTGATAGAAGACATGTAAATTACAAATGAATTTTCTGTTACAAGAGATATTGATGTTAAGATAATCACTAGCTGTTACCGCTATTGTTTCCAATTGGCGTAATAAAAGAGTATTGTGGTAGATGCATGTTATTCCACCACCCATTTTCACTGCTCTCTCTAGTCGAATGATCTTGTGACTAACCTGGGCGAAGTACTACGCTACGCTTGCGTAGTTTGTGAAGTTTGCGCTACTTTGCACTACGTGAATTGCACGTAGCACAGTGCAAACGTAGCGTAGCAGTCATCTTTTGCTTGCTCGCGGTCCTCAACGTCAAGTTGGACACAGCGAGTGAGCAAAATGACATGCCGGCGAGACTTTTTCCTCGTTCGCGATCATCAACATCAAGTTGCCGATCGCCAGCGTGGAAAATAACCTCCCGGCTAGATTCTCAAGTGGGGTGGTCAGGTTTCTCATTGCGAGTGGTCGTGTATGCTCGCGACCTTTCGCAATGAGAAACTACCAGTACGTTGAGAAAGCTGCCGCTCGAGTAGAAATCTACTTGAGTGGCAGACAATGACGGCTTGCACTGTGCAAGATGCGGTTTGCACTGATTGCACAGTGCGGACAAGCATCCGGCATTGTGCAATCAGTGCAAACAGCATTTTTCACAGTGCACTACGCAGTTCGCCTAGCTACACGTAGCTTGCGTAGTGCAAAGTGCACTTTGCGTAGCTACGCATAGCGCTACTATGCGGACTACACCCAGGGTTACTTGTGACGTGGTGGGACTAGTAGATCTATGATGGTATGAGATGAGTTGTTTAACCATGTTTCCGTGAGGATAACTATATCAAACTTATGTGCAAGAATGAGGTTGTAGATGTCTGCTGCGTGTTTCTTTGCTGATCTGCAGTGGAGGAGCATGCACTTTAGCTATTTATTATTATGATGAGAGGCCATTTTGATAAAGTGACTCGCTGAAGGTTCTTTTTGTTTATTCCTCTGTGATTGCGATTCGGTTCTCTGAATGGGTTCGCCTGGATGGATTGGATTTGATTTTGATCTGCCTTGCACGTATTTATTCCGGACTTATAGTACAGGAGGAGTTGATGGATCTCATTGTTTGAAAGATCTTGATTTGATCTCTTTGGTCAAGAAGAATCGTTAAGGGAAGGTGGGGTTTGTGATTCAAGGTTGGCTGTCTGAGAGGCATGGAGTGGGGGGGATGTCTGTATAGGTGTCAGTTGTGGTTATCGTGGAGCTTTCTGTACTCTGAGGGGGACAAGGTTTGTCTGTGATCGATATAGATCTTGGCAAATCCTCTTTAAGGTGTTTTAGGCAATGGTCAATTTCATTGAGTTACCCAGTACTCCGGTTTAAAGGTAGCGGGGCTGGGACCCCCTCTAACAGCTGGCTCTTAAGGGCTTTCAGCTACTGGGAAGCCTCCTAAATTGGGAAAAAGAAGGTTAACACGATGGACTCCAATGGGGTAACTATGACAGCTCTTGACTCTTTTTTGGCTAAAGCTACTACTGCCATTTCCAAGGAGATTGCACTACCTGAAAGGAGGCTATCTCTTGGCAGTGAAGGAACTTTGATTAGTGCAAATATATTGGGTGACACTATTGATAGTATACCTCAAGGGAATCAAGGCTGTAAGGGAGTTGGGGAAGGTACTAGTGTATCCCATGGTGACTCAGTTCCCCCTGTTACCTCTCAGGCAGTGATTTAACACCCCCACACCAAGAAAGGAAAAGAGGCCCTACTAAAGAATCCCTACTCAACAAATCTAAGAGACCCAGAAAGATTTAATCTATTCAGACCATTCCAAAACCTCAGTTTGAAATCCAGGAAACAGCACAGTCCCCCACTAATCTAGAAACCTTATTTAAAAAAATGATTTTATTGTCACAACCCCTAAGACAACTGTAAGACTCTGTTGAGTTAAAGATACAAGATATAATGGATAATGGCTTACTTGTCTTGAGAAATTTAGAGGCAAGTACATAACAAATGTACTTACAACGGAATTTAACCTCAAATATACCAGCAACTGTATCTGATCCTATTATAAGTAATCATAGAAAACAAGGCCCAAAGATTACCAAGAGTCACCCTACCCTAGAAGCATTGCCCATAGTACAGTGCATAAATGCATTGGCTGGGGTTTTAAATGGAAGAAGTAGCTGTTAAGGGCCCCATGCTACCCCGGAGGCAAATTTTTCTATCACTCAAAAACAGCAGAAAGGACAGATGCCATGCCTGCCCAGAGAGTAAGAAACACTCCTATTAGGGACCAATTGCCCTCCCCTACCTTTGAGCGTAGGGGGGAATATTTTCATTAGGCACTACATTTTCCCAGTCCCTTTGTCCTAATATTTGTCAATGCCCCAGTCCTAAATTTGGCAAAAGAAAAATCCACTGCCCAACTCACGAACAAAGCAAGGCACTAGATAACCAAGCAGGTTAGGATGGGACATTATATCCAAGACCATTTAATTGTCGCTAGGAGAACACCATGGGGAGGCCAATCACCTAAGAACTGCAATGGGGAATGTATTGTCCTTAATTTTGACAGCGATAAGATTGTGGCATATTTATTAGCACAACTTCCCCATGTGCTATCACCATGGTCTCAGATATAGCCTGAGCCCTTTGGATACTTTTATAGACCAGTTATTAACCTGACATCACATTTATATAAGACAGGTATGGATCCCACTACTTCTAGAAATCTCCATATCTCAAGAGAAAACTTGCCAATCCCTACTACAAATAGATTTCTACCATCAGAAAACCTGGACTCCTCCAATTGACTTGCAAGCCCCTCCACATTACCTACTCCAATTAGCTTATTACTGTCTCACAGAAAGAATTTAGAGAGTGCAGACACTGCAGTAATAAGCAAGGTAATTAGCAAGGTTTCAGAGGCTGTGGGCTCTAGGGTGGTATTAAGAGATGCACATTATAAGGGATCAGAGATAGCTGTAACAGAGAGAACTGAGCTAAACTTCTCCTTATCATGGAATATTGCAGGTTATAAAAACAAAAAGGATAACAAGGCGTGGCTAAATAAATTAACACACTTTCAGATTATATGTGTCCACGAAACTTGTGAAGTGGATTCGATTTATTTAAATGGCTTCTTGTCCTTTTATACCCCAGCTCTTCAATTGAAAGGGAGTAGAGCTGAGGGAGTATTCTTACTATGCTAGCAAATACAACCACATTTAAAGTCCTGACACTTTGGAATAACTGTCCTTATTTTCATAGTTTAATAATAAAAGGGTATAACAAGTGGGATTTATTGCTAATAAACTATTACAATAATAACATTCATAATCCAACATCAGTGATAGAGTGCCTAGATAGAGTTATTGAAAACCTAATTATTTGCCGCCTAATTCCCTTACAAATTATCTGAATTAGTGACTTTCATGTAAGACAGTGCCCAAGAGAGAAACTAAGATTTTTGGGATAGTAGACCAAAACAGAGACCAAATTCACCATTTTATGCACTCATCCTAGTGAAACTCCATAAATTCTATATTAGTGACTTGGGAACTAGAACCTAGGAATGAGCAAATCTTAGACTTAAACCACATAGTCCCCACCCTCCAATTTCATCCCACTTTCCAATGATTAGATCACAGATCTACAATTGACTATGTAATTACATGTGATACGTTTAAAAATAGTATCACTGTGACGGGGTGGCAGGTCAGCAGGGTACGAGTAGTGAGGACTCTGTTGTACGTGACTGGTGGTCAGCTGTACCTCTCTCACCTTTTTCCCTCCAGCAACAGGCACCTCTTCTTGGGGAGGATTGGACCATCCATAACTCTGTGAACCCTTGGGACTGCGAGCTAGAAACTGGACAGCGTATCTTTAAGTCCGAATGCTTAGATGACGAGACTCCGCCCACGTTGAACGTAGACACGTTAAAAGAAGGAGGATCCCGGAAGACGCCGGAATACTTTCCCCCGGAGGACGAGACTGGCGTGGAGTGGAGACCGAGTACGGAGCAGAGCACAACTGAACGAGTGGAAGACAACAAGCCAGGAGGCCAACGATCCTGCAAAGCGCCCCGCCACGCTCCCGCGGGAGGAGCGTGGCTTTCCAAGGTATGGGGCAAAGTTGCGGGGTGGGCGGGTTGGAGTGGTTAGACCACTGTGTATACCGCCTAGTCGTATCCCTGCACCCTTCCCTCACGTGCACTTCGACCACTCGTTTACTTAAAACTTTCACCTGGTTTCCCTCACTCCCGGTCCCTGTGTGGAGCATTTTTGAGCGCCTCCCTAATATCGTCTCTTTATTTCCTTCCTTTTGGGTGGCACTCTCCCGGACTTCGCCTGGAGGCCGAAACTGACGTTTTCACTCTGGCTGCAACACCCCCCGGACAACGCCAGAACACCCTGGAACTGCCTGCTTTTCCTCGAGGCGTCAGAACGGAGCCCGACGAGTTTGCCCGAATAAGACTGACTACTCGCAGAAAGAAAGCTTACTTAAAAATAAAGCCCTCTCTAAAAGCACTATTCAAGCCTTCTGATTCCGTTACTGACCCGGCAAGCCCCACCCCAGTACAAGTGGTGTCAGAAGTGGGATTACCATCTGAGTCCGTCTGTACTTCCGAGATGGACGCCCTCATTCAACATTTAATCAAAGGACAAGAAAAACTGGAGTGGGCCGTAGAGAGACAATTAACTGCGGCTCAGGCTGATAGAGAGCTGTTTAAAAATACTGTTACAGCCCAACTGGAGTGTATGCAGAAAAACGTAATGAATCCCCCAGGTGTAGTGCATGTAGAGAGCAGAAGTCAGGCACCTAGTCTTTCAGGACTCGCCCTACAGAAATATGTCCATGGCGAAGACCCGGATGCATTTCTTATGAACTTTGAAAGGGCTGCTAGAGCCCTAGGCTGGCCAGAAGAGAAATGGCCGTTTTTTCTTGCCCCGTTGTTAACGCGAGAAGCCCAGTTCGCATACCAGGTAGCCAACCCTGCAGGAAATGCTCCATATGCTCTTATCAAAAATGTGATACTGGACCATTTGGGGCTTGACCCAGAAGCGTACCGAGTGCGTTTTCGGAAGGAGAAGGGTGCGGCTGGTGAGAACCCCAAAACATTGTTCTTCCGACTGAAAATGATGGCCGACAAGTGGCTTAAGCCGGAAACCAGCACTAAGGAAGATATACTAGCAAAAATCTATTTGGAGCAGTTCATGGAGGCCCTTCCATATGGGTCGCAGAGGTGGTTGAGACAACACTCTGGCCTAACCGTAGAGCAGGCTATCGAAATGGCTGCCAATTACGCCAGAGCCCAACCCCGTGGAACTGGCTGGGAAATCGAAAGACATTCCAAACAAACGCCACCTCCAAAGGTAGAAAAGAAAGGCAAACCAACACCTGATTCCTTTAGACCCAGACCGTTGAGAATGGAGTCTCCTATGACGCGGGGACCGCAATGCTTTGAGTGTGGCGAATGGGGCCACATTGCCCGACTCTGCCCTCGAAAACATCCGACGGAGGAACCCATGGAAGTAGGCTACCTTCCGAAAACGGTCCTGTACTCCGCCGAGATGGGAACATCATTTTATGTGAGTATAACCATTAATGACAATGAGGTGAGAGCTCTGTTGGATTCTGGCTGTAGACAGTCTGTGGTACAAGAACGCTTGGTACACCCCAAACAGTACCTCCCCAACACCCTAGTACATATTCGATGTGTCCATGGAGATGTCAAGCCGTACCCCTTAGCACAAGTTGTCATACGGTCAAAAGATAAACCTGCCTGTCTGGTGAAAGTGGGGGTTGTGAACTCTTTGCCCGAAGATGTAATTTTGGGGGTAGACAATCCTGAGTTCCTCGCCTTGTTCCGAAAGAGGTTGAGCCTTCAGTGTTCATCGCAGAGGGATCCTAAATCAGCACTCCTATTGCCTGATCCTTGGGTTATGGATCGTAGTTTCAAATTCACCCAGTCTGAAGATAGAACTCTATACAATGCATGGGAGGCTGCACACAGAACACAGGATAACCCGGACACTCCGTTTCCAAGATTTGTCATACATAAAGACCTCTTGTATCGTGAAGCAGATGAGGGGAGTACACCACAGCTCCTAGTACCAGTATCTTTCAGGGATCAAGTATTGTTTTTTGCCCATGCACATTTAACAGCCGGACACGCCGGTAAAGAAAAGACCACGGAGAGCATACTACGGCATTTCTACTGGCCAGGCATTTATAAAGATGTGCAGGAATATTGCAGGAAATGCGACATTTGTCAAAGACGAAATACACACAGACCTCCAGCTGCACCTTTACAGCCCATGCCCATTGTGGGAGTACCTTTTGAAAGAGTAGGGATGGACCTGATTGGACCCCTGCCCAAGTCTTCGAGGGGATACCAGTACACTTTGGTACTAGTAGATTATGCCACCAAGTTTATAGAGGCATTTCCTTTACGTGCACCTAACACCGCTAATGTTTCAGAGAAATTGGTGGAGCTCTTCGCCCGTGTTGGATTTCCAAAAGAGATCCTTACAGATCAAGGAACTCCATTCACGTCCCGCTTGATGAAGGAAGTGTGCAAAACCTTTAGCATACGTCACATAAAAACCTCGGTTTATCACCCTCAAACCGATGGCCTTGTGGAGCGCTACAATCAGTCCCTGAAGGCGACTTTGAAGAAAATGTTGTCCACGGATGGGCCTACATGGGATCGGTTACTTCCTTTGGCTTTATATGTGCTCAGAGCGCAAAAACAAAGTAGCCTGGGGTGTTCAGCTTTCGAACTGCTGTATGGAAGGCTCCCCAGATCACTGCTCGAAATTACAAAAGAAACATGGGAAACCCAGGAAAGCGAAGAACAGAAGTCGCTTCTGGAATACACCTCGCAGTTAAGGACGAAACTGGCCAAACTCAGAGGCTTGGCTGAGACCAACTTGGAACGACAAAAAGAGAAACAAAAGCAATACTATGACCGAGGAACCAAGTTAAGAACTCTCCAGGTCGGAGACTGGGCGCTTGTTCTTCTTCCTACTCTTGCTAACAAAAAGGAGTGGATGGCACCATACAAAGTGGTATAAACGATCGGAAACACCACCTATAAGTTACGCCTTACACCTAGCAAAATGCAGAGTTACCATATTAACCTATTAAAAAAATGGATCGGCCCTCCACCACGGAACAAAAACTTGGTACAACCCCTGGAGTCCGACAACACATCCACTCTGGAACGCCTGGTCATCAATCCTGATCTGTCCGGTACAATGAAAGAAAGCCTCATGGAAGTCCTCAAACCGCTGTTTCCTATCTTTTCAGACCTTCCCGGCAAGACTACACTGGTGGAACATTGTATCGAGACCCTCCCCCGGAAAAATAGTGAAACAGCGACCTTATCGGATTCCAGCCGCCAGACGCGCGGATGTGAGGAAAGAGGTCCAGGATATGTTAAACCTGGGAGTGATCCGACCGTCGAAAAGTGACTGGGCATCTCCGATTGTGATGGTACCAAAACCCGACGTGTCCAAGAGGTTTTGCATGGACTTTAGGGCTCTTAATGCAATCTCCACATTTGACGCCTATCCAATACCCAGAGTCGACGAGTTAGTAGAAAAACTGGGTGACACTGTGTTCATCACCACTCTCGACCTCACTAAAGGCTATCGGCAGGTGCCCCTTCGTGAGCAAGACCGAAAGAAGACCGCCTTCTGTACAGAAGAAGGCCTGTATGAGTTTACTATCTTGCCTTTTGGTCTCCACGGTGCCCCGGCCACTTTTCAGAGACTCATGAACTGTGTGTTGAAGCCCTATACGTCATTTAGCTCAGCCTATCTAGATGACATTGTCATTTACAGTAAGACCTGGCACGAACATCTAAAACACGTCCACACCATCTTGACAGCGTTGCAACAAGCAGGCTTACATGTAAACGCCAGGAAATCCCGGGCAGCATTCAATCGAGTCAACTACTTGGGATATGTATTGGGTGAAGGTACCATCGCTCCACAGGCTGACAAGATCAAGGCCATTAAAAACACAGGTTTCCCGAGCAACAAAAAGGACGTGCGCGCATTCCTCGGTTTGATCGGATACTACAGGCGGTTTATTCCGAACTTTGCAGAAATCGCCGCCCCTCTCACTGATCTTCTGAGAAAGAATGTCAAACCCAGTGAAATTCAACGTCCTTCCCAGGAAGCCGTGGATGCCTTTGAACAGTTAAAACACATTATAACCAGCGCCCCTGTGTTGGAGTCACCCAACTTTGAAAAAACATTTGTTCTTGCCACAGACGCGTCCAATGTCGGATTAGGGGCTGTGCTCTCACAGAGAGGAGAAGATGGGGTCGAACATCCAATCTTATATGCAAGCAGGAAACTATTTCCTAGGGAATGTAAATATTCCACAGTGGAACGAGAGTGTCTGGCCATTAAATGGGCCGTTGAAAAACTGCAGTACTATTTGGAGGGGAAACCTTTCATCCTCCTTACGGACCATGCTCCTCTGAGATGGATGTACCAAAACCGGACTGTGAATCTCAGGGTTCTTAGATGGTTCCTTTCTCTGCAGGTTCAGCATAAAAAGGGCAAAGACAATGGCAATGCTGATTTCCTGTCACGTGTCTTTCCTCTCTCCGATCGGGAGATTCCAGGGGGGGAGGTGTGTGACGGGGTGGCAGGTCAGCAGGGTACGAGTAGTGAGGACTCTGTTGTACGTGACTGGTGGTCAGCTGTACCTCTCTCACCTTTTTCCCTCCAGCAACAGGCACCTCTTCTTGGGGAGGATTGGACCAGCCATAACTCTGTGAACCCTTGGGACTGCGAGCTAGAAACTGGACAGCGTATCTTTAAGTCCGAATGCTTAGATGACGAGACTCCGCCCACGTTGAACGTAGACACGTTAAAAGAAGGAGGATCCCGGAAGACGCCGGAATACTTACCCCCGGAGGACGAGACTGGCGTGGAGTGGAGACCGAGTACGGAGCAGAGCACAACTGGACGAGTGGAAGACAACAAGCCAGGAGGCCAACGATCCTGCGAAGCGCCCCGCCACGCTCCCGCGGGAGGAGCGTGGCTTTCCAAGGTACGGGGCAAAGTTGCTGGGTGGGCGGGTTGGAGTGGTTAGACCACTGTGTATACCGCCTAGTCGTATCCCTGCACCCTTCTCTCACGTGCACTTCGACCACTCGTTTACTTAAAACTTTCACCTGGTTTCCCTCACTCCCGGTCCCTGTGTGGAGCGTTTTTGAGCGCCGCCCTAATATCGTCTCTTTATTTCCTTCCTTTTGGGTGGCACTCTCCCGGACTTCGCCTGGAGGCCGAAACTGACGTTTTCACTCTGGCTGCAACACCCCCCGGACAACGCCAGAACACCCTGGACCTGCCTGCTTTTCCTCGAGGCGTCAGAACAGAGCCCGACGAGTTTGCCCGAATAAGACTGACTACTCGCAGAAAGAAAGCTTACTTAAAAATAAAGCCCTCTCTAAAAGCACTATTCAAGCCTTCTGATTCCGTTACTGACCCGGCAAACCCCACCCCAGTACAATCACAAAGGTCAAAAGTTAAAAATGACAAATTTCACCAACTATGTGATGCTCGTATGTGAAATGATACGGAGGGATGATGGTAAAAAGGTAAGAAATCCTTACCCAAACCCATGCTTGCAAGGAAACATGGGTAGGCATTAAGATGGGATAAAGTTGATGAGGTCACTCTAATCGTTAAGACCATAACTTTTAAATATAATGATGTCCAGCTATGCTTAGATTCCACGACCGAAGACTAAAAGGTGTTTGAAGAATTTAAAAAGATTCAAGTAGATCTAAAACTACAATGATCCCATCCGAAGCCAAACTACACTGTCGCTGATTAGCGCTGGTTTGATAAAACCTGCTCAGAAGCTTCAGCAAAGCTATGTAAACTCCTAAAATCCCAACCACAAGAAAAAGACCTCATTCGAACTCTAAGGTCAAATTAAAAAATGGCCAGAGTAAATAGGCTGAAGCAATTAAAGGCTGAGGCATGGGATATTCTAAAGCAAGCTTCACTCCAAAATGATAGCAAAACTTTTTGGACTGTGATTGATTTCCCTCTATGGTCGGACAAGGAGGGACCAACCCTTGATGTGCACATATGTGAGGAAAACTGGGTAACCCATTTTTAAGCTATATCCCAAAAGGGAGAACATCTCGCTCCAAATGACACAATTTGCTCCTCTAAGAAGGTAACTTTTATGTCTTTTAATTCAAAAGAAATTAAGCGCACTCTTTCTTTGTCTCACCCCCTTCAAAGCCGCAGGACCAGATGGGATCACAGTGGATGCTTTTCTTGTGCAACATAGAACTATGGTCGCCCTATTGACAATTATTTTCAATTCAATAGCGAAAAAAGGTCCGTTACCTGCATGGAAGCACTCACTAACAATACCAGTCCACAAAAAGGTGAACCGTCAAATCTGGCTATTTATTGCCCCATATAATTGATAAATAGTACGGCAATACATATGAGCCAGGTTCTACTAAATAGGCTTGAGAACTGGGTAGAGGAAAATAATCTTTCGGACGAAATTCAGTACGGCTTTAGATTTGGGAGGGGCATCCTTGATCAAGGCCTGCACTTGACCTTAATAGCAGCAAAATAT
Source organism: Lissotriton vulgaris (assembly GCF_964263255.1). Classification (NCBI taxonomy): domain Eukaryota; kingdom Metazoa; phylum Chordata; class Amphibia; order Caudata; family Salamandridae; genus Lissotriton; species Lissotriton vulgaris. Next base: position 1,230,061,946 of record NC_141685.1, read on the forward strand.
ACCATCACAAAGACAGGTCATCTTTACAGGGTGTTCATGGATCTGTCTGCCGCATTTGACTGTGTAGCACATAGAAAATTGTGGTCCATCATGGAGGCTATGGGGGAAGAGACTATCAATAACTGATTTCATAAGGCAACTCTACACTGGTGCAACAGCCACAGTTTGTTATAGGATCGAGGGGGAGTGTACTAGACCTTTTAAATAGAGAAAGGAGTCAGACAGTGCTGTGTACTTGCCCCATTTTTATTTGCTCTTTATACAAACAATATGAACGAGGCCCTGACTTAAAAGACTAAAGATGCTCCAAATGCACAGGCAATTCCCCTTCCGATCCTTTTATATGTGTTAGATGCTGTTCTATTGGTTAGTACCTCTTGGGCCCTTCAAACACTTATAGAATAAAATACAGATCTTATGGCCGATTTTGACCTTAAAGTTAATAATAACAAATCTTTCATTATGATCGAAGGTGGAACTCTAAAGGAACTGACTAGTTCCTATCTAAATGGAAAAAATATTGAACAAGTAGATCAATTTGGCTATCTTGGTGTTCAATTTGACTCTAAACTGAGATGGAAAGAAATGGTCCAAAATAGAATAAACCATCTAGGCAGGAGCACAGCGGGAATTTTTTAATTAAAAAAAAACTGGGAGGTAAACCTATTCAAGAAATGGCTAAAATGCATCTTGCAAAAGCAAAATCAATGGCTACATTTGGAGCGGCAATCTGGAGGACAGTAGATGTGGGGGATTACAAAAGGTGGCAAACAAATTTGTGAAAAGATTATTGTCTGTCCCAGGAGCCTGCTAAATTTTTATATCCCACAAAGAATTAGATTTCCCTTTTATATGTGATACTATTAAAATGGCTCTGCTTTGATTAGGGCTATCAATTTGGAAATGCAAAACGGTACCACTAAACCAAATGTAAGCTTTCCTAAAAGTATGCTGAAAGAAATTTTCATGGAAAAAAGCATGAGGGGCTGATGGGAAAGGCATAAAGGGAAAAGAACAGTACTGACATATCAAGTCTGACTGGAAGTAAAATCTGGCTCTAGGTCACATCTTTCTATTGTAGGAAACTTGAGGTTCCGTGACAATTGTAAGTGGTGTTTTCGACTCGCACGAATATGGTCGAGTCTGGTATCTATGAACCGCAAATGACGAGTTTAGTAAGTGTGCGCAGTTTCGCTGTGCTAACTTAAACCGTTCGTTTGTTATGTGGGTTTTTCATCTGTACCCACGGGTTCCATCTTAGATACGGCATCCATTTTGTCTCTTGCCCTCAAGTAGCCAGCGAACGGACGTTGTCCGCTTCGCGACCCTGGGACTCCCAAGATATTTGCGGAAGACACATGTTCTTTGTAAGTGCCTTTATGACGAGGGGGATGCTACTGTAAGGCAGATGGCGCCGCTCGAGGCTCATCTTGCCGCACGGGCTTATTGTCTCAGCCGTGCATCTCATTAGGCACGTCCCTTTGATGCCTGTATCTCGTGTTTCCCGTTACCTCCCCTTTTACACCCTTTTCGATCTCCCCACTGTCTCCGTCTTCCTCTACACCTGTCCTTGTTCCTATTTCGATCTGTTTTACTGCTGATTGGAATTTGCTAAGGGTGGGAAGATGGGCTTCTACAGTTGGGAACCGCCAAATGTTTCCGCACTTATGTTCCGGACCTCATGTGTTTCAAAGTGACCAAAGCGACCCCTCTGGGGGATAATCGTGGGAACTGGGTTGTAAACTTTTGTGTTCATGTTATCCTATGGGTAAAAACTGTATAAAAGGAGCGATCCACAGAACCAATTTGAAGCAGTCTCCCCAAGTTGCACGTTGTGTACTTGTCGTGATCTCTGTGTTCCCTGCAGCAAATAAACCTTGAATCTTTGACGTCGAAGGAAGTGTCCCGTGTCTCTGTGATTGTACGCCGGAGCAGGTTACCCACGAAGGTTTCAGGTGTTGTGCCCTGGCACCGCTGGGTCTTAAAGAACCTAGTCCTTCAGTTGGCGCCCAACGTGGGGCTGCATCAGTGGTACCGGTGCAAGCCCGACGATCGTGAGGAACTTCGTGTGAAATCTCCGAGGGAAGGTGCACTCCGCTTCATCGATCCTGTTGTCGAAATAAGTGGCCCGAAGACTTTTCCCGCGAAGATTCCCGCCTCCGGACGGCTGCGACGGACTGCTGCCCTGACTGTAGACCTGTTTTGGCGCCTGGCGTAGACCTTGGTATAGCGAGACGATTGACGGGCCTTCCTGGTGACGCCATCGATTTTTGAGTTAAGTATTTGTGGGTCGCTCCCATAGTTCTTGGTTGTTGACACTTTAGCGAGTGTTTTTTGTTGTTAACGCTGTGTGAGTGTTTTTGTCGGTGACACTTTGCTAGCGTACTTTGTTGTGTTGTTTGACGACTGCAGCCGCCAAAGACCGAGGGTTTTGTTCTTTGCTGGGACTTGGTAAATCCCGTAACCCTTGAAGTTTGTGAAACTCGGCTAGTGTGCGAGATGCCTGGTCGTAGTCCTTTGTTTAGTTGTTTCAAGCCTTGTGGCATGGATTCCCGATTGGAGGACTCGTGTCCGATACCTCCGGTTGGAACTCCCACGTATGAGCTCTATAGTAAGCATGGGCTAGGCCCAGTTACCTTTAACGATTACTGGATTAAATACACGAAAAAGGACGGCGACCTTCGTTGGCCACCTCATGGTAGCTTCGAGGCCCCGATTTTAGATAATCTAGAGATTAAATTGTTCGAAAGAAAGTCAAGGCCGGCCATGTTTGATGCCTTTCGGTTGTGGCGCAAAGAAGCCCGACAGAAAGAAATCAGACAGACTAAACGTAATCAGCGAGATAACGTAGCTACCATAGTGAAGAAAGCAGAGCAATTTCAGCGAGATAAGGAGGTTAAGGACAAGGAAGTGTTTGACAGATTACAGCGTATGACCGTAGATAAATGTTATCCTGCTTTGCCTACGCAGTCGGAAAAGAAGGAAGAGCCAGTTGAGGATCCCTTAATGTCTTATCTTATGAAGTCACCACCTCCGTACGTACAGGGTACCGCAGCTCCTGTGGTCCCTGTCGTACCTGTTCTTCCGCCTATTCCTCCTCCGCCTGTTCCTCAACCTGCACCCGTTCTTCCGACTGTTCCTGCTCCTTTGTCTGTTTCTATTCCTACTGCTCCTCCGCTTCCACATACTCCTGTTCCCGCTACTGCTCCTGCTACTGCTCCTGTTTTGTTAACTCCTGCTGTTGCTACTGTTTCTACTCCTTCTCTTGTTAGCCCTGTGTCCTATTCTTCTCCCTCTGTTCGTAGTCGCAATTCTCCTCTTGCGACTAGCTTCTTTCATTCGCTCGGACCTGTTCATGGGTCCGCTGGTTCTGATGGTCCTCAGAGACGTAGTCAGCTTCCTGGAAATAGAGAGCGCGTTGCGCTATATAATATGGCGATGGGTTGGATGGTAAACCCTCTTAGATGCCCACCTCGTGTTGTCCTCGAAACATTTTGTCAATTCAATATACCAACCCAGAGATATGTGTTTAACGAAATGTGTAAATTCCTTTATGATCAAATAGCGGTCGATGCGCCTGACGAGGTGCTCACCGCCCTGTCTGATCTCCAGCTTCAGTTCGCAAATGGGCTGATAGTGGATACTAACGTTCGACGTGCTGTTGAACGATTGCTATCTTTTCGTCCCGCTCCGATACCTCATGCTTTGTTTGTTGAGGATATTGAAAAACAACCAGACGAGTCTGGCCAATACCCTATGCGGGAAGTTCCACCAGTGTGGATGCCAGGTGATGCTACTGCTATTCCTATTATTCCGCCGCATTTCCAGAGAGTATGGATACATCTCCCATGGAAAAGATCGGAAGTGTTACAGGTGAAGCAATCTTTGCCTGACCCTCGCAAAAATCCTGCAGGGTATTACAAGGAATTATCGCAGCTCGTAGACGCTACGATAATGAATCTTGCCGATATCGATATGTTGTTTGGCAATGTCGTACCGCAGCCGGTATGGGCTAAGATTCGTCAGGAAAATCACGCAAATGAATTAGGTGGTGATTGGGCGGCCATTGTGGCGGCAGATGGGTTGCAAGTCGGTGGCGCTAAGCCTGAACAGTTGATTGCTGCTCTCCCTCAAAGAATAATAACATTAATGAAAACTCTTATGCCAGCTATGAGAGTGAATTGGGACAAATTGTCAGCTTGTAAGCAGAAGAAAGATGAGAGTGTTTCCGACTTCTTTACGAGGTTCGAGGAAGCATTCATTGACCATAGTGGACAGGATATGGGTACTGAGGGTGGTCAGAGATTGTTTGTGGATAAATTTGTTTCGAATTTATTGCCCGACTTGAGCAATAAATTGAGAAATTCGGAAAGTGCATGGGCCGTTTCTACTTCGGCTCAGATATTGGCTACGGCACAATACTATGAGAATAGAGAAAAAGAAGAGAACGACCGTGCCGATAAAAAGACGAAAGAGCTAAAAACTAAAGTGTTGCTTCAGCAAGCGTATCCTCCACGTTCGAATCAGACTAATCCCCAGCAGAATAGATCACAGTCGCAATCGAATCGATCGCAGCCGCGTAACGACTCCTCCTCCCAAAGATCCTCGTTAGGGTACAATCAATGTGCTTATTGTAGACAGGAGGGACACATTAAGTTCAATTGCCCTGTTTTGAATGAACGTAATAGTGGTAACTCATCTAGAGGAGGTCGTGTTGCTTCACAGCAAACATCACGTGGTAGAGGTCGTGGTGCTCAGAACGATCGCTCAGACAACTCATCCAATTCTAATAACTGTTTCGATCAACGTGGATCGTCGCAAGGACGATCTGCGCAGTACAATGTAGACGATTATTACGTCGATCAGGGGACTGACGACGGTAATTACTAGGACAGCCATAGACAAGGAGAGGGAGTGGTATCAGTTTCGGTTGATCAGAGAGGGCCTTACGTCGCAGTTGCCACATCGGGCGTCATTGAGCCTTTTCTGTTGGACACTGGTGCAGCGAAAAGTTCTATCATGTATTCGAAACTCCCTGGCGCACCTTTGTCTGGCTTAACAAATGTTTCCGTTGGATTCTCTGGCGCCCCTGTTAGCAACCCAGTTTCACGCCCTTTGCCCCTTAAAATTGGGCCACGTGAGCTAGAAGCTCCGTTGATTTTGACTACGGGTTGTGGTGAAAATCTTTTGGGCCTGGATTTGCTTAAACGTTTGTATGCAACTTTGTATTGTTCTCCTGCGGGTGTACAGCTTACGTTAGGAGAGAGGGTTGTCTCTCCCATGTATTTGTCCCTCGATAAGCTCCCACCGGAATTGAGTTCTCTTCCTGCGTCTTTGTGGGCAACGGGTCCAAATGACGTGGGCCTGCTTGATATCTCCCCTTATGTTGTTCAGTTGAAATCTAATGTGCGACTGCCACGTATTCCCCAATATCGTATCTCCCTTGATGGTGAACGAGCACTGTTGGCGATCATTTATGATTTGATTGAGAAAGATGTTATTGAAGAGACTCGGGGAAACGTGTGCAACAGCCCTGTGCTGCCCATTCTTAAACGTACAGATCCTTCCAAACCACCCGTTTATCGCTTTGTTATCGATTTACGGGAGGTGAATAAAATTGTGGTTCCTCAATTTCCTGTTGTGCCTGACATCACGGCGCTACTGACTCTGATTCCAGCTTCTGCATCATGGTTTTCGGTGATTGACTTGAAAAATGCGTTTTTCAGCATCCCAATTGCCGAAGAGAGCAGGGACCTTTTCGGTTTCTCTCTCGGTGGACGTAGCTTCCGGTTCAAACGCGCCCCTCAGGGCTACTGTGAAAGTCCATCTATTTACAGTCAAGCCTTGAAGGGTCAATTGGATGCATTTAGGTTACCGGTTGGTGCGGCCTTGATCCAATATGTCGACGACCTATTGGTGGCTGCTGATACTCAGGACATTTGCAAAATTGCTACGGTGTCGTTGCTGCAACATCTCTGTGAGTTAAATCACAAGGTGTCACCTTCTAAACTCCAATATTGTTGTCAAGAAGTAACCTATCTAGGTCACTTATTGTCAAAGGAGGGAAGGAGATTGACCCCAGAGAGAATTGCAGCGATTGTGCGAATGGCTGTGCCAAAAACCCAAAGAGATGTGCGTGCCTTTCTAGGTATCACGTCGTACTGCAGACAATGGATTCCAAATTTTTCATTGCTAGCGAAACCATTGGTGGCTCTTACGTGCAAGGATGTTTCAACTCCTTTACCATGGACGGAAGAATGTCAGAAAAGTTTTTCTGAACTGCGTGATTCATTGTGTTCGGCTCCTGTGTTAGGTACCCCTGATTACAGCAAGCCGTTTACGTTATATGTTCACGAGAGGGAAGGTTGTGCTTTGAGTGTCTTAACGCAACCTTTTGGTGGTAAGCAACGTCCATGTGCATATTTTTCCTCGACCTTGGACCCAGTAGCTAGAGCATTGCCGAGTTGTTTACGAGCAACAGCGGCAGCTGCGGTCTCCATCCGACAATCAGCAGGATTGGTCATGGATAATATGCTTACGGTGATGGTTCCGCATGCAGTCGATACTCTTTTGAATCGAACGAAAACTCAGCACTTGACGAGTGCGAGGTTGTCTGGGTACGAATTGACGCTCTTGGCAAGCCACATTCAGATAAAACGTTGTAACGTTTTGAACCCGGCAACTCTGTTACCAATTAGCACAGGGTCAGATGAAGTAGCAGAACATGACTGCTACTTGAGGACTGAAGAGGAAACAAAAGGTCGAGTGGACCTTAAAAACACCCCATTGGAAGATCCGGATGGCACTTTGTACGTGGATGGGTCATGTTTTAAGTTACCGAATGGCGATGTGACTACTGCTTATGCTGTTGTAACATTGAATACTGTTGTTGAGACTGCAAGGTTGAATCAGAATTCTGCCCAAGCTGCAGAGCTGATTGCTCTTACTAGAGCATGTGTATTAGCGAAAGGGAAACGTGTAAATGTGTTTACTGATAGTCAATACGCGTTTGGTGTTGCACATAGTTTTGGACGATTGTGGAGAGAGAGAGGTTTCTTGACGTCGCACGGTACGAAGATTCAGCATGGCCAGCTTGTGAATGATCTTTTGGATGCATTGACTTTGCCTACGCAAGTTGCCATTGTTAAATGTAGTGCGCATCGTAAGGTGACGGATGATATTGGTCGTGGTAACGCGTTTGCGGATGAGACTGCTAAGGAGACTGCCCGGAACCTTAGCACTCGGATGTATGTGACGAGTTCGGTTAGGTGGCCTACGGAATCGAGTATGTGTGAGGACACTATCGAGAGTGTGAAAGCAATTCAGAATGAGGCTACCGATACTGAAAAGACGAAGTGGAAAGAAAGTACGGGAAAATTGGATGCGAATGGTTGTTGGATTGATTTGTCTGATCAGAAAAGATGGATGTTGCCTGATGCGTATGTGCTGGCCGTTGTGACAATGGCGCATGGGTTAGCACATATTAGTGCGAAAGGTATTTGTAAGTTGCTGGCTGCGGTGTGGAAGAATGATGGCATTACGAAATGTGCTGAACGTCTGGTGAAGAGTTGTATGGTGTGTATAATGTACAATCCTGGCAAAGGAACCCCAACTCCTCCTGGCAGTTTTGCTCCCCCTTCGTATCCCTTTGAGGTGATTCAACTGGACTTCATCCATATGGAGCGATGCAATAACCTGAAATACGTTTTAGTTGTGGTTTGCGCATTCTCCCGATGGATCGAGGCCTATCCCCTCAAGGACAATACTGCTTTGTCTACTGCGAAAATCCTACTGAAGGAATACTTTCCTCGGTATGGAATGCCTAGAGTCGTGTGGTCAGATAACGGAAGTGAGTTTGTTGGAAGTGTAATGAAGAGTGTGTGTAAGGGCCTTGGAATTAATCAGAAATTCCACAGCGCCAATCATCCTCAGTCAGCTGGATTGGTTGAAGGGTACAATGGCACCCTTAAACTAAAGTTAGCGAAGATTCAGGCTACGACTGGTCTTTCGTGGCCTGACGCTTTACCTTTAGCATTACTGTCAACTAGGGCGACTGTACACTCCCGAGTAGGGCTTAGTCCCTATGAAATAGTGTTCGGCCGTCCTGCAAATGTGTGGGGGGTTCCTAGGCCAGGAATGTTTTCTGATCTTGAGTACCCAATGCTGATTGATTACCTGCATGACTTGACTGCTAAACTGAGGTTAATTCACCAACAGGTTTACGACGCATTGCCGACGCAGACGGAGGGTCCAGGCCACCAGCTCCAGCCCGGAGACTGGGTGGTGACACGGAACTTTTCACGCAAAAATAATCTGGACCCGAGGTTCACCGGACCCTACCAGGTGCTCCTGGCCACGAGGACTGCCGTTTGTCTTGAAGGACGCAAGAATTGGGTGCATGCTACGCACACCAAACGAGTCCCCATCCCTTTGCCGGCAGACCCGTGGGTAAGGAGAGGCATTGCGTCATCTGAAGCAGAAACATTGCCGGCGTTTGTGCCTTTTAGCGACGCACAGCTTGTTGGAGAATCCCCAGCGCAGCAGAAAGACACTGTTGAACAATTAGCTTCAAAAGACTCAAGACCAGAACACTCAACTGATCAGCAGGACGCTGTCTCTTCAACGGATCCTTTGTTCGACGAGCAGACACGTCCTGGGAAAACCCGATACTTTTTCCGATCACGCACTAAGGACAAATAAAAATCTTGCTTTGCTGAATTGACAACTGCATTATCCCGTTTTCCGTGATCAGTTTTGAACTTTCGTATTACTGTAACTATTTTGTACATATATTTTGGGCTTCACTCCCTGTATCTTTTTGCCTTTACAGCTGAGAGACTTTGTTTTTGCATATATATATATTTATTGTGCATTGAAGGCCGTAGGGCCGCGCGCGTACTTCCTTCTGGACAGTAGGTCTTGACGCTAGGTTAAAGGCCGTCGGTTCCTGGGAACTCCTAGGGATTGACTATTGCTGCACAGAACGAAGTGCGTCAAGAAACGTTGCGGACGGTCGTAGGGAATGGCATTCTCGAAGCTGAATGATTTGGAGGGAGCTCAAGTCCACAGATTCAAGCTGCAGCAACTCAGTCGTACCAAATGTTTCATATTCCAGCTGTTTGTATTGTTTTTGACTGCTTCTGCATTATTGGCGGGTGGGGTGTATTACACGATGTCTTACTTCTTACCTGCTACACCTACTCCTACTCCTTACCCTAATCTTACCTCTACTGCTTCTCCCCATTCCTTTCATATGTTACCGGAACACAAACAGGCTAGACGTGTAGAATTCCGCAACAATTCCTTTATTCAGCTCCTCCATCAGCATCAGTTAGTGGTTAACACGACTAATTGTTGGGTGTGTGGGTTGATGCCACATACTACAGATAAGGGAATTCCATATTTGGTGTTACCGTATAGTTCCCAAGGGTCAGCTCGAGCATTTCAAACAATGTTTCGAAGCGCACTGGGTTTCCACCCCATTCGAGAACCACGTTCCCCCTACTCTGGTCCTACCTCGTATCAAAAACCTTTGTCGATAGCAATAGAGGATTTAGATAGTGATATCTATGATCCTTCGCTTATTCCCGAAGAAGAGGTACAAGCCTATAGAGTCCTAAGTAGAGGTGAATATAGTGTGTTCACTAGCGAAAAGCAGCTTAAAAGCTCGCCTCCGATATGGGTCGTACCCCACACTGGTAATTTTTGTCTTATGGGTCGTGGCCGAAGATCGCAAGCCCGACTTGGAGCAAGTGCTTGCACTGAAAATTACATTCTGCCGATGTCCTCGTCCCCTGTGTTTCTGGCTGCCAAGGGTACATACTTTATCTGCTATGATCGTGCATACACATGGTTGCCCGCTGACTTCATGGGCTCATGTTTCATTGCAAATCTGTTGCCTCCGACGTTTACTGTAGATGCCGATTATCATAAGACTAGAGTTGTACGAGGCGTAATTAGCGAAGAGGATACTGCCGGTCAAGAGGCAGGAGACTTTTTCAAGGGTTTCCTCCCGTTTTGGGGACCTATGGTCAATAGTAGGAACCTGAGACAGTTGACTCGAGTGGTAGAATCGACAGCTAATATTACTGCCAGTGCCCTTGGTAATATCACCACAGAACTTCAGGCGGAGAGACTTATGACGTTACAAAACCGTATGGTTTTAGATGTCATCTTAGCAGATCGTGGTGGGGTATGTAAGGTGATCCATTCGAGCTGCTGCATTTTCATTCCAGATAATGCTCCTACTGTCTATCAAGCCATCTCGAGGTTGCATAAGATCTCCGAATCCATACACGTGGATGTAGGGGATTGGACGCTGCTTGGATGGTTTTGGGGCCTGATGTCGACTTGGGGTTGGAAGATTCTGATGATCATCGGAGTCGTTGTAGTGTTCCTGTTCACGTGTTGCCTTTGTGTGCAGTGTGGTCCTGCCTTATGTGGCCTCTGTGCTACAACGTGTATGAGACAACCACCTGTTACCAAGGGGACTCAGTTGGACAGAGCTATGCTACAGCAACATCTCGATGGTCTGATGAATATCGAATATGATTCCGACTAGTGCTTGCCTACATGAGGGCAAAAGGAGCGTCTGAGGTTCCGTGACAATTGTAAGTGGTGTTTTCGACTCGCACGAATATGGTCGAGTCTGGTATCTATGAACCGCAAATGACGAGTTTAGTAAGTGTGCGCAGTTTCGCTGTGCTAACTTAAACCGTTCGTTTGTTATGTGGGTTTTTCATCTGTACCCACGGGTTCCATCTTAGATACGGCATCCATTTTGTCTCTTGCCCTCAAGTAGCCAGCGAACGGACGTTGTCCGCTTCGCGACCCTGGGACTCCCAAGATATTTGCGGAAGACACATGTTCTTTGTAAGTGCCTTTATGACGAGGGGGATGCTACTGTAAGGCAGATGGCGCCGCTCGAGGCTCATCTTGCCGCACAGGCTTATTGTCTCAGCCGTGCATCTCATTAGGCACGTCCCTTTGATGCCTGTATCTCGTGTTTCCCGTTACCTCCCCTTTTACACCCTTTTCGATCTCCCCACTGTCTCCGTCTTCCTCTACACCTGTCCTTGTTCCTATTTCGATCTGTTTTACTGCTGATTGGAATTTGCTAAGGGTGGGAAGATGGGCTTCTACAGTTGGGAACCGCCAAATGTTTCCGCACTTATGTTCCGGACCTCATGTGTTTCAAAGTGACCAAAGCGACCCCTCTGGGGGATAATCGTGGGAACTGGGTTGTAAACTTTTGTGTTCATGTTATCCTATGGGTAAAAACTGTATAAAAGGAGCGATCCACAGAACCAATTTGAAGCAGTCTCCCCAAGTTGCACGTTGTGTACTTGTCGTGATCTCTGTGTTCCCTGCAGCAAATAAACCTTGAATCTTTGACGTCGAAGGAAGTGTCCCGTGTCTCTGTGATTGTACGCCGGAGCAGGTTACCCACGAAGGTTTCAGGTGTTGTGCCCTGGCACCGCTGGGTCTTAAAGAACCTAGTCCTTCAAACTCCCAGCATGTGTTTGATTCTGACGAGATTTTGTTTAAACTATATACCGCTTATGCTGGGTTACCCCTCAAATATGTATTCATTAAGCCATCCCCCTCTGTCCTTGTGATGGAAAGTCTAAACAATCTTCTCTGCACATTTACATTTTTTGTTCTTTTTATGTTGTAGAATAGTAGAGGTTTATTATGCCATTGTTGGAAAAATGTAATCTGCGTTATTTTAAGGAGGCATTTATGGTTCTTCAACAAGTAGAAACCCCATTGGTATGCTATGTAACTGCCTTTCATCTACTGGTAGTTAGAAAATCTAGTGGAGTTACAAATATTTTATCAATTGAATAAGGGTATCAGCACAATGACTGTATTTAAAAGACTGTTCATGATTAGATTATGCGCTGCACATTTAACATTTGTGAGATGTTGAAGGAAAGTGAATTTGTGGCTATGCTCTTCAATGAAATTTGGGTATATTATGTTTTATACGTCCTATTTTAAACTAAGTGATATGCTGTTTTTATTTTTTAGAATTTCACTATTAAAAGAAGTCAAATCCTTTTGCTTTTAAACCTACATTTTATATATTTAAATAATCCGAAAACTCCAAATAAATTAGATGTTGTTTTGGATTCCACTGAAATATCTTTTATTGTTTTAAATGAATGAAATGAATTTTATCCATGTAGTTTTATGCATTTTAGTCTTAAATGTGAAGTTAAGTTTATTGATTGGTTGAAGCAGATTGGGTACTACTTGTACCAATCATGTTTCAGTGGAAAAGCCTTTTTGGATGCAACATTTATTGAGCTCAAGAGTGCATAGGTCTGGCTTCTAAACTGTGTATAATTGGACCCTAGAGCAGTCCAATCCTTCTGGAGTAAGGCAGGGTTATATGTCATCTCCTTCATTGTGAAAAATGTTCTTGATAAATTTTAAGAACACTATGGTGCCCGTGCCAACCATACTATTTGTAGATACTGTTGCTTCAGTTTGTAAGATGGTCAATACAATCCATATATTGTTACAACTTGTGGCTTTAGTGTCACCCAGGGGTTTAACAATCAATGTGGTCACTGAAAAGTCTACAAAACACGCAATATATTCCAATGTTAGTTCCTATCCTCTTCTATCCTGTCATAAATGTTTTATCAACTGGGGGTAACACTTAGGACTATTTTTCCTTTGTAAGAGCATATTGCTAAAGATGCTATCTGTTGCAAGAAATATATTAATGTGTTGACTTTATTAATATTTATATTGGAGTACAACCAATTGGTGTGATCCTGAAGGTATATCAAGCCAAACCTGCCTCCTCTACTATGTGTGAAGTTGACGTTTGGGGATATATTTTAGGTAATCATATAGGGAAGGTGACTAAGCATGGGCGAATTTTGCAAATTCGCGATCCGCGAATTTGTGGATTTGCGAATTCGCGATCCGCAAAATTCGCAAATTTGTGCGAATTTGCGAATTTTAGTTTTTTTGCGTGTTCACAGGTTTTTTTGCGTATTCGCAGGGTTTTTTTGCGTGTTCGCGGGGATTTTTGCGTCTTCGCAAGCCGCTTGCATAGCGAAGTTACCCATGCAGTCGTTTATGGGAGAGGGAGAGAGAGATAGATAGATAGATAGATAGGTAGATAGATAGATAGATAGATAGATAGATAGATAGATAGATAGATAGATAGATAGATAGATAGATAGATAGATAGATAGATAGATAGATAGATAGATAGATAAAGAGAGGGAAAGAGAGAGGGAGAGAGAGAACCAGAGAAAGAAAGAGAGGCCGGATCTATGAAGGGCCAGATTCCTGAGTTGCCCCTACAGAACATACAGCTTTTTATTTTGAGCAAAATGCATATGAAAATTGTGCTGTAAAGGTCTCTTTTAGTTTAACCCCTCCTGACAACTCAAAATGGGTGTATTTGCCATCCTCTCCCTTCTTCCTGTTTTTTTATATCTGTAAGTGCTTCCTGATGAGGTTTAATTCCTTGGACAGGTGCCTAACAATACTAACAATACCAATACCTGAAATTAATACCTTATCTAATAAGTAACCAAAAACAATATTTTTGTGACTTTCTATAACTATTCAATATTAAATATTTAAAATTATATACCAAAAAATTATCATGCTGTTTTTTGACAGAATAATTTTGTACTAGCGATATTCTTGACACAATATTTTGGTATCATGATATTAAAAACTCAATATTTTGTGTATTCACACAATGGATATTTCCTGTTAGCTTGCTTAGAACATGATGGCTAGGTTGACAGAATATTTATGAAATCTGCAGATTTGTGTGATAACCTAACAATGAAACTATAATTCTAGTTCTTGTGTTTGGTTAGACTCCTTGTTTTACAAATGTAATATTTACATTTTCAAAATGTTACTACCAGTTTTTTTCATACAGTCCCCCCCTCTAGATTTGCAATTCGGATTTGCCCAGTTCATCTGGGTATCTTGGAAAGATAAAGACACACCTGCACTTTGAGATGATTTTAAGCATTGTTATGTATAATGAGTTATTATTCATTTGCTACCAATTTGTTTATGAAAGGGCCTATTTTCATGCAGTATTTAGCTCCCTATTTATATGGGGCACAAAGGATTCCCAGATAAAATCAGTGTTATAGATTAGTTTGAATCTTTATTCTTTTTTTTTAAGGTTTTAAGTGGGTTTTTTTATTATTCTTACCCAGAAAACATCTTCTGCAACACGTTTCAAGAGGTGCACTCGGAGGATGACAAATTACAAAACAGATACCCTTTACTCAGGAGTGAGGGCATAGAGGCGAGGTGTTGGCAAACCAAATAAAAGCCAGCTGCTCTAAATCCTCAGACAAACCTGGAACATGCTGCAACTTTAAACCCTTTTTTTAACTTTTAAATATAGAAAGATAAAATGGAATAAAAACAGTCATTCATCACCCTCCCCTTAAAAAAAAAAAAAGTCATTCGTGGGCGAGAACAAAATGGAAACTGTACTGCTATAATACAAAACTGGCTACTACACGCTGTACATACCGGCTCAACCTCCCACCCAAAGCCTCCCCCCTCCCATTGGACGCTAGTGGTGCTGTCAGCATGGTCATTTGCCCGCCTGTTGGGCCTGTCTGCACAGGAGCACGTAGATCTTCTCTTTGATCCAGTCTTTGTTGTATGGTTGGTATGTCTGGGTGTCCGCACGGTAAACAAGATAGCTGAGATCAGCCAAGTCGTCGATGAAGTCGAACAGTTGATTCATAGTCTGCATATGTTCTTCCTTCTGGCCTCTTGGTGGGCTGAACAAGAAGAATTGTGTGAGACATGGTGCGCAGCTCGCTGTCGTTGGTATCAGACGCGCAAGAATCACTAGCGGTCTTATTCTGTTTGTTCCTAATATGTTTGTTTCTAATATTTTTGTTTCTATTTTGCTATGAGTAAATTCCCAGCAATGAATTGCAAATTTAATGTGCTACCTATAACATTTGACAACGTCTTTAGTGAAAGCCATTGAAAATTATACAAAGATAAAGTAATATCATTTTGGGCAGGCAAAACCATTCATAGCTTTCTTGATCACACAGAAGTAGAGATTTATCGGGCAAATGGTACGGAGCCATATTTAGCCAAACTACCACATTGCAAGTTCCTTAAAATTTGATTTTCCCAAACAACCACAGATATTATTGTATAAGTATTGTTGGCAGTTTTGAGTGAAAAATCAGATTCCTATCCTAAAAATGTGTTTAGCATCCATAATTACATTACTTGAACCACACAACCTGAAGATTTTCAAATACTTTAGACTCCTATGATAGAATTATCATTTATTTTATTTCACGTTATGCAATATATCACCCCTGCTCACTACCCCCCTCATACCTCTACAGCTATCTGGGAAGGACCTTTGGAAAATAGGTTCTAATCTCACAATCCAATGTTGGAAGAAATCATACTGTCATGTTTTTAGTCCTGGCCCCTTGATATACCTCTATAAAAGAATTATTGTCCAGAGATTTTCATTTTTGATTTGTGTTTTTGTGTCATTAGAGAAGTAAATTAGCTTTGGTAAACATTCTTGATCTGGGCCGAATATATTTGGACACCTTTTTTAAAAAATGGAGGATATGTTGCAGATTTGATGTAATATTTCAGGAACCATGAGACCTATATACTTCATATTCGTGTCAAAACATAGGTTTTGGGAGTCATGTAGTCTTACAGAGACAGTAAATAACTCTTTTCAGCAACCCTTCTGCCAGTTCTAAAAGATGGCTCTATAATGATGTATTTTAGCAATCATATTGTCAATTTATTTTAATATTTTTTTTGTTTCAGGTGTTCTGTTGATTCAAATTCGTAAACATGAGGGAAGCAAGTGGAGCAGAGGATCTTTACCTCCTGACAGAGCATTGCTACCTACATAATCTCCTTCAACAAACAAACATGTCATATGCCAAACTGATCTGGAAGAAAAGCTAACATCAACTGTGGCTGGACAAAAGAGAGTTTGAGATGCTATGTAAGATGAAGTTCACAAAAGATTGAAACTGATGAGTGAAGAGGATCAAATATTTTATGCAACAAATTAATACAATGGAATACAGCCTGGAAACAAAGCATCAAAAAATAGCAGAAACTAGTGAATCAGAAAAAGAATCCGAGTCTTCTGAGAAAATGATGACAACCAATTCCATGACCATCCACTTGAAAGATCAATGGCTACCTATCGTCCACCTCCAACACTTGAACAGAAAGCAGAGGATCTTCAATGTGTTATCTGTGTTTTAGCCAGAACAAGGGCCAAAGAGATTGACAAAAGAACACAATACAGAGTGTGTGAGTCTCAAAGGACAAACATAGGTTTATCTGGAGGTAGTTTCTTCCAAGATGAAGTTTTCAGCTGAGTAGCTGATTTAAACATCGATGTGAATATGTTTGCAGTGGATTTGTGTGCCCACTTGAACTGCATGCAAGCATGTTTTTTTGAAATATGAATGTAGAATGAGCTTACAGCAGCAATGTAACCCCCCAGCTTTTACTTAAATGTGTACTCTTAAAAAAAGCAAATTAAGTTTTAAAGTCACTCTTGAGTGCTGGCTATGTGTACACACTTAGCGAGATCAGTAAAATAGTGGTCAACATTGATGAAAATGTATTGATCCATTCTAATGAAATTAAGATTTTGTTGTGTGAGAATGTAAAATGAAAGAGAACGTTTTTGTCAATCTAAAAAATAATGTACTCAGCTCATTTGATCCTGAAGTTCTTGCTGCCAAAGTAAGATGACAGGATGCAGAATAATCAGCAGGAACCATTTAAAGAAACATCTTGAAACATCCTGAAAGAATAAGGTTTAAGACTTTGTGATGTCACAGAGCTGCGTACATCAAGGAAGTCATCAAGAATGTCTGATGTTGTCTTACCCTTGTTTACATCATTGCTTAATATCAGCAAAGCTACATTTTTACAAACTAAAGTTCTTGAGTTCAGAACAGAAGCCAACATCATTGATGATGGCAATGAAGATATAGGCAAAAAGTGGAATATAATCCAATGAATGGACAGTGTTATTCTTCACAAATGAACTATCATTTGCAAATCATGTTATCATGTTTTATGAATTACATCACGACAAAAAGAAAACCCAGCAACACATTATAACTACCCACTCAATCTATGACAAATGCAAAAGTGAAGAGCTAATCCCATCAATTAATATGATTGGTGTATCAACAAGTTATAATGACATAATACTGAGCAGGAACTTGTCGTCATCCCATACTGTAAAATCTTGTGAATCCGACAGCACAATACTTTCAAGTCACTTTACAAGGAATGGATTTACCAGTGCCGCTCTTGAGAATTTTGACTTTGAAGACAGCTCTTCCTTGTCTGAAACATCCAGCACACATGATACTGCCATGGTGCGTTTTCAAAACAGTACCAATGAAGCAGCTGCTGGAAAACAAGCTATGTCAGCTCTAGGCATAAACAAACAAAGCTGCAAACTTATCACCCAAGTGCCTTACCAACGTGTGCAAAATCACTGCAAGCCATCAAAATGTCCCAGCCTACCAGAAAGTTTCAAAGTGTCGTAGGACATTGATCTTCTTATCTGATGTTGCGGTTCGCAAAGCTGATTTAACTGAATTTATCATATTGCTTATTCTGGGCAGACAGAAGGAGGAAAGGCCAGTTTCTCTGTGGGATAGAATTCATGCTCTGATCTCCCAGAATACCATCCCAATGAAGAAGGTTGGGGTTTTATCAGTAAAACCATCTCCAGTCACAAACTACACAGCAGTGTACACAGCTCTAAATAATTTCCAAAATGAGCATGCTCAGTTTGAAGACCAGGCTATCCTGACCATTTTCTGAAATGAAAGTGTTTTGTGTATTGTAGCTGACATTTTTATGAGCAATACAGTAACATTTGATGGTATTTATCCAACGATGGACATTTTCCATATGACAAAACTTGTGTTGCAGTGTGCAGGAAATAATCTCAGTGGATGTGGCATAGGCGATGCACTTATTGAGGCTAAAATCGTAAGAAGCAAAACTGTCCAGTCATTAGTGAGCGGAACTCATGTCAATTTGTTACAAGGTATGTTCATCATATCTGAGGCTATAGAAACAATGTATTAGTATGCTTTCTGGAACAAGAATGACAAATGAGATTTTGCATATCTTACCTCAGAAGTGAACAAGGCACTCAGCTCACTTCATTCATAAGACATAATGCAAGCTATGCAATGTTCAATACACTCAGTGCAAAATCAGAAAACCAAGTTTGTAGAGTTTGTCAAAGTATGTGAAGAAAAATCAGAACTTTTCAAGTACTGGAGAAATGTTTTACACATAGCTCTAGTGAAAAACCTGGTACATGCTGATCGGGAAGGTGATTGGGAGCTGCACGTAAAGACTGTGTAGTCACAGATTACTATGTTTCACAAATTTAATTGCAGAAACGACCTAAGATATGGGTCCTGATACTTGGAAAGATTGAAGAAGCTAGAGGTGGAAAAATAATACCTCTACAGAAAATTAATTCAAAGAAATTTTGTGGAGAAAGACGGGGAAAGTTAAATGCTGTGGCTCCAGATATGAAACTGGAACAGACAATCCAGAGTTAAAGCTCCAAGGGAATTTTTGGTCAGACAGGTAAAAGTGTTTTCAAAGAGATGACAATTCAAAAGTAAAGGACCATCATAAAACTGTTCCCCAATACAAACTTGTGGGAGAGGGAATGGTTTTCTTATACATTTTGACAGCCTTCTTAATTTCATGCAGCAGCAAGGAAACCCCTTTGAAATGATTGCGCCTGTTTGACTACACAAGTTTGTGACCTACCAATATGTGGATAACAACATAAAGACACATCTACTACATGTCCTGGAACATGGATCAAAACAATACGCAGAACTGAAGCAGGAGAGATTTGTACTGAAAGAGAAAAAAGCTCCTTGACATAATCACTAAAGCTACACTTCCGTGCTTTAATTGCCATAGTTAGAGTTTGTCCAACCAACCACTAGGCAACAGGCTACAAAAAAATAATGTCCACAAACACATAGAGAGATGGAGGCAACAAAAGAAAGAGGTAAATTTATCAAGGACATTCTCTCACGTGATCTTCTTCCAACAAATGTATTATTTGATGGAGATGCTGCAACCAAACCAGTGAAGCATAAACTCATACAAGAGCTCATAAAAACGCCCTCATTGAAAACTGTTGTTGTTGAGGACTATATGTCACAATTGTGAATGGTCAAGATTTCTTCCATGTACAACTTCGGTGTAGTCGTTCAGACTGTTCTACAGATATCAAAGTCAGTGTGCACCTTGCAAGAACTTCTCATTGTCTTTGACAGTTATCCTACTATCCGTCAAAAAATGTGAGAGAATCAGACAAATATCTACAAGTTGAACAGCTGACCTTGCAAACATCAAAAATTCAACACCTGTATCTGTGCAACTTGATAAATTCTGGTCATCAAGATCGATCAAGATGAACTTGAAGATGGTAATTTGCTGAAACATTACTGATGCTTCAGTGAAAACTGAATTTCCATTCATTGCAAGTAGAATGATTGTCAATAAGGAGTTGGTGCCTGCAGAGTTATATTTAATAGCTATGGGTCATATTGTTCAAGAACTTAACAGCAAATTGGAGGAAGATGACCTTTGTGTTGTTCCACATGTTGAGAGGGCGATTCAAAATAGTTTCAATCGAGTCATTGTACTGTCAAATGGCACAGATGTAATTATTGTGCTTCTTTTTTTTTGCAATGTTCAAGGATTGTCATAGTTAATAATATGTTATGGACTGACGAGAAGAACCTTAATCCTGCTTTAGATACTATACAAGAACCTTGACCCAGAGATGCCAAGTGTTCTTATCAAGGCACATATTCTTGTGGGTGAAGACACTATAGCCAAAATTGGAACAAAGTTTGGAGCCTTAATTGCGGAACCTGTGGCATTTCACAAAGGATTGGCTGAGACAGAAGAAGAATGGAACTTCAAAGGTGTACAATAATACCTTGTACGTGTGTAAAAAACGAGTTCTGTCACACATTTGGCAATCTTCGGTACAGTGAGTTCAAGAGATCAGTTCTGCTAAGCGACCTTCCAACGATGTCATATTCTGTGCGTGGACACCTTAAAAGAGCATTCTACTTGATCAGAAGATGTGTAAATGTTTTGGATCATGCATATTTAGAGAAAGATCTTCTTTGCGTGCTAAAACCAATAACATTTCCAAAGACTCTAACCACAGAACATACACATATATGTGCTTGGAAAGTGATGTCCCTGTAGACATGCTCTTCTCAAACGTTAAACATTCGTCAAATGTACCACAAGCAATTGCATACAAAATAACTGTTGCATTGATTAGAGTGGGAATAGCAAAGTTTATCCATCCGCAATCCAACACTTTCCCTACTGCTGCATTCTCTGGAGTAGGAATAGTAAATTCTACCCCTCCGACGTCTAACACTTTCCCTACTGTTACATTGGCTGCCGAGGCACTTCTTAATCTTACCTCTCCTGAGTTCAACACTTTATCTACTATTCATAAGTTATAGTGGGAAAAGTATATGTATTGATTTAACCCCTTCGGTGCTCATGATGGATTCAATCAATCAATCAAGGCACTTAAGCGCACGACAAACCCGTGAGGGTCTCAAGGTAAATGACAGTGAAGGGAGTGGGCCCTGGAATCTTTACATGAGTCGAGTATTATCAATGATAACAGAGCTTTTTGGCTTTATTGGAGGAAGATTGGTAAAGCACTTGTTCACTTCCTACTGCTTTACCAGCACTAGAACGGAGATATAGTCATAATGACATTGAAGACTCCTCCCAAACTACCCCCATTGTACATTTTAGCCTGGGGGAAGTTGTAATGCAATAAATGCAAGTAAAGGTGGTGAAGCCCATGGATCAGGTACAATGCCAGGGGTTTGTATAAGGCCAACATCGCTTTATGGGGGCCCCCTTTTAACCTTAGTATTGCAGGCATGCTGAGAAACAGTTTTTTAACAACATGAGCCGAATCAATTATTGCTCTAATCTATAAAAAGGGAGATTGTCAAAGCCCAGCCTGTAATAAGCTGATTTCCCTGCTTGATTCTTTAGTGAAGATAGCAGTTCACATCATTTTCAATAGACTACAAGACTGGGCAGAAAACCCACAATATTCTATCAGACCTACAACATGGTTTCAGGTCTGGGATTAGGACAATAGAGCATAGTCTCAATTTAAGTATGCTAATAGGACAGTGTTTTAACTTCAAGGAGGGGAACATCGACTTAGCTTTTGTTGTTCTGTCTCGGGCTTTGATTGTATTATCCATGCAAAATTATCATAATAATG
This sequence comes from Lissotriton vulgaris, assembly GCF_964263255.1. Lineage (NCBI taxonomy): Eukaryota > Metazoa > Chordata > Amphibia > Caudata > Salamandridae > Lissotriton > Lissotriton vulgaris. The sequence continues at coordinate 1,230,083,328 of NC_141685.1, forward strand.
AGAGATCTGGGGGTGTAGGCACCAATTATCATCTTCCTAACGGATTTGTACTCGGGATGCAAGGCAAGGGTTATATATGGCACCAGGGGAGAATGTACTGAACCTTTTAACATAGAGAGGATGGTGAGTCAGGGATGCATCCTAGCTCCTTTTCTGTTGTCATTATATTTAAACAGTGTGGGTGATGCACTCACTGCATCTTGTAAAGATCTCTCACAAGTAGGAAGCCGTCCTGTCCCAGCCCTCTTCTATGCTGACGAGGTTGTTCTCATGGCTCGAACTCCACTGGGCCTGCAGACCTTGCTCTCAAATTTTGTTGAGTATATGTAAGATTCTGGTCCGTTAGAAATGTGGGAGGAAAATCGCCACTTGCCGTAATATAAAAATAAATGGCACCAATATCGCTTCTCATTTTTGGAGATTTTATTTGATACAGATGGTTCATGGAATCAGGCCATCTCCAACAGTAAGCTACAATTTAACAAAGCTTGCATTGCTCCAAGAAACTTTGCAAGACGACAGGACTCTAATGCACCCAAGGTGATGATGATGATCTATAAAGCTAAATGCCTTAGTGTAGCACTTTATGGAGTGGTCGTTTGGAGGCACACAAAATGTACGGAATTTTAAATGGTAGATAATGAGGTTTTTTTAGGTATCTCCTTGCTTCCCCTAAAAGTGATTCACTACATGTATGCCACTCTAAGTTGGGAGCTCCATTTCTTACAGACCTAATAATGTTGCAACCCATTCTACTCTGGCACAATTTCTAGGCTGAAATCGTGCTATAATCAAGGACTGCCTTAAGTAAGACTTGCGCCTGTGGCCTCACCGTCAGATTGTCTCAAGAGCGGGGCAAGGTATCTGCCATATTAATGGTTGAAAGTAGTGGATTTGTTAATTTAAATGTGTCACCAACACTCATTTGAAGGGGTTACATATTGACATGGGAAGCAATCCATAGCCATGTAATTGCCCCCCAATTTGTTTTTTAAAAGGTGCAAATAGCTCCTTTGTGAGGCGCTATTTGCACTACTATGCTACAAACACATCTAAAATTCACAATGGGGATAATTGAGGGATGTTAAACAGGGTACTACTAACATGTTACATATGTATAGTAAAGAGGTTACCAGTTATGTTGTGCCACATGATTTTTTAATTGAAATTATGCATATGTTACTGTGACCATTGTACTGATATGTTGCAACTTCACACTTAGGTACCATGGAAGAGGGAGGAGAAGGCCGCCTTCAGTGTACCACCCATATCCAGACCTACCGACCATGGAATAAAGAGATATAAATAAATGATTTCACCTGAATAGGCAAACAATCCATGTTTTATGTCATAAGTTGAATCCTGATTTTATACCTCACATCACAAAACCAAATTGTATCCCACCAATAGTGCAACTAATGACAGCACTGTATTTTCTTGCCACCAGTTCAGTCCAGTACAGAGTGGACATATCTGGTGGTATGCCACAACCAATGTTCAGTGGTGTATTAGGAGTATCCTCTCTACTTTGATGTGACACATTGACAACTACAACCGTTTACCCAGACATGTGGATTTGGCAAAAGTGAAGGCATAGTTTTATGGATTTGCTTGCATGCCATATGTGATTGTGTCCATTGATGTCACCCATATAGCTTTGATACCTCCACAAAACAGGGAACAAGCTTACCGTAACAGGAAGAACTTCCACTCAATCCACGTGTAAGTTGTCTGCCTGGTCGATTTGTATATCCCAAACATCTGTGGCAAGTTCCCAGATTTGCTAATGATTCATTTGTACTACGGACAGCACCATAACCCAGCTGTTGACACAACTCCTACCTGAAAGGGCCTGGCTTGTTGGTAAGTGTGGACTGTCATTACTCTGTTTTGGTAATGTCAAGTAGTATCATCTCAAACTGTTTGACTCATTGTTGTAGTTATGTATAACTTCCATCTAGGCGACTCAACATATCCCAACCGACCTTGGTTGTTGACACCACTGAGGAATCTAACAACACCAAGGGCTGTTCACTTCAATGTGGCACAAGGCAGAACATGGTGGCCAGTGGAGCGGGCTTTTGGGATCTTAAAGGACAGATTTAGATGTCTGGACAGGACAGGTGGGGCCCTCCTCTACTCATCGGGGAAGGTATGCCAAATTGCTGTGGCCTGCTGCATGTTCCATAACATCACCCGGTGACGGAACATCCCTTACATTGTAGAAGATGGAGACCACAGCGAGCCACTTGGTGAGGACCATGAAATGCCAAATGAAGATGCTAGTGATGAAGACAGAAGAGGGTACTAGCATCAGGATCTCTTCAACAACTTCTTCCCCTGAGTGTAAGTATTTCTTGACCTTACATTACCGTGACAGCTACAGCACATCTTGTTGTGATGATGAGATAAATGTTTTAAACTAAAATGGAAGAAAGGGCAAGCTTGGGGAACTAGTAGGCAAAGGTGTATTTAAAACAAGGCTTTGACACATGTGGCTTTGTTTAGCTTAAATTTATGCCAAGACAGTGTCCTCCAGATAGTGACTATGTGAATTATTATGTCTGTATGGTTAGTAATGTGCACTTTATATGATGACCAGTTGTAGGTACCTTCACCTTTCCACCTTCATTTGGATATTTCAGAATTGGGACACCTGCAGGCCTATATTTATGTTTGGAAGTAGGAGGGTGACATGGCTTGTTCCTGGGATAGGCACACACACATTTTGGGTGTGTCAATCCTTTATCAAGACAGCTTGCACAGTGATTGAATAGGAGTTCTGAGGAATCCATTGAAATAGTTTCTTGTTGTGTGTTGGACTTAATACAATATACGTGTTATCATAAACTCTAACCACATGTGGTAGTGGCGCCTATTCATGCTAAGCTCCCTTCACATTGCTTACATCTTCATTGTGGGTAACGTGAATGTAGCTGTTGATGTGTATCATCTTTGTATGACATACCTCTAGTGGCACACCATTGACATTTGGTGGTGACATTCAACCAGATAGTGGAACAGTGTATTGGAATTATGATTTGATATCAAAAGTATAGTATTGCTTTGTGTTTGCTATGTGTTTTTCCATTGGTGTAGTTGATGTGGGATTCCTTCTGTGAGTTAGGTTATTGCTCCAGCTGAAGACAATGACCAATGCTATATGGCCTAATCAATTGTAATTTGTCAGTTGTATCCCTTCCTTCCATGTAGGTGTGATATGGGACTTCAAATGTGTTCACTGGCACAGATTATTGGTGTAATGTTGGATATGGTTTGCAACTAACATCATGACAGCCATTGTTTTTTATATGGAATGAAGATTGAATTTGTTTGTGAGTTTAGTAGAGACATGGTTGTTAACCTGAGCTAAACATTGTGTACATGCAAAATATCATTTCTTACACAATCAGAAGTTGTGGAATTGTTATCTTCAGACAGGAGTACATATATGGTGTTCTAGATTTGAAACATACAACAGCACTCAAGTTCCAGACTAGTGCATATATTGAAGTGAAAAAGGACAAATAAACATTGTGAAAAAATTAAACAGGGAAACCAAAATGTGGAGGAGTCAGTCATGGGGGATGAAAGAATCGTTGAAAATGCCAAATAGTTTGGAGTCCAATGTCCAAGATACTACTGCCGCCAGAAAAGGCAATGAGTCCAGAAATAGTCCACAAAGTGAATGTATGTCACACCCTAGGGAAAACTTGAACCAACATTTATTGCTGATAGTGGTTTTAATCTTGCTATCCGAACAAACTGAAAATGTGCGTGGCTGCCCTGACCTCCCAGTGCCGGGGGTTCCACAGGTGCAGGGCATGGGGTATCTGCTGTTGGTTCTTCATCTGGCAGAGCCTCCCTTCCTGTGGCTGCAGCAGATGTTGACGAGCCTAATGTTGGGCCACCACAGAAAGAGGTTGATGGTGGTGGAAAAGCACTGGCAAGAGTTGTGTTAATGTCCATCAGCACCTCAATAAGGGAGCCTATGCTGGTGTTGTGGGCTGCCAACTCCCTGTGAATGTCCCTCTGCACCTGCTTCATCTCCCTCATTTCACTGAGTATCTGGTCCCTCTTGTCTTGGGACTGAAAGTATGCTCCCAAGACGTGGTCGATGTTAGACTGAGTGTGAGTGGCCCCAGTGGCCTCACTCTGCTGGCCCACAGATACCATCCTGTGAGCCCTACCCTAAAAAACCTGTGATCTTTTTACAGGTTGCAACATCCCACTGGATCCTGGGTCTTTTGTTGCAGGGGTAGTGACAGTAACATCAGTAGCCAGGAGTGGGGTAAAAATGATGGGAGACACTGGTAGGTGCACAGGTTGGGGAGACTACTGGTGACTGAGTTGCTGCAGCTGAGGAGGCAGTGTTGTGGGCCTAGTGACAGTCACTGACAGTCACTGTTGCATGTTCCCAGCCTGATCAGATAGACCTGCACTGTTGTACATTACAAGATGTTCAGGATTGTCCTCATCACTGTCGGCTTGCTCCTGGGTTACAGTGTGGGCCTCTTCAGTGGTAGAGCTGTGTCCACTTGCTCTGGAGGATAGACATTTTGTGAAATGGAGAGCATGGTTATTGTTGGAAGTGTGATATTTACCTCCAAATCTTGTGACACAGTCAGTGCAATCTAGAAGGAGAAATTTAATAGGTAGAATATTGACCACCAGGCTCCCTCAACAATTTTATCACTCAAATTACTGATCTCACCGCTAACGCAGCCGTGACCTCATCTAACCTCACTCTGCTTGGGGATTTTAATATCCATTCAGATGACCCCCAGGATACGGCAGCTAATAACTTGCGGGCCAACATGCAAGCGTTAGACCTCTGCCAGAGAGGCCATCAGGCGACCCATAAGAAGGGACATCTTCTCGATCACATATACAGTAATATCAACCTTAATGTAGAGTCAACTGTTCCTCTGCCTTGGACCGATCATTTTTTGATACCGTTCACCTGGCTTTCTAACTCTTGTCTCCCTCCTGAAGCCTCTATAAAGTACATGGGCAGGAAATGGTCCTCACTTCCCCTCACCGATTGGACAACGGCCCTTACTCAAGACCCCCCGAGAAAGGCCTTGAACCCTGCCTCAGCTTCTAGCAACTTTGATCACTGGATCTCCAGCACTTTAGACCAAGTTCTTCCCAAACGCCCTTGTAATCTCATCAGAAGACCTAAAGTTGCACCCTGGTACACTCCCGCTCTGAGGTTATTAAAGCTTAACTGCCGCAAACTAGAGAGAGCGTGGAGGAAGGACCATTCTCAGTCTAGGAAAGACGAATACAGGTCCGCAATGAGGCTCTATAAATCAGAGATTAAAATGGCGCAAACCTCCTTCTATGAAGGTAAAATTAGTGCTGCAGCAAATGCGCCTAGAGAAATCTTTAGGATAGCTAAGTCCCTCATTTCAGCTCCGGCTGAGCGTCTTCTGTTGAAGGGGCACAAGACCGCTGTAATGAGCTAGCTGCCTTTTTTCCAAGAAAATCTCGACCATATATTCATCTTTTAGTAATCCTACAGTAAATACCCCCTCCGTCCCTTCTAGGCCAGCTGACTCCTCGGTTCCCTGCAAACTGGACACAATTCCACTTCTTGATGCCGCCAGCCTGGATAGATTAATCTCCAAAGTTTCTTCTGGCTCCCCCAATGACCCGGCACCCCCCCGGATCCTTGTCAAGGCACTGGACATTATTCGTCCTGTGATCCTGGAAGCTTTAAACACCTCCATTGTGTCCAGGTCGGTCCCACTCGCTTGGAAGTGTGCCATGGTGAGGGCGCTTCTCAAGAAACCCTCCCTGAACCAGAACAACCTGTCCAACTACCGCCCCATTTCGTTGCTTCCCTGGTTGAGTAAACTGCTGGAGAGGCACACCAACAATATCTTAACAGACTATCTGGAATCCAACTGTCTGTTGCGTGCCTCCCAGACAGGTTTTCGCCCTCAACATGGCACAGAAACTGCCATGTTGGCGGTCACAGAGGAAGCAAGAACGACTTTGGATCGGGGAGGAAAGGTGGCCATTATCCTGTTAGACCTTAGTGCCGCGTTCGACACGGTGAACCATGCCACGCTAGTATACCGACTGGCGGGCATGGGCGTGTCGGGCGCAGCTCTGGACTGGCTCACTTCCTTTTTGAGTGAGCGCTTTTTCCGGGTCTTTAAGGGTGAGACAGTCTCTCCTAAACATCCTCTCAGGTGTGGGGTCCCTCAGGGCTCCTCCCTGAGCCCGACCCTCTTTAACGCCTACATGGAACATCTGGACAGGATAGCCCATCCCTTTGGTGTGCGTATAGTCACCTACGTGGATGATACGCAGCTGGTGGTCTCGTTAGACCACGCAGATGGATCATCCAACACCTTAGGCCCCTGTCTAGAGGCTGTTGCCAGTTGGATGCAAGCTTCCTGTCTAAAGCTTAACGGGGAGAAGACAGACATCATTCTCCTTGGAAATCCCTCCCCGTCTGCTCTTGCACCCGTCTGGCCACCATGTCTTGGCGCTCCTCCTGCGCCCAAGTCTCAGATAAAGAGCCTCGGGATCTGGCTTGACACTGCCCTTGATTTCTCTGTCCAGGCTACTAAGACTGCTGCCACTTGCTTCGGACTAATGAGGATGCTCCGGCGGGTACTCCCTTTGCTCCCTTTCCAGGCGAGGAGGATCATGGTCCAGGCCCTCATTCTCTCTCGCCTGGATTACGGGAACGCTCTCTACCTGGGAGCACCGGCTTCGGTCCTTCAGAGGCTCCAGGTCACACAAAACAGTGCGGCCCGCCTATTGTTCAATCTGTCCCGTTGGCAGTCGGCGAGGAAGGCTCTGAAGGACCTTCATTGGCTCCCAATGGCAGCCAGAGTGCAGTTCAAAGCTCTGTGCATCATGCACAAATCCTTCCACCGTGTAGGCCCAGCGATTCTGCACCCTCTGGTTACGCCTTATGTTCCAACATGCCCCCTTCGGTCTGGTACCCTGCAGCTGGCCACCTCCTCTAAAATTAACAAAGCCCGTTGGGGTGGCCGCTCTTTTTCCCATTCGGCGACCAGACTCTGGAATGCCCTCCCCTTTGCCATCCGGGGTAACAGCAACCTCCTCTCGTTCAGAAAGGCCCTAAAAACGCATTTGTTTGCTAAATCTCTCTGATCTGCCCCGAGCCTGCGCTAAAACCATTTTATCTTCAAGCGCTGCGAGGCCCCAGGGCGGTTATGCGCTATACAAATGCAATTTTTCATTTCATTTCAATTTTTCATTTCATTGATTGAGTCCAGTGGTAATTCACGTTAATCGCATATTTTCACATTTCAATCACATGAACTTCTGATACATTGCTCATAGCATGTCCTGAGTTGTAGCCAGTTAGATTAGTAAGCATATATAAAATCTATCAACCATTCAATCCAAAACAGTGGAGATATGCCAAGTGAATGTAACCAGTCCAAGGCCCAGCTGGGTACAAAACAGTAGATGACACAACTTGATTGTGTCTTTGCCATTAGTAATCATGTGAGCAGTGCAGAGTCACTGGGTCACAGTGTCACCTGCCACTTAAAATATATTGATATGGGTTTATGGCTTTCTAAGTTGGGCAATCACATTAGTTTTGGGGTCACTCATGCTATGAATTGTTTCAGTTTATGAGACCATGGCAACATACAGGACAGTATAATAACCTGTCTCTGAGGTGAGCATTGGATGTAGATTGTTCCGTCCTTGAGAATTCAAGATCAGTTGTTATTTGTGAGATATGTGATAACCTGCAAAAGCACATTTTAATCTTGAAACAGGTCATCACGATAGTTGTAGTAATTTCTAAACCAACTTGTCTACACTATCTATATGGTTAGTGTGATGTATCTGTTGACAAAATGCTTTTGATATTGGCCATACCATTAAATTGGGGCAGATAAGTTGTATCAGGGGATATTAGGTTTTATACAACACTTACAGACATCATTCCATCATGTGCCATGATGTGGAGATTGATTAAACAAACCCTATATGTGACACTAAACATTCACACAGATATTTTCACATCTCTGATGCTGATACTTTGCTGATTGGACTTAGGGAAATATGTGGAAACCACATTGTTAAGAGCTGCTCTGTGAACAAACAGGCGATTTAGGTTTCATGTGAAATTGTAAAGTATCACTTACCGGACTCTGCTCCTCCAGGTATTTCATGCAAGACTTCAGTGTGTAGGATGTGCAAGACTTTTGCCTTCCGCGGGAAAAATGCATGGCTATGCTGGGAGGATCATCACCAGTTCTCTGAGGCTCCAGGTGTTGCTTGGAGGCCAGGTTATGCACCTTCAATCTCCGGTTGTTCCATCTCCTCCTAACTTACCCCCTTTGTGCATGGTATGGTAGATACAGCATTCACTTTGCAGATTATTCTGGCCCACATTTCCTTTCCTGAGTGATAGTAGTATTTTGGACTTGGGCTCCAATGCGATGCAGCTCTACTCTAATGACTTCATCCACCATGACTGACAACTCTTGCTCGGAAAACCTTGGATTTTTGTGTCAGAGTATTATCAAAAAATGAAGGAACAAATAGCACAACAGATAATTACACCCAAGAGAAAAAGTAAAAGAGAAGGAAAAATGTATGGAGAGTGACAAGTTTTGGAATCAAAATTGCCTGCCTTCTCTTGAGGGATAAAAGTTAGATTTCCCCTACCCGAGGAGTATCTGACATATACATTGTGTTAGCATGATGTATCTATATATCCTCTTATGCTTAATATGCAAATTGCATAACCTCTATCTGCTTTAGCTAGTAGGAAAAGGTTTATTCTCTCAGTTTGTTCTATACTAATAGAGTAGGCAGAGAACCATAAAGACGCCATCTTTGCCCTGCCTGTGTCAGACACGAGCTGTGATCAAGTGCTACTCTCCAGTAGTTGTCTGGTACCAGTTCATTTGAGTTACTGAGAGCAGGTGAAAGTAAACTGTTCTCCCTCTGTCCTAGGACTCAAGTTCGCATCTGGTTTTGGGTGCGATAAGCGCATTCCAGGAGGCGCCGTGCCTACTCTCCCGGGCACCAGGATGGAAGGGAGTCACTCTTCCTGACCTCCCCAGTAATAATTTAGCAAGGCTTTGAACCAATCATGTGTGCCATATATGGTCCTTCCTCGGGGTCCAAGAGCCAAATGGCGTTTTTCCATTTACAGTGACTTCATGTGTTGAACTGAAAGTATATATGTGCAGTTTTGAATGTAAGCCAGCAGTCTTCTCCGCCCACCTGATGGGTGAGGGTTGGAGAGGCTCCTCTATAGAGTGTTTTTGATTAATAAACAATTGAACTTTCTTCACTGCCAACTGACTGGTTATTTGGTAATGGTATTGGGCTATTGGTAGGTATAGCTCTTTTTGTTATTTTTTATGGTATGTCACTCTGACTCGGATTTGCCTCCCAAAAACACTGGAGCTTTGGAGTGACAAAGGATCATGGTCTAAAAATGGGGGTGCTTTATAGTGTGCTATGCAGCTGCCTCCAATTGGCCAATGAATACCAGGTATGTTGTATGTATTGCCACCCAATAACCTCTTTTTGGTTGCTTTGATAAGCACAAACCGTGATGGTTTCCCGCCGTCGGAAACCGCCACAAGGGGCCCACCAGTACTAACTAATTTTCATAACTTGCTTGATGGCAATACATCGCCCTGACGGATTTGGGTACTAATCTCCAGTATTGCAGTTTGTTGCACTGCTGGCAGGGAGCACTGTATTGTGGCGGTCTGCCGCTCAACCTCCATGCATAATTTTAGTGTCGGTGGAATGCTGCCAACTCGGCAGTATGGGAAGGCATTCCTTAATTGCGACTCGCAATTTGCGACTCGCAATTAAGGAATGTTTAGGAATCGCTATTTTTATAGCAATCCCTACATGCATAGGCTTTTGCGATTCCTTAATAATCGCAATTAAGGAATCGCAAAGGCCTACCTTGATGCATGTGCCAGCTAGTGTTTTAAAAAAAACTGATTTTAACCATGTTCAAAATGTCGCCCTATCTTAAAGTTGTTTTAAATATTAGGCATACGTTTGTCCTGACCTGCTTAAGATTGCACATTCTCCATCGCTTAATCGGTTTTACAATAATGAATGATTGGTCGACTAACCATAACTGTCCTTGCGATTGTGTGATGGCCAAGAACATCATGCATTGGTTCTTTTCTGAAAATGTTATTGTCATTTGAGAAAGCGCTGTATTTTAACAGTTACAAAACTGTCTAATTGTACACAATGTCTCCCTGAATATTTGTATTTGCAATCATTGCCTCTTATGGAGATCTGTTGCGGTAGGTCATCTTTTCTTTGGGCCGTCTTTTACGCTAGAAAAAAAATGTCTCTTGCTCTCGCTTAGTACTGGAACAAAGCGTATAAACCATCTGTGGATTTATGGTAGGTGACTCATGCTTTTAACAAGAAACTTTTAATGAATGGCTGATTTATCTTACCTTTATGTTTTTATAATTAAAATTGAATAATGCACTTTTGAAATGGATCGTATTAGAGTACATGGCGGACCCTATTTGAGGTTTTTGTTCTCCACTTTTCCACTAGTTCCGTTTAATCTTGGCCAACTGTGACATTAAGAACTGTGATTATGGTCCTTTTTAATATTGACGTATGAAGAAATGGGTAACTTAATTACACTAATGTGAACTTATTTTTATATATTTTTAATAGACCGAATATAGATTTTGAATGAATGACCCCTTATTCTGAACCCCAATGTGACAAATCACCCCAAACTTACAGGATAGCAGCTGAAGTGAGCGGCAAAGTAGTTTTGAAGATTTCATGAAGATTCGTCAAACACCAAAATTATTAGCAAAACAGAAAAAATCTTTCTCTATGGAAACTAGATACTAACCATAACTACTTACTGGCAACTGATAGAGGTCTGACTGGTGATTTAATGCCTTGAGCTTTCTTATTTGGTTTATGCTGTATTGATGTTCCAAAAACCCTAAACCAGTCCCTGAGTTTAGCACTGATTGCTCAACCTATCTACCCATGGACAGTTAAGTTTACAAATAGAGTGGCTTGGGGGAAGTGGCCGGGCAAGATGGCCTTATTGACGTAATTCGTCTTGGCAGCCGGTCCACGCTTGAGTCTCGGACGCCTAATTGCCACAGAGCACCACTGCAGCTGCCTCTGAGGCCACCTCATGAGAGCCCCAAGATCAGCGCATGTAAGGAGGCCCTGATCTTCATGCACGCTCACCCCTATGGGCCACACCGAAGCCCCACCGGATCGGTCTAGGAGCTCATCAAGATGCGACCGCCATCTCCTGGGATGTGGTGGCTCCCGAAGGAAGAGGGGGTGTGCGGGGCTGGCTCTGAGACAGGTCCCCACTCACTTTGGCCAAAAGCCTGCACTGGTCGATGCTGGTGAAGTGGTGTACCTACAGGGGAGAAAACGGACCCTAAAGAGAACACGCCTCAGCTGGCCCCATCGCTCAAGGCTGAAACACTGGAGCGCTCAGGTGTGTTGAAAGCTTGGGGAATGAAGGTATAACGAAGCAACAAAGAATTAAGGCAAGGCAGACAAGCAAGACTTTACCTTGGTTCCGTAATTTGGAGATGCCTGCCGATCTTCGGGGCCCACACACACCCCATGCCTGATCTCAAGATGGTGGCTGAGACGATACAAGGCATCAACGCGGGAATGGTATCATGCACTGATTGAAACCTGATCACATTACCCACTCCGGGGACATGTTGAAGAAAGGTAAGCCACTACAACTGCAAAGCGCTGTACAACCAAAGGGAACTGACACTTTTATGGGGTTGGGACTATTTACTGACAATGAGCACTATTGAGAGGCAGTGGGGACCCACGCAATCTTGAGAGACACAGACCAATTAGGAGAACGGCCCGGTCACCGCGCTCTCCCCAGGGCCTAGACGGGCCGCTAAGTTGGGAATGGAAACAGGGCTAGACTAGCAAAACAAAGACCCTCCCCCACTAATGTGAAGAGCTACTAGCAGAGACGGATTCAGATCGGCTAACAGGCAAGAATATACCCAACGTCCCTAGGCTGTTGGGGTTGAGAGATCGAGGGGAGCGGCTGGCAGCCAAACGCCTGCAGAGCGGCCTATCATCGATAAGACTGATGACACAGCCCTAAGAGACCAGAAGCTTACAAGGAGCGCGACAGATGATGTTCATTGTTAGCCACCAACCACTTGCAAGTGAGGAGCACAGTAGCGACTAACATTGCAATAAACAGCTTTCCTTGCCATAGCAGTGGGGGTCCCACTAGCCCTGCCTTGATGCCACTAAAGAAGGCGCTGAACAAAGCATCAAATAAAGTCTCCAACTTCTTTCCACCAGCGGACAAACGCCTGCCATCAGACCGCGATGAGGGTGCGGACTCCATGGCCCTTACAAAAGATGACCTCATGGCTTCCTTACGTGATTTTAAAACGGAACTCCAGATGGAGTTGAGCCAGGACATTAGGGCCTCTATTGATCAACTGAAGTTCGATCTCAACGCATGAATGGCCACCCTCCAACAAGATGTAGGTTCGGTGGGCACCAGAGTGGTAGACCTGGAAGCACAAACTCAGGAAGTCGACAAACGCACCTCAGAAATGCAGGATGAAATGCACGCCATCCAAGATCAGCTACGCAAGACCCAATTAAAAGGTGAAGATCTAGAAAACAGGGCAGGGAGGGCTAACCTACGAATATGCGCCCTGGAGGAAGGGGCAGAAGGGTCGAACCTTGAAGCTTTCCTCAAGGGCTTTTCGCAGAGATCATACGTCCGCAGACACTCAAGATCAAGTTGGAAAGGGTGTACTGAATACGAGGTCCAAATACCTAAATTATAATCCCACAGGACTACAATTTCTAGTGCAGCAGGATAGATAGCCCTGAAATAGAGCCACCAGTGGTCTGAACGCCAAAGCCCGACCCTGGGACTACAACAAACAGGGCCAGAATTGCCAGACTGGCTAAGCTGTTTAGGCGATTAAAGCTCCACAAATCATTCAGGAGGGGCGTAGACGGGGACCTTGGTCGCAACGTCCCCCCAACACGGTTACTAAACCCACTGTTGGAGAACTGTCATCAATCCGACACTTGTTGCTGTGGTTAATGTTGTATTTTATTGTTTTCAGTTTGTCGGGAGGGGGAGGGTTTTTGGAACGGTGGCGGCATATTAAATGTATTTCTCGAAGATATGTTTTGATCAAGATGTATTTCATATGACAGGCACAACTAGGGAGCCTGCTTCTCACAGCTTTTAATGCTGGATACATTGGTTCGGTGCACAGGTACAGGAGGGTGAAGGGGAGGTTAACCCTGGACAGATGATACTCTCTATAGGCTCCTCGAATGTGAAAGGGCTCAATTCACCCCAAAAACTACAAAAAGTCTGGAAATATCTTATGGACCATCATTTTGATATAGTGGCTCTTCAGGAGACACACCTTTCTAGAGCAGAGGAAACCCAGTTTCGCCACATATAATATCCGCTGATTTATAGGTACTCCGCACTCACTAAACATCGGGGGGTTGCACTCCTTTTTCATAAATCTGCAAAATTCCACCCTGTCGGTACCTGAACGGACAAGGAGGGATGGTTAGTTCTGGTTAAGGGCACCCTGAAGGGTAAACTCTGCATGCTCAGTACAGCAATGGCACCTAATACGGGGCAGGCAGCCTTTTTATATACACTTATAGGGAAAGTACATGATTTTGCAGAGGGGCCAACAATCTTGCTGGGGGATTTCAACTTGACTTGGCATGCTGATACAGATAGCACCCACCCTCACAGACTAGAAAATAGTTCTTTCTCTACAGATGTTAAACAAAAAATACACAACATGGGCCTTAGAGATGTCTGGCATACCCTATATCCTCAGACACAAGACTATAATTTTTATTGTCACGTACACCGCACTTACTCCAGTCTCGACTATGTTTTCATTAACCAGAATGTATTGGGAACCCTCCGGGAGGCCAAAGATTTTCCCTTTCTCCGTGTAGGAACACTGTCTTGTTTTGATCTGTCTGATGTGGAGTGGCATTGCGTCCACAACACCCAAATTGTATTTTCTGGCGTCCCTCACAAGTGCCATGAATGCACCCGAAGATACATCGGTATTCAATAATTGGGATGCTTTTAAAGTGGTTTTACGAGTGAAATGCATAGCACTTAACTCCACCCTGAATAAGGAAAGGACTAAATAGAGAGAGGACCTAGAGGCTGAATTGGAACTAGCCGAAACTAATCGTAAAAACAACCTCACTAGGGGTCCTCTACGCATACTTACCACCCTACGGGTAAAGCTTAGGGCCATTTATAATAACAGGGCAGAGCTCAAACTCCTGAAACTGCGTCAACTCTCCTACTCCCAGTGGAATAAGATAGGTAAACATTTAGCTAGACAGTTGAAGGAAAAGCGGGAAAAGGAAAACATAGGAGGTATACAGGATGGGAAGGGGGTTGACCCACAAAGACACAGAAAAGGCCGATATCTTTGGATCATTCTACAATACCCCATACACCGGGGAGCCATGAGACACTGACATTCAGCATAGCTATTTCCAGACTCTACAGTTCCCTTGAGTTTCGCAGGAGTGTAATGATAAACTTACAGCCCCTATAACTTCAGAAGAAGTAGGCATAGTCATAAAATCTCTTAAACTCCATAAAGCCCCAGGCCACGACGGGTTTACGGCCCAATTTTATAAAACCTATGCCCCAGATCTTATACCCCTTCTCAGCCACCTGTTTAACAAAATGGCTGAGGAAGGAGAAGTCACCCACTCGATGGCGGAGGAATTGGTTACGGTCATCCTCAAACTGGCGAAGAATCCTAAGCTGTGTGCCTCATACCATCCCATCCCCCTTTTAAATTTAGATGCAAAGCTTTACTCTGCTATTTTGGCTGCCTGGATGAATGACCTTATGCCAGACCAAATTTACCCTGATCAATCCAGATTCATTAGAGGCCGTCAGACCCATGACAACACCCGAGGTATAGTACATCTCATTGAGAAAGCCACCAAGCGGAAGATTCTAGCAGTGCTTGTCAGGTTAGATGCTGAGAAGGCTTATGACAGGGTGGATTGGTCATTCCTTTTTATCACGCTCACATAAATTGGCTTTGCAGATATATTAATTACTATGATTAGAGTCAACTATGTACAATCTCGCTCTAGAGTGTAGGTGAACGGGATACTGTCAGCTCCCTTCTCCCTTACTAGAGGCACCCATCAGGGGTACCCGTTGTCACCCCTACTAATTGCCCTAGCATTTAGCCATTGGTGATGTCCATTTGGGCGGCCACAGAGATTACGGTAATCCTTTTTGGTGGTGATACCCAAGAAATATCAATCTTTGCTGACGATATTCTTTTGTCTCTCACCAACCCATCTAACTCTCTCCCTATACTCATGTGCACAGTTCAAACCAGTAGCAGGTTTTAAGGTCAACTTAGATAAATCATATATACTTAATCTCACAGTCACAGAGGAAGAGGTCAGGGAGTTACAGACGCACACTTTACTCCAGTGGACCTCTTGTTCTCTCCAGTATCTGGGGGTTCAGGTGACATCACGTGTGAAAGGGCTTTACAAGGCTAACTTCCCACCCTCTCTTTGCCGGCTCCAAACTGATCTTACACACTGGAAGCTTCTTTTTATATCTTGGCTTGGCTATATACATGCAGTCAAAATGACAGTGCTCCCTAAACTCCTGTACCTTTTCTAGACATTACCCATAAAACTTGACAAGGAATTCCTTCCTAAAGTTAGGTTCATGATTCTACAGTTTATATGGCAAGGAGGGCAGGCACGCTTTTCCTTTTCGATATCGAGGCAACCAAGGACAGAGGAGTGGGCCTCCCAGACTTCGGCCTATATTATAAAGCTGCTCAACTGAGGATAATGATGGAATGGTCCAAGATGAAGTCAATGAAACACTGG
Source organism: Lissotriton vulgaris (assembly GCF_964263255.1). Taxonomy (NCBI): domain Eukaryota; kingdom Metazoa; phylum Chordata; class Amphibia; order Caudata; family Salamandridae; genus Lissotriton; species Lissotriton vulgaris. Next base: position 1,230,099,276 of record NC_141685.1, read on the forward strand.
ATCCATATGGACAGAACCATTGCAGGGAGAACAATCTGTTGCCTCATATGGAGTACCAAGAGGGAGAGACCTGAGAACGCTTATATTAGCACTCCCACTCGCACTACCTTGAAAGTATGGGACTCCATATCTGGGAACGAACAATGGACCACATTCCCTCCATCTATACATTCCTCCACTTCAATCAGCCTTCCCCGGGCTCTTCATGAGGAACCTTTCAATCCCTGGAGAGAGGGTGCATGCCTGGCACTGACACATTTATTCCATAAATCTGAGACTCCTACTTTCGATAATTGTAAATGGGACTATGGCTTGAAGCCTGCTGAACATTTTCATTATATCCAACTGATGCACTGGGCCCTCACACCCCACATTCACGAAGCAGCTGCATGCCCGCTCATGAAGTTTGAAACCTGTGTACAAAATGTAGGCTCTATGAAAGGGTTGATTTTATTCCTATACAAAAACCTGCTTACTTCTACACACTCTCCAAGACCCTGATACATGACAATGTGGTTGGGAATACTACAACGTGATATTCCTGACAGGGAATTGACTGGGTTGTGGTCAGACATTACGAAATATAACTACTCTATAGAACTCCGGGAAGCTCATCTCAAAACAATGATGGACTGGCACCTGTACCCCGCTAAGCTTAAAAGGATATTCCCGAACACATCTGATAAATGCTGCAGAGGATGTGGGCTATTGAGTGACTTTCAGCACATTTAGTGGGACTTCCCCGCTATACGACCATTCTGGGAGGAAATTCTCACACAAATTAAAGACATGATGGGTTACCCCATACCGACTACTATGGCAGCAATTCTCCTAGGCCACCATGATTCATCTCTTGTACATCAAACCAAGGCGGAAAAGGCCATTATGTGGATATGGATAGGGGCGGAAAAAGTAGAGATAGCGGCAGCATTGAAGAGGAAGGAGGCCCCTGCTATCTCATTGTGGCATTCCAGGCTTTGGAAATTATTATGTCTCGAAAGGATTTCAGACATTTTTTGGGACATCTATAAAATGTTTGATTACAGGTGAGGCCTGCTGGTTGCCTTTTTTACACTGGGATTACCACTGGCAGTCTGTCCTAGAGGCATGTATCTCTAGAGGTATGCATCTCTTTCAATTTTAAACTACCTTTGCATGACTAGACCTTGCAACACTCTGATAATATGTAGCCGCCACCATTATTATATTGGTAGGGAGGGGGGTGGGAAATAGTTATTTACCTTCTGGGGTTTCTGTTTGTTGTTTTTTTTTTCTTTTAGAGGACACCGTCCCAGTTGGAAGGTTTAGAGTTAAAACCTGTTACAAAAGAAAGCTGGGCTGAGTGTATATTTCTTAAGGTAGGCATATTCTGCGCCTTTACAATACCGAAATCTGTACTTGTTGTTTAAGGTTTTTATGGGAAAAAGGCTTGGATGTGTGCCTTGTACCATACATCAACCCTGGACTCTTATTAATGCTATACTTTGTAAGCTTATTTTGATATCTCTTTTGTGATCTTGTATTTCAGTCTATGTCAGAACGCTAATAAACATATGTTTGACAAAAATAAAGTGGCTTTGGCATCTATCTGGAGAGCAGTAGAACCTAAGGCACTGACACATCAGTGGTAAACAATGGGGGGCATATTTATGAGCCCCTTTTGCCACAGTAGAGTCTCTTTTTGTGACTCTCTAGCGGTGCCGCCCACAAAAGCATATATATGAGGTCAACCTAAGCCACTTTGTATAGCTTTGAATGGGCTCACAGATATTGAGTAAGTCAAGGCAGAACAAATCAATGTGTTGCCTTAATCTGCGCTAGGGAGGCGTTCCATGGGCATTACAGTGGGTGCTCCCAACCAACACCCATGGATTTTGATGCTTCCCCAGATTGACAAAACCATGTAAACCTGGGGATGCGCCAAAACGTTTACGGCTCCCCAGGGAAGGCACAACAAGGAAAAGTAACTTTATTTCTACTCATTTTTTCCTCGTGTTTTCCTCTTGTCACATGTGCTGCATTCTGCAGCACACATAGAAAGAGGAAAAATCCTCTAAGGATTCCTGTACAAAAACAATCCTGCCAATAACACAGGTATGATTGCACCGTGGTGCAAAAGTTCCTGTGATGGCACTTGGCTACCGCAATGGTGCCAGTGGAGGGAGAAAGGACAGAAATGCACTGTGTATGATAAATACAGTGTATTCTTGCCCTTTCTCATTGATGTGGGGCAGAGGGATCACTGACATAATATCGAATACAAAAATATAGACTTACCAAAATATCGTTGACAAAATATAGAATGCAAAAATATCTAATTCCTATCTACAAACTGGTAAGTACAAAAATATCGAATCAAAAATATCGTCGTAAAATATATAGTCAAAATATCAATTTTTTAAATGTCTTAAAAGCAATTTAAAATGAATGAAATAATAAATATATTTTACTGAAACATACTTAAAAATACTCAAATAACCTTAAAATTAATAAATAATCAATTTAAGTTAAAAAATACAGTTTTATTTTTTAATACATATATATATATATTAACGTAATATCAATAACAAATATACAATATTTTTACTGTAAGATAGCGGGAGGGTAAAATTTACTATTACCATTCCAGTGAATGCAACAGTAGGGAAAGCTTTGGATAGTGTAGTGGTAAACATTACTATTCCCACTCCAGTGAGTGCAACAGTAGGGATAGCGTTGGATAGCGTAGGGTTAAAATTACTATTCCCACTACAGAGAGTGCAACAGTAGGGAAAGCGTTGGATAGGGTAGGGGTAAAAATTACTATTCCCACTTCAGAGAGTGCAACAGTAGGGAAAGCGTTGGATAGCGTAGGGGTAAAAAATACTATTCCCACTCCATTAAGTTTAACAGTAGGGAAAGTAATGATGTAATATATTAATAAAAATAAATTAAATATCAATACCAATAAAACATTAATTAAAATTAATTACCAATTTAATATTTTATAATAATTCATTAATTAGAAATACAGATAAATATTACTTATTAAAAATAAATTACATATTCATAATTAATTACCAACAAGTTAATTGTCAATAACAAAAAATGTATTTTATTTTATTTAAAGAGTTTTTTATAGCGCTGGCTATACCCGAAGGTATCAGAGCGCTTTACATGAGCATCAACAATGTAAAAGAAAAAGATCAACAATTACACAATACATCAAAAAATAGTCAATATATTGGGAGGGGGCAGGGAAGGTGAGAAAGAGAGGATAAGAGAAGAGACAACAACGAGAGATGAAAGGAAGTCTGTCTAAAGACCAACTGGGTAGGTGACGACCAAGGAGAGAATCCACGGCCCATCTCCCCTATAGCTAAAACAGGTAGCTCCATTGGGCATCAGAAGATTTGTTCAGTCTCAGTACATTGAGAGAGGAGAGAAGGAGAGACATAAATAGAGGGAGTATGCGGAAAGAGACGACAGGAGAGTCGAAAGTAAGTAAGTCTAAGGACCGACTGGGTAGGTGACATCCAAGAAGGGAATCCCCGGCCTGTCTCCTCTATAGCTAAACCAGGTAGCTCCATCGGGTATCAGACAAACTAGGTAGATCTCAATTGATCTGGGAAACTTCACAGATAAACAGGGTGGGGACTAAGGGCCAGGACAGGTGGAGGCTCACCTCATCAATAATAATAAAAAAATTAATACCAATTAATAATTAACAGTAAATTAAATATCAATACACAAAAAGTATTTTTAATATGTAATTAATTACAATTACATTACTTCCCTCCCTATTCCCCTATAAACCAACAACCCACTACAGAAATTAAATTAATAAAATATTCATAATTATAAAATAATTAATTAATAAAAATTAATTACCAATTAATAAAAATTATTTACCAATTAAAAATTAATTAACAATAAATTAAAAATCAATACCAATAAATACAAACTACATTATTTACTTAATTACAATTAAATTACTTCGAACCCTATTCCCCTATAAACCCACAACCCGCTACAGAAAATACATTAATAAAATTAACATAATTATCAATTAACCAAATAATAAAAATGAATTACCAATTAATAAAAAGTAATTAACAATTCAAAATTAATTAACAAATTCAAAATGAATACCAATAAATAAATAAAAATATTTAATTAATTACAATTACATTACTTCCCACCCTATTCTCCTAAAAACCCACAACCCGCTACAGAACTACAAAGCAAAATTAAATTAAAAATAAATAATAATTGCTTAAAAATAATATTTCATTTAATATAATTAAATTACTTCCCACCCTATTCCCCAATGAACCCACAACCCGCTATAGAATTAAATTATGCAAAAATTAAATAACATAAAATTAATTACTTAAAATAAATTAAACATACATTATAAAAATAATTTACACTTTTCAACATATACTATCATAGAAAAAACGTTAAAAAATTTGATATTATTAAAAATTCGATATATTTTAATGCCTATATTATATACTTCGATATTTTAAGCTTCGATATTTCGACAATCGATATTATATTACGTACATTCAATTTGATATTTGTAACCACTAAATTGTGTCCATTCGATATATTATCCATTCTATATTTTTACTTCGATATTATGTCCATTCTATATTTTTACTTCGATATTATGACTAGTTACCAGGGCAGAGCAGCAAGATAGCTGACTGCACTGCCATACGCCAAAACCCCATAAATGAGGCCCTAGGGCTCTGCATGGATATGGTCAAGAAACCATTGACTGCCCTCACAAATTAAGAAAACATCTCTCAGATTTCAAATGTTTTGTCAGTCCAAAACAAGCAGGGTAATTTGTAGGGAAATCCTTTGTTTTCCTACACTCGCCCCATTCTTACTATTTGCCTTTTTCCTCAGTATGTTGTGTATTTACGTTATGGAGTAGCTGATTGCTAATACAATCCCCATCTGCATGTTCCAAAAGATAAGTTCAATTATTGTATGCAGAAATGAAAGAAAGGTTTTGCTGCGTGCATTTGAAAATATAATTTTCTTAAAATCCTGTGTTTTTTCCAGAAGTTAAAAGTGCCTTTTATGAAAATTTAACATGGATACAAATACTCCTATTCACCAACCTCTGATGGGAACATGATAATACAAACTTCAACTGTGCAGGACATAGGTTTTTCAGTACACAAAAATGCACTGGGAGCATTCGATTTTGATTGCCTTTGGTATTTATTTGTCTATTAAATTGTCAAATACATTCTGCCTCAACCTTAGCCTAAGGGGCACATTTAAAACACCCCTGCACCACCAGAATATCACTTTTAAGGATGCTCTGCTGGCACACATTGCAGTGCCATCAGTACAAGGACACGTAATGCCGCCCCTCGTGGTTTTTCATGGCCTTGTAGATATGGTGTGAGGCAGCACAGCTGTATTTATTAGCAAGCACCCCATCCAAGGATCTTGTAAGCTCCAGGTCTAGCAGCAACTGACACCTTGGAGCATATAACCTGACATCACAGGCTGGAACACTAATCCATTTTACATTTCTTCATAGAATACAACACATGAGCTATAATACAGATCAGTGCCAGATACCACACAGTGCAAGTCGATGCGCTGCCTCACACTGCGATAGGGAAGCATGCCATTGGTCTTACGGTGGGTGTTGCCACATAACTCCCATGGCTTTTGTTACAGTCCCAAATTTACAATGTTCTGTAAACCTGGAAAGCGTCAAACGCCTACCCCTCCCATGTGAGGTATATGGGTGGTGCAACAAGAAGAAATAACTTTATTTCTCATTGTTTTTCCCTCTTTGTATGAGGAAATTGACCCCATTGACTATTTTTGTGCAGGAATGTATTCCCAAAATGCAGACACACTTGCACAATCCTGCAAGGGTGCCTGCATTGGCAAATGGCATCCAATGCAGGTAATGAGGACAGGAATGTGCCATGTCTGATAGAAACAGTGCATTCCTGTCCCTTTCTTTTGCCTTAGGGCAGCACAGCAGGCAGTAGTGTGGTGCTGCCATATGGCAAAATGTTGTAAATGAGGCTCTCAGTATTTACCAAATGTCCATCAACATTCCTGGTCTTGGGGACAGAATAAGCCAGCTTCCTGACTTCAACAGCCAGGCCAAACATAGGAGTCAGGAAGGCTGCACACTTGCTTTAACGGTGTCAGGCAATGTGTGCATGTGAATTCCAATGCCAGAATCAAGGTTCCTTGGTGAATGGGAACATTCTCAGTACTGTATAGTCAAGCACTGCATGAGTGAAAGCATGAAGAGGAGCTACAAGGTACAGCTTTTCTTTGAGCCTGCTTAAAAATAACTAAGCTAGCCTTGACAGTGGCTAGAGGGAGCTTGCAGCAGGCTGCTGCTTTTTTGATGGGAAGGTCAATCTGGGATAGCTTGTGACAGAAAACCTAGTCTGTTAACAGCAACTGAATCACTTTGCTGAGAATGTATTTTTGTTTTAGTCACTGAGTGATCTTTGCTAATCATAGACTAGTCTTATCCTCCTTTCATCTCCCCTTCTAAGCTCACTATCGGAAAGAAGTTCAGTGGATGCATAGAATACAAGTAAACATTCCAGCTTATTCCTAGATGACTTACTCCACCCCACGGAGGACTGATGAGTGTTAGACTTGGCACCATTGGCGTGGGTCTCCCTTCCATGTTTTGCTGTTGCCTCTTACGTTTTTGCTGGTTTTAGATGCTTTTGGGCACAGTGCCACTGCTGTTCAGTGCCATAGTGCAAGTGCTCCCTATCCTAAATTGATGTATGGATTAGTGACTCCATTATTGGCTTGTTTGGTTTACTTGTCAGACCCTAGTACAGTGCACTGTGTGTGCTTAGGGCATGCAAATCAAATGCTGCTGGTGGGCTGGCAGCACTGACTGTGCCACAGACCGAAGCAGCTTGTAAAGTGTGTCTCCGGTCTGCCATTGCAGAGCCTGTGTGCAGCCTGGAACTGCCATGTTGACTGGGCAAGTGCACCCACTTGCCAGTCCCTGAACCATCCCTTTTATACATGTTAGTCACTATTGCAAGGCTACCTGTTCCCCATAGGCCAGAATGGGCAGTTTGATTATGACATCTTATAATCCTAACTGAACTAGGTAGAAATTCGAGTTTAGTATGCCTGAACTCAGAATGATAAAATACATCTTTTAGTGAAGTTGCTTTTAACATTCTGTGTTTGAAAATACCACTTTTATAAAGTAGGTATTTTCTTGCACAACTATCCAAGCCTTCCTCTGCTAGGTTGTGTATTCCTTGATTGGAATTAGTGACAGGGGCTGGGGAATACAGGAGAAAGGGTGAGTCAACACAGGGCTGAATAGAGAGATCTGCATGCAGATGGGAGGGAAGAGTTGCACCTGAATAGGGCTGTGCCTTCCCTCCAAAATGCTGGCTCCACCTCCTGTGGTGCGTCTGATGTCCCTGGCCTACACTGTGAAAGGAAAGAAGGAGTCTTGTCAACAAAGTGCTCCAGGACTGACAAGGTCTGATTTGGACTAGGCAAAGGCCTCTCTGCCTTCAGAGAACAAAGGGAAAAGGAGTATAAATATTGGGACCCAGGCCCAAGAACTTTAGATCACTTCTGGGAATCAAGACAAACCTTTGCAGAGGAGAAGAACCAGGAAGCTGAAGGAGGAGACTATGCCTGTGCTGTGTGTTTGAGGTTTGGCCTGCAGTGGTTGCTTCATTGCCAAAGAAAGGAGAAAAGGACTGAGTGTGGTTTTTATCAGCTTGAAGAAGAATCTCCAAGGGCTTGAACTGGAGCTTGTCTCCTGCCTGAAGTCTCAGGGATACAAGACTTCATCAACCAGCTCCCCCCTGAATTCCTTTGCTGGGAATTGCAGTGCCTGCTGTTCTGTTGGGCCTTCTGAGAGACTGTGTGTCGCTGGGAGCTGGAAGCGCGATGCAACGATGAGAAGCCTGTCGCTTCTGCAGCAGCTGTCATCGCATCACTGAAGAAGCGAGCCGCTGCTGCCGCTGTCTTCATCGCATCGCCAAAGCGAGACGCATCACCAGAGATGCAGGACACCACCACAGAGATCACCATTGCATTACCGGAGAAGCGCGTCGCAGGGCCTGTCACGACTCCAAAGATCATCGAGTCGCTGCACGGCCGTCGGGCGTGCACGCATCCCACCAACATTGTTGCATCGTAACCAAGACACCATTTTGTTGCGTTGCACCGGAAAAGAGTATCGCATCGAGGTGCCATCTCGCATCGCACTGGAGAGCAGTAAGAAACCGATGCAACACCTCGCCACACAGTAAGGAAGCAAACATCAACTCCCCTGCACAGCAGTAAGTAACCAAGGCATCCACTTCCCTGCTTGTAAGGAACCGACACATCCCCTTCCCTGCAACCCATTTGTTTTCTTTGCTTTACGCATTGAAGTTACATTGAGGGTAAAGTGTCACATTTACAACTTGAGAGAACCAAGCTATTTTATAACATTTTAGAGTCTATTTTTGAGTACAGTATTGTGGATTTTTGTCATTTGGTCTTGTGTTAAGTCTATATGAAAATACTTATTTTTATAATACAACCTGTGTGGTGTCCATCTGTAGTGTTGTCACTGTAGTACTGTATATTTTCACAAATGCTTTACACAATGCCACTGAGATAAACCTGCCTGCTCGTGCCAAGCTATCAAGGGGGTGAGCAGGGGAGTGTAGCCCCTTACCCTGACTAGACGCAAGGGTGCCTATTTGGTCAAAGGTACCTACCTCTGCCAACTACAGACCCCCAAATCTAACATTAGGGGTCAGCAGTGAGGATTTGGACTTACATTTGTGATTCATGTACAGTGATTGGTGTACACTACTAGTGAGTGCAGACCGTAACGCAACCACATACTTTTTGAGAGTTTTTCCTTGGAACTTCTTTCTATTTTTGATTCTTGAGAACTGCCAGTCTTTTCGACCATGACCAAGTCAGCATCCATAGTATCTGTAGACATTGTATTGGAAGAAGAGAGAATTGATACATACGCTGTGCCTCATCTGAAAGCTTTGTGCAAGAAATGTAAGATCTCTGTGAAAGGCCTCACCAGGAAATAGGAATACCAAAAGGCGCTGAGGCCCTGGGTACAATCTAGGAATGGCAGTGAGCATCCTGAGGAGCCAGTGATAGAGGCAGAGGATTTAAATGGGCAGCTTGAGAGGCCAGTGGGCCCAACCGGGGGGAAAGCACCTTCAGGGGTGGGAAGCAGTGTTTTTTTCAAAGGGATTGTTCCCAGGAGAGCTTGAGGACAGAGCAAAGAAGAGGATGCATACATTGGAGCTAGCTTGGCTCAAAATGGATGGTCAGAAAGACATAGAGAGCAAGGAAATAGAGCTTGGATGGAATTGGAGATGAAGAAGTTAGCCTTAGAGGAAAAGAAAATGCATTCTGAGCATGAGAGAGGATTGAGTGAATGGAAACTCAAGGCCAAAAGTTTAGCGGTTCCTTCCTCTGGTGGTAGCACACCACCAGTGCCTGTAAAAGCAAGAGCCTGCATCCCCAAATATGTAGTTAAAGATTTCCACAAGAATGAGGATATTGGTTAATGGTTTAGGGCTTATGAAGCTACCGGGTCCCTGAGAAGGATTGGGGAGCGGGGTTGTGGGGCTGCTTTGTTAGTGATGGGAGGGACACTTTGTTGGTCTTACCTACAGAGGAGCAGATGTCCTATATCCACATGAAGGGAGTCCTAATGTTGGTTTGACCCCAGAGTTATACAGACAGAGGTTTAGGAATTGTAGAAAACTGGAGTCTACCACATGGGTGGGATAAGTGGATAATTTTGAGGAGCTCTATGATTTGTTTGCATGGGAGCACTTGCAAATAATTGTTGTCCAGAGCTATGCCAGCATCTTATTGATAACAAGCTGACTAACCCTAGGAAGCTTGCTGAGGAGGCGGACCGCTGGGTGAGCACGCATGTCCGGAAGGGTCATGTGGGAGACTTCACCAAAGGTGGGCAGGGTTCCTAGGAGAAGAGTGGGGGGGCAGGAGTAAACAGAGAGAGTTCCAGAAAGGTCCCCAAAGTAATCCCCAAGGGAACCAATGGAAAGGTTCTAGCCTCCCCCTGAGAAGAAGGCAGTGGCCCTGACAAATAAGCCTGTTCACAAGGGGCCCAAGACCTGTTTTAAGTGTGGTCTACTAGGCCACTGCTCTTATGATGCTAGATGTCATTTGTATAAGAAGACAGCACCCATTGGTGCACCACCCCGGCAGTTGGCTAGTGTAGTCCTGGGGTAGGAGATGGGTGCCCAAGGGGGGTCCCGCGGAGACGTCCCTTGTTTCCTCATGAGACTGTGTCGTGGTCCTAAGGACCCAGCGGCACGATAACTCTAAAAAATACAGGCAGTGGGTGACCATCAATGGCAAGAGGGTGGAAGCTCTTAGAGACACAGGAGTCAGTGTGAGAGCTGTCAGTTGTTGGCTGGTGTCTGAAGAACAGATAATCCCCAATACATTTTACCCAGTTGTTGCCGCTGACAACACAGAGAGCCACTGCAAAGTGGCACCGTTTCCCATTGAGTGGGGGGGATGGTCTCAGGGACTCTTCAAGTAGCTGTGAGGCCAGCCAGTCCTATTGAATGTCTGTTGGGTAATGATTTGGAGAGCTCCCCTTGGGCTAAGGTGGAGCGAAGAGCTCATTTAGAGATGTTGGGTTTGCGTGAGTGGGCATGCGTGACCACTCTGTCTATGACAGCCAGTAAGGGTTTTCAAGAGGACCTGGAGCCTGAGAAAATGGCCCAGGTGCCTGCCTTAAAGAGAAGAGGTAGTGGGCACAGAAACCCGGCCCCTGGGATTCCCACGGCCCAGGAGGAGGCAGACTCTGAGGGGGATGCCCTGGAGCCTACAGGGGAAGAGATTGCTGAACTGGGACACCTGCCTGAGCTGACCCATTGGCAGCAGGAAGGAGGTCCCTCCAGGGAAAAGTTATGTGAGCAGCAAAACAAGCGCCCTTCTCTTGTGGGTTTGCAGCAGCAGGCTGGATCACAATGGATCTACTGGGAGAATGGTCTCCTCTATAGTGATCCTAAGGTTGCTGCGCCTGGGTCAGCCTGTGTTTTCTGGTGGTAGCCCAGAGATTCAGAGCCTTCCTATTTGGGCTGGCTCATGATGTGCCTTTAGCAGGACATTTGGGGCAGGACAAGACTTTTGTCAGGTCCATGCCAGGTTCAGTCACAAAATTCCCTTCAGTACCAGTTTTCAAGGTTTGAGGTAACCCCTTGCCTCAGTTTCCGATTTGGGGGTCAATTCAGAGACAGGTCCAAGTTTACAGACAGATGGATGGTTGGCTCACGCTTCCTGATTTTTCCACTGGGGTTCCAGGTTAGCGTTCTAGTGTTTTTCTCTAGGTCCGCCATTTCCCGCTCCTGCACGTTCTATGTGGCGCACTTCAACCGTCAGTCTTCGGCAGTAAGACGTCCAGTATTTTCTCCTGTCAATAACTTCTCATTAGTCTAGTTTTTTCCCTTTCCCTGTCAATTATTTCTTCAATTCATGTTCTGGGCGTTCATGGGGATTTGTTTTGGCCTCAGTCCGATATTTTGAACAGTTGCCGTTTTCCCGCCGCAGCTCCGCATTTCCGAGTATTCCGTGGAGTGCGGTTGGGATTAGCAGCGGCTGTAACTCTTCAGAGAACCTTCCGTCTGGGCAAGTTAATCGTCCGCTCCGAGTCAGCGCAAGAGCGGTAAGAAGTTTCTATTCTTCGAATTGAACTGCATAGCTGCGCTGACTTTGGGCAGTCCTGAACAATCCTGAGCTCATATTCTCAGAGCAGCAGAGACATTTATTTTCTGGTGAGAGAAAGCTCTGAGCCATTATTGGACTCAATCTAGTGATTTCCTAATTCAGTCAAGCCCAGTGAATGAATTGTAACTCAATTGAAAAAGATTCAAGTGTTTCTCCAGTTAAGTAACTGTCACTCCATGTGAATTGAGAGCAGCTGGAATCCTCTTCTTATCATTTATTCAGCAAGGCAAGATCTATACGTACAGCTTCAAGTATATGAGAGTATCAATTATATGCATATGGTTATACTTTTATTTACCACCTCTACAAGATCTTCCTTTAATCTTGTCACAATCTACAATTTGAGTTCTACAAATCTGCAGGAAAAGACTTCTATTGTAGCAGATTATTTCCACAAGAGAGGGGCTAAATTTCACATAGTAAAAGGTATTCAGAGGTGTGGAGCAGAGAGTAGAATTTCCAAAGTGTTGCTTGAACTGTAGTAATGTTCTGTTAAATGTTTCAGGTGTCCTCCAGCTTCCTGAATACGAGAGGTAGCGGAAGAAGGTACCAGTGTGGCAGTCTCTCTTTTGTTTGTTATCCACTTCCCCTTTCCCTTCCATTTCTGGGCTTGGAGAAATCCGGGTGCAGGGGTATTTGGGAATTTGGAAAATATTCAGCATTGAAGCCTTGGTCATTCGCTCCCACGGAAATCAAGATAATTCAGGTACTGCTTCTGACAACCTTTGAGAGGCTTGTCACCCACTTGTATTGGCCCCAAATGCACAGGAGTTCAGACACTCATTGCAGGACCTGTCAGACTTGCCAGGTAAGTGGGAAGAGTGGGAGGAAGCGCAAGGCTCCTCTCCAGCCATTCCCTGTGGTCAGGACCTCCTTTGAAAGGGTGAGCATTGACATTGTGTGGCCTCTGGATCCCAAGACAGCCATGGGCAACAGGTTCATCCTGGTCTTGGTAGACCATTCCCCCCGGTACCCGGAAGCCATCCCTCTCAGGACAGTGATGCCCCCCTTGGTGAGACGTGCACTGATGGGAATTTTCTCCTGCGTGGGGTTTCCCAGAGAGGTGGTGTCAGACTGAGATACCAACTTCATTTCTAATTATATGAAGTCCCTGTTGCAGGAGTGTGGTATAACATACAAGTTCAACACTCCTTACCACCCCCAAGGTAATGGGTTTGTTGAGAGATTCAACTGGACCCTCAAAGGCATGATTATGGGTCTTAAGGAACCCATGAGGCGTAAGTGGGACGTCCTCTTACCATGCCTTCTCTTTGCATATTGTGAGGTGCCACAGAATTCCCCAGGATTCAGCCCCTTTGAACTTCTCTATGGTCACCCAGTGAGAGGACCTTTGAGTTTGGTCAAGGAAGGCTGAGAGCAATCTCCCAGGAAACCTCCCCAGGATGTATTCAGCTACATGTTGGCCTTCTGGAACCAAACTAGGCGATTCAGAAAACTCACTGAGGCAAATCTGGAAGCCAGCCACGAGAAGATGAATCAGTAGTATGACCAGAATGCCACTCTGGTTGAGTTTCAGCCTGGTCAGAAAGTGTGGGTCATGGCCCCAATGGAACCCTGTGTGCTCCAGGATAAGTGGACCGGACTATTTGACGTGGTGGAGTGCAAAAGTCCAGTTATCTACTTGTTGGACTTCTTTCTCCCAGGAACCCCTTTCTGGTCCTACAGGTCAACCAGCTGAAGCCCCACTTAGAGAGGTCCGAAGTGGGCATGCTCCTAGCAACAGATGCTGGAATGGAGGAGGAGACTGAGTCTCTTCCTGACCTCCTGTCTGCAGTGAGATGGGTCAGTGGATGGAGTGAACCTCTCTTCCACCCTGACCCCTGAGCAACAGAATGACTGTCACCAGGTGCTGGTACAGTTTTCTGACCTGTTCTCCTTGATTCCCTGTCACTGATTGGTGCGTCCGTGATGTGGACACTGGGCGCAGTCCCCCTGTTAAGCACACAACTTACAGGGTGACTAACAGGGTGAAAGCTTGCATCAAGGAGGGGTCTCCAAGATGCTTACATTGGGGGTGATCGAGTCCTCTAACAGTTCTTGGGCCAGCCCAGTGGTCTTGGTCCCAATGGCTGCCACACCGGGTGTCACACCAGAGCTGAGGTTCTGTGTGGACTACAGAGGGCTCAAATCAGTCACCAGGACTGACGAACACCCTATCCCCAGAGCTGATAAGCTCATTGATCGGTTAGGGGCTGCCCGGTACCTCAGCACACTTGACTTAACATCTGAGAACTGGCAGATCGCCTTGACTGATGGGGCAAGAGAGAGTTCAGAATTCTCCATACCAGATGGGCACTACCAATTCCGGGTTATGCCCTTTGGGATGAAGACTGCCCCTGCCACCTTTCAGAGGTTGGTCAACCAGGTGTTGGCTGGACTGGTAGAGTTCAGTGCCGCCTACCTGGATGACATTGCAGTGTACAGCGCCAGTTGGGAAGAACATGTGCGCCACCTCAGGGAAGAGTTGTTGGTTCTGCAGAGAGCAGGCCTCACGATTAAGGCGAATAAGTGCCAGGTCGGGCAGGGTTCCGTGGTGTACGCTGACTAGAAGCAAGGGTCCCCATTTGGTCGAAGGTACATACCTCTGCCAACTAGAGACCCATAAATCTAACAACGAGTGTTAGAACCGGCTGTCTCTAGTTGGCAGAGGTATACACGTCTGACAAATAGGGACACACCTTTTCTAGTCAGGGCAAGGGGATCACACCCTTTGATAACCCCTGCTCACCCCCTTGGTAGCTTGGCAGAGCAGACAGGCTTATCTCAGAGGCTGTGTGTTAAGCAATTATGATCACATACAGTAATAAAGTGAATACACTACAAATGGACACGACACAGTAGTATTATAAAAATAAGTATTTTTATATAAGGCTTAGCACAAGACCAAATAACGATAAAAATGTACACAATCTTAATAAATACTCTGGGAAGGAAAAAATAGTTCAAGGTAGTTTCTTCTTTAGCACAAAGTCTTTCAAAGCAAATCTTCTTCTTGGAAACACAGTTCTTAGCAACAGGGTAACCCACACGGGGGCTACACGACGTCGAGGCAAAATTAATCCAAAGGTTCGGCGTCGACCGCAAGGAGCGCTACGTCGAGCCCGGAGTCACACGGACTCCCAACAACACAGTACCTTTGGAAAATGAAGCACACGATGATCAGCGGCGTCGAGCAATCTGGCGTCGCGCCTTCGGTGTCGATCAGGCCTCAGCAGGCGTCGTCGTCGATGATGCGGTTGCACAGAGTGAGCAGCGCTCACGGCATCGAGAAAACACGAGGGCGATGTGATCAGCAGCGGTGCAGACACGAGGTCCTTTGGAGCTGGAGCCGAACTCACTACTCACTGGCGATGCTGCTGGCGTCGATCGGGCCCGGCGGCCGGCGTCGAGGAAGCGGGACACTTGAGCCGTCACTCACGGTGTCGAGCTGGATTCGGCGGCGTCCGTCGGCGTCGAGGTTGCTGGCTCTTTCAGAGGTGCTGGATTCACAGGTTCCAGCAAATAGCACTTGTAGCAGATGAAGTCCTTTAGCCCTGTGACTTCAGCAGGAGACTGGCACTCTTCCAGTCCTTGGAGATTTTCTTAGCAAGCGTGAGAGTACACACACAGTTCCTCTCTCCTGGTTCCTTGGCAAAAATAAAGAAGCACTGCAGGATACAGCACACTGGCAGAAGGGGTAGGCAAGTCCTCAGATCAGCAGGCCTCTTGTCCTTGGTTACAGGGTTCCTTGTCAGAAGTGATCTGATTCCATGGTTCAGGGGTCCTTCTCTTATACCCCTTTCCGGCTTTGATCCCTTTGTCCATGCAGGGGAATTTCCCAACATCCTGGGTCTGTTGTGGGTGGAGCCAGGCAGTAGCACCTGGCCTATTCACTGAGCAGGGCTGGGTCCTCAGACGCCCAGCAGGAGGTGGAGCCAGCATTGACACTGGCAGGAGCAGAGCTATCGGCCTCCTGGCAGGAGGTGGGGCTAGGATCGTCCATGGCAGGCACAGAGCCATCAGCCGCTTGGCAGGAGGTGGAGCCAGCATTGTATCAGGCAGGGCAGGCTATCAACAACTACTCTCCCCCTACTCTCAACGCAAATGTCCCACTCATCCCACACTGACTCATCCAGACCTGTGGAGCCACCCAGCTCCTGTCACACACACGCAAGACCAGCAGAAACCAGATATGGTTAGACAAGAAAATAGACACTTTCTAAAAGTGTTATTTTCAAACCCAGAGTCCAAAAACCATCCACACCAACGGATGCGTAATTAAACCCCGAGTTCAGGTATACCAATCTCGACATTGCACCATGCTCCCCGAGCCAGCTAGGATCATAGCATTAATAATCCCGGCGGCCCATTCTACCCAACGGAGAGCAGGCTACCTCGCAATAGTGAAGAACGAAGATGGCTGTAATTCACTATTAGGACATGCCAACTTGGTCAGGCGTGTCCTACCTTATACTTACAATGCACCCTGCCCGTGGGCCTACCATAGGGGTGACTAACATGAAGTCAAGAGAAGGTTTGAGGGGCTGGCAAGTAGGTATACTTGTGCAGCCTGCGTGACAGCACTAGGCTGCACATGGGTCTCGCAATGACCGACCCTTAGACATTCTTTTACGAGGCCGCTCCTGTGGGTGGCACAACACGTGCTGCAAGCCCACGAGCGGCATTTGTATTTACAAGCCCCGGCACTCCTGGTGCACTAGACTAGGGACTGACAGTAAACCATATAAGCCAAACATGGATACAATAGATACATTAATTTAACCTAGGGAGCACTTGCGCTATGGCACTGATCAGCAGTGGCACGGCGCCCAAAGCATATACCAGCAAAACATCGTAAAACAGTGGAGGCAACAGAAAAAATGGAGGAGAAACTCAAGCCAATGATGTCAGGTCTAACAACGAGATTGTGTCAGCAGCTCTGTCCTACCTCATTTAGAATGAAGGCTACTTTTCGGGCTAGTGATATTAGTCTTACTGACCTCCAAGCACAGAGGTGGCCATGCCCTGACGGAAAAGCTTACTTCTCTTCTGACGGTACATACTGCAGGAAGACATGGAGACTTGAGGAGCTGCAGTTCATAAAAGAAACCACTTGGGCCAGTTCCAGCTGTACATTTTGCCTACCTGCATCTGTGAGACTACTCCCTGTGTCCGTAAAGTAAAGACGGTTGTACGGAAAAGGGAGCGGGTGTGTGTCTGAAGAGGAACCCAGGAACAAGTTGCAAAATAACTTTTTCCAGTGGACATGAACTGGTGTTTTGTGGAGAATCTGTGAACCGGTAGACTGGTGCCAATCAAACATTTCCTGGTAGTGTTTGAGCACCAGAAAAGTTTTGCAACTTTTTTTAAATGTAGGGGTACGAATCTCTCGATGACATTATTGCAGCTCATTAAGTACATCAATTCCTTCAAAAAGGTTGTCTGCTGTTTGCTGAAACTGAAAAAGGAGTTAGATAGAGAAAATGTAGGTTTTAATGTCCTTTGAAACAGTATGTGACTGGATTGGCTCATAATTAAATAAGGCATCTTATTCCAGGGCTTCACTAAAAGATAAGAAAGAACATGTTGTTGTCTTGCAGGTAGCTAATAGCAGGAAGTAATTGCAGAAAGATAGAGGAATTCTGGAGACAGAGGCATTCTTGGGGGAAAACTGTCTGGGGTGTTACACCCCCTTAATAAATGTATTCTCTAGTAATTAGTTGGGTACAGGTCCCAGCCGGGTGTGATGAAGTATCTCAGATTTCACCAGAGACTTTTACAAACACACAGACAAAAACACTTTGGGAAAGATTTACAGGAATTGGCGCATCTCTGCATATTAGCAGAGATGCGTCAGTTAATTTGCGTCATGTAAAAAAACCTTGCGCCATCATGGATGCGCCGCATTTAGAATGTGGCGCATCGTGATGCAAGAATGGACAGATACGTGATGCATCTATTAGCGTAACAGCAACGCATTGCTGGAGTCATGTCGCAAGCACAACGCAACTCCAGCAAAGCCCTGGACTGCCACTTTCCATTATGCTAGGTCACTTCTTACGCCAACTTCAAGCAGGTGTAAGGTTTTGACACAGTGGCACCGTAAAAGTGACTCAGTGAAATGTTATAGATTTCACTGCATCACTTTTACAAGGCTTTCTTCCTGATGCAGGTATAATGTGACGCAGGGCTTTACAACGTGACGCATCTCCATAGATGCATCACGTTGTAAATGTGTTGCAACGTGGCGCATTGTTTATGATGCCGCTGTGTCACAAAAGGTATGCAAAGGCGGCGTAAACGTGTCGCATGGGGCTTGTCAATCTGACCCTTTCTCTCTCTCGCTCCCCTTTCTGTTTTCAACAATGTTGCTTATTTTAAACAATAAGGTGTTTGCTCCCACGTAGTAGCCCTAGCTATCCACAGCTCTCTCTTTCCACCGCCCATTAGTCCCCATCAGGCCCTACTTTTCTATAATGAATTTTAAAAGGATATGTTAGCATGAATGTTGAAAACTTTCAAGTCACACTCTCCCAACCTTACTGACACAGGTACACCCCTGACTGGAGATTACATGCAAGAGTGTATCAGCATATTGGAATAACATAAGGCAAGAATTGTATAGTCCTGAGGCCAGACCTTCAAAAAGTGCCTTTTTCCACAGTGTGCCAGTTCAGATCAAGCCAATATTAGGTAGTATTTTCAAGGACGGAGGCCCAGCAGAAATTGTTCAGCAGCATTTTCAAATCGCGGAAGCTCTGAAATGGATATAGGTGGCAGACTCAGAGTGAGTAACTATAGATGGGAAACAACCACCACCTGAACCACGGTTTTCCAGCATTCAATAATCAGTATATAGAGATTCCAAGTAAGGGAACAGATAGATGTCAAATTTTGTACCTGAGTATTATTTGACAACAAATATGAATAATAAATTCCAAACCGATCTGGGTAACCTAGATTACCAAACCGAGAGGGTAACCTAGATTAAGAGGCCAACGAGAGGCCGTTTAAAGAAACATCTTATCTATGGCGATACATCAACTATATAGTTATTTAAATGATCCTGTATGAAGTCCAGCTCATCTTCTAAATGGACGAATAAATTGGTATCTTCTGAGAAACAGTAGAAAATAAATCCCAAAAATATATTCAGGGGGAATACATTTTAAGCACGTTTAGGCTAATTAAGGAACTCTGAAGATTGAGGGGAAGACCCTGACACTCCTTGACTCAGTCGGTCACGAAAACTTTATTCTCCAATCGCGGTCATAAAAGTGCAGATGATATAAACATTTCATAAATAAAAAAAACAGCATAACATGGTTCAGGACACATCCGGGGATAATACATTAACAGCTAGATTCATCATAGTCCCATTTTGCGAGTCCTTAGTAGCGATTATTAAGGAATCGCTATTAAGGACTTGCAAAACGGGATTCATGTAGGAATCGCTAAATAAATTGCGATTCCTACACATTCCTTATTTGCGATTAGCAATTTGCTAATCGCAAATAAGGAAGCGATTTCAAGGGTGCCAGGGGTGTCCAAAGGACACCCTGTAGCACCCCTGGAATGTAATCTACATTGGTGTTGCGCACACAAATGTCCAAAGGACATGTGTGTGTGTAACATGCAACTTAGAAAAATGCATTTAAATGCATTTTTCTAAGTTTTCGCTATTTACCACGAGGTTTGACCTCGCAGTAAATAGCGGCCCAAAATTGCGATTTCGCAATTTTAAAATGGTTCATGAATTGCATTTAAAGAATCTCAAATAGAGATTCCTTAAATGCAATTTCTCGCAAATGTGCGAATTCTTTATTAGCGAATTTTGCATTTGGGATGATGAATCCCAAATGCAAAAATTGCACTCGCAAAGGGCCAGATTCTCTGAATCTGGCCCTTTGCGAGAGCAATTAAGCTTAATGAATCTGGCCGTTATTTTCATGATAAACTCTACATAGGGTACATACTAATGATACGATACATAAAACAAACATAAAAAGGCCTGATGGCTTGGATCCTGAAGAAATGATTTTAACCAAGACAGTGCCTTTTCTCTCACTCCTATACCAAGCAAAGGCACCGGAAGTAGGGGTTCTTAGGGTGCTGCAGCACCCCCAAAATAACCATGCTGGAGTTCCAACGGTGTATGAGCAACAAAAATACCTTTAAATTGTGTTTTTATCTTGTCATACTGCTGTGTGTTCAAAGAAAGAGGTCAAATGCCAGGCTGTGTCTTCTGATTAACTGTTTTTAATTATTTTAACAGTATTAGTGTTTGTTTACTGTTTTTTGTCTTACGGAAAAATTTGAAGATTTTGTAAAGTGAACAATGTAGCAATTCTGCGGGTGTGAAAGGAAAGGCTGCACATTGCTGTTGTTTTTTTTTTAACACACAACAACATTTAAATACCTGTAAATGAAGCATGTAAATATCAAAATATATAGATCAACAGTTATGCAATCACGAATCAGGACAAATATCGGCTAATAAAATTTCCTACATATGTCGATACCCTATTTTTTTATCAGGAAAACCATGTCTGTGCAAAGCTAGTGGCCATTTCATTAGAAATGTGCTGTCTGTAAATGACAATGAGCTACCATACTATACTATAGAAATATATTTGTGACCGTATGCTCCAAAATTCAACACAAGCTACATCCTTCACCCTTATCAATATCCTGCTGAATGGGCATAGCTCATTTTCTACACTTGATGTTTATATGGCACTTGAATTTCTCACAATCACAATTTGTTCAGTTATGTAATATTGATAGCAGGACCCCCACTCTTGCAAGTTGTCCCAGCACCACTGGTACCAAATGTCCATTGAAGCTTTTTTTAAATAAAATATTATATATTTATTATCTCAGCAGGAAAAAACATACAAGGCAAATAGACTTGAGCAGTGAAACAGTACAGGTAATACAGCATTCTTTACTGGCAATCAGGAAAAGGTTGGAAATGCGCGGACTAAGATACGTGTGTCCCAACAACGCAAGTGCAACCATGCTTGCCTTAACCCCGCATATGCCTTACCACACATATGCATGGTTAATGCAATGTGCAGTCTTGCGGCTGGAATGGGCAGTCTGAAGAAGAAGCAGGGAGAGGAAGAATCGGGAAGAACTCAGTGAGGTAAGAGGGGTTAGGTTTTTATGGGTTGGAGGTAGTTTTCAGGGCTTGGACTTGGGTTGTTTTCAGGACAAGGGGGGTTGGGGTAGGTTTTAGGGATCGGGGGTTGGGTCGTTTTTAGGGCTCAGGGGGCAGGGTGGGGTAGTTTTTAGGGCTTAGGGGGAGGGTCGGATCATTTTTAGGGCTCGGGGAGAGGCTTGGTTTTCAGGAGGTAGAGGATAGTTTTAGGTCTCAGGGCAGGTGCTTGTGGGGACGTTTTAGGGCTGTGGGCAGGGATGGGGGTCCTTTTTAGGGCTGGGGGCAGGAAGGTTTTTTGTGCTAGGGTGAAGGGGTTGGTTTTCGGCAGGGAGGCGTTAGATGTAGGGCTCAGGGCAGGGTGCAGGGGTTGGCGGTTGCACTTACCTTATAAATCTTATCCATGCATAGGTCTTTGCCATACATGCCTTAGCAACACATATTCCATTGTAAATGCATGCATGGTAAAGGCATATGCGTAGTTAAGACTTGTGCAATTAAGACGGCATGGAACCAGAGCCAAAATGGTATAATCAACAATACCCATGAGTCAACAGTTCATAAACAGCATTCCTTTTGGTGGGGACTCAAGAAAGAAAAGCGCATCACCTCAATAAAGATGCCTCCCTAACTCCCTCAAATGGGAAAAGCAGTACAGGGGTGAGGGCCTCAGTTAGCAGCCAGAGTACACAGGTTAATCTGGAGCGGCTTCCAGAAGTCTTTAGGTCTTGGAAGAGTAGAAGACTAAATGTTCCACAATTCTTGACAAAGAGACATGCATTTAAGCCAATTATGAAATTTGGGGGAATGCTGGCCCCCCTACTATGGCTACTCTAAGTTTACCCAACACAATCGCAGTATAGATAAGCTTGCGAAAAGCCTTACGAATATTTTAACATGTATCAGCACAGTGGTGAGTTCCAAGTTGAGCCATAGCTTCCACAGCTTGCAAGACTTGATCCCAGATTACAGCTATGGCCAAAAAGATCCCTACTAAGTGAAGGAAATCTGCTTCCTATACCCCACACCTTTTACATCTAGAGTCCTCGGTGGATCATTGACAGAATATTGGAAACACAAATATCATGTGGACAGAATATCATGTCAAAGATATCGAGGACAAGAATATCGAGAAGGTAAGTTGTGAGAGGCATGCCTGGTATACGATGTCCACTAATGTAAGTGGTCACCCTGTACCAGTCCAGGCAAGACTTATTATGGTGATTTAAGAGGTCTTAGACAACCTTGAAAGCTCTCTAAGTGGTAGCTGTGGAGAGCAGCCTTCAAGCTTAGTCCAGATTGAGTGTAAAGCCGCTTGTTTTACCAGAATGCAATCTTATATGTATAGAATAAGTGAAAAAGAACCACACAAGGTATTTATAAAATATGAATTAATTATATAATACTCTCTAACACATACAAATATATCCTTCCTCAAGATCTGCACAATGCACACAATACTTTGCATAGAAATCACGTAAATAGAACAAAATACACAGTGGACCCTCGGGAAAGAACAAACCATGTACTAAGAAAGTGGTATAAGAACCACAACTCATTTCAAGACAATGTCAAGAAGACTTAAAAGTGCTGAGGACCCAAGGAACCACCCAACATGAGAGACTAGGACCTCATGGAGATCATGTGCAGTGTGGGAACACAACCGCGTTCTCTGTACAAATCAACATGTGAGTCGCCGTTGCAAATGTAAACAATAAGGACCCTTCCAGGTGGACCCTGATGAAAGCCTGTGGAAGATAGAAGGTTGGAAAGCATCATACCTGTGGATACCCTTGTACCCACATTATCCACACCAGGGAAGCCGGGTGCATATAAGTGGTGTTGGAAACCGCTGTTGAACCCAATGGAGGACTTCAGGAAAGTGCCGCTGCTGGATAAGGAGAAAGTGTCTGATGGAATCTGAAGGTGGATTCAGGATGAAAAGTACCTGCAAGCAGAGAGGACTGAGTCAGGAGTGACCTGGAGACGTGAAGATGAATGCCCACCGATGTCGGGAGTTGCAGGAGAGTTG
This sequence comes from Lissotriton vulgaris, assembly GCF_964263255.1. Taxonomy (NCBI): domain Eukaryota; kingdom Metazoa; phylum Chordata; class Amphibia; order Caudata; family Salamandridae; genus Lissotriton; species Lissotriton vulgaris. Next base: position 1,230,122,237 of record NC_141685.1, read on the forward strand.
ACTGTGACCTTGGCTTTGCAGCTATAAGGACCAAGTGATGCTGAGGAAGACTAGGAGCTGTGCACAAGCTGTCACATGTGGGTTGTCAAGAGTTGAAGGGTCAGTGTCTGTCTGGAACACCAAATAGCCTTGGCAACTGAAAACAATGTAGAGGTCAAAGAAGGTGCAATGTCAGGACCACAAAGGTCCAAAGGGCTCACCACAAACATGGGAGTCAGGGTAGGCCCTGAGCAATCAGGAAAGCCCAAAAGAAACAAAGATGACCCTCAACAGGACCCACAGGCTGGCGGCACCAGAGTCGCAGGAGGACCTCTAGCAGTTCACCAAAAGATGTAGGCCATGGTTCAAGCAATGTGATGTGGACAAAGACTTTGGTCACTGGGGAGGCTTGAGGGTGGGCATACTTGGAGCTCGAAGATATTTGTGGAAGGAAGCCAACAAGCATTTGCAACGGCAAGTCAATGTGATGCACAGGAGTTTCGTTCCTGTGGCTCTCATGAGGGATACTGGCGTCAAACCTGGTGAGAGGGCAGGGCAGGCCTCAAGAGCTGTGGAGAACCACACCTATGTTGTTGAACCTTTTCAGAGTCCGTAGGAGCTCAGGATCAGCAGACCTGTCAGCTTAGTTGCGGTGCCTGCAGATGCATGGAAGTGACTTCTTTACTACACAGGAGATTCCTTCAGGTGTATTGAATGACCACGTGCCTTGGAAGGTTCCTGTATGGTACACAGCCACCGACTATGCAGCATTCCGAAAGGGGGATGAAGTTGAGCATAAATGAAGTCCAGAGTGCCCAGACGGTAGAAGTTAAAGTGGTGCCTGAATTGAATCGTGTCCCACGATGAATCTTGGGACCTACACCCAGGTAAGCCCTTAAGTACCCCAAAGAAAGTGTTGATTCAGGGGTCCTGCCAGAAATTGTTAGGATGGGGGGGAGGTTACTGCCATGTCCTTCATCCAGTTTTTGGCCAGAGCGGGAGTCAATGGCTCCCAGAACTGGTTTGAACAGGACAATGCATTGAGGTACCAACTATGCCCCTCATGCAGACTGAGTGGTGCTAGGAGGCGCACCCACCCGGCCCCAATACACGAAATACTTTCTGGGAGGTGGTCACACCCCTGCTAAAGCTTTTCTCTGCAGCAGGAAAGCAGAATCTTGTCTCTTGTTGGCAGCAGCCATGTTGTGCTGTCTGGGTCTAGGAGACTTTTACCAGGAGCACTGAGAGCTTAATGGAGGGCTCTTCCAGTGCTTGGAATCACACCTCCAACACTGTTTATGGTGTGAAGGTATAATTCCAACATGTTTGATACCAAACAAGATAGAATTCATTGCTGGCGATTTCTAGATGGCCATCGTGTAATTATGTGGTGCCCATCTATATGGTATATGGCTGCTTCACTTACAACCCGGGAGAATGGACTCTGTAGCCTGTAGGGGTGTCCTGCTCATGCAGGGGAACCCTTAAACTTAGAACCAAGCACCATGCCTTCAGGATTTATAAGGCCTGCCATATGGGTGACATACGTTTTAAGTGCAGTGACCCTAGATATAGGAAAATTATATCTTTCGTAAGTGGTGGTAGCACCAGCTTACACAGGCTGCAATGGCAGATCTGTAGTTGCATTTTGAATGGTCTCCCATGGGTGGCATAATTCATGCTTAAGCCCATGGGGGACCTAAAAGGTGCCTATGCCCTAGGTACCCTAGTACCATATACTAGCGACTGGTGAGGGTACCCCAGTATCCAATCTGAGATGTACCTAAGTACTGATCACAATAATTTAAGGGAGAACGCACAGAGACTGGGGTCCTGATTAGCAGGGACCCAGTCAGACTAGTCAAAAACAGCTCAGAAACAGGCAAAAAGTGGGGGTAACCATAAAAGCAGATCCTACTTTCCTTCATAAGTGCAAATAGGTAAGTATAAAGTTACTATTCTTAACTCCAGATCTACATACCTTGAAGATATATAGCATCAAGGTACATGTATCTTGAGATGTATATAGTAAACCTTTACTTACCCATAGAAAATTACCTACATGATATTCTTATCCTCAATATTTTTGACATTATATTCTGTCCCTTAATATTTGTGTTGCTGATATTTTGTCCAATTACCATTCTCAGTATGTGTATACTTAACTAGAATCGTTGTGGTGAGATATGCCAGCTGTGGGAACTTATAATGAATAAACCTACATCTGATACACAAAAAGAACACTAGGGGTCTAAAGCAGCACAGTGTGTGGCTAGCTATCCTTGACTCCAATGAAGCTAATGAGTTGTTGCCCTAATCACCCTAGATAGCCTGAGAAACAGAGTACAGAATTACAATGGGTCTGTGTGCATGAGATCACGTACATACAGTGCCAATTTACTTAATCCGAGTAGCTCATGAGTGGATCATCATCAAAATGAACTTTGTGATCAGTCCTATCATCTGGTTCACCAATATCACGTGGTTGGTCCCTTGATCATCAAGACCAATTACCCACGGAATTGATAGTGGAGCAAAATCGAGTCCATAGGCACTTATGGACGGACATACAATGGCTGATCATTGCTGGTTGTGAAATTAGTGAAAACGCAGTGCAAGCGAAAAAAGGTGGTGAATGTAAAATAGAGTGGGATGTCCAAGAAGAACTTTATTTGACAAAGGACAAACCCCCTAATTAAAAACAGAACAGTGCAGGCGACAGCAGAAACAAATAACTGTAGTTAAACAAGGCCAACATGTTTCTGCCTAGCGGGGCAAAAAAGTACCCCGGCTTTCATTAGGGCCTCTGCTATTGGTATATTGCTACTGCTATTGAAAGTGATATTAAATCATATATAAAACACAAATGTCATAGGTTGGAACAAATACAACCTGTCGAAAGCTAATCCTCCTGATCAGTTGATGTATAAGCACATCTAAAAAGAGATGCAAAAAAACAAACAAATCAACATCTACATGATAGATATACTCAATGTAAATGAAAACATGCACCATTCCCACAGTTCAAATTGTGAAAAATCTTAAAATAAAAAACTTTTTCTCACCCAGCACCCACCTTGCTCCTCCTGCCGCCTCCTGCTCCTGCCAAGCCAGCCTTTTGCCGCCTTTTCCGCCGCCGCCGCCCCCCTGCCCCCCGAGCGGCCCAGCCACAGCTGAGCCGCCCGCTCGCCAGTTTTCCCGCCGCTGCTCACCACAGGCCCTGCCCACCACCCGCCCATTGGCCGACCCGCTCCCGGCGCCCAGCTGACCCGCCCTCCCGTCCCCCTTCTTAAGGCGACAGCAAGGAGTGCTCAGGAGTGACCGCTGCGCCTCTCACCAGGCCGGGTCACCCCCTTTCTCCTCCTGCCGCCTCCTGCTCCTGCCAAGCCAGCCTTTTGCCGCCTTTTCTGCCGCCGACCCCCCCTGCCCCCCGAGCGGCCCAGCCACAGCTGAGCCGCCCGCTCGCCAGTTTTCCCACCACTGCTCACCACGGGCCCCGCCCACCACCGGCCCATAGGCCGACCCGCTCCCGCCACCCAGCTGACCCGCCCTCCCGTCCCCCTTCTTAAGGGGACAGCAAGGAGTGCTCGGGAGTGACCTCTGCGCCTCTCACCAGGCCGGGTCACCCCCTTGCTCCTCCTGCCGCCTCCTGCTCCTGCCAAGCCAGCCTTTTGCCGCCTTCCGCCGCCGCCGCCCCCCTGCCCCCCGAGCGGCCCAGCCACAGCTGAGCCACCCGCTCACCAGTTTTCCCGCCGCTGCTCACCACAGGCCCCGGCCACCACCGGCCCATTGGCCGACCCTCTCCCGCCGCCCAGCTGACCCGCCCTCCCGTCCCCCTTCTTATGACGCCCCCAGAGCAACCGCGCAGCGGACGAGCGCAGCGGGAGCGCTGACTGAGCGCCGGAGGTGCGCCAAAGGTAAGCCCGTCTGCGCCCGTCCGCGCCTGGACCGCCCCCAGCGTCAGGACCCCTGGCCCCCGCAGTCCCCAGCCCACCCGCCGGACGTACGACGCCGCCACCCTCAATGCACTCAACGGCGGCCGAATCCCAGGATGCTACCGAGCCACCCCGAGACGCACCCACGGACCCTTCTGCTGCAACTCCTGCAAGTTCACCTGCATCCGGACCTGCACTACTCCAGCACCGACCAAGACCAAGACGAGCAACAGCAGCAGCCATCTGAAATGCATCCTGCTCAACATCCGCTCCGTCCACAGACACGCCGTCGAGCTCTGGAACCTGCTCGACACAACTTCACCAGACGTCGCCTTCCTCGCGGAAACCTGGATGAACGCCTCTTCAGCGCCCGACATCGCCATCGCCATCCCAGACGGCTACAAGATCATCCGAAGGGACCGCATCAACCAGACCGGAGGAGGCATCGCCATCATCCACAAGAGCACCATCCGCATCACGACCAACACCGACGACACCCTCGCACCCGCCGAGCACCTGCACTTCCAGGTCCACTTCAACCCCAAGACCACCCTCAGAGGCACCCTCATCTACAGACCCCCGGGACCACGCACACAATTCAGCGAAGGCATCGCCGACTTCATCAGCCCGCACGCCCGCCTCTCCGCTGACTACACCCTCCTCTGGTACCTCAACTTCCACCTGGAGAACAACAACAACCGCAACACCACCACCCTGCTGGACAACCTCGCAAACCTGGGACTCAAGCAGCTGGTCACCACCCCCACCCACTACGCCGGACACACACTCGACCCCGTCTTCTCATCCAACAAGGACATCACCTTCAGCCACGCTACCGGACTCCACTGGACGGACCACAGCTGCTTCCACTTCAGCTTCAGAAGGACCACGATCCACCACCACCAGCAACAGGTTGCACGCAGAAGCTGGAACAAGATCACAGCCGACCAGCTCGCGACTTCCCTGAGCAAGAACCCACCCACCAGCGCAACGAACCCCAGCCAAGCGGCCACCAACCTCACGAAGTGGATCAGCGACTGTGCAGACGACCTCGCCCCCCTGAGGACCCCGCCTAGCAGACCCGGTAGCAAGAAAGCCCCATGGTTCACCGACGAACTCAAGAGCTCTAAGAAGAACTGCCGAGCCCTCAAGAGAACCTGGCGCAGAGACCCAACACCGGACAACATGACTGCCCTCAAGCTCGCCACCCGAAAACACCACCAACTCATCCACGCCACCAAGAAAACTGCATTCAAGGAACGACTGGACAACAACGCACACAACAGCAAGGAACTCTTCAACATCGTTAAAGAGCTCTTCAACCCCAACGCCGGAAACAACGACATAACCCCTTCGCAAGACCTCTGCAACTCCCTCGCCTCCTACTTCCACAACAAGATCGCGGACATACACAACAGCTTCAGCACTCAACCGACGCACGCCACAACCGAACCACCGCCCCCCCACCACCACCCTCCGCGCCTGGACCCCGATCAGCACCGAAGACACCGTCCGCACGATGAACTCCATCCACTCCGGATCTCCTACCGACCCCTGCCCTCACCACGTCTTCAACAAGGCCGACGCTGTCATCGCACCCCACCTGCGGGACATTATCAACACCTCCTTCGACACCGCTACCTTCCCGGAGAGCTGTAAGCACGCCTAAAGACGCCATCAGCCGACCCCACCAACCTCAAGAACTACCGCCCCATCTTGCTGCTCCCGTTTCCTGCAAAAGTCATCGAGAAGACCTTCAACAAGCAGCTGGCCGCCTTCCTCGAGACAAACGGATCCCTCGACCTCTCGCAGTCTGGCTTCCGGGCCAACCACAGCACCGAGACCGCCCTGATCGCAGCCACCGCTTGACAACGGAGAAACAGCAGCCCTCATCCTCCTAGACCTCTCCGCGGCCTTCAACACTGTCTGCCACCGTACACTAGTGCAGCGACACAGCAACGTCGGAATCCAGGAGAAGGCACTGGAGTGGATCATCTCCTTCTTCGCGGGAAGGACACAGAGAGTCCGCCTCCCCCCGTTCAGATCTGAAGCCACCGAAGTCATCTGCGGCGTTCCTCAAGGCTCCTCGCTCAGTCCAACCCTCTTCAACGTCTACATGAGCCCCCTCGCAGACATCGCACGCCAGCACAACCTCAACATCATCTCCTACGCCGACGACAACCAGCTGATTCTCTCCCTCACCAATGACCCCGCCACCGCCAGAGCCAACCTTCACGAAGGGATGAAAGAGGTAGCCGAATGGATGAAGAACAGCTGCCTGAAACTGAACTCGGACAAGACGGAAGTCCTCATCCTGGGATCCTCACCCTCCGCCTGGGACGACTCCTGGTGGCCCCCCGCCCTAGGCAGCGCACCCAAACCAACAGACCACGCACGCAACCTGGGCTTCATCCTGGACTCCTCCCTCTCCATGACCAGACAAGTCAACGCCGTCTCCTTGTCGTGCTTCAACATCCTGCGCATGCTACGTAAGATCTTCCGGTGGATCCCCACCGAGACCAGGAAGACGGTCACCTAGGCCCTCGTCACCAGCCGTCTGGACTACGGCAACTCCCTCTATGCCGGAACCACCGCCAAACTCCAGAAGAGACTCCAGCGGATCCAGAACGCCTCAGCACGACTCATCCTGGACATCCCCAGTCGCAGCCACATCTCCGGACACCTGAGAGACCTGCACTGGCTCCCGGTCAACAAGAGAATCACCTTCCGACTCCTCACCCACGCACACAAAGCCCTACACAACCAAGGCCCAGGATACCTCAACAGCTGCCTCAACTACGCTCCCAAACGCCAGCTTCGATCGACCGGCCACGCCCTCGTCGCCGTCCCCCGCATCCGAAGAACCACCACAGTGGGACGGTCCTTCTCCTACCTCGCCGCCAAGACATGGAACTCCCTCCCGACCCACCTCCGCCTGACCCAGGACCACCTCGCCTTCAGGAAGCAACTCAAGACCTGGCTGTTCGAGCAGTAGCTGACCCCCCTCCCCTAGCACCTTGAGACCCTCTGGGTGAGTAGTGCGCTATATAAATGCTTTGATTGATTGATCGATTGACCTCACCTCACCTGGACTGTGCTCAGGTTTCACGAGGCCCCGCTCTGATGGTCAACGGACAAGAACCAGGGGTCAACATCAATATTCAAACTCTTGCATTTATCAAAGCACCTCATTGTTCAAGAAACGTATCTATTGACCTTTTTCGAATCCGTCCGAAAAGGCATCGCCCTCTCAACTCTACATAACCCAATATTACATCTGAGTTGCATACACCTTGTGTTTACAAGCAACTCAAAATTGTGAATGGTTATCTATGCATTCAGAAGCTGTTGTGACTGGTTGCAATCACCTTGTGTTTACAAGCAACTCAAAATTGCAAATGGTTGTCTATGCATTCAGAAGATGTTGTGACCAGTTATCTATGCATTCAGAAGCTGTTGTGACTGGTTGCAATCTACTTTGACATCAGACAAATCAACATCCTTATCTCACTATTCACTGATAAGTGCTCAATTATGCTGAGTTGATAAAAAGCTATCATTATTCACATTATTGTTTATATTTTTAACACGCAATAGTGCATGCTTGCAGGTTAAACAAGACCACACGGATAATCTACAAGGCTTACTGGTACTAACTCATGAGAAATGCAATGGTATCAGGAAATATGCTCCACCCTTGTGTGTAAAAGCCCTTAGCCCAACTAAATGGCTGAGAAAAACATTGATAGCATTGTAATGTGCCCAAACGTCTGCTACACATTATGGACCATATGGACAAAAAGTCCTATATCTACCACTGGCACATCTCCAGTTTGCTGACAGCAATATTTCCACATCACATCTGTGATGCCAATAACTAAGTCTTCAGCCAATTGCTGTTGTTCCCGGATTGATTACATGTGTCTGAGGGACATAATCACAGTGTACAAGTGTGATACAAGTTTGATGGGGTATAAAGTTAACAAAAGGATAAACATTACCAGCCAGTCCGATGGCTCCTTAAGAAACGTGCGATGGAACCTACGGATGGCATGCAAAGTGTGACATACGTAATAGTGTCCATAAGTGTATTCTCGGTGTCCCCAGGCTCTCCCCATATTGTTTGAGTACTTGGTTTTGGAATGCGTCACCGAATTTTGTGATACGTTTGCTGCGGAGATGAGTCATCATAGCTGAGGAGTGATTTATTCGAAGAGGGCCATAGTGTTTGATAGGTGTAAATGTGCAGTATATCACAGTGATGTCACATAGTGCTGAAAGCCTACCCAATGCTCAGGCCATGCATCTCACCATGTGGATCTCTTGTGCAGGGCTAGCAATCCGGAGTTAGGGGGCCTCCTCTTTAGGAATTGGGTGTATTTGTCTCATTTCCAGAGTAAGGTTTGCGGCCTGTCGGCAACTATGAATCCAATAGTGCATAAATTGAACCTGACCTACTTTCAGGAATACGATGTTTAACTAACTGTTATAAACTAGCCTCCTGCCTATGAGAATGCTGATACATGTTTCAAGGACTAGGAAAGAACAGAACCCCTTTAAAAATTGCTTCTCCTTTGGGCATGGGGCGTGCTACAGAAGAAACTACAGATTAGAAGAGTCCTTGTGGAACTAAGTTCAAGAGGAGGATAAAAAAACCCTGTTGAGTTCAGATAATATGTTGGGGGAAGTACTGCTAACCCCAAAGTCCTGGATCCTTGAACGTAATTTCAAGGTGGCACAGATGAATGATGCCTCTTTGCATACCACTTGGCAAGAGGCCAAGGCTAGGAATAACAGTGCCTCCTTCTCCCATCCCCGGTTTGTCATCAAGAAGAGCTTGCTGTAAAGAATAGCTAAATAGGGGGGGGGGGCAGTTATTAGTCCCTTATAATTTTAGAGAACAAGTACTATGTTATGCCTGTTCCCACTTGATGGCTGGGCATGTAGGTGTGGAGAAAACTAGTCAAGTCATACTCAAAAATTTCTTTTGACCTAGCATATACACCCAAATCATTACCATTTATTATTTGTGCAAAAAAAAGAAAATCCTTACCAGCCTCCTGGAGTTCTTCTACAAGGCATGCCTAGCATTGGTAAACCCTATGATAGAGCAGGAATGGTTTTGATAGATCCCTCCCTAAATCGGCACGGGGGAATCAATACATACTTGTCCTAGTGGATGACGCGACCAGATATCCAGAGGACATACCTTTATTACCTACCACCTCTAAGATCATTGCCCAACATCTCATTGAGTCCAACATGTGGGCAGAACTGAGGAGAGAGGCAAACAATGACTGTGGTATCAGCAGTTACAGAACCATGCCAGTCTACTATGCAAGTCTTACACCCCCATGCATACATGATGTCAGGCTAACATTGGTTGACAGACATTTGGTATTGTGTAAACATTGTGGTATTCAATGAATTTCAGCATGTTGTTGAAGGATCAGTACAAAGGCGGGAGGGGTGTTTACAGTTAGGACACCTACATGGGAAGTAGGTGTTCTGGGTAATACATATCATCTAGTGGCAAGTATAAGTGCAGGCTTATTGCCAGTAGTTTTATTATCAACTACTGGGGGGAATGTTAGAAAGGAAATAAATGTGGTTACACCACTGCAGACATCAGTAGAGAGTGTCACATAATTATATGTGGTGAAAGAGCAATGTAGGCCCAAAGTCCCAAAGTGAGGCAAGACAGGTGAAGAGATCACCAGGAAATAGAGTGCATGATTGGCAAGGTCTTAGTTATAGGAAACCCATGTTTGCAAGCCTAAAGAAATGTATGGTCGTAGCACAACAAGCACATACTCGGTATTCTCAGCAAATTGCGAACGTGATTGAAGAATAGAAGCAGGAAAGAGAGTTAGCCATTGGTACATAGAATCTGACGAGAAGTCTTGGGAGTAGAGCAATAAACACAAACACATGCATACGAAAGAAGCAAATAAATTGTTTTATACGCATTGTTCGAATTACAATAAAGAATGTGTAAAAGAAAAGGTCAGGAGTTTAAAGACACAGGTGATGTGATGCTTTGCAACAAATATGTAATTACTGAGTAATATATTATTTGAAAAGAGAAAACACAAAAGTTGGCCCCTGGGTCTTATTTAATGTGAAGGTGTTGGGGTATCCCTTTCTTAGGATGAGTCCCCTCACCCACCCATGGGTGGCATGCTTCATTATAGGGGATCTCCTCACACTACAAACCTAGTTGTAGAGCAGGCTATGACCCCCTTTCTGGGAGGGAGGAGCTCAGGGATGTTTTCAATAGAGGTAACGAGGTAGACTAACCCTCCAGATGAGCAGGGTGTACAGCGGGGATAGGTGAAAAATGGTTCATAGGTCCGGATTAAAAGGATATAGAACAAATTAAATCAGTCAGAGCTGGTGATAGGTCGACATGTTTCAGCCTGACGCTCCCCGCTGGGATGCAGAGGCTTTCATCAGGACCATAATTTTTTTTTAAATCGTAACAGTGACCACATGAATTGCCTTGAAACAGTGGAAAAAGTGGATATGCCAAACTAGTAGGTGGAGTGAAATGTTACGGAAACTCGGGTTGTACTGGTTAGGGAGCTCCCCACAATGTTGAGTGAACCCATGGATACAATAGATCCTCAGTATAACAGACTCCAGGCAGCATCCAATACCTTTCACTGTGTTACGCGGTATCAATGTAGCCCTGTTCCTAATAACCTATTATTTCACCTTTTCTGAGAGACAGCGTTTGTGTGACTATTTAAGGGGCTGTCCGGAGCATCCATTTGAGAACAGCTCTTTACCTGGGTGGAGATTGTTGAATAAATAGCATTGTGAGGATCTTGGCAATGGGTATTTCTTTTAGGGCAATACAATGCACCATCTAGGAACAAAGATCCACTGGATTTCTGGATAACCTGCTAATGAAGCGTCATGGCATTAGGTTAAGACTTCCTCTCTTGATTTTCTCATGGGGACAAATAAAATGGTACCATGGTAAGGAAGCACATTGTTATATTTATCCTCTCCAGACACCCAAGAGTCCATTTCTTCTTGACTCATACTCTGCCTAACTCTATACAAGAAGGACTCTGGGTCAGAGAGACCTACAATGTGCTTTGAGTTCACAATGATCTGTGGTGTCTGTCCTAGCATGTACTTATTTCTGTAACCCCATCTAGCTAGGAGGTCTGCTTTAACCGTTGTGTGTCTGGCGGAAGGTAGTGTTCCCATTCTTGAAAATATAATTTAATGGGCAATAACTCTTGTTTAGCAGCTGAGTAAGTCTGCTAAGTAGCCAAAACTATTTTGATAACATGGGGAACTCCGTGCATGTGTTGTGTTGTGCTATCACATTAAGATAATATAACACCCACAGCTACCTGGGAGGCATCCATCTCAACGAGAGAAGGCAGTGTGAGTCTGGATGTCTGAGTGCTGGAGCCGTGGTGCATCTCTTTTTAACTAAATTAAGGGCATCATTGGCCTCCTGGGACCCTTCATGTTGGCAGAACATTGTTGTGCAAAATGCACTGCAATACAAATACAAGTTAAATGTATTTCTTCATTCCTTTTCATCAGTGGTCAAAGGAACGTGCAAGCCCCCATTCTGCATGAGTTTTGTGTTTTCCTGATTCTTAGACTATGGCACTTTCCGCTCAGACCATGCAACTGGCACTCTGGGAAGTTCCATTATACTATGGCCAAGCCTGACAACTGAGTTAACAAACTGGACCTCTCGGCTGCATTTCCAACCGTCTTTCACCGCACCCTAGCCACCAGGCTCCATGACACCGGCATCTGGGGGATGGCCCTCGACTGGATATGCTCCTTCGTCACTGGCAGAATTCAGCTGGTCTAAATCCCTCCCTACCTCTGGGTACTGAAAGAGACCAACTGTGGACTGCCCAAGGGGTCCTCCCTTCGCCCCACCCTCTCCAACGTGTATGCCACCCCTCACAACCATTGTCAGTAACCATGGGCTCAAAAAAATCTCTTACGCTGATGAGACCCAGCTGATCCTCTCTCTCACAAATGAACCCAACATCAACAAACACAACTTCAAAGAAGGGATGAAAGCTGTTGCCACCTGGATGAAGAATAGCTGTCTGAAACTCAACTCAGAAAAGACAGAAATCATCATCCCTGGCACCACCACCTCTGCATGGAACGACTCCTGGTGACCCTCCACCCTCATCCCCCTTGCCCACGCACCACGCACGAAACCTCGACATCATATTAGACTCATCACTCACAATGAACCACCAGATCAATGCTGTATCCTCTAACTGCTTCAACACCATCCTCATGCTTCAAAAGTCTTCCAGATGGATCCTAACTGAATCCAGAAAAACTGTCATGCATGCACTCATCAGCAGCAGACTGGACTACGGCAACACTCTATGCGCAGGAATGAACAAGAAACTTATTTGCAAACTCCAGACTGTCCAGAACGCTGCAGCCAGACTGATCCTCAACATCCCCCACTGCAATAACATCACCCAACACCTCAGGGATCTCCCCTGGCTTTCAGTCGAAAGAAGAATAACCTTTAAATTCCTCACCCATGCATACAAGGCACTTCATAACACCAGACCCGCATACCTGAACAGCAGCCTCTCATTCCACGCACCCAGAATATACCTCTGATCCGCCCAGCTCTCTATGGCAATTGTCCCACATATCAATAAGTTCAGAACAGGAAGAAAGTCTTTCTCCTACTTGGCAGCCAAAGCCTGGAACACCCTCCACCTCCTCCTCCCGCAATCTCCCACATTGCCCCAGTTCAGGAAGTACCACAAGACCTGGCTCGTCAGATGAGCTCAGCACTCAACAGAGCAGCCCCTCAACAGAGCCTTGAAACTCTCACGGGTAAGTAGTTGCACTTTACTAACCCTGATTGATTGATTGATTGATTGATTGAACAGAACAATCTGAGGGTAAATCTACAATATGCACCACGAAATCCATTGAATAATCCAATAAACCCCTATAAAAGAGGGAAGACCAACTTTCCTCTGGGTTTCCATAAGTAGCTTATGCAGTTATGTAGGTAAGGAGGTCCCTACTTTACCCTTACAGAATGGACAGGTGAAACTTGTTGATTGGAGGCAAATAAAAGGAAACTAGTGTACTTTTTTCCCTTGAAAAAGCATGATGAAAAAAAAACACCAAGGCCCTAGCAACAGCGAAATCAAGGCCTGCAATTGTCTCACAGGATTAAGGGGGAAAGTTTGGAGGGTTTTAATGGGAAACCACATGAAGGCCCTAGTAACAGCAATAGCAGTTAATCCTTTGGTTCACAGGATTTGGGGAATGCTTGCAGGGGTTTAACAGCAATGGAATTATGGGGGTGCTGGGGAAGCATCAGTCATGAGGGTGTTGGATGAACATCAGTTATAAGGTTGCTGGGGGAATATTGGTCATGAGGATGCTGAGGAAACAACAATCATAAGGATTTTGGGTGAACATCGGTAATAAGGTTGCTAGGGAAACACCAGTCATGATATCATAGCAAGCCCTAAAGCACCATAGGAATAAAGTGACATGATTTATAGTAATACGTCTAATTTCAAAATTGGAACAGGTTACTAATTCATGTTTGATGTCTTTGGAATTGTAATTAATAATCCTAACTTGTGTTGAAGTCGGATTCTAAATTGCAATTTTGAAATGGACAATTTTAGAAAGTGGGCATTTCCTGCCTTAGCTATTTTATGCTGTAGCCTATCTCCGGGTGCCATGACTGGGTGTAATTACAGTTAGGTTTTGTTAATTTCTCCTAGACAGCCATACACAATAGATAGCTTAGGTATATCTGGATGGGCCATCACTGGCAGGGTGAGAGGAAGGAACTGGGCACAGACCCACTTACACTTGAACAGGCATCCACTATACAATGAGAGAGAGAAATCTGTTTATTTAGACCATGGTCTCTAAACTTCGAGTTCATACAAATTATAAAACATTACAATGCAATCAATGACAATTGATGCGTAATGATCTCTAAAATCACACAGTTACTTTTCTGAGCTGCTCTACATATACATTTATAGCAAGCCATAAGATACCATTGGCTCATATTTTTCAGTATTTCCAATTTAAAAAAGGATCAATAAAAATGTTAAAAACAACTGAACTTAGTAAAATAAGCATTACAATCTTTAAAAAGCCCTTTACATACATCATTATTATTTTACAAAAGTTAAAACCATTTAAACTAAACGTACATCGGTCTTTCACATTATCTCCTGCAAAAGTAGGTAAAGAATGAATCACAATACTTTCTTGAGTTTTTCCCTGGCCAAACGATTTACACCTCTCAGATAATTCCCTAGTGCAATTGCAGTATCCAATTTTTCCATTTTTATCAGTAGAATAGCAGCTTGCCCTCGTGAATTTATGCCACATTTTATAAATAATGGCCTTAAGAACTGCTTTCTCACTCCTAAACTTGTAAGGCAATCTAACAGTGTGTGCATGATATCACACTTCATCTCCAGTCCACACTTACATCGACCGTCAGGATATAGCATTTCTGCCTTTAATCTCCCCTCCAATAGCCAATGGTTGGTTCCAATTTGGATTTTTAAAATTTCCCACCTCAATCTGTAGTTCAGCAGGGTTCCTAAGCATGGATACCATGCATCATTTTCCCATGCTTCTAACATACATTGGACCGACTTTTTCTTTCTCAAGTTTTTTATGTCCTGGTTTCTTGATAGCTCCCTTCCTTGTGCTCTAAGTAGGCCCTTGGTGAATGCAATTTCTACAGGATTCTGGTTGACTCTCACCTTTAAACTACCGGATACCTCCTTTATTTTCCTTTTTGCCTCCGCTGCCCATTTTAGGTTGCTATGCCGGATTTCATTACTGCACCAAAGGGACACCTTCTGGGTTTCCTCTAGTAATTGTCGTTTCCAGAACCTTGCCAGTGCCATTTTAGCCTGAATGCTCCATGCTATTGTTCCGGTCTCTAATCTGATTGCCTGAATCATCGCTGACTTCGGCAAGGACAGAAGCATTTTCAACACCTTACCTTCCTCTCGATCCCAAACCACTTTGCCGCTGAAGTGGAGAACTTCCACCCCATACAATACTTGGGGAGGGATCATTGCTTCATAAGCCTTTAGCATGGGTTTATGCGACCGGTCCCCATAATCTCTTTTAAATTTTTTCAACCCACAAATAGAGGATGATGCTTTTGCCATTTAGGCTTCAATATGTATGTCCCATTTTAAGGAGCTTTTCAAACCATAGGCCTAGGTATTTATATTCCTTTATAGTTTCCAATTTTGTTTTGTCTAGGTACCAGCTAAAACTTTTAGACCTTTTACCAAAACATAGAATCTTTGTTTTATCCATATTTACTACTAAAAGTTTAGCCTTACGGTAGTCACTAAATACATTTAATTTTCTCTGTAGCCCTAGCTCTGTTTGGTCAATAATTACTAGGTCATCCGCGTATAGCAGGCTTGCCATCTTCCTGCCACTCATTCTTGGACTAGCACTTCTTTCGACTTCCAGTGCTGCTGGCAGATCTGCTAAAAAAATAGAAAAGAGGAGTGAGGTCAGGACACAACCCTGTCTTAGCCCGTTTGCTATATCTATTTTCTTTGTCAGTGCCCCTTGAGTGTCTTTAATTACTTGAGCCCAGTTCTCTCTGTGCAATTCTTTTAGGATTGCTAGTAGTCCCACTGGGATTTCATATTTAGTCAGGCACTCCCATAGCTTCCCGCGGTCCACCAAGTCAAAGGCTGCCCGGAAGTCGACGAAACAACAGAACATGTTCCCCGTTTGTTCCGTCGACTTACGGGCAAGTGCCCACAGGGCATAACAGTGGTCCACCGTGGAGTGCCCTTCTTTGAATCCCCCCTGTTCTACCGAGAAAATTAAGTTCCCTTCTACTCAAGTAGTTTGGCCATCACTATCTTAGTAAATATCTTCTCCCCAATATCTAACAGGTTAATTAACCTGTAGTTTTTTGGGGTGTGCTTATCACCTTTTTTATGTATGGGCCTTATTATTGCCCCTTTCCAATTATCAGGGAACCTTCCAGTGTCTAAAATTACTCGGAACATATTAGCAAAAAATTCCGCCCACCAGTCTCATTGGGTTTTAATTATCAGTGCCGGGAGGTTGTCGGGGCCTGCTGCCCTTGTTAATTTCAGGCCCTTTATCGTTTTTTTAACTATAGAGAGCGTGAAGTCAAGTTTTATATCGGCTACCAGACCGCTCCAATCTGTGTGCCGCTGCTCTTCCCGGTAACTCCCAGGTTTATATAAGTCCTGTAGGTATTTCTCCCAGGCTGCTTCCTCCACAACGCAGTTCATTCCAGCCGGCTGATGATCTGCTGCTGAATGAACTAGTTTCCAGAACTGGCGTAAGTTCTTTGCCTCGATGGCCTCTAATAACTTTCGCCAACAACTTTCTTTAAATTCCCTTTTTGTCTTCCTGATTAACATGTTATATTCTCTTTTTAGGGATAATAATGTATTTCCACTTCCCTGCCCACCTTTTACCAGTTTACGGCGTACCATTCTCCTCAATTCTCTTTTCTTTTCTCGACATTCCCTTGTAAACCAACCTCCTTGTTTCTCCATCTTTAAACTGTTTCCTTTAGGATTTATTTTGCCGGATCTCAATCCTTCACTGAGGATTTGGACTATCTCCTCAATTTTCCCTACGTACCAATCTAGGCCCTGGCCATTTACTGCCTCCAGATCTAAATTCTGTTGTAGTTGCACTAATTTGGCCATATCTTCTTCCGTTAACCTGGTTGTACGTCGCTTAGGGTAATCCATCCTTTGTTCCATAACTTGGGTACAAGGTTCTAATTGAACATATGGGAACTCCAGGACTACAATATTACGGTCACTTCCTTCTCTGTTCAGGATCCTAAACCCTGTTATTAGTTGGAAACTCCAGGGGGACACAAATACATAATCAATTGGACAATTTTGAGTGCCCACTTTAAACGTTATTTTTGCTGGACAGTCAACGGGGAATCTTCCATTTAGACAGAAAAGATTTTTTGTTCCCAAAAAGTTTCCCAACTGGGTATCCTTAGCACTTGTTATACAATCTGGAAAAATAGCTTGCGGTATCTCATAGGCCTCTAGTAATTCTTGAAACCAGCAGTCTACATTTTTGGGATGCATTTTATGATTAAAATCGCCCATTAACATGATCACATCCATACCATACTTTTCACGGATCGTATCTATATCTTCTTTAAATAACCCCATTTCCCCAGCATACTCCTCTACAGTATCCCATTGCATATAAACATTTATTAGCAATATCATATTCTTTTTCATACATCCTGATAACATTATTCTACAGACCAGTAGCCATTTACATTTTACAGTAATTTCTGTCACCTTTCTCACAATTTTGGTTGACACCAAGGTCATTATTCCCCCAGCTGGACGGCCAAATCTCTGTTTCTTAGCCGATCGATTTAGCTGGACGAAGCCATCGATTGTCAGGATTCTGCCACATAGCCAGGTCTCCTGGATACATATAATCTCTGTGTTTTCACCTAATGCCTTTATATTTTTTTGTTTAACTTCATCTCCTAGGCCATTTATGTTCCAGGAGGCCAATCTTATGCTATGTGGCATATCCTCTACCTATTCCATGTCTTCTAGCCATCCTTCCTCCCCCTGACCTTCGAAAGCTCTAGATGAGGGACCCGCCTGGAACGTAACCCTGCTCCAATTTTCCCACCAATTTTCTAAGTTTGAGTTCTTTGCTACTATTTGTATATTACCCAGGGAGGTTTCATCATCTTCTTCTGGGTCCCTTATCCTTACCTGCCTCTTTCCCAACCCTGCGTGGCATCTTAGGAAGTTATTTCCTTGCCCTCCAATTCCTTCTATTTCTCCCAGTACCTCCTCTTCGGTTAGTAGTCGAATTCCCTCATTCTGTAGGTCGTTTGCTGCTTTCTTAATCATATTTTTTACCAGTTTTGAATACAGCATAATTTTAGTGACCTCTTTCCCTTCTTTTGTTTGGCTAAAGCCCACTTGTCTGAGGTCATTCGATCTTATAGCTTTCAGATTGTGGCATTTGGCAAAGCCCTGCAGAGGTTGTGTCCTATTAAGGGGCAATCTTTTTTCTAATTTCTTACCCCCTTTCCTTAAAGGTATTGGTTCTAGGTATAGCCTCATATCCTCACTCCCCTCTTTCATTATCCTGTTTGGAATCAGAGATTCTGTTCTATTTGCCTTGTATGTTTGAATATTAGGCCTGATGGCTTGCACCTCCCGGGTGACCCATGTCTGCAGATTCCCTCCTAACTGTCTTCCGGCCTCTTTGGTCTGTGTTGTAATTTTCTTATTAACTTGTTTCATCTGAGGTGCTGGGATATTATGAGGGCACACATTTTTTTCCTGCTTTTTTAGGGTTCTCTTCTTTATTGTACTCGTACCGGGTTTGGGTCCCTTTCTTTTGTTTCCCTTTTCACCGACTTCCTTTTCCACCCTTAACCGTTTCTCTGGAATTTCCCTCCCTTTCCGTAGTGATCTCCTACCTGCCCCTCCTGCTCCAGTTATTTTCCCACGTCTAGACATCTCCCCTCTTCTTATTATCCTCATTGGCCACTTTGAGATGTATAACTTGTGGCTTTCTTTAAATTGCTCAACAATTTCCACCTGCGCCTCTGCCCGCACTTCAGGCACAGGGTCAGGATCAGGGATCTGTCTTACCATATCTGGCATGTGGGATCTGATTCCCTGTAGCTCCCCCTCTATTTTAGCTAAATACATTTTTTGAGTTTTCAAGATTACATTGTTAGACAGAGTCACTTCTAAAAGACCTTGAAGACTTTTTTGTAGCATTAGCATTAGATCCAACATTGAGGTTGCAGACATAGCAGAGAGATCCCGATTGATCTCTGGAGTTAAATTCAGTTCCCCATATTGGTCTGTACTAACATCACGAAGGTCGGGAGAGCTTTTATTTTCGCTTCGTCTGTGATGCAGCTTACCACTCATGGTCATTTCTTTTTCTCTTCCTAAATCCTCCTGAGTGATCGGGCTAACTTGGGTTCTTCTTTCCAAGTCACTACAGAAAAGATCTCGTGGAGATGATGACAGCCTTGGAGACGCTAAACCCCTATAGTCCGATAGTAGCTGCAACGACTGGTTGACCATATTTAGGGAATCGGATATATGTACTTCCAAGGGTAGGGAGGTATACCCGATCTCTTCTCTCTCGAAGTTCTCATTATAAGATACTGACTCGATGGACATAATTTCTTTATCTTTGACAGGTGTGAATACTTTTTTAAAATGTTTCCCCACAAACTCCTTCATCGAATTTGATGTAGAGCAACCTAAGTTCCTAGTAGCCACTATATTCTTTTTCACACCTTTCCTTCTTGTTTTCACAGGTGTAGACTCTGGTCTCCCCTTGCTCCTCTCCGAGGAGCCCGCTTTCTCTACATTTGCAGAGTTTGATCTTGTCCTCAGTTTGTGACCCTCAGTTGTTTTCATTTTTTTGGGGGCCATCTCTGTAGTTACCGATATGACAAACTCCACCAACTCCTCCTCCTGTGGAAATTGCTTTGCTCTATTTAAGAAAAGAGGAGCCAGCAGCTGGACAATTAAACCAACAAGGTTACCGGCACCAAATCCCCAGCTACACACTCCACACTTCCAGTAGCTCAATATCCAGAATTCAGTATTAGTAATTTGAATGCGGGGATTTCGGGGTTAAAAGTCGTAGTTACCACCGTTTGCTATACAGTCCAGGGGTCCTGAGCTCACACCCATTTGTTATACGGTGAGGTTCCGTGACGGTTCCGTGACGACTTGAACCCGTGTTTTCAAGTTTGTCGGAAATACATAAAATTGGTATCAGTGAACCGCAAATGATCCATTTAGTATATCCTAGTGTTTTCGCTACGCTACGAGCAAGAGCACTCCTTCCACTGACACATTTCTGATATACACACGGCATCCATCTTAGATCGTGGCCGCCATTTTGTGGTTCCTTGCCCTCACATATGCAATAGCCTCTGATCATTTCATTCACTTCACTTTGATTAAAGACACGTAGCCTTAGCCGGAGATTCACCTCTTACATGACACGTGCACCTTAAACCAGATCACGCTGAAGCTGCATGACTCGACAAAGGCTGCCTCCTCTGCCCGAGGCCAGCCCACCTGAACTGGTTTTCCTGTCCATTGTACCTGATCATGATTAGGCGGCCGAAGCCGGTAGCCTTGCCCATTTACAACCCACAAACATCTCTTATCCCGCTTTTCTATCTCCTGCACCTGGCTCTGCTCCTTTCCTTCTGGGCCTTTATTAGGGGGAGGTAACGAACTTTACGATGAGGCGGTCCGGGTCTTGAATGCAATATTGACAAGGGATTGTGATGGACTGGTGGGAACCCCTCTTCGTGATGTTTGGTATCAGATATTATCGACAGTTCCTGTGTAACGCCAAATATTTATTGTTTAGAGACACAAAGGTTTGGGAATGTACCGACATGTGAAATATTTGCCTAGAGCACAATTTTTAGTATATAAGGAGCAACCCACTTTGTACAAATCGAACAGTCTCCTAGATTCTGCCCGTGTGTAGATTCTGTGATTTCTGTGTCCCTGCAGTAATAAACCTTTGGTCTTTGACGCCACCATCGAGAAGCCCGTGTTTCTGTTCATTTGTGCACCAAGGCAGGTGGAACTCCGGGGTCTTCGGGTGTTGTACCCTGACACCTCTGGACGGAACCAAAAAAGTCCAGAACTCCAATTGGCGCCCAACGTGGGGCGACGTCATTCGGTACCGGTCCAAAAGCCTGAAGAGTTCGAGAAGCTTCGTGTGAAGATTCCTGAGGGAGGCGCCCCACTTCATCGATCCCGGCATATCGCAAAAGTGGCCCTGAAGTTCTCTTCCACGAGGGTTCCCGTTCAGGACGGCTGCAGTGGGCCGTTGCCTTGACCGTCGCCCTGTCTTGGACCCGAAGTGGTGCAGTCCTTAGTACGGCGAAACGTGACGGGTTTCTCCTTGGTGACGTCTTCAGTGCCTCAGTTAAGTATTTAGTGATAGCTAGCTGGTTACTTTTGTGAGGATTGTTAAAAATCCTTGATCGGTTCTTGGTTTGGTTTGGTTTTGTAAGATTATCACTAGTTGTTCTGGTTACGATAATCTATTTGGTTTAGTTTTGGGTATCGATACATCAGTTCGTTTTGGTAGGCCTAAGTTCTTGGTTCAAGTGCACAATTTGTTTCGTGTTTTGTTTGTTTTGTGTTCCGGACTGAGAATGGTAAGTCGGAAAATGTTGTCTTGTTTTAGTTGCAACAGTGACTCACAATTAGAGGATTCCTGTCTGGTTCCTCCGATTGGGACTCCCCTATATGACCTATATTGTAAGTATGGTGTGGGTCCTATAACTTATAATGAGATATGGGTCCACTATTGTAAGAAGGATGGTGTCCTTAGTTGGCCACTGCATGGTAGTTTTGAACAAGAGATTCTCGACAATTTAGAAGCGAAATTGTTTAGGAAGAAAGCCCGGCCGGCAATGTTTGACTCTTTTCGTTATTGGCGGAAAGAATTCAAACAGAGAGAAATGAAAAGGTTGAAAAAAGAGCAAAAAGAACTAGAAGAGTTAACTCTAGAGCAAGCGACTAAGCAGTTGCAGGCTGACGAGTGTGAGAAAGCCATAGATGTAGCCATTAGAGAGCGTAACTTAGCGATTGACAAGTGCTATCCTGCCTTGCCATCGAAAATGGCTAAGATACTGGAGGATTCCGAAAACGATCCTCTGCTATCTTATCTGTTACGGTCGCCTCCACCGTATGCACAAGGTGCTACGGCTCCACTGATCCCGAATGTTCAATTGCCGGTTGCTGGACAACCTGGTGTTCTTGTTCCTCAGAATCAAGTTCCTATACCTCCTGTGGTGAATGTAAATGTTCCTACAGCTCCTCCTCTTCCTGCACTGCCCGCTCCTATACCTACCACTGTACCTATTGGTCCTCAAACTATTTTCCTCGATACTCCTACTGTTTCGTCATCTATTCCTACCTCTACTGCGTTCTCTATGTCTGCGAGTGTACTAACTCCACTTTCTGTTCGTCGAAGAATTACTGATTCTGTTACTAATATGCTGTCTCCTATATATAAAACATTGATTAAGACTCCTACTCCTGACTCTGTTCAGAGACGGAGTCAGCTTCCAAGTACTGAGGAACGGGGAGTTTTAGACTCCACGGCTCTCAGATGGATTACAAAAGTTAGAAGATATAGTACGAAAGATGTGTTAGAGACATTTATGCAATGGGGAGAGCCAACACAGCGATACGTCTTCGACGAGATGTGCTCGTTGTTGCGTGAGGAAATAGAAGAAGACGATGTCGAATCAGATTTGGAAGATTTAATTAGGGTTCAAAAGGAGTTTGCTGCTGGAATGATAGTGGGCGATAATATAAAGGAAGCGATGGAACTCATTTTGAGTTTTAGGAATGATCCATCTCTTCGTTCGCCGAGAGATTTAGAGAAAGGTAGAATGAAGCTAAGTCGCCAATATCCTATGAGGGAAGTTCCTCCAATTTGGCGCGAAGCAGTACAACGTGATGATAATGCGGGTATTGCAGCTGCTCCAGCACAGTTCCAAAGAGTATGGATACATATTCCGTGGAAGCGAGCAGAAGTGTTAGCAGTGAAACAGGCCTTGCCAGATCCACGTAAGAATCCAGCCGGATATTACAAGGAATTGACACAGACAGTTGAGGCTTGTATAATGAACTTAGCCGACATTGATATGTTGTTTGGTAATGTAGTTCCACAACCAGTGTGGGCTAAAATTCGTAGAGAGGATCATCAGGCTGCTTTAGGTGGTGATTGGGCAGCTATCACTGCAGCAGATGCTCAACAAATAGGTGGTGCGAAACCCGAACCTCTAATTGCTAATCTTCCAGGTAGAATAATAGATTTAATGAAGACTCTGATGCCAGCATTGCGTGTTAATTGGGATAAATTATCCGCATGCAAGCAGAAGAAAGACGAAAGTGTCTCCGACTTCTTCACGAGGTTCGAAGAGACTTTTGTAGACCATAGTGGTCAGGATATGAGCACTGAAGGAGGACAGAGATTGTTTGTCGATAAATTTGTGCATAATTTGTTACCTGAATTATGCAATAAATTGAAAGACTCAGAAAGTGCGTGGGCTGTATCTACGACAGCGCAAATACTTGCGACTGCACAGTACTACGAAAATAGGGATAAAGAGGAAAAGGAGAAATCAGAGAAGAAAACGAAAGATTTAAAGACTAAAGTTCTTTTACAGCAGGCGTATCCGCCTCGCACGAATCAGACTAATATGCAACAGAATTCGTATCAAAAGACAGATTATAATTCGACCAGGCCTCAATACCAGTGGAATCAGTGTGCGTACTGTAAGAAAGAGGGTCACTATAAAAATGATTGTCCGATCTTAGCGCAAAATAATGCGGCAGCAGCTCAGAGAGGTCGTGGTGGTTATGCGCAGAATTCTAGAGGACGAGGACGAGGTGCTATGCCTCCACAAACGAATGATCGTCCTTCCAATCACTTTGATCAGAGAAATGGACAATCTGTTCAGCAAAATAGATCTCAGCAATATCTTGTTGAGGATTATTGTGAAGTTGAAGAGGGATTTCAACAAAATGGGTACTAGGACAGCCATGGACAGAGAGAGGGAGTAGTATCAGTTCCAGTGGATCAGAGTGGGCCTTATGTCGCAGTAGCAACATCAGGTGTAGTCGAACCGTTTCTGTTGGATACTGGTGCCGCGAAAAGTTCTATCATGTATGCGAAACTCCCTGGCGCACCTTTGTCTGGCTCAACAAATGTTTCCGTAGGTTTTTCAGGCGCCCCTGTGTACAACCCGATATCTGGTCCTTTGTCTATTTCTGTTGGACCGTGTCAATTGAAAGCACCCTTAATTTTGACGACAGGTTGTAATGAAAATCTGCTTGGTTTAGATTTGTTAAAACGACTATATGCGACATTGTACTGTTCTCCGGAAGGAGTACAGCTTACTTTGGGTAAAAGCCTCACCTCTCCGATGTACTTGTCAATGGACAAACTCCCGCCGGAGCTACGTTCACTCCCTGCTTCTCTTTGGGCGACTGGTCCCAATGATGTAGGTCTACTAGAGATTCCACCGTATGTAGTAACTTTGAAAGCGAATGTGAAATTTCCAAGAATTCCTCAATATAAAATATCGAATGAAGGTGAGCGTGCACTCTTATTGATTGTGCAAGATTTGATTAAAAAAGGTGTGGTTGAAGAAACGCGAGGAAATGTTTGTAACAGTCCTGTCTTACCGATTCTGAAGCGAACAGATCCTACAAAGCCTCCAGTTTATAGGTTTGTCATAGACCTTAGAGAAGTTAATAAGATTGTAATTCCGCAGTTTCCTGTAGTGCCAGACATTACTGCTTTGTTAACATTGATTCCTGCTACAGCTACATGGTTCTCAGTCATCGACTTGAAGAATGCCTTTTTCAGCATTCCGATAGCCGAGGAAAGCAGAGATATTTTTGGCTTCTGTTTAGGAGGTCGCAGTTTCAGATTTAAACGCGCTCCACAAGGCTACTGTGAAAGTCCATCCATTTACAGTCAAGCTTTAAAAAGTCAGCTAGATTCTTTTGTCCTTCCTCCAGGTTCTGCCCTAGTACAATACGTAGACGATCTTTTGGTGGCTGCCGATGACAAGGAAACTTGCAAAGCAGCTACAATTTCACTATTGCATCATTTGTCTAATTTGAATCATAAGGTGTCACCTTCCAAAATGCAATATTGCTGCCAAGAAGTAACCTACCTAGGTCACCTCTTATCAAAGGAGGGAAGGAAGTTGACCCCAGAAAGAATAAAAGCAATTATGCAAATGAGTGTTCCACGCACACAGAGGGAAGTACGTGCCTTTCTAGGTATTACCTCTTACTGTAGGCAATGGATCCCAAATTTTTCACTTTTAGCAAAGCCGTTGGTAGCTTTGACTGGGAAAAATATTCCGAGTCCGGTGCCATGGTCTGATGAATGTCAAGAGAGTTTTGCTGAATTACGAAAAGCTTTGTGTTCAGCTCCTGTATTGGGCACACCTGATTACAGTAAGCCATTCACGCTCTACGTTCACGAAAGAGAAGGTTGCGCGTTGAGTGTCTTGACACAGAAGTTTGGTGATAAACAACGCCCTTGTGCGTATTTCTCATCAACATTAGATCCGGTAGCTAGAGCATTGCCTAGTTGTTTGAGGGCTACAGCGGCAGCTGCAGCTTCCATTCGACAATCTGCTGGTTTGGTGATGAACAATATGCTAGTGGTCATGGTTCCTCATGCAGTGGACACACTCATGAACCGAACGAAGACACAACACCTTACTAGTGCGAGATTATCTGGTTACGAGCTGACGTTATTAGCGAGTCATATTCAGATCAAAAGATGCAATGTATTGAACCCAGCAACATTGTTGCCGACTGATCAAGAGTCGAGTGATTCTGAGCCACATGACTGTTATTTCAAAACGGAGGAAGAGACAAAAGGTCGTATCGACTTGAGAGATACTCCTCTATCCGACCCAGATGGTACGCTGTATGTGGACGGGTCATGTTTTAAATTGGAGAATGGTGATGTGACTGCTGCCTACGCGGTAACGACTTTGAAGACGATTGTGGAGACTGCAAGAGTGAGTCAGAATTCTGCCCAAGCTGCAGAGTTAATAGCTCTTACGAGAGCGTGTGTTTTAGCTGAGGGAAAGAGAGTGAATGTGTTTACAGATAGTCAGTACGCATTTGGCGTGGCCCATAGTTTTGGCCGGTTGTGGAGAGAAAGGGGTTTCATTACGTCCCATGGGACTAAGATTCAACATGGTCAGCTAGTTAACGACTTGTTAGAATCTCTAACCTTGCCGATTGAAGTTGCGATTGTGAAGTGCAGTGCTCATAAAGCAATCACGGATGATGTTGGTCGGGGAAATGCCTTTGCTGATGAAACCGCTAAACAGACAGCTAGAGACATGATGAGTAGAATGTATGTTGCTACGTCTGCAAGATGGATTGCTGAGTCTGGAATGTGTGAGGACACAATGGAAAGTGTGAAAGAGATTCAGAAAGAAGCGACTGAGGAAGAGAAACGCGTATGGAGAGAAAGTACGGGCAAATTGGACTCGAATGGATGTTGGATCGATTTGACAGAACAGCAGCGTTGGATGTTGCCTGATGCGTATGTGCTTGCAGTAGTGACGATGGCGCATGGAGTGGCGCACATAAGTTCTAAAGGGATATGTAAGATGTTAGCTCCGGTTTGGAAGAATGAGGGAATCAGTAAGTGTGCAGAGAGAGTGGTGAAAAATTGTATGGTGTGCTTGATGCATAATCCTGGCAAGGGAACTCCAACTCCAGCTGGTCATTTTGCTCCTCCTTCCTGTCCCTTTGAAGTAATACAGTTAGACTTCATTCACATGGAACGCTGCAACAATTTAAAATACGTCCTGGTGGTGGTTTGTGCTTTTTCCAGGTGGATAGAAGCATACCCACTAAAGGACAACACTGCTTTATCAACTGCCAAAATTCTTCTCAAAGAATTTTTCCCTAGGTTTGGAATGCCACGGATTGTATGGTCAGATAACGGAAGTGAGTTTATAGGGAAAGTTATGCAGAGTGTGTGTGCTGGTCTAGGATTGAAACAAAAATTTCATAGTGCGAACCATCCCCAGTCTGCTGGTTTAGTCGAGGGTTACAATGGCACCCTCAAGCTTAAAATAGCCAAAATTCAAGCATCCACAGGTTTGGCTTGGCCAGACGCACTTCCTTTGGCCTTGTTATCAACGAGAGCAACAGTGCATTCTAGAATAGGGCTTTCTCCATATGAGATTGTATTTGGCCGCCCGGCAAATGTCTGGGGTGTGCCAAGGCCTAAACAATTCTGCTCCATTGAATATCCTATGTTGATAGACTATCTTTACGACTTGACTGCTAAATTAAGTCTTATTCATCAACAGGTCTTTGATGCTTTGCCAAAACCTCCGGAGAGTCCAGGGCATCAGCTGAAACCCGGCGACCACGTGGTGGTCAGAAATTTTGCGAGGACAAAGAATCTTCAGCCTCGCTACATCGGCCCCTTCCAAATCCTGCTGGCGACGAGGACAGCTGTACGTGTTGCTGGTCGCAAGCACTGGATCCACGCTTCTCACGTAAAGCGTGTTCCACTGCCGCTGCCCTACGACGACTGGGTGAAGAAGGGAATTGGTGCCTCCGAAGCTGAAACAACTCCAAAATTTGTCCCTTTCAGCGATGCCGATTTGATTTCTGACACTTTGAAACGTAACTCTCCTCTTGAAAAGACTGCTTTGAACATTGAAAATTTGTCTCCAGCATCAGAAGAAACTTTGCCATCTGCGAACGTAAACTCTGCAACAGCTGCTAGTGATACACTATTTTCCGATCAGACAGTACCAGCGAAGCAGAAAAGATACAACCTTAGAAGCCATAAAAAGGACTAATAAAGCAGGCAACTGCATACTGTGATTTTGATATATATATATATATTTTGAACTTTTGCCTTCAGCCAGGAAGTTTGTTATTATTTATTGTTTTTAAAATTGCCTTGCCGTCTGGGTAGCCGTAGGGTCGTGGCTGTGTGCCTAGTTTGAATTTGCAGGGGTCTGACACAAGGTCGATCTTTCTGTTAGTACTGGGAACTCCCAGGGCTGACAGAGGCATTTTCATCTACGTACACATCATCAGTGGTCGCGAGCGGATTGTAGAAGATGGAACTTCCTGCGCTGCAACGAGAAAATGTGATTTACGTTCGCAGAAACAGACTAAATAGAATTCTTCATAGCAAATGTTTCTTGATGCAATGTGCCATTACATTTTTGATTGTTTTAGCAACACTGGTGGGTGGAATTGTCTTTAGCATAAATTTGATTTTTGTGCCAGTATCTACAGTACCTCCCCTTGATCCTGCTATTTCTACTGTTTCTTCTATACACTCTTTTCACTCGTTTCCGGAACATGAGCAAGCTCGACGCTCAGAATTCATTAATAATACTTTTGTACAGCTCTTGCACCAACACCAACTGGTAGTTAACACGACAGACTGTTGGGTGTGTGGCTTGATACCCCACACTATGGATAAAGGTATTCCCTATCTGGTTTTGCCTTTCAGCTACAATGGATCATTTCAGGCCCTTCAAACCATCTTTGCTTATGCTCTTGAGACCTATCCTCCACGTCCACCACGTTCCACTAAATATAACTCTGCCAACAAAGCTTTAGTCCAGGGAATTATTGACATGGTCAAAGACGTCAATAATACTCCATCATACCCTAGAGACGAATTGCGAGTATATTTAAGTTGGAATACTTCAGAGTATCGCCTTAGTTTAGGAGAAAGCAAGCGTAAAAGCTCAACTCCAATCTGGGTCGTACCTCACCGAGGTCAGGTCTGTTTGCAAGGTAATGGGAGAAATCCGAGAGCTCAGCTAGGGAGGAGTGAGTGCGTAGAGACTTATGTGTTTCCGGCTAACTCTTCCCCTGCCTTTCTTACTGCTAGGGGTACCTATTTCATTTGTCGAGACAGAGCTTATACATGGTTGCCTGCCGACTTCTCAGGATCATGTTATATTGCTCGATTATTGCCTCCGACATACACTGCTTCACCTGATTACCACAGAACAAGAGTAGCGAGAGGTGTCTTCAGCAAGGAAGATACAGCTGGTCAGGAAGCTGGAGACTTCTTCAAAGGCTTCCTTCCGTTCTGGGGGCCTATGGCCAATAGTAGAAACATACGTCAGCTAACACGGGTAGTTGAATCTACTATTACCGAAACTGCTGGTGCCCTTAGCAATCTGACAGCTGAGCTTCAGGCGGATAGGCTCATGACATTGCAGAACCGTATGGTTCTAGATGTTATACTTGCAGATCGAGGTGGGGTATGCAGAATGATCCAATCGAGCTGCTGTGTCTTTATTCCTAATAATGCTCCAACAGTTTACGAGGCGATCTCTAAGTTGCACAAGATTTCGGACTCCATACATGTAGACAAGGGAAACTGGTCCTTCATGGAGTGGTTTTGGACTCTGATTTCAGCGTGGGGATGGAAGGTTCTAATGGTCATTGGTGTCATCCTAGTATTCCTATTCTCATGTTGTCTGATTATCCAGTGTGGTCCTGCTCTGTGTAGTCTTTGTGCTGCAACTTGTCTCAGAAAACCACCTGCATTTGGAGAAAAGACACGAGAAAGGATGATGATACAACAACATGTCACTGACCTGATGAGTATAGAACTAGATTCTGACATAGACTGAGTAATTGCCTATGTAAGGGCAAAAGGAGGGTCTGAGGTTCCGTGACGGTTCCGTGACGACTTGAACCCGTGTTTTCAAGTTTGTCGGAAATACATAAAATTGGTATCAGTGAACCGCAAATGATCCATTTAGTATATCCTAGTGTTTTCGCTACGCTACGAGCAAGAGCACTCCTTCCACTGACACATTTCTGATATACACACGGCATCCATCTTAGATCGTGGCCGCCATTTTGTGGTTCCTTGCCCTCACATATGCAATAGCCTCTGATCATTTCATTCACTTCACTTTGATTAAAGACACGTAGCCTTAGCCGGAGATTCACCTCTTACATGACACGTGCACCTTAAACCAGATCACGCTGAAGCTGCATGACTCGACAAAGGCTGCCTCCTCTGCCCGAGGCCAGCCCACCTGAACTGGTTTTCCTGTCCATTGTACCTGATCATGATTAGGCGGCCGAAGCCGGTAGCCTTGCCCATTTACAACCCACAAACATCTCTTATCCCGCTTTTCTATCTCCTGCACCTGGCTCTGCTCCTTTCCTTCTGGGCCTTTATTAGGGGGAGGTAACGAACTTTACGATGAGGCGGTCCGGGTCTTGAATGCAATATTGACAAGGGATTGTGATGGACTGGTGGGAACCCCTCTTCGTGATGTTTGGTATCAGATATTATCGACAGTTCCTGTGTAACGCCAAATATTTATTGTTTAGAGACACAAAGGTTTGGGAATGTACCGACATGTGAAATATTTGCCTAGAGCACAATTTTTAGTATATAAGGAGCAACCCACTTTGTACAAATCGAACAGTCTCCTAGATTCTGCCCGTGTGTAGATTCTGTGATTTCTGTGTCCCTGCAGTAATAAACCTTTGGTCTTTGACGCCACCATCGAGAAGCCCGTGTTTCTGTTCATTTGTGCACCAAGGCAGGTGGAACTCCGGGGTCTTCGGGTGTTGTACCCTGACACCTCTGGACGGAACCAAAAAAGTCCAGAACTCCAACGGTCCCAAGGGTCCTGAGCTCAACCAGCTTTTACTCTCTCCTTACTTCTTACTTTATCTTCACTTACCTCTGTCTTGTGCCTAGCGTGCGAGGTCTCTGCCTCCGCGCCCTCGTCTCCGTGCCTTCTCCCTTCAATCGCTTCAAATCGCTTTCCAGTCGCTGTATGCTTTGTTTTGACAGCACAATGCTTCTCCGCCGGCGCGGCTCACAGTCCTCGCGTTTTTCACGGTTTCTACCGCTTCTGCCACTTCTGCTTCTGAACTCGTTGGTGTGGGTGCAAACGCCGATACAAACACCGATGTGCCAGATACGCTACGAGGGGGAGGCTCTTTCCGATGCTTCTCCTTCTCCTCCTTCTCCCACAACGTCTGAATGACGATCCCACAACACGCAAGACGAATGGGCGGACGGGCGTTCAGGCAGGCGGGGCGGGGCGCTCTCACGCAGTGACACTCGACAGGCAGTGACTTTCCCCAGTGCCTTTACCACAGTCCAGGCTGGGGGGGACGCCGCGTTGTGCAGTTCGTGCACGCCTCCACAAAGTTTGTCGGTAATGCGCAGAGCTATACAATGGATAAAGTGCATGAAAAACTTCATGAACGATCTTGGGCACCCTGATTTTTATAACATGCCTAGTACAATTATTGCTTTAACACGAAAAGTTCTTAAGGAAAAGTGCCTGACATTACTGGCGGAGCTCGGATTAGCTACAGAAACTGGGAAGCCGAACAGTAATGGCAAATCAGATTATTTTATCATCTTACAGAATTCAGCCTTAGCTTAAAATTGTTCAAGGTGGAAATGATAGATTTCTGTTGACCAGATTTAGAATAGGAATCTAACACATGCTCATAAGTTTTCCAACAATGAATGACTGGTCAAGAGATATGAATAAATCCCCTTTTGATTATATCTCTGAACAGTCAACACTACATGTTGTTTTATTCTGTAAATGTTACTTCATGCAAAGAAAGAGATGGGGCCTCCCAATTTTAAAGTTACTTGGTCTTAGGCAATGCCACCTTGCACTTATAACCCTGCAATTTTTCGAAAATGTATTATTGTTTTTAAAAAGTGTACTTAAGTGTAGAAAAACTATTTTAACGTGAATATTTAACCATGAATACAATTTAATCTAATGTATTTGCATAGATTTCATATATGATACTCTGCCATATATTTGCTTTGTGATTATGATGATGAGCAATACTGTGTGCTTTTATGATTATCTAAAATTAACTCGAATAAATCTTGGTTGACTTGACTTGAATAGTCTGTGTCCTGCCTCTACCCAAGGGGCTACATACCCCTTATAATTACTCTGGAGCCAGGGCCAGGAACACAGGGCACTTGTCTACTTCAAAGGCCTGCCTCTAGAGGCGTCTGCCTACTTCAAAGGCACAACTGAGTATAAGTACTGGACCTCAGACACAAACTCTTCAGTATGCTTCTGGCCATGTGGATACTCTGCTATGACTGCTGTGCTGCTGAAAAAACTAGTACTCAACTGGACTGCTACTCCAAAGGACTGCTGCCCAGCTGTGCTGACCTGCTATCTACTCCCAGCTTACCTGGGTGAGAAGGACTGGACCTGCATCTCTTTAACCCAGAACTGCAGAGTGACTCCAAGGGCTAGTTGGCTGGTCTCCTGATTTCAAGCCTCAGGGACACAACAGGCCTTCAACAACATTGCACCTGGACTCTGCCATCTATCAGTTTCCTGTGCCAAGTGGCACCACCCCAGTCCAGAACCCTTGGAAGTGGCTCCATGGTGTTCTGCCAGCCTCTGTGAGTCCAGCAGAACTTACTGATCTCTTCCACTACACGGTGCAACCCTAAACAGAACCAATGCATTATTGCTACTGCGCAGGCTGGACCTCTCACAAAGCCCTGCATCACCTCTGCAGCCTCTTTGGAACCACTGCTGTGCGACTCACCCTTGGCACGTGTCCTTGCCTCCCCTTACATCCTCGATAATGACACCAGACTCTACATCACAACTTTGCAGCCCTGTGGAACTGACTCATCTCCCCACTGCGTAACGCATCCTAGACGTCGGACTTCACATCACAAGCCCTTGTTGACCGGATCCTTGATGATGATGCAGGACTTGCTGAGTCTTGGAACTGACTCATCGCTTCAGCTGTCTTTGGCGCGGATCCTTGCAACGCTCTGCAAAATAGGATTTACGGTACTCTGTTCAGCTAGCCTAACTGGAGTCCCTGTAGCCATCCTACATGCCATCACAGTCAGGCTGAACTTGAGACTTTATCCCGGTCAGGTACAAACAGGTATCCACAGTTGCTTTGGGTTTTTGATGCTGTTTTCACTAAAATCTTCAAAATGTGTATATCTCCGGTTCTTCTGACTGGATACTTGTCATTTTGGTCTTGTTTTATTTATCAAAGAAAACGCTATGTTTTTTTAACTTGGTGTGGAACCATTTGTGTCTGGTGTTTTTACTGTATTACTGTTTGAAATGTTGCACAAATACTTTACACATTGCCTCTAATTTAAGCCTGACTGTCCTGAGCAAAGCTACCAGAGGGTTAAGCACAGGTTAATTTAGGGTTGACCTGTGCCTCACCCTGACAAGGATTGTGGTTGCTGCTTGACCAGGGCTCAAACCCCAGTCAACTAACAACCCAATTTCGTAAAGTCTTTCAATGGAAATGCATTTCATGCGGGCATAATAAAAATCTGAGATTGATCCAGCTCTTCTGGGCCTACTTTGAGATGCCCCTGCTAGAAGAAGTGCAACGGTATTGAGATCATTCTTCATTACTACTTATAGTACTATAGCTCTATTGCCAATATACTTCAAACATTCTGTGTAAAATCTACTGCCTTATCTATGTTTTTTCTCAAATTGTCATGGGCGTGGAAGGAGATGGATTTATCCCCTGCCCCTCTCTGTGAATTTTGTGCCCATAACTTTCACTTGCATGGTGCAATAGAAATCTGCTTGGCAGTGTTTCATTTGTAAAAGAATGAGTGTCAGTGACTGAAGCTCGCTCAGATGCCCACAGGTACGGCAACTAAACATGGAGTACCAAACATCAACCCTGGTAGTATTAAGCACATCTCAAGCCACTTTAATACACTACTAGAAATCTACTACTAAACACACCTTGCACCCCTGATCTCGTTCTTACAGGATCTCTCATTGTGAATGTTTTTTTTTAAGTTCAAATAACTTTTATTGAAAAGAATTCAAAGTGACTTACGTACATTATATAAAATAACCTATACAAGTCTACTTTTCAAGCTCATTGCATACAGAATAAAAGAATCAGACTAGAAACAAGAGCAAAAATGTGACAAAAGTAGATAAAGTATACATGTCAGCTAGGTATAAAGCATAAACACATGGAACTATTCGGGAATCTAGGGTGGTTTAGGAACCTCCTGCTGAGAGGGCTGAGGCAATGGATATCGTCTGGCACAGGTATCAATAAAAGTTGTAACAGGGGACCATAAGTCAGCACGTTTAACGGCCATACAAGGAGGGTATACAAAAGCAGTGTCCAACCTGTGATTATGGCAAACACTATACCACCAAGCCCTAAAGGAAATTTTGATGCATAGTTCCAATTTACAGTATTTTTTTGAAAAGCAGCCACCAACAACAAGTCAATAATCTTGACATTGCAAAGAGTAACATCCAAATTGAGGAAAGACTACCTAAAAAGATATGTGTAAAAGAAAAATGAAATTTAGTATCAAAAATTAAGTTAATTTGAGACCAAACTTGTTTCCAGAAGTGATGTACCTGTGAACATTTGAATAACATATGGTGTAGGTCGGCATCAGGGGAGGAACATGTCCAACATGCGTGTGGGGTAGACAGGAAGGGTTTAGATAGGGTGGCTGGAGTGAATAGCAGTCTATTGTATACAAAGAATAATATTTGGGTAATGTTTGCAGCTCTGGAGGCCTTACGTAGTTTAGTCCATATGTCATTCCACAGTGATAATGGCCAACATATAGTAAGGTCATATTCCCAAGCTTCTTCTATTTTTGTCTTCAGTCTATTGGTATTATTACCTTGAAGGTGCTTGTAAATAATAGAGGCTTTGGGTGTGGTCAATAATAAGGACTGAAGGTCAGTAGAGGGTTTTGAATGTACAGATGTTTTAAGTGTAGTGTGGAAGCGGGAAAGGGAGTCTAGCACAGTTGTTCTAAGTAAATTCTTTTTAGCGATAAAGGAGGTAGGTAAAGTAAATGCCAGCTTAAGCATATCAAAAGGAATAAACTGCGAGTCTGAAAATGATTGGTAAATCCATATTAAGCCTCTCTTCCTCCAGGTCTTCCAGTAAAAGGTCTTATTACAGATCAACACATTTTGGTTATGCCAAATAGTTGAATTTAAAAGGAATTGTATAGATTCATGAATAGAGTGTGAAGGTGTCTCAAGTAATCTGGTAGTATGTTTTATAATGGGAGTTGAGATGGACTGTGGTTTGCGGGAAAAAGAAAGATATTCACAGAACGATTAAGGTGTTATAAAAAAAAGGCGTTCCACTGATGTCCATAAAGGACAATCGTCTATGGAGTTAAGCAGCCATAAAGAAGCCTGACGCAGTAGGAAAGCTTTCTGGTAGGCATGGAAATCTGGGAAATTAACTCCTCCTTCCAATTTAGGACGAATTAACTTGAGCAGGGACATTCTAGGTTTCTTTTTACCCCACAAAAAGGAGGACAAAATGGAGTTAACTTTTTTAAGTAATTAAGTTGGAATTGCAACTGGGATATTAGAGATGGTGGATAAGACTATGGGCGATAGCATCATTTTTATGGTGTCCAAACAACCCCACATTGTGAAGGGTTTTACTTCTTTTTCTTCGTCCATCTTTCTGATCTGTGTTGTTTTCCTCTATTGCACTTGGTAAATATCTGATGTAGAAAAATAAGTGCTGGTCCCCAAAATTAATTTCTGAAGGCCCCCATGGCCAAGCACAGATGCAAATTAAGCCCTGCTATTCAGACATATTTTACCAGAGCTCTTTTTTAGATCTTGTCTACAGCTTGTTTTATCTATCTTTTCTCAAAATATCTATTTTGGATGGTGCCAATACTTAGAGTGAGCTTTAGCTCAACGTATAGCTTTTCATTGTTTTACTTTCTTCTCAATCTGATTTATTTGCATCTTTGATGGCTTTCCTTCATTTTTTGGGTTTGTCCCTCTCCAGAAGTATAGCTTCTTTACCATCTATTTGATTGGATTATTTGTATCCATCTACTGCTTAATTTCAGGGAACAACTTTTTAACTGTGGCCTAGAGACGACTTTTTCTGTCTTGCCAGTCTCGTATATTTTTCAGAAAAAAATGTTTTCCCTACTTTTCTAATCAGGGCAATTAACAGACATCTTTCTGGTTTTGGGGCGTGTGGTGCAATTCTATGTGTGATACCTAATGTTACTGTTAAGTGTGATGTGATGGAAAAGCTGAGGTTGGAGTTTGGGGGCATAAAGAGATGTTTCTTGTTTAGATCTGTTGAAAATAAATATTGTCCGGTCTCCCTTTGTGTAATTAATCGTTGTGATGTAGTTTATTCAAAGATGCATCAACTGATTGGGATAATTAAAACCATTGAGTAACTCTTTCAAACAGCATCTTTATTTTCCATTCGAATTCTGAAGGAAACTCTCTTACAGCATATGAATAATTCATTTCTCATTTGATCTTGCTATTTTATTGATCTTTCTATTTATTTGATTCTATACATATCCTTTAATGTACAGTGCTTTAATGAACATGTTAGTTGCACCAGTACTTAGATCTGAGATGTAAGGAACTGTTGCAAAACAGTTCTCAGGAACCTGCCTGTATGGCTGAAACCCTGAATTCTGACAATTTTCCCGAGTGAGTGGTTCTTTTTGACTTATGTTTGAGTTCAGATTATTAAATAAAGTTCGAAACAATGATTTAGAAAAGAGAAAAGTTCTCACCATTTGTGCTTGAAATGCTCAGCGGTTTTCTCTTCAAGGGGGTTCCTGCTGTGCCACAGCTCGGGGCTCATCATGCCTTGCAATTCAGAATAATTTTACTTTTGTGCTAGAAGCTCAAAATAACATTTAAGTTTTAAGATCTCTTTTTTAAGATTTTTTTTTCTCACGACAAAGAGCAGCTTTTTACTACTGAATTCTGCAATGCTAATAGGCAGTCGACCATCATACAGGAAAACGCTCGCCTATTTTTCAAAAGACATTAATTTCTCCTTCTCAAAATCAATATTTGACTATAAATGTTGCTTCCACGGTAATGTTTTATTGTTTCATTAAAGCAGCGCTCCATAAAATCAAAATTTTAGACAACTTAGGCCTTGATGAGTCGGTTGGAGCAAAGTGAGGTACATGGAACACTTGGAGAGTGTAAGGAGAGTTCAATAATGATACCTGCGCAAACAGGCAGTTTTGCAGGGTCTGAAAATTGTAATTGTCTCGGAGCTTTGTCTCGACTGATTTGAGCAGATCAAACCTGCCAAAATGTATATGGGGGAAAAAGGCCTCTGTTAAATGTAGTTTTAACAAATTGTGCCTCATTTTCAAGTGAAAAACGTGAAGTTAGTGATTACCGCATCGATAAACACTTCAAAATATCCTAATGACCAGCCCTCATCGGGCTCCCTTGTAATCCGGGCTCCAGTAAATTCCTATAACGGGGTGTGCGGCATTTAGAGTGTGTGTTTAATCCCTCGCGTTCTAACACTTAAAGATGGAGAATTTACATGCAAAAACCAGGAGTAAATCCTGGGGCAGCGTCCATCTTCTTGACAAGAAACGGAAACTGTGGCGTATCCAGCCCCGCGGCAGCAATGAAAAAGGGGGAGGGGGGGCATCACTGCTGTCTAGATTCGGCAGATCGGATTGCTGCCTCGCAACGGCAGCTTTGTAGAGGGTGGGGGGGGAATTGCCACCCCAAGAACGCAGGTAAGAGCGAGAGGGGGCCGCCAGTAGGAATACCAACTCAATGGAGGTTTGGAAACTGGTGAATTACCTAAATAGAGCCAAAATGTTATAAACAATTCAAATATTACCGAATTAAGATGGGCACACTACTTAGGTGTGCATTTTAGTCTAACAGGAGGACAGTACCAGTCCTATTACTCTCGGGCAGGAATAGCTCTCAGACTGCCCACCAAAATACAATCAGTCCTTAATAAGATAGCAAGAGAAAAACAAGCATTTGAAATGCAATCGGTCTCGCCTTTGGGACCCTATGTGTATTTAGCTTTGCAGCACATTAGCCTGGGTGCTGAAATATCTATTGTTCTTTAACTTGGAGGGAAAGTAAGCACCAAACTGCATGACACACCGGTTATGGGAACGCATGAAGAGAAATAGTGCATTTCAGCGGGAAATGGTATAGTCCGGGCTGGCCGTAGCAGGCACCGGGCAATCCCCCGTTGCGCCGCACGGGTGGGGGCCGGTTTGGGGTCCCTCAGGGCTGTTTTTGTTACAGGGCCGTTTTTGTAGCATAGCTGCAAAATCAGCCCTGTAAGAAAATCGGTCGAAAACCGGCCCTGGCAAAGAGCTTGGCGGCATGCACAACACCAGGCCGGCCAAGCACTTTGCCAGGGCTGGTGTTGGTTCCCAGTCCGGCCCTGGTATAGTGCAAAGCTCTGTTTTAAATATAAAATCAGGGCCTTCTGTAGTCATATCACTGAAAATAAAAGATTTGAAAAAAATATTGTCTATGGGTGCTCTTGGAAGACAAAATCTATGGACTGGAATCTAGAGAATGCTAAAGTGATTCTAGTATTTTACTGACCTCTGCTGGTCATTTTCTATCAAGAAATTTAAATAGAGGCAGTTGCCAGAAAAATAAAAAAGAAAGTCCCTCAGCAGAAAGCAATTTTGGTATTTTACTGACATCTACTGGTCGTTTTCTATCAAGACAGTTAAATAGAAGCAGTTGAACAGACAGAAAGCAATAGTGGTATTTTACTGACCTCTACTGGTCGTTTTCTATCAAGACAGTAAAATAGAGGCAGTTGAACATAAAAAAGTCCCTAAGCGGAAACAGACAAGTCCTAGGGTTGATCTCCAGAGCCCACAAATCACATACACATAAGTATGTACTAAAGTATATACAAGAGGTCTCGAATGCTTGATCTAAAAATATAGACTACACTGGGCAATGAAGGACTGGAAATATTGCAGATCTCCAGTAAACTTATCTGAGGCTCCAATGCTAACAGGAGGATTACCGCAAATTAGTGTTTGAGATGGTGGTGTTGAATCATGCACTTATTTGCTACAGGTTAAAGTATCAACAGAGTTACTAGCCCCTCAAGTGTTTGGAGCTATTCATGTCTTCCCGAATATCCGTAAAGCCTGCGCCATAACTTGCAGCAGATAGGGATCAGAATTCATGTTGATATGGGAGCATGGTAAGCTGTCAGGCCATGCAGGTTTACAGGTTCTTAGGACAATCCTAATCCTCAGAATATGGTCCTTCCCGTATGAGGGCAAATGCGCATGAAAAAACTAAATACTGGAGAGAAGGTGAAAAGGGACAGAGTGAAAAAACATTATACAAGCCAAAGTTCTCTTAAGAACCACTCTCAGATTTTAGGCCTTGAACAACAACATCAATATTAGTGAACATTCTCAAATATTAAGGGTTCACAAAGTGAAAATAGAACACACAGGATTTTAGAATGAATTGTTGTTAGACCAAGCGCTTTTGGTATGGTTCCCCTGACTTTTTGCCTTCTGACCGCCTGTTTTGCTGCCTTCATTTCTGTTGGCTTTAGGATTCTGGGCACTTTACTACTGCTAACCAGTGCTAAAGTGTATATGCTCTGTACTGAAAACATGGTAACATTGGCTTATCCAAAATTGGCAATTTAACTTACTTATATTTCCCTATCAAGTGCACTATATGTTCCCAGGGCCTGTTAATTAAAATGCTACTAGTGAGCTTTTAACATTGATTGTGCCACCCACTTCAGTAGCCCTTTTAACATGCCTCAGGCCTGCCACTGATGAGTCTGTCTATACAGTAATACACTGCAATTTCAACCTGGCAGGTTAACATAATTGCCAAGCCCAAACCTGTTTTAACTACGGCTAGGCCTATCTCTCCCATAGGTGAACATTGGGATTGCCTTTAAAAAAACTTTTAGGTATAATTTCCAACTGGGAGAAGATACATATTTGAAATTAGGTGTTTCTGAACTGACAATTCGTCAAAGAGCTCTCCAACCCCAGCGCCGGAAACAACGACATCACTCCTTCGCAAGACCTCTGCGACTCACTTGCCTCGTTCTTCCACCGCAAGATCGCCGACATACACAACAGCTTTGGCGCACCAACCATGCATCCAACCATCGAACCAGTGCCCCCCACCACCACCCTCTGCAACTGGACCCCGGTCAGCACTGAAGACACCACCCGCACGATGAACACCATCAACTCCGGATCACCTACCGACCCTTGCCCTCACTAAATCTTCAACAAGGCCGACTCCATCATTGCACCCCATCTACGGGACATCATCAACACCTCCTTCCACACCACCACCTTCCCGGAGAGCTGGAAGCACGCCGAGCTCAGCGTCCTTCTAAAAAAAACAACAGCGGACCCCACCGACCTCAAGAACTTCCGCCCCATCTCGCTCCTTCCTTTTCCTGCCAAAGTCATTGAGAAGACCGTCAACAGACAGCTCGCCGCCTTCCTCGAAACAAATGGATCCCTCGACCCCTCGCAGTCTGGCTTCCGAGCCAACCAATGCACCGAGACCGCCCTGATCCCAGCCACCGATGACATCAGATCCCTGCTCGACAATGGGGGAACAGCAGCCCTCATCCCCCTGGACATCTCCGCAGCGTTCAATACTGTCTGTCACTGCACCCTAGTACAGCGCCTCAGCAACATCGGAATCCAAGAGAAGGCACTGGAGTGTATCATCTCGTTCCTCGTCGGAAGAACCCAGAGAGTCCGTCTCCCCCTGTTCAGATCCAAGGCCACCGAAGTCATCTGCGGAGTACCACAAGGATCATCACTCAGCCCAACCCTCTTCAACGTCTACATGAGCCCTCGCGCAGCCATCGCATGCCAACACAACCTCAACATCATCTCCTACGCCGACGACACGCAGCTGATTCTCTCCCTCACCAACGACCCCGCCACCGCCAGAACCAGCCTACAAGAAGGGAGGAAAGACGTCGCCGAATGGATGAAGAACAGCCGCCTGAAACTGAACTCAGACAAGACGGAAGTCCTCATCCTGGGACCATCACCCTCTGCCTGGGATGATTCCTGGTGGCCCCCTGCCCTGGGCACCACCCCCAAGCCAACGGACCATGCACGCAACCTGGGCTTCATCCTGGACTCCTCCCTCTCGATGACCAGACAAGTCAACGCCGTCTCCTCGTCGTGCTTCAGCACCCTGCGCATGCTCCGTAAGATCTTCCGCTGGATCCCCACCGAGACCAGGAAGACGGTCACCCAGGCACCCGTCACCAGCCGACTGGACTACGGGAACACCCTCTATGCCGGAAAAACAGCCAAACTACAGAAAAGACTCCAACCCATCCAGAACGCCTCCGCACGACTCATCCTGGACATCCCCCGACAGCCACATCTCCGGCCACCTGAGAGACCTGCACTGGATCCCCGTCAGCAAGAGAATCACGTTCAGGCTCCTCACCCATGCACACAAGGCTCTCCATGACCTGGGCCCCAAGTACCTCAACGACCGCCTGACCTTCTACACACCCACCTGCCAGCTACGATCAACCAACCTTGCCCTCGCCGCCGTACCACGCATTCGCAGAGCCACCACGGGAGGAAGATCCTTCTCCTACCTGCAGCCAAGACCTGGAACTCCCTCCCCATCCACCTTCGACTGACCCTGGACCATCTTTTCTTCAGGAAGCAACTCAAGACCTGGCTGTTCGTGCAGTAACGTATCCCCCCCCCCCCCCAGCGCCTTGAGACCCTCCGGGTGAGTAGCGCGCTATACAAATGCCATGATTGATTGACAATTTAAAATTCCTTTTTTTAAATTTTTTATTTTTTTTTATTTTCAAGGTTGCAAAGTATACATAGTTCGACAAAATAGTAGTGTCCCCCCGTCTCTTCCCACCCCGTTTTACACATTAGAAGAATAAAGTTCAAGGATTGATCAGGAACATCAAGTGCATATGAATAAAACATCGTAAGAGAATTTCATAAGCTGTAGATGTAAAGCGGTTTACAAAACAGAAGGAAAGAAGAAGAGAAATGGAGAGTAAGAGAGAAGAAAGGGAAAAGAGAAGAAAAGAAGAGAAGATGTTGAGGAGTTAAGTATAAATGTTTAATCTAAGCGTTCAAGACATGTGGTAACAGGTTCCCATTTGTCAAGCCCTCTCCTTTTCCCTTTACAACCTTTTTTGGCGTATATCGCTTTTTCAAGATGGTATGTCGCCATTAGCCTGGCTTGCCACTGGGAAAATGGTGGCGGGTCTGCGTCTTTCCAACCCGAAGCTACACAGATCCTCCAGACTGTCATAGCTACAAAAACCAAAGCACCTCCTTTTGGCCGACTTAGTGTTTCACTGGTCCCAAGCATAATGGTTTTGGGGGTTAGTATGCAGTCTTGTTAGACAACCTTTCCCAAGAATTCCTGTATTCTAGACAGGGCAGAGGACAATTTTTGGCAACTAGCAAACATATGAAGGAAATCAGCTCTGACTGCAGAGCAACGAGGGCATGTTGTTCCCTCCCCCTTGCTCCACTTTGCGTTTCTACTAGGAGTGAGATAAAGGAAAAAATGGTTTTGAAGTGCTGTACTTGCAATTTAGCTGACAGTAAGTCTCTTTGTGAAAGTTCCAAGGATTTAAAAAACAAGCTACGTGGCGCTTCCAGTTTTGTTGACCACTTGTCAGCTATTCTAGGGAGATCATCTGGTGTGTTCATATTTAAGATGGCATAGATAGACCCTATTCGTGGGACTACCGATGTTGATAGCATATTGACGATTTTAACCTCTGAGAATCCAGCCAGTTCCCCCACCTTCCGTGAAAGAAAGCTATGTATGGCTGTATACTTGAAGGCATCTTGCTGTTTTAACCCAAATTTGCTTTGAAGTTCTAAAAAAGTGCTCACTCCCTCGTTTTAGATTAGGTCCCCTAGTTTTAGATACCTGCTTTGTACCATTCTGCTAGGTAACCAAAGTCAAAAATGCCAGGCAGATCTCTATTTTGAGTAAGGGGAGTATAATGGTTGAATCTTCCAAGACCATAAATCCTGCGTATGTTAGAAAATACCTTTAAAGAGTTCATCAGTGTCTTAAACCTAACTTGTTTGTAATATCTATAGGATAGCTGTCTAAAGATGCAGCAGCGAGCTTCCTCTTCTATTAGTATCTGGAAGGGAGATGGCAATTTAGTAGTAGAGATACAAGAATGTGTTTTGATTAATTCGGTGCTATATTGTAGGACTGATGCCCAATATTAAAGTACTATGTTTGGCAGTGCCCACCCCCCATTCTTTAGGAAGTGTCAGTTGTTTCAGGGCCCGTCTAGGTTGTGAGTACGCCCAAATAAATCATGTGATAATTTGCTGGAACATTGCTAGCTGTATCTTGGTGAATTCTAGCGGGATAGAGCGAAAATAATAGAGTACTTTTCGAAAATATGTCATCTTAATTACGTTGCATCTGCCCACTATTGTCAAGTGCAGATTGTCGATTACATTAAGAGACTTTTTTGTATCGGTAGCCAAAGAGACTAAGTTCTCTGCTACCAGATTGTCCAAATTAGCAGTTATGGTCACTCCCAGGTACTTTGCTCTTGTTACTACCCTGCTGTTATTCCAGTGAATTTCACTATTAGTTATTATCTGGGTTTTGGTGCTGTTTGACGCGTACCAGGAGATTTTTCCAAATCTGCGGGCCTCTGCTTCTAGTGCCATCATGGCATTTTCAGGATCAGGGGTGGTAATGGCCAAGCCATCTGCGTAAGCCAGAATCTTTGCTTGCAGTTCCTGTGTGCTCATGGCTTGAATGGCCGGATCTTTCTCTATTTTTTCGATTAGGGGATCAATGTAAAGAGCGAACAGCAGAGGGGAGCCAGGGCAGCCCTGCCTGGTGCCTAGCAAGATGCTAAAGTTTTTGGAGAGCCTTCCGTTTAACACTAGACAGGCTTTCAGATGGTAGTATAGTGCCTGCACAGCCTGCTTAAATTTTTGTCCAAACCCCATCCTCTCCATGATGCCCCACAGGAACCACCAGGAGACCCGATCAAAGGCCTTTTCGGCGTCTAGTAAAATCAGGGACATTGACTCTCCTGACACCTGTGCGGCATCAAACAGGGTGATGGCCCTCCTTATATGCTCCGTGGTACCCTTTTTTGGAATAAATCCGTGTTGCCACTCGGAAACCAGAGTTTCTATTACCATGGACAGTCTATTTGCGAGCAACTTCGAGTAGATCTTAGAGACGCAGTTTATCAAGGTAATGGGTCTATAAGAGCCCATTTCTAATGGTGATTTATCTTTTTTTGGGAAGATAGACATTTTAACGTTTGACCAGGATGCAGGCGGTGGCCCTCCGTTAAAGATAGTGGTGATTATGTCAAGAAAAATGTGCTTTATTTGGGGTGCAAAGACCTTATAAAATTCTACGGGGATAACATCTATACCCGCCGCTTTACCATCTGGCAAGCTAAAAAGAGCAGCTGAAATATCTTCCCATTCAGGCACACTGTCTAACTGGGCAGAGTCACCTGCATTAAGTTGTCTTAGTTCGATGTCCTGCAGGTAATTAGTGATTTCTTGCTCCACTAACTTGTCAGGCTGGATGTTTCCTTCTGAGTAGAGAGTTCTATAGAAATCTTAAAAACCTGCTTGTATCTTATTGAAAACTAATTTCTATCCCTGAAAGAAGACGAATTGTACCTATTTCGCCGTTTACTATTTTTTGTCTAGTTCTGACAGCGAGGTGATGGCCAATACTGTCGCCACACTCGTATAATGTCTTGCGGGCGGCTGCCCACTTAGAAGCAGCTCTTTCCGAGAATATTGCTCCTATTTTAGCCTTGATCAATGTATGGTGATGTCAGATTTTAAATTGTAAGCCTGAATATGCCACTTTAAGTTGGCATTTTCCTTTTTTGACTATTCTGTGCCTTTTCCTGTCTCTGAATACACGTCTGGGTTGGGTGCCAGCTGGGCTTTGCATATTCCATCTAGACAGGCACACACAAACAGAGCTGGGGTATGACATTTGCATCCTGGTGGGCCATCACCAAGATCATGGGCCTTCCTGGGATAGACTGGGAGGAAGCAGCTGACACTTACATCTGAATAGAGCTGTGCCTTTCCCCTCACAAAGAGCTGCATACCCCCCTGTAGGGAGTCAAGTCAAGTTTATTTATTTGCTTAGTTACTAAAAACTACTGCAATGAGATACAGCAAACAATTTAAAATGAAGAATACTCATCAGTTAACAACATTTCCTCTAATAGCTGTACCAGATAGATAAACTAAAACTAGATCACTGCATGAAACATGTTTGAAAATGCAAGGCATTCAGTAAAAGTTAGTTGGCTGAGTAACAACATCTAGGGACAGATGTAGGTAGCCCAATACCGGTCGGAAACGG
Source organism: Lissotriton vulgaris (assembly GCF_964263255.1). NCBI lineage: Eukaryota > Metazoa > Chordata > Amphibia > Caudata > Salamandridae > Lissotriton > Lissotriton vulgaris. The sequence continues at coordinate 1,230,167,051 of NC_141685.1, forward strand.
CCGAAAAAAAACAATTTTCTGCCGTTTCTGACCGGTATTGGGCTATGGAGATGTAGGGCCCTTGAAAACATACAGAATCGGTAATTTTACCGATTCGGTAATATTACCGAATCGGTAAAATTACCGAATCGGTAAAACTACTGAGTCGGTAAATTTTACTGATTCTGTAAATATACTGATCGGTAAAATTACAGATTCTGTATGTTTCCAATGTAGGTAGCACTTTTAACACTGCAACAGGGCTTTCAGGATTCGGTATTTACCATGCAATACGGTAAATAACGAATTCTTGTGTACATGCACATCTGTGCATGTACACCTGTGCCATGTGGCACACAGACATGCCCTTAGGGCATGTATGTGTTCCACGTGGCACACAAGCCAGAAACAGGGGTGCAACAGGGTGTCAAAGTGACACCCTGTCCCCCTTGGCCCTTAGGGCATGTATGTGTTCCACGTGGCACACAAGCCAGAAACAGGGGTGCAACAGGGTGTCAAAGTGACACCCTGTCCCCCTTGGCAATTCGGTATTTTTACCGATTCGGTAAATACCGAATCAGTATTTGCTATTGAATTCTATGGGCTTCAAGGCCCATAGGATTCAATACCAAATACCGATTCGGTATTTACCGAATCGGTAAATTCCAAATCTTACCGAATCGGTATTTTTTACCGATTTTTTACCTACATAGGTTTTACCGATTCTTAAATACCGAATCGGTAAAATTCGATATTTAAGAATCGGTAAAACCTATTTACCTACATCTAGCCCCTAGTGCCAACCATTCATTGTGCAATGAGTTAAATGCAACTATGCAAATGCCCAAAAGGCGAATTGTGTACTGGCTAGGACTACAAAAGTGCCAATGTGCAGCCTCCATAGCCATGATCAAACAGCAAAGCAAATGTATCAAGAAGGGACCTTACAATACCATTGCACTGGAATACAGAAACAATTTAAAACCAAGAGTGCACATCTGTTAAAAAAAAATCCCTCAGATAGTTGCAGCAGCTAGACAAACGACAAATAGACCACCACATAAACGTGTTTAAAAATGCAAGGCAAATCAATGGAGGCTAGTTGGCTGAATAACAGCATTCATTAAACAAAGAGTTGAAATGCAAATATGCAAATGTGTAAAAGTACAGATTGTATGGGGACTAGGATTACTAAAGTGGCAATGTACAGACTCCTTTCACACGATCATAAGGCAATGCAAATATAACAAAGAGTATTTGCTTTGGTAATAATTTCAAGCTCAAATGTCCATCTTACTCTGAATCTGTAGGTGCGTAAATTCCCACAAATTATTATACCATCTAAACAGGCTATAAAAATGTGTCACCGTCTAAGGCGTATGACCAGTGCAAGCAGGTCAGTAAGAGCAGATTGACGAGAAGTTGAATGAACCTGACAGCATCTGAATTCGACCATTCTTTGTTCAATGGTCTAAAGACCGCAAAGCGTGTAGTGCAAAAGGTGTGGAAGCTAAAAGTACCAACGTGCCAATGTGCAGCCTCCCTTCTCATGCTTAGATGATGATGTGAATGTGACATGGTGGGATGTTGCAGAAATGCTTTACTTCCGCTTAGGTGACAAGTTCTAGATCAAAAGAATGTCCCACATGGAGACACAAATTAGGTTGAGGTTCTGTGGTCATGCTGTGCAATGTAGGCCTGGTGAGGCCACCTGGCAACTACCCTAGGGGTTGGTGGGGACCAAGGAGTTTGGTGCTGTGCAGGCGTGTGTTGGCATTTTCTTTTTCACTTGTGCAAGATACTTTTACCAGTCTGCAGTTCAGCTGCAGATCCTCGGGTGCGAAGCAGGTCAGCAAAGCTTCCCACTGCGTGCAAATGATTGGAAGGAATTTTAAGCAGGTGTCTCCTTTCCCCCTGTAGCTCCATGCAAGATCATAATAAATGGGTTAATATCTTCCATTCCGTTACCGCAGAGACAACAATCGGTCATTGTAATCTTCGCCTGCCAAGGAGGAAGAGGCAATGCTGAATGGAGGAGCCCCAAGTTGGAATTTTCACTTTTCAGCTCTTGGACACCCAAAGTTGAAATATTATGGGTCTGCTAGTGTTCTGTAATTATTTAGGGGCATTCAGGCATGGGCCCTGCCTGTGAAGATGGCTATTTCTTCCATTAGCCAGAGAAGCTTTATCGTTTTCCATGTGAGCTTTTCAAAAGCTGTGTGACCAATGACAGTTTCCCAGCGCTGAGCTAGACAAGTTACTGTCAGTAATTTCTGGAAGTAGGCTCTGGCAGCTGTAGTGAGTCTGGAGCCAGGGCAGGAAAGGCAAGTACCTTGTGATCATCCTACTTCAAAGGCACAACTGGGTAGAGGCACTGGACCCCTGACACCATCAAATCAGATATTTACTGGAACCAAGGACATTCTGCAATAAACGCTCATTGTGAGCCTTAAACAGAACAACTGTGGGACCGCTAGTGCACGTTCCTGCATGGGAAGGAATGCACCATGTCATGACATGGTGCATTCCTTTCCATGCAGGAACTGGTGGTGAAAAACAACAGGGGGCACAACAGGTGCCCCCTGCATGCATCCCTGTGCACAGGTGCAGGTGGGGGCCCTTTAGGGCCCCCTTTCTTTACTCACCACCAGTAGTTACATGGAGGAAGAACCTCCATGACACCGCTGGTGGTGAGGAAAGTAGTAATATGCTTAGCCGTGCAGTAGGGCACCACCAAGCAGTTGCGGTTCATGGCAGTTGTGGCTGCACAAACGCCAAAGTCCTAATAGGGTGGTCAAACCACTGGTGCGGGGGTGGCTGGACCACTGCACCACCGCAAGTCTGGTGGTCTTCGGACCACCAGACTCATAATCAGGGCCCTAGACAGCTGGGCGGAGACCAAGCAGAGGCCTCCAGGGCCTGATGGAACGGCTACCCAGCCTGCTCCATCCAATCCTGGAGCTGCTCTCATGAGCAAATTCAGGATTGCATAGGGAAATTTGCATTTAAAATCGTTCCACAGACAGAACATGGAGGATGCAGCCCATATTTTTAATTGTATTGTAATGCATGCCAGTGTGTTTATTTTGCATGCTTGTTTTATTGTATGTTTTGGAAAGCCGTGGTGCACTTAACTAGCCCCTCCACTCTCATATGTTATCAGCCACCCCAAGTCTTTTTACAGCTATAATTCATAGTCAACCAGGATGCTTTTTATCATGTTCAATTCTTTACCACATAATGCAGTGCTACTACCAAGAACAATATCTACACTGCCAATGACATTCAATACTACCACCACCAACTTGTCTTCCAGTACCTCCACCAAAACCAGAAATACAAATACAACCAACAAAATCACCACCAACAATATCACACTTAAACCTCCAATAATTAATAATTGTAAATGGTTGTCTATTGTGCTTTTAAAAAAGTATGAGAACTGTGATGCTGTGTGCAATGAGGTGGGGTGGGGTCAGTAAGCATGTGAGTGTGGTCAAAAGCATAGCTAAAAAAAAATATTCTAGTACCATTATCGGTCTTTCACCTTCAGGTAACTACATATAAAATAACGCACAGCTTAAATGAAAATAAAATGAAATTTATGTCAGTCAGTGCGAAATGCACTGTTTTACATTATGAGAACTGTATAAGTTAATGCTTTACACCATAGAGTCACAGAATTTAAACATGGTTGGTACAGTGGAGAATAGAGACTTATGTATGTTTAATGCTACAAGGCCCCAGTCTGTGGCAGAAAGCACTGCAAATATGTAAGTAATTATTTTATTGCACACAGTATAAGACAGGCTTCTACAAAGTGTGCAAAATGGTTTAGGATAAAAAAAGTGCTTCCAAAATTTCGATTTTAGTATTACTCAAACTGCACGTAGTGAACATTTTCTTTATAACTGTCTTTTAAAAGCACATAATTCACAGTTTAGTAGGTAGCTCCCTTATAATACCTCTCAAAAAGAGTAAAATATGTGCAGATACAATGTCGTACATTTACCCCAGTACATAGATCTGGGTTAAATCCATCATTCTTTTTCTCACCATGACACCCCAGTTTAGACCTGACCATATGCAAATCAGTCTTGACCCTGTGCCTCATGGGAACAGTCCAGCCCGAACTGCAAAGCCAGGTCCTCTCTGGACCGGAAACAAGCATATTAAGACCGGTTTCATGGTTTCACTCCTCTTCAGCCAGGATAGCTACATTCCAGTGGCATGCTGAGCAAAAAAACGATGGATTTAGGCCCAGATATCTGTACTGGGGTGAATGTACAACATTGTTCTGTATTCTGTCCATCAATTGTTCTTTTTGCATTTGTCACCCTGAGTGGGACGGTTATGCCCAGACTTGGGTCTCGTGCTCTCCATGGCACTGGGGTCAAGCTATCCTGACTGATGAGGGCTGAAAGCCTGAAACCGGTCCTAGGATGCTTGTTTCCAGTCTAGGGAGGAGTTGGCCCAGCAGTTCGGGCTGGACTGTTCCCCTGAGGCACAGGGTCAAAACTGATTTGCATGTGGCTGGGTCCAAACTGGAATGGCATAGTGCGCAAAAAAACAATAGGTTTAGGCCCAGATCTCTGTACTGGGGTGAATGTACAACATTGTTCTGCATTCTGTCCATCAATTGTTCTTTTTGCGAAAAAAATGTCTGTGTCATCAGGAAGCTTCAAGTGATTCCATCTATTAAAGCCAATGCCGGCTTCCAGACACCCTTTACATTGTCAGATTAACCAGTAGTGCACATTTACATTTCTTTCAGGGAAGCAGGCACCCTTTCAAGAAGGCTTGTTTAGCTATTCTGCTTGTCCCCGGGTTTCACAGCATAGGAGACTCCCTGCCTTACACTTCAGCTGAAGAATTTCAATATTCAGAATTAAACGCCCTAGGACAGTTGTTTTTTTCCACAAATAGTGGGGGAAATGTTTTTCCAAAATTAAAAAGTATGAGTAGGTCGTGCCCCTCAATGCCCCCCCCTCCCAACCAAGCAAAAATACTTCAAAAGAAGTCCTGGCATATAAAGCTTCACTTGCCAGCTTCTGAGGTGCAACTGTGTAAAGAGTTGCACAGCGTGAACCACCCCTTCACTCCTGCAGCTGAACCACCACAGGATGCAGAAGAAAACGCAAATCCTGATGTTGGATAATGGCTGTAACTTCAACAACCAATATGAGGATGTCCAATGCAGAAGAAACACTCATCTTCACTCAAGGGCAAACAAACAAGGTGATATCCAGCATCGATGCCATGGAGCCCCAGGGTCAAATGGCATCCACCAGGCACTGTAACATAAGGTGCATTTGCAAAGTGCACATTCACCCAAGGGTATATAGATGCTAAATAACAGAACCTCTGAAGGATGAAATGCTGAGTAGACCTGCTGGGATTTGAACCTGTGACTCCGAGATCAAACAAAAGCCCCTTTGATGGACGCCTTAGTCTACTAAACAACCAGACCTGGCTGGTGTAAAGTTAGCCCCACATTATCCCCACATACTGGGCAAATAAAATGATGAGGGTTTTAAACAGTGCACTGCAATCTTGGAAAGTTTCTAGAATTAACAAACAAAAAATTACCGGCTCATTGCGCTCCAAATAATGAGTCTCAGTATTTTGCATGTTTACTACTAGAATCAGTGGACAAAAAAATAATATCGCTGAACCAATCTGCCTTTGCACGAAGTACGCACACGTCAACAAAAATCTTGGCACTTTTGATAATAATCGACAAGATGACAACAGATAACCAACTGACTTTATCTGTGCTTTGTAGATTTCAAGTCCACATTCGACTGTGTGCAACACAAACGTCTTTGGAATAAATTGTTATTTTGGGGCAGACCTTAATGCCTTCTAAAAGCAATACAGGTGCACTACACTGAAACCTAGATAAGAACAAAAATTGGAGATGGCATTTCTCTGTTGAAGAAAATACATACCATTCAGGGCCTAAAGCAAGGGTTGTGCTAGCACCATACCTATTTCATACATTTTTGAACAACATATCCCCAGCTGTGAATGAGGTACATTTGTGTGCCTCTAACGTAGGAGGTTTCCACATTTCAACTTTTTTGTATGTGGACAATGCTCGCCTACAGCATCTTATTGACAAACTCTTCAGCTACTTAAAAAACAACTGCATGATGATCAATTAAAAAAATAAAGAAAGTCATAGCCTTAAGAAATTAAATATAGAAAAGTTGAGTGTTTTTAACAAGTTCAATAACTGAAATGTGTAAACGACTATGAATATCTTGGTGTCCTATTTGATGATAAAGGATCTCTTCAGCCATTTTGTAAGCACAAGCTTCAACAGAGGGGAACAGCTCCAGTTTTGGCATTTCTAATGAGATCCTTGGAAGGTGCCTAGCTTAGATGCGCTTCTAAAGGTCATTGCCGCAAAATTACTCTACATTTTCACAAATGGAATAGAAGCTCCATGAGGCAGGTCCACGAAGGTCCTGGAGTCAATTGTCACAAAAACGTACAGACTACTGTTCCATCTTCACCTAAAATGCCTCCCCTGCTGAGATCCATCTAGAGTTTGGACTGATAAAGCAATCAATTGCCATGAAGGGGCACACATTAAAACTTATCGAGCAAGGTTTCACACGTAAAGTGACTTGCTTGTATTCAGCCCTCTCGAAAATAATATTAATGTACTAACTAACATGTTTTGTTATATTAATATTGCATTACACAACATTACTAGTATATAAGGGTAGCTCGACAATGTGCTTTTACTAACTATAATCCGCTTGCATTAAAATGGCTGTTGCTATGTGGGATTTTCTACTGCGCATGCGTATGTCACACTCTCGTGACGTGACGTACTATCTCTCTTGGTGGGAAACTTTTGCTTCTGCGCACTAGAACTAAGATGGCTGCTCTGTGTCCTAACGTGCAAGAAGCTTGCATCACTGCTTTTGCTAAGCTGTTTGTTCTGCTTAACCGCAAATGTAATAGTTAAAATAAAATAATCGGAATAGAATAGAAATAAGTGGTATACAGTACATTTATTCATTCTGTGTCTCTAAAACTGTTTCTCTTCTATTTTTGCAAGTATCGCATTTGGGCCAGAAATGTATTTCTGAACTCCATCTTTGGAGAAACTGCGCCTGCGCAAAGAAACTCAAGTCACTGAATCCAATGTCCTTGAATCAGTGCCAGAAAAACTGACAAGGACTACGAAACTATGAAAAACTACCGCCTCACCCTGCCAAAGGAAGCTGAAATTAATAAAATATTAAAATATTAAATGTTAATGTTACATTCACTGCCAGGTGGAATAAAAGTACATGGGAAGATAAAGTCATGGGAGGGAACATTTAAATACACGATTTACAAGTTACCTCAAATAAATATGGTGTAATGACTTCTCCTCGTCTTCTGACCAATAAAACTGGAGGATTTACAAATTTGCAACGTTTGGGCGTGGTACACTGACTTGAAAAATAGTATAACTAGGGTAGGCTTAGTTAGTTGGATTGTCCGACTTGTCCGAATAGCTGACCTGCCACTGACCCAACGCCTTCAATAGGTGTTTAAGAGCAGAGGGGCTGGCGGAGCACTATGTTAGAAGATTCGATAACCCAATCTGGGTTCTGGGAAGGAGTTCGATGACTCAACCGGGGTTCGACTGTTAGCTGCAGAGAGGGTTTACAAACCTGGTGCTCTGAACTTTAGCTGTGATGCCGATCCTAGACTGTGGTGGTCCTGTCCTGATCCAATTTGGTCCATAACCTGTCCTAATTCTGGTGTGCACCTGTTCTATCTCGCTGGGACCTGCACTTTGGGATTCCTGTCCTTTGTTTCAGCCCGTGGCCAGGAACGTTCTTCACACCATTCTAGGTAACAATAAAGTGTGGGATTGTCATTTTACTGTTTTCCCTTCTCTACCCATCCTCTGTCTAATGCTTAACGATATCTCTTTCCAAATTATTGCATATGTTTGTTTAAACATTATTTTAAATAAGAATTTTTGGATTTCATGGTTTCAACATTTAAAGATTTTTTACTTAGTTAAAAGAACTTAAACTTTTTCACAAGTTTGTGGTTATTTATGAAATGCTAAACAGTATTATTCTACCTATTTTCTTAATAACTCCCTTGATCCTCTAGGACTTTAGGTATCGGTGACTTAGATTGGTAAGTTAAAGGTATAGATCCTGAATGGTAACATTTACAAATTGATTGAGTGCAAGTTTACCTGTTTAAATATATAGTTAGTTTTCTGGGCCCAGGTGAGTATGTTGAGCAGGTGAGTATGTTAAGCAGGTGAGCTTGCGCTCTATTAAAACCTACCAGAAAATAAAGACTTCAGCAGCCAATCCTTTGAAGAAGGCTCTTTGGTCTGAAATCTCAAAAAGCCAAAATGGTCCCGCACAGCTGTACCTAGACTTTATCACTGATGCCCTGGGTGTACAAACACTTTGGGACCTTAAAGCCTCCTATGGACCCTTTTAAAACTCAATTATCTATGTAGTGAAGACATTTTTGGCAGCTGTCGACAAGGCAGCCTTAGCAAGTAGATCAAATGATGTGGTTTTGCTTCGGTCATCTTCCTGCAGTTGCACTTACCTGCCTTGGCTTTGGAATGAAATGTACATTTCTGTCAGTTATGCAGTATGGCTCAGAAGGATATTTTTAATTTAGTCTGTATTTGTCCTAATCTCCAAAGTGAAAGGAGAGCCCTTTTAAGAGTGCTTTTTAATCAGTGTGGTATGCAATCATTCATACAGGCGATGAGTGTCTGTTTTATTTCCACGGATATTATTTTGAACAGTCGTTTTATTAAATTCTTAACAAGAGTAGATCAAAAACTCAAGGACTGTGTAATCTCTCCAATCCCTGTTCCCACTTCTAAAAGAGTATTTTAATTTTGTGTTTTCTTTTTAAACTTAATAACAGTGTCTTGGCGGATTGCGAACTGCTCGAGTAGTTGCTGTACGTTTGTTACATAGTTTTGTTGCATGCAAAGGACTTAACTAACAATGAATAATAGCATTTGCTTATTTACTTTTTTAGTTGCCACTTCCTAAAAGACAGTCCCCCACACGCATCAAGGTAAGCTTTTGCGATTCCTTAATTGCGATTATTAAGGAATTGCAATTATTGAATCGCAAAAGCCTTTGCATGTAGGAATCGCTTAAAAAATAGCAATTCCTACACATTCCTTAATTGTGACTCACAAATTGCAAGTCGCAATTAAGGAATGCCTTCCCATTCATTTCTATGGGCCTACAGGCCCATAGGAAGGAATGGGAATTGCACGCGCAATTTGCGAACACCCATTAGGTACTCGCAAATTGCGCATGCAATTTGAAGGGTGCAAGGGTGCCAAAAGGACACCCTGTTGCACCCCTGAAATTGTAATGCCAACCTATGTTGCGCACCACACACATGCCCCAAGAGTATGTGTGTGTAACCAGGAGCTTTGAAAAATGCACTCTAGAGCATTTTTCAAAGTTTCTTCAAATTACCGTCAAGTTTTATTTGACGGTAATATGCGTACCCTAACAGCGAAATCGCTATTTTAAATATCATCACACATTTCATTTGAGGCATTGAAATTTGCGATTCCTTAACTGCAAGCACAATTTTAGGAATCGCAAATTTGCGATTCCTTACATTGCGATTTTTGCATTTGGGATGATGCATCCCAAATGCAAATATACCGGTCGCAAAGGGACAGATTCTGCGAATCTGCCCATTTGCGACCAATTTTAGTTTGATGCATGGTCCCATAGTTGATTTTCATCTAAGCCCCTATCTTCTACAAATTTCTGTAAGCCAGTGCCATTATCCCATTTGCATGATGAAAAGTCAGTAACATTATCATTGGCCTGGTGAAAGGCTGTACTATCATCAGCAACATAGTAGAAGGAAGTACTATCATTAGCAATATGGCATAGTAGGTGTTAAATACTTCCAAAAAAATAGAGAGGTCATTTAGAGTTTGGCATTGTTCAACTGGTCTATTGGGCTGTCGGACACTCTGGCACTGCCAGATGGGCCAGTTTGAAAGGGCCTCTTGTATAGGATCGTACTTTTGGTCCTCTTACAGCCCCTGGGACCCAAGAAAAAAACGGCTTATGAACTGGCTCTTTTCAGTTGGCCCATCTGGCAGTGATAGACTGCCCAACAGTCCAATCCAACACTGATGTTAGGCAGAATTGGAGAACAACTGTAAGGAAAGCGTTTAGCTCCCTGCCTCTTAAGACATAGGTGAAACCACCTGGTATTTAACATGCAGACTCCACTGACTCCACTGTCCAAAATCCTTGACCCGCCGTCCCATCCATGACAGGTCACAGTGGCAGAAGCCATGTTGTCCTTAGAGCAGGGCTTCTTCTACTGCTTATTGTCTGCCCAGGTCTGCCAGGAACATCCTGGTTATGTTGTTTTTCACAGGATAAAACCGCAATGTTTCTCTGAAAATAAAATGCAGATTGACCACAGTGGGGTGGCCTGCCTTCACTTAATTTTGCTGACAATGCACCCACTGCACCAGCAGGTGCACTTTGGGCAAAGAGATTCCTGCTGAAATGGCAGACATTTTCACTCATGATGGGGGTTCTCCCTTTGTAAAGCATTGTATTCTTCTGGACCTGTTATTTGTTGATCTTTTTCTTTGATGACCTATTTAGTGTTTTGAAACAGCAGGTTCCAGGACTTCACGTGGGTCTACAAAATGTTCCCTGCTATCATGTGAAGTGTATTGTATGCACACAACTAAATACCATCCAAAATGAGAAAAATATAAAGATACTGAGTATATACTTTAATGTGATGATTATAAAAACTATACTTCCAACCTTATTCAATGGCAGGTGGCCAACTCCCACATTATCCTCTTTAAGCCATGTGTCAATTTATGAGGGAACGAGTGTACAAACACATGCCACATGCACATGCATGTGCACACTCAAATTCACATATACACAAGCACACAAAAAGACGCACAAACAACCTTTGAAAAACAAGTTAATTGTCTTTAGGTAGATGAGTCTGGAGCTGTACCAAGACTGTGTCCCGTTGAGGTAGCTCCTTTTCTCGGAGTTAGATGATATACAATATTTCTCGCAAATTCTTTTTGTGTGTACCACAATATTCACCTTACCTAAGGGAGCCAAATCCTTACCTGAGAACGCCTCCGCCACCGCCACCGCCAGGAATCAAACGCCGCCACCGACCAGAGTCAGACCACGCCACAATCCGCGCCGCCACCCCAGGACCACAATTCCCGGCAGGCTCAGCGGCGGCACGCCCCAGTGAGGACGCGCCAGCACCAGGAGGCGCATAAAGTCAGCGCAGAGCCCGGCGGAGTGGGAGAGCCAAAACCTTACCTGAGAACGCTGCTGCCACCGCCAGGAATCAAACGCCGCCACCGGCCACAGTCAGACCACGCCACAATCCACACCGCCGCCCCGGGACCACAATTCCCAGCAGGCTCAGTGGCGGCATGCCCCAGTGACGACGCGCCAGCGCCAGGAGGCGCATAAAATCGGCGCAGAGCCCCACCTCGCGAGACGCGCGCGGGACGAGCCGGGCAAAGCCCGGCCAAGGGCGGGCCCGTTTAAGCCCATTGTAATCCCAGGGGAGACCGGACCGGGTCACCCCCTTTTCATCTCCATATTTGGGATTCAATTTGTAGGTACTCTTTCTACAGTATTAAGTTACCTGCCCTATTATGGCCTTGAAGAAGGGCAGAACCAAGGCGGTCAATGGAAACCTCACCGGGACTCTGGATAATTTTATCATCAGAGCTAACTCTGGAATAGATCAGGGGATCACGTTGATGGAGAGGCGGGTCTCACAAGACTTAGCAATTGCCAGAAGTTTATCTATGGGGTATATCGCTAATGCACAGACACCCGAACAACATGGACAAATTAAGGGTAATGGTGCCTCTGTGATCTCTGAATCCCATTTGGCAGCCCCTGAACTGGGCCATTTTACTTTAGGGGAGCAGTCCACAGTCTCTGAATCATTAGTTTTGACACCCCACAAGTTACCCTCCATGGTTAGCCCCGTTAAGGAGCCTAATACTAGGCAATTGCGAGAGAGACGACAAGGAGCGAATCCTAAGTGTAAACAAAGGCAGGTAATGATAATGGTGGTAAGAAAGAGAAGTCGTCCAAGAATTTGCATAATACTGCAGTAACAACCACTGCAAGGGAGCAGGTTGTCGCGAATACTCTGGTAACTTTAGCCGCACCTGTAGAACTCCAACACTCATGAGAGCGGTTACCCAGGTTGAGGATAAGAGTCCTGGGGGAAGGGCGATGATGGAGGACCCCTTTTTGGCAAAAATGGGTGATTTAATTAGACACCTTCTTCGCCCAGTAGAAGATAGATTAACCAAAATCGAACAGCAGCTCAACAAGATTGAATTTGCATTATTGGAAATTGTTGACTCCTTAAAAAAGGAAACTATACCTAGGGTTATTGTACCATCAAATGGTCCCCGGGGAGGGAACGTTGCTACAGATCCCATAGCCTCATTAGCCCCAACTATAGTCTTACCGGTCCCAGCTGCTCCTTCAATTAAGATACCAATAGTAGCAGCAGCTAAGAAGCCAAGTCAGTGCAAACCAGTTCAGCCGAAAGAGGGAGATGGGGATCCTATAGCTCATGCCCCCGGGGCGGAAATTATCATCGATCTGCCCCCAGAATAAAGCCCATACCTGGTAGTTTTAACAGGGGTTCCTGTATTGAGTAAGCCTGGCCAAGAATCATTTATGGCATTAAGGAACAAAGTTGTTGACTGGTTAAATAAATATAGATCATTACCCACACACATCTCCAGTAAAATACTCATGATATGGAGGGTGTCTTTGGTGGGACATTTGGTTAAGGATATTAGGGGGAACTGTGTCCTTGTTAATTTTAGGGACCCCAGGACTGTCGAGTATATTTGTAATTGGAAACACCACAATCCAGAGTTTACATACAATCCTTCCCATTGTCCTACTTTTATCCGCCCCACTATTCTCCAACTGTAGTAGACGGGTGGACACAAATACAGCGAAGTGGGAGGGGAACGACCCGTGGGGGTTGACTTGAGTCCACACCTGTCCTGAGTCAAATTCCTATCCAAAATTGGTTCAGCGAACTGGAGGCCGTTGATTGACTACAGGCTCATGGGGGAGTATCCATTGACACCTTTGCCTCACTAAGCAGCAGTATTACTAACCCTTGTGGACTAGCCCAGTGTGTATGTCCTGAACCGCCAATTACTGTCCCAGCAACTCTGGGGGGTAACAAAGAGAAAGGATGGGTCCCGCCATATCCCGAGGTGGTCTGACCTCTTCCGTGGTCCCATTAGGAATCTTAAAATCATTTCATGGAATATTGAGGGTCTACGTAATAAGCTACCTCTACCGGACTGGAATACTTTCATTGACAATTATGATTTATGTATATTCCAGGAAACATGGAGCTTAGAGCCATTGTATAGGTCTGGCTATTCTAGCTTCCATATACCAGCTATTTCTTCTGGACATGAATGTCCATCTGAGGGGCTTATGGTTTGGGTCAAGATCGCCCTTAATTGTAAAATTACTCACCACTCTTGTCCAACACCAGACCTGATGAGATTAACCCTTAAGGGCACAAAGGGTGACAATACCTTAGAACTTTTTAATATTTATGCCAGAGGTACACAAGGGGGGGGTAAAATCCTCAACTATTTCCATTTTGTCTGATGTGCTTCTTTCTTGTCCTACTGATTCTTTTAATTTGATCGCTGTTGACCTAAATTGTACAGTCGAACCTTTGGCTACTGATGATATTTTGGGAACATATGAGGAGGATGCTAGATGTGGTATACCATCCTTGTCGATATCACCAGTTAAGAAATCGTCACCGGTGGTCATCCAATTAAATGCCCTAACACTTGAATTTGGTTTAAGAGCTGTTAATGGGCGTACGCCCTCTGATGTCTTGGGAGCAAACACATATAATAGGGTCTTGTGCCCAACTACAAATGATTATATTTTGGCTGACAAGAGGTTATAAAAATATGTGAGTGATATGAATATGATACCATCTACCGACAGTGATCATAACCCTTTATCCCTCTCCATGATGGAATTGTGGCAAAAAAGGAGCATTATTCCAGCACTGGACCTAGGATGTTAACAAAGGCAATTGTACAATCAAACTGCAAAAGGTTTCTTAAATGGCCAAAATTCCTCTTGAACGAACAGAAAACAAGGGGAGATTTTAAGTGATCAGACCATTAAGCTTTCTGTAGTCTGTATGAACGAGGTTGGGTCCCCGGTGGTGGAGTCAATTTATGTTGACACAATTGATCAGATGGGCTCTCTCTTTATGGAGGCTCCACCCCTTAATAAGCGCTCTACTATTTGTAAGCCAGCAGAGAAGTGTTATAACAAGGAATGCAGGAGGAAAAAGACCTCATTGATACTTGCCATTAAAACCCATAATACTGCTGAGGTACGTTTGGCCAGACTAGAGTATAGGCGAGTTATCATAGAGGCTAAAAGGGCATGGGAGGAATCACACTGGACTGACCTAAAGATTGCGAGTCAGTCCAAGAATGGTGAGCTTTTTTGGGGTTTGGTAAGAAGTTCCAATGGTCGAGACCCGGACCAAATTCCTAATCATATTACCGATGGGGAGTGGTTTGATCATTTTAAGAGACTTTATGCGGGAGATGAGGGCACGGAGAGATGCGGGTCCTCAAGTTGCTTTGTGATACCTACTCCGATCCCCCTGGTCCCCTTTGACCCCATAGGGAAAAATGAGGTGGTGGCTGCTATAAACAAGATCTTTCCAGCAAAGGCCCCGGCCAAGATGGTCTACCGTGTGACTTGTTTTGAGCTAATGCGGAGCAATGGGCTACATATTTTGTATTTCTGATTAATGCTCTGCTGGAAAGATCTCCAGCCCCAAACTCCTGGAAAGGGGTGGAAGTAATCCCCATTTATAAGAAGGGGTCCAGGGGGGGATCCTTCCAACTATCACCCAAGAAGCCTTATTGATGCTGGTCAGATTGTGGTTGGTAGGGTCATCCTGGAGAGGATTCTTTCCTGGGCTGAGGGGAATAATATTATCTCGCAATTCCAGGCAGGGTTTAGGGCATGCACAAGTACAATAGACCAGGCCTTCAGGCTGGCACTTCTTCACTGGAAGGTGGTAACCATTGGCAAGGGCAGTCTTTACCTTGCATTCATCGATTTGAAGACCGCCTTTGACCTGGTCCCTCAAGACCGCCTATGGTTGGTTTTTCAGGAGATGGGGTTCCCCTGCCCATCTTGAACCTCCTGGTCCGCATGCACGATGGAAAATATGCCCGTATTAGATGGGGTACGCAGGAACAAAAAACAGATTAAATTCCTGTCAATAGAGGTGTCCGCCAGGGATGCGTATTGGCTCCAACCCTTTTCACGTTATTTGTGAATGGGGTGGTTTCCATTCTGTTGGAAATTAATGCCGATGCTCCTGTTCTGGCGGGTGATAAAGTCCCGCCTTACTCTTTGCAGATGACACTCTGTTAGTATCGAAAACGCCTGTAGGATTACAGAAATTACTAGATTGGTTTTGTCTCTTTTGCAAACTGAGGGGCTTAGCAATTAAAACTTCTAAAACAAAGCTCCTTTATTTTAACCCTAGTAGGTCGGCGAAATCCACCCTCGTACTTGATGGGGCGCCCTTAGAGCGGGTCAAAATATTTGACTATTTGGGGATTAGAATTTCAGATAATCTGAGATGGCAACAACATATTGTCAAAGTGGCTTTAAACTATAAGAAGTTTGTGGCGGTGATTGGGAGGGAACACCGCGCCTCAACCTCTAGGCCAATTGCCCCTGCCCTTGAAATTTATGCTGCGAGGGCCGTAGGCTGTGCACTATATGGAGCCAAACTCTGGAGCTTTGGCAGCGTAGATGTACTTGTTACAGCAGAAAACAAGTTTTTTAGAGAGTTGACCTCACTCCCCAGGGGAACCCCCACTAAGCCACTCTTGAGTGATCTGGGTCGTCACTCAATTAAGGATCTAATCACTTTGTGTCCCTTCCTTCTTTGGGCTCGGCTATGGTGCACCCCTGAGTAATCTAGATATGCAGACGGCCTAGGAGAAGTAATGAATCTCGAGGGTTCCCAAAAGATTGGTTGGCTAGTAAATTAAAAAAGGCTCCTCTTGGTTACAGGTCCTAAAACTGCATGGGAGTCAGGGGTCTCGTTGGCCAAGGCAGAAACCAAGAGAGCCTTTTGGGCATGGATTGATAAGCAGGAGCATAGAAACCCCAATTTAGGTAGACTGACCGTCGAGTTCCGTCAGCACAAGCAGGTGCCTCGTCTAGAGCCCTATCTAGATTTTATTCAGAAACCTAGAGATAGGGCCCTTTTTATTCAGTTTAGAATAGGCACTCTTCCTGTTCATGAACGTACAAGCAAATGGAAGCCTCCTCATCAAACGTCTCCTAATTGCCCACATTGTTTGGGTATAGTTGAAACCGTTCCACACCTTTTCTTTGTATGTCCGGCTTATACCAAACCTAGAAGAAAGTGGCTAAGACCCATTTGCCGGCAGCTAGGAATTCGGAATCACTTTATTGCTCTTAGAATTCTCTAAGCAGATGCAAATACAACCTTAGCCTGTGGGGTGGCAAAATTCCTTAGCTGGGCTTGGTTGATAAGATTGAAAGCATTATGATGAACTTTTACTATTATCTATTTTAAAATGTTATCAAGGCTGTTATAGTTTAATATACGTTTATCATTCCATTGTAAAAAGTGATTGTTAATTCAATTTTCTCTTTTAACTATAATTATTATGAAATGTGTTTTTTAATTGCGAAAATGCTTTTAAGATATTTTATAATGAAATAAAGCTTTGTTGATGATGATGAATATTTACCTTGTGTAATATCAGCAGAGAGGAGGGTGTGATAAGTTGACATACACTCTCTCCCAGACTGCCTGCCTTCAGGATAGGAGGGGCTGCAATGATCTTTCCGGCACAAGGGAGCCTAAATTATTGGCCCGAGCCCCGCTGCATGGGACCCTGTGACTATCTACGCTCTGGGGAGACTGCATGTCCCAGATTGCCTGCCTGCAGGACAGGAGGGGTTGCAAGGATCTTTCCAGCGCAGAAGCACCTAAATCAACGTCACGAGCTACGCTACGCAGGACCCTGTGACCATCCACTCTCTGGGGAGAACGAATCTCCCAGACAGCCTGCCTTCAGGAGAGGAGGGGCCGCAACAACCATTCTGGCGCAGGACTGCCTAAATTACCAACCTGAGCCCCACCCTGAGCGCTGGACCCTGTGACCATCCACCCTCTGGGGAGACTGTGTGTGCCAGATTGTCTACCTGCAGGAGAGGAGGGGCTGCAACAATCTTTCCGGCGCAGGACCACGTACATTTAACGGCATGAGCCATGCTGCGTGGGACCATATGACCATCCTCTCTCTGGGGAGATTGCATCTCCCAGACTGCCTGCCTTAAAGGAGGAGGGCCCACAACGATCTTTCCGGCGCAGGAGTTCCAAAATAAAACCTGAGCCCTGACAGGAACTTGAAGCCACAAAAACACATTCCCAAAATGTTTAATAAACTGACTACACACAGTAGCAACATTTCCTACCCTAGTCACTCCCCACTGTCCATTGCTATTGTGATGCTGAGCCAACGATTCCAGTAACACTTACTATTGATCCAGCCCAGGGCCCTGCTGACACTGATCTTATTCTAAGCAATAGATTTCTACCACTTCAGAACTTGAGTTGCACCCAAAAGGAAGGAGAGGAGATAGGGGGGCCTTGATGATGCTATTGAGGATGGGGCTGCAGTGGAGGTCAGAGTAAATGCTAGTGTTGTAATTTGGGCTGAGGTTCCTTCAGATGGGCTAGTCATGAACGACCCTGTTGCTTCCAGGATCATAGTTGATCAGAGGTTAGAAGTCAGGATGCTCAAATCTGCAGTTAAGGACCTTACTGAACATGTCAAACTCTTACTAGCCAGAGGTGACACTGTTGTCTAACCCCCATGCAGATCTCTACTCAGCAAGTACATTCGATCCATTATGTCAACCCTACAAACCTTCCATTGACAGAACCCTATCAACACCTCACAAGAGTCACCAGCGCTAGCCCAAACACTAAGAATATCCCTGTGTCATCAGTTGCACATACAGCTCCTTGGGGGGCACACAATGCATGGTCGCAAGTTAACAAAGGCCGTTCTGTACAACAGGGCCCTCTTCCCATTTTTGACAACCTTCCTCGACTTCCTAGAGTTGACAACCCCTCAAGAAATTCTACTGTATGGCGTGAGCATGCCAGATTGCCTCCTAAGTGTATCTGTATGTCCAACATGCCCAAAGTCCCCTCCCATGCAAGCCACAAAGCCAAAGACTCTCTAATTATTAAAATCCTTCACTGGATCCACCATGTGAGGGGTTGTTGCCCAGTCATAAGGGAAGACATCTTGCGTGCTAAAAGGTTAACCTGCCCTAATACCCACACAGACTGTATAGAAATACACTTGGCAGATGGGAAGGTGGCCCACAATTTTATAGCTTTGGATGCCAGGTAGAGCTCTCCATTTTCTACCAGTATTCAACTCAAGTACAGACTTCCCCAACTCCCATCACTGTCTTCTGTCCATTACTCAGTCACTCACTTGGGCTTAGACTCCAATTTAGCAACTAAAGATGGATTTGTGCATCAAGCCAATTCTGTATGTACTGAAAGTCAACTAGTTAACCTCCACCGCACCCAATCTGCCTCAATTAATGGTAGCTATCCCATACATTATCTCTCCCTAATCCCGCTGTCCAATGGCTCCGGGAAACAAAAGGAGCAGTTGTACATGAACGAATGGCCAGGTGGAGGGGTTCCACTTCCAACATCAACTCAGCTCCAAGCGCAGGTAGGGAATACCATTGAGGACAGTCAACCCATCTTTACTAATGGCCAAGAAAAGCTTAGAAGGTTTAGTCTGGTGTCATGGAATGTGGCCGGGGTGAGGTCTAAAGTGGCCATCTTCCATTGGTTTCAATTAATTGAATACATTGACATCTGCATTCTACAGGACAGCTGGACCACCTCCACTGTCTACATACCAGGTTATCTTACGTTCCATCGTCCTGCAGGGATCAACAAACCGGTCCGGCCAGCGGGGTGGCCGTATTGATTTGGGTTAAAATTGCACTCCAATGTACGATTCAGAACCTCTCATCCAATAGCCCTGATATTCTAGTTGTCCAAATTGAGGGCCAGAATGGTACTTTGATTGACATCTATATTGTCTATGCAAGAGGAACCAGAGCAGGAAGGACATCGACCACTCTGCAAGAGCTGGAAGTACTCTTGTATGATAGGGATACACAGCCATTTCTGATTGTATCTGGTGCCTTCAATGTCAATTGTGAACCCCTAGAGCAGGATGACATATGTGGGACAAGGGAGGAAGAAGAGATGTGCCTTCCCCATCTTGACCTACCCCCTATCAATAAAAGGTCCCAAGCGGCAATCCAGCTTAATGTCCTTTCCCTGGAGTTCGGCCTAAGGGCAGCAAATAGCCACACAAAGTCAGACAAAATGGGGACAAACATTTAAAATAGAACTATCAACTTTAGCCGCATTTACTATTTTTTGGTGAATCTAAGAATGTGGCCTAGAGTGGTCGATATGTCTGTGTGCTCTACCACAGACAGTGGCCATAATCCTCTGGAACTCTACCTGGGATGTCCCTGGGACAACCTCTTGAGTCCCCCAAATTTCACTCTAACGACAAGGAAGTTACCTCAATCAAATGACTGGAAACAAGCATCTTAGGACCGATTTCGGGCTTTCAGCCCTCATCAGCCAGGATAGCTTGATTCCAGTGGCATGGAGAGCACGGGACTCACGTCTGAGCATACCCATCCCACTCGGGGTGACAAATGCAAAAACATCAGTTGATGGACAGAATGTAGAACAATGTCATACATTCACTCCAGTACAGATATCTGACAAAGGACAACTTAAATGGCCCCAGGTAGCCCCAGATGTAGATAAACGTGAAGCAATTAAGCATAATCTGTTGGAGAGCACTGTAGAACTACATAGGTTAGCTCAACTCCCGGGTGGGCTAGAAAATATTCCATCTTGCCCTAATCATATTTTCAAGCCATTGGCTACATGCCTTAGAGTACCACTGTGCCCACAGGATCCCTGTAAGAAGACTAGGTCACAGTTTGCCTGGTTTAAGCAGGAGTGCAGAAGCCTCAGATGCAGTTTCCGTTTCTACCAATAGCAAAGCCAAGTCCCCAACAGCTACCAATCCATATGTACAACCCCTTGTGTCCTTAAATGCACCCTCTTCAAATGCAAGGTCTTTGGTAAAACATTGCCTTAAAATCGCCTCTCTCATTGAAGATGACAAATTCCACATAGTGTCCATCACTGAATTATGGACAGATCAGGATACGGACCAGACTTAGTAAAAGCCACACCCCTAGACTATCTCTGTTACTCGCTAAATAGACAAAAGAAGAAAGGGGGAGGGATAGTGGTCGTTTATCACAAATCCATTACAGCATCCTTCAATCCATTAGACATTGAGGAATGTGAAGCGTTTGAATTTTGTCTCAAACTCTCTCACCACTATACTTTTAGAAGCGCCCTTATTTATAGACCACCTGGCCCAAGAGGACTATTTTTAATAAATGCATGCAGCATACTAGAAAGGGGAATTAGCACAAACTCCTATACAATCCTAGGAGATTTGAACTACCATCTTGAATTGCCCTTGGATCCGGATACTCTTAGTCTGCTTGGTCTGATGAAGGGTGGAAACCTAGAGCAGAAGGTGATCGGTGCAACCCATCAGGCTGGTCATACGCTAGACGGCATTTTTCCTAACAATAGACAGCTTTCATTTAATAGCATCCTTGCTTTAGTCTGGTCTGACCATTCAGCAGTCATATTTAAACTCACTTTGCCAGACCGTACGGCTTAAAAATCATTCAGATAATAGAGCTTGGAATAAAATAAAAGCAGAGGAACCGAATACATTGCTTATCTCTACTACTGCCCCAACACCTAGCAATCTGGATGAAGCAACCAGATCATATACTAGCTGGTTAGAAGCAGCAGTGAATTAACTTGCACCTATAAAATGCCTTAACCATACTAGACAACAATCTTCCTCCCCTTGGTATTCCAAAGAATTGCAGGACCAAAGTTGGCCTGCAAACTGCAGGTAAGAGACTGGAGGAAGGGATACAAAGATGAGGACAAAAAGGATTACAAAGCTGGATTAGTACAATCTAAATAGTTGCTGAAAAGCGCAAAACAAAAAATATATTTTTTATTAAATCAACTTGGCCAAAAACTCGTCTAAGGAAAATAGTAAACTCCTTAGCACACCCCATGTACAAAATATCTCAGCTACCCAAGAGCTGTGAAACAAAATTGCAAAATTCTTTTTCGATAAAATCAATTGTATTTTTTCAACCTTCTCAATCTCCTCTCCCAAAATGGATCCCAATTTGGCTAAAGACCAGATGAAATTATGTCTTGAGGCACCACAGCTAAATAACTTTGCCCCTTCACAGAGTAAGACACCTATAATTTACTGGAGAAAGTGAAGTCTGGCTCTCCTTATGATCCCTGTCCTTGTACTGTAGTAAAAATGGCAGAAGAGACAGTTTCTCGGGCACTGACTCCTATTGCAATACAATATACCTAGAAGATTACTTTCCCAAAGACTGGAAACATGCTTCAATCCGGCCCCTTCTGAAGAAACCCAACCTGGACGCTAGCGATCCTAACAATTTTAGACCAATATCCAAACTTTCACTCCCGGCAAAAATAATTGAAAAAAATATGAATGCCCAACTCAATAAATTACTGCTGGATTCCCAGGCCCTTGACCCAACTCAGTATGGGGTTAGAGTGGACCACAGTACATAAACGGCGCTCCAGAAATCCACAGACGTTATCAGGACCATCCTGGACCAAGGGGGTAAGGCCATATTGATCATGTTGGACCTTTCCACATTATTCGACACAGTCCATCATTTCTTGCTAATGGACTGATTAGATGAGCTAGGAGCAAGGGGAAATGCTTGGAAGCTTATTAAATTGTTTCTAACTGACAGAAAGCAAACAGTGGCCTTCGGTGAATTTGAACCCGAATCCTTCTCCTTGCCCTTTGGGGTGCCACAAGGTTCATCTTTGAGCCCAATACTTTTTAATATCTACATATCTGCACTAGCACCCCTAATTGAGTCCTTCAGGTTCACCCTGACTTTCTACGTGGATGACACCCAACTTGTGGTGACCTTACTACCAGACGATGTTCAGGAAACTACATCAAGGTTGCGGGACTGCATGCAAGCCGTAGGGAGTTGGATGGCCCAAAAATGCGTGAAACCTAACTCTGGAAACACAGAGGTGGTGTTGTTTGGCAACGACCCCTCCTTCTGGACTCCCAAATGCTGGCCCTAAGACTTGAGTTCCCTACTGACTCCCATTAGGAAGGCGAAAAATCTTGTAGTCTGGATAGATGATAAACTAAGTTTTATTGACCAGGTCAACACAGTTATATCATCAACATCATATATTCTGAAATCCTGCAAAAAGATCACACCACTTCTTCCAAAAGATGCACAACAAACAGTGGTCACCACACTTATAATGTCCAGAAAGGACTACTGCAACAGCCTTTATTTCACTATCCACAAAGGATCAATAAATAAACTACAGGTCTTCCAGGCTGCTTACTGACACACCAAGGTACAAATATATTTCAGCTAAAATAAAAGCGCTCCACTGGTTGCAAGTCAGGAAACGGACTCTATTTAAGTCTCTCTGCCTGTTTTTTAAGGCTCCACAGGGAACCGGACCTGAATTCCTAAAACAACGTCTCTGCTGGTACACACCAAATAGAGCACTGCGCTCTTCGGATGCAAAATTAGTGAGGGTACCTATCGTAAAAAAAGCCAACTGGGGCGACAGAAGTTTGATTGTTAATGCAGCTAAATCCTGGAATTCTCTTCCGTTATCAATGAGAAAATGTCCAATCTCATGGCTTTCAGAAAAGCATTAAAAACTTGGCTTTTCTAAAACTTTCACATTCCTCCAGCCCACAGCATCCCCTCACGAAGCGCCAGGACACCTTCGGGTAGTTAAGTCCATCGTATGGGCCAAATCCCTTGGACCGGATGGCATCCTGGGTGGCGTCTCTATGAACGACTGTGACAAATGCATAACTTACATTTTGGCATTAGCCAATGGGAAATCAGTGGGGGCCCAAATACCTTCTTTCTGGAAGGGAGCTGAGGTGATCCCAGTTTACAAGAACTGTGACAGATCTTCACGCTCCATCTAAAGGCCCATCAGTCTTATTGACTGTGTCCAAAAGGTGTCTGCTTGCACACTCCTTCTGAAGATACAGGCCTGTATTAGTGACCACAATGTCATGTCCCCTTTTCAAGCTGGGTTCAGACAAAAAACGAGCACTATTGATCAAGTTCTCCAATTCCTTTTACTGACCTGGAAGATGAAGCCTCTGTGTAGCATTCATCGATCTAAGGTCTGCTTTTGATCATGTCCCAAGAAACAAGCCCTGGTGTGTTTTAAAAGAGATGGGTCTCCCCCTAGAGGTCTTAGCACTTGTCCTCCGCCTCCATGAGGCAAACTCTGCAAGGGTTTGATGAGGCAATCAAGGTGAGTTCACTGACCCGATTAAAGTCAACAAGGAGGATTGAAAGGGCTGTGCATTGGAACCAACACTCTACTCTATATTTTTTAAACAGAGTTGTCCAGTACTTCTCAGCCATCCCTGCGGAAGCCCCCTCCCTGGGGGGCTAAAGTGGTAACATTGTGGTTTGCTGACGACTTGCTGTTGGTCTCCAAAAGCCCTCGAGAGCTCCAGCTGCTGCTAGAACATTTAAAAAAAATGTTGTGACTCTCGAGGTTTAGAGGTTAACACCTCAAAGGTGAAACTTTTAACGCTGAACACCCAAAAATCATATAAAGGCAAGCTAACACTAGGAGGGGTTTCTTTGGAGGGGGTAAGTACCTTTGACTATCTGGGGATCACACTCTCTGAGGATATGTCATGGAAGCCCCATGCATTGAGACAGACTCTCCACCATAGACAGATAACTGGGGCCTTGATCAATGACCACAGGACCTCCTACTGTAAACCAGTAGCAGCCCCACTCCACATCTATGACTCCAAGGCTGTAGGCTCTGCAATATATGGTGCAGAATTGTGGGGATTTGAAAATTTGAATGGCTTTTTGATCTCTGAGAATACATTCTTGAAATGAAATGAAATGAAAAGAAAATGTATAAAGCGCGATGGCTACCCAGGGGCGTCCCAGCGCTGCAGAGGTTGGGCTAAGCGGAGTATGCTAGACTTAGGCGGATTTTCGGAAGATTTATTAGAAGGATGATTTATTAAAAAGCCATGTTTTAAGGAGCTTACGGAAGGTAAGAAGTTTGGGCTCTGATCTGATTGAGAGGGGGAGAGTAATCCAGAATTTGGCTAGGTTGTAGGAGAGCGACCGGCCTCCACACCTGGCTCTTCTGATTCGCGGCACTGTGGTGAGACAAGAGGTCTCAGATCTGAGGAGATGATTGGGATGATAGGCATTTACCAGGGGGCGGTTGATAGCAGGACCTGTTCCCCAGTAAGAACAGTGAGCGATACACATGGCCTTGAATTCGATCCTCGATTTCACAGGGAGCCAGTGGAGATCTTTCAGTCGAGCTTTAACTGAGACTTGTCGTGGGATGTCGAGGAGGGACCTGGCGGCACAGTTTTGGACGATTTGAAGTCTATTGAGCGTGGAGTGTGGGGCCCCTAGGTATAGGGCGTTTCCGCAGTCAAGGCGGGATAGAATCAGCCCTTGGACCATGATCCGTCTTGAGTGGAACGGGAGAAGAGGGAGGATTTTGTGAAGTAGCCTCAGGAGCCCAAAGCATGTGGCAGCAGGCTTGGTTGCTTGGTAGTTAAAAGTGAGCGTTCTGTCCAGCCAGATGCCAAGACTTTTTATTTGTTCTTTGGGTTCCAGTGGACTGCCTAGGCAAAGGGGCCAGATGGGGTCGATGGATTTGGTGATCTTTTTTCCCAAGAGCATAATCTCTGTTTTATCCCCGTTTAGTTTTAAGCAGCAGCCCGACATCCAGGCGGCGACTGCTTCCAAACATTTGTATAAGCTGTGGTGGGAATTGAGAGGGGGGTCCAACGCCACCACCAGCTGTGTGTCTTCCTCATAGGTGATAATTTTCACTCCAAAGGGGCGGACAACATCAGCCAAAGGGCTAAGGTAAACATTAAAAAGGGTGGGGCTCAGGGAGGAGCCCTGAGGCACTCCACAGTTCAGGGGTTTGCTGGAGGAGGTGAAGTCTTTCTCAAATACCTGAAAAGATCTATCTGTAAGAAAGGATCTCAGCCAGGTGAGTGCCATTCCTGAGATTCCTATCCTACTGAGGTGGTGGAGAAGAATATTGTGGTTTACAGTGTCGAAGGCGGCACTAAGGTCGAGCAGGACGATGGCCGCTGACCCACCGCTGTCTAGGATCCTTCTTTCTTCCTCCGTCACTGGGACCAAGGCTGTTTCAGTTCCGTGAAGGGGCCGAAAACCTGTCTTGAGGGCCAATTTTGCAAATTTGATTCACTCACGTGAAATTTGTGTTCGAAACTTGGGGGCAGGGCAGACTTATATGCTCTCTGCTGCTTTGGGGAACATTTTCTGTACTTGCTGGCACTAGCGCGAACAGTGGGCGCCATCTTTGTGGAAGGTGGGGTTAGCAGGCCAGGCATTGGACAGACGCGACACCTGACTTCCGGGATAAAAGCCGAGAGGAGGGCTTCCCGCGTTTATTCCTAGTTC
The DNA here is from genome assembly GCF_964263255.1 of Lissotriton vulgaris. Taxonomy (NCBI): domain Eukaryota; kingdom Metazoa; phylum Chordata; class Amphibia; order Caudata; family Salamandridae; genus Lissotriton; species Lissotriton vulgaris. The sequence goes on from NC_141685.1 coordinate 1,230,192,910, forward strand.
TGATTCCTGAGGCGAGTAGCCAGGAACACAGACGCTTTTAAAAAACTGCTTTAAAAATTACACTGTTATTTTGTAAATTTGATTCACTCACGTGAAATTTGTGTTCGAAACTTAGGGGCAGGGCAGACTTACATGCTTTCTGCTGCTTTGGGGAACATTTGCTGTACTTGCTGGCACTAGCGCGAACAGTGGGAGCCATCTTTGTGGAAGGTGGGGTTAGCAGGCCAGGCATTGGACAGACGCGACACCTGACTTCCGGGATAAAATGGTGCCCTCCCCTCGGACGAGCAGCGGGCTCGCCGATGGCGCACCGAAGGTGCGCCAAGGGTAAGCCCGTCTGCGCCCGTCCTCGCCGGGCCACGCCGGGGGACGGGGAGCATAGGTAGATCGGGCACCATACCCCAGAACACACCGATCCTGAGGTACACGAGTAAAAAGCTTCGGGATATTGGGAAGAGTTCATCTATCAATCACATGGACTGCACTATCTGCCCCACATCATTACCAGTTATGTTGGAAGGGCCAGTAGGCTGTAGGGCTTGTAAGGATCAATGGGTATTAGAAGAGACCGTCTTAGAGGTCCCCCAAGCAGGACCGAGTTACCTTCTATGCAACGTCCGCTCACTGACCAAGCACGCCATCCCAGTCTGGGACATGTTATCCTCACTTACTCCTGACATATGTTTCCTGACGGAAACGTGGTTATCCCCATTTAGCCTACCAGCAATTAAGATTGCGGTTCCAGAGGGGTATAAAATAATTCATCTCGATAGAAGGGGAAAAGTGAGGGGGGATAGCAATAGTATTCAAAGAAAGCTTGAAAGTCCAATGGCTAGATACGATTAGCAATGAGCAGTTAGAGATAGGCCTGTTTAGGGTCAGTAGCCCAGTGGCCGCGACCTGGGAGGGCGCACTCTTGTACCGCTCACCAAACTCAAAAGTGAACTTCGTAAATATTGTAACAGAGTTCATCGCTACGCAGGTTGTGGCTTCCAGGAGTTTTATACTACTGGGGATTTTAATTATCATGGAGAAGCCACCCAAGACCCGGAGGTGGGGCAGCTGTTGTCAGGACTGGCCGACATGGGTCTGGATCAATATGTACAGGGCCCTACACACACAGCTGGCCATACACTGGACATGATTAATTCAAATAACGAAAATCTGTTATTCAGGGACTCTTGGCCCCTGACATGGACTGATCATTCTCTGGTCTCCTTTCATTGCCCAGAGGCAGTGAATCCGGAACGGGAGCGTCCTTGCATACTAAAACAAAAATAAACTAAATCTAGACCCTGGCAGAAACTTGACATAGAAGCTTTTGCAAGAAAGTTTCCGAGCCTCGACAAGCAGGCCAAGGAAATAGGGGAGGCCGACACAGAGACATTACTGGATAAGTTCAACAAGGCTCTGACTCAGACACTGGATGCAGTTATCCCTGAAAAAGATAGCAAACCGGGGCCGAGACGAGGCTCAGCACCTTGGTACTCAGGGACCCTAAAAACGGAGAAATCCTCCTGTAAAACTCCAGAAGGAAAATGGAGAAAGACTAAACACGAGAACGATAAAATAAACTATAAAAAGGTGTTAGCAAATTACCATCATAACATTAAAGGGGCCAGATGCACCTTTATCCAGACACAAATTGAACAGGCAGGGAACTCTGTAAAGACACTGTTCGAGATAGTGAAGGGCTTTTCTTCTCCGCAAGCATGCAAACAACAGCCGGTGGAAACACAGGAGCTGTGTGAAGCATTAGCCACCTATTTTCAGGAGAAGATTGCCTGGAAATACGAGAACTTCCCAAAAAACAATAGTCCTCGCGTGGCCGTACAGGGCACCCCCAACGGCGAGCCAGTTATGGGTCTCAACCAGTTTGAGCCAATTTCACGGCAGGAGGTCATTCGGCACCTGCAAATGGCTAAATCCGGGTCCCCGAGTGACATCTGTCCGCCATATGTCATGGCTATGATCGCGTCCAGCTGTGCGCCGCCCATTCAGGAGATCTTGAACTCCTCAATGGCCAGCGACTACATTCCCATGATATGGAAGGAGGCCCACGTACGCTCAATTCTCAAAAAACCCTCATCTGATCCAGCAGTATTAAGTAACTACAGGCCCATATCACTTCTCCCTCTGCTGGCAAAAATACTGGAGGCTCACATTAACAGCCAAGTGAGCCAGTATTTGGAGTCCAACAACATTCTGGACATGTCGCAGTCCGGCTTCCAGCCGGGTTTCAGCACAGAGACGGCTATCCTGGCTTACACGGATTCCATCAGGCATACGCTGGATGAAGGGAGTTCGGTGATGCTCATTCTGTTGGACCTCTCCGCAGCATTCGATACGGTATCCCATTGACTGCTGGCGGAGAGGCTCCAGGACTGCGGTATCAGGGATCTGGCACTGAAGTGGTTGGTCCACTTCCTATCTGATAGGAAGCAACAGGTCATTATGGGTTCATTCAAATTGTCAAAATACCTATTGGAGAGAGGGGTCCCTCAGGGCTCATGTCTAAGTCCGACCCTCTTCAATATATACATGGCTCCATTAGCCAGAATAGTGCGGCATTATGGGTTTGGGGTCGTATCATACGCAGACGACACTCAATTGATTTTCCCAATTGGGACAAATCTGGTGGAGGAAAGAACGCGCCTTGCCCAATGTATGCTTGCCATCGCAAGCTGGATGGCAGAGTCCTGTCTCCAACTAAATCCGGAGAAAACGGAGCTGATGTTTCTCGGAAAAAGACAGGAAATTGTGCTAGATGACTGGTGGCCTGCAGAACGGGGGGCCGCTCCAGTCCCTTCAAACTCTGTGAAAAGTTTAGGCATACAGCTTGACGAGAACCTGTCCATGAAGAAAAATGTGAGTAACATTGTAAGCTCATGTTATTACAGCTTACGAATGCTGCGGAAAATTATTCCATATCTGCCTCTGAGCCATCGCAGAACAGTAGTGCAAGCCCTGGATCGACTATGGGAAAGCACTGCTGGCTGAAATAGGATCCACACAGCTCGCAAAACTCCAAGTGATCCAAAATACGGCAGCAAGGATGGTCCTGAATCGCCCACCGGGTACCCCTTCGCTCCCTTTACTGAAGGAATTGCACTGGTTGCCGGTGAAGAAAATAGCCTTTTTCAAGACCTGCTGCCTGGTCTTTAAAGCTATGAGGGAAATTGGCCCAAAATATCTACAAGACAAAATTCGCAGATGGACATCAGCTTGTAATCTGAGATCAAATAGTAAAGCCCTACTAGCGATCCCACGTATCTACCGTAATCGCTTGGGAGGTAAAGCCTTTTTGTATGTAGGCCCTAAATATTGGAAATCCCTACCCGAAGAGCTGCGAAAGTCTCCATCATACTTGACTTTCAGAAAACATCTTAAAGCCTTCCTTTATTGCTGATTCACTCTGGTACCCTAACTCTCGCTCTCAGAAAAAAGGACTAGGCATCACAGAAATGCCCCCGGGTGATTCAGGCGCTTTATAAAAAACCAATAACAATAACAATAACAAAGGTTTCATTCCCACAGAGCACCCATCTCCACCCGCTAAGGTTGGATTTTGGCAGAGCTTCCATCACTGACTGTTATGTTACGTTATGTTATGTTAAATAAAATGTATTAAGCGCACGTACGCTCGTAGGCTTCATGGCGCTGTTGGAAGATTTGCAGAGACATAACATATATGTTGGAGTAGTCCAGGCGGGACAGCACAAGGGCGATGATGACTTGGATCAGAGCAGCGTAAGTTAATAGGTGGGCAATCTTCTTATTTATTTATTTTTATTTTTGGCGATTTTTAGAGCGCGCAAATACCCGAAGGTGTCTCGGCGCTGTGACACAGAACTCTCCGTAGGAAAAGGAAACTAGGCATGGAATAGCCATGTTTTCAGATTTTTTCTGAACTTAAGCAGGGTAGGTGCACACTTAAGGTGGAGAGGGAGAGTGTTCCACAGTCTAGCTGTGGCAACGGTGAAACGTTTGTCTCCCCAGTTAGCCCTTCTTGTGTGGGGGACTGTTAGCAGATGGGCAGAAGATGAACGCGATGTTCTTTGCTGTTCGGGTGGGCGAAAGGCTTGTTTTAGAAATAGGGGGCCATGGTTATGAATGGCTTTGTACGCTATGCACAAGGCTTTAAATTTGATGCGGCTCCTTACCGGCAGCCAATGCAGCTGTTGGATGTAGGGGGAGACAGATGCAAATTTAGGAATGCGTAGCAGGGTCCTAGCTGCTGCATTCTGTACAGTCTGTAGTTTATTGAGGACCTTTTGTTGTGCATTTAGGAGTAAGGCATTACAATAGTCGGTCTTGGAAAAGACTAGCGTGCTGACTAAAGTTTTGCCTGCGGAAGATGGTAGGTACGGGATGAGTTTTTTTATTTTTTTTAAGGTGTGGAAGGCAGATGATCTTTGATTCTTGATCTTACGAAGTTGAAAAAAACTTGAAGATACCACCGTCCCTACCTGGCTTTTAAGAGAAAGATCTTCGTTAAAAGTAACCCCTAGGCTTTTTACTGTTTGGGACTTGGCTGGAGGATTTCCCATTTCTGGAGGCCAAAAATGTGGCCCCCAGTACAGTTCACTCTTCCCAGGCAAAATCAATTCAGTTTTGCCTGGGTTGAGTTTCAGGTTATTTAGGCTCATCCATCTCTGAAAGTGGACCATGGCCACCCGAAATTCGGTGGCAGCACCAGGGGAGTCCAGACGGAAGATCAGTTGCAAATCATCTGCATAGTTAAAAATTAAAGCTCTAAACTTTCTTAATGAAAACAACAGGGGTCGTAAATACAAATTAAATAAAAGTGGGGACAGGGACGATCCCTGGGGGACTCTGCATTCATTTTTAATTTTAGGGGCTGTAAAGGTTCCTAATCTCACTGCCTGGGTGCGATCCGAGATAAATGACTTCAGCCATCTCAAGGCCGAGCCTCTAAGGCCCGCCTGTTCGACACGGTCGACCAAGATGGTGTGGTCGACTGTGTCGAACGCGGCCGACAGGTCAAGAAGTACTAGTGCTTGATGAATGTCCTTGTCCGCGTTGCATCTAAGTACATTCTGGACCGCCAATGTCACCATCTCGGTAGAATGCCCCGGTCGAAACCCAGCTTGATTGGGTTCTAGATATCCAGTGGTTTCAATGAAGCTAGAGAGACAGCTAGCAGCATGTGCCTCCAGGATCTTTGAAAGGAATGGCAACAAGGATATCGGACGACAATTTGATGGATCATGAGGATCCAGGCCAGGTTTTTTAATCAAGGGAATGAGTAGAGCGTGTTTAAACCTACCGGTACCTTTCCCTGATCAAGTGAGTCATTAAGCAGAGGCCAAGTTACGTCCCCTATTGTTCTGGTTGAGCTTCAGGTCCACCCTTGAGTTGCTTCCTTATTCTGCTGCCCTTTCTGAACTGAGTGCACTTGACCACTTTAAGAAGATTGGCTGGATCTGTAAAGTGAAATGCTTTCTCATTGCAATAGGATTCTGGGTTGCAAAGGATCCAGTATTGCTCCCTAGTAAAGACCTGGTTAAGAAATAATACCAGAACCGGGTGACTCAGACTTATTTAACTTATCCGTCCTTGAGCCCCATAACCACGGAGTTTATGAAATTCAAACTGTCCAGTTCATATGAAAAATATTTAGAGGTTATCACGATTCCTTAGGACAGGAAACTCTACATGCAACTTAGATTTGGTTCTCTCCCCCTGAACTCTTTCACAGCTTTCTGGTGACAGTCGTTTATCTCATCTCAGTCCTGCCCAGGTTGTGTCCTTGCCACAGAGTCAATTGGTCACATATTTTTCGTTTGCCTAATGTATCTGCATCCAAGAGTTAAATGGCTTGTACCTATCTGTAAACAGTTTGGCACCCGCTGTCACCGTGAAGCACTTCGCATATTAAAATCTGACGCAAGTCCAATGGCAGTCTGCGCCGTTGCAAAGTGTCTGAGTAATATGTGGGTAATTTGATGGTCTGTGTTGAAAATGTAAGGCTGTTGCATTTGTTATCGTTTATTCCTCTTAAATACTTCTTATGGTGTTTCTTAACTGCTACTGGTTCATGAGCTATTAATATTTCTTATCTGGACCTGATCATAGTGCTATTTTTATTACTAAGACAGTATGGTAGGCCATGCCGTCCATTCTTGTTTAGGCTTAGGCTTTTTGCTGACTTATATTTTTAAGCACTTCCATGTTATTATTACTTTTCCAATGATTATTAGACTAATTATTGGAGTAACTCTTTTAATTTGACTATGAATGCATTTTACATGTTCTTCAATCTTTGAATGAACTCTAGACACTTGCACTTTTATAATCTGAAGACCGAAAAAAAGTTTTATGACTGACTGACACACAAAAAAAATCTGTGATTCACACACTGCTTGCACAGTAACCTTCAGCTCACGAAGAGCAACCTCGTCGTAGTCTTTTCTGTGGGTCATTGTGTAGTGATCTACAAGAAAGCAACACGCTGTGCTTAGTTTGTCGAGAAAAAAGTGGCTGAAGAGATGGATTAATGATGCAACAACAACAATAGGCTCAATAGCATACTGTCTCGAGGGCCACAGCGTTAATAAGTTCAACGTGTTGCACATATTTTGTAATTTCAAGTTTTATTGCATGATAAATTAATTCTCCAAAAACTCACTTATTCAATCTTCCTGAAAGCTACATTTCCAAGAGTTAAAATGTAGCAACCCTCTCGGCAATTTCTTTCATAATACACTCTCCTCCATCTGTTTGGAACCAATACGGGTCTTCACCAGGAGTAAACCTTCATCCATCAAGGCAAATCAAAAAGAAATTCTTATTAAATGCATTATCTTCAAAACGTCTGAGCAGTGCTCACAGTACAAATAATTGGAACGTCCAGCAGAATACGTCTAAACTCATCGTCCTTTGGCCCTTGTCGAAAGAGCAAAACGTTCTCTGAGGCAGCAGATTGTTGCAGTACAGTCTAGTCTTCCCTTTTCTGCTGTGGATTCCTCTTGTTGGCGATACTGGTAGACATAATCTATTTGTTGAATTCATGAGGTGGGTAAGCCTTGGTACAGAGGAGATCATACAGCTCGATACACAACTTCACGATTATTAAGGCTTGCCCATTGCCTGGCTGTTGCTAAGGGTCTTTGGAAAAATAATCCCTGGCAGACGAAAACAAACAACTACACTTCAAAAGAAAAAAGGAAAATAAATGTTACCAAAAAGTATAAGACACTGGGCTACTTCAACTTTGAACAATTTTCAAAGGATCCTTTGATACTGAGAACATTTGTCTGAAGAAGTTAGATTTCCAGAACTTTATGTAATTATCCATGTGGTACGCAACGATACGCAAATACTGCTCTTAAAGATGACATGAACAACTTCTGAGAGTTATAATATCGGAAAAAGGCCTGTATCACATGGCAAATTTTAGGTTTGCCACTGTACCCTCTGTCGGATATGTTATAAAGAGACAAATCTCCATACAATAACTGATCCCTGGTGTTTATCTTTTAGCAATATTTCAGCTAAAATTTCAAAACAAATTTCAAGAATGAATCTTTGTGATCATATCAGCATGCCTGCTAGCGGAAGACTCAAAACACTGAACTCAGTACTGACAAGTTTCAGCAGCCTCCAATATCCCTCTGTGTTCAATAAAATAAGCGAAATACGTCTTTGGTGCTTAAATTATGATGTATTGGATGTTAGGAAAAGCAAGAAGCTGAGCTTCAAACTTAGTTTAAAAAGACTCCAGCCAAGCTTTGATATGTGTGCGAATGATTGACAGCTGTAGCTCCGGGCAAGCAGTGCATCTTATGAAAAGAAAAGTAATTTCAGATGAATGTCCAACAGCGTCAGGAGTTCCAACTGGAAGGCATTTCCGCGTTCATATCAATAGCAACATTTCATATAAAAAGTATTCAAACTCGGAGTAGTTCGTGGTTGGAACGAAAGGTTACTGGTCTAGAAAAGTGGCCATAAAACGGAATTCAAGAGAAAAATGTTCCACAAAAATCAGAGTAATACATACAAAGGCTAGACCCGTAATAACAAAAGAAGCACTAGACAGCCCATCAATCAAGGACTCCACCATGAAGCCTCTCTCAGCCATACCTTTCCCTGCGTTATTGCGCACACACCTGAATTCCCGTAGGTTTAGACTATACCCATTCTAAAGACATATATTGACGTTCTTTGGTTTCTGACTTCGTCCCGTATTTAGCCGCCATTTTGTGTCTCGTCGCCATTTTGTGTTGCCCACACTCATGCAGCATGGCGAACTGAGTGTTTTTTGCTTTCCTCAGCTGCTACGTGTCCCTTTCTGTTAAAGAGTAACTCCCTGCCCTTGTTTACGAAACTGATGTCAGGGTCTGGCCGAGTTCGTTAATCCAAGTCTGGGTTGATTGATCCCTTTCTCGACTGACTATTTGGCTTCTTCTATTCTTTCCTTACATTATCTTATCCGACTGGCCTTTGCTATTCTCTCCTTGTATTCTCTTGTAACACAACTATCCTTTGAGGCACACAAATATGTCCTGCCAACTGCAAATTGGATTGTCGGTACTGGCACGGATTATTTTGTTGGGAGGGGTAACACACGGGGTTTGAGAAAGGGGCGTATTTGAGACACCTGATAGTTTGTTTTCCAACTTTTCCTATTGGCATGCATTGTGTGTGTTGGAAGTATATGTTGTAAATATATGTACTATAAGAGATTGTGCGCCACAGACTGAAGTGGCAGTCTCCTTAGAATCTTAGATAAGAGCAGGCGGAGACCGGTCTCGCCACACATGAGTTGGACCCAGCTGGCGGCAGCAGGGCGGAGGAAGATGGATTGTGTCACAGGCGTAGGCCAGAGAACAGAGGCCTAGCCCGGACAGCACACCAGAGGGAGGTTACACACGAGAGAGGCCTGCCAGCTAATCCTCTACGTTGGGGTCTCAGTGATGGCACCGACTGGCCACGAGGACTATGCAAAGCGGGCTCACTGACATCTGGAGGCATCAGGCAATGAGGGTGCCCACTGGAGATAAGAGCCTGCTGACGAATGGAGCAGGAACCCTTGGACCACCTGGCAAAGCAACCTGAAGGCGGTCCGGACCCGAGGGGCCGCGTGCCGGTGGAACGGCCTGAGATGAAATGGTGACCCCACTCCAGGTCCTAGAGGTCAGAAATTGAAGAGTCTGAAGCACAGGAAGGGAACTGGCCGTCATTTGAGTCTCGGGAGCTGGGGCAGCGGCGGAAGGCGGCCTGGAAGGCACCCACTGGAGCAACCAACACGGCATGACGGCGCACAGGGGTACAAGTGTGGGCTGACGAGGGAAGGCCCGTAAGCTGTAGGAGCCAGAGTTAGACATGAAAGAGGGTGAAGTGGAGTCCATTGCAGGCCTCAACCCCCTTGATAATCCGTACCATGACAGATCCGAGAACGGCCACTTAGAGGCCACGGACCGCCTGGAGTAATGCTCCTGGCCGCTCCCAATAACGGTCATTGCAGTGCAGAAGATTGTGCAGTTGCCATCGCGGTGGGTCGGGGAAAAAGGACGGGTCCCTCAAAGACTGTTGACCAAGCCTCCGCCGTCCAGCGGTGGGGATGGGCGGGCCTCTCCGTTAACATGCGCAGGAGCGGATACCAACCTTCAGGACACCCCGGTCACCCTTGCCTTTTTGGAGATGCTCTTCAGTGCTCTGAGAGACAATTTTCGCACATTAAAAGGAGACATCACAAGGGAGATAAAAGAGGTGAGTAGAGATATCAACGCTGTGGGTGAACTGGAGTCCTCCATCGAGGATCAGGAACAAGCCAGGGATGAGGAAATTGATCACTTGCAGCAGGAGGTCTTAGGGGTCAAGGAGCAACAGATCGATCTCCAATCACACACAGAGGATTTGGAGAATCGTTCATGTCGGAACAATATCCACGTTAAGGAGGTACCATCGCAGGTGGAGGGGTGGGACAATACACAATACCTACAGGGTCTCTTTCGGAATCTGTTGACAGGGCACATCGAGTGGGGCTCCCGAAACTTGAGCCGGCACCCCCACCAGATATCCTGGCATACCTGCCGGACTTCAAACTTAAAGAACGTATACTACACGCGGCCCGGGACAAACACCTACCAGGACCATCCCATCACCCTCTTTCAAAACCTGGACTTGATCACCCCCAGAAACAGAAAGACTTCCGTGTGGCAATGACACATCTAAGGAGCCGAGGGGTGCTGTACTCGTGGGGACATCCCTTTAGGCTCATCTTTAAGTGGCAGGGTGCTGCGACCGGACCCTTCGGCTATGGCACAGGAAAGGCAAGCGGTGCTGGGGATGCTGTCTAGGGGGGACATCCCCTCATAGCTACTCTTTGAATGACTGAGAGTCAGACAGGTGACATGTGAGAGGCTAGGTGGGGGAGGGTCCACCTGGCCTGAGCGGGGAGACTGGGACACATGGCGACAAGATACCCCTGAACTTTGAAACCACCACGGACTTGCCCAATGGGTTGGCGAGCCCGGGACAATTTGGAACTCAAAGGGGTTCAGAGTTAGAGTTAGGGGGGCAAAGAGGGGCAACGGGTGGGTGGGCTTGGGACACTTCTGAGATCGGATTGTTGAAGGGAGTAAGTATTGTTTGCTTGTTGGGGCTAGGGAGGGGGGATAGGTTGTCCGGTACCCGTATCTTTTTTTTGCAGGAAGTCCCGGTTGTTCATGGTGCATTTTCTCATGAATCCATCCATTGGCATACATTGCATCACTCTAGAGAGGGGGAGAGTTGTTATTCATGGGAGGGGTGAACACCCAAGGGCTGCACTAGATCAAATTGGTGCCATCTGTCGTGGTCACTAAGGAAGTGAAAATAATCTTGCTTAAGGTTAAAGAGCTCAACAACCCTGTTAAAAGACGTGCAATCCTGTCCTAGTTGGAGAATGAAGAGGCCGACATTTGTCTATTACAGGAGACACACCTCCTCACCAAGAATTGCCACGCATGCACCCAAGAGCATTCCCCCAGCAATATTTCTCCTCCACAGGAGAAAAGCAGGGGTGGCTATACTTTTATCTAATCGCTGTAGGGGGTGGTGAAAGAAAAAGTAGCAGAGATGAAAGGGAGACTACTGGTCTACACTGTACAATTCGGATCCCAACTCACTGTGATAGGTTCCGTATAAGCTCCCAACTCAGGGCAGGAGAGCTTCCTTAAAAGCAGCTTTAGCAGACGCAATGGCTCCCCAAAACAGCATGACATTAATAGGGGGGACCTGAATATGGTAATGGACTCAAGTGAGGACAGGTCACAAACTTCCTACTACTACAGGGGTGAGAAGTCAAGGGAGAGGAAGACATGGATACAGGAGAAGGGTCTTGTAGATATTTGGAGAGAGTCCCATCCAACATCAACGCAACATACCTTTTTCTCCCATGCACATGGATCCTATGCTTGAATGTATTATTTCTTAGGTGTGAGAGAGATCAATAAGGTAGTTAAGGCAGTGAGCATCAACCCGGCTGCGCTCTCAGATCACGACGCATTGATTGCAAATATATTGCTGACACAGAGTCCTCGTCAGGCTGGCTGCTGGAGACTTAAAGAAAATATGCTTCACACGAAAACAGTGGAGCAACAACTCACCAAAATGCATCCAGGACTACTTTATAAATGACACTCCAGACATAGCCACTACGACCCTCTGGGGAGCAATGAAAACAGTGGTATGGGGGGAGTTAATTGTACTATCAGCCGCAGATAACAGAGAGTGCAAAGAGTTTAGAATATCCCTGTCCACTCAAGTCCAAGAGCTCGAAAGGGGGCGCCAAGGGTCTGGAGGCAACTGAAGGCAGTTAGGGCACAGTTAACTGGGATAGACCTGGTCAGGGTGGAGAATACGGTGGCCAGACTGAAACATTCTTATTCTGTGGGAGTGATTGCACCGGCCGCCCACTGGCTAAAAGGCTCAGGGCTCAAAGACAACAGACCCAGGTGTCCTCTCTACGGGGAGAAATAACCGGGATCAAGAGATAGCCCACACTTTCCGGGAGTTCTTTGAAAAATTATACGCAGCAGACACTACATCGGACCGGGACACCTCAGCCTACCTCCAATCTATCACTATGTCTGCACTCATCCCAAACCAGGCAGCAGCGTTGAATCCTCCCATCGGGGTCGAGGAATTAGTTACAGCGATCTCACACCGCAATGTGCTCAAGTTTCCAGCCCGACGGGTTCCCTGCCCTCTTTTTAAACATTTTTGACACATCTTAGCCCCAAGTCTAAGGAGGCTGTTTAACTCTTTCAGGAGAGAACACCTGATCCCAGAGACAATGCTAGGGGCGGCAATAGTGGTCCTGCCCAAGCCGGACACAGATAGGCAGCACTGTAGCTCATACTGCCCCATTTCTCTACTTAACATAGATTTTAAAATATTTACCGGAATACTCACCAAACGATTAGGCCTCTATATGCTAAATCTGATAGAGTCAGACCAAGCAGGGTTTTTTCAATCTCAGCGATGACGGGACAATACTATAAGGATACTCCACCTCATCAACAAGGCCCACCAAACGCACATGGATGCGCTCTTGCTAAGGGTAGGCGCTGAAAAAGCGTTTGACCAGGTGGACTGGCGCTTCTTTGGCCACATGATGACTACATTCAGAATAGGGGGGACATTTCGGGAGTGGGTGGGCTGCTGCTATACCAGGCCTACAGCATCTATTAGAGTGAACAGCATTTCCTCATGACCATTTGCCATACAGCGGGAAACCCGTCAGGGATGCCCGTTGTCACCCTTGCTGTTCACCCTATACATTGAGCCTCGGGCATAGAGAGTCAGAGATAACCGTAACATTTCTGGGATGCCCTTCGGTGGAGAAACACACCTGATTAGCCTCTACGCGGACGATGTGATAGCGGCACTGACGGAGACGAGGTACTCACTTCCCGCATTTTTAATGGAATTGGATACCTTCAGCAAAGTGTCAGGCTTTCGAGTCAATAATGTGGGTAAATCTCTCTTCTTAAATTTAACCCAGTATCCCCTACACTTAACCCGAGGGAAGAATGGCTGTCCGGATTCCAAATAGTGGACTCCATTCCCTACATGGGGCTAGCTCTAGCGGCAACAGTTCGCCAAACAACTCAGCTGAACTACACCAAATTAGCACGTCAGGCGAAGAAAATCTTGGGCACCTGGAGCAAACACCATCTCTCACTACTAGGGAGAATAGCTGCGGTCAAAATGTCACTTTTGCCCAAAGCGCTCTATCTGTTTCAAACCCTCCCGGCGTTGCCTCTCCCTGGAGTGATCGCCTCGCTGCAGCGGGACATTACCAATTCATCTGGACAGGGGCACGCCCGCGATGAGCAAAGCTTTGGGACATGGGTTGCCCGAGCAAGGGAGGTTGGGGATACTGGATCGCCTCGGCTATTATAAAGCGGCCCAATTGTGGTATTTAGTGGAATGGGCAGGGCCGAAATCTGAAAAAACAATGGCTTTTTCAAGACCGAGCCCTTGCGGTTATCCCTCTTTGGAAGGTTCCTTTCTTGAAGAAGGCCCAAGGCCCACATAGTTTGAATGGGTCCCCAATTACCAAGTCATTGATGTCGGTCTGAGATGGGGTGGCGGCAACAAAGAAACTTAAAACCTTTCCATCTCCCTTGACTCCCCGTTCAAGAACAGTAAATTCTCACCTGGCATGTCTGACAAATCTTACACAGCTTGGCGGGACACTCCCTGCGGCTCTGTGGGGCATCTATTTGACCTCTCAGGAGTCCTATCTTTTTCTCAGATGAAGCTCGACAGTGCATCCCTGATTCCGAGCGATTGCGATGCTGGCAATTAGGGCACTCCGTACTTCAGAAGGAGGTGAGAGAGCAGGGAGGCCGACGAATGACTAAATACGAGAAATGGCTAATTACTAAACTCACTGACGAGGGACTGATCTCTGAAATGTACGACATGATTAGACACAACCCACAATCGCAAGCCAGGCTGAGCCAGAGATGATGGGGGGTAGGATTGGGTGGGTACCTCACACAGAAGGACTGGGAAGGGATCTATTATAGAGCAAAACATACAGTCAGGAATTTAGCCAGTATAGAAACAGCTAGGAAACTAGCCACCTATTGGTACCTCACACCAGAAGTGGAGAAGTGTGGCTCAGGGGTTAGAGGCGGCAGACCCGGAAGCTGCGATCGGCCCTGGACCAGGGTTCAATTCCCCGCCTCGGCGGGTCTTGGGCTAAAAATTCCACGGGCTCGATAATTCTCGCTCCGGTGCCTTCTCGACTCACGGGTTCACACTCTGCGACTCTGGGCAATAGCTTGCTTAATCTCCACAATGGCCCCTCGCGGCGGGATGCCTGGCTTCACCTTGTGGATACCCTGACGGGGTTATCTCACAGGGGAATACCAGGACGGGTTCCCTAAGCAAGCGCCGGGAAACCCACTGCGGGTAGCTGTGCGCTATATAAGCTCAAATACATTTACATTTACACCAGCGCGTTTACATAGAGGAAATCCACACCTGAGCCCCACTTGCTGGCATGGCTGAAACAATGAGGGAACATTATAACATATACTGTGAAAGTGTCCAATATTTTATTAATTATTGGACCTCGATCCTAGACCAGATAGACAAGCTATTCGACACACAGATCCAGATGCTTCCTGGCTATGTTGTTTTAGGCCTTCCTAATCCAATCACATATACACAAAAGAGCACAAGAGGACCTCAAATGAGACTGGCACTAGGGGCAGCACTGGAAAACATTTTGCCACACTGGGGATCCTCCACCTCTCCTACACACAAACGCTGGTTACATAGGCTTTAGTACATCTTGGGGGTGGACGTATCTCAGCTACTCTGAATAATTCCCTCGACTCCTTTCGGAAAATTTGGGGCCCATTCCTAAAACTGCTCTCGTCACAATTCAATGAGATTACCCAGCCCAAATACCTAGAAGCATTACATCTATCAGACCTCCGGAAAGATCCACCAATTTCTCCTACCGATTTGCTGGCGATGCGGCAGATGCAGCAATGGGACTTGATCAATGTGGCATAGGGACTACCCGACGGGGTGGGAGGGAGTTAATATTTTTGGTTCCCTGCAGGGGCAGAGCTTTTGATGCTGTAATTCACTCATGACTGTGTACATGCTTTCCCTATTTTGTATCTTACGATGACGATATGTTTGATCTTGCTGTGAGATCAGCATTGGATTGTACAACCTTTCACATTGTATTTTTATTTCTAATTTAATTTTAACTCAATGAATACATTTAAACTTAAAGACATATATAGCTATTCCTATGTAATCAAATTAGCTAGCGGTGCCAAAATAAGATAGCCTCCATTTTGGACTTTTCTTAAGCAAAATATCATTCACTATACGCTCAATAAAAATCATCACAGGGCAGATAAGTGGTCAAAGCAACAACATTGAAAGGCACACCAAGTCATAGCCTATTTTAATGTAATTGGGGTTGCTGTCACTTTATTATAGCACTAGAGCCTGCGGTAGGGGCTCTACCAGCCGTTAAAGTCCCGCTCCAGTCAGCTCAGCAATTCCCTTTAACAAGGGAGCATGCCTTCAATGGCCAGTAGAGCTCCCAACAGAGGGCTAGAAAGCCTATAAGTACATTCCTCCCCTAGAGGGCAAACTGTTCTCATTTGTTTAGCAAAGGCCCACCTCAGCTCCCTGATGCAGTTGATTCACATCAACTCCTGAGGACTAATATTGGAATTTTGGAGCTCCGGGCTTCTGCTGGACATTAGAAGCTCAGAGCACTCCATTGTTTTCAATAGAGCTCCTAATATTCCAATGTTCTAATACTAGAGAGGCAATTAAAACCATGAGACTCCTATACCTCTGCAGCCTCTTTGGGTAAACATATACTTCTCTTCCTATTCGACATAAGCTAGAGGCATCATCTCACTGAGTCACTGACCACTTAATTTCATGCTGCATTGCAGCTTATGGGACACAGGGCATATTTGTGATTATGCTAGGGTTAGCAACATGGGATCTATTACATTTATTAATGTATATGGGTCAATGTAGATTCACCAGAGTTCTTTGGTGCAGCCATGCACAAATGTAGGCCCTTTGCAAGAATAGCCATCTGGGGAGGCAATTTGTAGTATCATTATGGACTCCCTGGTAGATCCACGTGAGTAGTTAGGCCACACCTGAAAGCGACCCAAGCAGTGAAACTGTTAGTTCAGATGTGTGACCTTACAAGATGCCTGGACAGTCCTTATTCCCCCAGAGACAGAATACACATTATATTCTTCAGTACTTAATATTATATTATGATATGCGATCCCCATGGTTCAAAATATCACAATATTACTTAAAACAATCTCCATTCACTTTCCAGTGGTATTGACTCTAAACACTTGCTGACCTGCTCAACTTCTCAAGAGCTGGCTGTGGAAATAGAATCAATTGTTAGACCCAGTTTTTAATTCTGAAATTAGGTCATTATAGTCAACTATTATAAAACACTGGATTGGTTCTAGAGATTTGGTGTCCTCTGGAAGGCATGTGTGCCCTAAATCTATACACGCCTCCCATATGTGTACAGTGAAGGAATTTGGTTTTTTAAAACCACTCTGAGAGCACCTGAACAAATTAGTAAAAGACCTAAAGAAATTTAAAAATAACCTATGACTGGGAAGGATCAGGGCTTACTAAATCAGGAAGCATTATATCTGGGGGCAGGTGTCAGAGCTAGGGTGGCTTGTGGTCTAGGGCCCGCCCCACTCAGCATTCGGGGTTCTCCATGTGGGAAAATGCATCAGTCTTCCTTGGGAGGGCGTTGGTGGTTGTTGTGCTTTAGGCCAGCATGTATGTTTCATCTTTAGCTGTTGTTTGCTGCTGTTCCGCCTAGTGCGTGAGATTTGGCATGTCACGCTTAATGCGTGAGGTTTGGCATGTTACGCCTAATGCGTGAGCTTTGGTTGTCGGGTCGCATGCGTGAGCTCCGGAGGCACGCTGACTTACGCGACCACGCCCTGTCTTCAGCGCTCACTATTCTGGACGATTCCTAGGGAGTGGCTGTGTTCTCTCTCTGCTCCCTTTCCTGTTTCCTGCAGATCCAGCGCCTCGCATTGGGATTTCACCGGAGGCTTTCGGTGCTCGTAGTAGGGGGCGTGGCAGTTCCTCAGCTTGCTCAGTTTCCAGCGTTCCAGTGCTTAAGAACCGTTTTGGAGATTCCAGGAAGCTGTCTTGGTCCTCAAAGTAGTAGAGTAGGTCGTACTCTACAGGTAGGGAATAAGAGATCCTAGTTTTTTGCGTAAGCTGTTTCAAAGAAGCTTTATTGTTTCTAAAGTGATAATTAAAGTTGCAAATTCATTTTAGATAATTTCAAACACAGAAATATGCGAATCTTTCCATGCTTTATTCTTCAGATGCGAGAATTGCAATCCATTGCTGGCAAGGGTTGTTGAAGGCATTTCAGGGGAGCGCTAAACTTATCTGTAACCACGTAATTTCTGTTTCTATTGCACTTTGTCTAGGCGCAATCCTTTCCTTGTAAATTCAGGCGATGTGGCCTAGTGGTTATTTTTGCAGATGATGTTTATGTGATAGTTATTTAGGTTACCTTCCAAAACTTTGGTAAAGGAGTTTATTTACTGAAGTGTGATGTTATTTATTTGATGGAGAATCTGTCGCAATTCACAAGGAAATAGAAAATTAGCAGTATAATGAATAAAGAGTCTGGTTCTTGAAAATAACTGTGCAAGAAGCTTATCGGATGCTTAGAGAGTTGTTGTAAAGGCTAGTGTTTGGAATACCCTCAGTCTTGATACAAAGGTCAAAGTCAATTTAGAATTGCAGAATATTTTGTCACTAACTTTTCCCTTTCAGATCTCCTTCCCCGCAGTTCCCTTCCCAATTCCCTTTTCCCCTCGCTTGATCACTCCAAGATTCTGTGTAATAATTACATTCGGAATTGGAGGTATCGAGAGGTGGGCCCTTATAACTTCACGACAGACCCTGAGGAAGACGTCGCCTGACAGAATAGTGAGCCCACGAATTATTTTCCTCCTGGTCTGTACGTGAAGTCATAATGACTACCATCAATGACATAATGTCAGCGATCATGCGAATGCAAGCTGACTTAAAGGAAACTATGAATGCAACTGCTTTGTTAGCAGCTAAGGTAGACAATATTCAATTGCAGAATACTCCTCTTCCTGAAGAGTTTCAAGAAACCGGGGCTAGTAGGGGTTCTACGAACATAGCCGTTACAGTGCCCCCTCAGATTCCTTTGGCAGCCCCTGAACGTTTTTCTGGGGACTCCTCCAAGGTGCAAATCTTTTTGACCCAGATCGAATTGCATTTTGCTTGTAGACCAGCGGCCTTTCCAACCCCACAGTCAAGAATTGCATTTTTAATTTCTTATTTGACCGGAGATGCCGCAAACTGGGCCGTTCCTTTGGTCAGACAAGATGACACTCTGTTATATAACTGGAAAAGATTTGTGGAAGAATTCGAAAAAGTTTTCGATCGACGAACTGTAACTTTATCTGCAGATCGAGAACTACTTCAGCTAAGACAAGGTAGTAGAGACCTGGTTTCATATTTGTCTCACTTTAATAGATTGATTGCCGAAACTTCTTGGCCAGAGGAAAAAAGAGCAGCTCTCTTTTATCAAGGATTAAAAGATGATCTAAAGGATGTTTTGGCGCAAATTGATCCTCAACCAACTATTTGTTCTGAACTAATTAACCTAACTCTGCGTTTAGATCACAGACTCTCTGAACGAAGATCTGATAAAAAGAGAACAGACAAACCTAATTGGAAATCTGAAGGCAAATCTAGACCTCAATTTGGAAACTTTGAAACTAGTACAGAACCAATGGAAATTGGAACTTTAAGGCAACCTTTGTCAAAAGAGGAAAAAGACAATCGTAGAAAGAATGGGCAATGCCTTTATTGTGGTCGAAAAGGCCATTTTGTGAGGGACTGTTTGACTAAGCCTAAAGGAAGGTTTCCTAATTCTAGTAAGTCAGCGGCTCTGGAAAAAGCAGACCAAAAGACGGAAAACTAATTGGCCCAAGATGTTTGAAGGGAGATCTCTTGGGAACCATTGCCTTCCCTTCTGTGAATTCATGTGTCTCTAACTACAAAGCACATTTCAGATTAGCCGTGCAAATCAGGTTAATTCGTGAAACATGTCAGATGGAGGTTTTAGTAGATTCTGGAGCCACGGGTAACTTTGTAGATTTAGAGACTGCCCAACGCCTGGGAATCATCTGTGAACAAAAGGAAATTCCAGAAATTGTCCAAGCAGTGGATGGCAAAGTACTAGCTGGTGGACCAGTAACCATGCAAACTTCTAAGGTTGTTATGTTCTGTGAAGATGCTAAGCAACAAATACATAGGGAAGAGCTTCAATTTGACGTTATCCAAGCACCTCAATATGGTTTTATTCTGGGAATGCCTTGGCTTTGTTTACATAACCCAACCATAGATTGGCGGAAGAGAGAACTGATTTTCCTGTCTGACTTTTGCCATGTTTCCTGTTTAAACATTCCAAAACCAACTCTAAGTCAATTGGCCACAGCAGAAGAAAAGGAAACACTTTTGCCAGAAAAATACAAGGATTACACAGAAGTTTTCAGTGAGGTTAAGGCGGCACTCCTTCCACCCCATCGAAGCTATGACTGTCAAATTGATCTAGTACCAGGTTCTAGTGTTCCTAATTGCCGTATCTATGCTTTGTCTGAAAAAGAGAACCAGCATTTAAGAGAGTATCTTGACCAATATTTAGAGAATGGATTCATCCGTCCCTCCAAGTCACCAGCAGCTTCTCCGTTGTTCTTCATTCCGAAAGCAAATGGGGAATTAAGGACTTGCATCGACTATAGGGCATTGAATAAAATCACTGTCAAAAATAAATATCCATTGCCTCTCATCCCTGTTCTGTTGGACCAAGTCAAAAAGGCTAAAATTTACACTAAATTGGACCTTAGAGGGGCCTATCATTTGGTTCGTATTAGGCAAGGAGATGAATGGAAGACTGCTTTCAAAACTAGATATGGACTATTTGAGTATTTGGTCATGCCATTCGGGCTGTGCAATGCACCAGCAGCTTTTCAGTTTTTTTTGAATGACGCCTTGAAGGAATTTTTGGATCTCTTTGTCATTGTCTACATAGACGATATTTTGATCTATTCCGATTCCGAAGTTGAACATGAAGGCCATGTCAAAAAGGTTTTGAGCACTCTTCAGTCTCATAACTTGTATTGTAAACTATCTAAATGCGATTTTCATGTCCGAGAGGTTGAATTTTTGGGAGTTCTCCTCACTCCAACTGGAATGAAAATGACTGACAGGAAGATTAAAGCTGTTGCAGATTGGCCTACTCCAACATCAGTTCGAGACATTCAATGTTTTTTGGGCTTTGCGAATTTTTACCGCCGCTTCATTGATCACTTTTCTGCTGTGGTAGCTCCCATCACACGTTTGCTGAGAAAGAAGGTAAAATTTGAATGGTCCTCAGACGCTGAAAATGCATTCCAGAAACTAAAAAAGGCATTTACTGAAGCACCTGTTCTCATGCATCCCAACGTAGAAAAACCTTTTATCATCGAAGCTGACGCCTCAGATGTAGCCATTGCAGCCATCCTTTCTCAAAGACATCATACTACTGGTCAAATGCATCCGGTTGCCTATATGTCCCGAAAACTAAATCCTGCAGAACAAAACTATGTTATAGCTGAGAAAGAACTACTAGCTATACTGGAAGCTTTCAAAGAATGGAGACATTACATTATGGGAGCAAAATTTACAGTAACAGTTTACACTGATCATAGAAATCTCCAGTTCATGAGTTCAGCCAGAATGTTAACACCGCGACAACTCAGGTGGATGATGTTCTTTGCTGAATATGATTTTGTAATAACTTTTCGTCCAGGTCAAGACAACAAGAAAGCTGATGCTTTATCCAGAAAAGACTCTTCTTTGATTCGCTTTGAAGGTACCCCTCAACCTATTATCGATCCTGGCAAGGTAATCAGTGTACTCTCGGCGGATCAATTCCTGGAGAATATTCATGAAAGTTTTCCTTTGTCTCAGTGGAAATCATGGCTGAAACCCAACATTGACCAAACTATCAAAGAAGGGATACCTTTTCACGGAAAGCAAGTGTATCTGCCCTCTTTGCAATTACAGGAAACTGTGTTCAACTGGTTACATTCACATCCTATGGCTGGACATCCCGGTCCAAAAAAAACTGTGGAGAAAATACAAAGAATGTTTTGGTGGCCAACGCTACAAAGAGATGTAATGAAGATGGCTAATAATTGTGAAGTCTGCGCAAGATGTAAATCTGATCACACTAAACCAAAAGGATATCTACAGGTTCTACCAACTCCAACTGAACCATGGAAGCACATCTCATTGGACTTCATTACTGACTTGCCATCAATCAATCAGTATACTGTGATTCTAGTGGTTGTGGACAGTTTAACCAAATATGCACATTTCATTGCCTGCAAACAGTTACCTTCTGCTGGTCAATTAGCTCAATTATTCTTGCAAAATGTGGTTCGCCTACATGGACTGCCTTCAGTTTTGCTCTCAGATCGTGGTTCTCAGTTCTCCTCCAAGTTCTGGCAACAATGGTGTAAAAATCTACAGATCATTTCCAATATGTCCACCAGTTATCACCCTCAAACTGATGGACAAACTGAGAGATTGAATCAGACTTTGAAACAATATTTAAGGTGTTATGTTACAGACTCTAAGAAATCTTGGTTAGATTTGCTTTGGATTGCTGAGTTTGCATACAATACATCGCCTCATTCATCAACCGGATCATCTCCCTTTGAGGCGCTTTATGGTTACGTGCCGAACACCATTCCACTGACTCTGCCCAATAATGGGGATGGTGTGCCAGCAGTTAGAGACTCTGTGCAGCTTATGCAAAATATCCATCGACGTATTCAAGGTCGCTTGTTACAGAGCAAGCAGAAATATAAAGAGCAGTATGATAAAAAACATCGTTCTGGTCCAGAGTACGCCCCTGGGGACAAAGTTTGGCTGTCGACAAAGAACTTGAACTTTAAACACAAGAGTATGTTTCATCCTAAGTTCATTGGTCCTTACCCAGTTCTACGTCAGGTGAACCCTGTGACATTCAAACTGTTGTTACCCAAGTCTCTACGCATTCATCCAGTGTTTCATACTTCCCTTCTTAAACCTGCTGATCAGACCCTGGCCCCTCGTCCAGCACCAGTTTTGGTTCATGGTAGTTGGGAATATGAAGTGCAGAACATCTTGGATTCTAAACGTCGGGGCTCAAAGTTGTGGTATCTTGTTTCTTGGAAGGGGTATGGTGCTGAAAATGACTCCTGGGAGCCAGCTGATAATGTCCATGCCCCTCGCTTGCTGCGCCGCTTCCACCTCCTTCACCCTCTAAAGCCGGGCCCTAGACCACTCTTGGGAGGGGGGAGTACTGTCAGAGCTAGGGTGGCTTGTGGTCTAGGGCCCGCCCCACTCAGCATTCGGGGTTCTCCATGTGGGAAAATGCATCAGTCTTCCTTGGGAGGGCGTTGGTGGTTGTTGTGCTTTAGGCCAGCATGTATGTTTCATCTTTAGCTGTTGTTTGCTGCTGTTCCGCCTAGTGCGTGAGATTTGGCATGTCACGCTTAATGCGTGAGGTTTGGCATGTTACGCCTAATGCGTGAGCTTTGGTTGTCGGGTCGCATGCGTGAGCTCCGGAGGCACGCTGACTTACGCGACCACGCCCTGTCTTCAGCGCTCACTATTCTGGACGATTCCTAGGGAGTGGCTGTGTTCTCTCTCTGCTCCCTTTCCTGTTTCCTGCAGATCCAGCGCCTCGCATTGGGATTTCACCGGAGGCTTTCGGTGCTCGTAGTAGGGGGCGTGGCAGTTCCTCAGCTTGCTCAGTTTCCAGCGTTCCAGTGCTTAAGAACCGTTTTGGAGATTCCAGGAAGCTGTCTTGGTCCTCAAAGTAGTAGAGTAGGTCGTACTCTACAGGTAGGGAATAAGAGATCCTAGTTTTTTGCGTAAGCTGTTTCAAAGAAGCTTTATTGTTTCTAAAGTGATAATTAAAGTTGCAAATTCATTTTAGATAATTTCAAACACAGAAATATGCGAATCTTTCCATGCTTTATTCTTCAGATGCGAGAATTGCAATCCATTGCTGGCAAGGGTTGTTGAAGGCATTTCAGGGGAGCGCTAAACTTATCTGTAACCACGTAATTTCTGTTTCTATTGCACTTTGTCTAGGCGCAATCCTTTCCTTGTAAATTCAGGCGATGTGGCCTAGTGGTTATTTTTGCAGATGATGTTTATGTGATAGTTATTTAGGTTACCTTCCAAAACTTTGGTAAAGGAGTTTATTTACTGAAGTGTGATGTTATTTATTTGATGGAGAATCTGTCGCAATTCACAAGGAAATAGAAAATTAGCAGTATAATGAATAAAGAGTCTGGTTCTTGAAAATAACTGTGCAAGAAGCTTATCGGATGCTTAGAGAGTTGTTGTAAAGGCTAGTGTTTGGAATACCCTCAGTCTTGATACAAAGGTCAAAGTCAATTTAGAATTGCAGAATATTTTGTCACTAACTTTTCCCTTTCAGATCTCCTTCCCCGCAGTTCCCTTCCCAATTCCCTTTTCCCCTCGCTTGATCACTCCAAGATTCTGTGTAATAATTACATTCGGAATTGGAGGTATCGAGAGGTGGGCCCTTATAACTTCACGACAGACCCTGAGGAAGACGTCGCCTGACAGCAGGCCAGAACATGTGGGAAGGTCATAGGCCAAGTAAGTTGTTTTCACAGCCCTTCTTTCAGTACTACAAACTGCTATATACAACGTAATCCTCTTGCCCTGCACAACAGATTACTAAATACTTAAATATTATAATGGTTACTTGGATTGAGGGTGAAATTCAGAATTTGCTAAATAGTCCCCTGAAGGTTGATGCGGTAACTGTAGCTGTATGCAGCCTGGTGAGCAGTACAGTCTTGAAAAGGGACATCCTCTTGGTGGAATTGTATAAGGAATACTCCCATTCCCCGGCTCCATGCATTTTAAACCAATGCAATCCGGCCCTTGCTAGTAGTCGTCTGCCACCCATTTTAAAAATGATCGGGGTGTTTCCAAAACCATGGAAGGACCCACAACATTGTTTTTCATTCTGGCCACTGTCCCTCTTTTATGAGTACAATCAAAGTACGAGAGGGGGACGCGGCCAAGTGAAGGGGGCGCCAGGCGAGTATCTCACCCACCCGACAGTGAGCGCACCGAAACCGGGCAGGCCGACGAGCAGAGAGAGGCCGAGAGAGGCCGAGAGCAGAGCGAGTGCTAGGAGCAAGGCGTAGAGAAAAGAAGACCCCGCTCTTTGGGAACCGAGGCGGCCATATCAGTAAAGTCCGCAGTCACACTCCCAGGTCCAAGTAGGCGCCAGACAGAGAGGCAGTGCCACACTCTAACACAGGCGGTGAAGACAGGAGCGCAGATCCTCGGGAAAGAAGGGAGGGTGTAATCGACGGGGACCGAAGGAAACTAAACGGTGGCGGCCATCTTAGGAGGGGCAGCAGCAGCGAAACGAAACAGAGCGGAGTGCACCAACAAGCCCACAATTAGACACGAGGTCAAATAAGGCCAAACAGCACAGGGCCAAGCGTGCGGAAACGCTCGAGATCACTGAAGCCACGGAGCCCATGGGTCACTCCTGAGGCCACTCCTGAGGCGAAGTAAGTGGCGGCCATCTTAGGAGGGGCAGCAGCAGCGGGTGAAGCGCCGCTCCGGTGCACAACAAGCCCACAACCAGAAGTGAGGTCAAATAAGGCCAAATCGCCGGCGGTCAAAATAGCCGCACAGAAACGTGCAGTGCGAAGTGTGATACCGGCGCGACAGAACAGCGGGACCTCTGGCAGCAGAAACGGCGGTGTTGAAGGACCGCGAGGAAGGCGAGGCGGGGGAAAACGAGAATTAGGGCAGTGCACAGGAAGCACACCTACCCGCTGAACACACAGGCACAGGCAGCCGCTCACCACAGGTCGTGCAGAAAGAGCACGTAGACAAACAGTCACCAGTCACAAACAGGCGCCAGCAAGAGAACACTAATCCGTAGGGGCCAACACAACCAGGGCTAACACCACCCCGCAGAATTGCAGAAGGCTGGCGGAGGCCAGGACCAAGACTAGAGTGGTCAAGTGGCCACCCCGCTTCAGAGACTGCAACCTAACAACGGGGCCGGCCCAAAGGAAAAAGGACGACGGAAAACAACAAAAGACACCCACAAAGCAGCAGCCAACAGAAGTCAAACCCAGAACGCACCAGGTCAGGAGAGGCTTCGACACAATGGCGGATAAAGAAGGCAACTTAGTGACAAACGCCCAGAAGATGAACAAAAACGATCTGACCGCGTCGCCCGCGAAAGATCGCGGAGACACGGGCGGAGAAACAACCAGTCTGGACACACTACTGAAAGAGATAAGGGAGGGTAACGACCTCGCAAAGGCGACAAAGAAGATAGTGGACAACATACAAATGGAGCTAATAGCCATAAGAGCGGAGCAGAGCAGAGCCAACGGCAGAATAGACGAAGCGGAAAAAAGAATCAGCAACCTGGAAGACCGGGCCAACACAACACACAATGATCTAGGCCTAGTCATAAAAAGAACATCAGCCCTACAAAGATCAATGGCCGAGCAGGATGACAGGAGCCGCAAGGGGAACATAAGACTACTAGGAATACCCGAGGAGGAGAAGGACGCCCCGGGAGCATGCGCCCGTATGCTGGAGGACATTATCCCCAAAATAACAGGGCTCACCTTTGAAAGACCACTTGAGCTGGTCAAAGCTTACCGCATCCCAGCAAAGAAGCAACAAAACAGCAGCGCACCGAGACCAATCATATGTAAACCGCTGCGAGAGGACCACACGGAGGCGATATTCGCAGTTGCCAGAAAAGGCAAGCCAATGACAATTAACGGGAAAAAAGTGACGATCACACAGGACCTATCGAAGCTAACGGTGGAAGTGAGGAAGGGCTTCCTAGCTCAACGAGAAACCCTGCGGAAAAACAACATCACCTTCTCTTTCGCAGGCCCTTCCAAACTGAGAATCACAGACAGATACGGTAGCAAAATCTTCGAAGACCCCAACGACCTACACAGGTACCTACGAGGGCCACCCCCAGAAGAAATGGAACACCAAAGCCCAGGGGCCAAGAGAAGAGCCTCAACGGACGAGAACGAAGGAGAGGGCGTATGACAAGCTCGAGCACACAACAAGATGACCAACCTTGAACTCTAGACAACAAACCTACCTCGATAACGCACAGACTAATCAACATAGCTACCTCAATACCGCCAATGATCAACGCCGCTACCTCAATCACCAATGTCGATCATAGAGACTATGAAGACCGATGAAGCACATATCCTTTGCCTTCTGTCCACAGAGACACTGCCATACTTGGGGGGGGGGGAGTGTGAGGAACCTTGCTGTCACACACCCGATTTTCTACAGGCGGAGGGAGGGGGGAGGGGGGGGAGGGGGGCGGCCAGAGGAGGCGGGGGGGGCAGGCGGGCATGAAGGCCAGCGTGACAACGGACAGTGGTGCAATGTATAACTATTCTTTCTCTTTCTCTTCTTTCTATACTGATCTCTACACCCACCCTCTTTCCCACCTCCCACCCTACTCGCTTAATCCCTGGGGGGGAAGACCCAAGTATTCAGGAGGTACAAAAGCAGGCACCTCGAGACCCAGCAATGAAGACGACATAGCAGCCAGCGACAATTACAAAGTCCCATGACAGACAGACCACCGGCGAACCTCTCAGCGAACCTAAAGGTAATCTCCATGAACGTCAAAGGCCTAAACCACCCAATTAAACGCAGGAAAATACTGGAACACCTGGGGAAACTCAAGGGGGACATCTACACGCTACAGGAGACTAAACTCTCAGAGGAAGAGGCTAAACTACTGAAGGCAAGATGGATAGGTGAAATCCTATGCTCACCTGCAAAGGGGAAGAAGCGGGGCGTGGTAACCATCCTAAGCAAGAAAGCCAACCTCACCATACACAAGACAAACACGGATGAAGACGGACGTCTGCTGATAGCAAGTGTCCAAAGAGGAACCGACAAGCTACACGTAGCAAACATCTACGGACCAAACACCGAAGACAGAGACTTCTGGCAAATGGTAGACGGCGAACTCAGCAAGCTACCACAGGACGACCTCCTGATTGTAGCCGGCGACCTGAACAAGACAATGGACCAGGCCACGGACAGACACCCAAGCAGGCCAAGCCACACCGCTCCAGGAAGCAACACCCTTAAAGATCTCTGTGCCAAACACCACCTAGCAGACCCATGGAGGCTTCAACACCCCACAGCGCGTGAATACACCTTTTATTCACACCCGCATAACTCATATAGCAGAATCGATTATATATTGATGTCCAGCGACCGCACGCACCTGATCGAGAACACAGAGATAGCCCCAATAACCATCTCTGACCATGCACATATATCCCTCGCCCTCAACGGCAAACACAATGAAAGCATAGCGAGGAGGTGGAGACTCAACGATGACATCCTACAGAAAAGAGACAATGTAAAAGAAATAGAGGAAGCACTAAATAACTATCTGGAAGACAATGACAATGGTGAGGTGGAGAAGGACACCATCTGGGAAGCGCTCAAAGCGACTTTAAGAGGCAAACTGATAAACATCAAATCAAGAATGAACAGAAGCAGGAATAAGCAGATCTCAGAGCTAGAGAGGGAAATAGAAGAGCTGGAAAGAGGTCACTGCGCAAACATAACGGACAAAAACACACTCACCACGCTCACAAAGAAAAAATACGAGCTAAACAGAATCCTAAGCGAACGAGCAGGTTCATGGCTAACAAAGTTCAAGTCGGTGAATCTATGCAGAGCGAACAAAGCAGGGAAACAACTGGCATCTTACCTCAAAGGGAAGCAAAGGAAGCACACAATAGCAGCAATAACAGACAAAAACAACATATCGCAAACAACAAACAAAGGCATACTGGAGGTTTTCAGACAGTACTATCAGGAGCTATACTCCGAGGACAAGAACTTGAGCAAAGACGGGGGCCACTCCCTCCTAATAGACATCGACCTACCGAAACTCAGGGAGGAGGAGAAGGCACCCCTAGAGGCGGATATAACGGAAGACGAAATCGAAGCCGCAATCAATCAGCTAAAACGGAACAGAGCCCCAGGACCAGACGGGTACTCCGCCGTGTTCTACAAGACCTTCTGCCCCAACATCAAGAAAATACTATCGGAAACGTACGCCGCCTGCATAAGGAAAGGGGAGATGACGAACACCATGCGTGAGGCAAACATCACAATAATACCCAAAGAAGGTAAAGACCACCAATACCCGCAAAACTACAGACCCATATCACTCATAAATGTGGACTGCAAAATTTATGCAAAGGTGCTTGCTAACAGACTTAATAGAATTCTACCTGACATCATACACAACTCACAAGTGGGCTACATCAAACACAGGCTGTCGCAAGACAACACAAGGCTACTATGCCATCTGATCAACCACACAACACAGAGCAATGAACAGGCGGTCATGATAGCACTGGATGCGGAAAAAGCTTTTGACAGAGTCTCGTGGCCATTCCTCAGGAACTGCATGACAAAGTTTGGACTAGGGGAGAAGTACATAGCAATGACAATGGCCCTGTACAACAAACCGACAGCAAAAATAGTGGTCAACGGGAGCACATCCGACCCGCTCCTACTGGAAAGAGGAACCAGGCAAGGATGCCCACTGTCACCTGGTCTCTTCCTACTGGCACTTGAACCACTGCTTGCAAAAATAAGAGACAATGAGGGAATAACGGGTGTCAAGATCGGAGAGAAGACAGTTAAACTGGCAGCGTACGCAGACGATATCCTCATCACCACCACCAAGCCATCAACGTCGATCGTAGTACTAATGGAGGCAATAGGGGAATATGCAGCAGCGTCCGGATACAAACTCAACAAGGACAAATCGGAATGCAAACCAATGAACATACACACCACCAAACTTGTACTAGGAGACTCCGGCCTAGCCTGGCAAACGAAACCACTCAAATACCTTGGCCTACAGTTCGGAAGGGACCTAACATCAACGATACAGCACAACGAAGACTCCCTGCTAAAAAAAGTCAAAGACAGACTGGAACTGTGGTCGCCAAAATACATCAGCTGGTGGGGAAGGATAGAGACGATAAAAATGATGATCACACCCGCAATAAACTACACGCTAAACATGCTACCGATCCAAATGACGGAAGGCTTCCACAAAAAACTAGATGGCTTGATCAACACCTTCCTATGGAGAAACAAAAAACCACGAATTAGCCTACCCAAACTGAGGCTAGCGAAGGAACTGGGTGGTCTCAACCTGGCAAACTTCAAAACCTACCAGACAGCCTGCCTAGCCAAACAAGGATTCGCATGGATCGACGGAACACAACATTACAAACCAGTCTGGCTGGAACTAGAAAGCGAGCTCCTAGGAGGCCTACACCCGATAGCGATCTTAACTGCAAACAAACACCCCCTATGGTCCAACACCATATTGAAGCACACCAGAGAAGCGCTGATGAAGGTGGACAAGCGAATGGCACAGAAACTGAGAGGTACAACATGGGAATCCATCTGGTACAACACAAAAATATCATACCAAGGGGCAGTAATAGACTATGACGCATGGATCAAAAAAGGGATAAGCCTTCCCAAACAAATAGAAACAAAGGGGAAGCAGCTAACCTTCTCAAACCTACAACAACTACACAACCTCCCCAACAGAGAGCTATACACATTTCTGAAAATAAGGTCTGCCATAACAAGAGCAAACCTAACCCGAGAAGAACCGGATATCGTCAAGTACGTGCAAATGCTAAACTCGGCGGGACATCAGACCGCCAAGATCTACAAACTGCTCGCCCCGACGACCCTGTCTCTAAACAAGAAGACAACAAACTCATGGGCTACACTCCTGGGCAGACAGCTAAACGAAAAGGAACAGGCGCAAATGTGGGCCTCAGCCACAAAAAGCAAGATCACCCCGCAACTGGCACAAACAAAATACTGGCTTCTCCACAGAGCCTACTGGACCCCATCAAGACTCCACAAAAGCGGAATAGCAGATTCAGGCGAGTGCTGGAACTGTCAGAAAGAGGAGGGCACACTTGAACACCTTATCTTTGGGTGCGTCAAAGTCAAGAGGTTCTGGGCCCAAATAAACGCATTCATAAATGACATGCTCCAAACAGACTTAGTACTAAACTATGTGACACTGGCGACAGGGCATGTAACAGCAAACCTGAACGGCAGGGAAGAAAGAGACCTCCTAGACCTGCTCCTGACAGCAGCCCTGAAGATAATCTTAACGAACTGGAAGAACACGGCGAAAGCAAACTTCAAAACATGGATCAACTGGGTCACCTTCCTAAGAGGAGCAGACAACATCACGGGCAACCTCTCGAAAGAACACACGCCCCAAGAGCACATGTGGAAACAACTCGACGAACATTTAAAGAAGCCACACTAACTCCCCCCCCCCCCCCCCTCTCTCTTTTTTCCTCCTCTCTCTCTTCAGCACTGTTGTAAAACTGCCAATGTATATGCCACTTATTTTTTCAATAAAAATCCTTAAATCAAAGTTTAGCCAAAGTCACTGCAAATAGATTACTGTTGTTAATAGTACATCTGGTTACGCCAGATCATGGTTCTCCAAAGAGTAACTTGTGAGCTACTGGTAATTCTGCAGCTACATTTAAGCAGCTCTCCTGTGCCTAGTCCAGCCTACTAACTAAAATAGAAGCATTTTCTTCACTGAATTATATGTGAGCTAAAACTGAAAGGCGTGTATTCTAGAGGAAAATGTGGGGCTTTTCAGAACTGATAAACTACTGTATACTTTTCCAAACCAGTTTAAAGCTGCTTTTTGAGCGACTAATTACGTGGCGTTGGGCAGGTTTATTACTATATCATTATCTTGGTGGCAGGGTCATTTATGATATGGATGTTATGTATTCCCCATGAAAAGGCACTCCTAACTGATAACGCCTTTTTTCTTTTCCATTACTACTGGCAATCCTACCTGATACACTGAGGTGATAACTGCAGGTAATTTTACATAAGGGGACAGCTAAGGTAATCTTATCTGATGTGGCCACCATTACAACACTAATGATATTAGTGGCTCAGGATGATTTCTATTGATCACAAGGAGCTATTGCAACAGAAATGGTTGGAGACCCCTGTGCCAGACGAATCAGTATTTATCCTCCAAAGATTGACAATACATAACCTATGCAGCCTAATGCCCATTGTGCATTACCTTGACCACGAGATGGCCGCAGTAGCCACCCCACCATATCCCTATAAGGCATTCGGGGGCATATTATCAAGGGGGTTTATCTCTGCTTTTTTGGCTTTAAAAGCCAAGAAAGCGGAGATAAAATAATCTCCCTATTAACTGGTGTTAGCGACAACTAGTAGGAGATAGCGACCATCTTGGGCCCCACTTTGCATGTCAGTGATATTTATCACTAATGACATGCAAAGTGGGGGTGCCAAGATGTTAGCGACTGGGAACAGTCGCTAACATCGCTATCTCCTATTACCAACTTTTGGAGATATTCGCGCTAAGCGCGAATATCTCCAAAAGCTAACACCTGCCCTGAGCAGTTCTTAGCCAAGTTATCCAATGGGAGGTGGATAACATGGCTAAGAGCATTAGCTCGGTAATGCATGAATATCGCTGACTTTTCAGCGATATTCATGCATTGCGGCTGATTTTTATCGCACTTGCGATAAACCTTGGTAATACCAAGGTTTATTTGCGATAAAAATCGCCGCAGCTCAGCAGTAAATTTTTGTCTCTAACCAAGCAATAGCGATAATTATCGCTATTGCTTAGTAATATGCCCCTTGATTCTTTAGAAAGTCCTTTTCACCTTTTCTATCCGTGTTGGTAGTTAGGCAAGTAAATTGTTAATCTGATCAGCCTACATGCGTTATAGTAAATAAAGCAATCTCTGATCTCAAAAATACTACACACAGGCCAAGGGTGCCCTCTGTCTCGACTAATCTTTCCTATTGCCATGGAACCTGTAGCATGCTTGCTAATAGGATTCCACCCTCATCGGGGGTCTATTTATAAGGCGTTGATACCAATAAATGCAGATAATATTTTGTATACAAAACCCAGAGATGAAGTAAACCCGTTTATTTTGGAGAGATTGAGATTTCGTGTTTTTTTCAAGTTTACAAATGAATTAGGATACATCGTAGGTATTTCAGATAGCTGACTGAGCTACAGAACCCCAGGGAGCATATCCACTTTGATGGCAACCGGGAAGAATTTTAGGGTTCTGTGTCGCTGAAAATGTTTCAGAGTTGACCTGGCAGAATATTGGTGTCGCCCTTCCCAAATTGGCGAACCAAGGGCAAGGTGGATTTCCCAGCCAATCTGCCAAATGGGCCCAGTCTCAATAATCAGGGCCGGACTGACTAGATAGCAGTTTGGAATGCTGCCGAGCTGGGGGCTGATTTCACTGCGGTGGGGGCTGATTTCCTTCTTGGAGACCTGCGTGTGCTTCGAAGTAATTAAAGCAAAATGAATTTTGTTTAGAAGCACACGCAGGTCTCCATGAATGTAATCAGCCCCCAGCTCAGCAGCATTCCAAACTGCCCGGTAGCCAGTCCGGCTCTGTCGATAATTACATTGTTCAGACGCCCAGGTTTGCTTTATTTGCTGAGCAATCTACCGGTGAATCTTTCGATGGAGTTCAGCTAAGACAGCAACTCTTAAAGTTGCTTTGGAAAGGTAAACGAACGCTTATTTAATGGGAGGCTCTGGTAACTCCCACTCCCCAACCACCACCCCCGTCAGAAGGGGAATTATGTGTCACTGAAGTATATATGTTTTACCTAGCTGTGCAGACACAATTTGTTACCTTTTGGCCACTCTACCAAACTCTGTACAAACATGTTGCAATAAAGCGTAGATTGACTGAACCACACCAGATTACCATGATATTATATAGAAAGCCCAGATCCACTAGAGTTATCATAGATGATGTGAAAGCCACTGCATTGCTTGGTGGAAATTAGGGAAGAGAGTGAGATCTGACTTTTTCCAGCTACCCTTTAAAAGCTTTTAAATTTGATCCTCGTTTCCAGCTTCTCATGGACAAAAGGAATGTTGCAATACCAGGCTTGCAATGCCCATTGGGCTCAAAGGGCTTAAGCAAACAGCCGCCTCCTCCCCCCCCACAAACCCAACCCGTCGTCTTCTCAGCCTGGGCTGCAACATGGAACATTGAAGGATGATTCTCCAGCTGCCCCCAGTTGCTCTAGGCCAGAGCCGGACTGGCTACCGGGCAGTTTGGAATGCTGCTGAGCTGGGGGCTGATTTTGTTCATGGAGGCCTGCGTGTGCTAAAGGAAATTCGTTTTGCTTTAATTATATTGAAGCAACCGCATGTCTCCATGAACAAAATCAGCCCACGCCACAGTGACATCAGCCCCCAGCTCGGCAGCATTCCAAACTTTCCGGTAGTCAGTCCGGCCCTGCTCTTGGTGGGGGCTACGGGGGCCGCAAAGTCAGCTTCATCAAAAGTGCTTTGCCGGCCTTTCAAAAGTCATTTACTGGCTTATGAGGATTATTTAGTTTTTCGTTTGCTGACCGGGACCCCGGCTGTCCCCATTCTGGATGCCTATTTAGTCCTCTTGAAAGCTAACCATCAAGGCTACCTGAAGTGTCTGGGGATAGGACAGCAGGTGTTAGAGCCACTGTTAATACTTACCACTCAATCTACATATGCATACAATGTGTCCACTGCCACATTACAGCAAGAGGAAGAAAATGCAAAATGTCAGCAGTATGTAATCAAGAGAGGGACACATTAAGCATGAGAAGGGTGTTGCCTTCCAATTAAAAAAAAAACAAAAAGTGTATAAATGAAAACTTCATTGTTAAAAAATTATTTACTTTTTGTACTTTGAAACCATTCACAATACGAGGAACTATTTAAACAGAGAGTGAAAGTAAGAACAGTTGCATTATAACACTAGGGGCCATATCTATAAAAACTTTGCACTGGTGCAAAGTCAAAAAAGTGATGGAAAGTGTTGGTAAACAATATACTTTCCAGCGCAACACTTTTTTTTGCACTGGAATGCTGTTTAAAAAGTAACACAAAAAGAGCTATGCACACATTTTCATCAAGGGGGCATATCGTTGGAGTTACATGGACCTTCCCATGTCACCAGACATGGTTTCTATGGAAAGCCCTATGCTGTAGGCAGCTTGAACATGGGCCAGCGGTTTAGAAGAAAGCAGCAGTGCCATATTGTAATTTGGTTACTGAGCTGCATTGACTGAAATGTTGGTAAATCTGCTAATAACTTTTCGGTGCACACCTTGTTTTTATTGGAAAGATCCCTAAAGGTAAGGCAAAGTAGCGCCTTGCGCTGCTTTGATTGAGTTTGCATCAAGGATTCATTCCACATGGCGGTTTCCACTCTAACACCAATGTTCTTTACACAAATACCTCTCTACTACTAATGATACGTAGGGCTTTGCAACACAAATTACACCTCCTGGAAGCAAGCACAACGTATGATAAATGTTTTTATTTCTCCAAACGTTTCAAACTTTGCATTTCTGCTGACTGTAGAGCACACATACAAAGTGGTAAAAGTTTAAATAGTTAGGGGCAGATTTATGTTAACTGGCGCATCCCCAGGGATGCGCCAGTTAACATGCGCCACAGTGCGCTACAGCTCCGCCAGCCATGGTGCGCCGCATTTATAATGCGGCGCACCATGGTGCAAAAACGGCACAGATGCGTGACGCATCTGTGCCGGAAATGTGGCGCATTGCTGGAGTTGCGTCGCAAGCGCGACGCAGCTCCAGCAAGGCTCGGGTGTGCCCCATTTGAACAATGCTGCGTCAAGACCTACGCCTGCTTCAAGCATTGGCTTTTGCGAGGCGCACCTGCCCCGGAACGCCCACCCTGCGCCGGAACGCCCACAAGCGGCGCAGGGCTTTACAACGTGACGCATCTGCCTAGATGCGTCACGTTGTAAATTGTTCGTAGGGATGCGCCACGTTTACGCTGCCTTGCGTGACGCAAAAGCGGCGTAAACGTGGCGCAAGGGCCTCATAAATCTGCCCCTTAGTCTAAACATAGGCCCACATTTACTGACATTTTGTGTCGTGGGCGTTCCACTTTTTTAGCACAGCCACAACGCATAATGTATTTTAGTATTTACAAAGCCACGCGAAGCCCAAATTTCATAGCTTTGCAAAAGAAAAACACAAGTAACTCAAGGCAATGCATACACTCTGGTCAGGAAGGCATCACTTGAGTGGAGCATCTGCATTTTGGTGCATCCACCCATGTATTTTGACAAAAAGCCCGATTTACTAAATTCTGTAAACACAGGTATGCGCCAAAATGATGCACCTGTCTTAAGCTGTGTTGATGAGGAGAAATATTTTTATTTCTCCTGGTTTCTTCCTGTTTGTATGTGTCCTGCAATCTGCAGCACACATACAAAGAGGAATAAACCTTTAAGAATAAATTTGTTCAGGAAGAGCAGAAATGTGTCATATTTTTGTAAATAAGGTGCATTTCTGCTCTCTCCCTTTCACCTGACACAACACAGTAAGTTCTTTTGTTGCATGAAAATGTAAATATGGGTAGGAGTGTTTAGCACCGGAAGGCTATAAAACCCATACTTGACTTACACATACATCTTTATACTTTGATGCTAACGTATGTACATGGCACTGAGCAGTCTGATTTTGTACCAGTGCATTGGAAGAGAGCAGCACTCTTTGTAGCTATGGAGCAGTCCTGCTCTCTCTTTTTTACACAATGCAGACTAACATGTTCACTTCCCAAATTCCATATTAAACTATACTAATATACTACCCAAATAATTGAATAACATATCCACTACTCAAATTACTTCATTATTTCAAATATTTTGTCCCCTTTTATCCCTCTGCTAACCTTCTCACTCCAAGTAACTGACTAATATCCACCACTGAAATTACTTCCTATTTCACCATATTAATTCATCACTAATTCTTTGTAGGCTTCCTGAATAGCGTGCATCAACAAGAGCTATATAAGTACAAACCTTTGTCCTCCTCTATCCTTCTGCTATCATTCCAAATCCAATTAACTGACTAACCTATCCAACACTTAAAATGTACTTGCATGTTTCACTATACTAATTCAAAATTAATCCTTTATGGGTCCCGGAGTAGCGTGCTACTCGCCGAAAAAAGCGCTTCGACACCTATTCAGGGGTAGTAAGCGCTATATAAATTCAATTACAATACAATACAGTGCACCAATTTTGATTGCTTCACTGTGTAAACTAATAGTACATTTAACTCTAGGCTCTATGGCTGATACTAATAAATGCTGTATTCTTTTCAGACCGAGTGCTCTACTCATCCCATGTAAACACTTGTTTAAGGAATGTACATTTCGGGTGCTGTTGTTCCTTTCGTACTGTGTCATGTATGTTGTTTTTAAATTTTTACAGAATCTGCTTGGGGTGATTCAGTGAACTCTTGGGCCTTGTAGATGCCTGCATTGCTGGTTTTATTTTATTCTGCCTCTCCCACCTTTTCTCTACCCCACTTTCAGTTCCTCCTGTGTGCCATCTTCAGATCAGCCTCACAAGGGGGATAGAGCATGCCACCTGTACTACCCCTGTACTCCAAACCCGTCTTTTCCACTGAATCCCAGTCAATGGGCCAACCTATGTAACTGTGAGCATAAGGAATGTGTATTATGGGTGCTGCGGACTTCTGTTCAGCACATATTGGGGCATATTACCAAGCAATAGCGATAATTATCGCTATTGCTTGGTTAGAGACAAAAATTTACCGCTGAGCTGCGGCGATTTTTACCGCAAATAAACCTTGGTATTACCAAGGTTTATCGCAAATGCGATAAAAATCGCCGCAATGCATGAATATCGCTGAAAAGTCAGCGATATTCATGCATTACCGAGCTAATGCTCTTAGCCATGTTATCCACCTTCCATTGGATAACATGGCTAAGAACTGCTCAGGGCAGGTGTTAGCTTTTGGAGATATTCGCGTTTAGCGCGAATATCTCCAAAAGTTGGTATTAGGAGATAGCGATGTAAGCGACTGTTTTCAGTCGCTAACATCTTGGCACGCCCACTTTGCATATCATTAGTGATAAATATCACTGACATGCAAAGTGGGGCCCAGAATGGTCGCTATCTCCTACTAGCTGTAGCTAACTGGTGTTAGCGACAGCTAGGTAATAGGGAGATAATTTTATCTCCGCTTTCCTGGCTTTTAAAGCCAAAAAAGCAGAGATAAACCCCCTTGATAATATGCCCCATTGTTCCCACGCACTGCTCCTTCCCTGAATTTCCTGGTCCTTCTTAACTTGCCTTCTCACAAATAAATGATCTGATTAGTAAAGGAATGTCTTTAGTGAGCAGGGCAGGATAAATGTAGTTCAGGGGCCTCAAACAGAGGCCAGAAGGAGATAGTCAGGGCTGAAGTTCCTCCAGCCTTGGATTCAAAACCTTCAATGTTGCAGTCAGCTATTCACAAACCTCTATGTATACACACAAGAATTTGAAAGTACTATGAAGCCTTACAAACGGTGCAACTACACTATGCAAATGTCAAAAATATGCAGAGCATCTCTCAGTTGACAGTGTACGCTTTTCTTCTGCAAATTCCAGATATATTTCCACATCTGGCCCAGGATGCCAATTGCAGCAAATTCTGTTTTCACGCTGTGGAACTGCAGCTAATGTATTTCTAATAAGAAGCTGCCGCTCATTACACTATGGCCAGGGCCGAACTGATTACCGGGTAGTTTGGAATGCTGCCGAGCTGGGGGCTGATTTCACTGTGGCGGGGGCTGATTTTGTTCATGGAGACCTGCGCATGCTTCGAAATAATTAAAGCAAAGCGAATTTCATTCAGCACACGCAGGTCCCCATGAACGAAATCAGCCCCCAGCTCAGCAGCATTCCAAACTGCCCGGTAGCCAGTCCGGCTCTGACCATGGCAGTCAAGTAAATATGCACGTCTTTAGCTAGAGGACAATTTAATGTTAACCAGGAATAAGAAGTCCAAAGTGAAAGACTGCACAACATCACAAATACAATTTCCAGCACTATAACAGAAATGTTTAGTCTGACCAATCCAAGCTGCATAGGTTTTCCTAGGGTGTCTGGTCTACATGGGAATTTTTTTTACTGTTTGCACATATCAGTATAATAT
Organism: Lissotriton vulgaris; assembly: GCF_964263255.1. NCBI lineage: Eukaryota > Metazoa > Chordata > Amphibia > Caudata > Salamandridae > Lissotriton > Lissotriton vulgaris. The sequence goes on from NC_141685.1 coordinate 1,230,231,247, forward strand.
GGCACAATCACTAATGTCTTGGTTACATCCCAGTATTCATCATTACTCCTAATGGTTCTCATCAGAATAATCAATTGTGAGGTAAGCCTGTCTCCAGAAAGGAAGAACTCAGGAGCACGTTGAAAAGATTGATTAGCATATGCACGGGTCTTGAGAGGTAGAAATATTCTGCTTAATCTGTTCATCTGTCTGACCCAATGTGAGAAACCCTCAAGGAGAGGAGATGCAATTCTGCCCAAACGTCTTAATGTAGGGCCTCTAGACAGAGAGAACTTGATTGAGGTCCTACTTGTCAGTTCAAATAAGCACAGTCACTGTATTGCCTTTGCCAGAACGTTTTATCCCTTCATTTGTTGTTGGAAGTGAAAGAGTTTGATCTATTGCAGACAAATCCCTTCAGTTTGAAGAGTGTCTGTGGCCTGTCTATGTCCATCATCCTTGAGCTGGCAGTGTCTCTAATGTGGCGCCCCATCCTAAGGAACTGACTTCCTTTGTTGGCACCATCGGAAAACCTGCATGAAGTGGAAAACCTCTTATTAAGAATGCTAGTGCAGAGGATGTACAGAACTTGCAACAGGAATCAACAGGTCATAGTTCTGTGGCTCCAGATTCCAATGGGGTAGAACATGACGCTGAAGTGGGTCAGGATGCAAATGTACCCAAGAAACTGCAAATATGCTTGAGACGTTATGTCCCTGAACTTTCAAGAAGAGTCTGACTGTAGCTTGAATGAGAGGCAGTAAATATGTCGGAGTGGTTCTTAATCTTTCTGCTCTGAATGCAGGCAGATAAAAAATATATCTAGGTCTCTGCAGAAATGGCTCAACTTAACCTTCTGTTTTGAGATGGCTCCGTCTGACATTTTGACAGATTCAAGAAAAATCCCTGCAGTGTCAGAAAAAAGCAATTCCTGTCAACATCCATTCTGGAGAAGAAGCATTTATAAGCCAGTTATCCAGCTAAAGAAACGTATTCCAACTCTAAAGAAGGGAAAGAGAAGTAATAGGAGCCACCATATTGACAAGGACACTTGAAACAGAGCAAAGTCCAAATGGCAAAACCCAGTATTTTTGGTGGTGTACAGCAATGTAATATAAAGATAGGCATCCAGGAGAATGGTCGTTAATATGGATGCTCCCTTCTGAATTTTTCTCTACAGGGTCTTCACTTCGAAGGGAATCTTCTGTACCCATAGATTGGCTTCCCTAATACCGAGGATCATCTGGAATCTCCTTGTTGACTTGGGAAGCCAAGCCCCATGTGCCTTTGAATACATGCGCTATTGCCTGCTTTTGAATTGTGAAATGGATACTTGAACCATGGCAGTCTTTTGGAATGAGAATTTACTTATGGAGCACATGTGGGCCAAGAACCTGTAGTAATATTGAAAAACTTGATTTGATATATGTTGCTCATTCCCTTAAAGAACTCAAGCATCTGAAGTAGATTTTTACAGCGGTCTACGTAATGCTGCATCTGACCTCCAACTGGCCAGTCGGAGTCATTATGGCATTTTCTGAAAAGTCATGTTTTTGCCAGAGAGGAACCTTTTTCTTCTTGTTCAGAAAATTCAGAACAACCTGTACTGTGCTTATTTGAGGGTGAAGGCAGATGTCTTGAGGATAAGTATCACACGTATGTGAGAACTGCTTAATATAAGGTACTATTAACAACTGTTTTGTTTTTATGAAGTGTAATGCAGAATCATGGTAAAGTAAGTAACAAGCAGTAATAATGATAACTGATTGGCACTCCCTCAATCTCAGGAGGAAGAAAAGGTGTGTTAAAAATCAAATTGATAATTTGCTAGTCACACCCCCACCCCCAACATCGTGTGTGTCAATCCACTATGCTTCATATTTGGAGATATAAACATATATGTGCGGCATCAAACATAGGACTGCTGATAGACAGACTGAAAACGTGTTCAGTCAACAATCAGGAAGGAGTACCTTCCTGGATCTGCCTTTGTTTATGAATATTTCACAAGAACTTTTTCCTCTCCCATAAAGAATTCTCAAATAGCGTTATCTTCTTGAAATAACTTTTCTAAAAAATGGTTTAAAAAGGCCTCAAAATAACATTGATCGAAGGTTCTTCTTAGTTTTAAATGCACTAAATCCCTCTTCAAAGATCACTGACAGCACCATATAAGGCATAAATCTCCCAAAAAACACTTTTGTTGTCATCTTATCAGTTTTGCCCACTATGTTTACAAATCTCAATATATTTCTCCATTTTGTCACTTTGGGTCTGAGGTAGCCTTGCCCCATTGCTTGAAGTGTTAGAACCACCCCTTCCTTGATGTTTAGAACCGAGACATAAGAAAGCAGTGAAACAAACATGCAAAGAGGGCAGGGGAGAAACACCCTGACCCCCTAGGCCTGCTCATGGGGTCACACAAGGACCCCTAAGGCCCCCCAAAAAGTTTTGAAGAAAAAATCGAGGGATACACATATGGTACGCTTACCCTGCCGATCTCCCCAAAAATTAAGGCATCACTCTGCAAACGCGCCCTCTGATGCATCTACAGAGGGGGAAATAATTCTCCTTGAATACTGGTGGTCCCTGGGGGCCAAGTAGCCCACCAGGAACCTCCAGTATGCGCTAGGGGGCTGCCTTGCAGAGACGTTTAAAGAGGTCGCTCCCCTTTTTACACCTCTCTGCAACGCAGCCCCCTGGCGCATACTGGAGGTTCATGGTTAGCTAGTTGGCCCCCAGGGACCCCCAGTAGTCAAGGGGAATTAGTTTCCCCTCTGCAAACACACCAGGGGGCTTTCTTGCAGAGACGTGTAAAGAGGCCACGCCCCTTTTAACACCTCTCTGCAATGCAGCCCCCTGGCGCATGCTGGAGGTTCCTGGTGGGCTTGTTGACCCCCAGGGATGCCCAGTATTCAAGGGGAAATAGTTCCCCCTCTGCAAATGCGCCAGTAGGCTGCCTTGCAGAGACGTGTAAAGAGGCCATGCCCCATTTTACACCTCTCTGCAACGCAGCCTCCTGGCGCGTACTGGAGGCTTCTGGTGAGCTAGTTGGCCCCCAAGGACCCCCAGTATTCAAGGGGAATTTGTTCTCCCTCTGCAAAAGCGCCAGGGGGCTGCCTTGAAGAGAGGTGTAAAAAGGGGCGGGCCTCATTACACCTCTCTGCAACACAGTCCCCTGGCGCATACTGCAGGTTCCTGGTGGGCAAGTTGGCCCTCAGGGACCCCCAGTATGCAAGGGGAATTAGTTCCCTCTCTGCAAACACGCCAGGGAGCTTCTTGCAGAGAGGTGTAAAAAGGGGCCTGGTCTCATTACACCTCTCTGCAATGCAGCCCCCTGGAGCATACTGGAGGTTCCTGGTGGGCTAGTTGGCCCCCAGGGACCCCCAGTATGCAAGGGGAATTAGTCCCCCCTCTGCAAATGTGCCAGGGGGCTGCGTTGCAGAGAGTTGTAATGAGGTCACGCCTCTTTTAACACCTCTCTGCAACGTAGCCCCCTGGCACATACTGGAGGTTCCTGGTGGGCTAGTTGGCCATCAGGGACCCCCAGTATGCAAGGGGAATTAGTTCCCCCCCTGCAAATGCACCAGGGGGCTGCATTGCAGAGAGGTGTAAAAACGGGCATGGCCTCATTACACCTCTCTGCAACCTAGACCCCAGGCGTATACTGGAGGTTCCTGGTGTGCTAGTTGGTCCCCAGGCACCCCAGTATGCAAGGGAAATTAGTTCCCCCTCTGCAAATGCGCCAGGGGGCTGCGTTGCAGAGAGGTGTAAAAAGGGGCATTGCCTCATTACTCCTCTCTGCAGCACAGCCCCCTGGTGCATACCGGAGGTTCCTGGTGGGCTAGTTGGCCCCAAGGGACCCCCAGTATGCAAGGGGAGTTAGTTCCCCCTCTGCAAATGTGCCAGGCGGCTGTGTTGCAGAGAGGTGTAATGAGGCCATGCCCCTTTTTACACCTCTCTGCAATGCAGCCCCCTGGCACATACTGGAGGTTCCTGGTAGGCTAGTTAGCCCCCAGGGACTCCCAGTATGCAAGGGGACTTAATACCTCATCTTAGAACGCGCTACGGGGTGCGTTTGCATAGAGGTGGGGATAGGGGGTGGGGCTTTAGGTGATATGTGTGCAAACATGCCCTGTGGCGCGTTTTAGGTTGGGGAATTAATTCCTCTTCAATCCAGATGTCCCCTAGGGGCCAACTATTCCAACAGGTACCTCCAGTAAGCACCACGGAGCTGCGTTGCAGAGTGTTGTAAAAAGGGGGTGTGCCCTCTGAACACCTCTCTGCAACTCAGCTCCCAGGCGCATACTGGAGGTACCTGGTGGGCTAGTTGGCGCACAGGGGACCTCAGGATTGAAGAGTAATTAATTACCCAATCTACACACATGTCACCTCAGGCCCCGCCCCTACCTTCACTATTGAGCACAATATTCCTCTAAAATCAGCGGAACTACGAATTCCGATTTACTCACCTGCTATCAGGAGAGACATCAGTGCTACATCTTTGAACCCACCACTGAACCTGAAAAGTAATTCTAACCATACTTACAGTAACTTGAATGTCCTTCCATAGGCTAACATTGACTGGTTTCACTTGGAAATTCTTCTAAGTGTGGAATTTTGGAACTTAAAAAAATTCCTCTAAAATCAGCCGAACTACGAATTCTGATTTACTGACCTGTTATCAGGAGATACCTCAGTGCTGCATCTTTTAGCTCACTACTGATCCTGAAAAGTAATTTTAACTGTACTTACCAGTAACTTGAATTTCCTTCCATAGGATATCATTGCCTGCTATATAAAATATATATAAATTAAAAAAATAGAAAATAAAAATAAAAATATAACAATTTCAATATTTAAAAAAAAAATCAATTTATATTAAAAATAAGTTATGTAATATAAAAAATAAAATATCTAAAAATAAATACTTTAAAACAATTTAGTAAATCAGTATAAAATGATCATTTACAAAACCTTTGAAATTCACTGAAAGAACATTAGGTTTCAGCCACGTTATAGTTAGGAATTAGCATTTTAAAAAACGTAGAAATTCACTGAAAAAAACATAGGTTTCAGCCACGCTATAGTTAGGAATTAGCATTTAAAAAACCTTAGAAATTTACTGAAAAAACCATAGGTTACACACATGTTATAGTTAGCTGGACATTTCACTCATACAAAACCATTGAAATTCGACCGCACGCCCGCATTGCACTGCTGATGATGTCACATATTACATCACTCTTGACATGGCCAGTGACATCACTCATGACATCACTGATGACATCTCAAATGACATCATCCTTGTGAAAGAGTGGCAGACCTCCTCTCAGCGTAATATAACCTTTGATGCACACATTCAAAAATAGAAACTAAAAATGTCAAAACAATGGAGATACCAATACCAGTTACAACAACCTATTCAGTAATTTCAAAAAACTCCATACACAACCACTCATTCAACAACAGTACCCATTTATTCTTCCGTCGACCTTTACATATACATATTTAAAAAAAAGACACACATTCACTGGATGATGTCATCAATGATGTCATCAGTGATATCACTTGAGATGTCATGAGTGATGTCATGAGTGATGTCACTGACCATGTCATGAGTGATGTAATATGTGACGTCATCAGCAGTGCATTGCGGGCGTGCGAGTTATAGTTAGCTGAACTAACTATAACGGGGGCATTTCAAAGGTTTTATATTAGTGAAATGTCCAGCTAACTATAACATGTGTGAAACCTATGGTTTTTTCAGTGAATATATATTACCTACTGGCTGTCGGCAGTAGGTAGTTATAGGTAGGATTATTTTCAATGCAAAATCTCAACATTCTATTGTGAATAACTTTGGTGCCGGTTGAGGAATCTGCCTGAAAATTTCCTCAAATTTGCCTAGCGGCGCCCCAGTCCTTCCCTGAAAGTTTGGGGGGGATTTGTCAAGCAGGGGCCGAGATAAAAGGGGGGTCCCAAAACGTGTTTTCCCCATGTAAATTTTCATAGGGCGGTCGACCTCACTTTAGCCCGATCGGCTGAATGGATTTCAACCAAACTTGGCAAAATTGTAGGGACTGGTAGCCCGATGTGCCTTTGCTATGTCTCAAGATATGTGCTCCAGTGAATTTTGAGTAATTTAGGTTCAAAAAAATATATATATCTATAAGCTCTCCCCGGTATGCGCACAGGGGCGCTAACCAGCGCTCTACGCGAGTTTGCGCGCGGAAACCTGATTGGCTATCGGGTGTCTGTAAACATTCCAAACAGTCCGGAGCGGCCGCCATCTTGTGTCTCGGTAGGATCGAGACACAAGAGGTGGCAAAAACAAAGGGGGAAATGACCATAAGGGGGCAGAGTAGACCCCTCCTGACCCCCTAGGTTTGATGCGGGGACTATAAAAGGGCCCCGCGGGGCAAAAAAAAAAAAAGCGTTCCATGGTAAAATAGAATGATAGAGTTTTTAAAAAATGTAGCCTTTTTTAAAAACTTGGAGGTAGTTCTAAAACGAACAGTTTTTTTCTTCTTTTTGTTGTTTTATATTTTTTTAATGTTTTTTTAACATTTTGTACTTTTTTGGCTTTTATGAATTATTTTATCTTTTTTTTGTTATTTTTATGAGGAGAAACAAAAAACAGGGAATTGAAAATGGCTCAACTGGAGCTAAAAAAATCAGGAAAAAATTTGGGTTTTTTGGGGCAATTGTGGTTGTCACCAGCAAGGAAGATGAGCTTTATGCTCTGTTCACCATAGGAGATGGTCTAACCACAAAAAATACATGTAATTCTGAATTCCCCAAACTGTGGTTGTATGCAAGGTATCGTCTCCCTTGTCTCTGGTCCCGATGGAGTGGGTTGCTTTCTTTTTGAGGTGGTGGTTTAAGATTAGGGAGGGTTACTGGCCAGTTCTCTCACCTCTGCGGCAGCATAGTTGTTCGGATACTTGCGCTGCATGTGTCTAATCATGGTATTATTACCAAATGAATATTTTTTGTTAGGGTTCCCCCTTGAAAGTTCCATGCCACAGATTAGGCAAGTCACCTTGGGCACATTGACTTTCTTCTTGCCCTCTGGGATAGAAAAAAACTCCCATACAATGTGCTGCCTTGGCTTGTATGGGGTATTGTCTTCTGGCAGCCACCTTCTCCCCTCCTCCTCCTCCTCCTCCTCCTCCTCCTCCTCTTCTTGACCACCAATGTAATGTTGTGGTGGTCCTCTTGGTGGTGGTGCAGATGCTCCAGCTGCTGCTGCTACTGTAGCCATTTTAAAGTACAAAATATTTCTGATAGATTTCCAAACAGGTCTTCCTCAGTCAAAGGACAAAGTCAGAATAAGGAAAAAAGGTAGGGTCTTTCATCATTTAGAAAAAAAACTGTCCTGAACCAATGAAAAGTGTTATTTTCTGGTCACATGACCCGGGCTTTCATCATTTAGAAACCAAAACTGTTCTGCACCAATAAAAAGTGTTATTGTTAGGTCACATGACCCGACGCCCTTACGCAACGCGCCCCCAGGTGCGCCACGGGGCGCGTTGCATAAGCGCGTCAGATGATTACGTTGCACGATCGTATTCGCTCGAGTATTTCTGGGTGCGCTTACACCGTGCGTATCACGCGGACGCGGCTACACGATATGTCATGATGTTTTCGTTCGCGGCAATAGCTCTAGCGGGACGCTCACCGGTGCGCGACCCGGGGTGCTCCGAAAAAAAAGCGCTTTCCAGTGCGCACACCGGGGTGCGCACCGGGAGCGCACCAGGGCAAAAATTGTATTATATAAATATACAATATAGGATTCATTATAAAAAATATTACATTTCATAGGTTTGAGGCCCTATATATAGTTAGGTATTAGCATTTAAAAAACCTTTGAAATTCACTGAAAAAACCATAGGTTTCACACCAGTTATAGTTAAGAATTAGCATTTACAAAACCTATGAAATTCACTAAAAAAACCATAGATTTCACACCAGTTATAGTTAGGAATTACCATTTAAAAAAACTAATAAATTCACTGAAAAAACCATAGGTTTCACACCAGTTATAGTTAGCAGGAAGTTTTACTCACATAAAACCATTGAAATTCCCACGTTATAGTTAGTTGCAATGCACTGCTGATGACGTCATATATTACATCACTAATGATATGGTCAGTGACATCACTCATGACATCACTGATGACACCATCCTTGTGACAGAGTGACGGACCTCCTTTCACTGTAATGTAACCCATGAAACACATATTGAAAAATAGAAATAAAAATGTTCTAAAAAATGGAGATACCCATACCAGTTACAACAACCAATTCAATAATTCCACCATCTATATACACATCCACCCATTCACCAACAGTTCTATATAGTTACTCATACATATACTCACTCATCATATTTTGTGATTCACCTATACATCCTGTTACACACCGACAGTCATCCAAAAGTTACTCTCACACATACTCACACATGCAAGTAAACTATTGAACATCCATTTATTCGCATATACAGCTATACACACACTACCACCTTACTTCTAAGGAAACTTACACATACTTACTCTCTTAAACAATCACTTACAGAAACACATAATCATTTAAACAGGAACTCTTTCAATATTTCACTCTCACATATACTTACTTATATACATCAATACTCACATATACTAGATTAAAACATATGTAGTTACTGATAAAGACACTAGTGAGACAGTCATTCACTCACTAACACACACATACACACACGCATCCACCCATACAGTCCTGCACATATGCTGTCTTCAAAACACATACAAAGAGAGAGTTAGTCATTCATGCATCTATGTGATATGTAATACCCCACAAACCATACAAACACTCATACTGATACTAAAAAAACATCTAATAACCCATATACCTACACATGTACCTACTCACCAACCCATGCATCCACTTAGACACAAAGTGAAACACGATAAATATTTAAACATGACTCACTAATATATGTATTCACTAAGAAACACTTAATAAGCCAGTTAACTAATCAATTTTTATAAAAAAACATCCATTTAGACACTTATTTAAACATTTATTCTTCCATCAACTTTTACATATACATATATAAAACAAATTTATTTTTCAAAAAGACACACTTTACTGGATGGTGTCATCAGTGATGTCATGAGTGATGTCACTGACTATGTCATGAGTGATGTAATATGTGACATCATCAGCAGTGCATTGCACGCGCAAGTTATAGTGAGTCCAACTAACTATAACGTGGGAATTTCAATGGTTTTATGCGAGTAAAACTTCCTGCTAACTATAACTGGTGTGAAACCTATGGTTTTTTCAGTTAATTTATATATATATATATATATATATATATATATATATATATATATATATATATATATATATATATATATATATACCTACTGGCGATAGCCAGTAGGTATATATAGTTAGGATTTTTTCCCTATGGGATTTCTGAAAATTCTATGTCTAATAACTTTGGCGTTTATGGACGGAATCGGCTGAAATTTTCAGGAAAATGACACATTTTGTTTCTGAGCAGCCCCTGAAAATTTGGGGGGTGTTCGTTAAGGGGGGGCCGAGAAAAAAGGGGGGTCCCAAAACGCGTTTTTCCCATGTTAATTTCCATAGGGCGGTTGGCCTCACTTTTAGCTCGAACGGCTGAATGGATTTCCACGAAACTTGGCAAAATTGTAGGGACTGTTAGCCCGATGTGCCTTTGCTAGGTCTCAATATTTGTGCTTTAGTGGATTTTGAGAAATTAACGTTTAAATCAAGATATATATCTGTAACAGCGCTCCGGGCAGCGATCCGGTTAGCGAACTTTTCGCGTATCGGAACTTTGCGATGCGAAGCTGATTGGCCCTCCGGTGTCTGTCAACATTCTAAACAGTCCGGAGCGGCCGCCATCTTGTCTCTCGGTAGGATCGAGAGACAAGAGGAGGCCAAAACAAAGGGGGAAATTACCATAAGGGGGCATAGTAGATCCTCGTTGACCCTCTAGGTTTTATGTGGAGGTTTTAAAAGGGCCCAGGAGGGTAAAAAAATTTTTTTTTTTTTTTTTTTTGCGTGATAAGCGCCAAGTTCGCGAACCGGAAAGCGTTCTGGGCAGCGTACTATAAGGATAAAAGAATGATAGACTTTTCTAATACTGTATGTTAATTATATGTTGTTTTTGTTCGTTTTTTTTTTATTTATTTATTTTTTTTGATTATAAAAAAATGTATGGGTCAGAATTTTCATAGTTCATTAAAACTTCCAGCATTACATCATCTGGAATCTCCTCAAACATGCATGTTTCTATGTCTTGTAAGCTTTCAATAAATTGTTCATCAAAAGATTCATCCATAAAATCTTCATCCATATTTTCGTCAGGTAAAATCTCTTCTGTTGTAATGTCGAAGGAAACATTGATTTTTTCGTGCTCCCCTTCCATTTTTTTGCTGTAAATTGCATAAAAAAATAATTATATTAGAAGAGTTAGGGCACTGTCGGGTTTAAGTTCAGACATGTAGTTCTGTTTTTTTAACAGTGAAGTTAAAGTAAGTAAATTCATAATTATAGCAGAGAAGTGTAAGTCAATCAATAAATATAACAGAGGAGCTTATCTATAACTATAGCAGGGGGACAATAAATAATTATCAAAAAACGTTTTTACAAATTAATTTAAAGTGCCACTTACAAATTATCAATTTACTTTACAGGGAGGTGAAAAGGCTCTTGAAATGTAGTTCAGGAAGTAGCAGTGAAAATGGCTGTGTTTCCTTCTCTTCCTTTATATATATTCAGGTATATAACCAATCAAATGTCAGGTAATAAAAATTGAAAATGAAAGTAAAATTTTCATTGGTTGTCAATTCCAATACTTTAGATGTGTTTTGTGAAGTAATTTACCTCAGGGTATTTAGATAGGTCTACAGGCTAAATGGCTAAATGAAATTTCAATCAAATTTGTGAGAATGAAAGGGATTGTTATGTAGTATGAGCTAATCTATATTTGGTGAGAGTGTCTCTAGTCGTTTTTCTGTAAATTACTTTCCCACCTTTTTTTAGGACCGCTAGCTGGAAAGCGGCCCGGTTAGCGAACCTTAAGCGTCACGGGAGTCCACCATTTTGTGTTTCGGTCGGTTTAAGATACAAGATGGAGGGCAAATAATGTTTAGAATGGGTAGAAGGGGTCATGGTAGACTTATCTTGACCCCCTAGGTTTTCCGAGGGTGGCTGAGGAGGCTTATATGTGCGGAAAAAAAACATTTTTTTTAAAAATTCCGCGAGGTTAGCTTTCGGTTAGCGAACCGGGTAGCGCTCCGGGGAGCGTAATTTGTGGAAAATTAGTGAAAAAAGTTAGAAAAAAATAATAATTGTGAGTGATCAGATGAAGGGTAGCTCTGAGAAGAGCTTTTGGGTTTATGGTACATTTAGGTACTTATATGTAGGTACCAATGCACAGTCTTAAATTCAGAATGAAAATTCTGTTGCCCTCATCTGAGAAGTGAACTCCATCTCCTCTGTAGATATCTTGCATGTAGTAACGCAAGTTATTGTTGTATAGGGAGCCCATTCCATGGTCTCTCATGAAAGCTGAAACAGATTTGTTTACATGCTTCCTCGCTTTCTCAATTTGTGGAGAAAATTGGTTGGACCACCTCCATTTCTGTCTTTGGCATATATTGGAATATACCAAGGCAGTTTGAGGAAAAAGTGCTATTAATTGCTCAAAGGTGTCCTTTAAAAGCATTTCCAGACCTACCCCTGTCAAAGTGCCCAAATCATTACCTCCACAGTGCACTATTAACAGGTCAGGTTTTGGCAAATGCATAAAGGTTTTCACCATTGGTATCAATTGGTGACATTTTAATCCTCTTTGGCCCAACCACTTAATTTCCACATCTTGTAAATTGAGGTTGTGTAAATTTCTGTTCTCAGCATACCTTTGAGCCCAGTGGATGTAACTATGTCCAACAATCCAGACGTTAAACATGGTGGGAGAAGGTTGGGCTGCAGTCAGATGAAGTGTGGTAATGAAAGGGCAGTTGAAACAGTAGGAGTTTGTAAAGAAAAAAAACTGTGGATTTCCAATGCTAATGATTCATTAGCAGTGATTGGTGCATTTCCATTTCTGAAAACAGAAAGTTAGGGTGCATGGATGTGTTCTTCGAAAGATGTAATTTGAATGGTCAAGGAAGAAACTTTTAATGAAAGATTGCACTGGATACGCAGGTGCACTGAGAGTTCAGAGTTCAATTGAAACATTGTTGTGTGAATTTGCAAACATGAGAGGTCTTCCAGGAGGTCGTTGCTATGGAAAAAAGGCAGAGAGGGCAGAGGGGGGAAGGGTTTTCATTTGAAAAAAGTGAGGGAAGAGTTATGATTGGCTAATATGAGAGATATGTAAAATGAATATCTGTATTTCTGTGCTTTCAATAGCTGCAGCCTCTGGAGTGCATCCTTTTTCTTCTGCTGAAGACAATTTGGTGTATTTCTGAGACTGTTTTCAAAACTCAAAAAGTATTTGCTAAGGTGAGAAAAGATTTATTTATTTTAGATAGAGAATAGTATGAATTAAGGAGAAAATGATGAAGAAAGCTGTGTTTTTAAACTGTGGCTTTGTCTGTAGTGATATAGAAATAGATTTTGTTACTTTGAGAAATTGTAATTGCATATTCGGTGTAGCATTCTGGAATACAGTAATACAAGTTATTGTTGTATATGAAGCCCATTCCATGGTCTTTTATGTAAGCTGAAACAGATATGTTGTTTTTAAAAACCATTTTTGAAATCAATTACATTTCTGGATATGTACTGCTAGAGCTTCATAGGTTGTTTTGGGTCATATTTATAAGGCATTTGAGTGTCTTTGATGCTATTTTTTCCTTTTTAAATGGAAAGCGTTCCTCATGGGGCAAGTGTCTTGTAAATACGCTCCCACCTGCGCTTGGCAAATTTAGATTTTGATTATGGGAGTTACATAGCCATGTTAATAATGTCCAAAAAATGGTGCTAGGGCATTCCAGAAAACGCTTTCATGTGTCTCAAGGACATTTTCAGTCATTTCCTCTTGAATGCAGGTATACAATTGATTTATATGTTGTGTTTAAAAACGATTCTTTTCTATGATGTTATTTTTTCCTTTTTAAATGGAAAGCGTTCCTCATGGGGCCCTGAGCACTTCTTAGTCATGTTATTTAATGGGAGGTGGATAACATGGCTAAGAGCATTTGCAGGATAATGCATGAATATCGCTGACTTTTCAGCGATATTCATGCATTGCGGCCGTTTTTTTTCGCATTTGCAAGCAGTTCTTAGCCATGTTATCCAATGGGAGGTGGATAATATGGCTAAGAGCATTTGCTGGATAATGCATGAATATCGCTGACTTTTCAGCGATATTCAGGGCCGGACTGACTACCGGGCAGTTTGGAATGCTGCCGAGCTGGGGGCTCATTTCACAGCGGTGGGGGCTGATTTCGTTCATGGAAACTTGCGTGTGCTTTCGAAATAATGAAAGCAAAACGAATTTTGTTTAGTACACGCAGGCCCCCATCAGCGAAATCAGTCCCCAGCTCAGCAGCATTCCAAACTGCCCGGTAGCCAGTCCGGCCCTGGTGATATTCATGCATTGCGGCCGTTTTTTATGGCATTTGCGATAAACCTTGCTAAGGAGAAAATGATGAAGAAAGCTGTGTTTTTAAACTGTGGCTTTGTCTGTAGTGATATAGAAATAGATTTTGTTACTTTGAAAAATTGTAATTGCATATTCGGTGTAGCATTCTGGCATGAAGTAACACAAGTTATTGTTGTATATGAAGCCCATTCCATGGTCTCTTATGTAAGCTGAAACAGATATGTTGTTTTTAAAAAACATTTTTGAAATCAATTACATTTCTGGATATGTACTGGTAGAGCTTCATAGGTTGTTTTGGGTCATATTTATAAGGCATTTGAGTGTCTTTGATGTTATTTTTTCCTTTTTAAATGGAAAGCGTTCCTCATGGGGCAAGTGTCTTGTAAATACGCTCCCACCTGCGCTTGGCAAATTTAGATTTTGATTATGGGAGTTACATAGCCATGTTAATAATGTCCAAAAAATGGTGCTAGGGCATTCCAGAAAACGCTTTCATGTGTCTCAAGGACATTTTCAGTCATTTCCTCTTGAATGCAGGTATACAATTGATTTATATGTTGTGTTTAAAAACGATTCTTTTCTATGATGTTATTTTTTCCTTTTTAAATGGAAAGCGTTCCTCATGGGGCCCTGAGCAGTTCTTAGCCATGTTATCCAATGGGAGGTGGATAACATGGCTAAGAGCATTTGCTGGATAATGCATGAATATTGCTGACTTTTCAGCGATATTCATGCATTGCGGCCGTTTTTTATCGCATTTGCGATAAACCTTGCTAATAGCAAGGTTTATCTGCGATAAAAATCGCCGATGTGCGGCGATAATTTTTGTCTCTAAACAAGTTATCGCTAGTTGTTGGTAATATGCCCCCGGGTTTTTGTTTGCAGGAATCGGGAGGCGGGAGAGTAGCACTGAAATCAGTAGTCTCACGCCTGAATCGGGTGGGTTGGCATGTCTGGATTCTCTACAGCTGGGGCCATAAACTACATCCGCAGGGCTAGGTGATAGCCTGGGACCGGCCTGGCATGTAAAATGGCTGCCGTGCACAACAAAATTGTGGCATTGTAAAAAAGGCAAGATGGCGCAGACAATGTTTATCAATAAGGATTCATTTATAACAAAATATTTTATCGCACTGACAAATTGGTGGTCAACACTTCCTGATTTCCTTCGAATCGAACGTTAACAGACGTCACGCAGCAAAAAAAAAAAAAAAGCTCACGCACAGCCGCTGGAACACATGTATCAACATATATGAGCCTCCTCAGCCACCCTCAGAAAATATAAGGGATTAGGATACGTCTCCCGCACCCGCTTATACCTAGTAATTTAATTAAAACGAAGCACAAAATGGCGAATTCCCGTTTCGCCAGCAGTTTGCGGCCCAGTTCGGTGTTTGGGAAGCGCTTCTACCGTGAAAAATATATTTTTTTTATTTTCCCCACGGGACCCTTTAAAAACCCCAACAACATTCCTAGGGGGTCAACAGGGGTATACCTTGCCCCCTTTCATTAAATTCCCCCTTCGTTTTTCACCTCTTCTTCTCTCTCGATCCTACCGAGAGATAAGATGGCGGCCGCTCCGGACTGTTTACAATGTTGACAGACACCGGGGAGCCAATCAGCTTCGCATCGCAAAGTTCCGTTTTGCAGGTGGGAGCGTATTTACAAGAAACTTGCACCATGAAGAACACTTTCCATTTAAAAAGGAAAAATAACATCATACACACTCATATGCCTTATAAATATGACCCAAAACAACCTAAGAAGCTTTAGCAGTACATATCCAGAAATGTAATTGATTTCAAATAATGACTTACTTCATTGGTAGGCCTTCACATGTATTATCTCCTTTGTTTTGTTAAGTGAAAATCTTATCTGCAACCATGTGTTGGCCTCACCTTAAATAAACAAAACAGGCGATGGACTGAATGAGGATCAATGACACACATTCAGGGCCGGACTGACTACCGGGCAGTTTGGAATGCTGCCGAGCTGGGGGCTCATTTCACAGCGGTGGGGGTTGATTTCGTTCATGGAAACCTGCGTGTGCTTTCGAAATAATGAAAGCAAAACAAATTTTGTTTAGTACACGCAGGCCCCCATCAGCGAAATCAGTCCCTAGCTCAGCAGCATTCCAAACTGCCCGGTAGCCAGTCCGGCCCTGCACACATTCACCCCAGTCCAAAGATCTGGGCCTAAACAAACCTTTAGATAGGCCACACCTTATCGTCATCCTGAATTAATCATTTAAAATATTAGGGAGAGATTTATGATTGTTTTATGCATGTTTTGTAGCACTGTGTGTCATTTTTGTGATGCAATGCTGGTGCAAAAGATTTGCTATGTTAAATAATAAGTAGGGCATTAAGTTTTTGATGACTGTTATTCATTTACTGTTTGGTAATAGTGGTTATTAACATTTTTTATTATATTTTTCCACAGATTCAACTGCAGATTTTTTCCTATTTTGAAAAATGCCTACGAAAAATAGAATTAGAAAGGCTAGAAAACGTCAAAGACAGCAGGATGATGTTTCATTGCAGCAGTCCTCTTCCCCAAATACTTATCAAAACACCAAGAAAGCTCCGGGTAAGAGCACAAAATCATTCTTAAAAAATATTTTTAGTAAAAAAAGTATTTATCGCAAAAATGTTTCAGTTCAGAAAAAGAAGAGTAATTTAAATGGAAAGGAAAGACCCATCAAAAATGTTACTGGTAGAGGAAGAGATTACTCTGTGCATGATAGTAGAAGGAAAGAACAGTTTAGGGACATTCGAAAACGAATGTACCGTAACAGGATAATAGTTAATTTATTAAAAAATATTAAGAAATGCAAACAAAAAGTGGCATTTTATAAGAAGAAGAAAAATGTAGAGAAAATTATTGATCATGCTTTTGAAATTAAGCGAAAGTTGTTTATTTTGGTAATCAATAGAATTAGGAAACTAAGCAAGGTCATTTCTGATTTCAAAACAAACAGTAGATGGAAGAGAGTAGTAAATTGTAGTAACTTTTGTGAAGTTTTTTCCGGAGAATGGATGCATAATTCAAGTTGTGAGGCATTTTTTAATGAGGAGAGTTATTTTCAGGATAATGATTTGGTGTTTGCAGTTGACACCAGTGGTCGAGCTTATGAAGTGAAGGATGGTTGTCCAGTTGAAAAAGAAAAACTTGTGACAACAGAGACAGAAGAGGTGGTAAGTGATGAGGTTTTAGGAAGACGTCCTAAGGGTCCTGTGTACATTTGGAAGTGTAGTTCTATTTGCAGTGTGCGACAGGTTTCCATCAATTTGCTTTGTGATTTTATACGGACATTTAATAAGAAAAGTTTGAAGCAGAAAATGAAGTTGTTGCAAGATTTAGATCCTTGCAGAGTGAGACAAATGACAGGTTTGCGTGGTCATTCACTGGCTTGTCTTTCCAGGAGAGTATGCCAGAGTGTTTTTCATCATTTCAGGATGCTAGCAGTGCATCATAATAAAGTGAGAAAATTAGTGAGGATGTTGTATTTTGCTAAGAGTCCAGCAATTATGCTTAAACAATTATGTGCTGCTCTTTTGCATGGTTCTGAAATAGATGTGAAGAATATTTGTGAAGAAATTGAGTTTTGTTACTTTAGTAGTAAAGATGAGAATGTTCAAATTGACCCTGAAGTAGAGGGTAATGTTGAAGATAATGTACAGGTTTCCAGTACAGATAATTTTCAGAAGGAAATTGCCTCGTTTCAGATCAAATCAAGTGAGAGGCCTAATTTCACTTGTGTATGTTGTCGACGCACTTATTATAAGAATCAGACTAAGGTAGTGGATTTATATGCAAAAAGTGAAAGGGAAAATAATAGTGAATGGAAGGATTTTGCCACATACTTGATGGTAGAAAATTATTTTGATTTGGGATCGGATCAACGTGTGTACTTATTGTTGTAATAAATTAAACCAAAACCAGATGCCTGCTAGGGCAGTTCATAATAATCTGGAATTGGTTGAGATTCCTTCTGAATTGAAGGATTTAAATACTTATGAATCTATTTTGATTCAAAGTATCCATCCCTTTCAGGCTATTGTAAGAATGGAGCCAAAGACAGGGAAGTTGCCTCCAGCAGATTTACAGAGAGGATTAAAGGGAAGAGTTGTTTATTTGCCTCTAGATTTGAACAAAAACATTAACACAATTGGAGTAGAAAAAGTGGAAGAGGAACCTCTGGTTATCTTGGTTAATGGTGTTCCGACAAAGAATAAGAAAATATGGCAAGATTTAGTGGATGTTAGGAAAGTCAAAAAGGCAACAGTGTATTTGAAGAAAAATAATAAGTACTATAAGAATGTATATGTTGCAGAAGAGGAAGTAAGTGAAGAAGAGGACAGCGATTTGTGTGCTGGCCAAATTGAGAAAGTAGAGGCCTCTAAAAGTGAAGAAATATATGAACATTATAGTGTTCATCCTTTGCATTCCAAGGAAGTCATGGGGAATGCTATTGAGGTGTTTCAGATGAAACAAGCCAAAGGGAGTCCCATTAGTGTTTGGGAGGAAAGTTTGGAAGCTCGGTGTTTCCCACAGCTATTTCCCACAGGTCGAGGAGGACGATATGATGAGCGACCTGTTCAAATTCCTGCTTCAGAATACCGGACTTTACGATTGTATGCAGAAGATGCTAGGTTTCGACAATGCATTCCCTATTTGTTTCATCTCCTGTTTGAAAGCGATCTGTCTGGACTGTCATATGCAGTGAACCACATCTTAAAAAGTGGTATACAGATGCGAAATATCTCAGCAAGGGACTTTATGCATAAAGTCAATGTCCAAGACAGTATTTTGGATTCTCACTTAATTAATCTCATGGCGTGTCAGCGTGGTACTAATGAGTACTGGTACCGTCGTCATGGTGATTTAAAATGTATGCTGAGGAACTTAGGAACTCCGACATGGTTCCTCACTCTGAGCTGTGCCGAGTATGGCTGGGAAGACTTACTTGAATTTCTACGAGAGGCAAATGGAAATATTGAAAACATTGAATTCAAGACACCTGGAGAACTGTGTTCTTTGGATCCTGTGAATGTATGCAGGTACTTCAATCATAGATTTGAAGCTATGATGTCTTTCATCACAAATAAGAAGAATCCACCTCTTGGAGAGGTGTTGGATTTCTTCTGGAGAAAGGAGTACCAAGCAAGAGGTGCTCCTCATATACATATGTTGTTGTGGATCAAGGATGCACCTAAATTTGGAACAGATCCGGATGACTTAGTGATGAATTTCATAGAACAGTATTCTACGTGTGCTGTTCCAAATGCAACGGAGAAGAAAAGCCTAAGAGAACAAGTTCTACGTTTCCAAAGCCATCGTTGTGGAAAGTACTGTCGTCGTAAATTCAGAAACAAGGACAAGTTCTACACCAAATGTTGTTTCAACTTTCCACGACCGGTGATTTCTAAAGGAAAAGTGAACAGTTTGATGTCTTCACTGCAACATAATGTGACAAGGAAATCACCCAAAAATACATACAATTTGAAAAGGAACGAAGAGTCCAAGTACATCAACGACTACAACCCAGTGATTTTGTCCATGTGGAATGCTAACATGGATATACAGTTTGTGGGTGACAACTGTATGGCTGTGGCTCGGTATGTGACATCTTACATCACCAAAAAAGAAAAGACAGAACTGAAGGATATGTGGGAGGACATTTCCCATGAAAAGAGCCTCAGCAAGAAGTTGTACAGTTTCAGTCTGAAGATGTTGTCGCATCGAGAAATCGGAGCTTACGAATGTTCAGATCGATTGTCTTCAGCAAGTCTCTATGCCAAATCCAGGAGTATTGTTTGGGCGAGTCTTGGTCTTGCTGCAAAGCGAAATCGGGTTCTAAAACCTGTCCGGGAAATTGAATATTTGGCAGAAAAGGAACCAAACAGTACCGACATTTTGAAGACCAACATGTTGGATACATATTATCCAAATTGAAGCAGTCACCTTGAGAATGTTTGTCTATATGAGGTTCTACAAAATTATATATTCAAGAGGAACATCAAAGAAGATATTGAGAAAGGAGTGTATGCTGTAATTGGAAGTGAGGGATGCCTGGTCAAGCAAAGAAAATGCCAATTAGTAAACCATCGAAAATTGAGTGGCGAATCTCCAGAAAAAAAAGGAGTTTTTCTATTTAGCACTTTTGCAACTTTTCAAGCCTTGGCGTGCAGAAGAGGAACTGCTTGGAGATTTCCTCTGTTACGAAGACTCTTTCACTGCTGCTAAGGAGACCATAGAATGTCCTGCTTTTCCCAAATATCAAGAAATGCTAACTTTGGAAATTGAGCAGGAAGCAACGATTGCAGCCGAGATTGCCAGAGACAGTTCTCAGGACAGTCAGAGTTCTGTTTCATTGAGTCAAGATCCACTTGGAGGACCTATTATCGAAAATGAAGCTGCCACTGCTATGAATGAAGTGGAAAGAGCCATGGCACATGCTCATGAGGATTCAGTTAACTTAGAAGACTTGGAAAAACAACTCAACGTTGAGCAGAGGAAAATATATGATGAAGTTACCAAGCAAATTGAGCATGGATTAAGTCATGAGAAGAAAGAGTGCTCATGTACATCGTTGAAGCCTGTCCGACTGTATGTGAGTGGAGAAGCGGGAACTGGAAAAAGTTTCCTCATTAAAGCAATTTCATGCTATCTGCAGGAAAGGACTGAGTCATCGCTGTCTTGTGTTGTCACCGCTCCTACTGGACTTGCAGCACATAACATTAAAGGTATTACTTTGCATCGTCTACTGATGCTGCCGGTGGAGCATGACAACAAATTACAATACCACAAGTTATCTGGGGATGCTTGCTGTGAAGTTTCAAGAGTCTTGAGGAAAATGAAACTACTTATCATTGACAAAGTAAGCATGGTTTCCAATGTCATGCTTGCCTTTGTGCATTTGAGAATGCAAGAAGTACTTAAAACTGAATATGATGTGTTATTTGGTGGCAAACACATCATTGTTTTCGGAGATCTTCTGCAGCTGACACCAGTAAAAGGACAACCTGTGTTCAAAATACTCACGCATGAAGATACCAGGAAGTGCCTAGGGAGCATTGGCAACGTCAATATATGGTTAAACTTCAATTATGCTGAACTGCATGAAAATATGCGTCAGGCAAAAGATGAAGATTACAAGAATATTCTACAAGATATTAGAATTGGAAAAGTGACCGAGCATGGAAAAGAAGCTTTAAATGCACGATTACTTTCAAATTTATATCCCGAACAAGAGATTGTGGCTGAGAATATTTTTCAGAAAATTACTGAGAAGAAATCCGGAATATGTTTGATGCCAACTCTTGCAGAATGTGCCATCTTCAACAACAAAATGTTGAATTTAGAAAAGCAAGAGATTGTGAAACTTGAAGCTATTGACAAAATAGAGCATATGGGATCAACAATTATTTTGTCTGAGAATTTGAAATCAAAATTGGATTCATTAGAGAAGACTATATCTAAAACAGCAGGTTTTGAAAAGACTTTGAATGTGTGTTTAAATTGCCGAATCATTTTGAGAAGGAATTTACATGTTGAAAGAGGTCTGGTAAATGGATCAATGGGTAATGTTGTTGATTTTGAGAAGTACAAAAATAGAGATGGAATAGAATTTTTAAAAATTAAATTTGATGGCATTGAGGAAGTACAGCTAATTGGTCGTTGTTCTGCTAGGTTTTTGCTTGTTAAAGACTTATATGTTCGCCGTAAACAGTTTCCTGTTTGCTTGGCATATGCGGTAACAATCCATAAATCGCAAGGTTTAAGTGTAGATAGTGCATTGGTGAATATTGGCAGTTCTGTGTTCAAGGAGGGTATGGCATATGTGGCATTGTCACGAGTTAGAACTTTATCAGGATTGTACTTGATTGACTGTGATGTCACAAACATTTGTGCGGATCTAGATTGTGTTAAGGAATACAATAGGTTAAGAAGAGAGTATGCGCCACATTTGCCTCAATATCCTTTGTTTGAGAAACGTGTGGTAGGCCGGAAACGTAGAAATATCAGTAATAGTAGGGAGGTTGTTGCAAAATGACTAAAAGTCAATGAACCGAAAATTGTTAGCAGAAAGAAAGTGGATTCTGTTGAAGATGTTGTCGGTTTTCAATTTGAAAACAGTTCTGGTGTCAACTGCTATGCAAATGTAGTGGTTAATGTTCTCTTTTCACTAGAGAGTTTAAAAGAACAGATTCTGTTGAATTCAGAACAAATTTTATGCTGTTTGTTGAATTCTGTTTTCGAGAAATGTAGCACTGATCGAACAAAAGTGAAAAGTGTGTCTGAAGTTCGTTATCTGTTAGATGAATGTTCAGGTCAAACAGACTTCTCTGAAAATAATCAGCAAGATTGTCAGGAGTTTTTAATGTATATGCTTGATGTATTGCAAGATGAGGGTGTAGATGTAGATCACCTGTTTGGGCTTTCTTATCAATGGCAGCATGACTGCGAGAATTGTAGTGTATCAAGTACTACTAGTGTAGACTCAGAAAGATTTATATATTTAACTTTGCCAGACAGTAAATCAGTCTCCTTTAATAAGCTAGTAAATGCAACGGATCACAACATGGAGTGTAGCCAATGTAAATCTGAAATGATGTCAACATTACTTATACGTAGATATGGACAGTATGTCATTTTAATGATCCAACGATGTAGGCCTGATGGATCAAAATTGTCAACTTTAATAAAAATTTTTGTGGCTTCTCAGCTTTCAATATCAGGAAGGACTTTTGTAACTGTAGCAATTATCTATCACGATGGTCCTTCAACAACATCAGGACATTATACAGCTTATTTAAAGTCTCGAAACGGCTGGTCATTCTGCAATGATTCCGTTGTAACTTTAAAAAAAAAAATTGCCGTTTGACCTTAAAAATTCTTACCTGGTGTTTTTAAAACCAAAATTTTAATGAAAGAATCTCGGGATTTCCTGTGAAGAATTGCAAAAGGTTCATGAAGTAGAGGGAATGTAAGTCTGCAATGCTGTCTAGATTATTGGTCCAAAACTTTTAATTATAATGTCATTTTAAAAATCCAACTATATAAACCTGATGCAAGTAAGTCTGCTTCATAGTAAGCAGTATCAGTGTCATAGGAAAAGGAGAACATGAGTGACAAAGAAGGGTAAGATATTAGTAGTCCAGGATTGTGAAAATAATCTTAAATGTATTCTTTTTGAAAGTTGCGAAAATAGAAAATGTCGGGATTTGATTGGAAGAATTACAAGAGTTGCGAATCGCGGCAACATGATTTGGCCTAGTGGAAACATGTGATAGAATGAGAGAAGTCTTTTCTTGTATGTAACATATTTTTCGAATCGATGGAGGTTTTCTTTCAGAAAGTGGCGGGCTGAAAATATTTATAGCACAACAGAGTGGACGCTGTTCATAGGAGATCCTTCGACGTCATTGAAAGTAAGTTCATTTTAAGGAGTTTTGAATTCAGATTTCTTAGGTTGTATGGGTTTTTTAAACACAATCATTTTGATTGTGTTTTTTTTTCCCCGCTGTTACATGATGAATACCTTCAAGTCACTGATTTAAGTGAAATTTGATACATTCTGAGAACAGCAAAAATAAACCATTTAACATGTATAATTAATGTTCTGCTTTTTGTACTTATGATATACATTTAGAAATATGAGGTAGATATGGAGAAACTGAGTCTTCTGTAAGTGTCAATTTTAATGCTAACAGTGCTGTACTTCTGGGTACTGTTTTTTTTAAAAAAAAGGAATAGGCCTCACCTCAAAGAAAGCTCTTGAAAGCACACATCTTATTTGCATCCTGAAACACTCATTTAAAATATTAGACACAATTTTATGATGGCTTTACATCTTTTTTGCGCTGCTATTGCATCACTATTGTGAGACATCAGCAGTGCAAAAGTAGTACCATGTTCCAAAATAGGTCTCAGTTCATCAGCATGAAGATACTGTTTGTTTAAAATATATATCTTTAGGATTGTGTAGGGGACGTAGAGAAGCAGAGGCTTCTGTAAATGTCAAAGTTGTTGCAAAACTGTTTCTTCTTGAACCTTTTCCCTTTTCTTTTCTAATTTTTAAATACATGTTGTAATATTTTTGGAAATGTTTGTTCTCTCTTTTACAGATTGAAAGTATGAAAAAATATTTAAAAAAGGTAACAAGAATTATAAGGTAAATGTTTTCTACTCTTTTTACCCGCAATGCACTGCTGATGATGTCACTGACCATGTCATGAATGATGTAATAAGAGGACATGACTTACTTCATTGGTAGGCCTTCACATGCTTTATCTGCTCTGTATTCTTCAACAAGTGTAAAATTGATCTGTAACCCTGAGTAGGTCTCACCTTAAACAAACCTCAGGAGACATCACACCTTATCATCATCCTGAATTAATAAATAGATCTATTAAACAGTATCTCTGGTTTACTCCCTATAGCTGTCTTTCTTTTTACATTACTCTCTGTTTACTTCCCTTATACTAACTCTTCTTTTTTTTTTAAAAATATTTTTTTGGTTCGCTTCAAGTTCGCGAACCGGGCAGCGAACTGGAAAGCGAACCAAAAGAAATAGAGCTTGCCAGAGTGCTAAACATTCTAGCAATTTTATTTGAAAGGGGAGGTAGTTCTGAAAAGAACTTTTTTTATGTTTTTGTTGTTTTATTTTTTTTTGTTTTTCTGAACATTTTTTGTTTTTTTTGTATTTTTGCACAGTTTTATATATTTTTTTGTTTTTGATGGAGGGGAAACAACAAAAAACAGGCATTGAAAAAAGCCCGACAGGAGCAAAAAAAAAATTACTGTTTGGGTGGGTTAGGGCAATTGTGATTCTCGTAAGCAATGTTCATTAAGTTTACGCTCATGTTCCCACATGAAAGCAATGCCCCACAATACAAGCAGGTTAGCTTCATGTGTTTGAAGTTCTTTTGAATATTTGGCACGGTTTCCTGTGCCTCTTCTCCAGTCAGAGAGATATGCAAGGTTGACCTGGCCACAGGAGTTGTTGAGGGATTATCCTGCAGGTCACGCAACTCTGCACGGCTGTAGTTGAGAGGATGCCACCTGGTCATATGGCGATGCATGGTATAGTTTCCCATGCTATATTTTTTTTCAGTGCCTCTTGATAGCCTTTTTTTACAGATAAGACAGGTGGCATATTTTGCGTTGACTTTCTTCTCCCCTCGAGGGATTGAAAAAAACTGCCAGATAAAACTAGTTTTCCGACGGGAAACACGGGGCAACTCCTGTATGAACTCTTGTTCTTCTCTCTCCTCTTCTTCAAGTTCATCCTCTTCCTCCTCCTCTGTGTTGGCAATGAACCGAGATGATGGTCCTCTCTTCTCATGAGGAGGTGAAGGTGGTGGTGGGGGTGCACCAGCTGAAGCAAGTACAGAAGCCATTGCTCAATTATAGTTAATTGGTCTTTCTCTCACCAAGATGAAAGTCAGAGTGAGGAAAGAAGGAGGGGTTTTCATCATTTGGAAAAAGCAAAAGTTCTGAACCAATGAAAAGTGTTATTTTTAGGTCACATGACCTAGTCATACATCATTTGGAAACCAAAAGTGAAATGAACCAATGAAAAGTTTCATAAACAAGTCACATGACCTGTTCCGCTTACGTTACGCGGTGCGCGCCGTGTCCCGCATCGTTTCCGGTTCGCGGTCCGGAGCACTTTCTGGAGCGCTAACGCGGCGCGTCATAAGACGCATTACGCGTCAACGTGATACGTCGCGCTTCCGCGACGCGTCACAGTTCCGCTAACGAAACGTTTACCGGTTCGCGTACTAGATCGCGGCATCAAGATGAGCTAACGGAAAGCTTCCCGGTTCGCTTACCAAAAACGAAGAAAAAAAATATTTTAAAAAAAATTATCAATAAACATCTAAAATATATTTTGGGTTTTAAAGAAGAATACATTTTACAGCTACAGATGTTAGCTTTTAAAAAACCAATGAAATTCACAGAAAAAACCAAAGGTTATAGACCATATATAGTTAGGAATTTGCATTTACAAAACCTTGAAAATTCAATGAAAAAACCATTGGTTATAGAACATATATAGTTAGGAATTTGCATTTACAAAACCTTATTTTACTCGCATAAAACCATTGAAATTCCATATATAGTTAGATGTGCTAACTATATATCGCGCACCCGCAATCCACTGCTGATGATGTCACATATTACATCATTCATGACATGGTTAGTGACATCACTGATGACATCACTGATGACATCTCAAATGACATCACTGATAAAATCACTGATAACATCTCATTTGACATGACTGATCACATCACTGATGATATCATTCATGTGATAATACCATGAACCTCTTCAGACTCTAATATAACCTTAGATACAATCAGTGTAAACAGACAGTCACAGACTGTCACTCATCCATGGAGTTACTCACACACCTAGTCAGTTATGCCAAAAATCAATCACACCTCCATTTTCTCAACTATACAGTTATACACACCTTACTTATTCAAACATATACTAACACATATTTACTTTACTCTCTTATACAATCCCTGATACATGTTCACAATGATCCATACAGCCACTCACACATTCACTGGCTCTTATGCACAGTTATTTATAGATGTCAACTCTCACATGAACTGTGTTTTACATATGTACTTACTTTGACATGTAGCACTGAGATATCCATTCACTCACTAATACACTCATGCACAGTCAACCGCCCATACAGCTGTTTCCACATACACTTTTGAACCCATACATATAGTGAATCAACTACTCACACATCTATGTACAGAGTCACACACCTCCCAGCCACCCATACACACACACTCAGTTTCCCATACAAATACTTGGACAACCAATGAATAACCCATACAGTTACTCATATAGCTACTGATCAACATATGCAGCAGTTTGTAGAACAACAGATATAATGATGCACAAATTAAAACAGTTTAGTCACTAACCCATGCACTCAGTGAGACACATTTAATCACTCACTCATACAGTCAGTCATGCAGCTACTAAATCCTTCATCCAGACACTTATACATCCACTCATTCTTCAATATGTAAGACATATTTTAACTTTACAGAAACATACAGTCACTGGATGTTGTCATCAGTGATGTCATCAGTGATGTCATTTGAGATGTCATCAGTGATGTCATCAGTGATGTCACTAACCATGTCATGAATGATGTAATATGTGACATCATCAACAGTGGATTGCGGGTGCGCGATATATAGTTAGCACATCTAACTATATATGGAATTTCAATGGTTTTATGCGAGTAAAATAAGGTTTTGTAAATGCAAATTCCTAACTATATATGTTCTATAACCAATGATTTTTTCATTGATATATATATATATATATATATATATATATATATATATATATATATATATATATATATATATATATATATACATTTATATATACATATACCTCACAATTGATACAAGCCTCGTAATATGAAGGATGACTTAGATGCTTCTCGATATGAAGGATGACTCAGATGATTCTGGATATGTGTATCTCAATTTATTGGAAAGTAATGCGTTTCAGCACTAACCTTGGTCACAGTTACCGAGTGAAGCTGACAGCTATTTACATATGCTTGACAGTCAACATAGAAAATGGACTAATGTGACTGAATTGTGTAAAAAGAGTGTGACTGTGGCCGCCAATTTTAAAATGAAAAGACAAAGTAAAATAGAGTCAAAGCATACACATAACTAATATTATATTTCACAATAAAAGTACCTCCACTCGTAACCATGATACATTCATTCACTGTACGTAGTATGTTGACAGGAGGGTACTGCAGAGGCATGTGGCATAGAACAGACACCACTAGGTCCCCAGTGTTGACCCCAAAAATACATCATATTAGCAGAATGTAGAAGTGCCAGATACATTACAGTGTTCAAAACCACTTTACGTCTCTAGTGTTGCGTAGCACATGATAACACTTTTTTGGCTATACCTTCTTTCTCTGGACCCGTGCCCCATGATATTCCTCTATTTGTAAAATTTCTCCCTGGTGCTGCAGTTACGTGTTGCAGTCACAAGCTCCCATACAGAATGCTGTATACCAGACTAGATGGATGTGCGCTAGACTCACTAAGTAAACTGTTGCTTGACCTCTCTTTGCGAAAATTTTAGGTCTCCATTCTGCCATTCTTGACAGTAATCTCCATATCTAGAAATACTGCACTCTTCTTAATAGTGTGTTCCATGAAGTCCAAAATGTACTCATTGTTATTGAGATTGGAGATAAATTCTCTGGTGGATTTATCATCCCCTTTCCAGATGACAAATATGTCATCTATAAATCTGATCCACAGTACCGCCCTCTCATCAAAAGTCCCAGATTCAGTGCTTGAGGTTTTCTGTGGTGATAGTTTTGTGAGGGTCTTACCGGGAGGCCATGAGGTGAATACCTGCTTTCTGGGACACTGCGGCCTTAGTGTGAGACGCGAGGTGCTTACCTGCTTCCCTGGACACTGCGGGCTTGACGAGAGATGCCTGAACATCATTGGCGGACTCCAAATCCCAGGATCCCTTGCCTGCCCACACCTGGACCTGGTTCGAGCAACGCCCACAGCCTCAGGCGCTACTTGAGACTTTGCCACACCCGCTCCGTGGGTGCGGCAGCGCTTGAGGTTTTCTTTAGTGATAGTTTTGTGAGGGTCTTACTGGGAGGCCATGAGGTGAATACCTGCATTCTGGGACACTGCAGGCTTAGTGTGAGACACGAGGCACTTACCTGCTTCCCTGGACATGGCGGGCTCGATGAGAGATGCCCGAACATCCTTGGCGGACTCCAAGTCCCAGGATTCCTTGCCTGTCCACACCTGGACCTGGTTCGAGCAACTTCCACAGCCTCAGGCGCTACTTGAGACCGCACAGCACCCGCTCCGTGGGTGCCGCAGCGATTGAGGTTTTCTGTGGTGATAGTTTTGTGAGGGTCTTACCGGGAGGCCACGAGGTGAATACCTGCTTTCTGGGACACTGCGGGCTTAGTGTGAGACGCGAGGCACTTACCTGGTTCCCTGGACACTGCAGGCTTGACGAGAGAAACCCGAACATCCTTGGCGGACTCCAAGTCCCAGGATTACTTGCCTGCCCACACCTGGGCCTGGTTCGAGCAACGCCCACAGCCTCAGGAGCTACTTGAGACCTCACCACACCCTTTACGTGGGTGCCGCAGCGCTTGAGGTTTTCTGTGGTGATAGTTTTGTGTGGGTCTTACCAGGAGGCCACGAGGTGAATACCTGCTTTCTGGGGCACTGTGGGTTTAGTGTGAGACGCGAGGAGCTTACCTGCTTCCCTGGACACTGCGGGCTTGACGAGAGACGCCCGACCATCCTTGGCAGACACCAAGTCCCAGGATTCCTTGCCTGCCCACACCTGGCCCTGGTTCGAGGAACGCCCACAGCCTCAGGCGCTACTTGAGACCGCACAGCACCCGCTCCGTGGGTGCCGCAGCGATTGAGGTTTTCTGTGGTGATAGTTTTGTGAGGGTCTTACCGGGAGGCCACGAGGTGAATATCTGCTTTCTGGGACACTGCAGGCTTAGTGTGAGACGCAAGTCCCAGGATTCCTTGCCTGCCCACACCTGGACCTGGTTTGAGCAACGCCCATAACGGTGGTTAATATTTAAACCAGCCACTACCCACATGGTGCAGGAGCGTGCGGGAGCGTCCTGGGAGAAGCACGGGACAAGGCCGGGACCGTCTGTGGCCGTCCGGGGCCGGGAGAGGCCGGGCTGGGCCATACCTCCTTGACTTAAGGACCATTGCGGTGGTAAACACTTGACACTTACCGTTTTTATTGATGATATCAAGGTTGTATTGAATATTTGTTTTTTTATTAATTTTAAGTTATCTTGTTGTTTTTCAGTGCAGGGAATTCTTGTGTACGCCGGTATTATTGCATTGCTCTGCTGTTTAAGACCATGGGAAAGAATACTCTTGTACAGCCTCCCCCTGCCATAAAGCAGAGTGGCTTCAAACACCCCGCTCCCTAGTTTAACAGAGATTGACAGAATGTTGCAGAAAACCATAGGGGTAGTGGTGTCTGCCATTGAAAGTACAGAAAGGCACCTTTCCCTCCCAGCTGGTACACTCCCCACTTTGCCTACCGTAGATGCATCAACGCTGACAATAAATTCTCAGGATTCGATACTAGCTCCATTCTTTGCTGGTTTACCGGGTGTCCAACCCACTCCTCTTACCCATGATATTGTATTTATCTTGTATAATGTTGTTACCTTTGTATTTTGGTTTTATGTAATGGTTTTTAGTAACCAAACAAATAAATTCATTCATTCATTGTATAATTTGCCACCTGAGCCCATGCCTACCTCAACTAGGTTATCTTTGACGCCCACAATATTTTCAAAGAATGTTTCCTCTGAGCCTCCACTCTTGATTGAGGATCTTCCAGAGAAGGTGGGCTGGGATTCACCTTTAACCCCGATCTCTGTCTCACTGTTAAGTGTAAATAGTGACAGCCCCCACGTAATAACTAGAGGGCAGAAGGCAAGGCGTAAACAAAAGCATATAAATAAGGAAGGATTAGCTACAAAAAATGTCAAAGGGTATCCTAGTCATAAACAGCGTAAAACTGCTGCACAACCACTTGGAATGAAAGGCAATAAGGGTAATAGTCATACAGATATTGCTTTTCCTTCAACTAGTATAGACAATCCAGTAGTTGATGAGAGCTTCTGGGGAAGAATGGAGACCCTGTTAACGACACTTTTAGAGCCAATTTGTACTAAAATTGTGAACATAGAAACTAGGGTAATTAGCATGGAGGAAAAGTTTGCTAGCAATCAGCAACCTACTCAGGACAAACTATCTCCTACATTACCTCAATTAAATCTGGCTGACACAAATGGAAACCCTAAAAGTACATCACGGGTCCTAGCCACTCAGGCCCAACATAAAAATAGAGAGGCTAATAGACGATTGGAGTCTAAAAAGTCAGGGGGTAACACTGAAACTAGTACAATTGTACAATCTGGTCCTTCTCGAGTAATTAGTAAAAATACTACTAGTAATACAAGAAAAGATGAGGATTCTTGAGAGGATAATGTAATTCTAACTTTACCTATTTTAAACGTACCTCCTGAAGCCACACCATATACTGTGGTATTGGGTAATGTTCCACCTCTTCCCCCTAATGTCTTTGAACACTGGTCAACTTTAAGGAACAAATCCCTCCATTTCCTATCCACCAAGCTTGGACTTAAAAACTCGTTGTTCTCTGAATTTAAGATGGTCAGAAGGGTTAGCTGGTTGAGCACCTCAAATAAATCACTGAGTGGGGACTGTCTATTTCTAACATTCCGGTCACTGCCATTGGTTCGCAGTATAATTGAGAGGGGATCTACTGGGCCAGTCGACCCTGAATTTGTTAACATTCTCCCCCTGGGCTTCTTCTAGTCCCCCCTGTGCCCTGGTGGGTGCCCAGGTCCCCACTGTCACCATCAAACTATGGGGGACCTACAGGAAGAAGATACTGTGTCCCGGCATTTAATCCTTTTGACCCATTAAGTGGTCTAGAGAACATCGATTGACTGCAACCAAATATTTCTCAAAACCTTTCTGGAATTGCAGCTGATTCCATGCCCGCTTTCAGTTATGGGGAAAATGGAAAGGAAAGCATGGGGAAAGTTGCTAATGTGATAGGGACCAAGGGTCACACAAGGGGGATGGAGGTTCAGGGTGGTGGGGTAGAGGTAGGGAGTGAATATAGGACTGTAACAAAACCAGCAGGTCCTAGACCTGTTGCCCCTGCTTCTCCCCCATCGGCTCCCCCGGTATGTAATATCACCTCTTGGAATGTTACCGGTATCAAGTCAAAAATTGGTAACCCACTTTGGCAGGATTTTCCCCGGTCTCAAGATTTGATTTGTCTCCAGGAAACATGGAGCAGGGAACCGGTCCACCTTAATGGTTTTAGGACTTTTCATACTCCTGCTGTTGATACTGTACATGGAAGAGCTAAGGGCG
The DNA here is from genome assembly GCF_964263255.1 of Lissotriton vulgaris. NCBI lineage: Eukaryota > Metazoa > Chordata > Amphibia > Caudata > Salamandridae > Lissotriton > Lissotriton vulgaris. The sequence continues at coordinate 1,230,262,891 of NC_141685.1, forward strand.
GTTTGAGCATCTATTTGTCAAATAAGCTGAATGTAATAAGTATTACAGAGCCGGTAAAGGATATCTATTTTCAACTTTTGATACTTGGTATGGACTCTGTTACTCCAATTGCCCTGCTTAACCTATATAATGATGTTCCCCCTGGCGACGTATCTAATGTCTTGAAAAAGTTGGCTAAAATCCTGTTATTACAGGAGAAATTATTTATGCAGGATTTGATGATACTTTTTATCAGAGATTTTAATTGTACTCTCTGTAGCATGATGGCAGACAATAGGTGTGTAATTACATCAGAAGAGGGCTTGTGTCAGTCACATTTTAATCATTCCCTTCTGGATGAACAGTTTAATGATTTACTTGGTAAATTTGACCTGGGATTTGCAAATGAAGTCTGTATGCTGCCATGTTCCCTTTCTTTACCTTTTAATGGGAGAGGTTGTACCTCCATTATTGATTATGCCCTTGTAACAAATAAGCACGCTGATAGAATTTATTCTTTCAAAGTCTCAGATATTGCTTTAAGTGATCATTTTCCGCTTTGTGTTACCATTCTGATGCCAACGAAGTCCTCCATAAGATGCAACCTAGAAAGGGACACTGTGGGTGAGAATTTGTCTATTGGTAGCACAAATGGCTACATGTTAAAATGGGCTATGGTGGATCAAACAGAAATACTTAATATCGTAATCGGTAAATGCACATCTGAGCTAGCGACCTGTTTGGCGGAAGATTCTATGCCTGAAGTCCTCCTTGCGTCCTTTTTAACCATCTCAAATGAAATTAGGACCTCTCTTACAAGACAGAGTAAAAACCACAAACAAAAAGAAGGTTGGTTTAACTCCGATTGTACTAAAGCCTATGCACTTCTAAAGAAAGAATTGCACAAAAAACCTAGGTGTGCTACGGAGGTCAGGAGACTCAGGAAAGAATATAAACTTGTTGTAAAAGATAGAAAGAATACATTGAAATCAGTAGCGTGGGAAGCCTTGCACCTAGCTTCTGAAAAAATGATAGTGCGGGCTTCTGGAAGATGATTAGAGCACCTTTCCTTAGGGAAGAGGCTGGTCCCAGACTAGAGATAGCAATTCCTGAATCAGATTGGATTAGGCATTTCTCTAAAGTATATGAGGGAGAGGAATCAATGAGTTCTCTTTCTAGCAATACTCTCCACTCTACCTCAAGAAACTTAATGTTCACCCTTCAAGAGATTGAAAAAGCATTGCATGCAAGCCAGGGTGGGAAGGCCCCTGGGTCGGATGGTGTCCCCATAGATATTTTTAAAGCTTCTATTTCTCTGTGGGGCCCCCTTCTGGTCCGGGTGCTCAATGCTAGTTGCATCTCAGAATTTCTACCCACTTGGGTGGAGTCCATAATTGTCCCCATTTACAAAAAGGGGGATAGACATGACCCGGGTTGTTATAGACCCATCTCCCTTTTAGACTCTTTTACAAAATTAGCTGGCCGGATAATTTTGGACCGGCTTTTGGTTTGGGCAGAGGACAGCTCTATTTTATCCGACCTACAATATGGTTTCCGTTCTGGTTTAGGAACAGTGGAACAGGGCTTAAATCGTCTGATGCTGGTTGGGAAGTACACAGGGGCAAAGAAGGAGAACTTGTACCTGGCCATTGTTAACCTCTCAGCCGCATTTGATTGTGTGGTTCATTCCAAGTTATGGATCTTGTTGGGACAACTTGGGGTTGATGAACATATTATTTATGTTCTTAAACGCTTTTATTGTGACGCTTCAGCCCGCGTCCGCTATGGCCTCAAGGGGGAACGTACAGATACAATTCCTATCAGGAGTGGTGTCAGGCAGGGCTGTGTCCTGGCCCCATTCCTTTTTAATCTGTATATAAATGGCTTGGAGGAAGCCTTGTGTATTAATAGTGCAGATCCCCCTTATGTAGCCAATCCCAGCGCTTTTGTACGCTGACGATCCTGTGCTTATATCTCGTATGGAAATGGGACTTCAGCGCGTGATGGATAGTTTTGCCCTCTTTATGAAAGACTTGGGCTTCAGAGTAAATACATGCAAAACTTTCATCATGCGTTGCGGCAGGTCCACTAAGATTAAGAGGGCCTTTTTTATAGCAGGATAGAAGCTTGAATCCAATAAGCAATTCTCCTACCTTGGTATACTGTTTGCACAGAACGAGTCTTGGGGGAAGGCAGTAGAAGCGAAAAAATCTGCACTGGTTTGTTCGATTGCTGCCCTAAAGACTTTTTCTAAGAAATTGAGTACTAGACCACCAGTAGAGCTAATTAGGATCTACAAAGTCAAATTTGTTTCTGGTGCAACCAATGGTAGCGGGGTATGGGGCTTTGCAGACCTTATGCCTATCCAGGTAGTTGAGAACTCCTTTCTGAAATTTATCCCCGCAGTCCCGAAGAGTACTCCTAATTATAACTGCCACGTAAAATTGGGACTTGCTTATATATCTGACCTGATTAAGCTTGAGCCAGTGCTTCTATGGCAAGGGCTGTGGACTAAAGAAGAAACCAAGCTGAACAGAGATATCTTGACAGATATTCTTAAATTAGAAGGGGCTATGAGGATACCATGGCTGAGTTATGTACGTAAGTTTCTAACAGATATAGGAAAGTTGGAATACTTTGTAAATCCTCTTACTATCTCAGGCATCTCACGTAAAAACTTGAAGAAGGAATGTTTGGCTTTTTCGGATTCTTTAAGAATGACATCAGAGGTTTTAAATCCCACTGTCCTGCAACATCAATTTTTATTAACAACTTTTAATATTCAACCCTATCTGATTCATGTCCCTGGCAATTATGATAGATTTTTACTATCCCGTTTTAGATTTGGAATTTTCCACAGATTGGTGAGCTTTCCAACAATAAATGATTGGACGCATGATTTATCGCCCTGTCCCTATGATGGTGTTTCCACCCAAAGTACCATGCATGTTCTCTTATTTTGTAAATTTTATATCCTAACCAGGCATAGTGTTTTATTGCCGGTATTGAGAGAGATGGGTCTTAAGCAATGCCGCTTGGCTTTTCTAAGCACTCAATATTTGGATAATCATCTATGCGTTGCGACAATTATATTGTTTCTGGAAAAAGTAATGTACAGTAGAAAAACTCTGACTGTGTAATGTATTTTACCTAGAGAAATTGTACCTTGATACTGTGAATTCTTTTATGTATGGCACTGATAAACTGTAAATGAATTGATATGAATTGTAATGAAATGTTTTTATGTATTCTTTTATGATTGTCTTTTAACAATCAAATAAAGATATATTTGATTGATTGATTGATTGAATACATACTCCTCCCACCCGCCCATGAAAAGGTTTGCATAACTGGGAGTGAAACCGGTGCCCATCACGGTGCCTTGCATCTGCCTGTGAAGGTTGGCTATCGAAAAAGAAAAGGTTGTTGGTGAGGCAGTACTGGATCATGTTGCGTATTATTTCAGTATGTAACAGGATGGAAAGGGACCTCGCTCTTATAAAATATCTGCAGATCTTGTTGCATAAATCATGCCTGATGCTTGTATTCAAGCTACTGATGTTCAATGTGACCAGTGTTTAGTCCTGCTCCCATTGTATGTTCTTTACTATGGTAAGGAAGTGTGTTGTGTCCTTGATGTATGTAGGGATTGCAGTGAGAAATGGCCATAGGTAATGGTCAATGCATTTGGACGAATTCTCAAGGAGTGACGCAATAGATGGAACAATCAGTCTCCCCGGTGTTTTTTGTGCATTCTTTTGGAGTTTAGGCAAGAGGATCAGAACTTGAATCCTTAAATGTTTGCATTTTAAGAATAGGTATTCCTCCCACTCTTAGAGTCCTTTCTCCCTCCAATCCACCTTTAACACCCACAATTTGAGGTTTGAAGTTGCCACCTCAGTATGATTAGAAAGGGTGTAGCAGGTAAGATCCACCCAATTGCCTCCTATCTTCAGTAAGGTAATGAGGTTTGAGGCATATAACCACATTGTACCCTTTGTCAGATTACAATAGAAGAATCAGCTTTCAAACATTCAAAGGCATTTAATTGGGTACTAGACAGATACTTTTCTTTTTAGTAATGCCTTTGTTCCTATATCTCATCAGTTTCAGTTCCTTAATCACACCCCTCTCAAAAGCCTCAACAGCATTACAATGGATTATAGGTAAAAATAGAATATATGTTGTTACTTAGGAAAACAACAGTACACATGTTTTCACTTTGTGGTTTTTACTTAGCGATTACCATTACTTTGCAAAAGAATTTCAGTCATTGCTCTATTTTATTAAGACCTTCACCCTTTAAATACTTTATTTCTCCAAAAATAAAGCTTTTATTTAGTTTTTATTATTTTAATAATTGTTTTTGAGTTCCATAATCGAACATAAAACAAAAATATCTATTTCAAAATGTGTAAAAAACAATGTCTTTATGTTATTCAAACTATATCTTTGCACAATTAATTGTATCACCTTACACTATTTCTACACATTTGCATTATCCTATAAAATCACTACACTACCCGAACCATCAAACAAAACAATACCCTACACTACTCAAACACCACTACACTACCCTAAACACTAAAAACTACCCCCTAAATGACCTTCCACCTTCCCCAAGTCCGCTCCCTACTTTTTAACACCACCCTGTACGACCCCGACACTACCCTAATCCCTATAAGACTAACCTACACTACACAAACACTACACCACAACCCTTAAACCCTAAATCACTAATTCCCTGCACATCCTTTCCATTTCCCACAGTCCGGTCCCTACACTCAAACAAAACCCTCCACAACCCCCGACACTACCCTAAACCCTAAAACACTACCCTGCACTACACAAACCCCACAGCAGGACCCTAAATCACTACCCCTTGCATGACCCCCCTTCCCCATGTCCGCTCCCTACTCTCAAACACTATCCTGCATGCCCCCGACACTACCCTAAACCCTAAAACACTACTCTACACTGCACAAACCCGACGGCACTACCCTAAGCCTAAAGCACTAACACTTGCATGACCCCCTTTCCTCAGGTCCACTTCCTACTCTCAAACACTACCCTGCATGCCCCAACACTACCCTAAACCCTAAAACACTACCCAACACTACAAAAACACCACAACACTACCCTAAACCCTAAAACACTGCCCATGCTCATCCCTTCCATGATCTACAGACCTGTCCCTATTCCCGAACACTACCCTTCATGACCCCGACACTACCCTAGTCCCAAATGCACTACTCTACACTACACAAACACAACACTACAACCTAATTATCTATCCCCTGCACAACCCTAAAAACAACACAACCCCACTTACCTCTCTCTCCACGTTATACCGCTCTTCACCTTCAAGCGTGGTTAATCTCTTCTAATGCTTCCTGCGAGGTGCATGTTGTTGTTTGGAAACGGACGCGCCTACTTTTCCAAACAACGATGTGGATGGCCTGCAATGTTTTTGTATTTGCGAAGTTACAGCTTTCAAAGTTTAAACATGCATAGTAATAGTTAATTCTAAGTAAAAGCTGTGTAGTATTGGTAATACAAGTAGTGGCTGCGTAGTAATGGTAGTTTGCAGTAAAAAGGTAGACTTGCGTTTAAACTTACACAAACATGTCATGTCCACATCAATGTTGAGATTGCTGAGAATGATAAAGGGGTCATCATCGATGACTAGGTCTTCATCTAGTACTGATAATGTGTGCACAGTCTCAATTTCCTCAATTCGTAAATCCGCAACCACTAAGAGGAAGAGTTTATTAAAGCAATTCCAGTTTTTCAACCAGGTATGGACAGAACAATTTGCGGAGCAGAATTTTCAGAGGGGCAGAGAAAGAGGCAACAGAGGAAAAATGAAAGGGACAAGTAAGCAAAAACAAAACTCAAAAAATAAAGAACAGTGCCCATGGTAACAAAAACAAGTGTCAGAAAACCAACGTCATGAATGTGGTAATTTTGTCTAAACGTTTACATACTAAAGATGAGACCGAAGGCTTATCTTTAGGACTTTTTTGTCCCTCCAGTAATCTGAATTATGTTCAGAGAAGAACGGATTTGTTTTGTCTTTTAAGAAAATTAAAATGGAAAACATTGTTTCACCCACTACAGCCCGCGATATTGGGAGGGCCCCCGTTTTGAGCGGTTTACCAATTGAGCACGTTGAGACTTTACACACATTATCCATTCTAGATGAAGACCTTGTCAGCTATATTGACTCCCTTATTAATTTCAGCAATCTCAACATCTCTGTGTACATGACATGTCAGAGTACATTTTAACCCAATTCTACTTATTTACGTAAGATCCATTATTGAGGAAATGAAAAAGATGTGTTATAAGACCAAAGGCACTACCAAAAGCATTTGTCTAGCACCCAAGTTAGTGCCTTGGAATGTTTGAAAGCTGATTCTTCTATTGTAATATGCCAATTTTAGAAGAGGGCAATGTGGTGATATATTTCAAATTGTATTACCTCAATAAAAGTAGGAGGCAAATGGAGGAACTTGCCTGCTATACCCCTCCTAATCGTAGTGACGTGGCAGCATCGAACTGCAAATATTGGGAGGTATTGGTGAATTGGAGGGAGACAGGACTCCTTGAGTGGGAGGAATACATATACTTAAAATGTGACCATTCCAGGATTCCAGTTCTATACCTTTTGCCTAAACTCCACAAGAATGTACAAAAACCACTGAGAGACTGATTGTTTCATCTATTGGGTCAGTCTTTGAGAACCTATCCAAATACATTGATCATTAGCTAAGGCCATATGTCCCTTCACTCCTTGCATACATCAAGGACAAAACACACGTCCTAATCATAATTCAGAACATACATTGGGAGGTGGACTATATACTGGTCACATTGGATGTCAGTAGCTTGTAAACAAGCATGAGGCATTACCTAGGCATCAAAGCCTTCCGATGTTTCAGGAGTTTGAGGTCCATTTCCCTCTAGTTACATACAAAAATGTTACTGGACATGATCCAATACTGTGTCACTAATAACTTTTTCTTTTTTGACAAACAACTTTACAGATGGACCAAGGGTACCATTATGGGCACCTGTTTTGCACCCAGCTACACAAACTTATTCTTGGGCTGGTGGGAGGCGCAGGTCTCCACCGAATCTGGCACCTTTGATAAGAAGATAGTACTGTGGATCAAATTTATAGATTACACATTTGTAATCTGGAAAATGGATGAGAATTCCACCAGAGAATTTATTTCCACTCTCAATGACAATGAGTACAATTTGGAATTCATAGGACACACCAATAGGTCTAGTGCAGTATTTCTAGATGTGGAGATAACTGTCAACAATGGCCAAATAGAGACCATAACATTTCTTTAAACAGACGTCAAATAACAGTTCACTCAGAATGTCTAGCACACAACCTTCTAGTCTGGTATACAGCATCCTCTATGGGGAGCTACGTTGTGCAAAAAGTAACTGCAGCACCAGAGAGCCCTTTGAGAACGAGATCATGGGAAACAGGTCCAGAGAGAGAGGATATAGCCATAAAGTTATTGCCCAGGCTAACGCCGTAGTTGATCTGGACCCTAGAACATGTTCATTAAACCCCAGCATTAGTCCAAATGAGCAAGTCTCTGACCAAGTGAGATTGATCACCAATTATTATACCCAGGTATATAATGTCAGGAAGAATTTTAATAGGAACTGACACATACTTTAAACTGACAAACATAAACCAAATATCTACACAGCACTCCACAAATCACCTTCAGGAACTGTAGTTCTCTATGTGACAACCTAAGCCCTAATCTAGTTACTCAACACACTAGGAGTAATCACATAGTCAACACAGGAGGGTTTTTATGCTGCATGACATGTAAGGCCTGTAGTAGCTGTTTCAACTGCTCCCTCCTTTAGATTCCAAATTCCCATAGAGAACACAGCATCAACAACACATGCTCATGCAACACCAACTATTGTGTCTATTGTCTTATTTGCCCATGTGGCAAACTCTATATTGGGAGCACAATTCACAAGGCCAAAACGTGCATTAGAGCACAAACGTATAATCTGACAAAATGATCACCAGGATCCGGTTGCACAGAAGTTCACTGAGTCACACTTCTAAAATGAAAAGCTACTTAATATAATGGTGATTTGTGCAATCAAACCGGACATCAGAGTTAGTGACAGGGAACACAGAATGTGGGTCCAGAATCCCAAGTATATTCTTGACTTTGTTACACTAGCACCACTAGATCTGAATTCTAGTAAAGAAATGTCTGTGAATCTGGTTTGATTGGTGCAATTGTATGATGACTGCTTTCCCTCCTTTAGGCTTTTTCTTAGTGGCATTTGAAGTTGAACTGATTTTAATGACATTTTTTCTTTGTTCTTTTCACCTAAGTATTCGCCTGAATTGGCACTGAAAGTAGCCAGCCGAGACCTTTTCTTCAACTTTTAGCAACACCTTATTATAGAGCACCTCCGGAGTTACCATAAGAAACACTAGCCTACTTGGGTGGGACTTTTTTTTTACTTAGCACCTGTCATGCCCACAGGAGTACAGTGTGACATTTATTTTTGAAACATCGACTGCACAGGCCCATGCACTTCCAAGCCCACTTGGGATGGAATGCTTTATTGTGCTAGTTAACGGCATCAGAGTAAAACATTTTAGGGGGGACCATTGATGAACACTCCCATGGGTTGTGGCAGCCCTTGAGACACACATTGTTAGGGTGCAACTGGGTATTAAACACAGGAGGCAGTAAGAGCAAGGGAGTGAGTGCCAGCATAATGTTGCAGCAGTGTAATCATGTGCTACGCAACACTAGAGATATAAAGTGATATTGCATACTGTAATGTAACTGGCCCATCTACATTTTGCTAATATGGATTTATCTTTTCAATATTAACTTAACTTATGCAGTAGCTTACAATATGCCTTTAAGTCTCCGAAATATTTACAAAACACTTTCATTCACTGGATGTTGTCATCAGTGATGTAATTTGAGATGTCATCAGTGATATCACCAGTGATGTCACTGACCATGTCCAAGAGTTATGTAATATGTGAGGTCCTAAGTAGTGCATCACGGGGGCGTACATTATAGTTTGCTCAGGTAACTATTACGGCTGAATTTCACTGGTTTTGTATGAGGGAAATGTGAGCCTAACTATAATGTCCCTGTAACTTTTTGTTTTTTTCTAGTGAATTTCTAAGATTTTTTAATTCTATTTCCTAACTATGGCATCCTTGTAACCTCTGGTTTCTTCAGTGAATTTTTATGTTTTTAAAACTTCTATCACCTAGCTATAATGTCCCCCTATCCTTTGTGTTTTTAAGTGAAATTCTAAGGTTTTATGATTTTATTTCCTAACTGTAAACTTCGAGAGTAAATGTGTGAGTGAGTGCACGTGTGATTCAGTGGGATTTTGAGTGAGTGTTTCAATGGGAGTGTGAGCGTGAGAGTCTGAGTGGGCCCGGGAGTGGCTGCATAAGTGAATTACTGGGTGTGAGTGGGTGTGTGAGTATCTAAGTGGGTGTCTGAGTGGGTGCATGAGTGTCTTAGTGAGTCTCTGAGTGGGTCTGTTAGTCCTGTGATATTATCTGAGTGGGTTTGTGAGTGCCTCCATGTGTTTTTTCAGTCAGTGAGTGAACGCTTGTGTATCTGAATGGGTTAATGAGTGGGTGCTTGAGTCTCTGAGTGGGTGTCTGAGTGGGAGCATGAATATCTGCATGAGTATTTCAGTCGGTGTGTGAATAGGAATTAGAGTGTTTTGTGGGTTTTTAGTGCCTCTATTATTGTGTATCAGCCTGTGATTGAGTGCATGAGTGCATGAGTCCCTGAGTGGGTCTTTCAGTAGGTGTGAGAGTCTCTGAGTAGGTCTGTGAGTGGGTGTGAGAGAGTCTGTCTGACTGGGTGCATGAATGTCTGAGTGGGTGAGTGAGTGTCTGAGGGGGTCTGTGAGTTGGTATCAGAGTACTTGAGTGGGTTTGCAACTGCCTAAGTACATGTGTGAGTTAGTCTGTGACTAGGTGCATGAGTGTCTGAATGGGTCTGTAAGTGGGCGTGTAAGTCTGTAAGTGGATTTGTGAGTGGGTGTGTGAGTCTGCAAGTGGGTTAGTAAGCGAGTATATGTGTCTCTGAGTGGGTCTGTGAGTGAGTGCATTAGTCTCTGACTGGGTCTATGGGTGAGTGCATGAGTCTGGGTGGGTCTGTGAATGAGTGCATGAGTCTCTGAGTCAGTCTGTGAGTGAGTATGTGAGTTTCTGAGTAGGTCTGTGAGAGGATGCATGAGTCCCTCAGGGGCCAGTGACTCTAAGTGGGTCTGTGACTGGGTGCATGAGTATCTCAGTGGGTCTGTGATTGCGTCCATGAGTGTCTCAGGGGGGCGGTGACTGGGTGAATTATTCTGTGAGTGGGTCTGTGAGTGAGTGCATGGGTTTCTCAGTTGGTCTGTGAGTGAGTGCAAGAGTCTCTGAATGAGTCTGTAAGTGGGTGTGTAAGTCTCTGACTGTGTCTGTGAGTAAGTGTATCAGTGTCTAAGTGGGTATGTGAGTGGGTTTGTGAGTGTCTGAGTGGATTGGTCAGTGGGTGCCTGAGTCTCTAAGTAGGTTTGTGAGTGGGTGTATGAGTGTCCCATTGGGACTATGAGTAGGTATATGAGTCTCTGAGTAGTTATGTCAGTGGGTGTAGAAGTCTGAGTGCCTCTGATTTACCCTCTTCTTCTCTGTTTTGCCTTTCCTGCTCGTTTTCCTGCTCTCTGTTTTGCCCTCTTCTGCATAGTGTTGCCTTTACTGCACATTTGTCTACCCTCTGTTTTACCTTTTCTGCTTATTTTTTACCCATTGTTTTGCCTTTTTGCTCCCTCTAAAATGGGCAAGGGGTGGCAGTGATTTTAATGGGGGAGGGGACTGCATGGTCCCCCTCCCCGGGTTGATTTCGGCCTCAGGGACCCATCCCCTGAGGTCCAGCTACAAACAGATGGGGGAAGTGGACTGTGTGGCTCCCTCACGCGTGCCAATTTTGGCATCAGGGACACTATCCCCCAGGGCCCAGCCATGTATCCCTGGGCCTACCCAGGGCACCTAGTTTGCTATGGAACTGCACAGGGCATCACAGCCCCAGCGGTCCCAGCCGGCTCTGCTCCTCCTGCAGGAGACAGCATTGGTATTGCACTTAGAGAGCTGCTGGGAATGCAGCTCCCTGTGTGCAAGAGCAATTGTTTCATCTTTTTTCCTCATCGCATGTCTGCATTCAGCGGGCAGGAGCACTTTGAAAACTCCCGTGCACTTGAACCAAAGTATTGGCTTTTGCTTGGCAGGAGCTGTGAGCAATCCAGGCCATAGCCTGTCCCATGCAGATACCCCATATAGGTTGTTGAATGCAGCCCCAGGAATTAGTCCCTGGAACATGGGACGACCCACGCTAACCCCACTTATATGTGAAATATAGCCCTGCACACACACCCCACTTATATGTGAAAGATAGCCCTAGGGAGGTGGTGGTCCCCTGGGTCCAGGGGGTCTGTTGAGCTGCCCCACATATTTGTAAAATGTAGCCCCAGAGATGGGGTGCTCACCAGGGCTTTTAAGAGCCCTAGGAGGGGGGTACGTGTCCCCCCTCCTTAAATTTTAAAGAGTGCATGCCCCAGGACCTGACCCAATCAAAGAGAACATTAAAAGCAAGCATGGGAGACAGCACTTGTATTGCTTGTTTTTTTTTAACTTCATGACAAAATTTGCAAATATTTAATGAAAATCACAGTGAATTAAAAAAAAAAGCTTTTTTGCCCTGCTAAAGCCCATCTAGGAACACAAGATCAAGGCTTGGAGGTCAGGGTATTCCTGCCCTTCTCCCTTTTCTTTTTTTCACTTTTTAGCTGAGTCTCAAGATTGCTGCCTAATTGACAGTCAATCAGAGATCCGCAGATCTCTGCACGATCTTGTCATTATTCGCGAAGTCGTCACAAATGTAGATGTACAAATTTGGATTTCCTTTAATTTTATCGACAACTGAATAGATTTTCACAAATAACTGAAAGCATGATTTGTGTAACCAAATCTATCTACCTTCTACCAAATTTGGTGTAATTCTGCCCAGCAGTTCGGGCTGTAGTCGTGTTCAAAGATCCTAGGGAAATTAACATATAAAAAGCACTTTTTTTTCACTCCCTCCTTTTTCTCGGCCCCCACTTGATGTATCACCCTGAATCTTTTCATGCACGAGACCGAACTTGACTCTTTATTTTAGAAAAGTTTGAGAAGATTTGTCAAATGGCGCCAAAGTTATAGGCAAGTCAAAAAATGTTTTCCTTATGGAATCACTCACACATCCAGTCTTTTGCCCCTGGTCACCATGTCAAACAGCTTCAGATAATGCTCTGTACCTCAAAATAAGGCAAGTCCCAGTGAGTCAGGAGTATGGGAGTAGCAGCACAATTTGTTATGCTTATCTGAATTCAACGTATAACCTTGTTGCAGACCACTTCTTTTGTATGAAGGTGCTTGTGGTATTTCTGCCATAAGTTGGCAGGCTATGCTCAGACGAGAGTCCCTTTCTCATTTTGCCACTGGATTCAAGCAAGCCTGGCTGAAGACGACTGTAATGCCAGAAACTGGTCCCAGGAAGCTTGATTCCAGTCCAGGGAAGGTAAGGCTTGGCAGTTCGGGCTGGATTGTTCCCATGAGGCACAGGGTCAGACTGATTTGCATATGGCCATGTCTGAAATGGGGTGGCAGAGTGGGCTAAAGAACGGTGATGGATTAAACCCAGATCTGTTGACTGGGTGTGAGTGTTTGATTGGTTCAGATGCTCCGTCCATCATCACCCCCTTTTGTACTGCTTTGTTCGCCATAAGTTGGCAGGGTATGATCATACGTGAGTCCCTTGCTCACTTTGCCACTGGATTGAGTACCCATGTTGTAGAGCATTGTGGCTGCTGTGTGTTAAGCATTTTTGTTACCTTTATACAAATGAAGACAACATTATATACATTTGAAAAACCTGATTATAAAAAGATTTTAACATAACAAATGTCTTCTAGATTTTTTGCACTTGCACTGCTGGCAACTTCTTCCTGCCTGTTCTCATGCTTGTTTGTTATAATTATTTGTAAGTCTAACCATATCTCATCTAACACTCTATATGAAATAATGGAACTGAAACTTTTGAAAGGCAGCCCAGTCATATTAAAATCCAAAAATAGTGATGGTAACATGATACTGATGTATGTTATTTTGTTTTTCCAGAGTTTATGAAGTCTGTGTGCAGGACCAACGGCTGGCCATTACTGGACAACAGAAGTATGAGAAGGAAGCTGGCTATAAAGATTTGCAATGCTAGGAGAGGACAAAAGAAACTCCGAATTTAGACTCAAACAACAAAGTTGCTGGTTTGCGTTAAGCCATTTGTTCTGGTTGCAATAGTCTGGCCCTTTATCCCTCCTTTTTTTCCTGGACTTTTTTTTCTGGATTTTTTTCTCATGTTTGGTATCCTGGCCCCTATGGGGCCAAATATGTGCTTTTGATAAATAAAATTACATGTTGACACATACTCTTTGAACATTTTGCCTTTAAGCAGTAGGATTTATTAACCAGATGGCCACCAAATCCTAATCATTCCTATGTAAATTGCACTGTACATTATATCCAGGGGGCAAGCAGTGCAGCTACTGTGTTATGGGGGAGTGGGACATAAATAACACGAGAGTGGATGTTGGGAAACAGTAATTTAATTAGAACATGAGCAGCAGATGGACACTAGGGGAGAATCAACAGATGCCAGATCCCAAGGTCAGACTGGCGTGATACTTAGGTGTTGCGCTGATGCAAAATGGTGGTGGTGAATGATGTTTAGTGCTCAGGTTTTGACAGTATATGGTGTGGATTGAAGGTACGTTGGGGAATGCAGAGTTGGGCCATTGAAATATGTTGTTTGGTGTGTAATTATGCGGTGTGTATTGGAAATGTGTGATGTTGAATTGTGTGGCCTGGAACTGTGGTGCTGAGTGAAATTATGGAAATTGTGTCATGGTGTGGAGTACATTCATGTTGATTGGTGGTATGTGGTATAGAGTGCATTTATTTGGAGTGTATTTATTTGAGTAGAGTGCAATTATGTGGTGTGTAATTATGTGGCACTAAGTGGTATTATTTGAGTTTATGTTGCATTGAGTGAAGTTGAGTGTATTTTGCATTGAGTGCAGTGTAATTATGTGGCGTTTCATTTTGTGGTACTGGTTGGAATTGTATTGAGTGTATTTATGTTGCATTAAATTGAGTGTAATTATGTGTTGTTTATTCATGTGACACTGAGTGGTAATATGTGGAGTGTATTTAAGTTGCATTGAGTAGGGTGTCATTATGTGGCTTATAATTATGTGGTACTGAGTGGTATGTGGGGTGTTTTTATGTATTGCGTAATGCAATACATTTTGTGATAATCTTGCTTTAATATTTTGTGCTTTCTGCACATAGTAGCACTCTCTGGACAAGAACTGCACCTCGTTAGTACCTGTTTAACTACCAAATAAAGTAATAAGCAACAAAAGATGACAAGTCAACCTTACCAACAGCCTTCCACTGCTCACTGCTTAGGAGCACATGTCACCAATTTTTTTGTAACTTTCATCCCATTAAACTGGAACGTTATCTTGGGTTAAATCTGAAGGTTACACAGCAGGTGCTGATTCAGTGGCACATGCAGCAGATCCATAGCTGTGGGGAAAACACTGCTTCCACAGTATCACATAATTCCAGTGGCCCTGAATATAACAAAATTCTCTGCCATTACACAGTAGCTGCACTGCTTGCCCCCTGGATATAATGTACAGTGCAATTTACATAGGAATGATTAGGATTTGGTGGCCATCTGGTTAATAAATCCTACTGCTTAAAGGCAAAATGTTCAAAGAGTATGTGTCAACATGTAATTTTATTTATCAAAAGCACATATTTGGCCCCATAGGGGCCAGGATACCAAACATGAGAAAAAAATCCAGAAAAAAAAGTCCAGGAAAAAAAGGAGGGATAAAGGGCCAGACTATTGCAACCAGAACAAATGGCTTAACGCAAACCAGCAACTTTGTTGTTTGAGTCTAAATTCGGAGTTTCTTTTGTCCTCTCCTAGCATTGCAAATCTTTATAGCCAGCTTCCTTCTCATACTTCTGTTGTCCAGTAATGGCCAGCCGTTGGTCCTGCACACAGACTTCATAAACTCTGGAAAAACAAAATAACATACATCAGTATCATGTTACCATCACTATTTTTGGATTTTAATATGACTGGGCTGCCTTTCAAAAGTTTCAGTTCCATTATTTCATATAGAGTGTTAGATGAGATATGGTTAGACTTACAAGGGTTTATAAGTGAAACATTAAGTGCACTTGGTCAAAGAAGCACAGGTCAGAGCAAGGCATTAATGAAGAGGGGGGCAGAATGTGAAGAAAGAAAAAGTTTGTTTATGAACTTAAGAGTGAAGCATCAAGTTGCGGATTCAGGAAAACTGTTGGAGTTTCAGGAAGAGAACAGAAATGTCCACCTTCAACAAATGTCTTAACTTTTGTGCAATGGGAAGCCTGATGATAAAAAACTGGGTTCCCTTCAAAACTTCAGATAAAACTTAGGGCAGCAGGAGTGGGCATGGCTCCGAGCAGGGGTACTCTTCTGTAGCTCAAAATCTGCACTAAATGTGTGAAAAATAAAAGAGCAAACGTGACTGACAACAGAAATTGAACACAAAGCGCCACCACACAACTGTGGTTGGCCCCTGGTCCCTAATGACCATTATAGCCCCAAATAGCATTTTATTTTAAAAACAGTCAAAGAAACTAGCTTAGTGAACAGAAATCAAAATTGGAGCTTACAGTCAAGAGCTAGGAACAGGATCAACTGATCTAATTATTAGGAGAGTTGAACAAGTCTAAATAAAAGCTGCAAGCACATTATTTTAGAACTTCAGTTTGCTATCATGCATTCATCCAGTTTGAGCCCCGCACCTGGACCTACAGCTTTACAAATAAAATCCCAACTCAAGGCTTTGTGCCAGATTTGCATGCCATTTGTAGCACAAACTCAGCACAAATTGTTAATAAATTATAAGAAACCCCCATTGTTCTTCTTGCAGACATCTGTTGAGTAATGAGGGAGTCATCGTACAATTATATGATACAAGACCACATATGCAAAGCTTAAAAACAAAGTATAATAATGAATTTTCACAATCCAAGATCGGGTGAATGTAAATTTGAACATTTGTAATATCTTACCAAATAATGCATCAACCTTCTCCTCATCAAGGACTGCTGTTCCAGCACGAGCCTTCGTTACACCTTTTGCAGATGCAAGTTCTTTTGGAGAAACAAGTATTTCGCAACATCGCAAGACTCATTTTAACGTACAACAAGGAGTCGAAACAGATCCAGAAAATTGTAGCCAGAAACTGGAACATCCTGAAAAGTGACGGAATTATAGGGAATCTCATCCCTGATAGACCCAGCATTACCTACAGGAAAGGCAGAAACATAAGAGATCTTTGTGTGCACAGTGACATCACGGAGTATTCCAACAGCCAAGATTGAAAGGATATTTTCCATGCGGCCACTGCAGGGCCTGTAAAAACAGCACTCTGGTTAAAAAAGTAGAATACAATGGCATTACCAAAGAGATCACTCAATTTCTTACTTGCAGCACCATGTTCGTGGTCTATGTAATAGTCTGCCTCTGTGGACTATGGTACATTGGCAGTACCACCGCCCATGTCAAAAAGCGCATACTGGAGCACTATCGTGCTATTATCCACATAGATGCCAAATATCCTGTGGCCAGGCACTTTAGCGACCATCATTTCTAAAATCCAGCACTCATGAGAGTATCTAGATGTCAGGATTGACGTAATAGACAACAAGATACATACCTCACTTTTCAGGAAGGAGACTGCTGGTAACAGCATACTCCATGCCCTCATCAGCCACCCGGAACTGCTCAAGTGGAGCATTCCTTTTGGCGAACTGCTGAGGGCAAGGAGGAACTGTAACATGGATGCCAGTTACCAGCAGATCGCCAGGGAAATGCTGGATCATTTCAAACACCGTGACTACCCGGCATGGGTGTTGAAAAAAGCCAAAGCTAAGGCGGATGCTGTCAATCGTAAAGACACTCTAACCGAGAGTGTCTTGGATGACATTACTCCGGAAGACAGTCATGTTTTTCTGAATTTATCTGAATCTCTCCACAAGCATGTTTGTCAACAGGTGAAAAGCAGTCAAGAACTCGTAAAATATGCTACTTTGCCTCCATATAGGCTGACATGAAGTTGAGCATATTCAAAACAGTTAATGTAGATTACTTAAAACTTTTAACACATTACATTACGCAAATTGTGGCTCATACACGAAACTTAAAAACATGAATAAAAGTCAGCTGTGGGTTTGGGTTTACGATGCATTTGTTACACAATGCACACTGCATTGTTTTGTGGACATCAATAAGGCTCTAGTTGTGAATATTCTGGTGGTAGAACAGAGGGTAGCTGTACCTGCGAATGGGGGAATAATGTATATGGTAAAGGGATGATGTACACGGCCTATACAGAGGTGGCAGGTACCAAGGATTAGGAGAAAGAGAATGTCATGGTGTGAAAGACACATGGCACTGGCGGGAAAGGAAAGGGAGAGAAGCTCACTAATGTGATGGTATGGTGTGGCCTGATTAATGCCAGGTTGGCGGTGAAGCATGCTCTAGAAATCCATTACCTCTTAATTGTTGGAACTTATGTTAATAGGCATCCTGAAAACCTAGTTTACAGAAGTAAGTGGTCCAAAGCTAATGGGTATGTGACTAGATGGGTTCAAAATTATTCATCGCATGAGGCCTAATCACAGCGTAGGTGGTGTGCAATCATTTTCTAAGAGAATCTTATGCTGAAGTAGTTACCTACACCAGACTTCCCATTTGCAGAAGTCATTGCCCTCAAGATCTATTCACCGACTACCACATTATTCAGAGAGCTACTATTTTACTGTTCATATGGATCTGGGGTTGCATGCGCTATTTATTCCTGGATCTTCTGCTCCCGTTTTCAGTGGATTATGCAAACTCCCTGGTTGTAGGAAATTTATCAAATGGGCTGAGCCACTCATTAGACCACTTGTGAACACATTATTTTGGGATATGGCACTTCTGAGGCCTAAAAGTGTAGAGCCCGACCCATAATAAGGGCCACATGCGAGACATTGTATTTGGATAAGGTGACTTTCTAGACTGAAAGGAAGCTATGATTCTGATTCTGTCTAACCATCTGTCAATACATTTCTCTTGCAAGTGTTATCCAGCACAGATGGTTGTAAAATCACCGAAAGTTAATTTGCAAAAGAAACTGCCATGGCCGACGCTATGAATTTCAGATCTAATTCAACAGCTGAGGGACTCTGAGGCTTCGGTGGCAGATGTCTGAGGGATAGAAGTCTATGCATGCTATGTAGACTGGGTTTGCTTCACACGAGACAAAACGCTGACTCAATGGATCATGACAAATTATGAATCTACACATTCATCTCCTTGATACTTTCCTACTTTCAAGGAGGCTAAGCTGGGGTGCATAAACTAGAGAGGATTTGGCATGTGGACCTCTCTTGCAGAATGAGAGACACTAAATGGCCCTGAAGGATTTCAATAGACAGGTGTTCTCACCAAATCTACCTTCTGTACTAATAAAGACTTGGAGGCTTAGAACTCAGCAAAGGAAATGTTTGAGATTGATTGTGACTTTTCCTCCCCTAAGTATGTACGGAATCAATTTGAACCCCAAGGACCTGGCAGATAGATTCCCAAATTTTCCTGATAAGAAGTTGTCTAATATTCTGAAATCCTTATCTCCTTGCGGGGCAGATTGTGACCCACAAGTTGGAGAAGCTGGGTCTATGCCATGGATTAGCAAGATGGTAGGAAGAGGGTTTCTGGAAAGGATAGTAATATCCTTCTAGAAACATTGGAGCCTTTAATGCCTGACAACTTCACTTTAATCACGCCTGCCCTAAAATCAGGGTCTCCAATGGATCTCCTACTTCTCTCTCATTTGAAAGCTGCAGCTGAAACCCTAGGTCCTTTACTGCTGGAGATCAATAATAACCTGCTACAGAGTGGATGTGTTCCAGGCTAATGGTAAAAAACACTGGTAGTGCTGCTGTTAAAAAGGTGAACGCTGCTCCAGCTGTCCACACACATTATTGACTGATTTCTTTGTTGGCTAGTGTAAAGGGGCAGCCAAAAGACTTGTGAAAGTACTGTAAACGGGGAGACAAAGAGACTGAGTGCATCTTGTGACCAGTGAGTGACTGAGGCTGCATCAGAGCCAAATTCACAATAATCCTGATTGTCCTTATAGCAAGACCACCCAGTCCCATGTTAGAGCCCTGTCAGGGGATGTTAAGGGGGTGAGTATAATGCCCATAGGAGGCAGCGCCCAGAGAAATCACTTAAGTATACGAACATTGGGTGGTGTAGTATTGTATTCAACTGTGTGAATATAGTACTTTCTTTCTGACAAAGACAAGCAGGTCATTCATTTTGTTCAGCCTGTTGGTTGATGGTTGAGCTGCGTACTTGAGTCCCCCTGCACTACCTCTGTGAGTAGCCTGTGATTGCTTGCCTTCACTTACCTGACAGTCAAGCGCGTAAGGGACTGTATGGCACCCAGTTTACAAAGCCTCAATAGGACAGGTCCCGGCGCATCAGTGACAAATGACATCGACCGTCCCATGCTTAATTCCCAAAATTCTCTGCCTTTCACTTGCCCCCATGAATGGGGTCTAACAAAAACTTTACAGATCTACCAAACATCTGCAAATTGTTTCCACTAAGACACCTTCCCACTTCTAGGCAGGACCATATCCAAGATTTTTTTTAAATATGGTGTTAGCTGGCAAATAGAGCTGGATATCAGAAGATTATCATCTGGAGGCTTTCACCATTCTTGTCATAAAGGTTAAACCTTATTGCTGGTTGACTAGAATTTCTCACAGAGCTTCAAAAGAGGGGGAAACCCCTGTGATAAAGTAAGCAAGGTAGTAAAGCAATCATTGTTTAAACTCAACTATTTTAAGGTGAATATTTCCACTAGGTGAGATGTCCTGAATCAGAATGGTACAAGATGATACATAAACTGCTCATTACTAATGGTTTAAAGCTAAAATGTTGGTACACTGCTCTCATGCTTCACCAGGTTCTAATTCCTCAATTCACTGTTAAAACACTTTGATGAGTAATTCTGTTTCAGTTTTGCTTAAACTCATGATTCTCCCCTACACAAGACATTTCACAGTTCAAGCACTACCTGCATGATCCCTTTGGCAATATTTCATGTAATTTGCTTTACTGACAAGAGATAGTCATACAATACAAACTCCAAGCCTTATCTTGGCTTGCTTGGTAGCAGGGGGCAATTAGAACAAAAGTTTGAACAAAGACCATTGGACATGATCTTTCCAGGCTGCCTGCTTTTTAATAGATGCTTCATGGACGAAGCGTAGTGCTGGTATATTTTTCGCTTTCACTCCTGCGATACTGGGCTGCAGCACAACTGGTGACCTTGCAATATATTCTTTTAAGGGCAAAGGTAGAAGTAATGGCTTTAAACCTAAAGTCAGACAGGTAGCAGTGATGCTTGCAGCCTCCATTTATGTTGTTTTCTACTCTCTTGAAATGTTTTTTTAGTAACTGATGTAACGTGTAAATGAAGTAATTTTGTAATTCCTGTGGAACCTTATGTAAAGCGCTCTGATACCTCCTGGTCTAGCCAGCGATATATAAAACTCTCAAAAGCAACTGGGACCTGTTGCCTCCAACTCATATGACGTAAAGTTGCCCAGGTGTGATGCGCCTCTTTTATAATAGCCTTAGCATTTGTAGGAATACTCGTTAGAGTCTCAATATACTCACCCACACCAATCTCAAATAGCCTTTCCCTCACAAAATGGAGCCAGGGGATCGTCAGTAACTTGTCCAAGTTAATACAGTCTTTAATCACCTCCCTGGAAAACAATAACTCTTCAGACACCCATATTTTGGCCCATAAGAGTAGGGGGGAAATGCCAATGCGATTTTCTACATATTCCATCCCCAGTTCTTGATAGCAGAAAGAACTGACATAGCTATTTGCAAACCTCAATAATCTTTTTGTAAACTTATTTTCCACCACTTGTATCAGGCGACTTTTATGATAGACCCACACTCCCGCCCCGTAAGACGTGACCTATAAACATTTTGCTTTATATAAAATAACTAGCTCGGGCACCGGCTCATGGCCTGACTTACAGGCAAACCTAAATATTAAGCATGGGCGAATTTTGCGAATCTCGCGTTCGCGAATTTTGCGGATTCGCGAACTCGCAATCCGCAAAATCCGCGAATTCTCGCGAATTTGCGGATTTTTTTTTTTTGTGTTCGCGCGGGTTTCTGCCAGTTCGCGGGGGTTTTGTACAATTTCGCAAACGCGAACTTACCTGTCGGGTCGCAAGTTTTGCGAACTTGTTTCTACGTGTCCAGCCTGTTTGGGACACTCTTCTTCATCACTGCCACTCTCTGTCACCACTGCCACTCTCTGACTACTCATGCCACCCTCTGGCCCACCCATGCCACCCTCTGTTTCATCACAGCACCATCTGGTTGTCCAGTGTACATTATTGTGGCAAAGCAAAGCACACCTTCCCTGCCTCAAGTGACCTGAATTAATTTGGGGCTGATTAATGTGTCACAGAATATTTTTTTAGCTGGCACCTGCTTCCTTAGTGCTTCCTGATTAGTGATCTTTTGCACTTGCTAAGTGCTTTCATTGTTGCAAAATTAGTTACAACACCTGCCCTGCCCCAACTGACAATAATGAATTAGGGGCTGATTAATGTGTCACTGGATTCGAACTTCCAGCCTGGCTCCTGCTTGTCTGCCTTAGCTGTAATTCAGGACCTTTGTGTAACTATTCTGAGGGTCAGAGCAGGGTCACATAATAGTTGCAAGTAGGCAACTGAACTCTGGAGGGGCCCCTCAGGAAGTACTACAGGAAATGGCTACTAATGATGAGCTTGAACTTTTGAACCTGGTAAGTAGTTTCAGTTTTGCTAAGATCGTATTTCTGCAATTTAGCGCTTATTCGCGGGGCGCGAAGTTGAACTGGGAAGCCGCGAACTCACGCGAACAGTGCGAGCAAGCCATAAAATCCGCTGCTCGCGGATTTGCGGATTTTGCGGGAAATTCGCGAATCTCGCGGATTGCGAATTTACCGAAAATCCGCAAAATCCACGAGCGTAACGGATTTTCCGCCCATGCTTACTAAATAACCCCTCCACAACTCTACCTGTTTGCTGAGCTCTTGCCATGGCCAGGGTTTCCCACTTCATCTCATTATTAAACAAATTCCCCAAGTATGTAAAAGCTTTCACCTTTTCAATAGTATTGCCCCTAACAAGCATTAGCAAAGCCAATAGCTTCCATCTATGCAGGATCTATTGGCTTTGTCAGTGTTATTTTATACATGTTAAACACCAGAACAAGCTTAAAGTAAAGAATAAGCACTCTCAGCCTGAAAGGGTAATGCTTTGACTTTTACTGGGTGCTCCCTTGTGTCTGGACAAATCTGTGACACTGTGATAATCCTATGCTTAAAGACTTTGATAGAAAAGCAGACATTTGAGGTAAGCACATTTAGAGTGTTGCTTCTGTTGAGGGTGCTCTATACAGGACCTGCTGTCCACCTAAACTTAAGAACTATTCCGAGTTCTCTGCTTATTTTTTGCATAAATTATGTGCCACTCTAAATCTGAAAGGGTATTGTTTTGACCTATACTGTGTGCTTCCTTATGTCTGGATAAAGCTATACCTCTCCGAAGAGCTCTAATGAGAGCAAAACATGTGTCGGCGGTTACTTTACTTTTATTCATTTCAGGTAGCCTTGGTTGGTATTTTACCAATTCAAAGCAGTATTATTGTGCCTAGAGTGGTGAAATGCATTTGTCATTTTACAACCCGGCATGGATAGCACTATGCTGGTCCTATGCTTAAAACCTTTCCTGTAGAAAGGGCAAAAGACTTTGTCCCTTTCTATATCAGCATGGATGGCACTGTGCTAATCCTACCCTTAAATACTTTGATAGAAAAGCAGATATTTGAGATGAGAAAATATAGAGTGGCACTGGTTTTGAGGGTGCTCTAAACAGGAGCTGCTTTCCTCCTAAACCTGAGATTGTTACCCAGAGTTATCGGCTTCTTCTTTGCATAATTTATACATCACTCTAAGCCTGAGAGGGTACTGTTTTGACTTATATGGGATGCTCCTTTGCGTCCAGACAAAGTACACCTCTCTGAAGAGCTCTAATGAGAGTGAAACACAGGTCACGGGTTGCTTTTATTCATTTCAGGTTGGCTTGGTTAGTATTTTACCAATTCAAAGCTGTAATACTGTGGCTGGAGTGGTAAAAGGCATTTGTCATTTTACAGCTCAGCATGGATAGCACTGTACTAGTCCAATGCATAAAAACTTTGCTGTAGAAATGGAGTAAGACTTTGTCCCTTTCTATTTTCGTGTGGATGGCAATGTGCTAATCCTACTTTTAAAGACTTTGATAGAAAAACAGACATTTGAGGTGAGCAAATTTAGAGTGTCGCTGGTGTTGAGGGTGCTCTATACTGGAGCTGTGTTCCACCTAAACCTTAGAACTACCCAGAGTTCTCTGCTTCTTTTTTCATAATTGAAGTCACTCTAAACCTGAATGGGTATTGTTTTAATTTCAAATTTGTTTTATTGGTTTCAAAAGCGAAGACAGGAATTACCGTGCAATAAATAGGTATCATATATAGACAGCGGTTGAGACAGACATACATGTCTTCTCTACAAAGCAAACTGTAGGCAAGTTACATTGTCCAGACCCTAAGCGTGGCGCAATAACTGTAGGGGCATAGCCTGGTAAAAAAGCAAGATATCAAAAACAGAAACCAAGAACCCCCTTCCCCCCCAAACCCCCCACCCCAACCAGTGTGCCAAACCAGTAAAGCAATCGCCAAGGAGCCCACATCGCAGGTTGCGCGGTCCTTCAGGAGGTCATGGAGGATCGTGTGGGGCCTCTGTAAGGCGTAACGAATAAAGGAATCTAGGACAAGTGATTTTATTGAATTCAGTTGAAAGGAGGGACAGTAATGGTAGCCAAACCTTTCGGAACGAGTCCGCGGACTGTGTGAGTGTAGCCTGAATGCGTTCCATGCCGAGAGTAAACCAGATTTTATGCAGCCATCCTGTGTGGGTGGGTCTGGTGGGTGATCCCCATAGTGACAAAATGTGTTGTGATGCAGCTTGCATGGCAATCCCAATTTGATGACCTCGGGCTGATTTCAGGGGGAAGGTGATTGCATTGGGAAGGTGATTGCATTGGGAAGGCCTAGGATAGTGTAAACTGGAAATCTCGGGATTTCAGTGTCGAAGGTACTGTCTATGTCATCTAAGACCGTTTTCCAATAGTCCCTAACGTCACAAAATTCCCAGAGGAGATGAGTCGTGGTGCCCCGTTCCCCGCAGCCCGTCCAGCAAAGTGCACTGCGAGTGGGATTCCCTTTGTTGAGCTGAACGGGGATGAGGTGCCAGTAGAGGGCCAGTTTCACCGCTACGTCCCTGCCTGCGGTATTGCATGTGGTGTGGGAAGCCCTATAATATATGTAGCTCCATTCCCGGGTTGTCAGGGTTCTCTCTAACTCTGCCTCCCAGCGCTTCTGTTCCACCGCCCTACCTGGTGCAATCGGGGATGTGAGCATCCTGTACAGTTCTGAGATGAGACGCCTGTCCGATTCCTTCGTTACCTGCCACTTTTCAAAATCTGTCATACTTATACCAACTAGGGGAGCGTAGTCCGGGGTGTGTGAGCCAGTGCCTGAGTTGAAAGTATTGGAAAAGGTGGGGGAAGACAACATCATATCCCTGAGACAGGTCGGAAAGGGAGAGAAAGCCCTGCAGATCGAAAAGGTGCCCCGGCGACCTGCAACTCGTACCGCGCCACTTTGAAAAGGTGTGGGGGTCAGTGCCTGGAGGAAACTCCGGGTTATCCAGGAGGGGAGTGAGCGGGGAGGGAAAGGTCATCAGGCCCCGTTTAACGGCGACTGTGTCCCAGACCCGCAGGATGATGCGGGTGATGGGCGACCTCTGGAGGTACTGCGGTCTATTGTGCCAGAGAAGGAACAGAATCTTCCAAAGGGACATCTGGGCCATCGCCTTATCTTGGAACAGCCATCTTTTTTCAGATTCCGGCCTATACCATTCCACCAAGTAGCGAAGTTGGGTGGCCTGAAAATATTGCTGGAGGTTGGGGATTCCAAGCCCTCCCTAGTCCACATCCCGGTATGCCAATTGTTTGTGCAAGCATGGGCGCTGCCCCCCCCAGATGAAGTGGTGAAAGGCAGCCTGTATTGTTGCAATAGTGCCAGACGGAGGTGACACAGGGATAGTTTGGAAAATATACGAAATCTTGGGCAGGGCCGACATCTTCACTGCCGCAACTCGCCCTAACAGGGAAAGCGGCTGTTTGGACCATCGTGCAAGATCGGCTCGAATCTGGGATGTGAGAGTCGCGTAGTTGAGGGTGACCGTCGAGTCCGTGGAGGAAGAGAGGGTGATGCCCATGTATGGGAGTTGCGTTGTCTTCAGCAGGCCCCCTCCATATGTCGGCGCACCCATGGGAGAGCGGGCATTTCTGCCCAGAGGCATTATCAGCGATTTCCCCTTATTTATTTTGAAGCCGTATATGGCACCGAAGGACTTTAGTTCCCCCAGGAACGCAGGAATTGAGTGTTCCGGGCGGTCGAGAGCAGCTATGATGTCGTCGGCGTAAAGGCCGATCGTATGAGGTTCCCGCCAAAAGTGATGCCATGGATGTTGGGGTTATCGCGGACCTTTTGTGCTAGCGGCTCAACATACAGCGCGAATAAAACAGGCGAGAGTAGGCACCCTTGCCTCGTGCCTCGAAGGATATTGAAGGGGCTCGAGCGTAAACCGCCCAGGCGAACCTGCGCTCGAGGATGGTGATAACAGCTCGAGATCCAAGATTGAAAGCAGTCCCCTAACCGGAAGCGAGCCAAGACCCGCTGTAAGAAGGTCCACTCCACCCGGTCAAACGCTTTTTCAGCGTCAATGGCTAACAGAGCTGAGTCTGATTGTTGGAAATGGGCCTTGTCGACCAGGTGGAGGAGCCGTTTGGTGTTGTCACTACACTGGCGGCTCGGGACAAAGCCCGATTGGTCAGGTTCCAGAATCCCAGGCAGACAAGGCCCAAGGCGTGCAGCCAGTACACCCATAAAAAGATTCAGGTCTAAATTGAGAAGGGAGATAGGGCGAAACGCTGAGCAGTGTGTGGAATCCTTGCCAGGTTTAGGCAACACCACAATTTCAGCCTCCAACATATCCAGAGGGATGGAGCCCAGGCCGCCAAAGGAGTTGAAAAGCAGAGTGAGGACAGGAGCAAGTAACGGGCTGAAGGTTTTATAAAAACCGGCTGAGAAACCGTCCGGTCCCGGGGACTTGAGGGGGCGTAGGCGAGATATAGCCGCTACTACCTCATCCAAACGGATGGGAGCCTCCAAGGCGTCTGCACTCGCCGGAGAGAGCGCGGTGATCTCCGCAGTCTCCAAGTATGAATCGATGTCAATACCCGAAACAGTGTCGGCTCGGTATAACGAGGCATAGAAGTCCCGAAATGCCTCCGCGACCCATGCCTCCCCCTCGATTTCAACGCCCTGCCCATCTTTGAGGCTTAGGATCCTCGAGCACTGGGATTTGGCTTTCAGGGCGCTGGCAAGTAGGCGACCAGTCTTGTTTCCCCCGACATAGTACGTATGGCGGAGGCGGAGAGCAGCAAACTCAGCCCTGTCCATATCTAGGCTGGCCAGTTGGGCCTTAGCAGCTTTCAATTGCTTCCACACCCGTGGAGCCCCGGTGCGGCTGTGAACCCTCTCGAGTTCAGAGACCTGGGTAGTGAGGTCCTCTCTTTTCACTTTACAATCCTTAGCTTCTGCCGCCGCTATCGTGATGAGTTCGCCGTGGGCTACCGGTTTCAGGGCTCCCCACAGGGCCGAGGCTGACGTCTCGGGCGTGTCATTAATGGCTAAGTAATCAGTAATGCATTTATGAAGCTGCTTAGTGACCTCCGGGCGCTGCAGGAGGGTTTCACGCAGCCTCCATCTCCCGGGGGGGATGGCTAGGTTTGGGAATCGTGAGTAGTAGCTCAACGGCATCATGGTCAGAGATACCTGCTGGGACAATGCAAATGTCTGTGAGGCTAGTGGTTAAGTCAGAGGAGCCGAGGACGTGATCGAGCCTGGTATAGGTATGGTGCACGTGTGAGTAAAAGGTGAATTGGGATGCCCCGGGGTGTTTGGCCCTCCAGAAGTCCACCAGACCTCGTTTGTTTAGCCAGGCCTTGCCTGCAGTAGAAAGGGTGCCCGTGTCCCCGTATCTATGCCCAGATCTATCCATGTTAGTGTCCATCACCACATTGAGATCTCCCCCTAGAAGCAGGAGAGAGTTAGGGGATTGAAGCGTTTTGGAAATGGCGCCCTTCAGAAAGGATTCCTGTCCAGTGTTCGGGGTATATAGGGAACCAATTGTCAGCTGTTGGCCGCCTAGCAAGAAGCTATAGGCGAGGAACCTGCCTTTGATCTCCCCCAATCTATCCCCCACCCAGCCCTGAAATCTCCTAGATACTAGAATGGCTACCCCTGCTCTTTTCACCGGGAGTGAGGAGAAAACTGTTGGGGGAAGGCGCAGGAGCGTATCCTATGCCAATCCTTCGCAAGCAGATGGGTCTCTTGGAGTAAGCAGATCTCGGCCCCTGAGTTTTCCAGGTATGATATCACTGCCCGTCGCTTAATGGGATTGTTCAAACCTTTCACATTAAGGGTCAATACCTTCAAAACTGAGTTAGTCATCACAAGTCAAGTGGATAGAGGGTGCTGCATGAGGATGATAACACCACAGTGCGAGACGGAAGTGGAAGGCAATTGATCCATTTCGTTGAACCCCCCCTGGCACACTGGTTCCCTTCCTCAAACCCTCCTGCTGCCCCCAACCCCATCCCAGCTGAGGAGCCCCCGCTCCCTCCTCCCCTTCTGAAAACCATCCCCCTCCGCCCGCCATCACCCCTGTCGAATTTAAACCAACCCCCTGCCAACCCTCCCCCCTCCCTCCCCAACCCCAACTAGAAATCCCCAAGAACAAACCATAGTCCCAGACCTATCAGAACGTAGTTCAGGCCTGTAGAGTCTCAACGTGGAGGAGGTTGTGGCAGTGGCGACCCTGATGGCCCCCCTGCCCTCGTGGGTACAAAGCAATGCAGGCAAATCCCCAAGCCAGAGTGCCTCAGGGTGGGGCCGTCGTATCTTTGACCACCTCCTGTATGGCCGTGGCTTGTTCCTGGGCCATGGTCGTCGGGTCAGATTTAAGGTCCGCCTTGGGGGGACGACGCTTCCAAACCTTTTACCATCTACCGAGGGAGCGCTGCGAGGGTCCATCCAGCGATTGTCGTGGTGAAGTCTTCCCCGGCTGTTCATCTTCCACTAGGTCAAGACCAAGTAGGGCACACGTGTCCCGGAGGGAACAGAGCCCCTTTCCATTTGAAAATTAATCGAAAAGGGTGACCCCAAGAGTAGGGCACCCCATTGTCCCGCAAAAATGTTGTGGCCACCTGGAAGGGCTTCCTCTTCTGGAGCGTGATGGCCGAAAGGTCCTGGAATAGGGCCACGGGGGTACTTTGGAAGTGGAGAGGTTGTTTCCGACGGGCCACCTGCAGGATCCGTTCCTTCAAAGGGAAGTCAGGGAGATAGGCGAGGATATCCGGCGGGGGGGGCAGGTGCATGTCTCGCCAAGCCGACTCTGTGAGCACGATCAATGCGAATAACAAAGTCAGTAGGCTCACCAAGAATCTTCCGAAGGAGCTCCTGTAAGAAACAAGTGACGCTGTTTCCCTCTGCTTTTAATGTCACCCCCCGGACCCGTATATTATTCCTCCGGGAGCGGTTCTCGAGATCTTCTGTGTGCGCCTGGAGGTCCAACTGCTGCTCCCGGAGGCGGATGACCTCCTGCTGTAGTAGTTCCATTTCTTCGCTGCTGGCATGGTTCGCTTCCTCCATCAAGGTCACCCGCTCTCCCAGGCCATCAACATCCCGGCGGAGTTCGGTTTTTCTCCTGCCAGATCCTGTTTCAGAGTTTGGAAGTTGTCCCTCAGTGTGTTGAAGAGGGACTCCAGGAAAGCTTTTGTAATGGGGGCCCCCCCATCATCCTGGCCCGAGGTGTTGGTCGCAGTCGCTGGCGAGGGGGGATTCTGGGTCTTATCCCCTTTTGGGGTGCTTTTAACCAACATGTCAGTGATAGTGCGGCCTCCCTTGCGGCCCGTGTTGGCCATGTCACCACCAGCTTGCAGACACCGAAGGGCAGGATGGTGTAGTGTCTGCAGTCTAGGGCGGTGTGTCGGGTGGGCGCTTCCAGGGTGGGTGGGCACTTCCAGGGTGGGTGGGCAACTCAGCAGGGACTAAGGCAGTCAGTCAGTAAGTGCACCCCCAGCCGGGGTGTATCGCATCGGGGCAGTCTCCCCGCGTCGCCCAGAACTCCCCCGGCCACGTCCGGCCGGAGCGGCGAGCGGCCTGCAGCTGGGCACATCCGCCTCCTCCGTGCCACTCCTCACCTGTCGAGCGCAGTCCCCGCTGTCAGATAGGGCAGGCTATCGGGCCACCAACACTGCCCCACACCAGGTATAAGCCCCTAGCTCAATTATTGCGACTATACGCGTCGCGTGCGCAGGCCCCAGGTGTCCTGCCAGTGGCACCCCTTAAAAGCAGCAGGGGAAGGCAGAGCGTTTAGCGGATGCTGGCCAGGAGTATGTGTTGCAGCAGGGTGGCCACCTCGCAAGGAAGCTGCTTGTGTCCTGTACTTGGGCCTGCCGGACAATGTTCAGTCGTGGGGCCCCCCGGGCAGTGTGCACTCCTCCTCACCTCATCCACGTCGGGGGAGCACAGGGCGTAGAGTCGCAGGGGGTCCCAAGGCTCCCAGGACAACCGCACCGGTCTCGGCGCTCCGGCTGGCTGTTCCGCGAAGTAGGCCCCAAAGCCTGGGCCTCAATTTTTGCAGCCTCCCTGCCCCAGGCGGGTTGCTGTCAGCGTGCACCCCCTCCGTGCAGCTCACAGCCAGGAACAGTGGCGCCCCGCCAGGGCTGGTGTGTGTTGTGAGACCCTCTGGGCAGGGCTCGTCGGTGCTTCAGGGTGCTCTCGGGGCACGGCCCACCGCTCTGTGGAGGCCCAAGACCGGGGCCTCAATTTTTGTAGTATGCCGGATTTCGACTGCTGGCCCACACCTCCTCTGCCACACGTCTCCGCGCCGTCGGCGCCGGGACCCACCGACTTGGACCGGGTCCCAGCTTCTTCCTCTGACCACTTCGCGTTCCGCCGTGAACCTGCCGTGGAGCCCCACCGACGGAGCTCCGCACCTGCTCTCCCGTCCCCCGGCCGCCAAGAAAACGCGGCTCTCGGGCGGATCTCGAGCCCAGTTGGGGGCGGCTCCGGAGGGTGCCGGTGACGATATTTGGACAGAAAGCAGGTCGCTCAAGGCTCCCGGTCAGCAGCAAGATTTGCCAGGGCTGCCGGGGATTTGCAGGCTAGGAAAAAGGGCTTAAAGGGGTTCAGGGCCGGGGAGTCTCATAGTCCAACGTCCAATCAGGCCGCCATCTTGGCCACGCCCCCCCAATGGGTATTGTTTTGAGTTATATATAACCCACACTGATTAACAGAATTACATCAAATTTGGCAGAAAGCTAGATGTTGGTCCAGAAAGTGTGCTTTTCTTGATTTGCTGTAAATTTGTTCAGTAGTTTTAGAGTAGTATAAGAGATATTTACGGTTAATTAAAACAGATATCTGGCGATGCATATCCTTGCAGAGGACACAAGTATCCACAGTCCCCCTGCTGAAATTTGATTGGTTGCCAATATTTCAACCAGGAGGTATTGGCAGCAATCTTGGGACCCAGCTTGAAATCAGGTCCCACAAACATAAAAAATAAGGAAAATGGGAGAGGTTAGGAATATCCTGACCCCCCGATTTGTTGGGTGGTCCCAAAGGGACCCCAATGAGGGTTAAGCACGGTTTTTTAAATTCAGTTTTGCTAGAGTTCCTGTGCTTCGTTACTAATCAACCTCCGGGTTTGCCAGGTCCCTGTGCATTTTAATAAAGGAGGGGGGTGCGAGTGCCCCCCCCTAGGCATACTGATGCCCCGGTGACCACCACCCACCCAAGACTTGCTTAACAACATATGCCAGGGATACCTGTATGGCCACCCCTGGTGCCCCGGGGAACACTACCATCTGGGACTTATTTATTTATCAATGGGGGGTCTCTTTGACCCTCCAGCTCTGGGGACCACCACCTTCTAGGGATTTATGTCTAAAGAACGTAATGAGGCTGCACGAACCTCCCCACACCTCAGAGGCCTTCATCTCTTGAGCTTTATTTTGAATTATTGGGAGGCTGCCAGATTCCCCCATACAGCCCTGGAGACTATCACCTTCCTGGGACAATTTCTAAAAAGGTAGGGCTGCACTGCCCCGTCCTGGAGCCACAGGTTCCCCTGGGGACCACCACCCACACTCAGGCCATATCTGTTTGTTATGGCTTGGCAGGAGCTATACCACACTTCCAAAACCATAGAAAACTGTGCTAAGCTTGTAGCAACCCAGAGCATAAACAATTCTCTCCCTTGCTAAAAGCAGAGCACAACTGTTTTTACACAGAGGGAGCTGCATGCAGCTCCCTATGTGGAAAAGCAATGCTGGCTCCGGCAGTTCCCATCAGTGCCTTTAGTGGGAGCAGGATACCCATGTTAGAGGGTGGGCCTCAGGGGATGAGGTCCCTAAGGCCGAAATTGACCTGGAAGGGGGCCGCGCTGCCCCCCTACCTTTTGCAAAAGGCCTGGCCCAGCCGGATGGGATCCCCAGAGCTGAAATGAGCCCTGGGTAGGCGGGGGTACGCTGCCCCTCCCCCTTTTACAAAAAGCCCAGCACTGGGAGATGGGGTCCCTGGGGCCAAAATTGGCCCAAGGAAGGGGGCCATGTGGTCCTGCTCCCTTAATTAATACCAACATAAATAAATAATGAAGTGGGACCAGTAAGTCACCGGAGGCCCTGCCCCTTTTTACCACCACTCTGCACAGGCGCCTCCTGGTGCACAGCTGGTTGGGGAATGAAGTCTCCTTGGCTGCAGAGGGTCCTTCGGGGCCATCAAGACTTCCTGTCACCTCCCATAAGTCCCAAACAGCATGATTCTTGAGAGTACTTTGGATGGCATGCCACTTTTCTCCCCCACTCTGCAAACACACCTCTTGCTGCACTGCTGGTTGGAGGATGAAGTACCCTAGGATGCTGTGGGTTCCTGGGCACCAAGAAGCCCTCTTGTTACCTCCAGTAAGTCCCACAGGGGGCAATTGCTCAGAGGACTTTGGAGGCTATGCCACCTTTCTCCACCACTGTGCAAACACTCCTCCTGGCGCACTGCTGGTTGGGAGATGAAGTCATCTTGGCTCCTGAGGGCTCTTGGGGGCCAACAAGCGCTCCTGTTACCTCTAGTCTGTCTTTGTTGGCCACAAGCACTCCTGTTACCTCCAGTATGTCCCACACAGTGGAATTGCTGAGAAGCCTTTGGAGGTAAGCCCCCTTGATCCACCTCTCTGCAAACATGACTCCTGGTGCACTTCTGGTTGGGGGATGAAGTCCTCTTGGATGCTAAAGGTGCTTGGGGGTCCATAAGCCCTCCTGTTGCCTCCAGTAATCCAAACACAGCAGGATTCCAGAGAGCTGGTTGAATGCCCCCCTCTTTTACTTCACAACTCTGCAAATGCCACTTTAATAAAAAAAAACATAGAAATTCACTTACAAAACCAAAGGTTACAGAAATGCAGTAGTTGGGAAATAGAATTTGAAACACCTTAGAAATCCACGTAAAAGACTAAAGATTAAAGGGTCATTATAGTTAGTACATAGGATTAAAAAACCTTATAATTTCACTGAAAAAAAAACAAATGTTACAGGGACTTTATAGTTAGGCTCAGATTTCCCTCATACAGAACCAGTGAAGTTCAGCAGTTATAGTTACCTGAGCTAACTATAAGTTATGCCCCCTTAATGCACTGCTTCTGAACTCACATATTACATCACTCATGACATGGTCAGTGACATCACTGATGAAATTTCTGGGCAGATTCACGTAGTTCGGCAAACAATGCTCCCTCAGGATGTGCCCGCCTGCCTCCAAAGGAACACAGTATTAAAATTCTATACACAGAAAGATTTGTTCCAGTTACTGTAGTCCAGTCAGGCTGATACACTAATTGTGGAATTGCAGAATGCGTTTAAAAGAACCGCCTTTAATTTGAAACTTGAGTACATCACTGCTATTAGGGAAACCTTCTTTGAAAATACGAATTGAGTGATTTACTGGCATATTGGAACTGTTAACTAGGCCTGGGGTAGCGATTGTCACCAGAAACACGTGTTGGCCGATTTGTGCTTGCCCAATAAATGTATAGAGAATCTATTTTTCTTTTTGCCCTTCTGTGTATGATACAATGGATTTATATTTTTGTAGATAATATTTAGGAGATGAGATTTATGTCAGGCAATACTATCACTAGAATATTGTGGCACTCCTCTTCCGCAGGAGATGTCTGAGGAGGAGCACCCATCAACAACCATAAGATGTAAAGCATTAAGAGAGGCTACAAGCTGCTCCCATTTTTGGTCCTTCCTTTCACATGTATTAAACAGCAACAGAATGTCTCATACTGAGTCTAGCTATTCCACAGTATCCTCATTCAAAAGAAATTAAATTAAAGTCACCATTGACCAAAATAAAATTTCTAAAATCAACGACACCCAGCTTAGATGCTGATAAATGCTCATGGTGGAAATCCTCATGATGCAACATAGAATGTCACAACTGGGCATGAGTTGAACAGAAAGTCCTGAAGACTGTGAAGGGCTCTTTTTTGTAAGTAGTACAGGAATCATTTTTGCTCAATCTACTTACTTTGCTTTGCACTTATAGAAGATCATGGACATGTTTGCATGCTATTACCTAGGTGAGGAAAATGCTTTATTCAGATTTATAGTTGATATTTGCTCATGCTCCTTATATTTGTGTCAAAACCAGTGCTTAATTTGTGCAAGTGGTTGCTAGTGAAAGGCACCAGCATTAAGTTTTGGGGCGCAGCACTTATTTTTCTACATCAGACATTTACCAAGTGCAAAAGAGGGAAAAATGCACAGATGGGAAAGACAGAGGAAGAGACAAATGGCATAACTGCCATAACAGATGAAAGCAAAAACCTGCAAGAAAGTGAAAAAGAGTCAGGGGTGGCTGGTTGTGAATTAAAGTCTAGCAGTCTTAGTATGCAGTAAATCAGCATTTATTTTCACTGGCCACCGGCTTCTTAGTAGAGTTTCAGGCACCAGCATTCTTTCTTTCACGAACTGAGAACTGGTCATGGCAGTTGGAATAATGTTGCAGAATTGTAGCATCAAATGTCCCTCTACTTAGAAAAAGCCGTTTGGAGCATATTTCGACATAATTAATTGGGTTTCATTTTGTTAATACTCATGGGATGAATAGTGAACATGTGCTGTTCCACCATAAGCACTGTTTCTTCATGGTCAATATTCTGTCTTGTTACCTTTATATGAAGATTGTGATGTATTTTTTTTCAACTTCTGGATTTTGTGGAATGATGACTCAGAACTCAAAAGGCAATCAGTGCAAATAATACATCAATGTCCAGCCAAATATTTGCTTTTATAAGTACAATTTTTTTTCCCAGTTCTACACAGGGAACGCAATGCAGCATTTAAATGCAATTAAGATAATCACCCTTGAGATCGGGCTCTAGTAGTTGTGAGGTCACTACCTCTCCCATCCCCTTCGTTTAACATATTAAGGTTTATTCTCCATTCACTAGTGGCCACATCAGAGAATGCAAACTATTAAACTGTACTGAAGAGTTCTCCATTCTGATCTTTTGGTAACTTATGGCCTGAAATAGATCTTGGCGGATGAGTTATTATTCCAGAACAGTGACGGATATTCCATCCTCCGAAATATAAATCCTATTATATGCTATGTGATTTATATTTCAGTGGATGGGATATCTGTCACTTTTGTGACAAAGTAACCCATCTGCCAAGATCTAAATAAGGCCCTTAGTTAAAAGTGTCTATAGTGCTGCAGCACCGTTAGTTGCTGAGAAAGAGGGGTCCCAGTAAACAGACAGATTATGCACAATCAGTAAACAGATAGACAATAATTTGCTTACACTGTATTTATTTCCAATGTAGCATTAGCCACTTATTCAGGCAATTTAGGTAACAATTTTAATTTTTGTAAAGTGCCCAGGTAAAGGTTGGGAGGAAAGGGGAATAGTGCAGTGAGTGTAGGGAGGGTAAGTGACATAAAAAACAGAGCCGAAGGCTGCAATCAATTGAAAACAATTAGGCTAATTCAAGTTATGAGTGACCATAAGTACCAAAACATTTTTATAAATAAACATGCTTCATCAACGTGCTCAGTAACATTATTCCTGAAATGAAGCTGAAAAAGACACAAAAGAACAGTCGACGTTTCGACCCCTAGTGTAAAGGCAGGTAAAAGTTGATCCCTTGCATTGGGGTCTTCATCAGGACGAGAGCTCCGTGATAGCTGAGGACACATGGATTGATTCCCCTGCCTACAGATATCGACTTGCCAAACTCATTGCCACTATTAACGTGTGGACTCCGCGTTCAAACGGAAGCTTGATCAGCTGATTCTCTTCAATTGAAGCACTGAGATCTTTGACAATTATCCAACACTGTACTGTGTGACAAGAACGACGTTCTTCTCAGCACTCTGCAGTGATTTAGTGATCAGGACAGGCCTTGCCTAGCCCTAGTTCTCTACTTCGTGGGAGCAATCACTCACTCTCCTCCAAGTACAACAAGCCTCCTTGATTGTGCCCGTCTCCCCCATATTTTCTCGTCCTATTTTGTTAATTCTCAGCCTTACCTCCCTTATGTATTTGGATGCTGTGGACCGCTCTGTTACCCATACCCCCAAGTAATTATAGGCTGTGGCTGTTCTAATTCAATGCTCACCAAGGGACCAGGTTGCTTGCTTTTAGTGGGGTTTTTACCAAATATAATTATTTTTGTCTTATGTTAATTGATTTTCAGGGTGTTTTCCTGATTGTATGCTGCTAAACTCTTTAAAGCTCTTTGGAGCCCCATCCTAGTGTGATCCATGATCACTGTGTTGTCCGCATATTGCAGTGTTCCCAAGGTCGTCTGGCCCAATCTTGGTGGTACTAGGCAAGCATCTTTCAGGCCAGGCTCCAGGTCTGCCGTGTACAGATGAAATAATAGAGGGGCCAGAATACAACCCTGCTTTACCCCGGTGTAAGTATTGATTCTTGGGGTTATCGTTGTTGGGCTTAATTTGACCCTGACCCATGTCCCCTCATAGAGGGCATTTATCACTTTCAAAAGGGTGGTCTGGATCCCCCAGGCTTCAAGCTTTGCCCATAGTCATCCGCGATTAACTTTATCGAAGGCCGATGAGTAGTCTATAAAACAGCGAAACAGGGACAGCTTGTTGCTCGTTGCCGCTTTATTCGAGAGGTAGGATAGCTCCAAGATGTTATCCATAGTGGAGCTGTTTGCCCTGAATCCAGTTTGGTAAGGCGGGAGGATGCCGTTCTTGTCCACCCAGTCTTTTAAGTCCTTTAATAATAGGTGGACATAGATCTTTGCTTCAATGTAAAGCAGGGCTATTAGCCTGTGTTTGGCAGGATTGAAGTGATCTCCCTTCTTATATATTGGAAACAGAATAGAGCCTTTCCAAGATTGTGGTACTGTTGCTGTGATATATGAATTATTGAATAATGGAGTCAATGGAAACAGATTTAAAAAGAATGGACTCTCTCCAGCTGTCGTTAATGGGAATGGCTAACGTCATAAAAATGACAATGTTTCCCAAGGTTCTTTATAAACTTAGGTCAATCCCATTCAAAATAGATGAGAAGATTATTAAACAGATTGAGGCCATATTTATGAAATTCCTGTGGCAGTATGGCAAAACAAGGCGATACAATAGATATTTGTCATTGCCACAAGAAAGAGGAGGGTTGGGACTCCCAGAATTAAAGAGTTATCATTTTGCATGTCTCCTTACAGATATGGCAATCCTATTCCTTCGAGGGGGTCCAGGGGGCCCAACCCTCAGGCAGGCGGGGATACCATCAATTTTTCAGCTACTATTGGGTAGTGAAGCAGTAGGGGTCTTATTGAGGAGAACCCAGAGGAGCTATTATAAGAAATTTGGGTATAGGATGCTTGAAGATCTGTGGTTTACGTGGGTAAATGTTAAAAAAAACCTAGATATACCCGTTTTTCATCATATCACACCACTCTGGAATTCAACACTTTTTCCAAACCTTAGTAGGGATGGATCATGGCGTCACTGGGAGAGTCAGGGCATTGTCACATTGGGGCAAATAATGATTAGGGATGAGTGTAGAACACTGGAAGAACTTACGCAGCAGTATTAAGCATGAGCGAATTTTGCGGATCTCGCGTTCGCGAATTTTGCGGATTTGCGGATTCGCAATCCGCAAAATCCGCGAATTCCCGCGAATTTGCGGATTTTTTTTTTTTTTGTGTTCGCCCGTGTTTCTGCCAGTTCGCGAGGGTTTTGTACACTTTCGCAAATTGCGAACTTACCTGTCGGGTCGCAAGTTTCGCGAACTTGTTGTTTCTACGTGTCCAGCCTGTTTTGGGACACTCTTCTTCATCACTGCCACTCTCTGTCACCACTGCCACTCTCTGACTACTCATGCCACCCTCTGGCCCACCCATGCCACCCTCTGTTTCATCACCACACCCTCTGGTTGTCCAGTGTACATTATTTTCGGCAAAGCAAAGCACACCTTCCCTGCCTCAAGTGACCTGAATTAATTTGGGGCTGATTCATGTGTCACAGAATATTTTTTTAGCTGGCACCTGCTTCCTTAGTGCGCCCTGATTAGTGATCTTTTGCACTTGCTAAGTGCTTTCATTGTTGCAAAATTAGTTACAACACCTGCCCTGCCCCAACTGACAATAATGAATTAGGGGCTGATTAATGGATTTTAACTTCCAGCCTGGCTCCTGCTTGTCTCCCTTAGCTGTAATTCAGGACCTTTGTGGCATATGTGTAACTATTCTGAGGTTCAGAGCAGGGTCACATAATAGTTTCAACTGGCAACTGAACTCTGGAGGGGCCCCTCAGGAAGCACTCCAGGAAATGGCTACTAATGATGAGCCTGAACTTTTGAACCTGGTAAGTAGTTACTTTCAGTTTTGCTAAGATCGTATTTCTGCAATTTTGCACTTATTCGCGGTGCGCGAACTCACGCGAACAGTGCGAGCAGTGCGAGCAAAATCCGCTGCTCGCGGATTTGCGGATTTTGCGGGAAATTCGCAAATCTCGCGGATTGCGGATTTCCCGAAAATCCGCAAAATCCGCGAGCGGAACGGATTTTCCGCCCACGCCTAAGCAGTATTCACTACAAGGTTTTCAAGAGTTTAAATACCTGCAGCTTGTCAATAAAATTAAATCAATAAGGCCACGTATCATTTTGACAAGGAGATGTGAATTATTGGAGTATTTGAAGCTGGGAGGTCACAGAATTAAGGATATATATAAAATATTTAGTGAAGCATCAATGGATGATATGGGTAAAATGGAATCTGTCTGGTCCGTAAAATTAGGGGATCCGGAAGTTGATCTTGATAAGGCTCTAGCTATGGATAAAATATTTCTGCGTTCCTCGAATCTCAGGGCCCAACACTACAAAACTTTATTCAATCTATACTACACGCCGGCAAAACTATTTTCTTGGGGGAAAGCGGCAGATAGCAATTGTCCCAGGTGTGAAAAAGGTCCAGCTGATATTATACACATGTTCTATGGCTGTGAAAAATTAAAAAGTATTAAAACTGAAATAGAGCGGTTTTTAGAGGGGCTGCTAGATGTCAAAATTAATCTATCCCCAACCTTGATAATAACTGGATGCGATGTTAAACTAAATTTGCGCACGGAGGCCGAAGCGTTAGTTTTTATCTTTGTAGCATTTTTTAGGATTTTAATTAGTGCAGCCTGGAAGGATACAGAAGTACCTACGTTTCAAATGTGGATGTGTAGAATGTTGGGTATTCATAATATCAAGGAGGCACTATATGAATTAAAGGGAGCCAAGACAAGGGAAATGGGTATGCGACTTTGGGCCCCAGTAGCTGCCTGGAGAGCAGCAAGAGTGTAAAATGACCCATTGGTATTGTAGCTATTCAATCTGCCTATTAATTATTTTATGGATGGTATATTTGTATTTAAGTATTTATGATGGGAAAGAATTGGTTTTTTACTATGTATTTGTAATTTACTTGTATGAACTCTCAATAAAAAATTTAAAAAAAAAAAAGGGACCAGGTTGCTTGCTTTTAGTGGGGTTTTTACCAAATATAATTATTTTTGTCTTATGTTCAT
Organism: Lissotriton vulgaris; assembly: GCF_964263255.1. Taxonomy (NCBI): domain Eukaryota; kingdom Metazoa; phylum Chordata; class Amphibia; order Caudata; family Salamandridae; genus Lissotriton; species Lissotriton vulgaris. The sequence continues at coordinate 1,230,302,481 of NC_141685.1, forward strand.
TGATTTTCAGGGTGTTTTCCTGATTGTATGCTGCTAGACTTTTTAAAGCTCTTTGGAGCCCCATCCTAGTGTGATCCACGATCACTGTGTTGTCCGCATATTGCAGTGTTCCCAAGGTCGTCTGGCCCAATCTTGGTGGTACTAGGCAAGCATCTTTCAGGCCAGGCTCCAGGTCTGCCGTGTACAGATGAAATAATAGAGGGGCCAGAATACAACCCTGCTTTACCCCGGTGTTAGTATTGATTCTTGGGGTTATCGTTGTTGGGCTTAATTTGACCCTGACCCATGTCCCCTCATAGAGGGCATTTATCACTTTCAAAAGGGTGGTCTGGATCCCCCAGGCTTCAAGCTTTGCCCATAGTCATCCGCGATTAACTTTATCGAAGGCCGATGAGTAGTCTATAAAACAGCGAAACAGGGGCAGCTTGTTGCTCGTTGCCGCTTTATTCGAGAGGTAGGATAGCTCCAAGATGTTATCCATAGTGAAGCTGTTTGCCCTGATTCCAGTTTGATAAGGCAGTAGGATCCCGTTCTTGTCCACCCAGTCTTTTAAGTCCTTTAATAATAGGTGGACATAGATCTTTGCTTCAATGTAAAGCAGGGCTATTAGCCTGTGTTTGGCAGAATTGGAGTGATCTCCCTTCTTATATATTGGAAACAGAATAGAGCCTTTCCAAGATTGTGGTACTGTTGCTGTGATATATGAATTATTGAATAATGGAGTGAGGGCAGATGCAAAAAAAGGCTGGAGACGATTTAAAAATTTGGGCGTGAAAACCATTTGGTGCTGGGGCCCCGTGGTTCTAGTAGCCTTGATGTTCCTGGCGGTCTTGTCCACGGTATAAACATCGGACTGACTGGGTCCTGTGGGTTCTCCCTGCGCCTTTTGTGGTTTGTTGACTTTTGCTGTGGCCTGAGCCTACTCTTTGCTGGAAGGGCCCTCCTTGATTGGTGCACCTGGGTACTGTTCCCACACATTAACCACAGTACTATTTTATTTGGGCGAGCTTTGATAGCTCAGGCTGGTAATATAGCTCCATAACCTGCAGTTGTCTTTTCCTTTGATTAGTGAGAATACTTTGTGCCAGTTCCTTTCCGTCCGGGATCTTTTCAGCTCCACACTTTCTTTTTATATGCAGTTCGGAGTGCTGCGATTGAAGTCAACTGTGACAAAGGGGCTTCCTTCCTTCTTGCCTTAATAGCCTTTTTGAGCGCCCATTTGCATTGTTTCAGGCATTTCAGTGCTCTATATTCTGGCGAAGATTGAATAGGGTTGTGGCTCCCGTTTAGTCCATTGGCATTTCCCAGATAACACTGTAAGTCTTTTATCAGTGTTTTTCAGAGTTTAGTGATGTTCTTTGTGTGCTGAGTCTGGAATGCATCTTCCCTTCTGGCTATGTCCTCCAGGAGGTTGGTGCTTAAATTAGCGGACCATTATAATCTTTTAAGTACTAGGTATCGTTCTCCGCCTAGGGATGTGCAGATTCATTCCTGGATATCCGCTGGTTCCGGGCGCAGATTGAAGATGGCACGAAGTGGCCTATGGTAATGTTTGTCTCTGTCATCCACTGTGAAGTTGCAGGTGGCTATTATTAAATTTGTGGACTTTTGCAATGAAAATGACCTCGAAATTAATGTTTCTAAAACCAAATTCATGGTCCTGACAAAAAACAAACCGCTGAGGGGTCATGTAACGATGAATGGGTCTAGCCTAGAACAGGTTGAGGTTATGACATACTTAGGTGTTGCAATAGATTATAGGTTACGCTGGAAAGAACAAATAGCGGCACTTAGTCTAAAATTTGCTCGTTTATCTGGTTGTTTAGTGAAAGAGCAACGGTGCTCCTTGACCAAAAGAGTTTTCCCCGCGCTTAAAATTTATAGCGCCAAAATTAGTACTGCCATACTTTACGGGGCTGACATATGGGGGAGTGTGGATTTGGCTGTTCTAGATAGGATCCAGAACAAATTCTTTCGCAACTTAGTCAGTCTCTCTGCTTCCACGCCAGCATTACCACTCATGCTGGATATGGGCTTTTATTCTATTAAACATCTAGCCCAATATAGGATGGTGGCGCTATGGAGACGCATATGGTCTACCCCGGAACTTGCAATGTTTGCCCAAGAGATACAGGATGTAATAGTACAACAGGGGGAAGGGGATATACCCTGGTTTAAATCTATTAAGAATACTCTTACTAGAATGGGTCTTTATTCGCTTTGGTCCGAGCCGGGTACTCACATCTTCCCATCAAAGAAAGATTTTAAACTTCTCTTCTGGTCCATGGTCAAAGAAGAACATGTTGTGCTTTCGGAGAAACCTAACCAGACAGGCTTGTTTCTGATTCACAAAGTAGTTCCACATACAGAGACCTATTGGGACATTATCCTAAAGAGTTTAGACAGGAAACTTTATCATCAGTTTCGTATAGGTACTTTGCCACTAAGGGATTTTACTAGTGGATGGCAGAACTCAGAGTCCACATCTTGTCCCTGTTGTTTTGAAAGCAAAGAATCCATAGGTCATTTTCTATTTGTATGTACTGCTTACCACGAACCACGCCATAAGTGGCTGAAGCCAATATGTAAAAGACTAAACACCCGGGCGAGCAGGGAAGCATTGATCATCCTGAGATACAACACAGCCGAATGGCTATCCATAGGGCTGGCAAAATTCCTTGGGTGGGCCTGGTTAATTAGAACAAGGTATGTTCGTAGCACCTCAAGCTGAAAAATTAAAATAGCCTGCCATAGCCTATCTATCATACTTGGGCAGTACTAATGTATTGGTTTTTTTTTTATATACATACTTGTTTTAATCTTTTTATGGACGTCTTCTTATGTACATTTAATTGAGCTTTTTAAACAAATTCTTCTTTGTCTGTTTAAAATGTTCATATTCTTGTTGTATGTCTTGTATTATTATGCTTGTCTTTTATGAAGAAAATTCGAAATAAAGACGTTAAAAACTGAAACTGAAACTGAACTGCTTAGTTTGTGTGCCATCTCTTTTTTAATTAAAATGTAATCTATAGGGGATACATTCCTGAAAGTTGGCAGTCGGCTCCAAGCGGGACAGCTGGTTTTTCATTCCATGGTTGGATTGAAGCTTGAAGTTTTCGAGAAGGGAGAGCAACAGGACCACCTTCTTCCCACAGCTGGATAACACTGAGACTTGCTCTAGACACTCATGTTGAAATCTCCCGAAATTATCACATTGCTTTGCTCAAATCTTATAAGTATATCTTCCAGAATGTTAATGAAGGATTCTATTGCATTTGAAGTTTTGATTGATTGATGTAACAATTAATTATTAGTAGAAGCTGGGGTTGTGGTCCCTTTCCCAGCTCCTCAATTGTAACAAATTGAAGGTCTTGTGTTTCTACTTTAATGACTGTTCATTTATTTATTTCTTTATTTATGTATTTATTTATTAATTCTTTATTGTTTGATTAATTAAAATCTTACAATGAGGTAATATACATATAATAATCCATTATATAACAGATAAAACAAGAATAAAAAGTGCAGTATTTTTTAACTGAGTTACGTTTGATAAAATCCATTTCATATTACGTTTTAATATATATCATGCAGTACTTACAGGTTTTAAATTGTGCTCATCTAATTTTGATCCTATTCTTACAAAAAACTTTACAATAGTGGAATTCATAAGTGTATCATCGGAGTGCAGACATATTATCAAAGCTTGCCTACATGTCCTTACTCTGCAAGCATTGAGAAGTTTCTTAAGTATGGTTTTTCTTTCAATTTCCAGTTCTGGGCAGAGACACAGTAGGTGGATAATGTTCTCCTCTTAAGATTTACATAGCCTACATAGTGTGTCCTCTTCTGACTTTATCCATGGTGGAAGATGACATAGGCGCGGTAATACCCCAAAACGTGCTTTTGTGAAGATGTGTTTATTTTTCAGCAACCATGGAGTTTCTAAGTGTGCTTGTGCCTTCTTTTTTCAAAACCCATTCATTATTGGCCATGCGTGTTTTCTTTTTTTGCTAGTATGTCATTATCTCTTACCAGTGATACATGGTTTGTTGTTTTATTGAATTTTTTTTTTGAACGATTCCGGGGATATTGCAGTCCCCCAGATTGGCATTACATCAAATTCTTCTAGCACTGCATTTAAGTATTTCCATGCCTGAAATGTCCTGTTTTCACTTATTTCCTGCCATAATAGTTGGGACATTTGGTTTTCATGGTTGTTTTTTATTCTATTCCATACCTTATTAAATTGAACTTTTCTCGCATATAACTGGTTAGTTAGACTTTTATGAATGTAGTTTTGAATTTACAAGCATGATTTAGGAATATGGAAAGACCACCAGATGGATGTCCAAAGATGTTCTTTTTGGTAGCTGGTATGTGATGTTCGTAAAAGTCACTTATTGGGGTAATTAACTTGGCCCAGGTAGCCTGGAAGCACAAAATGTCCGCCTTTGCGAGATAGTCTAGCGTAGACTTGTCCTTAAGGATGGTGCTTAGCCCGGCGATGTTCCATCAAATGATGGTTAGTGTAACTTGATCTCCAATACTTGAGGTTGGACGTCCTCTTCTGGCATTGCCAGTTCTTTGGTTAGGGACGTTGTTGCTGAGGCTCCAACATATGGGCCTGCTCTTGCTGCAGCAGCTGCACTCTTAGCTGCGCGTCCCTGTGCGTTATATGGATTTTTATCAGGGTTCAGGTCGACCGACTTTCTCTCTCTCACCTAAGTTTTCATTTGTTGTGCCTTTAGGGATTGATGTAGATTCCCCCTGAACATATTTGGGCATGAAAATGTGGGGATATTTCGCCATGCTGAGTGAGAGGACTTCTGTTCCCCATTCTGCAAGATGTAGGGCTTCACCACGGACAGCCTGTTAGACTTGCTGTTGGGTGAAGCCGACTATGGTAGAGTCCCAATCTGTGTCCCTCTCCAGACTTCTAAACTTCACCCACCATATGTTGTCTGAGGTGATCGCTGCCAAAGCATTAAGGTGACCAAAGAGTTGTAAAATATTGGACCTATTCAAAATATCATAGGAAGCTTTGGCTTTATATGTGGGGATGAACAGCACCTCATAGATTGCTTGATCATTGTTATTCTGGAGATGCGCAGAGTTGAGACGTTCTTCTATGGAGTGAGCCTCTGGAAGTTCAGATTTACTTCATTATTGTGGGCGTCACTTTGCCGGCAGTCCACCTGTTGTCCCTTTAGCATGACCAGCCCATGATTGACCATCGTGCTGCACAGTCTGGTTGCTTGAAGGATGTTTCACCGCACACTATTGAAGCTCCATGCCCGGGAAGGTAACAGCCCTGGTTTGTGTGCTAGCGATCTCCTGAGATGTAGGCCGCCAAAATGCCTCTTCTTGAGTCTTCACTGGTATTTGCCCTGCTGATTGTGGACCCTCTTCTGGATGAGAGCTCTGTCTGCTTTGATCCTCTCCTGGTTTGTGCTTCACTTGCTGTCTTGAACTTAGTTGACTGTCTGAAGTTAAAAATGGGAAAAAGTGGCTTTGAGTTGTTGGTGGTCTCCATGTCGCCAAGGTTCGATGTTGTTGCTAATAATAATCTTCTTTTTATAATTTGGGATTTTTTCAGTTTTTTCTTCAGCTTCTTCTTGGCCCTCTTTGACAATGGGGCTTTTGTCCCTGCCACAGCTCCTTCCACCTTTAACACCTGGGCTCCTTCTTCTTGGGGGACTTCGGTTGTTGTGTTGCATGGTCGGACCTCATTGTCCTCATTCCCTAGTGCTTTGAGGATATTCTTTTTGGTCTTGCTGCTTGGCCATACCTGAGGATCCTTGATTGCTATGGTCTCTTCAGGGAGATGAATTATTAAGTTGATTAGTTTCACAATCTCCCCATCTGATGATGTTTGGTGATTTGTTCTAAAGGGGGCCTTGACCTGTGACCCCTGGCTAATGCCAAGAAGTCCTTTAGAACTGCAGGTACTCTTGCCCACTTGTCAATAATGTCAGCACAAGAATTGGTGCAAGCTGAGTTAGCTTTGTAAGTATCGAGGGAAACCTCAATTTTACTTTCATTATAGGGGACTGCCATAACAGGGCCCTGGCAATTGTATCCTGGGTTTCCCTCAATGCTGACAGGTTTAACTCTTCATGAGTTACTTCTTCCGTTGCATGTTGCTGCGCTTCTTGTCCCATCAGCTCCATCCCTCGGTTTGGTGCATTCTCATAACCAAATTCCTTCCAAGGTTTTTTTGGGTAGAGTTCAATATTCTTTCAATGATCAGCTCTAGTTTGAGCAACAAGGAGGTAGTTACGACTTCCGTACCGGGAGAGTTGGCCTGACTGTCCTTCCGGGCTATCGCTGTTGGAACAAATCTGATATCTGTATTTGTCTGAGGGTTGGCCACTGGCCTTATCCTACTCCTCCTCTGCCGGCCATTGGTGGATTTCTGCTGTGATCCATATTGGGCTTTTGGCCTTGGCTGCGAGCATTGAAGTATTCACAGGGCTCCCTATTATCTCTATGGCGGCGGGCTCTTTAGTGTGAGCGCCACTCCGAACCTTGTTGTCCCCCCGGAGTCCGACAATGTAAGAGAGGACACAGCCTTGCCTTTCTACCCTACTGATGGGCTTGCCAGTGTGTCTGTTGTATCTGTTTTAGCACCGAAGGCCTGGAAGAAATAAGTAAAGAGCACTTGGTGGGAGGTGTTGTAGTTGTTAGGTTCCTGTGTTTGTAAGGCAGCTATGCTTCTTGTTATCCTCCTTTGAGCAAGCCCTGCATGCTCGCGCTCTACAGGGTCAGGGTCGTTATTGTGTAACAGTTTCTTTTTGAGTGTCATGCTTGTTTCTTGGGCTCGTTCTTGTGCACTGTTATCTGGATGTTCTGGGGAGATCAGACCCGAGCACACCTCCTGGCTGCTGCAAGCTTTTGCCCTTGCCCATGGGCCTGTGATTAGGGTCTTCTTGGGTCACCTAGCATTTGCTTTTGGAATAACCTCCAGCATCCACGTTGAGCCACGCAGCAGGGTCTGAGCTGCAGATTGCTGCTGGGTCCAGAGCCCAGCGCCAGGTGTGCAACAATGTTAAAAAGAGTGTGGCACAGGCCCCCCTTCTGGGCAGCTCAAACCAAAATCCTTACTCCTGCCACTCCTGCTGCTGTGAATTTCAGGGTCCAGTCCAGTATACTACTCAGTATACTACACAGCATCACTGATTGCGGTTTCTAATCCGGTCCTGCCCCAGGCTGCTCCAGGCAACCCCAGGCTGCCCCTAGCTGTTATGGTTGGCCAGTATGCCCTGAGGGAAAGCAGATGAGCGGGGCCTTAAGAGCTACTACAAGCCACACCCTACCTAGTAGGGCAACTTCCATGATACTGCTCGGGCTCACTCTTAGCAACCAGCAGCTAATGGCAATGCCCTCACTGCCTCCTCTGGCCCCCCGCTTACCACTGACTGAAGCTCTCCCTGGTCTGCCCGCAATCTGCCATGATCAGCTTGCAGCACCCCCGCAGTGATGGTGAGCTGCTTGTACTCTGGCATGCTATGGGAGGTAGGGGTCAGGGGGTATTAACTGCCGGCGGGGGCTGTTAGCTGATGGCGAGGAACCACGAGATCCAGCCGCAGCAACGGGCAAACAGCCACCTCTCTCTGTCCACCTCCGTGAACACTCTGATCCGGAACCGGAAATCGTTGTGCAGCGTCAACAAGTGAGGTAGTGCTTGTTTTGAAGGTTTCAGTCTTACCCCCTCCCGTGGTATGGCTGTGTTTAGCAGTGAATCAAGTGACCAAGTCGGGCCACTTGCAATTGTCACAGAAGCACCCAGCACAGCAGGCTCTTCCTGTCGAACAGTGCTGGACGTCGGTTTCCTGTGATCTGTTCTGCTCCCACTCGGTGGACACAAAAATGTAAGTTGCTCTTCCTGCCTGCATAGAAGGGGTGGGAGTGCTACTGTGTTCCTCCAGCTCCTGACCAGAGCTCCAACAAGAGTTTGATATCCTCAGCGGTATCGCAATGAACCTCTGGGATTTTGTCAAGTGTAGATCATGGTGTGCATGCACAAACCCCTGGTCCCAGTACTTCTCCTTGGGTCTGGGGCAGCAGCTCGAACTCTAGAGCAAAGCGGTACTGGCCGACTATCCTATTATGACGGATGGTGATCAGGGTGCAGAGTCTTCTAAGGCAATCAAACTCACTCAAGTGTCCCCATCTGACATATGGGGTCATCCATTTTGACGATAACAGATCTTGAGCACCTGGCCTGACTCAGTTCACCTGTGGCACCCTCTGGCTTATGGGGGCAATGTGGCACAGTGGCGCAGCTTGGTGCTTCCCACCTAGCGCTTCCGATATGGCTGAAAATAGAGCAGCCTTCTCCTAGAATATGAGGTTGGCAGAGCTGATACTTCACATGTGCAATGGCCCGATCGGTGCACAGCCGCACACCTCACTCAGGGAGTCCTCATGCCCTGGCTCCCTACTGGACCTCACTCCCTCCAACTCTCTTCCCTCCCTCACTGGGCATAGTGGTCTTGGCATGCATGCAGGCGAAGGTGGTCCAGGACAGGGGATATTGCTGTCCTGGACACTGTCCCATCACTCAGCAGGATGACTAGCAGGCCTTCGACCCAAGTCTAGGTCACAAGCAGAAGTCTTGCAGAGCTTCCACTTCTCACACAGCCTATCTGGCTGCTTTACAGATGAGCAATGTTTGGGGACTCAACCTCCCATTCTAATAGGGGATTAGAAATTCAAGAATGTGTGTGGAGGAGTGTGTGAAACCTGATAGTGCGGGTAGGTGCTGTGTTAGCATTATTTTAATTTCTTCTTTAATAATGAGCATGATGTGTATCCTTTGCACGGGACATGAGTCATAAGGCTCCGCACTTGAACTATTTCTATTTTTTATTTGTTGCTGGCTTGTTTTTTTTTAAAATGCAGGTGGTAAATATGGCAATTTGGGCTTCTAGTGCAATTCTATAAAATGTTTCAAGTAACAGTCATTGCTGTGTGATACAGTAAGAATTTTCAATACACTTATTGTAAATCAACCCTAATTTATACAGGATATCTGTGACAATTGATCAGACCTTTACTTAATATTGTTTTATGTTTTAATTTTCAATACCTTGAACATAGACTATTTATTTTTTATTTTATATGCTTATAAAGTGCCAGAATAGACCCCCGAAGGGGTATCTCCGCGCTGTAGCTGCTAAGGAAGTGAAGTAAAATAGTGTGTCCAGTGGTGGAAAAGAGACAGTTAGTTACTGGGGAACAGGTACGTTTTTAAGTTTTTCCGAAAAATCAGGTGGCTGGTGAGGGACCTTAGTTCAGGAGGCAATGAGTTCCAGAGTGTTGGTCCGGCATGGGCCAGCGCACGGCCACCTTGCCTGGTCTTCTTAACTCTGGGTACCTTCAGTAACTGTTGGTTACTGGAGCGCAAGGAGCGCCCAGGGGTATAGGGCTGGAAAATGTCAGTCAGATATTTAGGGCCCTCCCCTATCATGCTCTTGTGGATAGTACATAGAGTTTTAAACTGGACTCGTTTCTTTACAGGGAGCCAGTGAAGTTTGGTCAGTAGGGGACAGGAGGGAGTCCTTGGTGGGGCGTTCAGGACAATCCTAGCTGCTGTATTTTGGATTACCTGCAGTTTCTTGAGTTGTTCCTCGTTTGCTCCAAGGAGCACCGTTGCAGTAATCCACCCTACTGATAACAAGAGCCTGTACCAGCTTTTTCCTATAGTGGTCCGGTAGGTAGGGGAAGACTCGTCTTAGCATCCCTATAGCTCGAAAGCAGGTACCGGCTACTTGATTAACATGATCTTTAAATGTGAGTTGTTGATCAAGTAACACTCCCAGGTTTCTAATCGTGCTCTTGGGGATGGGGACAGGGCCTAGTTCTTGGGGCCACCAGTCGGATGACCAGTGTGCCGCCGCTTGACCGAACAGCATGACCTCGGTTTTCCCGACGTTACACTGCAGACAGTTAGATGACATCCATTCTGCAATGGCTCTCATGCCATCTGCAAAAGATGTTTTTATTGCAGGTGTAAGGTTTTTGAAGGGAAAAAGGAGTTGGGTGTCGTCAGCGTACGACATGGGGGTGAACACGAAAGATCTTGCTAAGTTGGCGAGGGGGGCCACATATATGTTGAAAAGTGTGGGGCTTAGACAAGAGCCCTGTGGCACTCCCTTGTTGAGCTCCCTATGAATGGATTTATGGGAGCCCCGCCTAACTTCTTGAAAACGACCAGACAGAAAACTCTCCAACCACGCCAGAGCCTCTCCTTCTATGCCTACCTCCTTTAGGCGATGGAGAAGCACCATGTGAGACACCGTATCGAAAGCGGCGGAAAGATCCAGCAGCACCAGAATCATAGAGCTACCATCATCCAGTGCCATCTTGATGTTATTGGTCACTGTTTGAAGGGCTGATTCTGTGCTGTGGTTTGGCCTGAACCCAGATTGTGAATAGTCCAGGCCTTCTGTCGCTTCAAGATGTTGAGAGAGATAGGTGTTCACGTGCTTCTCTGTGATCTTGCCTAAGTACGGTAGGAGAGAGATAGGACGTAGGTTGGAGAGGTCTGTCCAAGGAGATGATGCCTTTTTCCTTATCGGGTTCACCACTGCCTTTTTCCAGTCTGCTGGGACCTGGCCTGTCCTAAGGGAAATGTTAACCACTTCGAGTACGTGGGGACCCAGAAGAGAGATCATAGGGCCAACCATTTTAGCAGGAATAAGGTCATTGGGGGACCCTGTTTTTATATGACTGCAGAGGGTGAGGAGCTCTGTGTTATCAATCGGGGGAAAGGATATCAGAGGAGGTTTATTGTATATGGCAGGAGTCTGGGGTGGGCATATGTTGGTTTTATTTGTGCTGTTATTAGCTGCTACTATTCTTTCATAGATAGTGTTTATTTATCTTCAAAGAATAGAGAGACTTTATCGCAATAAATCCTGCGAAAAGTCATCGGAGCTTTCACATGCAGTTGGTTTTATGAAATTCTGCAGAATATTAAAAAGCTCCTTGCACTATGGTGCATAATATAATGTAGTTACATCAGTAGTGCAACATTGCATAAATTTGTTGGTTTGAATATACAACACATATTAGCAACACAAAAAATAGGCAATATGTTTGTAAAATAAAAAAAAACAGAAAACACAGTTTTTAAGTTGCGCCTGAACAGTGCTTGCAGCGCATGCACTGTCCTTGTGAAACCTCTTGTAAACAAACAAACAAAAAACCTCAAAAGGGGATTAGAGCCTGTCCCTTTATTACCGTCACTTATCATAGGTTGGCCTGCAGGTCACTCTTGTTTCCTTGATTCTTATTGGTCAGGGGCTACAGTGTCCTTCCACTGGCTTCGAGCTCCATAAGTACTTCTTTTCTACTTTTACACATACACTCACCCATTTCCCCCTACAAGGGATTTGCCCTACTTGGAGAGAGAGTATATTGCAGGTTTCCCTTGGGAAGAAGGGAAGGAGAGTTTCACTTCTCACAAAGAAAAAAAACAACTATGTACTTTCTGCAGATGAGGAAGATAAGAAATGGAGTTGGGTAGCAGGGGCCCTAAATACAAATAGATCCTTAGGTTTGAAATACAGGAAATCTTCTGAGCAAGAGTCTTAAATTGATCTCTTGGAATGCAGCCGGCTTAAGCACAAATAAAAATAAACTTTTGTCTTTGAAAGAACAGAGTGCTGACATAATCTTGGATCACAAAGTACTGGTCCATTGAAGACTATATTTTGCTGAGCCATCCTGCGCTCCCTGTGAACAGAGGCCATGCTAAAGGAGGTATTGCTGTATTGCTAAGAACAAGCTTTAGATGGATTTATAAAGTAATCTCCCATGCCTCTAACTTAATTCAGGCGATTAAGGTATATTTTAAGGATGTCCAAGATCATTCAGATTCTCTGCTAATTGTAAATGCATATTTACCTCCTGATGCATCTTACTCTTATTTATTAAAAGATCTGTTCGTTTTCATCTCGACTATTATGGAAAGTGAAGATTTTAGGTATCTAATGCTGGTTGGAGATTTGAATGCTAAAGCTACTTCCCATAGGATAAGGTTATTTGCTAACACCCTAAAAAACGAAGCGTTAAACACCCCCCCTGCTCAGTTTCTGAATAATAGTAGGACTGATAAAAGAGGAGCATTTTTACTTGAAGGTTTGAGAAGTTTAGATTTTTAATTGCAAATGGGAGGTTATAAAATTTATATCAGCAAATTATACCCATAAGGCACCTACTGGGAGAACTATTATTGATTATTTAATTGTTTCATCAGATTTCTTTTGTAAGCTAATAATTATGGAAGTTTTAGAAAATGTTTTAGAGATCACATGGTGGTCTGCTCTAAATGTGAGTTTACCTGTGCTAAGGTAGGCTCTTGGAATGCTAAAGGTAGCTCAGTTGGTTTTAATACAATAAATAGTAGAATACATTGGAATGCCCTGGCAACCCCTAAATTAAAAGAGAACTTAACAGTTTTGATAGACCAGCAGCACTTAGTAATGGCCGAGTTTTACTCTCCTCGAACCAATTTATTTGAAGCCTTTTGTCGTAATAAAAGTATTTTGGCTTTGTTATGTAAATTCTCACACGTTCCATCTAAACAGAGACTGCATTTTAACCCAATGCTTCCTATAAATAGGGAAATAAATAAATTAGTGAGGGCCCAGTTCCTGAACTTTTCTCTCGAACGAAGCAAATTAATGAATCTATTAAGAGAAAAAGACATTCCATAAAGCAAATGAAGGAAGATCATGAATGGCCGTTATAGATTATTCTTCGCTAGCCTTGGATTAGGTAGACTGGCCCTTACTGTGTAAAAAATTACACAAAATCGGAGTGCCTTCTCCTCTGTTATCTTTAATTATTGCCCTGCACACTCAAACATGGTGCTAGGTATTAATTGGCGAAAATCAAGGCTTATCAACTGTAATATCCATAGAACATGGCCTGAAACAAGGCTGTCTATTAGCACCGCTAGTTTTATCCTTATATGTAGCAGATCTACCTGAATGCTTTTCTCATTTAGAGGCAGATGCACCAAAGGTAGGTGGCGGCCTTTTGCATGTCTTTTGTATGCAGATGATACAGCAGGTATAGATTTAACCGCCAATCGGCTGCATAAAATGCTGATATCATTATAGAAATACACAATGGCACAATTCTCGAAGATCAATGTTTCTAAAAGTAATGTTTTCATTATGAAATGTAATAGAAGCAGAAAATTATATAATTTTTATTGGAAAATTGGTCTTGAAAAGTTGGAGGTGGTAGATTCTCTCCTCTATTTAGGGCAAGTAATAATGGGCAATACAAGAATAAGCCTCATATCGAACACAGTTCTTCTAAAGCGGTATCTCATGCAAATGTCCTGCACATTTTTCATAGTGCAATAGGTCAAAGACATTTTTTACACCTCCTTACTGTTTTTAAAGCAAAAATCCCTCCGACCTTACTATATACCATTAAATCAATTCCAGTAAAGGAATAGAGTATCCTAGATAAGATTGGAGGCTAGATTTTGAGCAAATGATGTAATTTTAAGACATTGGTCCCAATATCAGCTATTAGATTGGAATTTGGCTTGATAAGCTCTTTCACTCAAGGTTTAGCCAGGATATTGCACTGGGGATATCAGTTAAAGAATAGTGAGTCATACACACTAAGAGGTTTCATGTGTCTATACATTTTTGGAGGAACTATAGGTAAATATTCCTTTTCTTGTGACTGAAGGTTTTCTGCACACAGGAAGAGTCAGTGATTTTCCTCCCGCTTCTAGAATTGAAATCCTTTTTAAAAACCACAAGTTGTATGATTAGCTGTAATAGAGATGTTAAATGTTGTACTGCAAAAGAAAGGTTAAAGATAATAGCCAGGTTGAATGCACCGATAATTTCTCAGAAATACTTATCCTGGAATTTAGAACATGGTATTCGATGAGGGTTTACTCTATTCCGCATGAATCTTTTACCTTTAAATGACCTAACAGCAAATTGGTCCGACCCCACGAAAAATGGAAAAAATTGCAATTTATGTAATTTGATCATTCAGAACCTGGATCAAGTCTTGTTTGTCTGCCCAGCACTGGTTTTGTGTCGTTGTTGGCTTCAACCAATGTTTCTATCAAATTGTATCCAAAATGTAACATCCGCCCGTGAATTTCTCTTTTCTCTGAAGAAGGAAACAGTGTGTAAAATTATTTCACTTTTCCAAGGAGTTTATGAACATATGTTAACCATTACTATAGCTTATTTAAGTAGGTTTTCCTTTTAGACACACGCCTCTCCATCCAATCAGGCTTTTAAGCTCTGGGCCTTGATATCTTTAAGGTTAAAGGAGTTTTAGCACTATTTTTAGATTGTTTTTTGCACATGCTATGACTGCTATTCAACTGTTCCTTGCATAATTGGATATATATTGTGCTCCTTTACGTTTGCTGTTTTTTAAAATTTGATTTTCCTAAGAAGCTGCTACTATACAATGCTGAATAATATTCTAGAAATTTCCACATGTAGTTGCTGCTATTTAAAAGTGTTTTGCACTAAATTAGAATATATTTAGCTTTTAGGTTTTGTTGTCAAAAGAAAATGTATTGTTTATTCAAACATGCTGGCTGTTTTAGAATATTTTCCTCTTTTTAACGTGCAGCTGTTGCGATGTACATTTTTTAAAATTGAATCTATCATGAAGCTGCTATCATGTTGTATAGAGCTACACTTGTGCTATTTATTTTGGTAGAGGAATTATTAAGGGCATTGTAGCTGCTTATTTGTGTTAATGATGATAACCTTTATTTTAATCTCGCTCATTGGGGCAATTGATTATATACATCTGTTTGTGGAAATTTTTGGCTATGAAGGGTTTCGATATTTTTAGAAATGGGCTGAGAAATGAACTGAGCTTATATTTTACTATATAGTAATAATCATATGTATATTTTATGTGGAACTCATTGGAGATCCAAATCTTTAATAAATATTGAATTGAATCACTCATACACTTTCTAAGAGTGCATGTGTCTGGGGTCTGTCTGCTCTCCTCCTGCAGTCCATGCTTTCTTGACTCCCTCCTGCCATCTGTGCTCTTGCCCAAAACCTTCATACCCCACCCTCTTTGTGTTGCTTTCCTCCATCCTGCTGTCTGTTTTCTTTGTGCCTTCCTGCCTCTGTCCTTCACCTGTCACCAAGTCACTCCATCACCCACCATATTTTACTCGCCTGTCCCACCCTACTCCTCCCTCCAGCTGTCCACCATGTCCTTTCCCTCCCTGGCACTACAGTCTGCCACAAAAAAACATTAACAAAGCCAAAGAGCTCTCGAAGAGCTATTTGGCTTTGTCAATGCTTTAAGACAAGTTGCACAACAACACAGGTTGCTGTGCAACGTGTACGCTATCTGCAGTGTATAGATAAATATTCTGAGCACATTTGCTTCACTGGCTTGCACAATCTGCAGATTACTGTAAATATCCTGTAGTGCACTTCTATAGGCACAGTTTAGAGAGAAGTTTCGTGAGGTAACGTGCTGCTGTGCACTGCGCTTACAGTGTTTTAGAAAATGGGTTTCTGGTTGGCAGAGGTATGCAACCTGTACAAGCAGGAACCCCATTCCTAGTCAGGTAAATCAAAAACACACACTAAATGAATCTGTGCTCACCCCCTGGTAACATGGCACAGAGGAGTCAAGCTCAGATTCAGAGGCAATACATAAAGTATGTGTGCAACATTTCAACATTTCAAACCGTGAAAACACCATATACAAAGATACCTACCTGGTTGGAAACATAGAGCTTAATGTAATGAATAAAACAAGACAGAAACAACAGAAATCCAATAAGTAGGACCAAAGTTATGAATTTCTAAAGAATAAATGGAAATGTAGTGCTTAAAAGCATAAAGCACCAACCGGGGCTATGTGGTCACGCTAGCCTGGGTCAAATCCGACAGAAATAAATCATGGGTCAGAGAAAGGGACCAGTATTGTCCCACCGTTAATTATCAGTTGGGTGTTTGAAGTGGGGAATACTTCAAAGAGTCCCTTTCCTTCCTGCCCTAGCTCCAGACTCACTAAAGGGGTGTATGTAGCCCTTTGTGTGGGGACAGGACAGCCTATTCTGGTGTTAGTGTGAGGTTGTGTCCTGCTCCTCCCTCCCATTAAGACCAGGATGGCCCACCAGGGTGTGGATGGCTCATCAAGTCACAACTACGCTCCCTTTGTGTGTGGCTCTCTAGAGGGAATATACAAAGCCAGATGTCACTCAATCCAGACATGCAACCAGAGTCAGGCAGCAGACACAAATGGATAAAGTAAAAAAATGCTAACTTTCTAAAAGTAGCATTCTCAGAATCACAATTTAAAATCAGACTTCACCATAAGGTGTGTTTTTAAATTGTTATTCTGGAAACACCAAACTTAGGGTCCAATCTCTTCCCAAATGGAAATAACACTTATAAAATGTTTTAAGGTAATCCCAGTGTTGTCCTATAGGAGATATAGGTCGTGCTGCAGTTAAAACCAAATGTAAACGTTTTTTACTACTAGGACATGTAAAACCTAAAAATACATGTCCTACTTTGTAAATCCATAGCACCCTGCCATTGAGCTGTCCAGGGCCTACTGTATCAAAAATAAAGGTTTGGGCCTGGCAAGAGGGCTAATTTGCCAGGTCAACATGGCAGTATAAAAATGCACACAGGCTCTGAAGTGACAGGCCTGAGACATATTTAAAGGTTACTTAAGTGGGTAGCACATTCAGTGCTGCAGTCCCAATAGTATAATTAGTTTCCAGGACCTGAGCACATGTAGAGCACTTTACTAGGGACAAATAAGTAAATTAAATATTACGATTGTCGATAAGCCACTGTTACCATGTTTTAAGCAGAGAAAACATGCCCTTTAGAATTGGTCATTATAAAAATGGGGTAACCCAAAACGGTTCTTGGACCTGGGTAATCAGCAATATCAGAAAAAAAAGCAATATCAGAAAAAACAATGGTTCAAACCGAAATTGTTCATTAAATCAATAAATGATGCGCTCACAGTTATACATTTTTCATTGTTCAATGAGTATTTTGAATTAATCGACTCTGTAGAATTGATCAGTGAGATATAATTTTCAAATACAATAATGCAACTACCTGAAAAACTGGATTTATTCCACAAATGAGTTTTTTTACAACGGTCAAGGACATACTTCGTTCTTCCAGGTGTAGGAGGACCAAGGACACCCCCTAAAGAAATCTTTTAGGTTCACAATTTGAATAGCTACGGTATGAAGGTTGTGTCATACACGTCCTGAGGAAGACCCGCAGGTCGAGGTTCCCAGTTACCCCTGTACCCCAAGACGGGTCGAAACGTCGACGCTTCTTCTTCTTTTTTTAAAAAACAGGACCACTTTTTATTGAGAAATTTCATTATACATGCCAGTTGAGACTGTATAAATGATAAAAAGACTAACAAACAACAGTGGCCTTATTATATAACCAGCTGGACTTTTTACAGCTTTGTTTTTCCATTTATCCTAAACCTTATGTCACTTTTACGTTGAGGCTTACACCCTTTTCTTTCAATCACCAATTTTCCTTTTTCTGGCACCCCCTTTTAGAAGCAGGTTGCTCCCCCCTTTTTTACCGTTAGCATCTAAGATGCAAAAAATGTACATAATTAACTTTGTTGTGATGGAGTAATCTATTAAAAACTCCTTTGTGGAATAAATCCAGTTTTTCAGGTAGTTGCTTTATTGTATTTGAAAATTATATCTCACTGATCAATTCTACAGAGTAGATTAATTCAAAATACTCATTGAACAATGAAAAATGTATAACTGTGAGCGCATCATTTATTGATTTAATGAACAATTTCGGTTTGGACCATTGTTTTTTTGGATATTACTTTAGAATTGGTCAGCAGTCGTAAAGTGGCCAGAGTCCTAAAGTCAAAAGTAACTCAGCAAAAAGCAGAGGAGGAAGGTAAACAGCTTGTGGGAGACCCTGTGGAAAGGGCCATTTCCAAAACTGTGCCTTACACATAAACCTTGCCAGGAAAACTGCAGCTGTTTTTTAAACTAAGAACAAGTTACTGATAACCTTAAACCTTACTGCAGTGTCCTGTGCTAACTGCAGCATGCACTCAGTTTCCTTTGAAACGTGGGTCTCTGCTCTGCAACAACTGTTACTGAATTATGAAAGTGATTTCACAAGAGTTATCCATGAATGATGAAACAAAAGACTAACCCAAACGGTATCCATCCATGCCTGCTTGAATATGATGTGTGTCATAACCAATGATGCAGGAGTAAATTGCTTAAAAGACTCACGCATAGAACAGGAGCAATAGGTGTGGTAAGCGTTTTCACTTTACAGATGGGGTTAATACCTTTAATTTTTTTATTTTACTCTTGGATACCCAATCCTCTCTAAATACCTACATTTACAGAGCCATTGCTTTGCAAAAGCGTAATTCTCACATGAGTATTCTTTTGTCGTGTTCTGTGATATTATGCCTTTCTCGTGCACTAGGAGATGCAGGTACTAGTGGAAAGAGTCACAGGTGCCAATGCACATTGAAGGGAACAATCATTGTCAATGCCAATAGATTTCACCTACGCGAGACCTATTCACATTGTATATTTTTTTTAACCTGTTGCACAGCAGGGCAGGCTTCTGTGCAACGTGGATTAAAGTAAAAAAAAAAGCAAAGTGCTATGGTGCAGCAAGCAGCCAGTCCTGGTTCATTGTCCCCACTACAACTCAACATTTTTCTCTGACAAGGAGGTATCATTCAATATACTCCACTGCCGGAACTAATAGATTAATTCCATGTCTCTACAATTAACACCCATCCCAAATAATCTGGCATGGTGTTACCACACAGTAATGGTAATTAAGTGTGCAGAGTTTGCATCACACTAGTACTATGCAATTTGTAATCAGGGGCATGTCCATTAGTCACAGTATCCTATAGCAGATATGATTATTTTGCCGTATTCAGTTCATAGGGAATATTAGAACTTAGTATGCCATTTTCTAAGAATATATGTTGTGTTGCACTCTGTCTGAGGGAGTCAATCAACTGTTGAATACAAGAGAGAGGTTCATAAGGACTTCCTCAGGTACATATTATGACATGCCATAATAGAGAAGACTCTTAACCCCTTCCATCTCCATTAAAGCTTCGAAAACTAACTATTTCACTTCTCAAATTGAAGCAGCCAACAACAAACAAAAAGAAATTTTTAAAATTGTTAATATCTTTACGAAACCTAAAATATCAACCCATGACATTCCCCCGTCCCAAACCCTATGTGACAATATAGCCAACTATTTCACACAAAAAATTGACACGCTCATTAAGGATTTTCCTCATCCTTTAATAGTAGAATCTGACATTGAGACAGTGTCTACTTCCCAACTTTCCAGATGGTAAAAATGTAATCATATCACTCTTGAAGATTCTTTACAGGGAATCTCTGCACTTAAATCAGGTTCCCCTTCCGACCCCTGTCCCCCTACTTTTTTAAAATCCATTGCACAGGAGGTTAACCCCTATATTAATGCTATCATCAACTCTTCTTTACAATCAGGAGAGATCCCAGCCCAGTGGAAGGTAGCGACAGTAAAACCATTACAGAAAAAGTCATTACAGGACCCCACCATCTTATCTAATTTACGCCTAATTTCTTTACTCCCTGCCATCTGCAAAATCACGGAAACTTTTGCCAACAAACAACTGATGGCATTCCTTGAAAATAACGACATTCTCCCTCCATGTCAAGCAGGTTTCAGGAAAAACCATTCTACTGAATCGGCGCTTTTATCATCTACTGAAACCATACGTGCCGCTCTGGATCAGGGAAAATTGGCTGTTCTGATCCTTTTAGATCTCTCAGAGGCTTTCGACACGGTATCCCATGCTATCCTTTTACATCGCCTTACCAATGCTGGCATAGCAGGAACCGTGTTCGAATGGTTTAAAAACTACCTTGCAAATAGGCGTCAGATTGTCAGGCTGGGCGACCACTCCTCAGAAGAAAAACTGATAAAAACAGGAGTTCCTCAGGGCTCTAGTCTAAGCCCTACCCTGTTTAACCTGTATATGGTCCCCTTACTTAAACTAATAACATCCTTTAACATCAGTACTGTCGCTTATGCTGACGACACTCAACTTGTTCTGACTCTCGATAAAAATCACATTAACGCAGAGCAAGTACTTAAAGACTGCCTGTCAGCAACCTTCAAGTGGATGTCTATTAACCACTTAAAATGCAATTCTTCCAAGGCGGAGATCATCCCTTTCGGCCCGAACAACTTCTTTACACCCCAAGATTGGTGGCCTGAAAAAGCAGAACCCCCCCCCCAATACTATCATTGCTGCACGAAATCTTGGAATAAAATTTAACAGTGCCCTTACTTTCAATCAGCAGGCTAAGGAAGTAGCAGGTACTTGTTTCGGTATCATCAGAAGCCTGAGAAAGTTCTTTGATTTCCTTCCCCTGAGTGCCAGACGCACGGTAGCTGTAGCCCTCATAAATTCCAGGTTGGACTATTGCAACAGCCTCTATGCAGGACTCAATAAATCTGCCCTGCATAAGTTTCAAATGGTCCAACACGCAGCTGCCAGACTGGTCCTCAGACTACCTAGGAAATCCTCAGCCTCCGCAGCTTTGAACACACTACACTGGCTCCCTATACACAAGCGCATACTGTTTAAAGTGCTCGTCATTTCTCACAGAGCCTTTTACCATCATGGCCCACTTTATTTGCGTAAATACTTTAGACATTATCAACCTCTCCGAGCACTTAGGTCCTCCAACGCAAATCTGCTGCATGTTCCCAGGTTCAAAATGGCAACAAGAGGAGGCAAATCCATGGCGGTCATTGGAGCGAAAGCCTGGAATAAGGCACCTCCCTGTCTACGTCAAGCCACTACTGAACCCAAGTTCAGAAAGCTGGTAAAGACTTGGATTTACTCATTGGCCAACCCTGAATGTATGAGGCTTTTAGGATATGCTACGTAGCCAGGTGTATCTCTCATCCACCTTATAACACCTCTTCTGTCTTTTCAGAAATCTAAGCGCCAAGATACTCCCTGGAGTGGTAGCGCGCTATATAAGTATTTTTTCACTTCACTTCACTTCACATGCTCATGACGAGCTCACTCTCCACTCTCTCTACTCTCTTCCCATCCTCCTTCTTTCTCTTCTCTCTATTGTCTTGCTATGCCCCCAATGGACCTGCTGTAATAAAGAGAAAGAGGTACCAGCCGCAGCCCTGGAGTTTCATAAACTAGCCTCCAAAGGCCCTATTCCGCTGGGTAAATGCCCAGTGAGATAAAATGCCCGTCCTCACGGAGCATAAGACGTAGAGAGATGGATCAACAAAAACGTCAAGATCAAGACCTTCAACTGCATCTTATGAGTCATTGAATTTCTAGCTCCTGATATGAATTAGGAGGATTAATTTTGTCTTTTCTGATCTTAAGATGGCATAAAAATTGCATAACTGAACCGAAACACTGATCAAAGCAACAACACAGCACATCATAATGCAGTAAACGATTCAAAGGTATTGGCTTCAACATTGATGAAACAAGTCTCACCAGACTGGAGCAAATGATCATAGACGTTGGTTCACCAAAATGGAAGATGTAACAGAAGTGATACACACAGGGATTTCAACTACAAGAAAATTATGCAACTTGGCACCACAAGCCATTGATCTGTGCAGTACTGCATCATTTTCCAAGCACAGGGATGGGTCATATTAACAACAATATGACACATCCATGTGCTTTCACCAATTGGCTGCCATGCGCCAGAGCAGGCACCCTTGCAACATTTTGTAAGGGTATCTGTGCTGCAGGGATGATTGTTTTTCTGCAGCAAGGTGTCCCTTCCTTCACAAAAACAATCATTAATGTAATTTTCTTCTTTCTATGTGTGCTGCAGAATGCAGCACGCATAGAAACAGGAAACAACTAGGATAAATATTAGCATTTCTTCTGGTTGTCCCATTCCTAGGCCTCCCAAAACGTTATAAATCTGGGAATGCGTCAAGTTACATTGATGGTGCGTGGGAACATTCACAGCAACACCCATGGAACGCCCCTTTCATGCAGAGTAATGTGTAAAAGGGGCCCATATTTACAAGGCCATGAAAAGAGACGCAGGATGACTTTTCATGGCCTTGTAAATAAGGGTGTGCCCAACAAAAATGTTGCACCAGTGGTACAATATGCTTGTAAATACACCTGAGGGTCTTTTAACCTTGATAATATCAGAGTAAATATACTTGGACCTCCATGACATCACAGGAAGGATGCTGTGACCATTGCATCTTTTACAATTACAGGAGATTATGACAGTCTCCTCTACTTCAGACATCCAACCACTCAAACAAAGCTTGAACTTAATCCAGACATGGATTTCCAGTGCCTACTTGATACTCAACTCAACCAAGGCAGAATTTCTGTTTTTGCCAAGAACAACAAAATACAGTCCAAACCTGACTAAATGCTATGTACCTTGATGGCTTTAAACCCCAGCAGTCTCCTAATGGCAAGTCACTTTGATTCACCCCGGACACCAACCTCACGTTGAAGGAACACACTGTCAAAAAACAAGGGTGAGCTTGAACCAGCTCTCTTATAAAGAACGTCAAATAATTTATTACAGAAAGTGACTTCAGAACTACTTTTCAAGCACTAGTACTTTTGCATCCAGATAGTGATAATTCCCTACTTGTTGCCTCCCTGGTACCAACTGGGGCATATTATACAGTGCAGCATGTCTCATCCAGGGCCTGAAGACATATGATCCCATCACCCCATCCTGATAGAACTCCATTAGCACCATCCTAAAAAACAGCTGCATGATTTACAAAGCTGTCACGACCACCACCCCTGCTTATTTTGAAAAAGAAATCACCATCTCTGGTGATTTTTGCAACCAAACTGCAGTCTAAGAAGTGTAAACAAAAACCAAGACAGCAAGCCTTTTCCATGTATGCACCCAGGATCTGGAACAACGCTCCAAATCCATCAGGAATGCCCCAATGCTGTACCAATTTTGGAAAGAGTTGAAGAATCACCTCTGTATAAAACACTACATCACAATCCATTAACAATCCACAAACCCAGCTACTTCTCCAATTACTCATTGACGTTATGCTTGTCTTTGACCATGTGCAGTGCTCCACTGCCCTTTGGCTAGGCTAGCCCTATACAAATACCATACAGATTCATACATACACATAAATTGAATAGCCTACAAACCAGCACTCATGGTTAAAATCAATTAACACTCATATATCCATCCATTTCCCTCAGTTTATCACAAAGTCAGTGTTTCTATTCATACAGCTGCGTACATGGCATATCCAGCGCAACTGTCCACACCACATTCGATGTCCTCTTCCATCAAACTTTGAACTTTAATAATCAAAGCTCCCTAATGAAGGCACAGCTGTGCTTGTCAGTATAATGATGCTCATAATGATGGTCAGTGTGGGGGCCTGTTTTCAGGGGCCCACTTAACAGATGCATACACTTCTCTGCACAATTTCAGGTCACCCCTCCACATCTGTCATCACCCATTTTCTGTTCTCTTTCCATGTCAAAAGCAGTTTTTCATTTAGCCAGTGGTTGACGGTGGGTGCCAATGGCAGTTATTTTTGGAGACCAGAAATTATTTGTAGAGTGCAAGACAGGGAACAACAGACAGATCAAAAGACGGATGAGGAGAAAGAGAACTGCCACATAGGGGAACAGTAGGAGTCTGCAAAAGCAATAAAAAGAGCCAAGGAGAGTCTGGTAGTGGATTGAAGACTAGCAGCCTTAGTATCTGGTGTACTGATGCTTAATTGTGCCTTCAGGTTTGGCACTCTTTATTTCACAAATTAAGCAGGGGTCATAAGAATACCACCAGCCTTGAGATAATCTGGAGGGCTGTTTATTTCCACCAACTCTAAGAAATGATAACGTCTGTCTGGTTCTAGCCCTGAGGCTATGTACTTCTTTCTCTGCTTCTCTAATTTCTTTGCCCCTTTTTTTATCTTATGATTCTAACTGTGATCTTTTTATGGGGGCCCCATCCTTTCTCTCTCCCTGCCTTAAACCCATACCAAAAGCTCAGCATGAAGGGGGCATGGCTTGCAGCCCACGGGGATGGCAGCATCTGGGTGGACCTATGGGACTCGGTGCGGGCTGTGACCATTTTGCAGCACTCCCTGTGGATTATATGAGTCCAGTGCGAGCGTTTGAGGTTGCAGTGAGACCCGGCAGCGTTTCTTCGTGGCTGCCTACCTTCCCAATTGCTCACGAAGCGTTCATTGCCATTGACTGCTCAACTCTCCACAGTGAGCCAGCCGCCATGGTACCCGTCCTGCTGACACGCACTAAAGTGCTTTCCCTGTAGGGCTACCGGAATTTCTTCAGGAACTCTTCATTTCTAATGGATGCCCATTGCTTAGGTACTTTTTAGCCTGCCCAGCTCCAGACATATGGATTTCTGGCCTAGGAATTGCCTTTTATATGTTTCTGTATGGTGTTTATCTTTATTTTCAACATAATATTGATTTTTCTTCACATTTTTCATTTTTGAGGGCAGTTTTTTTATGCTCTTCATAACTGCATCTTTAAAGTGTTTTTTGTGTCTGTTTTCCAACCTTGCCCGTCCGCCACCTATGTCCCCCGCCATATTACAATCGTGGGGGGACCGTGGCGGACGGGAAGACCGTCTGCTAGTTTTCAGCGGAAAAGGTCTAATATGGTGGCGGTGTCTATCAGTCACCGCCAGCCATATTAGGATGGTCTGAGGGAAATGCCTTTCCGTGGCGGCAATGCCGCCACAAAAAGGCATACGGTCCTTGCTTTGGGGGACCGTTGCGGGCCCCCAGGGTGAAGGGGGGGTGGGGGGTGCACATGGGGGGTACCTATGGTACCCCCCTGCATTTCACAGTACAACATGGCAGGCACCGCACGTGCCTGTCATGTTGTGCTGTGAAACGCAGAACATGCATTTTTGACATTGCGGCGAACGGCGCTTTTAGCACCGTCGGCCGCAATGTTAAAAATGCGGGATGCACCCACCACTGTGGCGGGTGCATCCTAATTCGGGGCACGGTACCTCCGCCCTTGTGGCGGACGGTCCCTGCACCAGACAGTTCGGGCTGGACTGTTCCCATGAGGTACAGGGTCAGACTGATTTGCATATGGCCATGTCTGAACTGGGCTAAGTGAGCTAAAGAATGGTGATTGATTAAACCCAGATCAGTTGACTGGAGGTGAGTGTTTGATTTGTTCAAACGCTCCGTCCATCATCCCCTTATGTATCGCTTTGTTCCCCCTAAGTAGGCAGGGTATGCTCAGACATGAGTCCCTTGCTCACTTGGCCACTGGATTCAAGATAACCTGGCTGATGAGGATTATGAATCCCAAACCGGTCCCAGGATGCTTATTTCCGGTCCAGGGAAGACATGGCTTGGCAGTTCGGGCTGGACTGTTCCCATGAGGCACAGGGTCATACTGATTTGCAAATGGCCATGTCTGAACTGGGGTGGCTGAGTGAGCTAAAGAATGGTGATGGATTAAACCCAGATCAGTTGACTGGGGGTGAGTGTTTGATTTGTTCAAACGCTCCGTCCATCATCCCCTTTTGTATCGCTTCAGACAGCATGGCGGCCGGACTTTGTCCGTCCGCCATCCTAATCGACCCCTAAATTTGCAGCATTTTCTGACGATGTCTTACTGTTACTTTCCCAACCCCTCTCATCATTGCCTGCTTTTTTGCAAGAAATTGCCTTAAACAGTAGTATCTCTGGGTATAGGTTGAATAATGAGAAATGTGAGATACTGCCCCTGACTAAATTTACGTTTAAAGAGGAATTCACTATGTCTAATTTTACATGGAAGCCTAAGCATATTAAATATCTTGGTTTGTGGTTCACTCCCTCTATAGCTTCATCAGTTTATATTAACTTTAAAAAATTTATCCAGAAACTAACCACTTTATTTACTAAATGGCACCCGCTCCATCTTTCCTGGTGGTTTACATTAAAATGATGCTGACCTCCATTGTATTGTTTACTATATCAAATCTCCTGGTAGCCATTCCTCTTAAATACTTCAGGGAGATTAACTCTATCCTCATGTCATAAAAGATCTTACATGTTCTTACTTAAGTTATCTCGTTCAAAGTCGGAAGGCAGGGTTAAATTCCTGGCTTTCCTAATCATCATAAGGCATTTTTGTTAAGTCAGTCATCTAGATGGGTTTCTGATTCCTTGAAAGTATAACCATTATGGGTGGAATGTCTGACAAAATATCAACAGACAGAAAATCGACGTACAAAAATGTCGACACAGAAATATCGAAGTCAAAAATATCGAAGTCTGATCTATATAAAGGTAAGTACAAAAATATCGGAAAAAAACATCATTGTCAAAAATGTCAATGTTTAAAATATAGTTTTTTTCAATGTTTTAGTAATAATGTAAAATTAAGTAAATAATACATATAATTAAAATAAATATAGTTAAAAATATTAAAAGATTTAAAAATACCTAATACATATAATGTTAAATTCAATTAAACATATACATATAAATTAAAATATATACTTACTCCACATATTGCAACATTAGGGAAATCGCTGGATAGTGTAGGGATAAAAATCACTATTCCCACTCCAGTGAGTGCAACAGTAGGGAAAGCATTGGATAGTGCAGGGGTAAAAATTACTATTCCCACTCCAGAGAGTACAACAGTAGGGAAAGAGCTGGATAGCGTAGGAGTAAAAATGACTATTCCCACTCCAGTGAGTGCAACAGTAGGGAAAGCGCTGGATAGCAAAGGGGTAAAAATGACTATTCCCACTCCGGTGAGTGCAACAGTAGAGAAAGGGTTGGATAGCATAGTGGTTAAAATTCCGATTCCCACTCCAGTGAGAACAACAGTAGGGAAAGTGTTAGATAGCGTAGGCGTAAAAATTACTATTCCCTCTCCAGTCAGTGCAACAATAGGGAAAGTGTTGGATTGGTTAGGGGTAAAAATTACTATTCCCACTCCAGTGAGTGCAACAATAGGGAAAGTGTTGGATAGCGTTGGGATAAAAGTTACTATTCCCACTCCAGTGAGTGCAACAGTAGGGAAAGCGTTGAATAGCGTAGGGGTAAAAATTACTCTTCCCACTCCAGTGAGTGCAACAGTAGGGAAAGCGTTGGATAGCGGAGGGGTAAAAATTACAATTTCAACTCCAGTGAATGCAACAGTAGGGAAAGCGTTAGTTAGTGCAGGGGTACCAATTATTATTCCCACTAACAGAGTACAACAGTAGGGAAAGCGCTGGATAGTGTAGGGGTAAAAATAATTATTCCCACTCCAGAGAGTACAACAGTAGGGAAAGAGCTGGATAGTGTAGGAGTAAAAATGACTATTCCCACTCCAGTATGTGCAACAGTAGGGAAAGCGCTGGATAGCAAAGGGGTAAAAATGACTATTCCCACTCTGGTGAGTGCAACAGTAGAGAAACAGTTGGATAGCATAGTGGTTAAAATTCCGATTCCCACTCCAGTGAGAACAACAGTAGGGAAAGTGTTAGGTAGCATAGGCGTAAAAATTACTATTCCCTCTCCAGTCGGTGCAACAATAGGGAAAGTGTTGGATTGGTTAGGGGTAAAAATTACTATTCCCACTCCAGTGAGTGCAACAATAGGGAAAGTGTTGGATAGCGTTGGGATAAAAATTACTATTCCCACTCCAGTGAGTGCAACAGTAGGGAAAGCGTTGAATAGCGTAGGGGTAAAAATTACTCTTCCCACTCCAGTGAGTGCAACAGTAGGGAAAGCGTTGGATAGCGGAGGGTTAAAAATTACTATTCCAACTCCAGTGAATGCAACAGTAGGGAAAGCGTTAGTTAGTGCAGGGGTACAAATATTATTCCCACTTCAGAGAGTACAACAGTAGGGAAAGCGCTGGATAGCGTAGGGGTAAAAATAACTATTCCCACTCCAGTGAGTGCAACAGTAGGGAAAGTGTTGCATAGCGTAAGGGTAAAAATTACTATTCCCACTCCAGTTAGTGCAACAGTAGGGAAAGCGTTGAATAGTGTAGGGGTAAATATTACTATTCCCACTCCAGCGAGTGCAACAGTAGGGAAAGCGTTGGATAGCGTAGGGGTAAAAATTATTATTCCCACTCCAGCGAGTGCAACAGCAGGGTAAGTGTTGGATAGGGTAGGGGTTAAAATTACTATTCCAACTCCAGTGAGAGTAACAATGTGGAATATGAAGATAGCATAGGGGTTAAATTAGCAAACTTATCAATTTTTTAAACATTAAATAACATAGTAATCATTAATTAACAGAAACATTATTAATAAATGGCAATACAATTAATTAATATTTACTTAAATATTATTATATTACTTCCCACACTATTCCCCCTTTAACACACAACCCACATATTTTCTTTTTAATTTAAGGATCAATTACTTAATTCATAAAAATTAATACATTAATTATAATTAATATGATTATAAATTGACCAATTAATACCAATTAATTACCAATTAATAATAGATTAACAATAAATGAATAATCAATAACAATAAATAAAAACATATTCATTACTTAATTTAATTTAATTACTTTCCACCCTATTCCCCTATAAACCCACAACCTACTACACATAAAAAATCATATAATTAATTTATCAATTAATCACTTAATAAAAATTGATTACCAATTAATTATTAATTAATGAGAAAATAATTAACAGTAACAAATACAGTTTAATAATACATTAATTATAACTAATATGATTATACATTAACAAATTAATCAAACTTAATTAGCAATTAATTAATAATTAATTAATAACCAATAACAATAAATAACAACATATGAATTAATTAATTATAATAAATTACTTCCCACCCTATTCCCCTATAAACCCACAACCCGCTCTGATACTAAAACGCAAAATGTATTTAAAAATGTATGAAAATACATTAAAAATTTTTTTAACATACATATCAAATACATACTAAAATACATAACACTAATTTATTTTTAAATATTATTGAGAACGATATTTTTGCTGACGATATTACTTACTTCGATATTATTTACTTCAATATTACTTACCTTAAGGTCAATATTCTGGTCAATGATATTCTTGACTTCAATATTCTGTCCCTACTATATTAAAAACTCAATATTACGGTAGGTCGATATTTAAAAAATGATATTTTGACTGTGCACCTTAGGGGTGGATGTCGAAAGGTCTTTTTTCCGTTCCTTCTCCATTGAGGAATATTTATCCTTCACTCGCAAACCACAATCACTTTCTACGCCTAGTTTTAAGCACTCATGTAAATTATTAGATTCTACTCTTCATAATACTCTCAGAGACATAGATACTCTTCTTGAATCCACCATTTGGCATAATAATGATATAGCAGTTAATTATAAACCCATTTATTGGAAATCTTACAGAAACAAGGGCTTAACTTGGGTGCACCAACCTTTTCAGCATGATACTTTTTTATTGTTCTCCCAAGTTTGCCATCAATTTGATTTACCTTTAACATTCGAAAACAAATACAAACTTTTATATAATGTCCTCTGTACTGCGTATGAATAAAGTCAACTTTCTTTATCCTCAGCTTCATCCACTACTAACTTCTGGTCTACTTTGTTGCACTCTTCCCCAAAAGCATCTGCCATTTATTCCAACTTACCATCCTCCGTCTCTAATAGGATCAAAGGTGGAATTGACATGGGAATCCGACCTTGTGGTTAATTGGTCAATTCCTCTCTGGGCAAAAAGTTGGAGGAAGATGAGAAAATTGTCTAGAGCAGCAAATACCACACAATCCCTCTTCTTTATTTATAACAGACTTTTATTAACTCCTACTCTTCTGCACACAATACATCCAGCTACGGCGGACACATGTTGGATGTGCTCTTCCCCACAGGCAGGTTTAAAGCAGCTACTTTTTACATGCCCTTCTGTGTTGTGCTTCTGGACACAGATTTGGGCTCAGGTTAATTCAGTGTTTCATACTACAATCCCTTTCTATATCTCTAATATTTTTTTAGGTAGTATTTCGGAGTCTTGGCTCTCGATCCCATATGATAATCATATTTTGGATCTACTATTGGCTGCAGCTTTCCAGCCGTGTACCAAACATTTTAAATATTCCACAAAATTATCATTTCAAGCTTGGTGGTATGCAGTCTGTTATAATCATAGATTGGACACCAATTATGTCTCTCCCATGTCTCTAGCTCTGAAGCGCCACATCTTGTGGTCTCCTGTTATGCAACTTTTAGGTAATAGTGCACAACATTCCATTGCACACACTCCTGCCCAATAGGAAGTTCTTCAACCTCCTTGACTTTCCTTTTTTCTCCATTTAACATAATTAAATATATTGTTTATCAATTTAGTTATATATGCAAATTCATATGTAATGCACTTGCATTTCTTTTTTCTTTTTTTTGTTTATATAAAAAAGCTATTCTTATTTCTACGCCGTGTACAATTTTTCTCTTTCACAGATGACCTGTATTGCTAAGTTATATATAACTCAGTGTTTATTCACTGTTACTATGTTGTTTTTCACCCATATGCTTTATTATCTTGTAAATAAACTCACTTTTAAAACCTAAAAAAGTGTACTTTCTGTGAATCTCGAGTAAATAAAAAGTGCTGCTTCTAAAAAAAGCTCAGCAAGAAAGAGAAACTACTAAATTGTCAAATTTAGACTCAGCACATGTCAAAGTGATGCACAAAGCAGCTGATACACACATTTATTGTATTCCTGGTGCTAACCTGCTACTTCACAGGACAGAAATGGCAAGGGAAGTGCGAGAGGTAGCTAGGGGTAAGCCAGGAGTTGCATCTGCATCTCCTAGCGGCCCCTAAATAATAAATATGCAAAAGATACAGGCTGCCCCTTAAAGCAGATGCCACAATCTTGTATAGAGTTTTCAAAACACATTTTCAACAGAACCTTCAAATGTGCAAGCCCTAGGTAGAGAACGAGGATGCAAAGCACCCCGCTGGAATTAGGGTTAGCTTGAATTTAGCTTTAATTTCTGTGCCTCTAGGTTAAATATATACACTGTGATTCTTTATGATCCAATGAAAAGGATATTTTTATAAAATTCTAAGCACACATTCTGATGGAGCGTTTTTCTCAAGCTACTGCTCTAGCACAGTACTTTTACAGTGCAGTATGCGAAATTTGTTTAATTTACTTTTGCATCTTTACACACAATTTTGGCGAAATTAGGTGAAATGACACGCAATTATATAAGATGCAAATCTGACCATTTGTGTTCTCTGTTTTAGCTTGGAATTTTTCCGTATGTCAATTGTTGGAGTGAGAACGCATCTAAAGAAAACAACCCTGAACAATAGTCGCAGTCATTTTGGGGTAAATTTGTACATTGCCGTAGGTTTTTAGAAAGAATGGTTCGTAACTATGCAAAGTGGTGTAATTTCAGGAATTTTGCATAATAAGTGTTTATTGCCACTCTCTCTCACCGTCTAACACTGAGATAACTTATTACATTTATTAAGTGCTAACTTTGAATTGGGAGTAGATAGAATATGATGTTTGTACTCAAATGAAGTGCAATTTAAAATCCTCTTTAATGGTAAAGTCAGTTCTTAAGTCACAATTCTGTAAATGTTCACTTTTAGAAAGGTGGCATTTTGTTGTCTTAACCATTTATGCCTTTCCCAGTTTTTTCTGGGTCACATGACTGTGAATGGCTTTGCTGTTGGGCTTTGTGAATTCTTCTCAGACAGTGACACAAAGGTGATTAGATGTGGAGAGAATAGTTGGGTGGAGCCATTTCCTTACCTACCTACAATTCATGGGGCTTGCCTCCAGCACATAGAAGGAACTTGGCACAGTCGTTTGTCTCACCAGACTTTGTGGAGCCTTGACAGAGCAAGGGAAGATCTTCCCAGAACCAGATGTGGAGGTTGGACAGTGTCCCACCAACACAAACAATAAATTCACCAGATATTAATGCTGGACCACTAGAACACCCCTTGAGGTCACTTATGGACCTACGGAAGACTCAGAAGGACTGACCTGTGTTGCTGGAAGGATTACCTGCTGCTGGAAGAACTATCCTGCTGCCAGACTGCTTGATTAAGGAAGACTGGATCTGCTCAGTGAGCCTAGGACCACCAGAGTGACTAGAAGGACCAGTTTGATAGCCTCTTGTGTGAGCTAATCAAACATAGCAAGCTACTGAGACCTTCAACCCTGCACTGCCGTGAGACCTATCTCCTCAAATGGTGCTCCCACCAGGTCCTGGCCCCCTGGTAGTGTTGTTGGTGGTTCTTCTCTAGAACCTGAGACATAGAAGGTTTTTCAGCAAATACTGCTTTGACACCTGGTACCTACCTGCAAGCCAATCCGATGAAGGTGCTTCAGAAGTGGAATTGGCTTTGCTGCAACTCCAGCTATGTTCTTCTCAGCAACAGCTAATCCCTTTCAGTGGGCCTTCTTAGTGAAGATATCCAGCCTTGTGGAGGCCCCTTCAGCTACAGCCTGCAGCCTCGTCCCCCTGGAGAACTTCAATTTCCCAAAAATCAGATTCCACTAAAGGTGGAGATCATCAATACAATCTTGTCCAGCGGTTTCTTCACTACAAGAATATTCTTCAGACACAGCCTGTTGCCTTGCCCCGCAGATAACTCTACCTTCTCCAGGAAAATCTTTAAAATGTATTCTAGGTCTGATGGTACGCTGGGGCCATACCTGTTCGACCTGGCATCATTATTGGCGTGGGTTTCCTCTGTATTTTTTGCCTTTTGCCTCCTGTGTTTTGCTGTGTGATGGACTTCATTTTTCTGGTCTAGATGCTTTGGGCACTTTGCCACTGCTGTTCAGTGCCAACGGTCAAGTGCTCCCTCTGTAAATTGTTCCTAGGGATTGGTGATTCCATAATTGACATGTTTGGTGTACTATTAAATCCCTAGTACAGTGCACTGTGTGTGCCCAGGGGCTGTAAACCAAATGCTGCTAGTGGGCTTGCATCACTGTTTGTGCCACCGACACAAGCAGCCTTTCAAAGGTAACTCAGACCTGCCACTGTGGTGTCTGTGTGCAGTCTGGTACTGCAATGTCGACTTGGCAAGAGCACCCACTTGCCAGGCCCTAACCTTCACCTTTCTTACATGTATGTCACCCTTAAAGTGGGTCCAAGGTACCCCTACGGGCAGGGTGCAGTGTATGTGAAAGGTAGGACATATCCTAATGTGTGTGGCATGTCCTGATAGAGAAATTTTGCCAATTTCGTTTTTCATTATTGAAGGCTATATGTCCCAAAGGATAGAATGGGAATTTGTTTATAACATCTTATGAATATAACTTCCCTTTGGTACAAGATAGAAAGTAGGAGTTTAGCATGCCTGAACTCAGAATATAAACATTTGTCATTTAGTAAAGATGATTTTTGTGTGTTTGAAAATACAACTTTCAGAAAGTGGGTATTTTCTTGCTTAGCCATCCTGTGTGTGTCAGGTTTACCTCCACGGGATCCGGCTGTTGAACAAATGGCTCCACCTACAAATGTCACCAACACCCTGATATAGCATACAGGGTGTTTGAGTCATTAGGCGAGGGAAAATAAGGGAAGAAAAAGAAGTGAAGTGAAAGGAAGGGGTCAGCAGGGAAGGGACACCTGAAATGACAAAAGACACCTTCATAAACAGCAGAATATACACAAGGCTACTCTCATGAATTCTCGCTAATGCCTCAAATATACCTGCATAAAGTAAAGAACAAGGCCCCCTAGATGAGTCTTTATCCACACTCCACTACTGCCTTTGGAACTCCTGTAAAACACAAACAATACAGTGACAGCCTTCATGTGAAACTATATGTCTAGAAACCCTCTATGCACCTTCATCCACTTAGGACGTACCATATGACAGAACAGAGAACGTGGGATATTTGGGGTCTGTAGCAGCAAAAGATACTTCTGGAGCCGAAGCCAAGAACCAAGTCACTGATCAGTACTGTGGATGGAGGACACGGAAGTGTGTAGGAGGCAAGAACCACAACACTCCGCTCTCCAGGTTCTGAATAAGAGGTCTCCAGAAACAAGAGCCGTAACAAGGTAAATCTCATTAAATATACAGAAACGTGTAGTTGTGATCACCACTACGTTCTGCACCCTTCAACATAAAGAGGAACGAAATAAAACGGCAGTGCGTAGTTTCGACCACCTCTGCACTCCGCTACAGTTCAAGAACTATAGTATGTAAATGTGCCACAATATCACGGAAACACGTAGTTTCGACCACTGCTGCGCTCCGGGAGTAAACATCAGCCTCACTGGTATTTAAGTCCATACCAATTGGAAAACACACTAATGGCAAGTAAATAAATGTCAAAGGCGCCTGAATATAGCGAAAACAAGTAAGTATGAAATTGGTAACACTCAGCAGCCTGCTGCAGTGCTACGACAAGAAAAATCTTCTCCAAGACTGGGGACTCAGCAGACCCCAGCTCGTTTCGGCAACGAGTTCCAGGGAATCCTACCTTGGATACGAAGCCCAAGTAAACGAACACCAGCGGGAATCAGGATCCGGCGTGCAGCGCATCCGCGCTCACCCCAACAAAAACAGGAATCAGAATTACACACAACCGGAAGCGTGTACCTCCCACGGAAGTACTTCCTGGAATGGAACAAAAAGGGTCATGGGAAATGTAGTCTTTCATAGTGCTAGGCAGGCGAGGCTAGGCAAAACCTGACAGTGTGCCTCTACAGGTTTGTGCATTAACTATCTTGGTTTGGAGGGGCTGGAGATGTGCATTCTCTTCAGACAGCTGCATAGGGGATGAGGAGTGTCCTGCCTTTTCCTGCCTTTCCAGGGTGAGTCAGGGCTGGGCTGAATAGACCTGTTCTGCATTTAGAGTAGGGGTAGGAGAATTGTTTTACAACTGAATGGGCCTCGTGTGCCGTGGACAATGCTGTCTTCACCTCCTGCTGGGCAGCTACATAAGAGAGGACATAACTGGTTTTGGCTGTGCACAGACACTTTCTACCTCCAGAGAACAAATGATTTTGTACTATAAACAGTGGGGCCCAGACCCCTAAACGTTATATCACTTTTGGACTTCAAGGAGAAGAGCTGTAAGAAACTGGAGAAGGTGTACCACCCTTTTGCTGTGTGCTGTCTGGAGTTGGCCTGCAGTAACTGTTTCTGCCAAGGAGAGGAACTGTGTCTGTATACTAATTGAGAAAGTATCTCCAAGGGCTTGGAAGTGGAGAGCTTGCCCCCTGTGCAAGAGGTCTCAGGAACTGCAAACGCCTCACCATCCTTCTGGGCACTGTCTCTGGAACCGCTCGTTTCAGTCACCACAGAGGAAAAAGGCAACCAACACTGTAACCGATTCCGTCGCAGGATCCCGTGTCCTGAAGGCCCAGCAGAAGGCACTACCGCACTTCACAGTGTGTCCTTGGTCTCACCAACACCGTCTTGACAATCGTCACCAAGCGATTGCTCGCACTGCATCCTGGGGCAACGCATTTTGCACCGCCTCGCTTCACCCTGCCTGGATGTCACCGACACCTTCACTGCTCGCCTGGAAGATTGACCGTCTCCATCGCCTGCACCGCACCCTTCCAGCACAGCATCCAGCACTGCCTCACACTGCACTGTAATCCTTGGCCTCACTGTTGCCGTCTGGGCGATCGCCAATGAGCCACTGCCTGCACTTCAACGTGAGGGCATTGCACCTTCACTGCTTCCATTTTTGCAGCACATTCGCAACGGGTACCCCGACCAGCTAGCACAATTGTGTGGGCCGCAACAAGAAAGATACTGTTTTCGAGTCTGTCTTCGCTTTAGCTGACCAATGGCCTTTCAAAGCACAAAAAGTAAATATTTATTAACAATTGAGTTTTCATTTTTTACACATTTTTTTTTTACTTGGATGGCAACATCCTTCTCATGCTTAATGTGTCCCTCTCTTGATTACATACTGCTAACATTTTGCATTTCTTCCTCTGGCTGTAATGTGGCAGTGGACACATTCTATGCATTTGTAGATTGAACCGTAAGTGTTAACAGTGGCTCTAACACCTGCTGTCCTATCCCCAGACACTTCAGATAGCCTTGATGGTTACCTTTCAAGGGGACTAAATAGGCAGTCAGAGCGGGGACAGCAAGGGTCCCGGTCCCGGTCAGCAAATGAAAAACAAAATTAAGCCTCATAAACCAGCATATGGGTTAGAAAGCACTTTGGATGAAGCTGGATTTGCGGCCCCCGTAGCCCCTGCCTAGAGCAACTGAGGGCAGCTGGAGAATCGTCTTTCAATGCTCCATGCTGCAGCAGCCCGGGCTGTGAAGACAATGGGTGGGTAGGAAGGAGGGGGTTTGCTAAAGCCCCTTCAGCCCCATGGGCATTGCACGCTGGGTACTG
Organism: Lissotriton vulgaris; assembly: GCF_964263255.1. NCBI lineage: Eukaryota > Metazoa > Chordata > Amphibia > Caudata > Salamandridae > Lissotriton > Lissotriton vulgaris. The sequence goes on from NC_141685.1 coordinate 1,230,338,935, forward strand.
CGGCATTCCTTTTGTCCATGAGCGGCTGGAAACAAGGATCAAATTTAGGAGCTTTTAAAGGGTAGCAGGAAAAAGTCAGATCTTACTCTCTTCCCTAATTTACACCAAGCAATGCAGTGGCTTTAACAGCATCTATGATAACTCTAGTGGATCTGGGCTTTCTATATAATATCATGGCAAGCGGGTGAGGTTTAGCCAATCTACGCTTTATTGCAACATGTTTGTATAGAGTTTGACAGAGTGGCCAAAAGTTAACAAATTTTGCCTGCACAGCTAGGTAAAACATATGTACCTCATGGACAAATAATTCCCTGTCTGACGAGGCGGTGGTTGGGGAGTGGGGATTACCAGAGCCTCCTATTAAATAAGAGCTGGGTTACCTTTCCAAATCAACTTTTAGATTTGCTGTCTTAGTTGAACTCGATCAAAAAATTCAGCGGTAGATTGCTCAACAAATAGAGCAACCCTTTTAGGCACTATATTTCACTGCAAACTTTAAAACATCACAACTCTGGCTCTATTAAATGGATTTAATTTGTTCTACAGTCTCTTTATTCATTAGATTTTTCTCTATGATTTTTAATTGGTTTGGCATTTTTTTGTGTTTTTTTGTCACTTTATTACTGTTTGTGTGCTGCATAATTACTTTACACATTGCCTATAATTTAAGCCTGGCTATTTTGTGCCAGGTTAGCAGAGAGTTGAGTGTGGGTTAATATTGTGGCTTTTATTGTTCACTCTGACAAGGACTGTGTTTCCTGCCTCAACCACCCCACTCAACCAATAACCAGATTTCTTACAGCTTGTTTTCTGAAATATTTCCGATGAGGCTGATAACGTCAGGGGCTTCTGAGTGGTGCCATATGCTGCAGCAGCCTCAAAATGAGTTCCCAAACATTGCTTAGTTTTATTAGGTCTCTACTACCATGCAACACAAGTGGTTGGTTGCAAAAGACCTACTGACAGTGAGTTTAATGTCCGCACATTGCTTTCAATTGGTTGGCTTTGTCACTCTTATTTGCTTGCTTCTTATTCTATGGATTGCCTTATTCTTCTTGTGTTTGTCACTCCCTTGGTGCATAGCCTCTTTACAATCCTTTTGATTGACTAACTTGTAGCCTTCAAATGCTCACTTTTAGGAGCTAGTTTTTTCTTTTTGGCTTAGCACTCCATGTGACTGCATGTGTTAGGGGCATATTCACAAGCAGCTATCACCGAATAACAGTACTTTATCGCAGCCAAAGTTGTGTTATAGTTACCCCACCATTCACAAGCAGGTGCTAACAGCCCACAGCACCAGCATTCCCTCATTAGCCGCCGCCTAAAACATCGCTGCAGAGGACCCCCGCAACTATCACTAATGAGATGCAGAGTAGGCGTTCCCGTGCACAAAGCCTCGACAACACCACACCTCAACATTCACAACGACCAGACAGATCAGCGATAAGAACACAAAACACGTGATAAGGAGCGTTAGCAGCAGGAATTTACACCTGCTCTGACCTGGTGTTAAGTCGGACGGCAGCCTGCACCACAAAAAAGGAGCCAAGCCCAGGGGGTCATCAGAAGGGCAAAAGATGCCATGGAGCAACTGAACATGCAGCCCGGACGCACAAGAGGGACACAACACCCACCCGGCACCCCGTACCACCACAGAGGTAGTGCAGACAAAGACAGCGCCACCCCCAGGAAACGTACCTGCCTCACAGGCAAAACATCTGACAATGTCACTGTCCACTACAGGATGAAAGGGACAACCATCCTATGGATCCTGGCCATCATCGCCCAACAGGCCAATGGCACCAACACAGCGGACAACCAACATCCCACCCCACACCAGGATGCTGGGTGCTGCACCTATTGGCCCCTGGCACACCCCAACCAGCACCCGCCAGTGTTGGTGGAGTCTCACGGACAGCCACATCCAAGATCCCCACACCTGTCCTGGACATCACCATCACCCTGGCACCCCAGGCCCATTACGGACAACTCAATGCACAGGAACAGCTGGAGACCAAGCAAGGACCATACGCCAAAGCAGGATGCACACACGTGTTGGGGCAATACACTGCACGCATGTCCCACCTGTGCCCTCTGGTGACACAGCAAACAATCAGCCTAACAGGAAGCATACGTCACACATCTATGTGCATGCAAGATCAGAACACCGTGGGACCTTCACCAATGTTGCCTCAAAATATACAGCCAGTGTGCATGGTCCCTTCACCCTCCGACAGTCCATCAGCAACCAGCCTTCCCAGGATGGCTCCAAGGGAAATGCACAGACCCTTCGCAAGTTCAAAATTAACACCCCACGCACCTCAACTCCACAACCATGCAATCCACAACTCTGGCAATGCACATGTCACAAATTCACAACCAACATGCACAACAACATGCCTATTCACCAGACACGATGGAACAACTTACAACGTTAAGCTTGGCAAGCCGTGAACATGACCAATCAATGGCATGGCACCTCAGCCACACAATAGACGAATGTGGGGAGAGGTGGAAACCAGGCATGTGTGAAGGATGCAATAGAACCATGCTAGAGAAAGTACACAATGCCAAGAGTGGCGGTAAAGTGCTGAACAGACTCCAACAGGCAGAACACACCCATTTACACGCCGAAATACACCTCTGATGTATGGTGTGTGTGGACGCAACCATGTCACCCCAGCCAGTGTTGGTCCTCACATAAATATTGCGTGTTACGCCCCCCATAAGCGTGAGCAGAGTGGGATGGGCCGGTGTATGCCAGGCCAGCATATGGTTGTGAATAAAAAGCACATAACCCTGGGCGTGGTCCTCTTCCAGACAGCCCAACATCTCTGCCAGGGCAGCGCCTCCCACCCCACCACGAGGCCGACGCCATCCTCGTTAGTGGAGTTGCCTGAGATCCTGTGCGCCTGCCATACCCTGGCCCGCTGGAGCATGAACCCGTCAGGGACAACCCTGTGCAGCCAGGCCACCCTGATCAGCAGCCGTGTCAAGGAGAGTCCACCATGTGCCAGTGTAAGCTCCAAGCCCGAGACCTGCAACCCGGGCTGTTGGCCCACATTACGCCTTCCTCATTGACATATTCTACCGGCATCCTCTGCGACCCAGTGGGTCCCATCTGTGAAACTTTTTCCTGCCTAATCAATGGCATTGACCCCGAATCTGGGCCAGTGGCCACAGGACAAGCCCCCCCCCGATCAGTGAGGCATAGTTCCCAATAAGCATCTTGTGACACGTGCTGCTATAAACCCTGTTCAACGCCAGCCGGCGACATGTACTGCCACAAACCCTATTCAATGCCAGCCGGCGACACATGCTGCCACAAACCCTGTTCAAACCCAGCCAGCGACACGTGGATGAGGGACCAGGACTACCTTGCGGACCAGAAGGTCTCACATCCAGCACCTAGTTGTGATTCATGAAAGGCAGAGTCCACACCAGTAGTCGCACGGAGAGGAGTAAGAGGAAGAGGCAGCTCGGTCTGGATGAAAGTCTGGCCACAGTCACGTAGGTGACCGAACATGTGGTGCCACTGAACCTGAACTACGTAGGCCGGTGGGGCCACCAACCTATGCCGGTGACACTCAGTGAATGATCCATGTTGACCGCTGCCTCCGGCCTACACTGTGGTCCAATAGGTCACAGAGTCATAAATCCGCAATTCATATCAGTGTACCGGCATCATAGCAGACTGCATCACCACTCAGCGCGGGTGCCACTTATTCTGTTCCCCGACATTCATGGACACTCTCTGGTCAAACTTTGGTGGCGTCTGAGTCAATGGACTAGGGGGCAGTCTTCATCCTCATGAAGCTGATACCGAATTGGTGGTGGCAACGAGGCTGTCGCTTTTCACTCCTCCATTTTCGTCTTCGGGATAAAATCAAACCTTTCGGCATCTTGCCCTGGAGGACACATTCCACTGTCCCCTGAAACCCTCCGCAACATACACCACGGACATTAATGGTATGATCCGCTCAGGTCACATGGCCCATCTGCCTGCACCACATGTCACCCTCCCGTGGCTGGGTGTCTGCGCCAGCCGCAGTGGATACGGGGCCACTAACTCAGTGCTGGTCAAGTCCGGGTACCTTTCTCCAGAGACATTGGATGGGCCCTGAAGTTTAGGCCTTGGGGTCATCAAGGCCATTTCTCTGTGGTCTTGTGCTGTACGCAGCCTCCAGGCCCAAAAGCGTACCACAAGGGCTCCACACCAAAGCGAGTCCAGACCGACCGACACAACGCATCACCGCAGGAGGCACACACCACCATCGCAAGGACCATCTCCAACCGCCATCAGCCAGAGTTGAAACGGTGGTCCTGACAGACTTACAGGGTTGCTCAGGCTTGTCGTGGATGCCATCATGGGCCTGATGCCCTGCTCAGCACTCCAGGTGCCAGTGACACAGTGCACCGCAGGCTGTTGTCCGTTACTTATTGTGTTTTGTGCAGTGGAGTGGTTGGGCAGGTATGTCACCTCAAACAGGGTGGGGACCTTGAGATGTTGATGGGGAAGATGATGCAGGTCTAACACACCCCACTGCATCTGCATCAGGAATATATGGAAGGGACTCAATCGGAGACTTTTTCTTCACATGAGCGCGCTCATCTCTAGTGTCCAAACCTCAGTGCACTGCAACTCACGGACACTACTGTTTGCATGTTGGCTGTCCTCTGGGCTTTCTCCGGCTCACTCCATGTTGCTCAGCAGTTGAATCTGTATTGGATGTGTTTTCTGTTTCCATTGCACTGGTGTCCAATGTTCAAGTGGTTGCCAGAACCAGACATTCCATGCGGAATGGCTTACACTCACCCCACACACATCCAGCACAGGCGTCACTGTACATGTGGCCCTGCAAATAAAGGGGCCGGGCGCATATGCCCGTAGCCAGCTCAACATGATATCTGTGTGTGTCCCTGTGGTCTTGTAGTTTGCATGTGGGCCCTGGGCTCTACGACATTACATTGTGCTATGTACATCGGATGCAGACATATTACAGCAGGCAGCAGTTTTGAGCCTGGACATGTAGCTTTGTCATCACCCAGTCAATTCATAAGGGGAGTGGCCAGGGCCATTGTACGCACAGCCAGCATGGGTGTGTGATTGCTATTTGAGTGCCCCTAGGCGGGGTTCTGTGCTGTGCATGTGCATCTGCATGTGTCTCTATGGCAGTGTGTGTCTACTTAGTGGGGTGTGGGTGGGCCCTGAAGGGTGATAGACCCCTATGTATGTTTAAGTCCTTGTACACATTCAGTGGTTTTGGCCCCCACCCACACCTGTTGGCCCACCTCCTTTTGGTGTGCTGACACATGGCATTGGGGTGCCAGGTGTGGGTGGGTGAAGTGTTGTGAGCCAGCTGTGCTTGTGGGTGTTTCCTGCTGTGTGGTCTGTTGCAGGGTCGGTGTTCTCCTCTGAGTATCTTGGCTGGCCGGGTCCTGTGAGGGTTGCATGGGATATACATGGGCTGTTGTAGGGTGTTGGTGTCGACGGTGTGGTGGTCCGCTCTGGCATCACAGATGTGTTGTGTTCTGTGCTCTGCTGAAGGTGTTGTGTGCCCCTCTGCAATGTGAAGGGGAGGTGCGTGTTGACTTTGTGCTGACTTTGTGTTGACATATATGTTGGTGCATTGTGCTGGTTTGCAGGCAAGCTATATGGCAATGTACATTGTGACAGTTTGGGGGTGCTAGATTCTCTTGTGGGTAAGTGTATATTTGGACTACATGACGGATGTGAGGTTGTAAGTGTACATTTCCATTTCACTATTTCCGGCTCTGTCAGATGAAGTGGGCATGTTTCTGTGCATGTGCGGAACCAATTGTTTCCTCTGTTCTGCAGTGTCGGATATGCGCATTGTGCCATGTTGTCATCAATGTGGGTGTGCTGTTCATGCAATGTGTGTGTGCTGCAGTGTGCAAAGGGGATCTGGGACATGATCCAGGGTGTTTGTGGGTGTGCAGTGTGCTACGCCCCGTTGTGCATGTATGCCATTGTGCCCATCTCCCCCGTCCCCCAGTCCCTGTTTGTTGCACTCCCTGTTGATGTTGTGTCAGGTCCTCTCAAGCTGTGTCCGTACTCCCTTCTCCTTGCACTGTCTCCACACTGATGACTGTGGCCTAGATTTCCTCTGGTGGTGCTGGACTGCAACCTCCTGTCGCCACTGCTGCTTTCCTGTTGGCAGTGGGTTGCTGCCAGGTTTAGGTAGTCACATCATGCCATCGACTATTGGCCTCGTCGGCACTCCGACTGCAATCCAGGTGGTCTGCTATTGTGTCAGTTGCTGGTCTTGTTTTCATGCGGTCTGCACCCTGTCTTCCTCTCCCTCTTCTCCTTTGCCTTACCCAACCCCGTTGTTCCTTGCTGGTAGTCTGTGGGGGTTGTGGGGTTCGAGTTGGCCTCTGCGCTGGTGCAGAATGCATCCATGTTACTCGGGCTTTGGCTTGTTTCTGGTGTATTTTTTCTGATGCTTTATGGTGCATTGTCCCGACAGACGGCTAAGACTTGCAGGCCTGTGGCTGATTTTCCGCGTTTGGCCTTATCGCATGTTTTTTTAGCATTTGTGGACAATTACCGCATTATCTGGTGTCTATCGCATGCTACCGCCGTGTTGTGAATTCCACGTTGACACAGGGTTATTTTCCCATGATAGGCTGCGATGTTGAAAGTTGCGTTAGGCTACTCTTGCGGTAGTTATCACACGTTCTTGTGGATATACCCCTTAATGTTATGTGGCAGGCAAGAGAGCAAATTGCTGCTGGCCCCTCCAACTTAAAAAAAGAGCACTTTCAATTTTATTTTTCATTTATTTTTGTTTCAATTTACTGATCAATTTCAGGTAAAGAAACTAAAAGATGCAGGGGGCATACGTCATCACACATGTATGCAACTAAAAAATGGAGCAGTTTCGTCATTGTGATATTTTTTTTCCTTTTGGCCATACCACAAATTATCTGCAAAATATGCTTTTGACGATGCTGTACAGCATCTCCAAAAGGCATTGGCAGAAAAAAATAATTGTCAATGACAAGGCCATTTGCCTTTGCTATTGCTTATTTCAAACGATGTGCTCATGCTACCACAAAATCAGAGAGGGACCCCACATGAGGATTGTGACATACGCTCTATAAAAGCTTCTGACTGGTACTTTCGTGGGTATTCACAGAGTCCTCTCTGACCTCTTTCAACCTGCAAAATGTTGGATATTTACTACTATGGTGGGACCAAATCTCTTTCCGGGAAAGGAGTTTCGCCACTGTGAAAATATTTTCTGAATGAAGAAATCTTTTTATTTCATTTTCAGGTTTTTGTTTAATACAAAAATACATTTCTGTACACTTGTAGGTGCAAAAGCGGAATTGGCAAAAGATTTACAGGAGTATGCCAAGAAACCTCTTGTGACCACACAAGGTTTAAAGCAAAATCTGAATTTTGAAAAAGAGTAAATCTAAACCCAAGCAATATTTTAGACCTCTGGCTGTACATGAGTGCTACGAAGCCACCGGCCATCAACCCAGTCTAAACCTTACCTCAACCCCCTTGGAAACAACTCAAATGCTCGCTGAGCGGAATTTCCTCGCCATCAATAGAGCAATATATTCCCGAGGCATGATTTAAGTGCGCAATTCATGTTAAGAAGTTCAGGCTGCAGCTGGCAAACTCGGGCTCGCCTCCACCTTCAGATTAAGAGTGATTAAAAGTCGCCTACCTGTGAACACAGATAAAACTGATGGATTGTAATTAATAAGGACAGGATTCGAGCCTCGTGTTCATTATCTAAGGGGAGGGGGCAGCCCTGGCAGATAAGAAAGTGTAAGCAGTGTAGGGAATGCCAATTAAATCTAGGCCACCGCGGGTCACTATGGTCTCTGTTAAAGGATTCAATGAGAATCCGCCAGGCTATTAGTCTGCAGCCGAGAAGTGTTTTTTTCATTTGCTGTGGCAGCATGGCACAGACAAGGCATTCCTCGTTATTTATCTTTTCCAATTAAAGAATTCCGAGAAGTGATACACTCTGAATAAAATAAAAAAGCACAGTGAGAAGTAACCGTCAGGAGCATGCTTCCGGAGACTGAAAATGTAGATAGCACCTTCAGAAGTTAATGCTGACCCCACTGCTGGCGTGCACCGGAAGAACATTTTGATCTGCCAGTGCTGAAACTTTGCACAGCATTTCTTTTGTAGCTGTGGTGGCGCTTTCGGTTGGCAAGATCTTAATAGGCCCCTCAAACTGTGATTCTTTCCGCATTCCATGTTAGCAAACGTGTCAGGATCTGAGCAGGAAATGATTCACTATTAAGTTATGGAGGCTGAAAAAGCAAAGTCACTTTTTATTAATGTGATTAAAATATTATTTATTCTTGCAATATATGCAATAATACTAACTCGTTTTTTGAAAAATCCTACTGGTATAGCATAATGCAATAACCACATGCCACGTCTTAATTAGTGAAAAAAAGCCATTTATTGGGAAACGGTTGTAACAGTTATTCAACTTTATTCACAATAACCTCATATTTCATGAATACCATATTAATATGACTGTCCCATTCCTCCTCGCACCATTCACACCTCACCTTACCTTCCATCCCAAAACCCTGATGCCTTGGTTAATCTTCCCCCTTTCACTCACTGACCTCATTCCATATACCCTATCAGTCCCTCACCTGCTCTACCAAATATCCTCCAATGAAGATCTTTGCCCTGATTGGCACATCCCACTCACTGTCTTCAGTCACCTGCCTCCGTTCCTTCCCCGCAAGGGGTGGATATGTCTGCATGTGACTCACCAGACCCAAAATATCACCTATGCTCTGCAACCTGCTCTAAATTGGCAAAAAAAGCTGTATAAAAAACCTCACCACAATAGACCCAGAACACGTAGGGTGGGTGAATGGTTCTGCCAAAACAAATTCATCCCAGTGGTGCATAGGTGTCAGAAAGAGAACAGATGTGTCCTTCAAGACACCTTTATAACACCCTAAATACCCGTCCCTTCCCCTTAAACTAACTTATCCCACCCTGTCCTGCCTGTCATGCTCAAAGCACCCTGGGGGAAGACTGGTCTGTAACTGTCGCTTCCCCCAGAGGCCATCATCGTGCAATAACCAAGCCATGTCTAAATTTAGCGCAAAAGGACATTTATTAGGACAGGAATGCAACAGTTATTCAACTTAATTCACATTAACAATATCCTCATGCTTCATAAATATGACATAAATATGTCAGTCCCATTACTCCATGCAAAAAAATTCACACCTCACAACACTTTCCATCCCAAAACCCCTGATGCCTTGGTTAATCTTCCCCCTTTCACTGACTGATCTTGTTCCATATACCCCGTCACTCGCTCACTTGCCCGACCAAACATCCTCCAATGAAGATCTTTCCCCTGATTGTCGTATCCATCTTCAGTCACCTGTGCTTTCTCATCCCCCCCAAGGGTGGATTTGTCCATGTGACTCACCACCCTCAAAATATCGTCAACCAGGAAATCCCTTTTGCACTTCAGCGATATGTTCTCCTGCACCAGATCGTTTTGTTCAACAATTTGCTCACTACATCTCGCAACTCCATCATGCACCTCCTCTGCTTTAATGCACCCATAAGCTATTACCTTAATGTCCCTCATTATGAAGAAAACCCTCATTGCCCTGTTAAGCTTCCTCTGAGCTTTGTTAATCACAGCATGCTTCAAGGCCTCCCTTCAGACTCTGCATGGCACAAACACAGTCCTAACCAAACAAATCCTCCAAAAATTCCCTTTGATCGGTCCAAGTTCAAATGCATATGCTGAAGAAGTATCAAACCTGATAACTGAACCAGGTATTTCTCACTTAAATGAATGTGAAGCATATCCGGGCAACCCCTCTGCGGAACCAGCTTCGTCAGCCATGGCAGCAAATTACCCCAACGCATCCCCTCCTTTCCCCACCATAGCACCTGAGGACGGCTGTTCTATAATCCCTGATTTTGTCTATGCACTTGCTGGTCTGCATATTTTGCCATCCACTGCACAAAGGAATGTCTCACAATCCAGGCCACCATGTACCCCACAGTAGAAAAAGGGAATTTGCTCTGGCAAACCATTCCAACTCCCAAAACCCAACCTGAAAACCCAATGACTTTCACACATATCACTCACATCACCTCGACCTCGACATGCTAATCTGCCGAATCTGTCCCACAGACCACTGCAAACATGTGGCCTCTGTCGCTGCCCCAATCTGAAAGGAATGCGTGCCAAAGCCAGCCAGATCCTACCAAGCCTGTGCAATGCCATGTGCTGCACAGCTAACAACTGGAAAGTAGTAACCTTGCTGCCATCCTGATGACAAAATACCACCAGCTGCTCTCGACTGGGCCAATCCTAAAATCTGCGCCATTCCCGCACATGACAAACCCCAAGACAACCCCCTTCACATAGTCATACCCACTTACCCCTCGCTGGTCTGATCTGCCTTGGATCGATGCAGCCAAATACCCATTCACTCCTGATAAAGACGAGGCTCCTCATGCAACACCCCCACAACTCGAGTGAACCCCAAAAGCACCGGCACTCTAAGGGTCCATAAAACATCCAGATCACGCATTTTTGAAACACAGCAACTTCAAAGCGATCATAACGTGAAACTGGTAAAACCGCCAAAAAATCCTGCAACAATTCAAATGTAACTGCCTCCCACAATGCTACCCTCCCTGCACTCCTCTCTCTGCCCCACCTATTCAGAACATGGCCCAGTATTTCATCTACGGCAGGGTCAAAACCCCAATACATTTGGACATAGAACAAAATACCCGTCAACTTGCTTGCAATGGTTGTGGGTGATAAACCTTTGTTAATACAAAACAAAATGCAGCACTCCACCTTTAATTTCCTGATGATATTGCATCAATTCCTCTGGTGACCGTCCTGAAAACTTCCCAAACTCGTTCCATAACACCAGGTAGCTCCTCCTGGTGGACTAGGCCAATGACCTCTTGACCAGACCAATTGCTCTCACTCCCACCAGAGCCAGATGTCGCTCGGCAAAGGTGTCTTGACCTCCTCATCTCCTGGCACCAAACTGCAGAAATGTTGCCACTGTGAACAAGATAAGGAGTCTGCTACAACTTTGCTGGCACCTGGAGTATGCTTAGCCCTGATCCCAACACTCAGATGTAAGCAAACCAGCATGAATCTCTGCAACAGTCTCAACACCCTCAAGTCCCTTGCTCTCTGCTTGTTTACCAAGTCAACCACCGGTATGTTTTTCACATGGACCATGTCGTCCTGTTCGTCTGTTCACTACCCCTCACTGACAATGCCAACAACAATGGGAAACACTCAAGGAAAGTGATGATATGCCCCTGACTCAACCAGTGTGCAGGCCATTGCTCCGCACACCACCTCCCATCCCAGAACAGAACAAAGCCTTGAGCACCCACTGCATCAGAAAATATTTGAACCTGCCAGACTGTGTTCTCATCCAAAAAACATCAAAGACACACCATTGAACTTGTCTAACAAAGTCCGCCATATGCAAGGGTCAGCGATGACAGCCAAATAAATTTGCACCCTCTGATTTGAAAACACCGCACCGCACATAGCATGCCAAGAGGCCTGCAAAAAGTCCAGCTTGCTCTCACCACTCAGAAAACTGAGCAGCTTCTGCACCACCCTCATCTCAATCCTCTGCCCCAATCACTTCTGCTGGGAAACCCTGGATCTCAAGCACTTTCACCTGTGGCAGCCTTGCCACCCACTGTAGAGAGTCCAACTAAATGCCCAGGAACATTAAAACCTCACTAGGACCCTCCATCTTCTCGGGAGACAAAGGCACCCCAAAAGCACAAACCAAATACTCAAAATGTATAAATGCCCTACTGCAATTCCTAGAATCTTTCTTGATGACAAACAAGAAATCATCCATATAGTGAGGCACCTCATGTCTTTGGTGAAGAACCATTGCAAGAATGTACTAAAGGTCTGAAACAATACATACAAAATGGCAGAACCCATAGGCATACCTGTCCACATAGATGGCACCTCGAAATTGAATGCATCGCAAAGAAAATTTAGCAGGGGGTATTGACAGCAGCCAATAACGCAGGTTTTTTGTCACATTCGCTTGTTCTGCCTCACTAGGTGAAAGGCATCATTCACTACGGCATACAGCACCCTGGTATCGTCCTCTGCTATGAAGTAATTTACTGAAGCCCCCTCCAGCCAAGATACGTGGCGGATCATTCCTAATTCCACACCCCCTTCTTAGGCACCACACCCAGGGGAGAGATGATCAGATCTGTTAAGGGTCAATCAAAGAATGAGACTGTTACCCTACCTTTAGCTACCTCTTTTTCCAATTTTGCGACTACCACCTCAGGGAGTTCTTTGACCAACTTCATGCTGTCCACCCATATGGGAACCCTAGGGCCCTAGTACCTAACTCAATATCCCTTTGTGAAACCACATTTCAGAGGCAATGCTGCCACTCTGTCCGGGTACACAGAGAGTCAAGATACCATGGCCTCCACCTTAATTGACATAGGGGCCCTTAGGCCCAGACTGACCCTGTTCTCCCCTTCCTCTAGAAGCATTCCATTGTTCCGCTTGCCTGGCCAGCGATGCTTGAGGGTGTGCCGCCTCCTGTAATTGGAGCATTCAAGTATGACATTCCACGGGTGTTGGGGCAAAACCCCTTTTTGAAGTTACAACATGCCCTAGCGGTATGTCCAGTTGACTTTGGAGCATAACCTCCTCCCTGCAGAGCAGGGCTGGGCTAAAAAGACTGATAAGTAACAGGCAGGCTGCTCGCAGTATGCGTAGAGGCCATGGATTTTTTTCTTTCAGAGTTTTATATAGCGTAAACTTGACTCGAATCGGGTATCAGAGCGCTTTACATAGCACCAGTTACGTTACTTGAGGACACACATTTATTTTTGTTAGGCACAGGGAGATTAAGTGATTTGTCCAGAATCACAGGATGTTTAGAGAGACTCGCACCCAGTTCCTCAGGTCCGAGGTCGAGCGCCCTAGCCCTAGTGAATGACATCCATTGCATTAGGGGCATGGCCAGGCTGCTGACTAAGATGGCCTTGCAGCCTGAAGCTCTGCCGGGCGATCCCAACATGCTCACCCTACCCTGTTAAACTGCACATTAGACCATCTGCCGGGCTGGTGCTGGCATAGTTGATGAAGCGGTGATGCTGTGGAGCCATATGCTGCCGCCAAACTTGCAGTAAACTGCCTGTTATGAGCTCAAAGAATGTGCATGGGCGGAGCTGGCGGCCGTGATGGAGAAGGGCCTAGAGGAAGACCACACCAAGCGAAATCTTCGGCCGGTGGAGTCTTGCTATAAAGTCCTGACGTTGTGGTGTGATCAAGATTACGCCGTGGGCGAGATTGGACTTGGCCCCACCCCCTCTCCTTGTACACCCGCCTCACCTGGCCTTGCTGCCGGAGAGAGCGCATCTGGCTGGTTCTACTCCCGGAGACCCCGCGATGATAGGGACTGCTGGAGAGCCTGGGAGGCAGACACCCGGCTGCTTGGGCTGGCTGAAAGGGGGGGGGGGGTGAGAGAGTCATGGGGCCCACCCGTCCGCACACTGCAGAATTGTGCCCGCAATACTGCACACAATGGCCGAGGAGAGGCCCTGAAGTGGATGACGCAACACATGTGCCATGATTGTGTTGAACAAAACAACAGTGGAGAGATGCCAATACTGATACTACAATTCATATGACAATTCGTCAACCCAATAAAGATTTCTATTCAAAACTGGCGGATGCTATTGAATCGCTGTTTATTTTACAAAATATATTGCAAGGTACAATGAATTTGACCTTTAGTGCATAATTTCAATAGAGAATTTGTGACAACAATGAAAAAAGGCCTCAGAACAAGATAAAATCTCAACCATACAATCATAAATCAGACATATCACAGTCGTACCAACAAACATTCACACAATCATACAACGCTACTTCCCACAGGCTGGGGAATCAATACCACCGTGGGAGAAGTAGTAAGTCTGCTGTACAATAAAAAAAATCAAATCAAGAAAATACACTCCTTACAGTTAAATTAAATCAACTTTTTCAAAAAAAATTACGAAAGTGAGTTTATAGTTATTAGTCCGAGTGTAACACTGTTAGACACTAGGACAACCAAGGGCAGACCATGGGAGAAAAGGGGGGGGGGCTACGCGTTTCGAATCCCAGGTAGTCAGAGGGATTCTCATCAGGGCCAGATCACACTGCAAGAGAAAGAAAAAAAGAACATATGTATGCAAGTTTTTAGATAAAGGGAACACTCGCAAGCACTACAACACCTGAAGTCACACAGCTTACCAGTGGGAGTGTATCCAAGAAAATGAACTCATAGCGGAAGAATCCTGCAGTGATAAAATAGAAGGAAAAGGCAAAAAGTTGTGTGTAAGGATGTTGTGACCTGAGGACAAACAGGGTCTAATCATGGAAATAACCTGAACAAGTACCTTTCTCAAGGATAGTGGCGTGTCCTAGGAGGCAGGAGAATGAATGGAAGCTGCCGTGGGACCTGCAGAATAAGGCGTATAATCAGTGGCAAGTCCCCAAAGTTGTAGAAAGGCAAGAGGTTGCCACGTTATGCACAAACATCTTACCATAGGGTCCCGGGCCACGGGCTGAAAAAGGGGCTTCAATCGCCACGTAAAAAGTCAGGAGGGATTCAGTCCGGTCGTCAAATTGTCTCACTAAAGAAGGGGAGGAAAGAACGGGCTTGTAAGGTAACGTGTCGGTAACTAATGGAGCAATTTGCATATATAAAAAACAGCTCGGGGGGTCCCCAGGCGGTTTGGCTTACCAAAATGGGGAGATCCGTATAGCCGCATCAAAATCCATCTGCGTTTCGCACAGCACTAATTACTCGCGCATGCGCGATACGAGTATGTGGAACTGGTAGCGTTCCTCGGTTTTAAGACGGCCGTAGTGCTGATAATTCGCGCATGTGCGAAGCAAGCGTATAGAGACGAGGGTAAATGCATCCCCGTGGTGTCCAGTATAAATATCCAAAAAGCAGTGGATATACACGATGGTATTAATATATGTATTAATGGCATAAAATGGCATAAAATGGCACATGATAAAGCACAGCAGTGTGAGAATAAATGGGGTAGTGATGTGAAGATGCAGTCAAATAACTGCAGGTTAAAGAATTCTGAAGAAGCGTCAAATCCTATAGTTTATAAATTGCAGATGATTCGTTAAGTCCTGAACTGATGGAGTTCCTCAGTTTCAAGTCGACTGGAGCACTGATAAATCGCGCTTGCGCGAAACAAGTGTGTAGAGCCCAGGGAGATGCATCCCCGTGGTGTCTGGTATAAATGTCCAAAGAGCAGTGGATATGCACGATGATATTAAAATCTGTATTTTGGAGGGAATAACGACATAAAAATGGCACATGAAAAGGCATTAGCAATGTAAGAATGAAAGGGGGTAGTAGTGTGGAAATGCGGACAAATTACAGAACGTTAAAGGATTCTGAAAAAGCATCAAATCCTACACTTTTTAAATTTCAGACAATTTGTTAAGCCCTGTCACAGCTGTATTGAACTTAACAATGAGGAGCGCCTCTCGTTTGGATAATTTAAGATCCCAATCGCCGCCGCGTGGGTCCTTCTCGACTCTGGATATAACGGTCCATTTTAAATCATTTATTTGATGTTTACATCGGTTCCAGTGATTTACCAATGGCGCAGTTTCCATTTTGTTCTTTATTCTTGATTTGTGTTGTGAAATTCTATGGCGGATTTCCTGGTTGGTCTTACCAATATATAAAAGACCACACAGGCATAATACTCCATAGACCACAAATTTGGACTTACAATTATTGAAAGTCTCGTGTTTCCACGAGATACCATGGTGTTGGAACAAAGCTCCCTCTATAGTCAAGTCACAACATAGGCAGGTGCCACATTTGTGGTGGCCAACAATGGGAGTCAAACCCATCATTTGTCTTATAGTTGGTTGTGCCTCTTTTTTGGTTGCTGCTCTTACCACATAATTGGCTATGCTATTCCCTTTTTTAAAGGCAAACAACGTGGTATATGTAAACTTTTATCCACATTTTTAATCAGATGCCAATTTTGTCCGATAATCTTTTTAAGTTTGTTGGCATTGGGACAATGGGTGGTCACGCAAACTTGTTGTTTTAACTCAGGTTGGCTCTTGCGTTCAAGCAGACTTTCTCTCGGTGTCCACCTTGCTCATTTCATTGAGTTGCGGACTAGCTTTTTCGGGTAGCCGCGATCGCATAATTTGGATACCAGATTTTCTGCGTGGAGCTTGTAGTCCTCACTGGATGAACAGTTTCTACGTACTCGTAAAAATTGACTAAAAGGCAGATTTTATCTTAAACTCCTCGGCTGGTTACTGGAGAAGAGTAAAGCCTTATTGCGATCCATAGGTTTAATGAATATTGATGTTGCTAGTTTGCCCTCAGCCGGAAATACTTCGACATCCAAAAATGCTATTTTACTCTCTGAGTGGGATATGCTGAACTGTATATCTTGTGTTCTTGCGTTCAGCTAATTAAAGAAAGACATAAGTTCTTCCTTCCCTCCTGTCCAGATCATAAAAACGCCATCTATAAAACGTAGCCATGTAGTGACATGTTCAGCGAAAGGATTGTTGTTGTGGACATAAGTGTCTTCATGTAGAGACATAAACAGTACCACCAGCTCAGGGGCAAAGGGACACCCCATAGCTACTCCTTTGACCTGGAGATAGAATTCATTCCGAAGCAAAAATAGCTCTTTTTTAGAGTGAAAGTTGCTAAATCCACTGGTCCTTGGACTGGTCTCGGTCTTAGGTCCAAAAAGTGTTCAAGTGTTGCTACAGCTTCATCCTGGGGTATTTGGGTGTAGAGTGATGTCACAGGTCCTTACCCTTATTGAAATCCACCATTTCCAACTTGTTAATAAAGTCAGTTGTGTCTTGTAAATACGATGACACACAGTCCATGAATTGCTTCAAGAAGCAATCAACATATTTGGCTATTGGCTCAAGTAGAGAATCACATCCTGCCACAATTGGCCTTCCTGGTGGCTTGGCTTGATTGTTATGGACTTTAGGCAAAACATTGAACATGGGTATCTTAGGATGTTTGTTTTGTAGATACTCTAGTTCCTTAGGTCCCAGGAAACCATGTTCAAATCCTTCCTTTAGTATGGGAAATAATATGTTCTGAAATTCTGCTGTAGGGTCCTTTCCAATCATGCGGTAGCAAAGTGGGTCATCGAACTGCCTCATCACTTCGGCGGTGTAATCAGTGGTGTCCCAAACGACGATTTAGCCGCCTTTGTCTGCTTGTTTAATTGTGACTGTAGCATCATTTCACAGAGTTGTTAAAGCGTTGGTTTCTTCTTTGGAAATGTTAAATTTGACAAACTTTTTTTGTTTCTCCATGTCAGAGATAGCTGAAAATACAGTTTTTTCAAATATAATGATTTCTTTAGGTATTTTGTTGCCTGGAGGGCAAAATGTGGATTTTTTTCGGAGTCCTGTGACTTCAGATGGTATAGGGGCAATATTCACAGAGAAAAACATGGTCAAACGTAACTTGCGGCAAAACTCAATGAATTCGTTTTTCATTTTTACAAAATCGGTTCTCTTGGACGGCACAAATGAAAGTCCTCTGGCCTAAACACTTTCCTCAGCCTTCGTAAGGGTTTTACTAGATAGATTGAAGATAGGTGATACCGCTAGTTTTTGTAATGTTGGCGGCGGGTTGTCATCTCCCATGGCTGTGTATATCTTACTTTTGCTCTTGATTTTGTTTGGCCTCTCCCTAAAAAAGAGTTTGATGATTGTGCCTGTGGTTGGTAGTTTTGATTCAATTTCCGGTTTCTATATGGTCTACTGTTGCTGTTATCACTATCTTCCCCAGAAGAAGATGTATCCGAAAATGTAATAAACTGGTTACGGGATCTACCCCGATTGTCAGCTAGATAACGTCTGGAATCCGTTTTCGTGTAGAAATCCACTTTCAAATACACCTACAAATACGTCATCTCACTTGTTTACAAATTCAGGTAGGATTACAGATAGCATCTGTAAACCATTTCTCATTCTTGCTCTGCCCCGCTTGGCTCTGGATTTCTCATTTCCACACATTATTGTTTTCAGAAACTCCACACCGTGCAAAGCTGCTATTTCATCTTTGCAGCCCCTGCGTGCTTCCTGCAGGTACGGTTCTTTTCTCAACTAATATTGCCATCAGAGAGGCCATTACTATGTTTTCGCAACACAATGTTTACACCAAATCCCTTATTTTCCAGAAATGGATTTACCCAGTCCACGTCCTGAGGAGAACCCATAACTCATCGGTGGTTCGAAACGCGTTGACCTCCAACCTGTGAAAAGGAAGAAGGGTGCAGCTAGGGAACCAATAACACCACTCTTTCCCCCTTGTCGTCCAATCCTAAAATCACCCAATCACAGGCCTATTGAGACAGGCAGGCTGTATCACTGAATCCCTTTGTCCGCCTGTCTTTCTGATTTACAATTCTAAGGACTGGTTTTTATGTTAAATATTTTTCATGCCTCAATTGATTTGTGTATAGTTTAGTTTTTGGTGTTTCTGAATTTTGAGTACTTATTGTGTACAGTTTCAACACTTGTATATATTGCGCACATTTATGTCTGAATGTCTACATGATTGTTTTGATAAATGTGTCCTTGAAAACATGCTGATAAGTTAACCAAATTTTAACAAAAAATAAAAATAATAATTTCAAACAACCTCGTGGTTCACTCGGTACAGACAGGCTGGGTGCCCTCTAAATCACTAGATAAATAATCCTGACTGGCTATTTTTTTCTGTTTCGCAAGATAGTCGAGGTCCAAGCCGGTCAGAGACAGGACCCAAACCTTTTTTGTTCCCCGTACTCTCACTACTCGGCATAATATGATACTTGGACCAGGCTGGATTACTGTTTGAGCTCTCCCAATTAGTCTTCTTGGTATAAATCTTCCCAACTTCTCCAAAGAACATATTCGGACCACTCTCCGATGGTGTTAGGGGCTCGTGTTCCCAGACCAGAGGGCAGCGGGCAACAGTGGACGAGCTATTTAAGCTCAGCGCAGCAATGGAGGAGTATATTGAGCCAAACACTGGTTCTGTAGGCTCCCAGGTCACCCTCTGAGAGGCCTTTAAGGCCTACATGTGCAGAGTTTGCATCCTCAAACATGTGGGGGTACTGAGAAACTTCAGGAACACGATAGCCTGTATTGAGCAGCAATTAGAGATGATGGATAGAGAGCACATTGCACATCCCGACCAGGCCCGATTTCGCTTAAGCTTGACCCTTCTGGCGGACTTCAGGGAGGCCGCTGAATGGAAATCAAATTTTTTAACTAAACATGGCATTGCCAGCCGCTATGGGGAAGGTGAAAGGCCGGGTCATACACTGGCACGCCTTTTGAAGCCCTTGGCCGGGATATCTTGCATCACTGAAATTCGATCCTCCACTGGCCAAACTCTCATAGGCACCCCAGAAATAAGGGACAAAATGTTATCATATTACACTATGTAATATACATCACTGGTGACACACAATGCACCATATCAGGAGGGTTACTTGGCGGAGATTGCCATTGTCTGGTTTGAAAAATATATGCATGATTTCCTCGCAGAACCTTTTTCTGCAGAGTAGCTCATTAGTGCTATAGAAGCTATGATTGGCTCCACTCCCCTCATCCTGTACCGTTTCACAGGGGATCTATAAGATATACAAGGACCTGCTGGCACGTCGCCTCCTGAAGGTTTACAATGAGGCCCTGGAATGCAAAGAACTGCATCCCACGTTGAGAGAAGCTTAATATTACTGCTACCTAAGCCTGGGAGGATCTGCTAGCTTGTGGGTCGTACAGGCCTCTTTCCCTCTTAAATCTGGACTATAAAATCTTGGCCAAGTTGATAGCATTAAGGTTATCCTTATTGCTAGATTGGATTATTTCTCCGGCTCAGTCGGGATTTATTCCTCATAGTTCGACTGCCCCCAATTTGAGAACGTTGTTTTCAGTACTCCATAGAATTTCATCTGAGGTGCCAGCAGCAGCAATACTTCTTGATACCAAAAAGGCCTTCTATTCCTTGGAGTGGCCTTTCTTCCTAGCAGGGATGAGGAGGATGGGCATGCCAATATGTTTTATTGACCTTTTAGCTTTACTCTATTCTGCCTCCACTGATCAGCTTCGCTTGAATGGCACACTCTCAAGATCATACAGACTCTCCTGTGGCACCGGGCAGGGATGCCCACTTTCTCCACTATTTTTTATTCTAGCAATGGACCCTCTGGTCAGACACTTCCAAGAACAACATTTGCATAGAGGACTTCAGTTTAAGACAGGCCCTCTGTTCATCTCCCTCTATGAGGACAATATCATTCTCTATGTGCGAGCCTCCCAGGATAACCTTGAACTGCTAATAAGGGAGATTTTA
Organism: Lissotriton vulgaris; assembly: GCF_964263255.1. Taxonomy (NCBI): domain Eukaryota; kingdom Metazoa; phylum Chordata; class Amphibia; order Caudata; family Salamandridae; genus Lissotriton; species Lissotriton vulgaris. The sequence goes on from NC_141685.1 coordinate 1,230,359,398, forward strand.
TGGTTTGGTGGGTACTCTGGCCTGGGCATCAATTGCAGTAAATCAGAAATATTCTCTCTTACTTCATGCACCATGAAATGGAATTGTGAGTTTCCTATCGAGTGGTGCGAAGACTGCAAAATATTTAGGAATTCAATTTCATAAAGACATAGAATAGATTATCCGACTCCCCATCTCACTTGAGGGACGAGTGGCGTTGATAAAAATGATTGTGCTCCCTAGGTTCTTGTAGTTATTTAATAACATTCCCATCCAGCTCCCTAACAGATTTTTGTCTCACGCTGCGTTTGGGGAGACTCAGGGTTAGTTGGGACGCTATGACCCTGCCATATGACAGAGGGAGATTTGGTGTCCCTAATTTTCAGATATATTATTTGGTAGTGCAGTGCAGTTACGCACACTAATGGTACCATCCTGATGAGCGGATCCCCTATACTAAACACGAGGCTGACTTGGTTTTACCAGTCACTTTGAACACTGTATTGCCATGGGGATTCCCCAGAGACCCCCAGCACATTCTAACGGTATCTACTACCAGTTGGGCTTGGCAGAAACTGCTGAGAGTCACCAGGGCACCTACTATATATTCCCCTGAGATCCTGATATTAAATAAACGATGGATCCTCATTATGCAAGAGAAACTAGTGCAGCACACACTTACTAAATACTCCATAAGTACAATTGGGGACCTTTTCACAGTGGTCATGTCTCTTCTTGTGCGGATGAGGGGAGGTTCAGTAAGGCAACATTTATGGACCACTTTATTCTTAACCGGGTCTGCAGTGCATTACGTGCAGGGCTTTCTGAGATTCCCCTGGAGCCTGCATCTTTTACCTCATTGTCTATTGTGATTGTAAACCCTGGGCGGAACATCTGATTTCCAAGATGTAGAGAGCATGCTTGTCACTAGTCCCCAGCAGTGATGGCAGGATACGGGAGGCTTTGGAGCATGATGTAGGCCTCCCACTCCAGGACTCTCACTGGGCTTTCTGTTGCACACAGATCAAAGAAGTCTCCTTAAACAGTCGACAAAATATTATTACATTTCAAGTTTTTGTGGGGAATTTATATGTCCCAGGAGAAAATGCAAAAGATTGATACTGGCAGGCCACATACCTGCTTTAAATGTGGGGCGCCACACGCTGATTTTGCGCACCTTGTTTGGAATTGTGTTAAAATTGGGGCCTATTGGTGAGCGGTGTGCAATGAAATAAGAAAAATGATTAGCCTGGAAGTTGGGCCCATACCTGAGACCGCTCTGTTGGGTTATGTGGGTGGATTCCCAAAGGGGGTACGTAAGTGTACAGCTATTGTATTACTACTAGCCAAAAAGGAGATAGCACTTACATGGGGCTGTAGATCCTCTCCCACAGTCAAAAGCTGGCTACACAGCCTTACATACTGTAACACGAACAGTGAGCTTTTTCCTAACACCCAGCCTCTGATGTCTCATCCAAAAGGTAACTGGGGTCCCTTCAGAAGCTATCTAAGTCCAGTTAGAGGCAGGTTTTTAGGACCAAAAAATAGCTGGTCTCAAATTTGGTGAAAACAATTGGGCACATATGTAAGATGTTTGGGTGCTGGACAGCACTGCAAGCAATATTGCTGCGCTACCCTGAGCCAAAACAAACAAAAGTTTAGGAATACGACCTATCAATAAGATAGGGAGCATTCCTGGGAATCATTAATTAAAAGTGTTGGATCATTGTGCACAAAGCAGCGTTGCAAACATTCACTGTGTCCTCCTTGCAACACCATGGATGCACCATATTTACTGTGTGGCGCTCCATATCGTAATTAATGACAGATTAGTCTGGAATCCATCCTGACATATGTGTCAGTGCTAAAGTCACGCATTACTGCCCTTGCGTCACAAGCATGATGCAACTCCAGCAATGGTGGGCAGGCTATCCCTACGGCGCTGCGTCACCCTTACGGCCACCATGAGGCAGGCGTAAGGTTTTGACGCAGTGGCATCCTAGAATTGTCACAGTGAAATTTGATACATTTCACTGCACCACTCCTACAAGGCTTTGTTGCGTCGGAAAACCTACCCTGCATACATCCTACCTGACGGAGGTAAAGTGCGACGTAAGGCTATATAAGGTCATGCATATGCCTAGAACCATCACTGTGTAAATACGGTGCGACGTGGTGCAAAATTAACGATGCAAGTACGTCAAGAAAACAATGCATCACTGGCTTAAAACTGTTGGAAGGGGCTCATGAATAAGCCCCCTTGAATTTCTCCCCTACATTATTGCACATTGCCTGCCATACGCCAACACAGGCAACCTTGCACATTGGTGTTACGGAGTTGATTGATGTTGTGGAGGAAGAGACACCTATGTGCACAAAACCTATCAATCAAAGGTATTATCCCTTCCTCTGTGTGGTGTGCATTGACGGCGGATTTGAAGGTTGTGTGAGTTTCAGGGGTATTGCCATCTCTTCTCAAGATGTCTCCAGGTGCCTCTGCACTAGTGGAGGACGGGAGTTAACCCGATGGCCTTCTTGGAGTGTTGTTTGACTGGTCTAATCTGAGGGGTGCCAGGGTGTTGGCGTAGTTGGAGATCCATTGGTGGAAGTTGTGCACTGTGGTGTTGGCGTCTGTAAGCGTTGGATGAGTGGTGGTGCTGAGGGAGTGGATGAGAAATTCTTACATGGACTAGGTCCAGCTGTGACAGGGGCGGTGATGACGGTGGTGTTTGGTGGGCATTATGAAGGCGTGATGTATACGAGGATGGTCCGTCCAGGAGAGTTCGGTGGTGTGGCTGTAGTTGAAGTTCCCACTGGTGGAGAAGAAGGGCTCAAGCATGTGTCTGGCTATGTGGGTTGGTGCGGTGACTAGCTGCTTGAGTACTACGTTGGCGAGGTTCCCCAGGAGGGGGCTAGTGTTCTGATCACTGGGATTGTCCAGGTGGAACTTGAGGTCTCTGAGTAGGATGTGATCGGTGGAAGGGTGAGCCTGGTGTATGATGGGGTCTTTGATGGCATCACAGCATGGGGGTTCTTGTAGTGAGGGCTGAACCTTGTTATTCACACTGTTATGCTAGCATGGGCTTCTTAGAAGTTTAAACACCATTTTCCTTTCTGCTGCTTTTGCACACAACACTGCATATCACTGTTGTTGTAAGTTAGGCTGTGTGAAATGCTTCACATGAGACTGGCTTGTTTTCAGCATCCTTAGACTTACATCGTGACTCTAGTCTGCACACTGAGTGCTAAAGTCTCCAAGGTTATCATAACAAGGTAGCTGTTGTCCGGGCTGATCGGCTCACGTTCTAGCCATAATGTAGTGTAGTTCCTATATTCCCAATAGGCTCTGCGCATTATAATAACATAAACGGCAGTTTAGACATAGGACTGAGGCCGACTAGGTCTCTAATGAATATGTTAGACTTAATTAGGTAGCTCAGAGGTCACTAGAAACTTTCTCGAATGAACAGGAAGGAGTTAACTTTCCTGATTAGACAAGAAGGGATTAGTTTCTGACAACTGCATAAACATGACAACTTTGCTCCCTCCAGAAAAAGGAGTATATCTCCATAGTTGTGTGAAAACAATAGATAGCTATTTCACTCAGTCAATCGTGCATGCTTAGTTTCACCAGAGTGCAGAGAAATAAAGAGACGGGCGTTTTCAATAAAAGTTGTAATTTATTGAGCAGTCTTCTTTCTCATGCAAGAGAAATGAATTGCCACAATTGCAATACTTATCATAAAGTAAAGTGCGTACAGTAAAAGGAGTATGGTTTCTGAGCCATATGATACTTAAAACAGATAAAATATATACAATTACATATAATGATAAAAGTTGACTAATCGTACTCAACTGGTGCTTCTAAAGTACGCCTACCCCGGTGTACCTAACCTAGCCTAGTACGTGGGAAGGAGTAAGTGAGCTGCAGTTTAAGTTAAAATAGTTTTGCCAAGAATCGGAATCAAGAATTCTCTAAGGGTCTAGTCAGCTCCGTACCTTGGTTTTAGAATGAAGGAGGTCTTGTATCTCGTTCTCAGGACTCGATCTCCCAGAAACCGGCAAGGGTGATGGATACATTGGAGCTGGATTTCCCGGCAGGAGAAAAGACAGCGTCTCTCTCAATGCGTCAAATGGGAGGGTCGGCACTCGCATCAGCTGGGCTTTGGGTAAGTAGATAGCCGCGCTGCTCCCAACCACCGTTTGTTGCTTAAGGCAAATGCTGGTATATTTATACCTGTAAGGCGCCATGTTTGACGTAAGGTTGGACATAAGACGTCACTAAGAACTGTCACTAAGAACTGCCAGTTCTTTCAGGACTCGAAGGAGTTCTAGGACAAATCAAAACAAAAGCAGGGGGACTTCCCGGGCTGCTGGAGGTTTGGTTTGTTTAAAGAATGCGTTGTACTTTCTAGGAGTCTTAGGGAAGTAGCCTTGCCGTATTTGGACTGCATTGGCTATGACTAAATATGGATATGATTCTTATGCCTTTATAAGGATATGATTTGTTATAACCACATGGCTGCAAGCCAACGTGATTCTGGCGCCTTTAATATCACACTGTAAGCATGATTTCAGATATTTGGAAAAAGCCAGTTGTTCTAGCGAGACAGAGAACGTTTGCAGATCCTGATGTGATTCACAACTGCTGACCTTGGAGTATTGTGTACCCCAAACAAGCTTAAGAGACCTTCTTTATTTTATAAAAATTAGTTCCTAGCTAGGTAGGGTGATTCACCATCATTGTAATATGATTTCTCCCTTTGTGTTTTATGGAATTTTAACAATGGTGATCATATTATTTCTACTGATACTGCGTCGTTAAAATAAATATTTTAACCTTACCTGTGTCTCTTTTTTACTTCTGTTGTGGACTAGTATGAGAGTATAATTAAAGAGTGCTCTTGCTTCCCACCATTCCTGAGTATAACCTAAGTCTCATGTTCTGGGTTATATTAATCATTGGTTCCTTTGCTATGGGACTAAGAGCTAATGTGACAATGATGCTAGCTGGCTAGGGTTTCTAGGCACTAAGGGAGTTTTTTGGTACACCACAATTCACTGAGGTCCTGGGTCTCTGTGCACAGTTCTGTGTAGGAGCAGAATCCCTGTGACATTCTAGGGCCGGAGGCCTGTAGACGAGGGTGCCATGGAGGGTGGTGTTAGGGTTGATCCAGATCTGGAAGCGCAGGTGTTCCATGGTCGACGTTGGTCAGTCGGAATGTGCTTTTGCGAACATGGCAGTGCCTCCTCCTGGATGGCCAGGGTGGTCCTTGCGGGTGCTTTTGTAGCCGTCAGGGATGGCGATGGTGATTTCTGGTTCAGAGCAGAAGTTGGTTCAGGTTTCCATGAAGAAGGCGATGTCTGAAGAGGTGGTGTTGAGGAGTATTCAGATTTCTGTGGCATATTTGTGGAGGGACCACACGTTGAGGAGGATGCAGTTGAGCGCTGTTGGTCACTGGGTGGCAAGAGGCACCAGTGTGCTGATGTGGCAGAAGGTGTGTTGGCAGTTTTGGCAGGTGCAGGGTGCATGGGTCGTCTTTGATGATGCTAGATGGCAGGCAGTGTGGCGGCCAGGGTTTAGAGCAAGGATAGTGCTGGCATTGTGGTGGTGTAGTGTCCGAGAGGCAGTGTCCCTGGTGCTGTGGGCAGTAGAGGGGCAGATGGATGCAGATGGGCTTGCCTTCGGTTCACCAGTGGCACGTCTGCTATGCATGGGTGCACAGCGACCGCCATTAAGTAGTGCTGTGGGGAGGCTGGACAGTTGGGAGGTAGGAAACAAAGGAAAGGAGACTGGAGAGGGCAGGATGTGGGGGATCACAGCAGCAATGATGGAGAGGACAGTGAAAAAAGGAACTGAACAAAAGCAAAGGAAAACAAAGCCAAACAAAGCATAGATAAAACAAAAAGAAGGATAGAACAGCAGCAGAGAAATGCTGAAAGATGGACAGAAACAGCAGAAAAGAGGGATAGGAGGGCAGTCAAGCTGCAAAGCAGTGACGCTCTACCACTGGACCACCATGGATGAGGCGCAGGCAGAAGCCTGAGGATGGAGGAGGGACTAAAGCACCTGACCACCAGGTCAGAGGAACCAGCAGCAACAGATAGGGAGAGCAGCAGCAACCAGACGCCACTAAGACCACTAAGAGATAGTCTACCATACACCCAAAAGCAAACTAACAGGCGGAAGGAAAAGCAGCACCATCCGGTTGCCTCTTCAGATCTAACAGTGGTGACTGGTTTCCGTATTCCCCAGTTCCTCAGTGAGTAACAGTGGATCAAGCTGCATACCCTAGGGTCTGGGCCCGAACCGGCCCGTCCCCCTGGCACTCACTGCCACCAACGGCTGATCTTAGTGGTTTGAGACAGTTAGTGGAATCCCCTACCAGTCTTGTGCAGTGTCCTCATAGATATAGGTCAGCCGCTGCGTAGGGATTGCTCAGGGCACGGTGTGCGTCACCCACAGGGGCTATTCCTGGGCCCAACTCGACCCCTGGGGCTCCTCTGCTACGCGTCCCACCTTCTCCACACCTGGACATTGACAACGGGGCTAAATGCACTCTTTCCAATCCTATAGCTCAGCCAACTGGAGCCTCAGCCAGGTGGGATTTCACTAGCCTGGGTACAGCAGTCGCTGCCAAGTCCCTGCGGAACCTCCAGATGCAAATGATGCAACGGGCGCCCTTAGGCGTGAAGTAGCAGCACTCCCGTCACACAAGTTCAGCAAAGCTTAGGTGCCTCACCCTCCACAGCTTCCGGCCAGTGCATCATCCGCCAGCCTGTGATGCAGAGAGGTGAGGCCCACCTATAATAATTTCCTATGTGCACCCCGGTTTAGTGGTGGCACGTGGTATACGACGCAGACCTCCCTACATTGGTGCGCAGGAGTACCTCTACCATTTACAGCTTCAAAGGATGCTAGGCATTGATGAACCTATCAATCAGTCCCACCTGCACTTAAAAATAGCAGACATTCAAACATCAAATAGTTAATGTGGTATAGCATGAAGCCTGCAACATTAAGCGCCGGTTCAGAGGAGACAACAAGGCAATGCTTTATTTGTGCTGACTTTGCAGGTGGTGGGGGACACTGACACACATTTTTGCGGACTGGGGCTTATATTTTGTCATGAATTTCTGACCCAGAGGAACATTAGGAACGAAAAAGGAAGACAAAGAAAGAAAAGCACTGGCAAAGGTTGGAAGCAGGGTTGGCAAAGAATCAGAGAGACTAATACACAGACAAGAACTGTAGGGTTGGTAAAAAGGTATGAGAAGACACGAACAGCTGCGGCCTGTGTGGCTGTAGGGCTGGGTGGGGGGCTTCGACTGGTGATGACGAGCAAAAATTATTTATTTATTTAATGTTCCCTCGTCGTCATCCAACAAAATCCCTCCCACCTGGCTCCACTGCCCCAACGCTCTTACCTGCATGGGCCACGGCTGGACATGAAGACTACGCAGCATTAAAATTCAGAAAACCTTGCATTTGGCTGCTAGTCTCGTAAGTAAACATTATGATCCTAAAACTACAAATTAAGTACTACAAAAACACAGGATGTTGACAGGCTTTAGCCCATGGCAAAAGGATCACTCAACTCTTATGAAACTCATAGATCAGATGAGTAGTGTGTCAGTATGGATACACAGTACTTTGCTAAGGTCAAATGGAGTCTTACTCTTATGGCTCTTCCTGCCAGTCAAAATTTATTGAGATACCAGTAAGGTACTGTGGTGTAAATATTAGTACTCTTGAGTTATGACTGTTTTTTACCTTCATTCTCCAAGATGACAGTAAGAGTCTTTTGTAAATCCTTGCCTAGGAACCTAGCCAGAACAAAAGAGAGATCAATCTCGAAAACTAGGGGTATCAGTGGATTTAACAAAGTCAGCTAGGCTAAAATGATATGAGGTGCAGTTAAACACAACCACAAAATGTAAAGTCCCAAGAAATAAAATATTGAGACAACCAATATATACTTTGAAAAACAACATTTAGCTGGTGAAAGTAAGTAACCATGAAAAATGAAATGAAACTAAATTAAAATAACATGGGCAAAGACTCATCACAATTACAGGATAACACCTTGTTGAGGACAAACTGTCCCAAAGAAAACTCAGATACCCAGTCTAAAAATCCAGTTAAAAGAACTGTGTCCCAGGTGGAATCAACCAGGACAGGTATGGCTCCATACTGGGGGTAAACTGTAAAGGCCTATACTCCCTGACAGTGTTTTTAACTAATTGCTCTGCTTCTTTTTTTATCTGCATTTTCCAGGCAAGAAAGGCGTTCTTTACCCAGGAAGTATCAGCCTTAGTAATAACAGAAGGGGAAGAAAAAAGTTCTGGTCTCCCCAATATGATCAATTCCTGCTTAACATAAAATAACTAAGGTATGCCCAAGTCTCTATCAGGGGCTAGACAGTCAGAGATCACCTTCCTAATAAAACCAGGATGCAAATTAGCCCATATATTGCACCATACTACCAAGGGGGGAAGTTTAATATGGTCCTCAATGTTTACCACCCCAACTCTTGATGGGTAATGTATGTAGCACAAGCCGGGGGTGCACCTAAGATACGTTGCAAAAACCTATTTTCTTTCGACTGCAGAGCCAAGGTGTTAGAAAAGCATGGAACTTTTAAGGCAAGAATAATGAGTGAAATATTTAAGAAACTTGAAATATTCATTATATTGTGTGTTATATATATGAGTCATAATGTAGTAATGATTCAGAAGGTTTTCATGTAGGCCTCAGATGCTTCTCTTTCCTCGTTCCAAAATTCTGAATCTAGCTGAAGTAGTCATTTTAGAGGTTGTGAGAACTTTTCATGAATTTTCTTTCTTGTGCTCGCGAACAAAGGACTCTCTTTTTTAAGTTCAAAGAAATGTTATTGTTAGGAACAGGGTCTCAATATGAAATACAAAACATTAATAAATATCATACAGAAAAAATCAATCAAGACCTTTTTCAATTATATTATATGGAACGGGCCTAGAGGCAAAACAAGTGAAATGAAAAACCACAATCATGAATAGATAATAAAATAGTAAACAATTCCAGAACGTTTAGGGTAATCAAGGAGGTTTTGAAACTTCTTGTTTACTGGGTTGGATCGGAAAAGAGTGACTGGCACAAACATCAAGATACTTAGTAACAGGGGACCATAAATCTAGACATTTTGCTGCCATGTGTATAGAATAAACAAAATAAGTATCTAGCCTATGATTATGACAGACATTGTACCACCATGCCATGAAAGAGATTTTTGGAAAGTCTTTCTAATTAGCTGTGATTCGCTGGAACGCAATGGCTAACAACAAATCAATGATTTTAACATTGAATGTAACATTTTACCAGCAGGAAGAAATGTTCCCAGAAAAATATGAGCAAAGGAGAAAGAAGTGTGGGCCTTGAAAATTAAGTTAATTTGAGACCAAACTTGTTTCCAGGAATTATGTACAGTTTAACAGGAAAATAAGACGTGAAACAAATTAGTATTCGGGGAGGAGCATGTCCAACAGACATCTGGTGTCATAGCACATTTTTTATTCAAGTCATGCAGTGTAATGATGAGTCTGTTGTATAGAAAAAACAATGTCTGTGTTATACTGGCTGCTCTAGATGATTTGCGAATCTTGACCCATATATTATTCCAGATAGACACTGGCCAAGATATGGCAAAATCACGCTTCCATAACTCTTCCACTTTGGATTTTGACCTTACTGTGCCAGTGTTGTAAATAATGGAAGCCTATGAAGCGGACTTTAAGAAGTCATGAAGTTGTGAGGTAGGGTTGGAAGTGACAAGAGAGGTATGTGTATTGGACAACCGATTATAAGTAGCCACCACTGCTTCTTTAAGCAAAGGTATTTGTGAATGAATGAGGCAGGTAAGTTAAATGATTGACTAAGTGATGAAAAAGGTATGAAATTAGACTGTGAGAATAATTGATAAATCCAAATTAACCCCTTCTGACGCCAAGTCCTCCAGTAGAAAGGTTTGTTCTTAATAAGCAAATACTTGTTGTGCCAGATGGTGGAGTTAAGAAAATCATCTACCATAATGTGAGGAAGAAAGGAAGAGGATAGAAGTAATTTGGATGTGAATTTGATTATGGGAGTAGATAATGCTTGTGGTTTACGTGTGAAGGAAAGGTATTCAACAAAGGAAAAAGGGGACAGGAAAAGACGGTCAAATGTAGTCCATAAAGGGCAATCCTATGAGGGATCCTGTAACCTAATGGGAAGCTTGTCGTAGAAGAAATGCCTTCTGATAAGCCGGAAAGTCCGGAAAATTAACTCTCCCTTCCGATAAGGAGAGATATTCGTGATTTTTTCTTGTTCCACAGAAAGGAAGAGAGAATGGAATTATTCTTTTTAAAGAATATAGTGGGAATAGGAATCGGAATGTTAGAGATAGTGTATATAATTATAGGTGATAACATCATATTTATGGTGTCAAGGCGACCCCACCATGATAAATACAGAGGATTCCATCTGGCAGTCAAATCCGATATCTTTTGAATACATTTATTCATACAAAGCGAGACTGTATGAGAAATTGATGAAGTAACAAGTAAACCCAAATATTTAATATGCGTAGGACTCCAAGTAAAGTTAGATGCGCTAAAATCTGATTTAAAAGTGTATTTTGTTAAAGGTAAAATCTCACATTGTCGTTTTTCAATTTGTATCCAGAAATTTTGGAGTATTCACATACCTCTGCTAGACAAGCAGGAATTAAATCATTAGGTTTAGACAGGAATAACAAGATGTCATCAGCGTATGCCGCAAGTTTAATGTGAAAATGCAATGTTTGTTAGCCATGTATATTGGGGTTCTGACGTAATTTAGAAAGAAAAGGTTCCAAGGCCAAGTTAAAAAAGAAAGGGGATAGAGGAGATTCTTGGCGTACGCCTCTTCCCAAATAAAAAAATGGAGATACTAAACCATTAGCGCAGACCGCCGCACGTGGGTTGGAATAAAGAAGGGAAATCATAGAAATAAATTTAGGGCCAAAACCAAAGCATTCGAGGGCAGAAAACAAATAACGTCCAGTTACAAGCAATTTTTCATTTTTTGCAACAAAGCCGATTATGAAGTCTCTTGCTGCGGCTTTTAAATAATCCCACAAGGTGGAGGAGGGCACGGAGTGAGTTTTATTTATCTCAAAGAATTCATCAAAAAAACAGGTAAAAGATTAAGTAAACTTTGGATCTAAAAGAAGAGCGTTATTAAAACATGATCTCCTGGGACCCACAGCTTTAGGTAAGAGATCAATACTCATTGAGACAGGGGCATGATCTGACAATAGAATGGGACCAATTTCTGCATTGGTAAGAGTTTGTTCAATATTATGAGAAACATAAATATAATCAATTCTTGATTTAGAATGATGGGATGGGGAGTAAAAGATAAATTCTTTAGTAGTCGGGTTACAGAGACGCGAGGCATCAATAAGTTTATGTTGTGTGACTGCCTGAACAAAGGACTTATGGGATTCATGAGGAACGAAAGTGACTCTGGAGTTCCTGTCAATGAAATGATCAAACGGTTGATTATAGTCACCCGCAAAGATAACATTATCATCCCTGCAATGAGTGATATGTTTGGCAAACATGGGCCAAAACGTGAATTTGCCACTTGTGGGAGCATACACATTCAAAAGAGAGATTGGAACACCCTTAAGAGATAATTTAACGTTTAGCCATCTACCATTCGTATCTGCATCTTGAGATATCACAGAGTAGGTCAGGGATTTACGGCATAATATCATCACATCATTACGTTTGCAACAGCTGGAGAATAGAAAACATCACCCACCCAACCTCTCTTTAGTTTTTATGATTCAGTGTCTGAAAGGTGAATTTCTTGTAGGAATGCAAAAACAACATTTAATTTGGCTAAATGAGATAGATATCTTTGTCTCTTGATGGGGGAACTCAAACCCTTAACGTTCCAAGTAACAACTTTTAACAACATGAAATATTAGAAACATAAAAATCTAGAAAAATGAGAAAAAGAGAAAAAAGAAGGCCCAGATCATTAGGAAAAAAGTAATAGATGAAAAATAAGGAGAGAAAAGAAGTAATAGGAGGAAGAGTATAGTAACCAGAGCAGAGAATGTAATGAAAAGAACTAAAAGCAGGTAAGAAGAGAATGTCACCTAAAAATAGAATTAGGAAAGGAGAGGAGTAGAGAGGCAGGATAACATTGGAGAGGCTAAATATGAGAAATAAATAGAGGGAGGACATACCTACAAGGTATTTTTTCCAACAATGCCGGTTTGGACTTGCGAGAAGTTCTATCTCCCTCATGGCCCGATCATGCTGCCATTCTTTTTTCGCTCCGAATAGGTTCAGGGAATTTAGCCTCAGCTGAATCAAGGAATAAAATTGCTGTCAGGGTCTGGAAAAATATAAAGGGGGAGGAGATGGGGAAGTTTTTAACGTCCAGTGCGCCTAAATTTCCAACAAATGTTAACATTGCAGAGGACTTGTATACAAGGTGGATCGAGAATGCCTGCGATAAATTTGTGCCGACAAAATCTCTCACACCCAGGAGAGCGCAGTCATCAGCACCCTGCTTTTCAGACCTCTTGCAAAAACACAAAACAGAGTGTAAAAGGCGTGAGAGGATCTGGAGAAGAGTCTGATTTTTTATAAACAACTGATTGTGGAGGTGAAAAAGGCCTATTTTTCAGAGCAAATTAATAGGGCCAGCTCCTTTTCTAGAGAACTCTTCAAGACCATTACCATACTAACCACTCCAACCAAGCCATGCACGCAGAGCAGTGCAACTTTATGTGAGTCCTTAGCTTTATCTTTTAGGAAAAAGGTTGAAGGCATCTTTTCCTCCTTTTCCAAAATCCAAGGAAAGGCGGGGGCTGCGGCAGCCAGTACTGGTAAAAAAATGGGGATTAACCAGGATAGGTTAGAGCAGTTCAATCCTCTACAATACTCAGAGGTTTTAAACCTAGTACGGACGGTTCGATCTGGGTCTCCTTATGATCCTTGTCCGCCCGCAGTTCTTAAAACCTGCCCCAAGTTCATTGCTTCCACTCTCACCCCCATGCTGAATAAGATCATGGATTTGAGTGAATACCCCAGGAAGTGGAAATCTGCATCTATACTTCCCCTTTTAAAGAAACCCAGTCTGGATGCTAAGGACCCTAACAATTATAGACCCATATCCCGCCTTCCTTTTCCGGCTAAAATTTTAGAGAAGGCCAGAAATCAACAACTCAGCTCGTTCCTTCAGAAGACCAATGCTCTAGACTCAACAAAATTTGGGTTCCGTGCAGGTCACAGCACGGAACTTGCCCTTATCAAGGCCACGGAAGATGTGAGAGTGGTGGTAGATCAGAGAGGGGCTGCTGTGCTGATTCTGTTGGAGCTGTTGGCAGCTTTCGACATGCTCCATCATGGAGTATTGATGGACCGGTTGGCGGAGGTAGGACTTGAGGGCCCGGATTGGAGTCTCCTTAAGTCCTTTTTGACCGACAGTAGTCAGACAGTTGACCTGGGGGTGAATAGTTCTAGACCTTTTGCCCTTCCCTGTGGCGTACCGCATGGGTCCTCTTTGAGCCCAACGCTCTTTAATATTTATGTCAGCCCGCTGGCGGACTTGATAAGGTCTTTCGGTCTGCAACTTACATCTTACTCAGACGATACCCAAATTGTGTTGTCAGTACAACGAGGGTCGCAAGTGGATATGAAAGCAAGGTGTTATGACTGTTTGAAGAGCGTGGCGGTTGGATAGCCTCCAATTGTCTTAAATTGAACACCGGGAAGACCAAGGTTATTCTGTTTGGAAACAACCCCAACATCTGGACCGCGGATATGTGGCCAGAAGCATTGGAAAATCCTCCAATTCCTACAGGGAAGGCCAGAAACCTGGGTGTGATTATTGATCACAACCTGGATTATGGGGATCATGTTAGCAGAGTAGTAGCATCCTGTTTCCATATCCTTAGGATATTAAGGAAAATTAAATGTTTCCTACCAGTGGAGGGTTTCAGCACGGCTGTTACTGCCCTCACATAGTCACGTTTGGACTAATGCAATAGCCTGTATCTCAATCTGAAAAAAAAGTATGAATAGAGACTCCAGTTGGTTCAAAAGGCGGCCGCTAGACTGCTGCTTGGTATTCCCAGATTTGTGTCAGTACGTGAGGGGCTAAGATATTTGCTGCCAGTACCTAGACGTGCTCAGTTCAAAGCTTTATGTACAGTCTTTAAAGCATTGAAGGGCATAGGTCCAGAGTTTTTGAGCAGTGGGATAAAAAGGTATGTGCCGGGCATAGCGCTTCGATCAGCTGACAGTAAACTGGTGGTGGTGCCACGGGCAAAAAAGGCCAGATGGGGAGGATGCAGCTTCCTCGTCTGTGTGGCAATAGCTTGGAATAGCCTGCCTGGGTATCTTAGAAACACACCAGAGCTTCTCCGATTCCGAAAGGGGCTCAAGACCTGGCTATTCATCGATTAACTCCCCGTTCAGCTCCGGAATCAGTACGTAGCGCCAGGACGCCCTTGGGCATAAGCGCGCTTTATAAGCTAATAAAAAAATAAAATAAAATAAAATAAATACAAGGAGGGAGAGTCAAGGAGGAACAATCAGGAAAATATGAAGAGAGGGTGGAGCCACATGGAATAGGCGACACATCCAGGGTCAACCAAACGGGTGAAACCACGAAACAAAAGTATGTAATCTGTGGAGACAAGAAGCAATAAGGTTAAAAGAGAATGTTGGAGAAAACAGTAAGAAAAATAACGAATAATGACAGATAATGAGGCTACAATAAGAGCATGACTAAATGAGATCGATAAATATAACAATTATGTGAAAGATCAAAAACTTCAAAACATTGAGTAGCAACCATTAGGAAAGAGAACAAAGGCTAAAGTGACCCGTTGGAAAAACATGTCAGTCTCAAGTGTGGTCTGAGGAGGAATGACCTGAAGAGTTCATATTGGAAGATGTACAAGAGTTTATGAAACTCCGGAGACGTAAAGGATCCTCATAGGTTGTCGTTCTGTTGTTGTACGTAACTTTAAAAAGGCACTGGTGGAAGAGGGCGTAGCGGGCCCCAATTGCCTGTACATCAGCTTTCATATCCAAAAAAGCCTTGCGTCGGTTTGTAGTGGCCTTGGCATAGTCCTGCACAAAGAACAGAGACGATCCTGACCAAGTGATTCGCGAAGAAGCCTTGACTGCCGACAGTACATTCAAAGTCCATGTATTCTTGAAAACATAAGATGACTCCTCTTGGCCTCTGCAAGGTTAAAGGTTTAGAAGGAACTCGGCCTAATCGGTGTGCACATTGGATATTGAGCATCGTACCATCTGGCATGTGTAATAATATGGGGAGGAACGACTTGAAAAACGTGATAGGGTCAGATCCTTCAATACCCTCCCCATGGCCATAAATGCAGAGATTATTCCTTCTGTTGCGATTCTCAAGGTCCTCCACTTGCTTTTGGAGTGAGGAAATCTGTAAGTGAAGATGAGAGACAGTGGTACATGTTTCTTTTAAGGATGAGATGTTTTGTTCTACTGATGAGACCCTAGTCTCCAATTGAGCCCAGTTGTCTGTCAGAACCTGCAATTTTGCATTAGTTTCTTCCATAAAAGGGCATAGAGCCCTGATCTCCTCCAGCAGCAGCTCCATAGAAACAGTTGAGATTGACTTAGGTGGAGAAGGAGGGTCTTTTTTCAACCGCTTGGTGTTAGACTTCCCTGGAGCTGTAGAAGAAGATTCCATTGTTGACTGCGAACTCTGAAGGAAAGATGACTGAGAATCTTCAAATAATGAAAAACTCAGAGAATATTTTCAAATTTTTAGTAAAGATATGCCTTTGTACAGAAGAGGAAGAATATGCTGATTTGATCCTGCCCATATGACGTACTTGCAAAAAGTAATTCCAATTAAGCCAAAACAGAACAACTCCGTGAAGCAGAAAGTAATCAAAGAGAATAATCAGGCATGAAAAATGGAGTCCGACCAGCAACAAAATGAAAGAAGTCTCTTTATATGGTTGCAAGGGTACAAATGTGTGACAGTGCGAGTATTGAGATGAATTGTAGCCACTGACAAAGTGAAGAATCAAGTAAAATTAGAACTGCTTACTGCAAGGATAAAGCATTATATGCAAAATGGTCTTGCT